>NC_084474.1:33713381-34963381 GCF_027409185.1 Cynocephalus volans | reverse complement strand
TTTAACAACTATCCACACATGACAAAAACCTTCACAAGGACTAAGAAAATCAGGGGAGAGAACACATTACCTGGTTGCAGCACATAATAAAAAAAATGTACATTGAAGAGAGTAGGAATGGCAGTTTTACATTACCTGTATCAGGTAATAACAACCCCCCTCCCCCAACCCCAGGCAGCACAACATGGAGAGAGATACTATCTGCTTAGGAGAAAGAGAGGGAAATGAGCACAGAACTTTGCTTTAGACCCCAACACTATGGCCACCACAGTAAAACTCAGCACTGGGAAGACCTCCACAGCCCCATATTTGAGACCAGTACCTAAGGACTGACCTTCTAGACCTGCCCCAGCACCAGGTAGGAGCAAATAGCCCCAGACTTCAGGCTGGGTAGAAAACTCCCTCTCTGAATTGCACTACAGCCAGGCTGATATCAGCAGCCCAGTGATCAGAACCACCCTTGGAAGCAGGTAAGCCTCAGCAGCCCTGGGCTTCTAGCCTGCTCTACTGTTGCACCTTCTGTAGGGGGCCCCAGGCTTCTGATAGCAGTGAATTAGTTGCAATTGCACCAGGCTTCTGTTGTGAACTAGCACCACACCAGCCACATCTCCCCGGACTTCTGGCCTTCCCCAGTGTTGCGTCTGCTGTAGTAGGCCCCAGGCTTCTGACAGGCTTCCAAGCCAGTCACAACTGCCGTGGGCTTTTAGCATACCCCTACACCACAATCTATCACTTTCATGACAGAGACAGTCTATGAAGACTGAAACAAGCACTTATTTCTTCAAATAAGTGGACACTGATGCATGACCATAGGATCAAAAACAATTAAGGAAACATGACATCGCCAAACAGCCAAAATGAGGTGACAGTGATTGACCCTGAAGAAATAAAAATGTATTAACCACTTAAAAAAATATAAAAATGACTGCTTTAAGGAAGCTGGGCAAACTAAAGGAACATACAGAAAAACAATTCAACGTGATAAGGTGAACAATAAGTGACCAGATGAGAAATTTAATAGAGATACTGAAATTTTAAAAAATCAAACAGAAATCCTGGAGCAGAAAAATACAATGAACAAAATGAAAAATCCAATAGAAAGCATCAGCACCAGAATTGATTGGGCAGTAGAAAGAAGCTGTGAGCTCAAAGACAAATTATTTGAAAACATACAGGCAGGGTGGAAAAAAGAAAAAAATAAAAAAGAATGAGGAAAACTTACAGGATTTATGTGATACCATCATAAAAGCTATTCAAGTCATTGACATTTAAGAGAAAAAGAGAAACATAAAGAGGCAGAAAGCTTATTTAAAGAAATAGTAGCAGAAAACTTTCAAAATCTGGATAAAGTTGTAAATATCAAGGTACAGAAAGGTCAAATGGTCTCCAATCAGATTCAATCCAAATAAGACTACCTCAAAACATATAATCAAACTGCCAGAAATCAAAGACAGAGAAAATTCTGAAAGCAGAAAGAGAGGGAAAAAATAAGTAAAATATAAGAGAGTTTCAGTACACCTAGCATAAGGCTTCTTAGCAGAAACTCTTTAGGGCAGGAGAGAATGGGATGACATATTTATAGTGCTGTTTTAAAAAAAAAATCCTGACAATCACGAAGACTGTACTTAGCAAAGTTGTTCTTCAGAAATGAGGAAGAAACAAAGATTTTATCAGACAAACAAAAGTTACGGTAGTTCATCACCACCACATGTGTCTTACAAGAAATGCTAAAGGGAGTTCTTAAACCTGAAGGAAAAGGATGCTAATGAATAAACAAAAACACCTGAAAGTATAAAGTACACTGGTAAAAAGTACACAGTCAAATTCAGAATACTCTAATACTGTAATAGAGGTGTGTGAATTACTTATATCTTTAGTATCAAGGTTAAAAGACAAAACTATTAAAAATAATAACAGCTACAATAATTTGTTAAGATAGGTAATATAAAAACATGTAAATTGTGACATCAAAAATTCAAAATGTGAGGAGGAGTGCAATAAAAAGGTAGAGTTTTCATTTTCTATTACTAAAGTTGTCAAATTCTTAAAATAACTTTTGTAACTATAAGATGTTTTTTGTAAGCCTCATGGTAATTACAAAGCAAAACCCTATAGTAGATACACAAAAAATAAAAAGCAAGGAATCAAAACATACTACTAGAAACAATCACCTAGCCACAAAGGAAGACAGCAAGAGAGAAAGAAAGGAACAAAGAATCTATAAAACAATCAGGAAACAAATAACAAAATGGCAGTAGTAGGCCCTTACCTATCAATAATTACCTCGGTTGTAAATAGATTAAATCCCACAATCAAAAGACAGAGTAGCTGAATGAATAAAACAAGAAGACCCAACTATATGCTGCCTACACAAGACTCACTTAACCTGTAAGGACGCATGTAGACTGAAAGTAAGGAGAAGAAAAAAGATATTCCATGCAAATGAAAACCCAAAGAGAGATGGAATAGCTATACTTATTTTAGATCATTTAGATTTTAAGTCAAAGACTGTAAAAAGAGACAAAGAAAGTTATTATATAATGATAAAGGAGGTCAATTCAGCAAGATATAACAATTATAAATATATATGCATCCAACATTGGAGTGCTAAATACATAAAGCAAATATTAATAGATCTGAAAAAAGACAAAGACTGCAATACAATTATAGTGGGGACCTTAACACCCACTTTCATCAATGAACAGGTCATCCAAACAGAAAACCAATAAAGAAGCATTGGACTTAAAATACACACTAGATCAAATGGACCTAATACATTTACAGAACATTCTATCCAACAATGTTATAACTACACATTCTTCTCAACTTCACATGGCACATTCTGAAGGGAAGATTATACATTAGGCCACAAAACAAGTTTTAACACATTTTATAAGACTGAAGTCTTATCAAGTATCTTTTTCTGACCATCCTGGTATAAACTAAAAATTAATAACAGAAAAAAACTTTGAAAGATTCATAAATCCATGGAAATAAAATAGCATGTCTCTGAACAACAAATGGGTCGATGAAGTAATTAATGAAAAATTAATAAATTTCTTGTGGCAAATGAAATTGCAAAATACTGGAGCCTATGGAAATAATAAAAGCAATGAAAGCAGTTCTAAGAGGAAAGTTTATACTAATAAACACAAACGTCAAAAAAGAAGAAAAATCTCAAATAAACAACCTAACTTTGCACCTCAAGGAACTAGAAAAACAAGAACAAAGTAAGCCTGAAGTAAGAAAATAATAAAGATCAGAGTAGAAATAAATAGAGGCTTGAAAAACAATAGAAAAGATCAACAACACTGAGTTGGTTTTTGAACAAGATAAATAAAATTAACAAAACTTTCTCTAGACTGAGAAAAAAGAGACAAGACAAATAAAATAAAAAATAAAAAAGGGAGATCACAACTGATACAACAGAAATAAAAAGGATCATAAGTGATTACTATAAACAGTGATACACCAATAAATTGGATAACCTAGAAGTAATGCATAAATTCCCTGACTTATGTACCATACCAAGTCTAAATTATGAAGAAGTAGAAAATCTTAAAAGACCAATAAAGAGTAAAGAGATTGAATGAGTAGTAAAAAGTCTCCCATCAAAGAAAACCACAGGACCTAATGGTTTCCCTGCTGAATTCTATCAAGTATTTAAAAAAGACTTTTCAATTCTTGGAAAACTCTTCCAAAAAGCTGAAGAGAGGAGAATACTTCCAAACTCATTTTACAAGGCCAGTATCACCCTCATGCCAAAGCCGTACAAAGACACTATCAAAACAAAAAGGCAAAAAAAAATAAAATAAAATAAAACCCAAAAACTACAGGCCAATATCCCTGATGAACATAGGTATCATAATCCTCAACAAAATATCAGCAAATTAAGTTTAATAGCACATAATAAAGGTCATTCACCATCAAGTGGGATGCACTTCAGGGATGCAAGAATGATTTCACATACGTAAATCAATAAATGTGATACATCACATTAACAGAATAAAGTACAAAAACAATATGATCATTTTAATAGATGCAGAAAAAGTATTTGACAAAATTTAACACCATTCCATGATAAAAACTTTCAATAAATTTAAGTATACAAAAAATGTACTTCAGTATCACAAAGGCAATGTATGAAAAACCCACAGCTAACATAATACTTAATGAGGGAAAGTTGAAAGATTTACCTGTAAGATACAGAACAAACAAGAATTCCCACTCTCAGCACTTCTATTCAAAATAGTAATGGAAGTCCTACCCAGAGCAATTAGGTAAGGGAAAGAAAGAAAATGCATCCAAATGGGAAATGAAGAAGCTAAATTGTCCCTGTTTTCAGATAAAATGATCATATATATAGAAAACCCTAAAGATTTCACCAAAAAACCTTTTAAAACTAGTAAAGAAATTCAATAAAGTTGCAGTATATAAAATCAACATACAAAAATCAGTAGTGTTTCTACACATTAGCAATAAACCACTCAAAAAGAAATTAAGAAAACAATCTTTAAAAATTAAATTAAAAAAATACTTAGGAATAAATTTAACCAAGGAAGTAAAAGATCTGTACTCTGAAAATTACAAAACATTAGTGAAAGAAATTGAGGAAGACTTAAATAAATAAAAATATATCCGTGTTCATGGATTTGAAGAATTATTACTGTTAAAGTGTCTGCACCACTAAAAGTTATCTACAGATTCAACATAATACCTACTAAAATACCAATGGTTATGTTCACAGAAATAGAAAAAACAATCCTAAGATTTTGTATGAAACAGAAGACGCTGAATAACCAAAGCAATTTTGAGCAAAAAGAACAAAGTAGAGGCATCAAACTACCTGACTTCAAAATATACTACAAAGCTAGAGTAATCAAAAAACCATGGTACTGGCACTAAAACAGACACATAGACCAATGGAACAAAATATAGAGCCCAGAAATTAATCCATGTATTTACAACCAACTGACAAAACCAAAATACACAATGGGGAAAGAACAGTTTCTTCAATAAATGGTATTGAGAAAACTGGATATTCATATGCAGAAGAATGAAATTAGACCATTATCTCTCACAAAAAATCTCTCAAAATGGATTAAAGATTTAAATGTAAGACCTGAAACTATGAAACTGCTAGAAGAAAACATCCATGACATGAGTCTGGACAATGACTTGTTAGATATAATCCCTAAAGCATAGGCAACAAAAGTAAAAATAGACAAATGGACAAATGGGATTACACCAAACTGAAAAGCTTCTTCACAATAAAATAAGCAATCAACAGAGTGAGGAAACGACATAAAGAATGAGAGAAAATTTTCGCAAGCCATACATCTGATGAGGAGTTAATATCCAAAATATATAAGGAACTCAAACAACTCAATAGCAAGAAAACAAAGAACTCAATTAAAAAATGAACAAAGGACCTGACCTTTTTTTGACATTTCTCAAAAAAAGCATACAGATAGCCAACAGGTATATGAAAAAAATGTTGGATATCACTAATCATCAGGAAATGCAAATTAAAACCAAATGCAAATTATTGAGATGCCACCTTCCACCTGTTGGAATGGTTATTATAAAATAATGAAAAATAAGAAATGCTGGTGAGGATATGCAGAAAAGGGAACACTTACACACTGCTGATGGGAATCTAAATTAAGTATAGCCATTATGGAAAACAATATAAAGTTTCCTCAAAAAATTAAAATTAGAACTATATATTATACAGCAATTCCACTACTGCAGATATATATAAAGGAAATGAAATCAGTATGTCAAAGAGATATTTGCACCACCATGTTTATTGCAGCACTATTCACAAGAGCCAAGATACAGAATTAATCTGTGTCCATCAATGGATGAATGCATAAAGTAAATGTGGTTTACATATACTATGGAATGCTATTTGGCCATAACAAAAGAATAACAGGGTTTTATGTGAAAACAGGGATGATTCTAGAGGACATTATTTAAGTGAAATAAGCCAGGAAGAGAAAGATAAGTACCCTATGATCTCACTCATATGTGGAATCTATAAAAGCTTATTTCATAGAAATACAGAGTAGAATGGTGGTTACCAGGGTCTGGGCTACCTGGGTAAGAGGGGAGTTTGGGGAGATGTTGGACAAAGTATACAATATTTCAGTTAGAAGAAATAAGTTCAAGAGATCTATTGTACAACCTGGGGATTATAGTTAATAGTATAATGTATTCTTTAAAAATGCTGAAAGAATGCATATATTAAGTGTTTGCACCACAACAATAACTATGTGAGGCAATGCATGTGTTGATTAGCTAGACTTAGCCATTCCACAGTGTATAAATACTTCAAAACATCATGTCGTACATGGTAAATACATTCAATTTTATTTGTCAAAGTAAAAACTAAAATTAAATAAAATTTTAAAAATCTAACGAGGAAGACATGATTAGAAAACTTTTTAGTTAAACATTCAGGAGAATTGCTAACAGAAAAAGAAAGAAATCAAAGCATACAGCAGTTGATTTAATAGGGCATGTTACTCAAGATTATATGATGCTCTTCTCCACTGTTTGAAGAAATCATTGGCACATAAAACTCAATGGTTGAGTGTTTTGGTCTCTTGAAAATTTCAATATTTGTGTTCTTTTCATTAAAGTATATACGTCACTGACAACTAATATATAAATTCTTAAGTGAGCATGTTAATGGTAGGTTTAGGTTTTTCAGATGTCAGTTAATTGAGAGTAGTGACTAATATCCTAGGAATCCAGGAAGCTACAAGATTACTATTACTATTACTTTTTAGATTACTCTTTATTGACTTCATTACTGTTATAATACATTTAATCATTCCACGTGTCATATATGAGTTGATGAATGTCTAATTGCAGTCTAAGGCGATAACAAGTACACTGGAACAAACCAGGCTTGCCTGAAGAAGAGGCAGACTGGACTAATTTTCTAATCTAACAATAAAAGAACTTAAATAAGACAATTCTCCATATTAGGAAAATAAGTCTAAATCTATATTTAATATTAGAATTTTGACAAGTTTACCAGAACCTTAGACATATCGATATCAATGAGTAATCTGTATTGTCACATTCCTGGACGTGAACACAAATTTGCTCAGAGAAAACTCTGTAAGAGCAGCAAGTCAAGACTTGTGCAGTCTGATATCTCCCTTTTTCACAAGTCAAACTTGGGTAGATGTGTAACTTGAAAGGCATTCTGTTGACTGCAGAGAATTCCAGGTTGAATAAGACAGTTACTGCAGTCCAAGAGTGCATAAGAACAACTCAATATCCTCAGATAGTAACTGGATAATAAAAAGGGGATCTATCCGGGGATTTAAGCAAAATATTTTTCCACTTTTTCCAATTAGTTTACATAAAGAAAATTGTGGTAGTTATAATCTTCTCTAATTAATCTTCTATAAATGCGGTGGTTAAAAGTGTAGTCCTTCTAAAATCTAGTAAATAAAAGAAATCTCTGATTGTCAACAACACATCCATTAGCATAAAAATGGATTGGATAATGCAGATTACAGAAAAGCTACCTCTGAAAAATGATTTGGAAAATATTAGATTTCTTTCTTAGACAAGACAATACTCAGTCCAGAAGTACACAAGTTAGCGCCATAAGGAAAATTTCGATAAGGAGAATAAAATTAGGTACCAGTTACATAGTGGATTCTGACTGCTTAGAATTATAGAACTTGACTGAAATTAGAGGAGAGAGATGAAAAAAGCATAAGAAAAATAAATAAATCTGGTATCTTGAGTTTCTTGCTTTTATCAATATATAGATATGCTCAAACACTTATACTTGTAAATGAACACTTCCATTACGCCTTACATGCCTTTTAAAGCATTACCCTATTTATTTTACCAAACCTTTTTAAAAAGTTGTCCCCTCTCACTGTATTTCCTTGTCCAACCACCCTCAAACTAGAATATTGTTTCTGTCCACACTACTCTTCTCAATCTCTTGTCATGAGGACTATGGACAGTCTCTGCTCTGCCAATTTCAGTAGACACACTTTTCAGTATTCACTTTGCTCAACCTCTTTGTGACATTTGGAAACTCTGACTACTTACTTTGTTTTGAAATTATATCTTCTGCTGTCTTCTGGCCACTGATTCTGACTGTCCTACTTTGCCATCCAGTATTTGTTGGTTTTATTGGTGGGCATCCCGTTTCTCCATATACCCCTTAGTGCTCGTATCTCAAGGATCTTCCTGGCATTGCTTCTCTCTTCTCAGGTTGGGTAATTTCATTCATTTCCACGGCTCAGGCCATTACTGACCTACTGACACACACATCTCCAACAGTGTTCCTGATATTCTCACTTGGTCATGTTGATTCAGCGTTCAGAACAAATCTTTTTATATTCACTCTTGTAATGCTCAAAATTGACAGTCTCATCCTATCCCCGAGCTTCATGCCATGAAATTAAGTATGTTGTATTATGGAACTCTATCTAGTAAGTCTTCCAGAAACAAATAGTTCATATAATGCTTAAACAGTTACAGTTTTAGAAACCAATAGAAGTTCCAGTTCCTCTTATGAAGCTAGCAAAACCTGACAAAACTAGACCAATCTCAGTTGGATATAATATAAAGAACAAACATATCTTAATTAGGAATATGGTTGTAAAATTCCAAGTTAAATATTAGGAACTTGAGTTTAGCATTATGCTAAAGTTATGGTTTATTCAGGAATGCAACATGTAAAAACATGACCGTGTAAATAGACGCTCGGTAGTCATTTGATAAAATGCAAAATTCATTCCCAAACTCAGGCTTGAAAATCTAACAGTTGTGATTTAGAATTACAGGCTATCCACTTATAGCCATTTTTCCATTGGATAGGTGAATTAACCTTTTTTGGATCCTATTTTATTTGACTATAAAATAGGTCTAGACTAATCTTAAACACGATTTTAAATAAATAAATCACCAACCCAGGCATGTTTGGTTTATAGACTTCATTTTAAAAGTCACTTCAGCCTCAGGTCTGTTCAATCCCCACCTCCCACTCTAGGTTCCAGTTAAATGGAAATACAAGGCATTTCCCACTCCGTTCTGTCTCCTCATTTGCTGCCCGTATTCTCTCCCTCTTTCCATCTCCCTTCTGCTTTCACACTTTCTCTTTCACATGTATTCATTCATGCATTCTCGCTCATGTGTTCTCTCATGGTGTCACTCAATATTTAATGACAACCATGTGCTAGATTCCTTTTAAATGAAGTAAGCTGGACTGGGCACAAGAGAAAAAAAGGCCAGTGTGGCTGAAGCATAGTGAGCTGGGTACTGGGGAGGTTTGGAGGGGTTGGCAGGGCCCAGATTATACAGGGCCTAGAGGGCCTGGCACGCAGCGGGAAGTGACCAGAGGTGGGAAGTGTGATGAAATCCTGCTGCTCTGAGGAGAAGGAAGAGGGTGTGGGCAAGAGCGAAAGCTGGAAGATCCCTGAGACAGCCCTTGCAGTCACCCGGCATGGTTTATTTTAGAGATGGAGATGACAGGACTTGCCTGTGGATTGGATGTGGGCAGTGAGACTGAAAGAAGAATCGCAGATCCAAGTTTCAGGCTTGAGCAACTCTCTCTCGCTCTCTAATTCACTGTTATTCTCTTTCTTTTTCCCTCCATCCTCTTTTCCGCTTTTCTTTGTTCACACTGTAACAGAATCTGGAATGCTCTTTGCCAGCCCCAAGTTATTTTCTTTTCAGGTGTCAGTTTAGAAGTCAAAAACTCCAGAAACCTTTCCTGAAGTCCCCGCCCTGGGGCAAAGGCACACCCAGCTGAAGCCGTCTCTCTACTGACAACACTTTCTACATTAGTGCAAACAAGGACTTCTGACACAGGACTTCCAAGCATGAACCCTAGAGGCAGAACGCAGCAGGTTTGTGTCCAAACTGTTAGCTAAGTGAACTGCAGCAAGTTACGTAAGGAAGTCTGAGTTCCCACATCTGTAAAGCGCTGATAAGAAAACGGTCTACCTCATAGAAAGTTTTGCACGAGGTGACATATGCAGATACTACATAAATGATAGCCTTTATTACTATCGCTGCTGTTGCTACTGGTTTACATTACCCACCTTCATCCAGGCAGGGTTTCCGCAGAATTTCAGAAACCATTCTAAAGCAAGAAATACCTAGATAACTCAGGCCTGGGGGAAGAAAATTAACATCTCAGCCACACACAGTCAAGACGGATAGTTGTATTTATTAGCCAAATTAGGCAAATGTGCACGTGGGAGTCATAGTTATTAATTGTTACAGTGAGTTTCCATGCCCACCACTTATTTGGGGGATGGATTTTTCATAGATACTACTTACCAGATGAGGTGGACCCACAGGATTATTTCTCCTTGAGGTCCCACCTGAGCAGGTAGAGGACGGCGGAAAGCGACTGATTAGAGAACTTGGAGGGGCAGAGGACGTGGGCCTCTCAATCATTCTTCACTTCCTTTTTTTAAAAGACGACTAGGCACAGTCCACCACATCCGCGCCAGGAGCTGCGACGCCTCCTGGGTGGTGTCCGCTTGCGATTGCCCAGCTTGCGCCCCGCACATTTGTGGCTTCCATGGACATTAGCAACTGATGGTTTTAGTTCCCAGTTACACAGCTTTGCCAAGGCGGTTAGAGGTCATCTGGAAAGTCTTTTACCCCAAATCGCTCCAATTCAGAAGGCCAGCGGGATGGTCCTGCAGTGCTCTGGTAATTCGCGCCCTCCTCTGGTCCTGGTCCAGGTGCACGAGAAGCGCTAACGGAGGACGTAGGTGCCCCGGAGAGGGGGGATGGTGAAGGTGCCCGGGTGGTGAACCCAAAGATTGATCCTGCAGACCAAGCGCCAAGTAGAAACTGAAAGTACGCTGCTGGCTGATCCTACGGAAGTTATGGAAAAGGCAAAGCGCCGAGCCGGGCCGTGGAATGTGCCGCCCCCCTTGGGATGGATGAAACAGCAGGCGCGGCGTGGGTGAGAGGAACCAGCCGCAGAGACCGCCCTGCACGGCACGGACTCCCGGCAACTCCGCGGAAGATCAGGGTCCTGGGAGTGACTATGGGCGGCGAGAGCTTGCTCCTGCTGCAGTTGCGGTCATCATGACTACGCCCGCCTCCCGCAGACCATGTTCCATGGTAAGCGCTCCTCTCCCGGGCGCACCAGTACGCGCGCCCCGCGCGCCGGGAATCTCTGGGACGCGCTGCCGGCCCCCGTGCCAAAGGCAAGTCCGGGAATAGCCCGGTCTTGCACTTTGGACTTGCCGAGAGCACTGGCTCTCCCACGAGCTGCTGTCTGCCCAGACGCCCCTGAGTACCGTGGCCCATAGTCACTGCACCTGGGGCTGCTGCGCCTGGCTGGCTACGAGAAGCAGTCCCCGATGCCTGCTTTCTTCCCTGAGACCGAGCCTTGCAGCCTCCGCGTGGCTCAGCGGTGGCAGCCCGCAGCTGGGTCTGAGAGGTAGCCAATGGCTGTCTGTTTCTATGTCTGTCTGTCTGTATGCCCCCAGCCCCGCTGTCCTCTGCCAATCCGGCGCCAAACCCGCCCTTCCCGTGCTCCTGGCCACGCCAGGTTACTCACAGGCGGCCCGGGTTCGGCGAGGAGCCGGGCTCCTGCAGCTTCGAACTCCCTAGAGAAGTGAAAGCGAAGCTCGCACGAGACACGTTTTTAAACCCTAAGGGAACAGGTCTCTGGAAAACCCCGTTTTCTCCCCTCAGTCAGGCTGGGAGTTTCCGACCGGGGCTGTACCTTGCGCCATTTGCTGGGAACCCAAGTCCTGGGGCTGGCACTGAGAAAGGCCAGCTTTTGTGTTTTCTACATGCGCGTTCCCTGATGGAGGCAGGATCAAATGGGCATGGCTCTAAATTCCAGACCCTTGCTAGGATCTAGCATGTTTGCGCGAGCAGAATGGAGGCGCGATGGGTTCCGGTGGTAGCCGTGTGGCCAATGTAAAGAGCCAAAACATTTACTGGAAGAAAAAAGGGGAAAGGGGGATGTGAGGGAGAGAGCATCTGCTTAGGGAAATTGTAGTTTTACACTAAGTACTTCCTCAAGCAAAAGAGGACGGGTGGGGGAGGGTGCGGGGATAGGGAGCTGACTGCTCTTCCCTTTGGTGCGCGCTTTCCCGGCTACTCAGTTAGGTCGAGTCCTTTCCCCTCTCATAGACATTAGAGAATGAAAAATTGACATAACCAAGGAGTACCAGCTCAGTAGCAAAATTAAGATGGGGGAGGGGGGAGAATACCAAAGACAATTATGCAAGAATATTTTTAAGGAGTTTCCTCCAGGGGGTTAATATAGAGTTAGAAATCGAACACATCCTTGTTTTCTTTGCAATGCCCATGGTTGTCTGCAATTATTTCCTTACGGATCACTGCTGGTTCTAATCTTTCATTATTTGTGATCTAAAGAGAGGTAAAACAAGGAAAGGAAGCTAAGGTGTGCATTTTAAACAAGAAGTCTTTATTTCCTGCAGTATATCTGTATTAATCATGCACCATAAGTTAATAGCAAATAAAATATTTAAATTTTAAACTTCTGTTAATGATAATTAGAATGAGTGGCTTTCTGCATTTTGTTCTGAGAGATATCTCTGGAAGTTTAAGCACAATCAGAACGTGAATAGGGTTACTCTTTACCCTTTTTCTTTGCTATTTCTTTTGGGAATTGAAGTAGTTGAGGACCTACCATATACTCCTAAACTGTGCTATCTGGTTTGGGTAATTTCATCATAGTTGAGGACCAAAAAATAGAACATGAATAAAAACAGAGAACTGAGAAAGATTAGAAATCCTGAGCAAGTGTGAAGAACTACAAATGGTACCACATTAGTTTAAATATATTAAAACAGTAATGGAAAGGTTGTTTGATTGGACATGTCACATTCACAGTCGTGTGAGATCTTTTTTCTGGTCTCACCGCTGACACATGACCTACCACAATAAGAGCAAATATTTAGTGCCTTTTTTTTTTTTTTTTTTTTCTGAGATAAGAGTGTATGATGCAGTTTCAGAGCTTGGCCAGGAAGTACCTTAGTAAGGTTCCTGCAGAGAGTGATGATTTTTGCACACTCCCCTTGACTACACATACAGTTATTTTTATAGGAAGCAGTGTAGTTTAGTGGCTAAAAGCTGCGTTTCAATACTCTTCTACCTGATAAACCTGGATTTGAATCCTGGCTCTTACTAGACACTTTCTATATATGAAGATTTTTTTTTGTGGCTTAGATTTTCCATCTTTAAAATGTAAATAACTTGTATTTACCTCATGAAATATTTATGGAATTAAATTCTTAGTGAAAATAGATTTATGTAATGGACATTTGGTAAACACTTATCAGTCTTAAAGACTGATAAAAAATTGGATTTGATGGACTATAGAAACCAATATGTTTATATTCACTTTGACCCCATAACTTAAACAGCTGAGGATTGAATGTATTATTTGGCTTAAATTAAAAACCAACAAGAATTTTTAGGCAGCCATCATTCTGGTTTAACCAAATTCCCTGCTGAAAACAAATTCTCCAGTTTCAGTCCCTTCTGGAGATCTGAAGATAATTCCACAAGCTCATGCTTGCTTTGCATTATTCCTTATGTTTTATCTTCTCTATAACCTAGTAAAAAGTTCAGGCTGCAGGGGTCGGGGGGTGTCTACGTAGTATGAAACAAATGCAAACAAAATAAAGTAGACTTCTTTTCCCATTGTTGACAACAGTGTCAAAAGCACTCTCAAACCAGGCAGTCTCTATATGTTACTCTCCACGTGGTGTGGAAAAAGGATTTCAAGTATAGAACAAACTGCGCACCATTAATGAGAGAGCCTGGAACCTATGAGATGTGGGTCTGAGGCCCTGGATGTGTTTGCAGCATTGCCCGTGAGGCAGTTTCAAATATAAAGAGTTTCTGTATTTGGATAGGCAGGTAGATTCTTGGAATTAAGGTGCTTGAGAGCTGAAAGAGGTATTAAAAGATCATTTGGTCAAAATTTTTCATTTTAGAAATCAGGTAAGTGAAGCTTGAGTGATGCTCTTTCATTCAGTCAGTCACAAAAATCCACTGTAATACTAAGTTAAAAATCTCAAGTCCCCAGGTTTGAAACCCTCTGTGTTTTGCATTGCCCTAGTCCATTTGGGGCTAACTTACTCATCAACAAAAATGGCAAAGAGAAGACTCTCTTTAAAGGCAAGTCACGCTATGTTTTAGGATTGAGACAGTTTTAATACAGAAAAAGACTGTGAATTTTCCACCAAACTGTCATTGAAAAGCATTGACAAAATGCCATTGAATGGAAAAATAGGTTGACGTAAATTTTGGGAGCATCTGCTACTGAAAATTGCAGTGAAGAAGACTACCAATGCTCACAGAAAAGAAAACAACCTCACTTATTAAAACATAAAATGTGGACCTTTAAAATAACATTTATGCACAATGGTAGACATATCTATCTTTCACTCTAATATTTATTTTATTATATTCTCCTTAAAGCTCATTTCAAGGTATATGCCATATAATGCTTCCTCTTTTGTCTACTCCTCCCAAAGTATACCTTTTGGTCACCTGTAAAATGTCAGGAAAATAAAAAGTTTAGTTCTGTATAATCTATACAAATCTGATTAGAAGGTCGGAACCTAGTAAATAATTAGCATTTTATCATTGAGGAGATTCAGAATGGAGGAACAGTAGTAGAAGAGAGAGGCAGAGCTGAACAATATTACATGGAAGTGGTTTTCATTCAGAAGACCAATAGGATTACATGGTATCAAAAGATTATGGTCATTTCTGATCAAATCCTGGTGCGGCAGCAAGCTCAGGTTAGCATTCAGACCTGGCACATGGTAGGTGCTCAGTTAAAGGTAAAGAGCATCATCATCATTATTAATCCCCTAAATGAATCCTTCCTCATCATGGATATAGGTACTTAGTGGCAGAGCTATCAATATATTTCTCCTGTATTTTTGTTTTTCTTCCTACGTCAAGTGTCAGTCACATATGGTGAGAAGTAGGATTTATGTTGCTCCCATAAATGCTATCCAGCCTACTTCCTCTATTTGGAAAAATGTGGGTCACTAATAGCACTTAATTTGTTGGGGTGTGCTACTAATTGTTTTCTATGACAGATAGTGATATAATAGATGACAATGTTATTAGTAACCTTATGATATCCTTAGCAATCTTTAGGCTATTGTCACAATGTTAGTCCCTTAGGTTTGAAGGAGTTTTGTTTGAATTCTTAATCAGATAAGACACACTTGTGAAATGTCTTGCCTGCAGCAATCACAGTTAAAGTTCATTTGAGAAATGCACAGAAAACATGCTGTCAACATAACTGAGAGTTTACAGAAAGAAACAAGACACTATGGCTGGCTTATGAAGAAATAAGTCCCTATAGAACCAGATTTTAAAGTTTCTGGGAATCCCTGGCTTTCTATCCAGTGTATTTTTACTGTAAATGATACTATTTATAATTTCATTCCTTTTGGTTAGATAATTGACTCTTATTGGAAAGGCTTATCAAAAAGAGATATAACTCTTTAGTTAACAGAGTGTGAATTCATTTACTGGGTTTTTCTAACATGGCAAGAAGCTGGACGGAGCTGTGTTTGAAAAGAATAAGGGTCTCTGGCCACGTAGAGACAGAGGGTGATAAAAGGATAGGAAGAGGAGTCCTAAAATACAAACCTCAACTTTATAAGACTTTTGACCCTAAACCCTTTAAGGTCCATTATTTAAAAGAAAGAACATAATCACAGTGTACTACCATGGAGGTAAACCTTCCACAGTGCTGCCTCCGTAAGGCAACGAAACACGTGGACCACCATCACATTTCAAGTAATTATATGATGCTTTCCATAGATCATAACATTTCAATAATATGTAACTTTTGGAACTGTAGTGTACTAATTACCTGTAGATGTCTTTTCTTACAGGGAAGTTGAACATAAATCCAAACTGAACAGACCATCATTACAACCAAAAATGTTTTTCAGAAGCAAAGAGTCTCTGATTTCATCACACCTGTTCTATACTTTCCTAAAGAGTAACTCCTAAATAAAAACATAAAATAAACCTACACTTCAAAATGCTGTCCCACGTTGGTGGTTATATAATTTTAATTTTTGGGGCCCTTCCTGCACTATCTCAAAACCGAGATACATTTTAAAAATTACTAGAACGAAGTGATTGAGCCCATTGAAGCACCACAATCAAATGTAATATGGCATAACATTTAGCTCATTCTTATTTCCTGTTGCATTTAGTTTCTTTTAGGTATATCTTTGGAATTCCTCCCCTGATCCTTGTTCTGTTGCCAGTAGCATCCTCTGACTGTGACATTGAAGGTAAAGAAGGCAAAGAATATGAGCATGTTCTATTGGTCAGCATCAATAAATTGGTATGTGCTTGTTTTGTTTTCCTCACATTTTCAACCATTGGGAAAATCTGAAATATACTTTGGGTATGCAGTTTTATAACCACATTTCCATCTATATTTCTTGACAGGAAAGTGAAATAACTACAGAATAAAATGTCATGAGCTATTAACTATGTATTATTACAGTTGGCAACATTATATCCTGTAAAAATAATTTTTCCTAGACCCTAAGACTCCCACAACTGTCCATTTCAGTCCTATTTCCTCTCAGTACCAAATTTCTTGTAAGCACAGTTTAGCATCACTGCCTGCATTTCCTCATCTCCCATTTACCTAGTTAGGCCCGTAGAAGCATTACCTTAGGAGAGGGAAAATAACAGAGTGTAACCTTTAAAAATTATGGTGAAGAGAGATGTGTAGTTATTTTATCCAAATATGTGTGCATGCACACATATATATGTGTATTTTATACATATGTGAAATACATACTTTGCTGTTAATTTTTTTACTTGCTATGGAAAAAAATTTTTTTTAATTAATAGATTTTATATTTAGAGCCGTTTTAGGCTTACAGAAAATTTGAGTGGAAAGTAGAGAATTCCCATATACCCCCTCTCCCTCTGCCGTTTCCCCTATTACCATCATCTTGCATTAGTGTGGTACATTTGTTAGAATTGATGAGCCAATATTGATACACTATTATTTATTAAATTTTATAGTTGGCATTGGGGTTTACTCTTTGTGCTGTACAGTTCTGAGGGTTTTGACAAATGCATAACATCGTGTATCCACCGGTACGATATCATACAGAATAGTTTTACTGCCCTGGAAAATCCACTATTCTCCACTGATTCATCCTTCCCTTCCTCCTTCTGAACCCCTAGCAACCACTGATTCATTTATTGATTCTGAAGTTCTGCCTTTTATAGAACATCATATAGTTGCAATCATGCATTATATAGCCTTTTAAGTTAGATTCGTTCACTTAGAAATGTGCATTTAAGGTTTCTCCATGACTTTTTGTGGCTTCGTAGCTTATTTCTTCTTATTGCTAAATATTATTCCATTGAATGGATTACCATAGTTTGTTTAGCTATTCACCGATTGAAGAATGTGTATTAATTGTTTACAATTTTTGGCAATTATGAAAAAGCTTCTATAAACATTCATGTGCAGAGTTTTCTGTGGACCTGTTTTTAACTCATTTGGGTAAATACCCAGGAGCATTATTGCTGGGTCATATGATAAGACTATGTTTAGCTTTGTATAAAACTGCCAAACTGTCTTCCAAAGTGGCTGTACCATTTTGCATTCTTACCAGCAATGAAAGAGAAATCCTAATGCTTCCCATCCTCATCAGCATTTGATGTCATCTGTGTATTGGATATGGGCCATTCTAATAAGTGTCATGGTATCTTAGTGTTTTAATTTGTAATTACCTAATGACATATGATGCTGAGCATCTTTTCAGATATTTATTGCAATCTGTATATATTTTTTGGTGAAATGTCTTAATTCACATCTTAACTGACATCTTAACAATATTGAATCTTCCTATCCAAAATCATGGAATATCTATCTTTGTGAAGCATGGCATGATTATAAGAAACATGAATTTTACTAGACTTTCCACATGATTGCATTTTTAAAGTGTGCTGGTTCTTTAATATAAATACAGCATCTAATTAATGACTGAAAATGGAAGCCTCTGTATTTGTATATATTTGTCTGTATGCGTCTCTCCTAAGGAGTTTACATTTTGCAGTAAGTATTGTAGAGGTTTCAGTCAATGGTGAGCTTCAAAAAGGATATTTGTGCTTCTCGTTGGTAGTATCCCATCCAGAAGTCTCTTTCATTAAAAACCATGTAAGTGTTTGAAAAGCATGACCACCCACATGACATGCAAAGGACAATGGCAGAGAAGCTTAAAAGCATCTTCCAAACAGCAAGTCACACAAACAAGACCTCTATGTTAACAATGCAAAGAATTCATTTACTTAGAAATATAATCAAAATGGCATATTCTTCAATACAATACAAAGTACAAAAAGTGGCTGGTTTGACTAAGTAATAAACCAAAACATTTAGTGCAAGTTTATTAATAATTTTTCATAAACTGTCTCTTTTCTGGTGAACAATAAATAAAAGCTCAATTGAAAAATAAATAAATAAATAAATAAACGGAGGAAGAGCGACTGTCATACTGTCATTTCAAACAAACAAACTGATTATGAACCAAGCTCAGAAACAAAGAGACATAAACTGTGTTCTAGAGGCAGTAGAGTAGATGAGTTTGGCTGAAGGAGAGAGACCACGCTGATGGATGCTGAGCTGATGTCCAATATTTTTTTAGATAGTGTATCCCTTCAATAAAGTTTGATGAACCTGCACTTCCAAAATACATTTAGCACTTACTTATATATTATAGTACTTCCACAGTAATTTAATATACATTAATAATAATACACATAAAAATGAGAATTTAGGAGAATGAGAAAAAAACAAAACGTAGAATTTCTAACATTTCCTCCTAGTGGACGTGCAATAGGATTGTAGAAATCAGAAAATACAAATGATGCTGACTGTAATATAGAGGCCAAATAGGGCCCAAGGTGAGTGTGAGACTCATTCTTTCTACCTACCTCTGAGGTAAGGGGGGTTCATATGGACTTTATATGGGCTGCCAAATATGGAACGCAGATTCCTAGAATTGAGATGACAATGTTAAATAAAATCAGCATTTTAAGCTTCTGGATACAGATTACCAAATAGTTTTTTGGAAATGATATGTAAGTTTCCATTTCTTACAGCAGTGTTTAAGATCATCACTCTTGTCAGCTTTGAGTATCTTTGTTTTTAAAATGATTTACTAAGGCAATGAAAAATTAACCTTTTGTTTTTATCTACATTTCTTCATTTGCTAGTGACATTGAATTCTTTTGTGAGTGTTCATTATTTATGCTTTTGTTTATTTTACACTGAGATAAAATACATCCTTTTAAAGTGTACAGTTCAGTGGCTTTTTATATTCAAAAGTTGAAAAATCATCATCACTAATTCCAGACCATTTTTATCACCCCAAAAAGAAATCCTATTCTCATTAACAGTAACTCTCTATTTCCCATCACCATGCAGCCACTAATCTGTTTTCTGTCTCTGTGAACTTGCCTATTCTGGATATTTTATACAAATGGAATCGTATAATATGTAGCTTTTCATATTGGGCTTCTTTAGCTTAGCATGTTTTTAAGGTTCATCCGTGTTATAACATGAATCAGTACTTCATTTCTCCTACTGGTTCAATAAGATTCTATTGTATGGATATGCCACATTTTGTTTATCCATTCATCAGCTGCTGGACATTTAGGTTTTCCATTCTTTGTCTATTTTGAATGAGTTCTCTATAAACATCTGTGTATAAGTTTTTAAGCAGTTTTCTTGGGTGTATACCTAGGAATGGAATTTCTAGGTCATATGTTAACTATATATTTTACTTTTTGAGGAACTGCCAAACTGTTTCCACAGGGGCTGTTCCATTTACATTCTCACCATCAGTGTATGAATGTACTGATTTCACTACATCTTCACCAAAAGTTGCTGTCATCTGACTTTTTTATTCTAGCCATCTCAGTGGCTGTGAAGTGGTATCTCATAGTGATTTTGATTTGCATTTTCTTGATGACTAATGATGTCAAGCATCTTTTCATTACTGGCCATTGTTATTGGCTATTTCATATCTTCTTTGGAGAAGTGTTTATTCAAATCATTTGCTTGTTTTTAAATTGGGTTATTTGTCTTTTTATTGTTCAGTTGCAAAAGTTCTTTGGGTATTCTGAATACTAGACCCTTATCAGATATTGCAATTGCAAATATTTTTTCCCATTATGTGGGTTATCTTTTCACTTTTTTGATAATGTCCTTTGTAGCACAAACATTTTTTATTTTGATGAAGTTCAATTCATTTATTCCTTCTTTAGTTGCTCATGTTTTTGATGTCATATCACAGAAACCGTTGCCTAACCCAAGGTCACAAAGATTTACACCTGCTTTTTTCCTCAGAGTTTTATAGTTTTAGCTCTTACGTTTAGGTGTTTAATTCATTTTGAGTTAATTTTTGTATATAGTGGGTGGTAGGAGTCTAATTTCATTCTTTTTATGTGACTATTCAGTTGTCCCTGCCCCTTTTATTGAAAATACTATTTTTCTTCATTGAATTTTCTTAGAACCCTTGCTGAAAACCAATTGAACACAAATGTATGGGTTTATTTATGGATTCTCAATTCTATTCCATTGATCTATATATCTATCCTTATGCCAGTACCACATGGTCTTGATTACTGCAGCTTTGTAGTTAGTTTTGAAATTAGAACTTTGTCCCTCCAACTACATTCTTTTTTAAGGTTGTTTTAACGTTTATACTCATCATTTATATTGCTGCAATTCTTGATATTTATTCGATGGATTGCCTACGTTTTTTTAGGGATTTTGGTGTGAAATAGCTTTAGAATTAAATGTACTGTAAAGCTCTCTGGTGATGTCATGGCTGTGCAATCATTAAACCACACAACTCCATACATTAGTAGGCATGGTCCAGCCAGTGTCATAGACTGAAGCAATGACAGACTGTGAAGAAGTTGTAGGTAGTTTACGGATATACTCTCCCTCATCATCCTCAAGATCCTTTTTCATTCTCCTATTGGCCTTTATTGATATTCATTTGGTAAGAGTGCCATTATATATTAAGTATAATAACTTTATACTTGTCATATTTGTTGAAAACATTTTTCCAGTTATCATTTACTTTTTTCTCTTGCTTTTATTATATAGATTTTATTTTTATGTAGTCACATTCATCTAATAGAATTTCACAGGGTACAATGTGGGCACCAAGTTGGGAGTGGTCATTTCCCATTCAGAAAGACGTTGACCAAGGCTTCATAGAAGACATGATTTTTTTAATCTTAAAATATACATAGATGTTACAAAAAGGAAGAAGAAGTTGGAGGATGGCTCCTGCAAAGGAATGTAAATAGTAAACCAACTGGCATGGTACAGTTGTATTGCAGGATACGAGATAAGAACTAAATACTCAGAGAAGGCCTGGACCACTGAGTGCTGTACTCACCACATAAAGAACTCTTTCCTAGTCACCAGGAATTCATTGAGGAATTTGGAGTGGGTGGGGAAGACACTGAATGTAGGTGTCATTGTAATAAAAATCTTTGTTCTTTATTGAAGAGCTAGAACACTCAATAAATATTTGATCAATGAATGGAGAATGAAATAACACCATCAGGTTTCCTCTTATAACTTTTTCTTGCAACCATGTAGCTAGTTTGTGGGATAGGATTGAAACAAGGAGAAAATAGGAAACAACTCTAGTAATTCAGGTGAAAGACGTTGATGGGCATGGACCAAGGCAGTGATTCTTAACTTCAGGGTGCTTCAGAATAAACTAAAAGGCCTGTTGAAACACAGATTTCTAGGCTCCACCCCCAGTGCTTTCTATTTTTGAGAATTTTTGGTGATCTGGGAGGTCCACTGGAGAACTTACATGTATTTCCTCTCCCTCATATGGGAAGAATTTGTGAACTTAGAGAAAAGATTAGAAAAGTGCCCTGATTTAATCTGATATTTAAATTCTATTTTGTCAGGTCTGCAAATCCATATATCACACTCCGTGTGTATTAAATGCTTTGAGTGTGTTTGTTTGTTTTCAGTATTTAGCTCAACCACAATATCAAAGTATAAATAATGTAGAAGAAAAAATTGCCTAACTCATAAATTCAATTAGCAATTTTTTGGGTTATTCATTTTCTTTTAGGATCTTTGATTAAAAATCCAATTTAAGGACAAATAAAGCAATCCTCTGTAGCATGGATAAATATATTTTATTTACCCTTGATTAGGGTAAATAAATAATACCCTTGATTAGGTTACTTTTTAGTGAAACAGCATTGCAGTGTAGTGTAAGGGACACTAGTAAATGATCAGAAAACTTAAATTGTTATTAGCTTTGTTATTAGCAAGTGCTGTGATTGTGGATACCTCATTTAACATCTTGGGACTCTTCAGTTTCTAATAAATGTGGAAATTTGATCTAACTTGGAGGTCTCTTGCAGTGGTCAGATTTTTGAGACATGGGAAAAACCAGGTCTTATTTCTTATTTCCTTCTTTTCTGCCCTCCCTGCATTCATTGCCTGCCTGCCTTGATTATTTCCCTCCTTTCATAAATATTTATTGCTCCCCTACTATGTACAGTGCTCTGTGTCGGGTGCTATGCTTCCAAATAAAAAGAAAGGGAAAAAGGAGGAGAAGAGGAGCAGGAAGGAGGGCAGGGGATAGTGAGTCCAACAGACATATAATCAAGGACTGGAGTGAAATTTATTTAGAAATTGTTGTCCTATAAAGCCATAAGTATTTTATGTCTCTTTAGTGCTATTGTAAGTGGAATTGTTTTCTTAATTTTATTTTAAAATTGTCTATGATTTTTAACTCTGTACCCTTATACACTCTTATTTCTCCATACAAGGTGTGTAAGCATCTTAAGGACAGATTTTATTCTTGATTCATTTTTACTTCTCACAGGATCCTCAGCACAGTACTTTACACATGAGAGTTTTGCAAATACTTGGGAAATATAATATATGAGTTGTAAATCAATGTCATAAATCAATGAAAACTCAAAACTTGTTTCAAATCGGCTAGGAAGCCTTTTTTCTTGAACATGTGTTTCTTTAGGAATTTGTTGTGACTCAAATATCAGGGGTTTTTTTTGATATCTTATATGAAATAGTTTGGGATGTGATGCAATATTATCTTGTCCATAAAAATTATTTTGCCTAAACATAACTCATTAAGTGAACTATGTAACTGTCATCAGAACAGAGGCTGTTTTAAAATAAATCCTGCTTGAAATGGCCAAATACTTCCCAGAAATGACTCAGTCTAACTATAGGCACATGAAGGGCTGCCCTGTTATTATAAGTTATGATTTTATAAGATCTAAAGACTAATAGGTTATACTAGACTTTTATAATTTCTAGCATATTTAACTCTGACTTTGTTTCTACTCTAGAGGCCCTCACGTATTCAACTTACATCTTAGCACTGATAGCTCTCAAATTGTCTCAAGTCTGCACCTTTCTCATGAACTTAGAACCATTTAACTCAAATATCAATTAGAAATCTCTACCCAGATCTACTGTGGCACATCATGCATAACAGTGAACTAATTATCATCACTTTTAGTGTATTTGTGTTCCTGTATTCTTTATCTTAGGTAATGTCACTCAATCCCGAGAGCCGGGAATTGTCCTTGACACTCTTGCTCCTTTGTCTCATCCATCACCAAATCCTATAGGTTAGTATATCTCTTTAACGCCTGAGTCAGCCATTCACTCTATTGACTTCTACTGCCAAGTCTTAGTTTGGGCAGTCGTTCGACCTCACTGGGACCACATCCATAGCCCTCAGCTGGTCCTTGGCTGGTCTCCCTTCCTCCAGAGCTCATCTGTCCTCTTTACGGACACTAGAGTCATTGTGCCCAAATTCAAATCTGATACTTGCTCTTTTTCAAAAACTCTTTAGTACTGTAAAGTTCATTTCCACTAATACCTATCAGGCTTTTGTTTTGCATTTGATTGGTTTGATAACAGAAGTGACTAAAGAAGGACTGAAAACTAGTCAAATATTGCTTTTGAAATATGTCTACATATATTATGTTTAAATAATTTTAATTAGCAGAGAAAAGATTTAAATTGACTAAAATAAAATTAAATTAGTTCTTTATTATATCAAGTTATGCAAGAGTATAAAACACACTTCCTGTGCATATAACTTAGCAGCATGACTGAATCAAGTGCAATCGAACAAGAGAAGTTGCCTTTTAAGAGGTGATTCTTTTGGTACTATGAATAACATTTTTTAGTTATAAAAATGAAAGAATACACCAGTTAAAAGACAGAGACTGTCTGAGTGGATTAAAGAAAGAGATCCAAGTATATTTTCTCTACAAGAAAACCACTTTTTAACTTTTTTATTTTAAATTCTCAATGTACATTGTAGTTGATTTTCGTGACCCCTTACCCTTTCCTCTTTCCCCGCTTTCTCTCCCTGCCCCCACATCATATGTATTCATTGGTCTTAACAAGTTCAAGGAATTGTTGTGATTGTTGTGTCTTCCCCCCCTTCCCCATTTGTTTGTATATTTATTTGTTTATTATTAGCTCCCACAAATAAGTGACAACATGCAGTATATCTCTTTCTGTGCCTGGCTTATTTCACTTCATATAATTTTCTCTAAGTCCATCCATGTTGCTGCAAATGGTAGTGTTTCATTTTTTTCTATAGCAGAGTAGTATTCCATTGTGTAGATATATCACACTTTCTGTATCCATTCACCTGATGATGTACATTTAGCTGGTTCCAACTCTTGGCTATTGTAAATAGTGCTGCAATAAACATAGGAGTACAGGTATCCCTTCAACATGATTTCTATTCCTCTGGGTATATACCCAGTAGTGAAATAGCTGGGTCATATGGTAGATCTATCTGTAATTGTTTGAGGAACCTCCATACCATTTTCCATAAAGGCTGCACCGTTTTGCAGTCCCACCAACAGGGGATGAGAGTTCCTTTTTCTCTGCAACTTCCCCAGCACTTATCATTCTCAGGCTTTTGGATATTAGCCATCCTAACTGGAGGGAGATAGTATCTCAAAGTGGTTTTGATTTGCATTTCCCCGATGCTGAGTGATGTTGAGCATTTTTCATCTGTCTGCTGGCCATTCATATGTCTTCCTTTGAGAAATGCCTATTCAGCTCCTTTGCCCATTTTTTAATTGGGTTATCTGGGTTTTTTTACTGTAAAGTTGTTTGAGTTCCTTGTGTATTCTGGATATTAATCCTCTGTCAGATGTATGTTTTGCAAATATTTTCTCCCACTGTCTTGGTTGTTGATGGAGTTTGTATGTGTTGTCCCCTCCAAAACTCATGTGGAAATCTGATCCCCGATGTGGCAGTGTTGGAAACTGATGGAGTCATGGGGGTGGATCCCTCATGAAGGGATTAATGCTCTCCCTGGGGGTGGGGGGATTAATGAGCGAGTTCTCACTCTATTAGTTACTGCAAGAGTTGGTTGTTTAATAGACCCTGGCACCTGCTCTCTCTCTCTCTTGCTTTCTCACGCCATGTGATCTGCTTGTATCTGCTGGCTGCCTGCTGCTTTGCACCATGAGTAGAAGCAGCCTGAGGCCCGTGAAAGATGCAGCTGTCCCAGAATCATAAACCAAATAAACCTCTGTTCTTTATAAATTAACCAGACTCAGGTATTTCTGTTATAGCAACACAAAACAGACTAATACGGTTATCTTTTCACTCTGTTGATTATTTCTTCTGCTGTGCAGAAGATTTTGGTTTGATATAACCCTATTTGTTTATTTTTCCTTTAGTTGCCTGTGCTTTGGGGGTCATATTCATGAAGTCTCTGCCCACTCCTTCCTGGAGTGTTTCTCCTATGTTTTCTTTAAGGAGTTTTATTGTTTCAGGATGTATACTGAATTCTTTAATCCATTTTGAGTTGATTTTGGTATACGGTGAGAGTACAGGTCCAGTTTCATTATTCTCCCTATGAATATCCAATTTTCCCAGCACCATTTGCTGAATAGACAGTCTCTTTCCCAGTGTGTAGACTTGGGGACTTTATCAAAGATCAAATGGCTGTAGGTGCATGGGTTGGTTTCTGGGTTTGCTATTCTATTCTATTGATCTGTGTGTCAGTTTTTAATGCCAATACTATGCTGGTTTGGTTATTATAGCTTTGTAATATAGTTCAAAGTCAGGTAGTGTTATGCCTCCAGCTTTATTTTTTTTGCTCAGGATTGCTTTGGCTATGTGTGGTATTTTGTTATTCTATATAAGTGTCTGGATAGTTTTTTCCATTTCTGAGAAAAATGCCATTGGAATTTTGATGGGGATTGCATTGAATCTGTAGATCACTTTGGGTAATATGGACATTTTCACAATGCTAATTCTTCCAATCCAAGAGCATGTGATATCTTTCCATTTTCTTTTATCCTCTTTAGCTTCTCTCAGCAGTCCTTTGTAGTTCTCTTTGTAGGGATTTTTCACATCCTTTGTTGACTTTATTCCTAAGTATTTTTTTTTGGTGACTTTTGTAAATGGGCTAGCTTTCTTGATTTATTTTTCTGTATGTTCACTGTTGGAGTATAGAAATGTTATTGATTTTTTGTGTGTTGATTTTGTATCTTGTAACTTTGCTGAAATCATTTATCAACTCTAGGGTTTTTTTTATAGGGGCTTTAGGCTATTCAATATATAGGATCATATCATCCACACACAGGGACAGTTTGACTTCATCTTTTCCAATCTGGATGCCCTTTATGTCCTTCTCTTTTCTGATTGCTCTGGATAGTAGTTCCAACACTGTGTTGAATAGGAGTGGTGAGAGTGGGCATCCTTGTCTAGTTCCTGTTCATAAGGATGATATTGGCAGTGGGCTTATCATATATGGCTTTAATTGTGTTCAGATACTTTCCTTCTATACCTAACTTGTAGAGAGTCTTTATCATGGGTGAATGTTGGATTTTGTCAAATGCTTTTTCAGCCTCTATAGAGATGATCATATGGTTTTTATCTTTGATTTTACTGATGTGGTGTATCACATTCATTGGTTTTCATATGTTGAACCAACCTTGCAGCCCTGGGATGAATCCCACTTGATCATGGTGGATAACTTTGTGTATGTGTTGCTGTATTCTGTTAGCTAGTATTTTATTGAGGATTTTTGCATCTATATTTATCAAGGATATTGGCCTGCAGTTTTCTATTTTTGATGTATCTTTGTCTGGTTTTGGTGTCAGGGTGATGCCTCATAGAGTGAATTTGGGAGAATGGCCTTTTTCAATCTTTTGGAATAGCTTGTAGAGAATTGGTATCAGTTCCTCTTTGAGGGGTTTTAGAACTCAGAAGTGAACCCATCCAGTCCTGGGCTTTTCTTTGTTGGAAGCCTTATGATAACAGCTTCAATCTCTTTTATTGTTATTGGTCTGTTCAGATTTTCTACATCTTCTTGGCTCAGTTTTGGTAGTTTGTATGTGTCTGGAAATTTATCCATTTCCTCCAAATTTTCAAATTTGTTGGCATATAGTTGTTTATAGTAGACTCTAATGACTCTTTGTATTTCTGAGGTATCAGTTGTAATATCATCTTTTTCATTTCTAATTTTTGTTATTTGGGTTTTTTCTCTTCTTTTCTTAGGCTTGCTGAAGGTCTGTCAATTTTATTTATCTTTTCAAAAAAACAACTTTTTGTTCCATTGATCTTTTGTATCATTTTTCAGGTTTCTATTTCATTTAGTTCTGCTTTGATCTTAATTTTTTCTTTCTGTCTGCTAACTTTGGGTTTGGATTGTTCTTGTGTTTCTAGATCTTTAATGTGAAGTTTTAGGTTGTTTATTTGCCACCATTCCATTCTTCTGAAGTAGCATTTAATGCAATAAATATCCCCCTTAGTACTGCTTTTGCAGTATCCCATAGGTTTTTGTATGATGTACCATTATGTTCATTAGTTTCAAGAAATTTTTTGATTTCCTGTTTAATTTCTTCTTGGACCCAAATGGCATTAGTCCAATTGGTCTAAAGTGCTGTTTAGATCTTGTGTTTTTCTATTGGTTTTTTGCCTAGATGATCTGTCCAATGTTGAGAGTGGTTTGTTCAGGTCCCTCACTATTATGGTGTTAGTGTCTATCTCATTCTTTAGATCTAATAGTGTTTGCTTTATAAATCTGGCTGCTCTGACATTAGGTGTATATATATAATTGTTATGTCTTCTTGATGGACAGATCCTTTCATCATTATATAATGGCCTTCTTTATCTCTTTTTTTATAGTTTTTGCTTTAAAGTCTATTTTATCTGATATAAGAATCGCTACTCCAGCTCATTTTTCATTTCTATTTGCATGGTCTATCTTTTCCCATCCTTTCACTCTTAGCCTACATGTGTCTATACAGGTGAGTTGAGTCTCTTGAAGGCAGCATATTGTTGGGTCCATCTTTTTAATCCAGTTAGTCAGGCTGTGTTTTCTGAGTAGGCATTTAATCCCTTTACATTTAGAGTTATTATCAAAAGGTGCTGATTTACTTCTAGCATTTTACTGATTTGTGTTTAGATGTCTTAAATATCTTTCATTCTCTTCTTTCTGATTTTCTGTTTGTCTTCTGTATTTGTTGATTTCTTGTGGTGTTAGATAAACTATGTTTTTCTGTATTGTTAGCATTTTTGTTTTACTGGTAGGTTTTGTTGTTTCCTGAGTATTCATGGCATGATGGTTGTTTTTCATGTGTCAAACCTAGTACTTCCTTGAGAATTTGTTGTAAGGCTGGTTGTGTGGTAATGAACTCCTGCATTTTTAGTTTGTCTGAGAAACATACTATTTGTTCTTCATTTTGGAAGGATAACCTTGCTGAGTAAAGTATTCTTGGCTGGCAATTTTTGCCCTTTAGTATTTAGAATATATCATCCCACTCTTTTCTGACTTTTAGGGTTTCTGATGAAAAGTCTGATGCTAGTCTGATGAGTGCTCCATTATGGGTGACTTGCCACTTCTCTCTTGCAGCTTTTAAGATTCTCTCTTTGTCTTTGAGTTTTGCCAGTTTAACTATAACATGTCTTGAAGAGGGCCTTTTTGGGTTGAATATGTTTGGCGTTCTTTGGGCATCCTGAATCTGAAGATCTGTGACTTTCCCTATACCTGGGAAGTTTTCTGCTATTATTTTGTTGAATGTGTTTTCAATGCCATTTCCTTTTTCCTCCCCTTCTGGAATACCCAAGACTCACATATTTGAGTGCTTAAGGCTGTCTGTTATCTCTCTTAGATTTTCTTCAATTTTTTAAATTCTTTTTTTTTCTTTTTTCTGGTCTGCCTGTGTTAATTCAAACAGCCTGTCTTCAAGGCCAGAAATTCCCTCTTGTGCTTGTTCTTGCCTGCTGGTTAGACTCTCTGTTGTGTTTTTTATTTCATTGAATGAATCCTTCAGCTCTAAAAGCTCTGCTACATTCTTTTTCAGGGCACTGACTTCATTGTACATTTCTTCTTTCAGATCTTGTATATTATTTCTTATTTCATTGTGTTGTCTAACTGAGTTTTCTCTTATCTCATTTAGTTTCCTTAGAATTCTTGCTTTAAATTCCTTGTCAGTCATTTGAAGGACTTCCTAGTCTATAGGATCTCGAGCTTGAGAGTTATTATTTTCCTTTGATGGTGATGTACTTTCTTGATTTTTCATATTTCTGGTATCTTTCCCTTGGTGTTTAGTCATTGTGGCAGGAGGTTTCATGGTCCACTCATTCCACTCTGATGTCTGGCCTGGATCCTGAAGGGACTGACAATTCTGGGCAGCAGGAACTGGCCTGTGCTGGGGGTCTTGCGGCACCTGCCTTTTCCAGCATGACTGACTCAGGGTCAGTGGGTCTGGTGGCTCTTGGGCTTCTCTAAGTGGTGGGGACCGACCTGGGCTGGAAGTCCCATGGCATCTTCCTTTCCTGGTGCTGACTTGGGGCATGTGGGCCTGGCAGCTCTCAGGCCTCTCTAAGCAGCAGGGACTGACCTGGGCTGGATGTCCCGTGGCACCTGTCTTTTCTAGAGTGGCTGACTTGGAGCATGTGGGCCGGGCAGCTCTCAGGCCTCCAAAAACCACTTTAAATATAAAGATACACAGAGATTAAAAGGGATGAAGAGTGATATCCCATGTTAGCACAAATGAAAGCTGGAATAGCTATACTCATTTCAGGCAAAGCTGACTTCAGAGCAGGGAAGACTATCAGGGATAAAGAGGAGCATTAATAATAATAAAGGGGTCAATGCTTCAAAAAGACGTAACAATCTTTAATGTACCTAAAAACTGCATCATCTATGAGGCAAAACTGATACACTGCAAGAGGAAATTTATAAGTCCACCATTATAGTTGGACACATCAACACACCTCTATCAGTAACCGACAGATTCAGCAGGCACAGAACACATTATGGTCCATAAAACATACCTTAAATTTTTAAAAAGTGGAAATCATGAGAAGTTTGCACTCAAACCAAAACATAAGCAAACTAGAAATCAATAAAATCGGGAAATTAAATGGAAAATCCTGAAATATTTGGTGATTAAACAATGCACTATTAAATAATATATGGGTCAAGGAAGAAATCTCAAAAAGAAATATAAATATATTTTCAATTAAACAAAAAGAAAATGCACATTAACAGAATTTCTGGGACACAATGAAAGCAGTGCTTAGAGCATTAAATGCAAAATATTAAAATAGCAGAACTGGGTGGGGAACAGGGGAAGGGAGAGTTAGTATATGTGAACTCTGTTCTTTTTTTCTAGTTTATCTGGAAACCTAAAATTGTTTTAAAAAATTAAGTCCATAAGAATATAAATAAATAAACAAACAAACAAATAAATAAATAATTTTTTTAAACTTAAAGGAAATTAGCAGTATCTATTTTATGGCTATGTAAATTCTCCATATCCAACATTCCTTGGTTTGTGCATCTAGTTGCTAGCAAGGAAGTAATCACATTTCTATAAATTGTTTCCTGGGCAGAATGAGCTTAAAAAGCCAACCTCTTATTTTTTGAGGTTTCATGATATTAGAATCTTTCCAAAAGACTGGTATCTTTCTGAATGACAGGAGGAGTTCCTGAGGAAAAGGATTCTTCATTGGTTACCTGGACTCAAGGCCAGGTTCAAGGTGATTATTGTGGGTAATTTGGTCTGAAAAAGAGTGTTAGGATTGGCATCACTTTCAGATCTAAGTACTCTGTTATTACAGATCTCTTTGGAGATAATGCTGGGCATATAAATATGAATTAAACACTGATAGATTTTGAATCTCAAGCCTGTATACTGTTGAAGCTTTTATACATATCTGGACCAGCAAGAACATCAGCCTTTGTTGCACTGAGTTTTTTTTTTTTTTTTTATCTTGATACTATGTGGCTGCAACAGAAATCAAAAACAGAAAGAAAAAACATAAAACAATAGCTGTGGATAGATCAGATAGTCCTGTTTTCTCTACATGGCATATGGAAAGAAACCTACTCATTTTGAACTGAATAAACTCTCCACATTCTTGGACAAATCAGAAGACTGAAAAGAGAGATTTCTACTAATCTAGCAAATGGGGATAGAGTATAATTGGAAAAACTGAAAAGATATGACCTTATGAGTACTCTCAATCTGCTGAATCATGTCAGACCTGTTTTTATAGTAAAGACTACTGTGATCTCATTGCAACAAAGAAATAATATCACATAGATTCTGACCTTCGTAACGGGCATTAACATACTGTATTAGGTGGTCAAACAAAGGAGTCTAAAGGTATGTGTACCACTGTGATTCATGGGTTAAAATGTATTGCTGGATTAAGATGGCAGGTAGAAGCATATTTAAATGAGCTAAAATTGGAAACTTAGGCTTAACAAATGTATAAAATAAGGAATCAAACTAAAGAAAAGATACTTTCTTATGGAAAAAGCTCATTAAAAAGTGGCAGCCAGAGAATGAGGAAAACAGTCCAAGAACTCACATGACTAACAGTGTCTCCTAAAACTTCATCCCTCTAAAAATAAAAATGTAGATGGCATAGTGGATTGAATGGAGATCCCCAAAGGATATGTCCACCTGGAACTTGTGAATGTGACTTTATTTGGAAATGGGTCTTTGCAGATACAATTAAGAATAGAATCTCCAGATAAGACAATACTGGATTAGACGGCCCTAAATTCGATAGCAGTGTACTTAGAAATGAAGAGTAAAAGAGAAAAGACACAGAGTAAAAGTCCATGCAAAGACAGAGGCAGAGATTGGAGTTACACAGTTACAAGGAACACCCAGGATTGCCAGCAGCCACCAAACGCTAGGAGAGAGGCATGAAGCGATTCTCCCTCAGAGCCTCCAGAAGGAACCAGTCCTACTGACACCTTGATTTTGGACTTCTGGCCTCCAGAATTATGAGAGAATACATTTCTGTTGTTTTAAGCCTCCCTGTTAGTTGTTGTTATGTCAACCATAGGAAACCCATACAGACGGTGACAAAGGCGAACAACATCCTGGAAAAAAATCTCATTCATAGTCCACTTTGGAGAGAGACAGTGGAAATGTCTGCTGGGGAAAGGCAGGTGAAGTGGGGAAATGACCCCCCCACACACACACACACATACAAGTGTCTCCATCGAGTCAAAAGCAAATCAAGTCACTCTCGGTTGGTAGGTTGCCCATGGGAGTCAGCTCACCACACCCCACAAAGCACTTTAACAAAAAATAGTTAAAAAGAGAGCACGGGGTTGATAATGGGGGAGTCTGCGATTGTGTGGGGGCAGGAGAAATCTCTGTACCTTCATCTCAGTTATGCTATGATCCTAAAACTCCTTTAGAAAAATAAAGTCTATAGTAAGAGAGCGAGAGAGAGAGAGAGAGAGAGAGAATGAGCACAGTCCTTGTCCAGAAATACAATTGCCCCCCCCATGAGGTACCACCTCCAAAAACCCCTTTCCACCTGCCCTGTGTTCCCAGACTTCCTCAAAGCAGATAGAAGAGATAATACTGTGGCCTCACTTGAAAGTTCTGGGAACAGACCCTGATAGGTGAGAAGGACATCATGAGATACAGAATCAAGTAAATATCATTACAGAGTGATCCACTTTAATCTCAAGATGAAAACAATGTGGCAGCCATACAGAAATACCACAGCAAAACCAAAAGAATGAAAGAAACCTAGCATGTAAAATAATTCATTCTGGAAGGGAACAGACTCCAAGAAACAAAATAAAAATCTCTATTACTGTTTTGCACCATAGCTCTTTAAAATCTGCATGGATTCAATGAAAAAAGCTATCAAAGATGAGATGCTAAAGAACAGAATGAGATGAAGTAGGGTATCATACAACAACAATAACAAGAAAATATCAAAAACCAAAAATATGCCTTTCTCCCATTTTGGGTCTACCAGATACATCAGAAGTAACATCAAGAAGAAACAAAGATAAACAGATTTGCTATAATTACTGTGAATGCGAAGTGAGAAGACAAATACTAAACAGCTACCAAAACAATAGTAGAGAAGGAGAGAAAATAATCAGCCAATTTACAGATAATTCTTCCTAAAAAAGAGAATCCACCAAATGGTGGGGTAAAATAACCTATGATAGAGAAGCACTTTCCTCCAAATGAAGGAAAAGAGAGTTGAGAGTTAACAAAACAAAGAGGCATATTATTTACTATAAAAAATGATACAAAGTAATTGTCAGTAGTTATATCTTAGTAAAGTGAATTTCAAGATAAAGAAAGAATAATTCAGGTAGAAATGGTAAGTCATTCTGGAGAGAAACAGACTGCTTCAGGGTTTTCACATCTAAGTGCAAAAAATAATGGAATAATAGCCACACAATTCTGAGGGAAATAAAATGTGACTCAAGAATTTTTACCTAGCCAAGTTATGGTTCAAGTGTAAAGTTCACAGGCAGAAAATTACATATGTTGGAACGTAGGTGATCGAGCACACCAACAATACACAGAGGAGGGGGAGGAGAGTGGGAAAAAAGAGAGAGAGAAGGAAATGAAGAAAATAACAGCTAATGGATGCAAGATCCAACCAACCAGAGAAAACTGCAGATACTGTAGTAAAAAGGTTAGTTGATGAGCACAAAACTCTCTTACCTCTAGAATTAGAGCTCCCCACAATATATGAGTACTATATTCATTTATTTTCTTCATGATTCTTGCTATTATCTGAAATTATCTTATTTGTGAGGGCAGAGTCTCTTGTTAATCACTGTATCTCCAGCAATTAGAATATTACCTGGCACAAACTAGACACTTCAAAAACATTCTTTGACTGACTGAATGGATGAACATACTTAACTATATTTACATCAAAAAAACTTAAATGTTATTTTGTAATTATAAGGTGAAAATGTTGATGTACATGAGTGATGGTTGTAGTCAGTTCGAGCTGCCAGCATAAAGTACCATAGACATGGTGCTTTATAAACATCAGAAATTTATTATTCACAGTTCTGAAAGCTGGAAGTCTGAGCTCAGGGGGGCAGCATGGTCCCATACTGGTGAGGGCCCTCTTCCGGGTTGCAGACTGCAGATTTCTTGTTGTATCTCATGTGCTGGAGAGAGGGCAAGAGCTGTCTGGGGTCTCTTCTACAAAGGCACTTAATCCCATTCATGACATCTTCACCCTAATGACTTCATTGCCTCCCAAAGGCCTCACCTCCTAATACTATTATATCAGAGGTTAGGATTTCAACATATGAATTCTGGGAGGACACAAACATTCAGTCCATAATAGTGACATCGTAAAATCTTTGTATGACTTGTAGTCTTTGCCATACTGGTTATACCAATGACTTCTCACCACTGTTGGTTTATGTGCTACTGATACAAATACTTGCAGCCTATCTAACGGCTTGCTTTTTGTTGCTGGACCAGGCAGTAGTGAGAGTTATGCTGTCAGAACAAAACACTTCCTTCTGATTCTGCATGACAGCTTGGTCTGCCTTACTTGATTATATTGCTTTTCTTGACATCTTTCTTTAGTAAATCTTCATCTTTGGTCTGCCTATGACCATCCCACTTCAGCTGGCCATAATCTTTGAATATATGCAATCTAGTACTTGGCCCCTCACATTGTCTCATTAATAAAATCCATCAGGTCCTGTAGTTGAAATCAATATATAAAGTTCAGGGAAGTGGTAAGGCATTTAGAAAGTAGAGCATATAAGCACTGTGGTGATTACAAATTCACATTTGGCCCAAGTATTAATTGCTGATTAGATTGCCACTTGTAGGATAGTACAAACCATTATGCATATTAACCTTAAGGTTGATGAGTGGTTAAAATCTTCTAAAATGACTCATGTGCAGAAGTTGGAAGGTTTGCTATCAGCTTTTCCAATTCTCTGCATAATCTCAACTTCTGTTCTTTAATGGTTCAATTAATTAAACATTTATTAAGGATCTGCTAACTGTAATCTGCCAATTCAAGACGGATGATATGCTTTGCTTTCCAAGAACACTTATGACTAAAGGGAGAATTACAATTTTAATAGGACTTTAAAGAATGGGTAGGTCTTAAGGAGGCAAAAATGAAAGGGAATGCTGTTTCATCAGAGAGGACTGTTTGTGTCAGAGCTTCCTATCCAGGATTTCCCATGCAATTTTGCATACATTTATAAAATGCCTGTTGGTGGGTATATGCAAGCCATTAGATATTGAATACAGGTATAAAAAAAGAGACCAAGACCAGTTGACCAGATTGGGTCCCAATCCTGTGAATCTCACAGTTTTGAAGGAAAGCTAGACTCTTAAAGAATTGCAACACAATGGGATAATGCTGATAGCAGCAGTTAAAAATGTTTTTGGAGAACAACTAATTTGACCTGGGGGTTCATTTAAAAATCAGTGGTCCCTAGTAGCTTGAATTGAGGTGGAGATATGAGTGTAGGAAGTTTGGAAGTTAGGGTATGATCACATCTTGGAAGGCCTTCACTGCCAGGCTGAGGAATGTGAACTTGATTTTCTAGGACTAGGTAATAGTGAGCTCTGAGGGCTTTTTAGCTGCAGAGTGGTAGAATTAGATCTGGACTTTAGAAAGATAACTCTGAAGCCCAGATCTAAAGGGTCATTAAAATAAATTGGAGATGGAAAGCATTCAGAAAGATAGGTTATTTCAGAATTCACAGTTTAACATAATCACTGATGACTATGGCATTTTACCTTTTAAAAACCATGGTAAAATTTGCAGATGGCAATGGATGTCGTCTGAAAGTTTGGGAGTGTGTGACTAGTGGTATTGTCATTCAATCAGTAGTTTGTATAATATATGGACATATAATGGAAAACTTGAAGATTGATAAAGTGTTTGTGCACTAGGAACAAGTAAATAAAAAGCAGTAAATACTGAGTTGAATTGACGGAGTTCTTAAAGGAAGGTTCCCTGAAGGAATAGTGATGCTGGAATGGCCTTCAGCACCCAGAGAGGAAAAAGGAAAGCTTTTCTGAGTTGGGGCAATGAGATGAATGCTAAAGCCACAACATGATTACAAAGTCTGTCCTAGAGAAAAAGAAAGGCCCCTTCAGAATTCCCTTTTTCATAGGGCCTATTATTGTCAAGACTTATTTTACTCAGACCTGGCCAACTTTTTATTATCAGTACATTTGTCTTTTTTATTGAATGTAGCTTCTTTGCCATGTGCATATAAAAGTGATCCCCAGCCAGATAACCAATCAAGACACCATAGATCACGTCATGATAATATTTGTGCTTCGGTTGTTTTTCTTTTAATGGTGATTATTTACGCATGTTATTAATTCAAGACCATCATTGGTGTTGAGGAATATGAGGTTAGAAACGTACTTTACAGAGATGAAATGTTTCTGTGCAACGTGAAGACCACGATATGTTTTCTTCTGCCAGTGAGTAATTTATAGTGCACCTATTTATGTCATAACCAAATGAACCCTGTGTTAATTTTCAGCCTGAACCTGCCACTTGCTAACCATTTGACACTGGATAAATTACATAATCTTTCTGTGATTTAGTTATCTCATTTTTCAAATGGGTATAAAATTAGTACCCACACATCATGGGGTTATTATAAGGGTTAAATGAATTAATATATGTAAAGCATGTAGAACTGTGCCTGGAACTTAGTAAGCATTCAACAAGTGATAGTTATTATAATATTATTCATGTTAGAAATAATGTATCTGCAACAATGCTTTCTTAATTTCCTGTCTCACATCCTGAAGAAGAGATAAAATAAAAACCTATAAAATATTTGAAAATGGCTATAAATTGCTCCATTTATGAGAATGAAATTCTATTAAAATTCAAATGTATTCAAGATGATTTTGTACTTATAGAACTTAGAAGTAGATCTTCAAATATTGTGGTTTTCAAATTTTTATTTAGCCATGAATTTTTTTTTCAAATAAAATTCTGCTCAGAACTCTGGTGAAGTCCTGAGCCCCGACTATTTTTTATCATCTTACGCCCACTTCTAAGTGGCCCCTGAGTCACCTTGTGGAACCCCAGGACTACATAGAATATGCATAATGTGTGAAAACTACTGCTCCAATCCAATGTACTCATTTTCCATATTAGGAAATTCAGGGAGAAGCTCTATCAAGTCAGCACAATGCTATATAAAGAACACTGAACTGGAAATGAAAATGCTTTGGGACTTTGGCTATGAGACTTTGGATGAGTCCATTAACTGCTTTAGAACCTCATTCTTCTAATTCATAAAGTTAGAATTTTGACTTGTATAATCTCTGAGGCTCATTCCTGCTGTAAAATTATTTAATGACAGTAACGGACACAGTTATCCACAAACTCTAGTTCAGTGTTCTTTCCATTGCACTTGATGTAGTCTAGTGAGAAAGTCCAGAAATGACTCTCATTTCTGACGTAAGTGAATCTCATAATAACATTTCTACGCACCAGAGTAGGATATGCTTACTTTTGTGGTCCATGGCACTGTACCAAGTACAGGTGGATATGCTGCAAGATTTTCAATAATTATGCAGTGTTTGTACTTGACACAAACACTGATACACTGATATCTAAGGAAATGGGCCAATTGTTGAATCATCTAGTTCCTGAAACACCATTTTTTATCCCCAACCTTACATAATCACACCTTGATTAACACAAATGACTAAAATACCACATTATGTATCTAAGGTGTGTTGGTAAAGTTGGAATGGTATCTCACGAATAGAAAATATATATTCACCTCCAGCAAAGGAATCCAATGCACGTAACACCTTGCACAAGATAAAAAAATGGGTTTAGCAACTAAGATGTATTCATTACCCTTTTGAGAGGTCCTCCTTTGTTCTATGTTCACACCACTGCTAGTATTGCTGATGAATTTTACATATTGTTTGATTTTTCTGATGTTGAGCCTCATCAAAGAAATTCTGTAGAGGTATTTTCACAAGAAGAAACGTAATCACAAGTTTTCTCTTCTGCATTAAAAAGCATTTGGGGGCAATTTTATAATATTATTTTGAAACACCATCTTTGAGAATGTAGCCATTTTCAATATTATTTTCAGACTGGTGTTCTTTGCTCTGATTCCTGGTGTTCTCTACAGTGAATTACCACCAATGTGAATTGTTAAAACATCTGACTTTCTATTTCTATTATTGTTTTATGTACTATAGAGACATGCAATATACAACATGCAGTTTTGTGAGTGTAAGCTAAATAAGAAACACAGCGACAGTAAATTACATGAGAATTGCTTCACTTGGGCTATTCTTGGTGATAGGAAGGATTGGGAAATTAACATAGATCACGTTTTTTATATACTCAGACCTTTTGTTAATTAACTTACCATTGTTAATTAATGGTAGTATATATTTAACTTAGAATTTTAGCATAAAATTTAGTAGGAAACACTTTGAGTAACAAATTACTGTATTAAATATATCCTTTTTTTGCATGTCAGAACATAGTTAATATTTATTCATTGTCACAGCAAATAATTAATTTTAAAGCCAAAAAATTCCAGCTACTCTTACCCCCCCTCCCCCCATTAACCTAGCAATGTTGGGCAGTAGATGAAGGGGAGATAAAGGATGCAGGGTTTCGTAAGGATCGGCTGTCTTACTTTTTTCAAATACTTGATATTGCTACCATCTCAAAACTTGTCCACTGAGGATGACTTATTATAGAGAAATCCAAAATATTATACAGGGTGAAAACAGTTAAGCTCCACAGATGTATGAGTTGTTCGCCCTACTCTTTTGACAGAAAATGTAGAGTATGATTTATAAATTCAGAGTTGATTACTTCATAGTTTATTTCATAGTGGATCTTCCAAGCTTAAAGAATGCCAGATTTTCTAATAAAATATTGCCAAATTGGAGCCAGTATCTTCATTCAGCTGGACGTACCCCAGTTGTACATTTTCAGTGAGGCAACATTCTTACAAACAGCCTTCCTTCTGATTCTTCTGCCTTTGTTCCTTCTCACACTGTCCATTTCCACACCACCGAATTTGCTTCTCCAGGCAAAGTGGATAAGCGTCACAGTCAGAAATACATTGCAAATACTTCCCAAATGTGTACTAATTACCACAAAGCTCAACAACTTTCCACAGGTTGTCTTCTGAATGCAAAGCTAATTCTTTATCTGGGCATTTGGAAAGCATAATCTGTTCTCTGTCTGCATTTCTAGCCTAATTACCACTCTCTATCTCCCCTTATACTCCCAACAGGATAACCAGACTGAGTTACATTACTATTTCCCAAACAAGCTTCACCTTTTTCTACCACACTGCCTCTGCTCTGTGTTTTATCATTCTGGAATTTCCTACTTCCCTTGTCTTTCTCTTCAAATATTCACATACCCAAATTTAAGTACCATTTAAGATCAAGCTCAGGTTCTACTCCATGTATAAGACCAGACAAAAGTAATCTTTTGTTTTTGTAGCACTTCATTTCGACTGCTACTAAGGCAGATATCACTCTATGTTTTATGCATAAAATCTGAATATGCATGTACATCTTTAGAAAAATTTAAAACAAATTTTTTAAAGTAAGCACATAAGTGAATAAGCAAACAAAAACTATTGCAATGTATATCATGTAGACAAGATTCAGGATTTAGAAAAGAACCTGTTGTCTTATTGGGTTTTTTTTTTTTTTTTTGCTAGAACCTATATTCTCTACTCTTCAATTAATCTCTGTTTATTGGAAATTTTAGATGAAGCTCACATTATTTATATGACAAACTTGGGGTAGTAGAAGAAGCATGGGCTTTGTAACTGAGAAAACCTGTGTTTGTATGCTAGCTCTGCCAGTCATTTAGTTTTCCCCCTTTGTGATTCTGCTTTGTCTGGGACTGTGGAGTGTAATGGTGGTGGTGATGGTTGTTACGTGTTTTTTACACCATCAATTATTCTAGGAAGAGGAATTCCTGGGATAGGAAATGTGACAGATTTTTTTTTTTTTAACAGAAGGAGGATGAACTTTCTTTTCTCTTCAGGGCTGGAAATGAGTTGCTTCAGGAATCCAAGTCAAGAGAGATTTAGAGCTGTTCTAATGCTATGGGTGAACTCCCTGACCATGTGAAGGGGTGGCAGGAGCAAGCCATAGATTTTCATTGGTGGCAGTGGCTGCATCAGAAAGGGGGCAGGGGACAGTTTTTAGAGCAGCCTGAAGCCAGGTCATCAGTTATGAAATCCTCCAAGCTGAAGAATGTCTGCTTGCTTCTTCAGTATGTGTATGTATTTACAAGTGTCGGTATACTTTCACGTATAAGTAGTGGAAAACTGACAATAAATGGGGTTAGACATTAAACAATAGTTATTGGCTTATATACTGAGAAGTCCAGGAGTTGAGTGCTTTCACTTGTGGCTCAGTTGGAACCTCAGCTTTATTTCTTTGCAGTTCTTTGGGCTTTAAATTTCTCTGTGCGTCATTCAGCTTCATGCTGTGGCTTGCTCAGAGTGACCAGGGTTTCCCGCTTCTTTCATATACAGGAGAATGATCTTTCCTTTACGTATAATTAACCACGGTGCTAGCTATACTCTGATTAGATTACCTAAGAGACAATTTTTATGCCAGTGGAAGGCCATGGCTCTTTAGCTTTAGACCTTGGTTAGTTGAGCAAATCACTCTGGCCAGGGAGATGGGGTAATCCTTACTGACTTAGTGTCTAAGTCTTAGACCAATCAAAGCTCAGCCCAGAGTGGCGGAGTGGGATTAAATTCTATGAAAACAAAACAAAAACAGAAACAAACAAACAAAAAAACATGACTGCTAAATAATGACCGGAGAGAAACAGATAAGATATGGAGTGAAAATTACAATGTCTATTAGAAAGGGAGTGTTTAGAATACCAACAGCCAGGCAGTAGCCAGAAAACCTTTTGACATAATAATGTCTGTTGCTCTTCACAACTGGAGTGGGAACTTGAGTAGTTCTCATTAGAGAAACAGCCTTACCCAGGAAAGTGGTGATTTCATGAAGGTTATCATCTCTAAAGGCAAATCATGACAGCAAGTAGAAGAATCTGAAGAGTTTATTACAGAGGACATGTTAGATAGCACCATGGGGGATTTCAGAAATAACATGACAGGTTGAGAGAAGTTGATCTTCATCAGATAGGAAGTTAAAGGCTTATATTACAATAATGTGTGTATGAAAAAGAAGAGTGGCTTTATGTTGTAATCACCAGATGGACAAACAGGTAAAGCTTTCCAAAAAAACAAAAGCGAAGAATTTAAATATCCATCTGTACATATCATCTTTCTACCTATTTCACTTCTGTGTATATATATGTGTGTATATGAGTATATAAATATTGGTCTGTGTATGTGTGCATATATATATAACTAAGAGAAGATTGATACCATGGACAGAGCAGATTGCTAAATCTGTGAATTATAAAAATTTCTGAAGAAAAAAATTAACAATGAATTAGAAGCAAAAGTTTCAGAATGGAAGAGCAATCTATTTCTGTATTTTAAAAATACATATAAATCTGCTGATTATGAGACAACAGTAATAAGAAGAGACAAACACTAGGATATATCAAGGCAAATTTTTTCAAGTAATTGTCCTCCCAGGAAGAAGACGGGGAAGGGTTTCAACAAAAGAAAACAAAATTAGCCTACCCTCCAATTTTTCACCAATGTTTACCTTCAATTGACCAATCTCTACTGAGTTTTGTGACTGTGGGTGTGGAATCCTAGGCCCAGGTAAATTTTATTCAATGCACCAAGGAAAATAAAGATACAAAGAGCTCAGCAAGGGTACTACTTCTTTATCCAAAACAATAGGAACAAAAACTTGACAGTAAGATAACTCCAACTAAACAATATAATATCAATAATAGAGAAATGGTGATATAAAACAACCACTATTAAATACTGAAATATTTGGTGGTATCTAAATAGTTATTATAAATATAGAAACAAAACAGTAACATGTTTTACCTGAGAACTAAAAATATAGTATGTAGTTATAGAAGGACTAGGAGAAGATTAAAAAAAAAAGGAAAAAAAGTTAAATACTTCCCCTTATATCAGGATGATTTGTAGATATGTGTACTCATTAAATTGATAGGGACTATAATTTTAATAATTTGGGGGGAAATACTTTTTAAAGAAATATAGTCTATTCGCAATAGGAAAAGGAAAATAAAACATAGTCATTCATGTACCAAAATTACAAAGAAAAAAGGAAGCAGAGCATAAATAGTAACAAATACCTGACAATAAATACAAATTATTTTAAACTCTGAAATTATGTAAGACTGATTATGTACATGTATATGTATATATAGACACAACAGTATGCACATGTGAGATATACCTAAAATAAAGCAGAGAAATATTTTTAAATGCCTAATATAAAATATACAAACTGATCATTGAGAAACAAACAACATAAGAAAGTGGATAAGAACAGGTTATTCATAGAAAAGGAAATTCAAATTGTTGATTAGCAGGAAATGATGCACATCCTCTAGCAGTCATGGAAATGCAAATTTAAGCTATCATGAGGTATATAGTTTTTCACATATCAGAGCTGGTAAAATGTTAAAGGCTGATGGCATCTGGTGGTGGTAAGAATGTAGCAAAATCGGTCTCCTTATTTGTTGGTGGAAGTGTGAATCATTTTTAAAATGCATATATCATTTTATTCAGATAATCTCACTTTTGAGAACCAATTCTACAGAGATGCAAGCATTAATAGAAAAGGATATAATACACACACGTGTATATGATAGCATTGTTTGTAGGAGCAAATACTTGAGTATTCATCAATAAGAAAGTATTGAATAAATTGTGGAATAAAGTTAATGTGGAATATTATGCAGTTATGAAAAAATTGCTGTAGATGTGTTTGACTTGGAATGATAGTCATGATATAAAGTAAAGTGAAAATAATACAAAAAGTTCAATAGTAATATATATACCATGATCCTATTTTTGGAAGAGGAAAATGCCCTCTAAACCCTAAACATATATATATGTGTGTGTATTTTGATGCTTGTATACCTAATACATATATGCATAGGTTTTTTTGAGCAAGGAGGATATGGTATTGTGTGTGTACATGTGTGAAAAGTATGTAAAAGGGCTATACAGTTTTGCATCCAGGGTTATGTGGCAAGAAAAACCACAGACAGCTCTTGAAGCTTGAGGAGCAAAAGGGTCTTTGCTAATATCTGTATTGCCTATGCCTAGCCTAGGTGGAACTGGCCATTGGTAAAATACCAGAAAAAGTTAGCTAAATCAGGACACCAGTTAGAATAAAAAGATACATAGCTTGCCATTTTTATTTTAAAATTAAATATGTAAATGTACATCTATTCTCTAAACAGGGGGCCGAGGCCTTTTCTTTGAATATGAATCTACTGATTAGAGTTTTCTGTCATTTTTCTTACAAAAATCAAAACTCATAATGCATCCTCTACAATGTCTAGATTCACCCTCTAGAGGGCCTGTAGATACTTGAGATGTAATTTGAGTATCACTTTCTTCTAGATCCTTTTGATTTATCCTAATGTTTTAGTTATCTCACCCATACCTATTTCAACAACTTGTAAGCTACTTCAATAAATGTCATTTTTATAGAAACAACTGTTTTTTGATGAATAAAATTTACTGTTAAGAGCAATTTTAGGTTCACAGTAAACAAAACTGAGCTGAAAGTAGAGTTCTCATATACACCTGTCTCCACAGGCAAACTCCCCCACTATCAACATCCTCTACTACAGTGGCTCATTTGTTACAGTAGATGAATCTAACATCATTATCACCTAAAGTCCATAGTTTACATTGGGGTTCATTCTTGGTGTACATTCTGTGGGTTTTGACAAATGCCATGTATCCAGATTACAGCATCATATAAAACAGTTTAACTGCTCTAAAAATCCTCTGTGCTCCTCCTGTTTATTACTCCCTCTGTCTTAATCCCTAGCAACCACTAATCTTTTTACTGTCTCCATAGTTTGGCCTTTTCCAGAATGTCATATAGTTGGGATCAAACAGTATATAGACTTTCAGATTATCCTTTTTCACTTAGTAATATGTATTTAGGTTTCCTCCTTGTCTTCTTATGGTTTGATAGCTTACTTCTTTTTACCACTGAAAAATATTCCATTGTCTGGAAAACTCACAGTTTATTTATTCACCTATTGAAAGACAACTTTGTTGCTTTCAAGTTTTGGCAATTGTGAAAAAAGCTGCTTATAAACATCCATATGCAGATTTTGCGTGGCCATAAGTTTTCAGATCTTTTGGGTAAATACCAAATACTGAGATTCCTGGATCAGATGGTAAGAGTTTGTTTAGCTTTATTGGAAACCACCAAGCTGTCTTCCAAAGTGGCTGTACCCTGTTGCCTTCCCAGCAGCAATGAATCAGATTTCCTGTTGCTCCACATCCTTGTCAGCACTTGGTGTAGTCAGTGTCTTGGATTTTGGCCACTCTAGTAGGTGTGCTACAATATATTCTTGTTTTAATTTGCATTTCCCTGATGAAATATGATGTTGAAATTCATTTCATATGCTTGTTTGCCTTCTGTATGTCTTTGCCTGTGATATATATATATATATATATATATATATATATATATATATATATATATATATATATATATATATATCTGTATTTGCCTTCTGTATATCTGTATATCTTCGGTGAGATGTTTGTTCAGACTTTTCGCCCATTTTTTTAATTGGGTTGCTCATTTTCTTATGGTTGAGTTTCAAGATTTCTGTGTATATTTTAGATAAGGGTCCTTTGTCAAATGAGTCTTTTATAAATATTTTCTCCCAGTCTGTGGCTTCTCTTCTCATTCACTTGACATTGTCTTTCACAAAGCAGAAATTTTGAATTTTAATGAAGTCCATCTTACCCATTATTTCTTTCATGAATTGTGCCTTTAATGTGTAGATTCATTTTTTTTTTTTAATGTAGATGTCTGGTTGTCCCAGGACCTTTCATTGAAAAGACTGTCTTTGCTCCATTGTATTGCCTTTGCTCCTTTCTCAAAGACCTGTTAACTGTATTTATGTGGGTCTGTTTCTGAGATCTCTATTCTGTTCCATTGATCTATTTGTCCATTCTTTTACCAATACCACACTGTCCTCATTGCTGTAGCTTTATAGTAATCTTTGAATTAGATTGTGTCAGTCCTCTAAATTGCTCTTATTCAATACTGAGTATGCTATTCTGGGTCTTTTTCCTGTATACATGAAATTTAGAATCAGGTCATAAAATAATTTTCTGGAATTTTGATTGGGCTTGCATTGAATCTGAAGATAAAATTGAAAAGAACTGACATCTTGACAATATTGAGTCTTTCTATTTATGAACGTAGGATATTTGACCATTTACTTTGTTCTTTGATATCTTTCACTGGGGTTTTGTAGTTTTCCTCCCACAGATTTTATACATATTTTGTTAGATTTACACCTAAGTATTTTATTTTTGGCATTGCTAATATAAATGGTAATATATTTTTAATTTTAAATTTTACTTGTTTGCTGCTGGTGTATAGGAAAACAGTTGACTTACATTTATTTGCCTTGTAGTTGTCAACCTTGCTATAATCACTTATTAGTCCCTGGAAGCTATTTTGTTGATTCTTTTTTATTTCCTACAAAGACAATCATGTCATCTGCAAATAAAGATAGTATTATTCTTGCTTCCCGATCTGTATACATTTTATTTACACTTTTTGTCTTATTGCATTAGTTGGGTATTCCAGTAGGATGTTGAAAGCAGTGGTGAGAGGGTAAATCTTTGCTTTGTTAAAAGGAAAATCTCAAAATTCTCACCATTAAGTGTGATGTGATGTCAGCTGTAGATTTTTTGTAGGTGTTATTTATCAAGTTGAGGAAGTTCCCCTCTATTCCTAGTTGAGATTTTTATCAAGAATGGATATTGGATTTTGTCATATGCTTTCTCTGCATCTGCTAGTATTATTGTTTTCTTCATTAATCTATTGATGTGATAGATAACATTAGTTGATATTCGAATGTTGAACCAGCTTTGCATACCTGGAATAAATCCTATTCAGGGCAGAGTAGAGTCTGGTGTCAGCACCTGCTTGCCACCATCCCCTGTCCTGCAGTCCCTACCACCACTGCCTCGAGACTGGCTGTATAATTAGGCCCCGATTTTCAGTGAATAAACATATTCCTTTCTGTGGTGTTCTTGGTCACACATTTATGGTGTTTCTGCAGGGCAATGGAGATTACTGCCAAGCATAGCGTGGTCACTATGCAGGCAAGTGAGCTGTAGAAATTCACTACTATGCTACCATGAAGCACCATAAAAGTGGTTAACCTGGACATAGAAGTGTCGAATTGAAATCTGCAGAGCATTTTACAAAAATTCTGACCTGGATGGGATAAGCCTTGGGGCACTTCCTTTCTATGCTTCAGTATTACTGGATTGAAGTAACACTGAAGTAATACAGCTGCTTCTTGTTAGGAGGCTCATTTCATTTACTATTACTCCCAAGTTCATACTCAAAGCACTGAGAAATTCAAGTGGAGAATATTGAAGTAACCTTCAGTTTCTTTGCATCATTGCTGAATTCAATTTTAAAAATTCTTTAATAATCCTATTGAATGTTTGTTTGACGAAATTAACATGACTCGAATGAACCTCCCAGCTCCTGTGGAAGTCTCGTACAAGAATGTGAGATTTCTTATTATACACAATCCATCCAATGCAACCTTTAACAAACTTATAGAGGAATTTAAGAAGTGTGGAGTTACCACAATAGTCAGGTACGTGAAGCCACTTATGACGCTACTCTTATAGAGAAAGAAATCCACGTTCTCCATTGGCCTTTTGTTGATGGTGCACCACCATCCATCCAGATTGTTGACTTGTCAAGTCTTGTGAAAATTAAGCTTCATGAAGAACCTGGTTGTTGTCCTGCTGCTGCTCATTGTGTTGCAGGCTTTGGAAAAGCTCCAAGGCTTGTTTCCCTAGCATTAGTTGAAGGTGGAATGAAATATGAAGATGCAGTGCAATTCATAAGACAAAAGTGGTGTGGAGCTCTTAACAGCAAGCAATTTTTGTATTTGGAGAAGTATCATCCTAAAATGCAGCTGTGCTTCAAAGACTGCAGTGGTCATGGAAAATAACTGTTGCATTCAGTAAAACCGGGATGCCTGATGCTATTGCCTTGGAAGTGAAACTTGAGACAGGACCTAATTTGTCATGCATATTAGCTTATATGTTGGCTTGGTGAATAATTCTAATAAAGCTTCCATAGAGTATTGACAGGCAGTTTTTACCAGGTCACAAGTTTGACAGAATTGCAAGCTCTGTAAACACGATCAAACTATTTGGACACTTAGGAAAACATTCTTGCTGTTTAGCATTTACAGTGTGCTTATCATTTGTACCAGTTGACCATTTCTGAAATCATGTAGTATTAAGTTGTGCCTTCCTTTAATCTATTCCCATGCCAGAATCTTGTCAATATATAAGAAATTTAGAAATATTAGGTGCCAAAATATTCGGCCCCAATACTTGGATATTTTTAGTATCATACAAACTAAAATCTCAGGAACTATGAACACTCTAGACCTTATGTGGTTTATTCCTTCAGTCCTTTCAAACATTGAAAGTAGGGCCTAGGAGGTTATTTTCCTGCTTATTTTATGTTTATATCTCCCACATTCATACCAGTACACAAGAATTTGAATCAATAATTACTAATGTTACAAAATAGAAAGCACTAAGCTTGGGTGAGTTCATTGGTAAATTCTAACCATAACCATTGATTTTTTTTTTACTAAGTTTTACAGTGATTATTTAATGTCTTTCTATAAATCTCATTTTGTTCTGTTATGAAAAACCTCCATTTTAAAAATCTACATTGCACAGAAGCACATGTCTTTAATGTCTCCAGACAAAAAAGCCTTATAATTAATGTTTGCACGCTGAGGTGCAACTTAATAGGGAAGGCTTGAAAAATGAGTGGGGGGAGGCTATTAAGTATTTGTAGTAAAATGTTGCCTTTATGTTATGCATGACATGTGAAATATGCTCTTTAGTAAAAATATTTTAAATGGTAGAGATACTTTCTTATTGTAGCTAAAACAATTCTTAATCATAAAAGTTCAGAAATTCTTATTTTTCCCCTACTTATCAGAAGTTATCAACTTTTTTTATTTGAAGTGTGATTATTTTTTACCTTCTCTTCCAAAACTCGCTTGAAAAAAAGTGAGTTTCTGCTAATGAATTGATTAGACATCTAATATTTATATACCTTTTGAACTATGTAGCTCATTATTTGCATACTTGATTATTTGTTTTATTGTGTAATTGATAAAACAGTGATATGTATTAATGTTAGTTCAACCATGTATTTATACTGTCTGGGAACGTGTGGTTATAATTCTGTAAGTAGAAATAATTTGTCAGTGTTCGCTGGCTTGCAAAAGCTCATTGCCAGAGCTTAAACATCTAAGTAAATAACGAAATGCAAAAAAAAAAAAAAAAAATCCTATTTGGTTGAGGTGTATATCTTTAAATATTATTGGATAATGCTTGCTAAGATTTTGCTGAGGATTTTTGCATGTATGTTCATGAGAGATATTGGTCTGTAGTTTTCTTTTCATATAGTCTTTGTCTGGTTTTGGTATTAAGGTAATGCTGGCCTTCTAGAACAAGTAGGAAGTGTTTCTTCTGCTTCTATCTTCTGAAAGATGTTTTACAGAATTGATATAATTTGTTCCTTAAATGTTTGGTAGAATTTTCCAATGAACTCACCCAAGCTTAGTGCTTTCTATTTTGTAACATTAGTAATTATTGATTCAAATTCTTTAATAGATATACACTTATTCATATTTTCTATTTTTTGTGTGTGTGTTTTGGCAGATTGTGTCTTTCAAGTAATTGGTCCATTTCATCAAAGTTATCAAGTTTTTAGACATAGAATTGTTCATAATATTTGTTTATTATCCTTTCAATGTCCATGGGATATTTAACAATGTTTCTCTTTCATTTTTGAAATTAGTAATTTGTGTTTTCTCTTTTTTTCTTAGTTAGCCTGGCTATAGAGGCTTATAAATTTTATTGACCCTTTCAAACAATAGGGTTTTGTTAATTTTTTCTATTAATTTCATGTTTTGATTTTATTGATTTCTGTGCTAATATTTATTATTTCTTTACGTCTGCATACTTCGGATTTAATTTGCTCTTCTTTTTCTAGTTTTCTAAGGTGGAAACTTAGATTATTGATTTTAGACCTTTCTTCTTTTCTAATATATGCATTCAATGCTGTAAATTTCTCTCTAAGCTATGCTTACCCTGCATCCCACAAATTTTGATAATTTTTATGTTCATTTTGTTCAAAATATTTTAAATTTCCCTTAAGATTTCTTCTTTGACACGTGTTATTTAGAAGTCTATTGCTTAATACACAAGTATTTGGGGATTTTCCAGCTATCTCTTTCTGTTATTGATTTCTATTTTAATTCCTTCGTGGTCTGAAAGTATACATTACAGAATTTTTACCACTTTGTAACAGGCAACCAAGTACGGCTGCTCTCTTCCCCAGTAATAAATGACTTGAGAGTCCAATGTTGATGCAATGTTTGGAAGCTTTATTATCATGCCTGGGACACAGTGAGACTAGAAACTGTCTCAGAGGCCCAGGAGCCTCCACAAGGGTTTTTAAACAGAGAAAGTGGGAAGCAAGGGTGGGAAGTTAGTCCCATCAGAATGCTGCTACATGAAACCTTGCAGGTTCTTGGCCTTCTTTTTCTCAGGGTCAGTTCTGTAACTCTTTAATTCATCTTTGGAATGTGGTATTATCTGGCTCCCACAAGCTGGATGTCATCTTGTGATTCCAAAGGAAGAATAGTTAGTTGAATGGCAAGTGACTGATTTGCTCTTATTATATTGTTCTTCCTGAGCACTAATTCCTACATCATTTTCCCATGAGCTATCCTGTGAGACAAGGTTACAAAAACACTTTTTTATGGCTAGAATTCTGGCTTAAACCTGTGTTCCACAAAATGGCTCTTTTAAGGCTAATTATCTATGACTATTTGCTGTGATGAGCTCTTACCAATTCCTCCCTGTCAATAGTTCCATCTATATCTATGGATACAGGCACTGACTCCTACTGCTTTGAGCTGGATCAGGGCAAAGAAGCAGGGGTTACTTTGGAATGGAACTCTTGACATGATGGAGGACATAGCTTTTGGTTCCCAGCTGGAGTGGCAGAGGAACCAAGGGCATTTGTTTATCTATTGTTTTAACAGTTGATTTGACAGAGCTTAAACCTAAGGGAGAGAACAGAGATGCCGATGATTATAATAATAACAATTTTTTAATCCAGATTGAAGTAGATTTCTTAAGCACAAAGGTAACCAACTAAATAAATCACTGAGGGGGTCAGTGGGCGGCACCTCTTGTAACCATTTGCATGAGTAAATATTTTATTTACTCGGGTCTCAACTTCTCCTGAAGTTTCAATGTAGGTACAACAGGTGGTGTTTGCTAAGGCACAAACCTTTCCCTGTTCTGCCAGTGGAAAATCTAAAGCCATGTGGTTATCTACTATTACTCAATGTTAGCAAGCTGTACATTAATTTGTACATCAACAATTTTAAGAACTTATATGAATCCTTTGTTTAAGAAACTGATATCTAATCCAAGTCCTGAGCCCCACCCCCTTCAAGGCTGTGAATATTTTTAGAGAACTACTTGTGTAACCAAGTCAACTTTAAGACATTATTTCCCCCTTTTTTTATCAAAACGTTCCTCATGGAAGCATTGATGATCAATTTTCTGACTGAAAAGATCCCTCGGTGCTGGGAAAGTTTATTCCCAGGTAGACAGATCCCTTGATGCTTGGAAGGCTCATTCCCGAGTATTCATGTCCCATGTCTACGGGGAAAGATGAAACAGCAGTTAGCCAAATTGGGCAACATGAAGTAGGATCAGGAACTTAGGAAAGACATGCCAATTGAATAATTTAAATGACCTTTATCCTGTCAAGTGAAAGATAGACATTAGAGGAGTAAGAGTCTCATTATGCAGTGGGGGGTTTGACAAACATTTTGTGAGGCACGTACATCAGACATGAAACCTATTCCTCAAAATTCATCCAGTTTCAGCCTATAGGGCTTCAGGAACAGAGCAGTTCCCAACTTCAGTAATTCAGTGGAAGAAAGGTACATTGGAGGAACCTAGGAGAATTTAAGATCCGGTCCAATCTACAGGTCGATAAGAAAAAGTCAAATATAATACCTGGAGCTACAATCTCATACCAGGTGTATCTTAGTTTTTCATTAGAAACTTAATTTTTTCTCTCTATGTTGATCACTTAGGAATTCCAGATTTTAAACCTCCTGAGACTAGGAAGTCAAATCAAGGCAGACATTAGACTACATCTTCAGTCTTAAAGTTCTTGAGTTTGGGCAGTAAAAGTTTCATTTATTCACACTAAGGCTGAAAACACTTGAATTCAGGCATTTTATACACATTCTCAAATGTGATATTCCAGTCAAGGCCTTAGCAATATAACTAATGTTTCCCATTGTATCTTCTAATAAAGAGAGCAAATTCTTATTAAACTTATGTAAATGATCATATTGTCGTAAAAATCATAAGCACACTCACAATTATCAAATTTTGGAGGAGTCAAAAAGCAAACACCTCCATCTTTGTTCATAAAAGTACATTTTACCAAATTTGCTGTAGTTATAGTTAAGAGGAAGTTTTTCTTAAATATGGAAGACAAAACATTTAAGTAAAGAACCAACAATGTTTTAAATAAGTCATAAAAGCATTATCTTTATCAGTTATTTAACCTAATGTAATTAATTTTTGCTTTGCTTGATCTTGATTAGCAGTTTTATAAATCCATTAGATTTCTTATTAGAGTTCTGAAAAACTTTTATTTTGTCCATTGATCTGAAATTTATTTGCAACTCGTATTAAATAGTACTTGTTACAGTCTTTCATGAATCCGATTGCAAATGCCTTCAGAGAAAAATCAAAATGGTGGATGACAAAGACTTAGAAACGTCATGGTTAAAATCAGATGAAAACTTGTTATAATTGACAGTTGACCAGGAAATTTGATTATTTCTATTGGATGCAGCACCTTAAGATAACAACCAGAATTGTGACTAATCAAGACCGTCAGACTTTTACATATTTTTTATAATCTTTAGAGTATTTATATCGACAGTATATTTATATAAATATTCCCTTAAAGAATATTTAATATAATAACCAAAATATGACAGATAACATATCACATTTTAAGAATTTTATATAACTTTATAAATTTGTATCAACAACATATCCATAAATGTAAGTGAAAGAGTACCTAATAATATATTTATCATTTGACAATCCTTCCCATGCAGCTTACCAAATAAGCTTAATCACTTAATATCTCTACAAGATAATAGATATATTCCCTGAGGTTCTCCAGAGACCCAACTAGAAAAGCCCAAAGACTTAATACTATCAAAACAGGATCACAGGTCACTGTGAAATAATAGTCATCTATTAAACCAAGGTGATAATCAGAAACTTCAAAAGCAACTCAGAAAGTTACATGGATGTAAACATCTTAACCTTTTCAAAGCTCAGTTTTCTTCAAGTAATGAAAAACCTAAAGACAGTATGTCAGTGTCAGATGATAACAGCAAAGTTACTTAAACCTTTTCAAGGGTAGAAAAAGTGGGGGCTGCAGGCAATTATAACCTGTAAATCATACACAGTGAGAAACATCAAGAGTTGAACTTCTGAGATATGAGTCTAAGAAGCTTCATGAGGAAGATTTTACCTCAAGAAATAAAATTCTTATTCAAATGAAGAAGATAGAATTCCCAACCTGTAAACAGGAAGATTAAATGAATCCCAGAAAAATGTGATAAAATAGAAACTGTAATTTAGAAGATTGCCTGTTAAACAGATTTTAGAATTAAAAATCAAAACCTCTTCAATTTTGTTAAGAGCAGATCAATACTTCAGGAAAACCTTTTTGTTCTAATATAGGGGGAAATTCAGTTCTGTAACAGTGGCTTTTTAATATCGAAGCTCACTCTTGAGAAATATTTAGAAATAATTCCCTTCTAGTTATAGCCAATTTAATGCCACATAAAACTCTTTTATGATTTATCCTTCACAAACTCTCACTACAACTTACTCAGACATCTTCACAACATGCTTTAGACTTTTTTTGTATTTTTTCCTTACACAAAATTATTCTTTTCTTTTTAATCTTCCTAACCAAAACTACATCTTCATATCTGTAACTTTCTTCCAATTTCCCTTCTCCTGCTTATTGATTCCCTTCTATCTTGCTCCTATTTCCTTCCTAAATTTATCCTTCAAAATAACTTTTCATAAGCTCTGACTTTTAGTTCTTAATAACCTTAATTTTAGTGAAACCCTAGGAAGAAAGCAATTTCTATTATGTACCAAAGCATTCCATGAATACATATTTGATAATTTTTAAAAACATAGGTTTCAGTGTGGACTAGAATATATTCATTAACAAACCTAAATTTCTTTTGTTTCTTTGAAATAAGTCAAAGGCATATAGTCTTAAACTCATATTTAGTAATTAATGTCTTAGTATTGTATTAGGAAATTATCTAGATATTTATTGAATACTCATCTTTTAATTTACCCAGTTTATTTATTTTTTAACAATTGCACCTAGATTACTTTTGAAAACCAAGATATTAGACAAAGCCAGTCATCCTTTTAAGTTAATCTCATGTTAAACATTTTATAACCCATGAATATCAAGTGTTCACCTAAGTAAGAACTTTAGCTTTAAATATGTGGGTTCTCTGTCAATAACTCAGAAGATACAGTTGTTTTTGTTAAACCAACAATATTAATTAGTTTTTTTCATCAAAGAATTACACAAAGATCATTCTGTTGTAGGTTGTGTTTATAATTTTAACCTTAAAATTACTCTGTAGAGACAAATATAATTCTGCCAAACCTATAAACCCAGTCAAAAATGTATGTGACAATTCTGAAAACATTTCTATTTTTATTTTATCAGTCAATTTAAAACCAGCTTATTTATTAAAGAGCTTTGAAGTCATGTGAACTAAAAAGGCATTTCTGGATGATTATGCCAGAGTTTACTATGTAGACGCAACAAATAGCATAATACATGTACATATGGGTAGACACACTGATACACGTATACATTTTTATAGCTTTTATTTCAGTCATGAGATAGTAATATAAACTCACCAATTAATAAAAGACAGTTGAGTCCAAATTATACTTCAGACATACTGGTGCCTATTCATATGGATAAACTTTATTTTCAGGTAATATAAAGGCTATGAACCAAACCCGAGGTAAAGTAATTTCACAGAAGTCTGATTTAAACCTCCCCCCGCTCCTTCAGTTTCCATTTCAAATGAGTTCAGGGTTAAATTCTTTAAAACAGAATCTCTAAGTGGCCTTGGATTTTCAAGTTTCTCTTCTTCCTTACCTCAGCTGAAATGCTATAAACATTGAGCTTTCGTCTCAACACTTGTGAGATACAGCAAAGTAGGAAGAGAAAAAAATAGAAAGATGAAAGAACTTAATGGCTCAGAATGTCCTATAAACAATATTTGTAATTCCACTTCATCCTTTCTTTGCCAAACAATTTTCTGTAAAAGAAGAGGCTTTTAACATTTTTTTCCCTTATGTGAAGGACTTTTAAGCTTTGAGATAGTTTCAGTTTTGCTGAACTGTGCACACAGACAAATTTTGTCCAGCAACTTAGCCAATTAATTGTAACCTTCTGGATCATAGTCTCTATTTCTCAAGCTTGCCAAGAAAAACTCAGACCAATTCTGTAGGTTGCATCCAGGAGGGTAATGAAGGTCTCATTACCCATTTTAACAAACACAAAACTTCAGAATCTAACACATGCATTGGCCAGGCAGCATTGCAATTGAAGAAAAAAAAAAAAAAAAAAAAACCTTGTTCTAACAGATTTCTACCATAGCACTGACTGCTCAGTTTCTGAATCTTTCATCACAAAAGCACTAAGATAGCAAAATCTTCCCAAGAAGTGTGACACAGTTCCCAAGGACAGTTAACCCACCCAAACACAAACTCACAGTGGGCTTGGTGAGTTTTAATGGGGGCCAAAGACCATCCAAGAGTTCTCAAAGTTACAAACATACATGGGAGGGCTCTAAATTCCTCCCAGATAGTAGCACAACAGCAGGCAAAGTGTACAACACAGGACAGACAACAGATGCACAGAGAGCTCATTCACACACCCTAATTGAAGTGCTTGCCAAACAAAAGGTCAGTTACAGTTTCACAGAAGTCCTACCCTGTACCAGAGGTACCTTTTTCTAACAGACAGCATGGACAGAAGACTTCCAACAGAGTACTCAGATGGAACGTTCCCAGACAGACTTTCAGAGATCCCTGCAAGTTTTATCTCACACCCATGGCCACAATCAGAGGCCTTCCACAATCAGATGGCACAAACAGAGGACTTCCCGGCGTACACCTCAGTTGTGGACTTACCTGACCTTGGGACTCATCACTCCCTCCCTAAAGCTTCTTTAACCAAAAAAGCAAAACTGGAAGCCTATACTGTGGCTGAGAACCAGGGAGAATCCCCAGGACAAAAGGTCTTAGTGGCCGCTTGGGAAAGTCCTGGAATCTCCACTGCAGGGCCTGCTTGCCAAGAGTGACGGGCACCCCAGATGACACAAGACAGTCCCACAGAGATGTGGCTAGGTTAGCCTTGATGCACTTCTGTGGTCAATTGCTCTAGCCATTGGAATATGGGGAAAGCTTAGGCCACCTGGGGTCCATGCCTCTCCTGGATGCCTTGACAAGCTGTAACTGGCAACCAAGTTTGGCTGCTATCTTTCCGCATAATAAATGACTTTAAGAGTCCAGTGATGTGAGGTATGGATGCTTTATTATCAGACCTCGGAGACAGACTACAAACTGTCTCAGATGCTCAAGAGCCTCTGCAAGGGTTTTTAAAGGGAAAAGTGTGGGAAACAAGGGGGGAGGTTATCCCATCAGAAATCTGCTACATGAAATCTTGCAGGTTCTGGGCTTTCTTTGTCTCAGGGCCAGATCTGTGATTCTTTCATTTATCCTTAGAATGCAGGTGTTGCCTACCTGCCACAAGCTGGATGCCATCTTGCAATTCTAAGGGAAGAAAGGTTAGTTCTTCAGCTAATGATTAGCTCATATTATCTTGCTCTTCCTGATCACTAAGTCCTGCAGCATTTTCCCACAAGGTATGCTGTGAGCCAAGGTTACAAAAACACATCTTTATGGCTAGCATTCTGCTTAAACCTGTATTCTACAAAATGGCCCTTCTAAGTCTAATTGTCTATGACTATTTGCTATGGTGGGCTCTTACACTTTTAAATTTGTTAAATTGTGTTTTATGGCCTAGAATGTGGTCTGTCTTGGTGAATGTGCCATGTGAGCTTGAGGAAAATACGTATTCTGCTGTTGATGATGAATCTATAGATGTCAGTTGTATCCAGTTGGCTGATGGTGCTGTAGAGTCTAACTGTCTCCTTACAGATTTTCTGCCTGATAAATCTGTCCATTTCTGATAAAGTCATGTCAAGGTTTCCAACTATAATAGAGGATTCATCTGTTTCTCCTTGTAGTTCTCTCAGTTTTTGCCTCACAGATTTTGACACCCTGTTGTTAGGCACATATACATTAAAGATTGTTATGACTTAGAATATTGACCCCTTTATCATTATTTAATGCCCCTTTTTATGCCTAATAACTTTTCTTGTTCTGAAGTCTACTCCATCTAAAGTTAATATTTCTCCTGCTTTCTTTGGATTGGTGTTAGCATGGGGTATATCTTTTCCATCTCTTTATCTTTAATCAACAAGTCTTTAATTTAAAGTGGATTTCTTGTACACTACATACAGTTGGGCCTTATTTTGGGGCCCATTCTGACAATCTCTGTCTTTTAATTGGTTTATTTAGGCCATTGATGTTCATAGTTATTACTGATATAGTTGGATTAATATCTTCTTTATATTTTACTGTTTTCTACTTATTGAATTTGATCTTTGTTTAATTTTCTCTCCTTTTGTTGAATATCAATTACCCCTCCCTCCTTTATTTTTTACTTTTTGAAGTTATTGCTCTAGAATTTGTAATATACATTTATAGCTATTTCAAATCTACTTCCAAATAACAGTATACCTCTTCATAGGTAGTACATATACTTTATAATAACAAAATGTAACTAATTCCTCCTTCCTGTTTCTTCTATCATTGCTGTAATTCGTGTTATTTATACATAAACATATATACACAAGAACTTCTTTTAATGTTTCCTACAAGACAATGTTTTGATTGTGTGAGAAAACTTTATTTCTCTTTCACTTTTGAAGGATAATATTACAGGGTAAAGAATTCTAGGTGGTGCTTTTTTTCTCTCAGCACTTTAAATATTTTACTCCACTATCTTCTTACTTGCATGATTTCTGAGGAAAAGAAGATAAATCAGATCTAATTCTTATTTTTGCTCCTCTGTTATTTTTTATTTTTATTTTTATTTATTTATTTATTTATTTTATTTTGTCGATATACATTGTGGCTGATTATTGCTCCCCATCACCAAAACCTCCCTCCCTTCTCCCTCCCCCCCCCCCCCAACAATGTCCTTTCTGTTTGCTTGTCATATCAACTTCAAGTAATTGTGGTTGTTATATCTTCTCCCCCCCTCCCCGGTTTTGTGTGTGTGTGTGTGTGTGTGTGTGTGTGTGTGTGTGTGTGTGTGTGTGTGTGTGTGAATTTATATATTAATTTTTAGCTCCCACCAATAAGTGAGAACATGTGGTATTTCTCTTTCTGTGCCTGACTTGTTTCACTTAATATAATTCTCTCGAGGTCCATCCATGTTGTTGCAAATGGCAGTATTTCATTCGTTTTTATAGCTGAGTAGTATTCCATTGTGTAGATGTACCACATTTTCCGTATCCACTCATCTGATGATGGACATCTGGGCTGGTTCCAACTCTTGGCATCCTCTGTTAAGTAAGTTATTTTTCCCCCTTTGCCTTCTTTCAGGATTTTTATTTATCTTTTGATTTTTCATTCTCTGTTTCTTCTCTTTCTGATATTTCCATTACAGGGGTGTTACACCTTTTGTAGTTGTTCACAGTTCTTGGATATCCCTTTCTTTTGTTTTTAGTCTTTTTTATCTTTGCTTTTAAGTTTTGGAAGTTTCTATTTTCATATCCTCAAACTCAGAGTTTCTCTTCTCAGCCATATGAACTCCACTAATAACACATACTTCATTTCAGCTACAGTGCTTTTGATCTCTAGCATTTCTTTTTTATACTTTCTTAGAATTTTTATCTCTGCTTATTGTCTTTACATGTTTTCTACTTTTTCCATTAAAGTTCATAGCATATTAATCATTGATTTAAAAATTCCTGGTCTGTTAATTCCAACATTCCTGCCATATCGGGTTCTGATGCTTGCTATGTCTCTTCAAATTGTGTTTTTTGCCTCTTATGAGGCCTTATAATTTTTTCTTGATAGGTGACCATGATGTTCTGAGTAAAAAGTAATGTAGTAAGCAGGTTTTTAGTGATGTCATGGTAAGGCATTGTCAGGGAGGGAAGTGTTCTATTGCCCTGTGATTACGTCTTAATCTTTTGGTAAGCCTGTGCCCCTGGACTGTGAACTTCACCAATGCTTCATTGTTTTTTCTCTCCCTTAGGTGGTACAGGATGGCCTTCTAACACCTGAAAGCCTAGAGGGACGTGGAGTTGGGAATTTTCCTTCCCCTAGGCAGGTCAGGTTCTGATAAAACCCTAGAAGGTTGGGTTCTAGTAAAACAGTTTTCTTAAGGTAGGCACTGTTAAGGAGAACAGAACACTCTGGCTTCATTATAGTTTCTTTTCCCCTCCTCCTGCCATAAACACAAGGGGATTTTTTTCTCTGACATTCACTGTGAGGACGAGGTAGAGCTTGCTGTGGATTGAATGTCCCCCGAAACTCATTGAAGCTTAGTCCCCATTGTAACAGTATTAAGAAAGTGGGAAATCCGACTACAGTGTCTGAAAGGTAAGGCCTTTAAGAGGTGATTGGATCATGAGGACCATGCTCCATGAGTGGATTAACCCATTCATGGAGTAAATGATTAAAGATTCAGTGGGTTGTCACACGAGTGGTACTATTGGTTTAATATTTTTTTGTATTGTAACCATCTTTTATTTTATCATTACACTATATAAACATTATTTGTGGCCTTTTATCAATTTCTTCTAATCCCCATCCCCTTCCCCTTTCCAACCTCTGATGTCCTCACTTCTGTTTCCTCATATTGAGAATTCAGATAATTACTGTGATTGTTGTTTGCTTGTCTGTTTCTTTCTTTCTTTCCTTTTTTTTTTTTTTTCCAGCTCCCACTTGTAAGTGAGGACGTGCAGTATTTCTCTTTCTGTACCTGGCTTATTTCATTTAACAAAATTTTCTCTAAGGTCATCCAAGTTGCTGTGAATGGTAGGATTTCATTCCTCTTTATGTCAGAGTAGTATTTCCTTTGCATATATGTCACATTTTCCTTATCCGGTCATCCATTGCTGGACATTTAGGTTGGTTCCAACTCTTAACTATTGTACACAGAGCTGCAGTAAACATTAGAGTGCAGATATCCCTTCGACATTATAATTTCTATTCCTGTGGATATGCACGAAGCAGTGGGATTGCTAGATCATATGGCAGTTCTGTCTACACTTGTTTGAGGAAACCGCATACTGTTTTTCACAATAGTTACACTAATTTACAGTCCCGCTAACAGTGTAGGGTAGTTCCCCTTTCTCCACATCCTCACCAGCATTTATTATTCTCTGTCTTTTTGATACTGGACACTCTAACTAGCATGAGATGATATCTCAATGTGGTTTTGATTTGCATTTGCCTATGCTGAGTGATGTTGAGCATTTTTTTATCTGTCTGTTGGTCATTTGTTCATCTTCCTTTGTGAAATGCCTATTCAGCTCCTTTGACCATTTTTTAGGTGGGTTACTTGTTTTTTTACTGTAAAGTTGTTTGAGTTGTTGTGTATTCTGGATATTAATCCCCTGTCACATGCATAGTTTGTGAATATATTCTCCCATTCTGTAGGTTTTTTCTCTCTTAATCGTTACTTGTGCTGTGCAGAAGCTTTTTAGTTTAGTATAATTCCATTTATTTATTTTTCCTTTTATTGCCTGTGTTTTTGGGGTCATGTTCATAAGTCTTTGCACAGTCTTACTTCCTGAAGTGTTTCCTGGACGTTTTCTTTCAGTAGTTTCAGGTCTTATATATATATATATATATATATATATATATATATATATATATATATATATATATATATATATATAAGTCCTTAATCCATTTTGAGTTGATTTTGGTTTATGGTGAGAGGCACAGGTCTAGTTTCATTCTTCTACATAAGTATGTCTAGTTTTCCCAGCATCACTTATTAAAGAAGCCATCATTTCCCCAATGTATGCTCCTGTTCCCCCTGTCAAATATCAGATGGCTGTACGTATAAGGGTTGATTTCCGGGTTCTCTATTCTGTTCCATTTGTCTAAGTGTCTGTTTTTATGCCAGTACCATGGTGTTTTGATGACTTCATAGTATAATTTAAAGCCAGGTGGCGTAAAGCTTCTGGCTTTATTTACTTTTACTCAGGATTACTTTGGCTATTCAGAGTCTTTTATTGTTCCATATGAATGTTAGGACTGCTTGTTCTATTTCTGTGAAGAATGCCATTAGTATCTTGATGGAGATTGCATAGAATCTGTAGACTGCTTTGGGTAATATGGACATTTTCACAGTGTTAATTCTTCCAAGCCAAGAACATGGAATATCTCTCCATGAATTTGTGTCCTCTTTAGTTTCTTTCAGCAATGATTTGTAGTTCTCATTTTAGAAATCTTTTACCTCCTTGGTTAAATTGATTCCCAGGTTTTTTGTTTTTGTTTTTTTAGTAGGTATTGTAAATGGGCTTGCTTTCTTCATTTCTTTTTCTGCTAGTTCAATATTGGAGAATAAAAAGCTACCAAATTTTGTGTGTTGATTTTGTATCCCACAACTTTACAGAAATAATTTATCAGCTGTAAGAGTTTTTTGGTAGAGTCCTTAGGTTTTTCTACATATAGAATCATGTCATCTGAAAACAGGGACAGTTTGACTTTGTCTTCTCCAGTATGGATGTCCTTTATTTCTTTCTCTTGCCTGATTGCTCTAGATAGTACTTCCAATACTATGTTAAATAGGAGTGGTGAGAGTGGGCACCCTTGTCTTCTTGCTGTTCTTAGGGGAAAATGCTTTCAACTTTTCCCCATTCGGGATGATATTGGCAGTGGGTTTGTCATATATGGCTTTTATTGTGTTGAGATACTTTTCTTCTATAACTTAATTTGCTGAGATTCTTTATCATGAAGGGATGTTGAATTTCGTCAGATGCTTTTTCTGCATCTATTGAGATAATTGCATAGTTTTGTCCTTGATTTTGCTGATGTTGTGTATCACATTTATTGACTTGCACATCTTGAACCACCATTGCATCCTTAGGATGAATCCCACTTGATCATGGTGTATAATTTTTTTGACATGTTATAGTACTTTGATTGCTAGTATTCTTGTTTTATTGTATCTTTGTGTGGTTTTGGTATCAGAGTGATGCTAGCCTCGTAGATTAAATTTGGGAGAGGGGCCTCTGTTTCAATTTTTTTGGAACAGTTTGAAGACAATTGGTATTAATTCCTTTTTAATGGTCTTGTAGAATTCAACAGTAAAACCATCTGGTCCTGAGCTTTTCTTTGTTGGGAGACTGCTGATTATTTTTCAGTCTCATTGCTTGTTATTGGTCTGTTCATGTTTTCTATTCCTTTTTTAAAAATTTTTATTGAATCAAAATTGATTATACATATTTGGGGGGTTCAACATTGAGATATGTTGACCAAATCAATATTACTAGCATATATATTGTTACAAATTGTAATTATTCTTTATGCCCCTTGTCTAATCTCGCTCATCCCTCTCTTTTTCCCCCTTCCCTGCATTAATTACCCTAGATTTCTTCTCTCCTTCTGAAAGAATAATGGTTACTCTGTTGATTTGTTGCCTAGATGATCTGTCCAATGCTAAGATGTGTGATCAGGTCCCCCAATATTATCATACAGCAAATACTTCTTCTGTCACTCTGAAATGGGCTTTGTGGAGAGAGCCATCCTCTTCTTTTCTTCATCTCTGCTGATGACTCTCCTTCTGTCAACACACTCCAGTGGCTGGCGAACCATCTGTGTGGTGGTTGTGGTGTCTAGCCTCTATCACAGCAGGCCTGGTTATTATGGTGATTCTGGTGAGCCACCCACATGGAGGTGATGTTTTTGGCATGCTCCTTGGTGCTGGCAGTGTACCTGGTTGTGGAAGGGGGGTCTGGTCCCCAGATCCATGTCCCAGGCCCCTGGATGGGGCCACAAAATACTGATGCAGTGTGCTCGGTGGTGGGCAGGAGTGTCTGGTCCCCAGGTCCATGCCCCAAGCCCCTGGGTGGGCCCCATGGCACTGGCAGTGTGCCTGGCTGTGGGTGGGGGTGTACAGTCCATGGATACATGCACCAGGCCACCACATGGGGCCGCAAGGCACTGGCAGTGTACCTGGTTGTGGGCAGGGGCATCTGGTCCCCAGATCCATGCCCCAGGCCCCCATTTGGGCCCTGAGGCACTGGTGGTATGCTTGGATGTGGGAGTGGGGTCCGGTCCCTGGCTCCAAGCCATGGGTTCCTGGGCAGACCCCGAGGCACTAGCAGTGTGAGTGGTTGTGGGTGGGGTTCTGGTCCCCAGCTCTACGCCTCATGTCCCCTGGTGGGCCCCAAGGTGCTGGTGGTGTGCCTGGGCAGGAACTAATTTTTTGTCCTTTGCTTTCTTCTAAAATTGGGGAACTTCCTGTAGGAATCAGTACTTGAGCTGTGTGCTTGAGCTAAATTGTTGCTTTGCTTCCGTTTCCCTAGGGAAGGCTTTTTGTGCAGCTCAGGGTTTAATGGTTGACCTTATAGGTACTTCTGGCTTTCCAGAGACCCGCTGCACCTGGGTTGTTTAGAAACTCTGATCTGGGCCTGAGTTTTTTCATCAAACTGCACCCCATGCAATTCTGCATTCCCGACCAGTCTCCTCTAAGTCATCCTGTGCCAGTTGGGGGTAGATTGGCTGTTGTTTCTGTGTCCCAGTGTTCTCCTGGTGGGCCTGTCTCCCCCATTGTTTGTGCTCCAAACACTTCCATGGGATGGTCCCTTGTGATGACTCACCAGCCTCTGAATGGCTCCCCTTTTTCAGCTGTTCTGGCTCCTTGCTCCTGCATAGGTCCACAGGAACCCTATTAGTGGTCTTGCTCTCCTGGGGCCCACCAAGGCCCTCTTCTCCCCTGCCACCTCCAAGTAACTCCATCTGAAGAGCACAGCTATGGCTTCTGCTGGCTACTGTTCCATGCGCTCACAGTTCCAGCCTTAAAGCGGCCATGCCCTGAAATGCTCCAAGTGGTTTTTCCTTTCTCACATCGGGGTTTCTCCTGCCTTCATGAACTCTGTAAGTCTCTCCTCCTCTTCCCCTGATCTCCAGTGGCCCCAGCTTGGCTGAGGTTACATTTTTATAGTTGTAAATTGGTTGATTTGTTGGAGAGAGTGATGCTGGGGACCATCTATTCTGCAATCTTGACTGGAACTCTGTTTTCTATTTCTTCTTGGTTCAATCTTGGTAGTCTGTATGTGTCCAAAAGTTTATCCATTTGATCAAAGTTTTCAAATTTTCTGGAGCAAAGTTGTTAATATTAGTTTCTAATGATTATTTGTATTTCTGTGGTATTGGTTGTTATGTCTCCATTTTCATTTCTGGTTTTTGTTATTTGGGTCTTCTCCATTCTTTATATAGTTAGCCCAGCTAATGGCTTGTCTAGTTTATTTTCTCAAAAAAAATTTTTTTTGCTTCATTTATCTTTTGTATCATTTTTTGGGTCTCCATTTCATTTGGCTCTACTCTGATCTTAATTCTTTCTTTCTGTCTACTAATTTTGGGATTAGGTTGTTCTTGTTTTTCCAGTTCTTTGAGGTGTTGCATTGGTTGTTTATTTGAAATCTTTCTGTTCTTTTGATGTAAGCACTTATTGCAATAAACTTCCCTTTTAGTACTGCCTTTGTAGTATTCCACAGGTTTGGGTATGATTTGTCTTTATTTTCATTCGTATCAAGAAATTTTTGATTTCCTGTTTAATTTCTTCTTGGACCCACAGGTCATTCAGGAACCTGTTGTTTAATTTCCATGCCTTCACAGACTCCATGGGTCTCTCCTCTTCTTCCACTGAGTTCTAGTGATCTCAGGATGGCATTTTTTGCATTTTAATAGCTGTAAGTCTATCAGTTGTGGTAGAGATTTATGATGGGGATTGTCTGTTCCACCATTTTTGCTATTTCACTCCCACAGTTTCTTAATGTTTTATTATATATGTATATTCTCTTATTAATAAATTTTACTTCAAAACAACTATCATGATATCTGCTTAATATTTCATATTACATCATTAACATTACAATTCTATTATAAGCTTGTTTTCCTACTTTAGTTTTGTTTTTCTTTATGAAGATTTTCTTTTGTTTTTCACTCAACTTACTTGACCTTTTAGTTGTCATTTATGCTATGGACCACCACCTCCTCAAAACAATCTATTTCCTTGGTTTTCCTTGTAACTCTCTGGCTTCACTATGTATGTATATATTTGACATCTGCTCTTGGATTTTGAAAGTCAGCACAAACATCATCTGTTTTAAACCAAGCCCTTAATTTATCCACTCCACTTCTTCTAATATTCCCTATCTCAATAAATGGCAACAATGTATTCAATTCCACACACCAGAAAACCCAGAAATCATCCTTGATATGTCAATCTTAATTTTCATTTTCAAATCATGTTAAATTTGCTTCCTCAGTATTTCTCAAATCTGGTCACCTATATCTAGATTCTCTTCAACCACCAAATTTAATAAACCATTATCTCAAGCACTAACCGTGTAGTAGGCTTATAAAGATTCATGCATACTTTCTTAACCTTTCCAAACCATCCAGCATGATGCTATCAATATGACATCTAAAAAAGGTAAATATGAGAATACCATTCCCCTGTTTGTAAATGAAAATATATTCAATATTCAATTATTGCTTTTAGGATTGAGACAGTGCTCCTTAACATGTCCTTAAGGCTATGCATAATTTGGTCTTTCAGCCTCTTTGGCTTTATGTGGAACCAGTGCTTTGTCTTGCTCTCTAGCCATATGCCTGCTTTCCCTCTCTGTCTTCCTTTCATACATACCAGCCATGTTCCCACTCACTTTAAGGCATCCATGCATGCTATTTCTATATCTTGAATTATCCTCTGTCCCTTCTTTATCTGGGCTACTTATGCTTCAGATCTCGGTTGACGTGCCCCCTTTCAGAGAAGTCTGCACTGAGATCCTTAAGTAAAATCTTATTGTACAGGCTTTCATTGTAGTATATATCATTCATAACAATTATCAAGTTGGGAATTGATTGTGGTTATTAGATTAATGTCTGTCTTTGCCATCAAACAGTAAACTTGTTGAGGGAAGAAACCATACATGATTTTGATTACAGTTGTATCCCCACTATTAAATTGTAGATGCTCAAGAAATATTTGATTGAAGAATAAGTGACTTTTCATTTAAAGCAGGAATCAACTACCAATTCATACTATAATTTGCTGAGCTACTTGACAAATGGCAAAATTTGTACCAACTGAGCAATTGTGTATCTTTTCAAAATTCCACGAGCAATATGTATCTTTTCAAATTTCATAGAGTACAGATTTCTCTAAAAATAAGCAGCAGGGACGGTCGGTTAGCTCAGTTGGTTAGGGCCCAGTGTTATAACAACAAGGTCAAGGATTCAGTTCCCTGTACTGACAAGCCCCTGCCCCTGCAAAAAAAAAAAATTAATAATAATAAAATAAAATAAAAATAAGCAGCACATTCTAAAAGATCCCCCTAATGTGTCTTCATATGGCACAAAGTTTGGGCCATGGGTAGGTTGTGATAGTAATGATCACAAATGATGAATATCTCTGTAAGGACCAAGTTCATTTTCAAAATACAGCAAGAGACATGAGACTGAATCTTTCTTTTTGATGTCAAAACTTTCTAATTCTTAGAACCAGTCCTATGAAATGAAAAAGAAGGAGGGGAGAAAGAAAGCAGCTAAGTAACTACTGACCAGAATCAGCTATGAACAATAAATAGATATTATTTCACTTAGAGAAGGTTCACGGTGGTCCACACTGACTTTCTCTCCTGAAAATAAAAACTATGACAGAGAATATAGCAATTAGGTAAGAAAGAACAGCTGCCCCAGTTTATTACCTTTGCCCCTTCCCCACTTATTTTTGAACAGTTAATTGATCCAAAAATCAATACTTCTCTATCAGTCAGCTCTTACTACATAGCAAACAATCACAAAGACTTGCAACAATGCATTTATCTTACATTCACAAGTATGTAGGTTGGCTGGGCTTGATTTTGCCTCCATATGTTTCATTCTGGGTTAAAATACAGAGGAGCAGCTGTGTAATAGTACTAACATGTGCCCACAAATTTTTGGCACTCCCCCTTTCAAGAAGTAAAGTTTAATTCCCCTTGAGTGTGAACTGGAATTAGTGACTAATTTCAAACCAGTAGAATAAGGTGGAGCAGTGTGACTTCAACAACTAGGTCATAAAAGGCATGTGGCTCCTTCTTTCTTTCTCTTGAATTGCATGTGTGGGGTAGGCCACCTGCCATCTTGTAAGGACATTTAAGTGAGCCTGTGGAGAAGTTCACATGATGAGAAATTGAGGCCTTTTGCCAAGAGCTACATGAATGGAGCATCTTAGGAGTAGAGCTTCTAGTCCTAGTCAAGCCTCAGTGACTGCTGACATGGTCAGTGTCTGGACTACAACCTCAAGGAAGATGAAGAGGCAGAAGTACCAAGTTAACTCCTCCCAGATTCCTGACCCACAAAAACTGCATGATAAGAAATGTTTATTGTTTTAAGCTACCTTTTGTGGTAATTGATAATGCAGTAATAAGCAATGAACACAAGCTGCTACCATATGCTTGTTCTCCTTATGTTGAAAGACAAGAGTACAAGAGGCCAAACTCAGTTGTACAAGTACATTTTAAGCCTCTGCTGTAGTCCAATCTGCTAACATCCACTACCTAAAGCAAGTCTTTTGGTCAAACTCAACATCAATGGGAAAGAAACATAGTTCTCTGTAGTAGATTAAATAATGGTCACCCAAAGATATTAAAATCTAATCCTTGGAAATTTATAAGGAAAAGGAATCTTTACAGATGTGATTAAATTAAAGATTTTGCATGGTGAGATGATCCTAGATTATCCGGGTAGGTCACAAATGCCATCATAAGTGTCCTTCTAAGAGACAGGTAGGGGAAGATTTGACACACACACACAAAGAAGGGGATGAGAAGATGGAGGCAGAGACTACAGCAATGTGTCCACAAGCCACGGAACACCAAAGAATGCTGTCAGCCACCAGAAGATAGAAGAGGCAAAGAACACATTTTTTTCCCATATCCTCCAGATGACACCTTGATTTTGGACTTCTGGCTCCAGAAATGTGAGAGAATAAATTTCTGTTGTTTTGAGCTACCAAATTTTTGGTAATTTGTTAGAGCAGCCCTAAATAATGTATACATCCTCTATGGGATGGGTGGAAACATTCAATACTGGCTGAACAACTGTTTACCTTAGCATCCCTTCAAAAATAACCAGAAAATCAAAAAGAAAAGTAGTATGCATTGATACTACCAAAATAAGTGAACGAAGGAATAACATGTAAATTCATAAATAAGCAAAAGGAAAATGAAGAATTTAGATCAAAAGATTAATTATCCATGATAGCAGTAGAAAATCTCAAAAATTTTCTTCTTAACAATTTCTAAGAAACCAAAGGAAAAAGAGCTAAAACAATACAATATTAGAGAAGAGATAGCAAAAAAATAAATAAATAAATAAATAAAGGCAAGCCTTTAAATTTTGGAGAAAAATGAAGAATAAAATAAAAACCAGAAATAAGTGCCCCATTAGAATAAGCATATGAAAGACATGGTGAAGAAAACTACACACAACGAAAATAATTTTTTAAAAGATAAATATATTTTTAAAAAGTGAAATAGAAGATCCATTTTATATATAATTAGTGTTTCTAAAGAAGAAACTTAAAAATGTAATAGAAAACAATTTCAAGATGGAAGAAAACCATGCCAATATGAAAGAAGATCTAATTCTACAAAATGAAGGGACATTATGTATTTTAGGAACAACTTATATAATATCATGTTTTATAATGGAAAATATTGCAGTTCACAGTCAATGTGATCTTGGCTTTTCTCTTGTGATCTTTGGCTTTTCTCTTGGCTTTTCTCATGTTTATAATAAATTTGAAGAAATCTTCACATATGTCAAGATGTCTATAAGAAACTATTGTTGTGACCTTGGTCAGGGAATTCTACTCTGCGTTAAATCAAGAGATGGATATCTAAGGTTCTTTCTAACTCCATGATTCTATATTCTTACTCTGAGCCACTCTTCTGATAGGCGTGAATGAAAACAATTTCAGAAACAACTGTAATTGGCATCCATGTAGACCTATGTTAAACGTATTCATAAAATGTACTAAAGTAAACTAGTTAATAATACTTGTGACCTCTATAGGAGTCATCCTTTTAAGGGCATAGTAACACTTTTATGTCCTGTGCCAAATGTGTGGCAAACAAATCAACTGGCATAGCATTATCTTTCTGTAGATCTACCAAAAATGAGTTTTATTAATTACCCAGAGAAATGGCCTAACCAATATGCTTTTCCAAATATTCATATGTCACGCAATTTGTTAAAATGCTCCAAGAAATTGGCACTAATTCTGTAATATATTTTCATATATTTTTGGTGAATTGTAAAATATCATACAGATTAGCTGCACATTTGTCTGTCTACCTTCTTTTTTGAAGGATGGTGTGGCAAAAATTAAATGCTTTATGTTTTAGCAGAGAAAAATTTATGAATGATTTATTATCCTTCTTAGAATTAAGTGGAAGTCAATAGGAAAATTACTCAATTAATTCTTCACTACCTTTTCAGGAATGTGTGTAATGGCAATGTGGAGATAGTCATAAAAATGCATCTTTTGCACTTGTGTTTACAGTATGACTCGGATGGTTGGCACTAACAAATCTTCTGTTCCCAAAAGCATACTTTTCCACAGATAAGAAATGATGCAAATGTGTCTAAGGGATGCACAGTCTGCCCTTTATATCAAACAGCACAAGAACTTGGGATCATGTTTTCTTATCTTTGTTTCCACAAAGAGCTTGGCAGAGGACCTTGCACATTGGTCCTTAGGAAGTGCTGAATGGTTAAATGAATGATTATGTATTAAGACACTACTTTTTGGGGGTAAAACAAGTAGTATATACATATTAGTCAGGTAAAACCAGAGTTTTCACAGGTGATAAGACTAATGTACACTTTTTTGAGAGGCAAATGAAGATTAAGCCCATGACCAAATCCTGTCATTGCTCCACTTTTAACCCTGTTTCTTCAGTAACATCATATAGGCTAAGATTGCTTGAAGTCCTTTTAGAAGCTCTGATAGCATGGAATTGCTAGATTACTGAACAGAACTAGTCCGACGCTGTGCATAAGAGTATCTAAGTCCTTAGGAAGTTCTTCCAAATATGTCAACTGAATCCTTGATTCAGGTAATCCCCACCCTCTTACACTACATTCCCTACAAATAAAAAATGAGTATTACCATTCTGTCTTCCACTCCTACATTTACAATAGACACACATTCAACCCTACTGTTTCTCAGTAAAATTCTACTTTAACCATCCCAGACAAATTGGATTGATAAAAATGCTGTAGAATGAATTTCAACCTTAACTCTCATTGCCAAGAGGTTTTCCCTCCCATCATTCTCATGTAAGTTCCCTTCCTTGTTTGTAGACAGTGGCAGAAAATTGGGTTGAATAACCTCTTAAATTCATCTCAACTTTATGATTTAAAATTTTACCATGTAGTACAACCTCTAAAGTAGGTGCTTTTATTTCCCTAAATGAGCCAGATTCTTTTAGTGATTCTGGGATTAAATTATGGAGTCTGGGAGATGCTCTAAATATGTGAGGGTTTGCATATATACTTATTTATTCTTTAACCAAAGAAAACTATTCTTCATGCGTAGTCAGCTGAGCCAAGCAAAAGTAATTTTCCTTAAAATGCACATGTAAATAGCAGATATGTTATTGTTATAATTACTACATGTTAGAAAAGCCCTCATTTTTAACCACATTATTTTATATTATTTACCACAGGACAGCATGAGAGATATTGATACCAATTGCCTGAATAATGGATCTAATTTTTTTAAAAAACATACATGTGAGGACAATAAGGTAATGATAATTACTTGGGGTTCATTTGTTATTCGAGCTTGATTTTACAGAAGCTCATATTTCTTGTTACTGTTAGATAATTATATTAGTTATATTAATAACATAGCCTTTTGGTTATAACCACACAATTCCCATTGAGCTCAAATTATAAGATGGTCTTTTTTAATACTTTTATTTTGCAAATAGCCCTATGCTTTGTTACATAACAGCTTTTATTTTTTTTCTGTCTACCATTCTATGTTTCACCTTGAAAATACTAGAACTGCTGAATTCAAAGGCGCAGATATCTCTTATTTCTAAATTTCTCATTTAGGAAAATACTTGTTAAAGTGATTGCTTGCACACATACAAACATAAGTTCTCAACATAATTTAGTTGTAGACATTTTGAAATTACAAAATATATATTTGCCTTTCATTAAGCCACTCTCACTAATTGGTATATAGTATTACAATTTACCAAACCTCCAAAAGTTTGTGTCATTTCTTCCTACAGAAACTAGTGTGCTATTTGATAGTCTTTTTAAAACTCACAATAGCTAAGTTAACTTCATGGCATCTCATGTTATAAATATAAATTCTTTTTTTAAAAAAAATTCTTACGTTAAGTATCTGAAAAACTTATGTTTTAGATGACTGTGGCCCTTTATTTTCTTATTTTCAGCAATTCATTCATGCTTCAAAACGTACAAAAATGGTTTTAAAAACCCCATACATCCTTTCGTCATTGTCGCTTCGAGAAGACTTGTCCTTTGGCTATCCTATTTAAAAATTAATAATCTTGCAATACTTTCACCCATAAGCTAGGTCACACATATAAAAATAGAGAAAAGAGTCTTTAAGAGTCAGATAATCATTAAACCAAGGTCTAAGCACTTCATGCTGTCACATAGGTGCTAAACAGTTTCAGTCCTGCTACTTGTCAGTCATGTGATTTACCTGAATAGAAAGCTGGGGTGGAGGTGGGGCATTACTTATCAATACAGCTCTCGCTTTAGGCTCCTTAAGAAAGCTTATCATGTCTTAATATTTTATTTGAATCACAGCCCTTCTGACTTTTTCCTGTAATAGGAAGGTATGTTTCTATTTCGTGCTGCTCGCAAGTTGAAGCAATTTCTTAAAACGAATAACAGTGAGGAGGATTTCAATCTCCACTTATCAATAGTATCACAAGGCATCTTAAAACTGTTGAACTGCACCAACAAGGTAAGCTAAGGACTGTTTAATTTGAACAAAAATAGAAACTACTCCTGGGCTAGAATACTGTCATTCTCTGATGATTGTATCCATTGTCATAGGTTTCCAAGTGCTTATTATTACTTAAAGTTGCGATACATTTACTCCACTGTAGCAGAGGAAAGTCTCAACTTGGAAATACCTTATCTCTTCGCTAGGGCAAATTAATAATTTGGGAAGTAAAAAGCAAATGAATACTTTATTGCCATAATAACTTCCAAGGAAGCTAGGGTGATAAGTAGGGTGGGGAATGGTAAATTTTTATCTCTAAAACTTATTAATAGTTTTAATACACATGTACACATTTATAAGAACTCCTAGACGATAAAACAGGAAATCAAAGGTATTTAACAAATATCTTAATATGCTAAAGGGCATATATATGTCCAACAATTTTTTTTTCACTTTAAAAACTTTGATACATATAGGGCTAATTTTCCCCTACATTTCTACTAGCAAACAACAAAACAAAATTTGGAAGACGTTCTCTTGACACATTATCTTGAGATTTTCAGATTCTTCATCTGACAAATGAAGAAAAATATGGTATCTACATTGTAGGGATGTTGAAAAAATTAAATGGCATAATTCATGTAATTGCTTAGTACTAAAAAGTTTTCAATGTTTAATGTGATGTTTTATTTTATTATTATTATTATTATTATTATTATTATTATTATTATTTACATCTTCAGGAATTTTACCAACTGCTACACAAAGTCAAAAGGTTTCCTGTGGTTTTAAATTTTTTTTTTAAATTATGATATAAAAAAGAATTATGTTTTCTTTTTTTTGAGTGCCAGTAGTTTCCCATAGAAGATAAAATGTTAAGATTATCTTTGCACTCTATTGGCAATAATGAAAATAGAGATTACATAACTTGAACAGCTTAATTAATTGTTGCTTTATCTGCTTGATGAAAGCCAGTCTCTTCTTGGTATCCTGGATTTGCCAACCTTATTTCCAACTTTGTGTCCTTACTTATGTTTGTCCCCTAGAGGGAATTTCTACTTTTTTTCTGTAAATCTGGTCTAACCTCTTCTATGCATCTTTCAAGGCCCAGCTCAAGATTCATAAAGACTTCATACTCTAGTCTACCAGCTTTTAATTCCTACTTACCGTTATTTCAAAGTACTGTCGAACACAGGGGTGGTAGATAGGTTTCATATTGCTTGCACATCCAATTCATTAGTAATGACTTCTGGAAATACTATGCTGAGGTTAAGCTGCAAATCTAGACTCAACTGGAAAGAGTACAGAAGAGATGAATGATATCACCTCTTGGCCTAGGAGGGGGTAAAAGTCATAGGTATGCTATATATTTACAATTGTACCTCTGATATGTTGAACTTTGCATTGGATACCATGTTCAAAAATCAAATAACTATAAAGGAAATACACAAAGAATTTAAATCTTGAAACTGAATTATATTACAACATTAACTAACTTGATACAGTTTACTTTTATTATATTACAACATTAATTAACTTGATACAGTTTACTTTTTCTGAAATAAGGCAAGATGTTAAGGACTGTCAGCTACATTGGATTTTCATGAGCCAGGCATGCCGCAAGCTTTTTACTATTGTTTTATTTCATTTTTCTTCTGATGAGTGAAGCTTAATAAAATATATAGCCAGGATTTAACAATTTAATGTTAACTTTATATTAATATTGATTTAAATTCAGGTTTTATCATGTCTAGTTATTGTACCCTTCTGTGTTAGTGCTGGGCATACCTGCAAAATTATGGACAGACGGTTCTCAGAAGATTAACCTCTCTTCTTAGCCATTTCTTACTTCTTCCTCTATTTCTAAATGAAATTAGTATTCTGTTGTCCTAACAATAAGGAATTTAAAGTAGATTCTCAAATAGATTAGATGAACTGAAAGTAATATGAAAATTAGCAGTTACAACCAATCAGAGGAGCAATAAAGGCTTAAAATTCAATATTGTAAATGTGACTTTGTTTTTAAGGATAAAGGACGAAAACCACCTTCCCTAGGTGAAGCCCAACCAACAAAGAATTTGGTAATTGTATAATTTTCTTAATAGTTCATCAGCTTTTTACTCAACCTAATTCTTTAATGTTTCTCTTTGAATTGTTTCTTTTCCTATGGTTAGTTTTTCAATTTTTCATTATAATGTTAACAAAAGGAAAAGGGAGGTACCCCTTAAAAATTGGATCCCTTTAAACTGCATTTTTTTTAAGAAACACTATTTTAAAATAGAAGAAGTGAGGGCAAATGTCAGAGGATTAATTTCTTAAAAAGCAACAACACTAAAATATCAGTAGGTAATAGGCAAAAGACAATGAACAAACAATTTATGTAGGAGACAATAAACTAGAAAGCAAGCACATGAAGGAAAAAAGCCATCCTCATTAGTTTGTAAAGAAATGAAAATTAAACAGTTAGGATCCATCGTATACCTATTCTATTAGTATGCATGGTACAGTATACATAATATATGATAGTATGTTAGCATTTATATGTTATATTTATACATATTATTAGACATTATCGTAGAAAATTATACAGCACTATGGAAATATTTATGAATTAAAAAGGCAGAATACTTAATTCAGAATACTTAATCAGAATCGAATTAAACTTTTAAATGATATAAGTGTTAACTAGGGTGAGAAATGGAAAAAATGAACATACCTGGGTCATGAGAGTGATGTGTTTTCTTTTACATATCCATTATTATTTTAATGTTATTTGACCAGTACATACATGGGGGCATAGCAAATCCTTACTCCTCTTAGAGAAGCAAAGTGAGTCTACACGGCCCGGTACTCAGGAAACCCTGGGAATTTCAGCTGAAGTGGAAGATTTGAAATGAATGAAATCAGTAAATAAGCTACAAGTAATATAAATAGACTGAGGGCTTCTGACTAAAATAATTTGGAGAGAAAGTTTAGAAAAGGACGATAGATAGTGTCTGCAGGATTTCAGAGGTAAAAACCAGGATTCTTTGTTTCTGTCATTTTAGTAAGTGCTCATTTTGATCTCTGAGGAAAAGTATGAAATTTTCAAATCTATGTGTTTCACATCTGCTTAGTCAAGTAAACTTCAATTTGTATTTTTAAAAAATGTCCTGGGACCCTCATTAAGAAGAATATGGAAATTTTTTCTTCATATTTGTCCAAAATCCATTGTTTAATTTTTGAAGTGTAGTATTTAAAAGGTATGTGCTAGTGTTACTCAATATATCAGTAAAAGAGATTCAGATTTGTGACTAAACTAAAAATAGGACAGATGAGCTCAAGATTCAGTCATTCTAGTTATGTGACACGTCACCTTGGCAGCTTATTTATCCTTTTTGTGGCTCAGTTTCCTCATCTGTGAAATAAGGTAAAATCAAGTTTACACCGTTACTAAGCAGATAAAATGAAATAAGGTGTGTAAAGCTCTGAGCACAATACCTGACCTATAAAATACCGAATAACTGGTTGTTACCTAAGTGAGGAATTACTCTAGCCTGTTGTAATCTCACTCCCCCAGGTCACAGGGCTCAGAGGAATATAACTGAATCTATGAAGAGCTACTCCCTTATATGTCAGTTTTGTGTAAGGTATCTCTTTATCCACTTTCTACAGGTTGTACAGGTAGCCCTTTTTAAGATTCTTGTCAGGTGCTAAAAACTAGCTATGAGGCAGGCTTCTGCCATACTCTGATGAGGGCCAGATTGTTGGGATGGACCCTAGGGCACAAGCTCAATCAGGTATATCCTTATTAATCTTTGCCAAAATAATATGAGTATTTTCAGTGTTAATTGTTCCTTCCACTAAAAATACATTTTTTCCATGTTAAAAAACTCTGTTGACTAATCTACAAACACCTTTCTCATGAAAGTTTAAACAGATTATGTCCACTGTTGCAGTGTGAAAATGGCAGCCAGCTGATGTAGTTGTTCAGTGAATGCTAAATCATAAACCACACCTGCATGTCCTACTTCCTCCATGCCAATGATCATAATTAGAAATTATAATTTTAAAATGTCATGCAAGGTTCCCCTTTTTATTATATCAAATTTTCAGTATAACAACATGATGGAAATGAAAAATTGAATATTTTTAAATGTATATTTTTATTAAAATATGAAATTAAAACTTTCAAAATCTATTTTTCTAGGAAGAAAATAAATTTTTAAAGGATCAGAAAAAACAGAATGACCGGTGTTTCTTAAGAAGACTGCTACAAAAGATAAAAACTTGTTGGAATAAAATATTGAGGGGTGCTAAATAACACTGAAAAATATGAAGTGGCAATATAGAAACGTATGAACTTTATTTGCATTCTCCAAGAATCTATCATTTTTGCAATTTTGGGGAGTAGAATGCCTCTATAAGTTACTGTATGCCTCCTGGTAAAAATGGATTTGATCCATATTGTAGTACTAGAAAATGGACATTAACAATGGAAATTTACTGCTACAGTCAACAAACTATTTTGTATGTATACGAATGTATATCAATTGGTATTAATTCTGTGCTATTTGTAAGACAGTCTACATCAGGTACCAGTTGCAATAATACTTTTTAAACCGATTTAAATATTTCAGGAGAAGACATAAATCTATGAAGTATGTAAAGGTTACAAGGATTCAAAATTAACATTGCTTTGTTATCAAAATAATTTTATGGCCCACTGTACATCAGTATACTGTATCAAAGGTGGAAACTGTCATCTTCAGTGTTGAAGATATTTTAGGGTTAAGAGTAACATATGAAGAATGCCTGTGAGAACAAGAGTCATATTCCTTAAAGAAGCAACAGCATAAAAGGATACTTGAGATATCAAGAGATGTTAATTAAACATGAACATATAACGTAGTGCCTTCAATAAATGGTATAATAAATGTTTTAAAATAAAAATAAAGAGCAATTTCAAAAAAACAGAAATTCACCTAGTCTACAGATGCTAAACTTTAGTATGAAGTTACTTTTTTCATTTATGTATAATAAAACTTGTCTAAATGAGTTTGCAATTTGGGAAGTGTATGTTTAAGAGAATAATATATGTTGTCTTTTTAATTAATGGAATGTATATATTTAATTTTGACATAGTATCTGTATATAAAAATATTTTCATATGGTATTATAAACAAATTGCTTACTTTGAATAACATTTCTCCTTTGATAATAAATATATCAGCCTATGAATTAACACTATCAGATTCACTTAATAAATCCCAACAGGATTTTTAAGACAAGAGTTTTAATACTGCACCATTATTTGATCTCCCACATTCACTAAATATATAATCTTTAATAGCTTATTACTGAGAATCAACATGAGACCATGGCCCTAAAACTATATAAGAGCAGGAATACTATTTCACACTCTATGAAAAAGAAAACTTTGAGTATACCAGACCCTGTTTAGAAAGGTCTGCAAACAGTCTTCATTTACTTGTAAAGGGAGATGAAAACACTATTCCAGGCAGGCCAGAGTTCTAAAACAGCTGCCAGTTTGCATTTTGCTGAACTCGCATCCTTTATACTCTTTCACAGCCTCATCATTATCGAGTTACGAGTTGACTGGCTTTATTCGATCAACACAAGATACTCAGGTGACAGCCTCAACGTGCGGTGATAACGCCTTCCTGCTCCTACTATTTCCAACCCATATGGAGTTTCATCCTCACTGGTGGAGATAGCTGTATAGACTAATATGGTCACTTACATAGAATTCACTGGACTTCCCCTTTAACAGGGCTTTGAGTCAAGTATTTTTTGTTTGGTTATCACTGCTGACTCCAGAAAAGGGAGTTGACTAACACTTTTTAGGAGCAAATGATTCTTCACCAAGCTTTCTTTTACAGATGGACTTTTTTAAGTAAGCTGTTTTCTTCCACCATGAAACATGGTCAATCAACTACATGGTACACCTCTACCAGGATGAACTGGTGCTATTGGTAAACGATCACCTAGGGAAATGTGGAAATTTATGCTTCTAAAGGTACACTCTTAACACTGTCCTTGAAAGTGTTTTCTTGAAGGCTGTCTATGACGTTCTCTAACAATGTTGAAAAATTCTCCGTGATTGTGGTGAAATAAGGGGCAATATTCTTTTAAATGCTTGCTAAAATAATAAAAATTTTCATCCTTGGTTTTTATCATTTGTTTATGATAGATTTGACTTTTAGAGAAAATTCACACTCAGAGAAGTTTATTCAGCATATACTCTGTTCCAGGTGCTTAGAAAAAATTTCTCATACATTTGTGAATGTATTTCTCTTTTTTTTTCCTAGCCACTAGCAAGGTAGGTAGAGGCAAGGAAGGCTGGTTTATAATAATCTTGGATGTTATATATTTTATTAACTCTATTCTCCTATTAGAGACTTGTCCCAATACACATATTTTTCAAATATGTATGTCAGTGCTTTAAATCCTCAATTTCTGTTTAATGCAAGAATCTCTAATCCTTATCACTGCTACAAAAAGGGGGGGAAAAGGAGGGAGGATTCTGAGTTCTGAGGTCAGATAAAATTTCTCTTGAAGATTCACAATTTGTGTAAGTGTTTTTAAGGCTCTGCAAACTCACTCATATAGCTTTTTAAAAAACTTAACATTAATGCAGCTTTTCTAAAACTTATTTGACTACAGAACACCACTTCTATAAAAACCATTAACTTAACACAAGGTTAATATAATACAAGGCTAATGTAATAGCAAGGGGGATAACAAAAACTAGGGAAGTATTGCTTTATACAAAGAGTCTCCGTTTAAAAAGTCTTTTAAAACAGGCTTTCAAGGAATATACTCTGAAGGAATACTTTTTTCAGGATTAAGATGATTCTTTTAAAGCTCATCCATGGGAAACCTGAACTAGGAATTTTCTTTGCTTTAGGCTATATTTTCATTGATAGCCAGCCTAAGAAAGACATTTCATCAACCCTACTATAAATTTTTCTTCAGAAGCACACATCTTGTATTCTAAGTCAGATAGTACTTACAGTGCTATGTACATGTAATCTTCATGTCTTTTTTTATTATGTTCTAACTGGTTAGAAAGTTCTTTTAAATCCTATGCAGATCCTGCTCAAATTTCAAGGGGCATCTCAGTTCCTTTCTCAATTGCTATGACTTCCATGATAATTTTAGATAATGTTAATATTTGTTCCCTTCGTTGCCCATAGCACTTAGTTGCCTGTATCATGCATTATTATTTGATCATGTTTATCTTAACACTTTATTTTAGATATAACTATAGTTTAAATAATTTCAGTCTGTTTAAAATGTCTTATCTCCCTTGAAAGAATGCATCATGATAAAGAAACATTCCATTAAAATGAGTCACTTTTTCTTTTGGTCCTAAGTTGCAATTGTTACATATCAGTTTCTCCAAATAAATTATATCAATTTAAAGGCAGGGACTTAATCAAATCTCATTTATTTTCCTGATCCCCCACCTTTCATAGAATAAAAAGCATTTTTTAAAGATTTTAAGTATAATCTTTAATTTTGTGCATCTTAAATTAGCTGGCCTAACCGCTTATTAATTAGTTCCTGTTTAAATAGATGCCACTCTCCTATTAGATAATGTTAGGCTAGATGATTGGGGGAGAAAAGACCCTTATCTAAAGGGAGATTATAACCTACTAAACTGTTATACAAATAAAATGAAATATTAGTGTAAAGTAATATTTTGAAGAGTACTTGGTTATGTACATGAGTGAAATGTTTGAGATACAAAATTTTGCTAACAAAATACTGTAAAGTATAAATATTAAATATTTCTATCACTTACTACCATGATTGTGTCCAAAATGAGCTGGGCACGATTTCTATAGAATATCAACATATGGATTATTAAAATTACACACAAAAAAACAACCAGAAACTACCCATTAAATAGCTGTAATTTTGTGTTGACAAAAAATCATATATTGCTAAAAGGCCTTTACATAATAATTGGAGACTAGTAATATTACATTATCCAAAAGTGCCCTCTACTGGCAAAAAAGTAATTCATATATAAGCTAGTAAGCAAAATTGTATTTAAACAGGAACATACCGAATAATATTTAACTGAAAAATTTCTAAATGAAAAAGAACTCACTGTGTCACTGCCACAGCCACTCCTATACCTGTCACCACTGCTACCAACCGCAACCAGCATCATCCAGCCCCAGAGTGCTGTGGCTCGCCACACACTGTCCATCCCACTCCCTGCTAATGCCCAGCCAGGGTACCACCAGCTCTACCTTGCCCGGATGCAGGTGTTCCTGTGATTTACCAGGCAGGAGGGAAGAAAGAGGTGAGTGAACACAGCCCATGTACCCAGAGATGGGAACTACTTGCAGAGATCATGTGCCTGTATTGACCCAAGAAGGGACACACATAGAGCCACCAGAAAGAAGTGAGTGTAACCCTACAAACCAGTGGCCCAACCAAAGGGGAAATTATACTGCCCACATGGTTGCACAACCGGAGTGGGAACTACCTGCACAGTCCAAGCAATAGCATTGACCTGGGCAGGGACACATGCAGTGCTGCCAGTGAGTGCAGAAACTCAGGATAGCCAAATAGAGCACAGAAGAAAATAGCAAACCACCACCAACCCATCCCGTAACAAGGAAAAGCAAGGTCCCAAGAGGATCCTCTGCCTGCAGGACAGAGGAAAGAGAAACGTTTCCCAGGGTCATCCATTCAAGCTGAGAGTTCCAGTGCACCCCAACACACCTATCAGTGTCACAGGACTCTAGCTGGGATGCCAACAAGAATGCCCAGGGTAACCCACCTCAGCCAAGGAGCAACAGGGCCCCCAGGCACTTCTCCCAAGAACTCAAGATCTTGCCCACATCCTCAACAACCCAACACAGTGTCACTCAGTTCAGCAAGAAACCACTGAGTGCCCCAGTACTGAGGCTAGAAAAGCACTCAAAGACAACTCCAACATTGAATATAGTTGAAGTAACCCTTGGAGACTACACTACTGTGTCCACCTGGAATCAAAACTAAAACACCCTGTCCAATGGCCAATATAAAACACATCTAAAGGAGGGAGTCTTTCTCCTCAAAAACCACTCCAGAGAAACAGAAGAAGCAACTGCTCCACCAGATGACCAGACAACAATGTATGGATACTAGATGTTAAAAAAAAGAAAAGAAAGAAAAAGAAAAAAGAAAATATGACACCACCAAAAGAATATAATAATTCTCAAGTACCAGACCCCTAACAGCAAAAAAAACTTTAAAATGACTGAAAATGAATTCCAACTAACAATCTAAAGGAAATTCAATGAGATACAAAGAGTCAGGCTACACAACAAAATGAGAACAACAATCCAGGATATGAAAGAGGAAATTCACAAAGAGATGGATATATTAATAAAGAATGTATTGGAGCAGAATTCCTGGAAGAGAAAGATTCTTTCTATGAAACAACAAACACAATGGAGTGCTTTAGCTGCAGACTACAGTGAGCAGAAGAAAGAATTTCTGATTGTGAACACAGTCTTTTTGAAATAACCCAGTTGGGCAAAAAAAGAAAAAAGAATTTTTAAAAATGAAGAAAATCTATGTGAGCTATCAGACAACTTTAAGAACATAAACATCTCAATCATGGTTGTTCAGGAAGAGGAGGAGAAAAGAAAAAGCACTGAAAACCTATTTAATGAAATAATAGAAAATTTCTCAGGTATTGGAAAAGATGCAGACTTCCAGATCCAAGAGGCTCAAAGATCACCAAACAGATTTAATCCAAAAAGATCATCTCAGAGACACATTGTAGTCAAACTGTCAAAAGTCAATGGCAAAGCAATAACCCTAAAAAGAGATAGAGATATGCATCAAGTCACCTACAAGAGAAACCCCATTGGACCAACAGCAGATTTCTCAGCAGAAACCCTACAGGCCAGAAGACAATGGGATGACATATTCAAAGCACAGAAAGAAAAACGACAAGCCAGACAAAAATACTATCCCCACAAGAGTATCTTTCAGAAATGAAGGAGAAAAAGTATATTTCATAGACCAACAAAAATTGTAGGAGTTCACCACTATACTACAAGCCCTACAAGAAATCATCAAGGGAGTCCTGCACCTGGAATCCAAAAAACAATAATCACCACCATTAATATATGAGAAAGAGCAAAACCCACTGGTATAGCAGGTATGAAAATGAGAAAGAGAAAGAAACTATGTCTTACCATTGTAAATATCCAACATGCACCAAAGATAAACAATAAAAGGGAAAGAGAGGAACAAAAGACATTTAAAACAACCATGCAAAAATCAGTAAAATGCCAGAAGTAAGATAATACCTTTCAATAACTACCCAAAATTAATGGATGAGTTACTGACTCAAGACATAGACTGGCTCAATGGATTAAAAAAACAGACCCAACTATACACTGTCTACAATAAACTCACCTCACTTGTAAAGACTCACACAGACTCATACTGAAGGGATAGAAAAAGATATACCACACAAATGGTAACCAAAAACAAACAGGCATAGCTATTCTTATATCAGATGAAATAGACTTTAAACCAAAAAATATAAGAAGAGAAAAACATTGTCATTATCTAATGATAAAGGAGCCTATCCAGCAAGAGGATATAACAATCATAAATATATACACACCCCAACTTGGAGCACCCTGATATATAAAGCAAACACTATGAGACCTAAAGATAGAGATCAACCCCAATAGAAAAATAGTGGGGTACTTTAACACCCCTCTCTCAACACTGGATAGATCATCAAAGACAACAAGTTAGTAGAGAAACATAGGATTTAAAATACACTTTGCCAATTGGATCCAGCAGACATTTACAGAACATTTCATACAACAGTTACAGAATCTACATTCTCCTCATCAGCACATGAAACATTCTCCAGGATAGACCATATGATAGGACACAAATCAAGGCTCAATAAATTTTGTAAAAAATTGAAATAATTTCAGGTATGTTTTTGGACTAGAACAGATTAAAACTAGAAATCAGTAACAAGTAAAATGTTGCAAATTATACAAATACTCAAAAATTAATGCTTCTGAATGACCTATGGGTCCAAGAAAAAATCAAAAAGGAAATACAAAATTTTTTTGAAACTAATGAAAACAAAGACACATCCTACCAAAACTTGTGGAGTACAGCAAAAGCAGTACTAAGAGGGAGACTTATTGCAATAAAATGCTTGCATCAAAAATAGACAGACTTCAAATAAACAACCTGAAGTTACACCTCACAAAACTAGAAAAATGAGAACAATCTAATCCCAAAATTAGTAGATGAAAAGAAATAATTAAGATCAGAGCAGAACTAAATGAAAGTGAGATCAAAACAACAGTATAAAAGATCAATGAAACAAAAAGTTGTCTCTTTGAGAAGATAAACAAAATATACAAAGTGTTAGCTAGGCTAACTGAAAAGAAAGAAGAGAAAGAAGAGAGAAGATCCAGGTAACAAAAATCAGAAATGAAAAAGGAGATATTACAACTGATACCACAGAAATAAAAAGAATCATTACCAACTATTATAAACAAATACATGCAAACAAATTTGAAAACCTGGAACAAATGGATAAATTTCTGGATACACACAAACTACCAAGACTGAACCAAGAAAAAACAGAAGACCTGAGCAGACCAATAACTAGCAACAAGATTAAAGCAGTAATTAGCAATCTCTCAACAAAGAAAAGCCCAGCACTGGATGGCTTCACTGCTGAATTCTACTAAACCATTAAAGAAGAATTAATGTCTATCTTTTTCAAACCATTCCAAAAAATTGAAACAGAGGCCTTTTTCCCAAACCAATTCTATGAGGCTAGTATCACCCGATACCAAGACCAGACAAAAATACAACAAAAAAGAAAACTACAGCCAATATCCTTGTTGAACACAGATTCAAAACTCCTCAACAAAATATTAGCAGACAGAATACAGCACCACATCAAAAACATACACCACATCAACAAAATCAAGAACAAAAACCATATGATTATCTCAATAGACACAGAAACCCCTCCCAGGCAGGCAGAAAATCCATGTACCTGCTACTGCTGCCACAAAATGACAAAGCTCAAAGACAAAGAGAGAATCCTAAAAGCTGCAAGAGAAAAGCATCAAGTCACTTATAAGAATGCCCCCATCAGACTTACAGCAGACTTCACAACTGAAACTCTACAGGCTAGAAGAAAATGGGATGACATAAGCAAAATAATAAAAGAAACATACTACCAGCAAAGAATACAATACCAAGCAAGAGTATCTTTCAGAAATGAGGGAGAAATAGTATATTTTCCAGACAAACAGAAACTGTGGGAGTTCATCACCATATGACCAGCCTTGCAAGATATTCTCAAGGAAGTCCTGCATCTGCAATTTGAAAAACAATAATCACTACCATGAATATACAAGAAACAACAAAACCCACTTGTAAAACACAAATGCAAGTGAAAAAGATAAAGGAAACTAAATCTTACTACCCCTCCAAAAACCAACAAATTTTGAAGATGAACAATAAAAGGGGAAGAAGGGGAAAAAAAGATACTTAAAACATCTAAACAGAAATTGACAAAATGCCAGGAGTAAGAAAATACCTCTCAATAACCTCCCTAAATGTAAATGGATCAAACTCACCATTCAAAAGACACAAACTGACAGATTGGATTAAATAGCTGGAGCCAAGTATATGCTGTCTTCAAGAGACTCACTTCACCTGTAAAGACTCACACAGACTAATACTGAAGGGATAGAAAAAGATATACCATACAAATAGATACCAAAAACTAGGAGGAAGAGCTATTCTTTTATCAGATAAAGTAGACGTTAAACCAAAAACCATAAAGAGACAAAGAAGGCCATTATATAATGAGAAAGGATTCTGTCAAGCAAGACATAACAATCATAAACATATATGCACCCAACAATGGAGCACCCAGATATGTAAAGCAAACACTATTAGACCTAAAGAAAGACAGAGACCCCAATACAATCAAAGTGGGGAAACTGAACACCCATCTCTCATTAGACAGATCATCTAGGCAACAAATTAATGGAGAAACACAGGATTTAAACTACACTTTAGGCCAATTGGACGTGGCAGATATCTACAGAACATTTCATCCATCACTTACAGAGTATACATTCTTCTCATCAGCACCTGGAACATTATGTAAGACAGACTACATGCTAGTTCACAAAGCAAGTCTCAATAACTTTGAAAAGACTGAAATCATCTCAAGTATCTTTTCAGACAACAACAGATTAAATTGAGAAATTAATAACAAATGAAACTCAGGACTCTATACAAATACATGGAAATTAAACTACAAGCTCCTGAATGACCTATGGGTCCAAGAAAAAATTAAACAGGAAATAATTTCTAGAAACCAGTGAAATAAAGACACATCATACAAAACCTGTGAGATACTGCAAAAGCAGTGCTAAGAGCAAAGTTCATAGTGATAAATGCTTACATAAAAAAAAAGATTTCAAGTAAACATCTTTACAGCTAAAAGAACTAGAAAAACAAGAACAATCAAATCTCAATGTTAGTTAACAGAAAGAAATAAGTAAGATACTAAATATAGAGACACCCCCCTCAAATGATACAAAAGATCAATGAAACAAAAAGTTGGTTTTTTAAGAAGATAGACAAGATAGACAAACCATTAGGTAAGTCAACAACAACAACAAAAAGAAGAATCAAATTACAAAAATCAGAAATGAAAAAGGAGATATTACAACTGATACCACAGAAATATTAAAATACATTAGTGACTATTCCAAACAACTGTACACCAACAAATTAGAAAACTTGAAGGAAATGGATAAATTTCTAGACACATTCAAACTACCAAGACTAAACCAAGAAGAAAGAGAAAAACTGACAGACCAATAATATGCAATGAGATTAAAGCAGAAACCAGCAGTCTCCCAGCAAAGAAAAGCCCAGGACCAGATGGATTTACTGCTGAATTCTACCAAACCTTTAAAGAGGAATTAATACCAATTCTGTCCAAACTATTCCAAAAAATTGAAACAGAGCCCACTCTCCCAAACTCATCTAGGAGGCTAGCATCACCCTGATACCAAAACCAGACAAAGATACAACAAAAAAAGAAAACTAATCTTAGTAGACACATGAAAAAATGCTCAACATCACAAAGAATCAGAGAAATGCAAATCAAAACCACATTGAAATATCCTCTCATCCCAGTTAGACTATTACCTAGAAGATAGAGAATAATTAATGCTTGTGAGGATGAGCTTGTGATATTAATTATTAAGGGGAACTCTTCTACATTGTTGGTGGAATTGTAAAGTAGTGCAGCCATTTTGGGACATGGTATGAAGGTTTCTCAAACAACTACAGAATTCTCAAACTACCATATGATCCAGTACTCCCACAACTGGGTATGTACCCAAAGGAATGGAAATCATCATGTTGAAGGGACACCTGCATTCCCATGTTTATCACAGCTCTATTTGCAATAACCAGGATATGGAACCAACATAAATGTCTACCAATGGATTATTGTAAAAGGAAAATGTGGTATTATAAATACACAATGGAATATTACTCAGGCATAAAAAAGAATGAAATTCTGCCATTTGCAGAAACATGGTCGAGCTTGGAGAAAATTATGTTAAGTGAAATAAGCCAGGCGCAGAAAGAAATACAGCATGTCCTCACTCATAAACGGTAGTTAAAAAATGGAAGGAAGGAAGGAAGGAAGGAAACAATCACAATAATATGTTCAACTTTCAAAAGGAGAGAACAGAACTCTGATTACTAGAGGTGGGAAAGAAGGAGGTGGAGGGGATTAGTGAGAAATTGGTTAATGGACACAAAGAATGATTAGGCTTTATAATGATAAATATATTACTTATCCTGATTTGATCATCACATATTGTACATTGGTATTGATATTCAACTCTGTACCCCACAAATATGTACAATCATGTTTCAACAACAACAAAAAAAGAAAAACGTGGCTAGAATTTTCATTTTAATAATTCTCCACTGCTCTATACAATACAGTTGAAAAAATCAACCTACTTTAGTACTAAAAATATACTTATCATATAAAATACATATACGAGCAATGAAAATATTCTACAGCTCTTCCGATCCTTTTTATCTGTGTACTTTTATTTTTTCATTCCCTGAGCTTCTATTCATGGTAAAAGTGGATACCTCTAGCTAAATACTGAGTACAAATTAAACATGTCAAATCTGATATTTTCACTAGAGATAACTCCTTTTTAAAATTTTAAATACAATGTTCTACATCATTAAATATTTATCACAAATAAGTTTTTTTGCCCTTAAACTATACAGTACTTAACTAGGAATATCCATGTTTCCTATGAACCTTGACATCACCCATGTTTTCAACTGCAAAATTTTATCAGCTATAAAGAGAACGTTTCTATGCCTTAAAAAACTTGTAATGAAAATGTATTTATAATGCCTTGAAGTCATAAACCACTTCAATCCAATAAACAGTAATTTTAAAAAATCTAATGGCATTAAAAAACAGCCAAAGAAAAACTACTTTGTCATTTTAAAAAATCTGTATTTTTGACTACAAATATTTTATTTCTATTTTAGTGTGTACCTATCTATGACTAGCTAAAACGTAAGACCTCAATGAACACTATCATTTTAATGCTTTATGTCTTTATTGAAGAGGTTCAAAAATGACATTATCTGTAATAAAAAAAAATATAGTAGACAAGAGACAACAGTAGCCACAACAATCTTACTTTTTCAAGCTAATAACTTTTAGAACAATACACAAGTTCTTAGATTTTAATTTAAGCTTACAATCATTTTTATTCTACCACAGTGGCAAATATTTGTGAAAAATAAATAAAAATAAATGATGCATAGAACGATTTCTTAACCAAACTATTACACAACAAATCGATGTGAGAATAAAATATGAAAGTAATATAAAAATTCATTTAAATACATTGTCACAACGTGTTTCGCAAGTCATAAATATACTTCACCAACTTATTGTTTATACTAATCTCTGGGTTCTGAAATTGGATGATTTCTTACCAACTCTTTTCTATGTAGTATGTTATAACATTTACTTTTTACTGTAAAATTCAATGAAAAACAAACATGTACCAATTTATTTAACTTAAACTCATCTATCTTACCCCTTCCTTGAGCAGACAAAAAAATTATGTGGTCTTAAAAAAATACTCAAAAGAAAATAGTGCTCAGTCTTAGATAAAACAGTTTAAAGTTCTTGTTCATATGATTTATAACCATTAGGACAGAAGTTATTAAAATGAATTTCAAATATGTACATTAGTTTTCTAAATTCATCACATTTATTCTGGTTGGTAGACTGAACAAATATAAATGGGGGGGAATCTAATCAAAAATCAGGAAAGAAACTATAAGGTAAGTTAAATGATAACTCCTATTACCACTAAATCTATAACCCCTGCCCAAACCAAAAATGAAAAAACAAAAACAAAACTAAATTAATAAATTTCAGAAAAGTTCTAAGTCACAAATTTCTACATGGATCCTTATAGGTGATCAGAATCATAAAGAAAAAGTTGGAAATTATGTAATACACAAAAGATTTGCTTGTACTTTGATAGTAAGATCAAAGCTTTCTGAAGTTTGATTGAACAGAAATTACTACAGAATTACTGAATATGGCTGCGCAACCTATCCAAGACATCCACTATTGAATACTAAAGTACACTGAAAGTGACAATAATTAAAAGCTGTATTTTAGTTAAATTAAAGAGAAAAAATAAATTTTTACATATGTTTACATAATAAGACAGCTATGTATTAAAATGATACATTTTTTAGTGGCTTTGTATTATAACATAAATGATACTTCAAAATTAAAAACTACAAAAGAAAATATGAGCAAGAAAAATTAGTGTCTTAACCTACTCCTAACTACATCAAACTACTTCAAGGAGCTAAAATTCAAATACATTTTACCTGCATGCTCTGTACTAATGATTAATCACCACAACAATTATATATTATGTGAGGTGGGCTTGTTTTCAAATAATTAAAATAATTTCTTCTAAATTCAGATACATAAAAATATTTTTAAACATGTATGATTTTGTGAGGAATTTTGTGCATCTTATGTTAATTACATTTTCAAATACTGTAAAAAATGAAGTAGTAAATTAAAACCACTCTTCAGGAAGGTTTTGGAAAAGAAAGAAATATGTGAAATCTGGAAACAACTGGAAGAACAAAGAATATTGTTTAACAAAGAGGCAAAAAAAATCATTCAATTATAAATAGATTAAGACATATTTGTAATTATAGTCTTGTGTTTCTGAAAAGGAAGTTGCATAATTACATTCTGACAGAATAAGTAGAGATCTTTAAATTATATAATTAATATGGGTTCTTTTCTTTTAGGATTTTAAAATCAGTTGCTGAAGAGTTCAATAGGAAAATGACCTCATATAACTGTAACTAAAAACATTCTCTTCAATTATAAAATTCCAAGCATCCCACCCTACTATGATACTATCTGAAGACAGGCACCAATAATAAAATGTTTATTCTGATTTTTTGCTCCAAGTTATGATTATCCTAAAGCTTAAAGGGCTAAGCACTGAAGTATGACAGTTTGTAGAAGTATACTTAATGTGCTTTAACAATAACAGAAAAGTAATACCTAAATTAATGATTCCATCTGAAATTATTTACTGACAGATAAGTGAATATTTCTTTGAATGGCACAGTTTGGGGTATCAGGTATTATATACATATATGTACACGTATATACACACACACATAACATAGCTAAAAGATTATGGTCCAGAAATCACTGAAAAAGGTATTTAGAACATTTTTAGCACAAAATAACTAGACGAAGTGCTCTAGCTATACTAGGAGCAATAATCATAAAATGCTGAAGTTGGGTTTTTTCTTCCAGGATTTTGTTCACAAAATCATTCTTCGAATGCCACATTCACAGCAGAACTTTGCCCAGTCTACAGGGTATTTAGTCCCACACTCATGGCAGAATTTTGGTAAGTGTCCAGATGAATTTCCTTCAATGCCTTTAATGTTTCCGCCATTAAGTGAAGATGCATAGTCTCCATCTGGCCTAAAGAAATGTAGAAAGAAATGCTATAACAAAGTTCACATCAGTAGTTTGCAATCCATAACCCTTGAGAAACAGGACATATAATAAGTAGAACTAAAAGCCTGCTTAATCTCATTTTTAACATTCCTCTAATTCAAATAAAAAAAGAATCCCTGTTAGTAAGCACTATAATTCCAAATATTTTCATTAACATTTTATTTATCCCAGTTAGGAGAATTTATCAGGACCAAATGTGGTCATGGTTTTTATCTGTTCTAGGTGTAGGCATTTACCACAATGGGAACTGGATAAAAATTTGTAATGTCCTTTCTGCAAAACCATCTATAAAGAGAAAACTGGAACCCAGCCTAGGGGACAGAAGGAGGACTTCAAGGTCTCCCCTCCTGAGTCACAAGGATTGTGGGGTGATACCTCTAATGTTTATGTTAATTTTACTACTCAATTATATTAAAATTATTGTGGTACAATAAATATTTAACAACCTCCTATGCATTTCTTGGCAGGGTGGGCTTTATTAACAAACCATACGAGGGTACTTCAAAAAGTTCGTGGAAAGATTCATACTATTTTTCAATTCTATTTTTCCAAAAACTTTTTGAAGTAAAATAGATGCTAGAAGAACTGTATACTGTTAACAAAATGTTTAGAGCAAAATGGTTGAGATTATAAGGGTTTCATCACAGAAGTAAGACATTGAACAAATTCAGATTCTACGGATGAAACATTTAATTAGTTGGAAGAACAACTATTTGATTCTTTACATTCCTTCCTGACACTTGTTTTACTGAGATTATTTATTTTAAAGTCACCATAAAGGGAACTCTTAATCACGGGAAGGATTATAAGCATGACATTACTGGGGGAAAATTTTTTTTTTCCTTTCATATAAGCAGTTAAGGGATGATATAGAAGCAGTGGACTTTCTAATAAAAGCCACGAGGGATCTAAAAGTGATAGAGATGAAAATAAGGCAAAATATCAGCATTGTATGTGCTTAAATACCTCTTTTCCTCTCCCTTCATCCCCACTAGAGAAAGGCTGTAGAATTACTACAGTCTCTTGCACCAAGAAACATACTCTCTTAGATACTGACAGCAAATTTATAGCATCACCATAATCCCTTTAAACCACAAAGAAGATAGAATGAATTAGAAGACAAATGCCAATCAAGGAAGAGTGCCAAGGGAAAATAAGCCAGCTCTATTGTCAAAGGAATACATAAAAACTATTTCAAACAATAAAAGATCATTTTAATACTGCAATTTGAACATTTAAAGAAATCATCATTCATACCAACATTAATAAATATTTAACAAAATATCAAAACTTCAACTTGACTAGATATTGTAAAAGTTCTCTACATAGTAGTTGACAAATTCATACTTCCACTGGTAGCATGTGAAGTTTCTCAATGTCATATGTTTTTCTAACTCAATTTTTACTGTGTCAAGAGTTGTTAATTTTTGCTAATCTGATGGGAGTGAAATGATTTAATATTTTCATGACTGTGAGTCTGAACCTCTTTTCATGTTTTTTTGCCATTTGGATTTCTTCTGCTGTGAATTGCCTGTTCCCTGTCCCCCACTCCAACCAAAACCCAGAGCCATTTTTCTACTGTATGGGTTCATTTTTGAAATTTTATTTGTAGAAATTCCCCAAATATCCTGAACAATAATTTGTTGGTTTATATAAATAGTAAGTATTCTCTTGCAGTCTATCATGCTCCTTCACTTTATCCATGGAATCTTTTTCAGGACTAGTTTTTCATTTTAATATGAACAAATATATCAATATTTTGCTGTACAATTTGTGTTTGCTATTCAAGAAATCCTTTCCTAACTCAGATGATAATGAGACTTCCCTATATTTTATTCTAAAATCTTGATAGCTTTCCTTTCCACATTTAGGCCTTTAATTTACTTGTAACTGATTTTTATATATCCAATATGAGGTAGGTATAAAATTTTTCTCCATATATGCATGTCCAATAGTCCTAAGCACTCTCCACTTCCCAAACGTGCATGGCTATCTCTGAAATGTGACAAACTTCCAGTTATGTGTGGGACTGGGTTCTTTTTCTAACCACACCATTCTAATCTATTACTGTTCTATTTGTCAATCCTGGAATCACTATCACACTGTCATAGTTACCGTATCTTCATACATCATTAATACGTGCATTATTCTCTTTAATTTGTCTTGGCTAATTTTAGGCTTTTATTCTTCATACACATTTTGAAAACAAATTGTCAAGGTTTGTGAATTTTATTTGAAAGTTCCACTAAATTTATACATTAAAACTCGAAAGAGAATAGATACCTTTACAAGACAGCTTTATGATATTAAATTTTCTATTTTATAAAAAAGCTATATATTTATATTTAGGTTTTCTTAATGTCTTTGAAGTTTTATAATATCCTTCATCAAATTTAAATTCTTTGCTTAGCTTTTAAATTAATTCTTATATACCTTAAACTTGTGTTTGTGTGTGGATCTTTCTAAAAACTGTATTTGCTGTTTCTTGCTAAGAAACAGACTACAATAACTTCCAATATACCGATCTCATATCCAGAAAATTTACTAAGACTTCATTATTTACTCAATAATTTTTCTTTTTTGGATGGTTTTCTACATGTATAATCATATCTGTAAATAGTAACAGTTTTGTGCTTTTATTTCCAAGTCTTATAATTCTAATTTCTTTTTCTTATCCTACTACATTTGCTAAATCCTCACAAAATAGAAATGAATATAACTGACATTCTTGTGTTATTTCAGCCTTTAAAGAAAATGGTTTTTACATGTTAGCATTAAATATAAATACTGACATAGGGTTTTAGTAAATACATTTTGTCAGTTTAAGGACATTGCCTTGTCTTCCTAATTTTCTAACAGCTATTTTTTTAAGTCAAGAATAGGTGATGAATATTATTGAATGCCTTTTCTATATCTATTAAAATGAAAAATGTTTTTTAATCCTTTAGTCTGCTGATGTGATGAATTATGTTAACAGACTTCCTAATATTAAATCAATCTTATTTTCTGGGATAAATCTAAAGCGTCATGAATTTCCTATGTTTATGGATTGGGTTTGCTAAAATTCGTAGAGATTTTCGTCATGTGTTTTCACATTCATACTTAAGATCGATTATAATTTTACTGTCTCTTATTTAAAAAGTTTTACTAATCTTTTAAAAGAAGTTGAAGAATGTTATTTCTTACCTCCCTTTCTTGGAAAAGTTTGGCATAACTTACAATGTATAACCATCATGAGCGTATCTTGCGTGTGCATGCTCACATGTGCTGTGAGGAGGCAGGGGTGGTTCGTTAACTACATATTCAATTTCTTCAACGATTATGTGTTTAATTTTCTAGTTTGTTTGAAATCAGTTTTAGTAAGCTATATTTTTCTGAGAAATTGTGCTCTTTATTACCATCTTTTAATTTCATTAATTGTTTTATCTTTATTATTTCATATACACAGTATTAGTTTAGATTTATTTAAACAATTACCAATTTTTTGTTCACCATTCCTCCTTGCAAAATTCTTCCTCCTCTGGTCACTTTTCTCTTTCTTAAAGACACAGTCTTTGAATGAGGGCTACAGATGATAAATTTCCACAATATTTTTGGTCTGAAAATAGCTTTATTTCACTCTCATTCTTGGAATAGTTTAATTCAGTGGTTCACAAAATGATGTTGCATCATCTCAGAACTTGCTATAAATGCAAAATGTGTGCCCCATCCCCGACCTAATGAATGAGATATTTGGGGGAAGGGCCAACAATCTGTGTTTCAATTGCTCCTCCAGGTGATTCTGATGCATACTGAAGTTTGAGGACCACTGGTATAGTTGGTATGCAATCCAGGGTGAGCAGCTGTTTTCTCTCAGCACTCTTAATGTATTTTTTCCATTCTCTTTTGGCACTAAGTGTTACAAACAAGCTATGTATTATCTGGGCAATCCTAATGTCACATAAGTAATATCCTTTTTTTTTCTGGCTGCTTTTAAGATCTCACTGTCTTTGCTTCTCATGTTTCATTACAATGCATTTACATATTGTTTTTGTTTTATTTATCCTCCTTGGATGGTGGTTGTACTTGATTCTTAGGAACCCATTTTTTTTTTTATTATTAATTCTGGGATATTCCTCAGGATTATTATCCTGAGGTTTTTTTTTTTTGTTTTGTTTTGTTTTGCTCTTATATTGAGAAGCTCTACTTGGTTCTTTTGCAAAGATCCCCTTATCTTTTTGTGACAGTATCTTGTCACTGTTAATAATTTCAATTCCCTCTCTTACCTCTTTTTAAATTAATTCATAGACATTTTATAAGTAGTATCTGATGATTTCAGTATTTTAAGTCACAGGCACTGCTTTTTTTTTTTTTATAACTCCATCCTTTCACTGAGGGATAACCCTTTGAGTATTACAAGAAACGGTTAACAAAATTCTTTCTCCTTTTCTAAGGACAAATTTGAATTTGTAATAACATTTTTTGTGCTGTTTAATAAAATCCTAATAAAGGTGGAATGCCAGCTGTGTTTCCAGGCAACAATGCTTGCAGGTAGTCCCCTGGAACTGGACATAGCCCTCAAGACAACCTGAAAGCAATGAGACTGTTATAACAGATAATGGCTACCTTTTGGGATGTGAAATTTCTAATTAAATTGTCCCTATACCCACTTATGAGATCTACTTCTCTTGCAACTAAGCCATCACTTGAAGGGCCAAAGAAGAGTAGCTCCAAGATTGCTGCAAGGGCTCCCATGGAAATGAAATGCCTGATGCTGCCCCTGCTATCATTTCATATTTCCTGTAAATAATTCCAATGCCAAGTATACCATACTGTCACGTTCAGTTTTTCTAGCTGAGCCTAAGATGACCCCTTGGTGGACATTTCAAGGGTCCTTGGTTAGAGCAAGAGACATGGGGGATGGAGGAGGAGAAGGGAAAGGTGAGTTTCTAATGCTCCACTTTGGACAAGTTCAAGAAATCAGCTGTTCTCTCCCACAATGACATTAAAACCTAAGCCTCTAGACTTAGGTTTTAATGTCATTAAAGACCTGTGAAAACCTCAAATGTAGTTGCAATGTCAAGGTTAATCGACAAGTCTGACCTCTAGATTCCTCTACATTTTTGTCCCATAGAAGTTTCCCTTACTCTTCTGAGAGCTCAGCTGTGCATTCAAAAGAATGTTTGTTCTATTTTATCCTGCATTTCTAGTCATTTTTAGTGGAAGGGTTTTCAAGGATATATAGTCTATCATATTTCCAGAAAAAGAAATCTCTAATTTCTTCACCTGTTATCATTATTTTATTTATATCTGGGAAGGGAAGTAGAGCCATAAGGGGAAGTCAAGTGAGCAAGTCTCTGGGCTTCCCATCAGACATCAATTACTTAAAAAAAAAAAAAAAAAAAAAAAATGCAAACTTATTTCTTCGTGTGATTTTTGTCCATGCCTGTTGGCACTTCTTTTGTCCACCTCTTTGGAAAGATAAGATGATCCTTTTATTCAAGCATATTATTACATATGTGCATATATACTTTTTTTTTTTTTTTTTTTTTTTTTTTTTTTGTCTTTTTCGTGACCGGCACTCAGCCAGTGAGTGCACCGGCCATTCCTATATAGGATCCGAACCCGCAGCGGGAGCGTCGCCGCGCTGCTAGCGCAGCACGCTACTGAGTGCGCCACGGGCTCGGCCCTGCATATATACTTATTAAGTTTTCCCTTTTCATAAGAGAATGTTAATCCTACACTCAATCCTGATTCAAAATATATGTCCCCACATATATACAACATAGTACAATCATGCTCTGGACCTCCAAGAAACATATGCCAGATTTTTTGATATTTAACATGTATCAAAACCTCAGCATAGACAACATTTATTAAAGAATATAGGTAAATATAAAGACTATTTACTAAAGAATATAGCAATTCATCTACTGCTCTATGGTTCTTCCCTTGCTGTGCATAAGCACCACTCTTAAATCTTTTTGAATGGCAGATACCCAGATCCCCACTCTCCAAATCAAAGGAATCAAAATCTCTGGGAGGGACCTGGACATGTTAAGTTTTTAACATGAAAATTCCACAGGTGATTATGGTGGACAACCAAGATTGTGAGCTAGTATCTTAGATACTTGAAAACCTATCCCTGGATTAAATCAGAATAATGGATAGCTGGATATGTTATATACTTATAACAAAACCAGACAGTATATATACTTACACATAACACACACGTCACAGCATTTTGGTGAATCATAAGATGTCATGTTATTCGCCTACCTTGGGGCCACCTTAAGAAAACACCCTATGAAATTCATTTCCATATTTACAATAGGGATGTTGATTAAGAAATTATCTATTACATCATCCACTGCCTTCTTTATGAGAATCCATGGGAGAATGTTTAAAGCTTCAAAACTAGGTGTACTTTTCTAGAGAAACTGATTTGTTTTTCTTTTTTAGACATCTTGAATCATATAACTACTATCTTCCCCTGTGTTCTGGCTGCTACGAAGTTTAGGGCCCAATTTGTGCCCCAGGGCTACCCTGAATCTTATGGCACATATTTTATGAACTAACTTCATTCCTGTTTTCGTTACCTTTTAATTCTCATTTTTTCCTTTTTCTCTGTTCTTCCATGTAAAAAAATATTATATCTTAGTGCACTTTGTGGATTTATGTATCTTGCCTTAAAAATTTTTGGAATAAGTTGGGATATATACAAAAAAAAATCTATGACTGAGATGAGTTCAATATGTTTAAAAACAGTGAAGGCCAAAGTTGAGTAAATATTGTGACAAATTAGAAAGGGAAGCATGTGGATAATCACCTCAAAGGACACGCCTAAATGTTAAAATATTGCTGAAAATTATAATAGCAGTTGTTCAAAGGGTCTATCATTCCATTTGTAAAGGTAAAAATTATTCCATTTATAGAGGTAAAAATAAGTTGCAGTTAAAATTAAGACACGAAACCCCCAAATGGATCCAGAGAACTGAACAAATTGTAACTGGACATTTACAACAATAACGACAAGGTACAGGAAAATATTATTTATGCCCAAACTATTTTTTTCATGTACAAAGACTTAAAAGCCAGATTAAATCATATAACAAAGGAAAAATCAAATTTCCTATAAATAGCTTGTTATCTATTTTTGTACATGGTCCTTGGAAAACTACATAGGCTCATTTTTATTTTAGTTATTAGGATAGTAGAGATAAACATACCTGGCTATGAAGCTCTCAGTATATGTTTTTCTTTTGTTTGTAAGCACACCAGAGGTGGGATTTCTTGCCAAACTAGGTGGTGTGGAATTTCGAGATTTGATATTAGCTCTAGAAGAGAGAAAGAAATGGCATAATAAAAAAGTAGTGAATAGTAGTATTTGTTTCTCAAATTGCCTATTTGCATGATTAGAAAAATAATTAGAAGCTGCAGAGAAGTTCCAAAGATTAAAATCCAAATTATTATTTTAAATCTGATAACAAAGCATAGTTAATACTAAATTAAACCAAAGCATTTTGCATATACTAATACTATCTGGATAGCAGACAAAACCAATTAAAATATGTGTATATACTTTACATGAAATTTATGTTAATCATCCTGAAAGCCTTCAAGTTTTCTTAAAAAGTCAAAATTTATAGCTCCCAGAAGACATAGATGTGTTTTGTTAAGTGCCATGAATAACTTAAATATACATTAAACAAGTTTTATTATTAGCCTAAACATATGAGATGTTGCGGGGGGGGGGGGGGAACATTGGCTAACCATTTAAAGGATAATATTCAATTTATGAAAGTTCCTGGAAGCAGTGACTAAAATAAATGGGTTAATATAATTTTCCCTTTAAAGATTTAATTTCACCAACTACACGGTCTGGTGGTATCACAGGGACTTTGGGTTGGATCATCACTAAATTCCCATTTTGAAACTTCAGGAATCAAAGAAAGCTTAGAAAGCTAAATGATGATATAACACTATAATTACAGGATTTTGGAATCAGATGAATCTTTATTCGAATGCCAGCTGCCACTGACCAAGTTTATAATTGTGGTTAACTTATCTGAGTTTCCTTATTTATAAAATAATAATCACTTATAGGAAAGTTATGAGATATAAATTGCAATTTATATAAATAATTAGCATAGTTGATGATGATATATACAGGTAATATTATTACTACTGCTATTGCTACAAGTTAACATTTATATAACTTACTTCGTGCTTACTTCATTGCCAAATACACTGCTAATTGTATTACATATAGAAATTTATTTAATCCTAATAATCCTATAAAGTAGGTAGGATTAATAATTCCATTTCACAGATGAGGCAATTGAGGCAAAAAGCCCTTAAGTAACTTACCCAAGGTAACACCTAGTACGTTGCAGAGACAGAGTTCAGATGTTCAGTAAAGCATTAGTTTAGTTCCTCCCTGCCCTTTAGAGATTAAGTTAAATCTTTTCATTTCACAGGTACACAATGTTGTGTTATATGAATGAGCAAAATATTTAAAAAATTTCCTTTAGATTAGAAGTTCTTAAACTTTGGCTGAAATTCTTCCTACTCATATGGTAACACTGGAAAGGGTCTTCTAAAATTGTAAATAGCTACTTCCAACATACATGCAGGTAATGACAACATTTACTATTTTTCAAACCCCCATTATATGTCAAATATGGAGCCGCATACCACACATACTTCACTTTATTTAATCTTCGCCAAAATCTCAGAAGGTATTATTACCATTTCAAAGTTGAAGAAACTTGTGTTCGGTGATATGTAAGTTGCAGAGTTATTATGTGGCCAGAGAAGTACTTGAGCTCGAACTTAAGAGGGTTGTGTTACAATCTCATATTCAATATGCAATGCTACCATTCAAAAAGTGGTTGCTTTGAGGAATTACTACTTTAAATTACTTCTAAATGTTAACAAGCAAAGAATCACCTAGGTGCATAAATAGGATGCCTTGGACCTCTTCAAATGTTCATCCTAAGTCCATCCACGAGGTTTATTCTACTCTACTTTTGTATAGCTTCTTTAGGGGTATTGCAGTACTCCTACTATAGTGCCTTTCTAAAAATTTAGTCCCTAAAAAAATCATTGTCAAAGAATGGCATTCCTCCAGTGACAGTCATAAGAGGACTAGTAAGGGCACTTCCCTTTTTCTTTTTTGGCTTAGAACAGTATTGTTAGAAATCCTATAACCTTCATATCGTATGTACATGACATACACAGATGATACAAACACCCATGAATACATATACATAATTTTACCATATCAATAAAATTGTTCAAAATATATCCAGAGAAAAGTGAGTGTCAACAACAGCTGCCACATTTAATGTCTATTATTTATTTTTAGTAACATTTTGAATGTTAAGACCCATTCTTAAGAGATTGGGAAGAATCATCATCTTGATTGGTACTTAAAAAACATGTTGCCCCAGTCTCACACCCTCAACATATTTTTCTTCCGGGCCAGGGTCTGAATGTTACCCTTATTCTATTCTGGAATCTGTCTGCTACAGCTCCAATATTAAAAGGTTTAGTTTTGGAAATGCACTTAATCTATCTCACTGCCAGTCAGTGTTTCTTTGAGATTTGCTTCAGAGGGTATAGGCTATGGTGGTACAAAGAAAAATCGCTCAGGGCACAAAGTCTTCCTTCTAGAATTTATCTCTACTTAAAATTAACACATGGCTGTTGCTAGTATCTTAAAACCTTCTTCCATCTCTATTTTACTATATATCTAGTTAAATTTATTATTACTTTTCATAATACCCAGTAAGCACAATGTTGTAGTAGGCATTGGTTTAAAAGTTAACTAAGTTAATTCTTTTTAATAATATACTTTTCAACTTAAATAAGTAAATTAATTAATCAGGCTCTAAATTCATCAGTTGAAACAATGTTGGTATTGAGGCCCAAATTAGAAAACCTCATGCTGTAGTTTCAAAATGACTGCCACTGCCAAACTTCTCAGTCAGGTAGGTCAGAATCGAGAGGAGGTATTTGGCAGTGTCATCATCCTTTCCCTGTTTCATGTGGAATTTATAGCCATCTAACAAAAAGATTAAGGATCCCGAGATTGAATGTGTTCAAAGATCTTCGTTTTACTGGCTTTTTAATACTAACTCATCATCTACTTGACTAAAAGATAATATAGCAATATTATATGATAAATATGATAATTTTTCCCGTACTCTTCTTTTTAAAACTACTACTCTTTAAAGAAAGGCTTCATAAAAACAATTATTAAAGGTGACTGCTATTTAAATCCTCTAAAAACTAATTTTTAATGGAATAAAGTGTATGATCTAAAACCAACTTTATTTAGGACAATAGAAATGTTCACCAAAAATCAAAATGTTTTAAATCCTAAAGGATTATTTAGTATTTTTGAGCTTAAAAATTATTAAGCTTTTTTTTTAAGTACAGGAAGGTAAAGGTTATAGTATTCTGTTATATAAAGCCTTTAAGGAAATATCTGAAAAAGATTAACCAAACTGAGTTACAAATACTTACTTGTAAATGGGTAATAACTCATGTCTTTTGACGGCACTGTCTGATTTTGTATCACTGTCATACAACCTTTGCACATTTCTTCCAGTTCGAAGTGGAGGGCCTAATTTGTCCATCTTACTATTAAAATATATAAAGGTGTACCCATAAGGAGACTGCTATTGTTTGTTTCTTTATATAAAGAGTTTTTCTTGAAAAAGACAAAGTGATTCATCAGAAATCCATCCCCCAAGCCCTGAATTATCTGACTGCCAGAGTGAGAAGTAATATCAAAAAGAATCCTCAGAGTTCATACAATGTCCACTATCAGATCTGAAAACTCTAACTCTGCAGGCTACCCTGATAGTTTTGATGCACATCCAAACAAATGCCACATTCATACATGGTAGGGCAACAGAGTAAATGAAGAAACTTAGGAAGGACAACAACTGTTTCAAAGAAAATTTGTGAAGGTAGAAGTAAAGTGCAAGTTCTTATTCACAAATAATGTAACTTTTCTCCTCTGAATTCACAGAATCTTTCTCTTTTTTCATTATTTTATGATTTTCCCTGTATTTTAAAATTTATATCTGTATACCATCTGGCTTTTCTAACAAAACATGAGTTTATTTCTGAAATTTACTTAGAGAAAAGCAAAATGTGACCCTAGATGAAAAAAAATGGGTGGCGATTCTAAAAATGGCATGTAAAAATGTTAAGTGACCATGTCATTTGAAGTTTTCTATTTTTCTTTTTTTTAACCAAAAGTAGAAAGAATCTCCATCTAGAGGACAATAGGACAAACTGCAGGTTTATAGGTTTTTTGATTGTTTTACATCAACCAAATAATCGAATCATATATACCATCATCAACCAATTCATAGTAGAGAGCAGGGAAAATTAAATTACGAAAACTATCTCAAGTGAATACTGAATTACACATCACTGCTTATTAACTTTAAAGTATACTTTAAGGATGTGTGTTTGCTCATTCATTTTTTCACTCATTTACTAATTCAATAAACCCTGAACACCTACTATGTCTCAGGCACTGTGCTACATTCTGGGGAAATAAAACAGACCCAATGCTTCTTCATACGGAGCTTAGTGCCTAAAAAGAATCTGTTCATCTTTCTAGATTATAAAGGTATCTGAGGAGGGACACATTACATTCATTTTTATGCTCTTTCAGTAGCCTATGCACAGTAGGCATTTTGTTTTAAAAATTGACATTAATACTCTGCAGGTGATAGTGTTTACATTAGGATTTAAAATATAAAAAACTGCCTTCATTTTATCTACATATATCATAATTCCTAAAATAATTAAGACTAAAATTTCATTTTTTTTCAATATGTGAAAAATTACTAGAAAATTCACCTATTTGGAATTTTAATTAATCAGATTTTTCTTTGAATCATTAACAATTATCAAAGCATTATTGTTCCAAACAGTGTTTATCTTACAAAAGGCAGCTATGAATTTGTGAATAAGAAATAAAATATCTTTCTCAGAAAAAAGTTACTTAAATTAAAATTTAGAAAATTTTAAACTACATTTTAAAAACATATTCCTCTAATATAAGTATTTGAATCTTACCTGTGAAACAACAAAGTTCAATTTGAGAAAGATGTGTAGAATGCAATAAAAATCTAAAGGGTAATTATTTAATGGAAATATTACATATTTTACATATATGAGAAAATTGCCAATATTTTCAGATTCTGAAAACCTAATTGAAAGGTCAAAATAAGCTACGTATCAATAGCGATCGGAATTTACTGGAATCTCTGAAATTTGGTATTTTAGCTATAGTTTCCAAAGAGGATTAGTACCATATACCTGTGTTATAAAATTCAACTCAGTGTGTGTGTGTGTGTGTGCGTGCGTGCGTGCGTGCGTGCGTGTGTGTGTGTGTGTATGCACAATTCAAAGGCCTATTTTAAATCAGGAATAGGTTGACACTTTTTCAAAATGTTCATAACTGAACAAACATTTTAAGAAATATTTGGCAACAATATCTACCTATTCCTGATTCAAAAACTTTAACCTAGGAAAGGTCTTATTTACTTTTAATACCAGGAGAGTGAATTCACTTAGGAAATTCAGTCTGGCTTACTGCAGCAAACATACTAGAATGAGATATAATAAAAAGATGATTTCTGAAAACACACTGGGAGAAAGATTTACGAGGTGGTATTTTGTGTCTTCGTAAACCTCTGTAGTTATGATGCTCTGAGGCATTAAATGTTTTGAAATGTATTATACCTCTACTTTTGATCCTAAATTCATCAGTCCTACACAGATAATTTAGTATCGCAATTCCATGGCAAAGTTAGTTCCCTAATTCAATAACTTCAATCACTGTTAATCACGTAAGAAGCCAAGCTCTGCATTTCCAGGTTGTTTTAGGCATTGCTAGATCAATAACAAAAGACCATTTATAAAAATCTAAATAATGCACAGTGGTTGTGGCAACTGCCGTGGCATCAATTCACTTTTGTGACAGCCAGGGCTATGATAATGGCTTTGGTGGGCCACCCACACAGAAGTGGTGTTTTTCGCATGCTCTCTTGGGTGGAGAAGGCTGCCTTCAGCTCCTGCCTAGGATCCTGGGCATGCTCTCTTTCCTGCTTCCAGGCAGAGGGGGCGCTGCCCTTGGCTCCTTCCTAGGACCCTGGGCATTGCTGTTTTGCCTGCTTCTGGGCTAACCCAATGTCTTAATTCCATCTATACTCAATCCTGAATCATCTGTGTAAGTGAAAATAATGGTTGCCATACAAACGTCAAGTAATTTTTCCACTTGTACCAGGAACATAATTCTATGATGTGCTACTAGGTTTACAAATAAGGGATTTAATTTATTAATTCATTATTTTTTCCCTCATTCACCAAAAATTTATTGTGTGCCTATATGTCTGTTGTTCTGTTAGATTTTACAGTTATATTTGTCAGCAAGGCAGACAGTCTCTGCCACCATGGAGCTGACTATCTAGCGAGGGAAACAAATCATTACCTCAACAATTCTAAAAGAGGAATGAACTCTGCCACTAAAAAGATAGCTGTGATTAGTTCTAATTTAATATAGTCATACAGTAATGTTCCAGTCAACACAGTAATATATTGGTCAGAAGTGAACACCACCACTCTTTCTAGTAGTTGGAAACCCTCCTTTTACACGTAGTAAACTTTATATAGAATGAACAATCAGAATTTGAACAGATATGACTGACAGTTTAACATGATGTGGAACAACCAAAAATTTTTAATCTACCTGGCATTATAAATACTGCACGACTCACAAAATTATTGTTCTCAAAATCTTTGCTTGTTAGTAAAAAGCACATTTTCCCTTAGGGATAATATAAATATTGGTCAGATTTTCTCAGATGAGTTGACAAGGTATAAGCAGAGTCACTAAATGTCATCAGAGTATGACAGGGAGAGATACACCCAAAGTCATATAGCTATTTAGTGGCACAGTTGTCTGCAGAAGCCTAACTCCAAGGTCAGTGCCCCTTTTCATTATATCAGCCGGCTTCACATGCCTATTTAAGAATACAGTACTGTCAGTACTACTTAATATTACCAACTGATAAAATTATCAGTATGATAGGAGAGGTACTAAAAAATATTGGCTTTCAATTCATAATCAACTGTAAATGAAACTATAAACAACACTATAAACAAATACTATAACCTGGGATGTGGTTTTAAAAAGGCTTTTTTTAATGGTAAAAAATTGCTATGTCTATACTTCACTTAAATTTCCAATGAGTCAACACAGTAAAGAAGAAAAAAAAAAAAAAATCAAATCAGTTTTTTACCACTGGAAGATGAGAACCTTTTACTTTTCAACTACCTTTCTACTGATAACCTGTCTCTTTCTTACAGATAGTCCGTCTCTTTCTTTTTGGAAGCACAATATTAAAAAAACATTCAACTCAACAGATCTTGTTAATTGATTTTTCTTTTTCTACAATGATAATTACATTAAACTCCTTTCGGGTCATGCACTTTCTAGATAGTCTGAGTTGGGAAACAAAAGGCAGTTACTCTCACTTGATAGACACCCTTGTATATATTTCCCACATAAAAACCAAAATTAATGTGAGCCACAAATAACCAATACTTGAGAATAATGTCTGCTATATTTCCTTAATCAATTGTATCCTTAATATTTAAAGATATGGGCATATGCCTTCATTCTAATGGCCCTGTGGCAATCCCTTAATTTTCTGATTTATCACAACGGAAGAGAAATTATGTTTCTAAGAACACGTGCACTTATATTAAAATCTCTAGGATTACCAATATTTTTTCTCATATTAAATAGATTGTTGAGAGTTTAATTATGATACTTTATTAAAAGCCATGTATTATATAAAACTATAGAAAGTATAAAAAAATAAATAAAAGGAAAAGAATAACCCACTGTTAATATTTCAGCACATTTTGTCTTTTTGTCTACACATATTTTTATAATTTCCATCATACTACATGAGTTTGTATCCTACATTAGTCTCATTATAGCCGAATCACCTTATTAAAACTTATAAATATTTATGGTTGCAAAGGATCCCTTTTTAGATTTTCGTACTTTACTATTCAAACAAAAATAGACATTGGATGATTTTTATTTTTTTATGTTATAATAAAAACATGTGAAATAAGTCCAATGTTTAGAACCGATAGACCCCAATTTGTATCTTGCTTCTATTAAGAGCTATGTGGCTTTGAGCAAATTACTTTGCTTCTCTGATCCTCTTTTTCTATGGGGGTAAGGTGGTTTTAATAAAAATATATGCAAAATGTCTAGCACAGTGCCTGATACATAGTGCTTAATAAACTATGTTTTTTATAAAAAAGTCCATATTTCAAATTATTTCCTTAGACTAGGTTCCCAGAAGTAAAATTATTCAATAAAAAATATGAACATTTTTAAGGCTTTTGATAAATGACATTAGATTATTTTCCAAAATAATTGTACTAATTTAGATCCTCAACAGTAGTGTGTTAATGATCACGAATATGTTAAAAGACAAATGAATTTAGAAAATGAAGCTTAATGAGAAAGCCAATTACCTAAACAAAATAAAATCTTAATATCATTTAAATATATACCACTAATAAATTAAATTCAATGTAGACTTACCCTGCATGAGGGGCTGCAATTGCTTTATGAGAGGGAGATAAGGTCTGGAGTTTGCTTCCCGAAGAGCTGCTAACTGAAGACACTTTACCTGAAGGCACACCTTATAATAAAAAAGGCATTAGTTTTCAACAACACTCTGAAAAAGAAAAATTCACACAAAACAGAGCATCTGACAAGGAAAACACTGCTTTCATTATACTCTTTGTGGCCATAAATCAAACAAGTCACCAACTAAGGAAATTAAGAAAAAGAAAAAAAAATTTCCAGGAAACAACATATAGCATCCTCAATTTCTAATTTCTAAATTTCTTTCTTACAATTTACATACAAATGAAAGTACACTTCAGTGGTCAATATCTTTTTCAAACCATTAAATATCTGTGTATTAAGAACAATTGTCAAGTTAAGAAATGTATGAGGAATTAAGGTAGAAAGGAGGGAAAAACACTGTGGTCAAAGAAGAAAAAACTTGGACAACTGTTCTGAACAGATAATACATCAAAACAAAAAAGGAAAGACATTTACTCTAAAAAAAAAAAAAAAAAAAAAAAAAAACAACTAAAGTAAAAGCTATTGAAAGCTACTTTTAACCCAGAAATAATTACTTATCCTTCACATCTCTTCTTAATTATAAATTTATTTTAATTATCCAGAACAGACCACTGTCTTTATTCTCTTCCCTACCAACACTGTCTTTTTTAAAAAATCAAATTATTTTATAGATCTCATTACCTACAACACTTTTGCTAGTGCCGCTTGGCTGTGGTAACCGTGAAGATCCTGATGACGTGGTTGCAGGAGAATTTGACTTCTTAAGTACAGGTGGCTTATACTAAAATAATGAAAATAAAATATTTTATCAATGTCACTTTTTGATTATGGATTGTAAACTAGGAATTAAAAAGCTCCTATTCCCTGGGTATAGAATTTCAGTTTTACAAGATGAAAAGAGTTATGGAGATAGATGGTAGTGATAGTTGCATTATACAACATTATGAATGTATTTAATACCACTGAATTAGACACTTAAAAATGGTCAAGATGGTAAATTTTATGTTATGTGTATTTTACCACGATAAAAAAAAAAAAAACGGAAACATGCTCACATCCTCTTAAATGAACAATCTTTTAATTAGCTATTGAATTACCCAAATTGAGAAAGCATAAATTAAAATATGTCACTTCAGAGACAGGTTTTACAAAATATGCTCCCTCTCAAAACTGGTATACTAAAAGTTTGGCTCAGATGTTCTACTGCTAAAATAAACTAAGAACAACTTTTCCCGGTTCATAGAACCAAACAAAACCAAAATGATCTAATGAAAAAATTTTCTCCAATGTTAGGATTTTAAATGCCAAACATTAGTAGAAAAAGTTAGAAAAAGTTAGAAACATCCAATGTTGTGAACTTGGTGATGCAACTTTAAAGGTCAAGATTTTTACATGTTCCTAGGTGTGTTTTTATATTTCACATATATAATCCAACTATATTTCCTACTGATAAAAATTCATAAGATTACCTATTAGTCCTGAGAAGTTTTACAATAGCTGCCTTGTGGATTTCCCCAATGTGAAGAGAAGGAGCTAATTCTTGCTTCACCATCCTCACCAAATGACATTAGGTAAATGGAACATGTGAGTTGATATAAGATTGGGTATTTCAGCTTACCTTGTTTATTTTTATTTTTTCTCTACTCCCTAGAGGGATATCACTGTTAATTTTATTTTACTGTCTGTTTTTAAGCCAAATTTTGCTCAGTTCACTGAATACGAAAATATCTCATCAATCACCTGCTCCAATAAAAAGAAATGAACTTGCCCAACCTTATACCCCAACTTAATAACAGAGCAACAATTTAAAACTCATGCCACCTTAGTTCTATAGCCCACTACTTCAACCATAACGTGATAACTATACTTGCGTGTGTGTTTGGGAGTTAGCCCAATGAATTATTTAGCTTGCTTAGGGCTTTATGTGAAAAATTGGTTTTAAGACTAATTTTAAAAATTCAAATAATATTTTATAAGCAATAATCGGTATAAAATTTAAGCTGCATTACTACAAAAAACAGCTAGATAAAAACCAATTTTGAAGTCAAATATTATAACCCTTCAAATTCATATGTAAACTTTTTAAAAATTAAATCTTGATAAAGGGTCACAAAAAGCAAGTGATGCACACATTTTGTACTATTGTATCAGAAATGAAAATCTCTTGACAAAGAGGAAACCAAAGCCTTTACTAAACGTCTGTCAAATGAACAAATGATTAGGAGATTTACAAAGATGAACCACATAAAGATACTGTTTCTTTAAAAACCTAAGAGGTGTTTCTGGTCTAAAAGGGCATCTGGTTAGTACCAGTCTCTCCTACTAAAAAACGCGTGAATACATTAGAAAAGACTTTAAAATTAACATTGGTAGGGGAAACAAGACCTAACAAAGAAAGACTTGTTGAACTATCAGAATGTCTACTAAAAACAGAATCAATAAAATTAGATTAGGAAACAGGACTGGTGACCTATTCATATTGTGTTAACAACAAAAAAAGAGCAAAAATGCATTAAAAAAGGGTGCCGGTATGGTCTATTACATAGAGAGACCAAGTCTTTAGGCAGGGTACAGGCAGAAAGGGCCCTGGTAGCAGTACACAGTGGGGACTACAGGTTTTTATGCACATACTAGAAATTATGATTAACTTAATGGCTTACAAATACTCTTTTTAAAAAGGAGAATATTTCTTTCAAAAGGTGCTTTGTTTTTCCCCTCTCTAGATTAGGCCTCCCATTGTTCAATTCAAAATAATTTTGTCAGGTTTTCTAAGATTTTCAGAACCTAGCCCAACCTTATCTATATCCTATAATATTTCCTATTTCTTTCAAGAAGAACTAGTCAGCTTAGTTCCTTACTAAATGCCTCTTGTTTAAAATATATTCACCTGCCCCTCAATGTCTTGCTGTTCCCCTGACCTAGATAATCTGACTCCTTCCTTTCTCAGCTGTACTCTATCTATCCTACAACACCCAGCTGAAATTCTACCAGTATGAAAAAGAACTTCAGGACGAGTCTATCAATCAACAATTTTGTATAAAGACATTTTAGTGATCAGAAAAAAATCACTTTATTTTTAAAATTATATTCAATACATATTTTTTTATTAGTTAAATAATTCTTTGTTAGTTATTAGTGTGTTTTTATACTGATCAAAATCTAACAAATTTACTTAGTAAAATATTCACATTTACAAAGACTATTTATTGAAATTGAAAAAATTTTTTAAAACATGGAGGACTTCAATTTCTGATAAAATGGTAGAATAGACTAGACAAACCCTAAAACTAAAACCTAAAATGCAGAGAAATATGCACAGTATAAAAAAATCATCGTGAAAGCACTGAATGTCACATGAGAGGAAAAGGAATTGCCAGGCCAAACCAAGTGAGACTGTAATAACAGCCTGATGATCATATGGATTTGCTGTATAAATTTGCTTATTAGGCTGGTCAAGCAAACTAAAGACAATAATTCAATTTCAAGTGTTTCCAGACTGAGAGTATTCTTAGATACCTGGAAGGAACAAGCATAGACCTTCTCTGGAAGAAGGCATGTCATATGAATAAATCATCATGTACAATATTTTAAGGGTAACAAGCAGCAAATATCAGTAATAATCATGGACATAAGAATATAAGGAAACATGAATGAGAGAGCAGCAACAGAGCCATAAAGATAAACTGTATCAGACACATATTACAAGACAATTATGCATATTACACTTAAAGAAATAAAAGACATGAACTGGCTGTTAGCACAGTCGGTTAAGAGCATGATGCTGCTAACACCAAGGTCAAGGGTTCAGATCCTGTACTGGCCAGCCACCAAAAAACCAAAAAATAAATAAAAGACAACACTGAAAATATTTACAGGAAATTGGAAACTATAAAAAGTAGGAAATTGGAAAAATAGCCAACTTTAAGAAATTAAAATACAAATTCAATGGTGGAAGAGTATTATACTGTATAATCCTACAGATAGCAATAAAGATTTTTTAAAATGATTTTCAGAGAATAGAAACCATGGAAAACTCACAACTGTAGCTTTACTGCCTACTAAGAACCACCCCATACACAAAAGAAATAACACTTTACAAAAGAACAAAATAGAATCCATGTTTGTATAATATGAGGGGTTTCAAAAAGTTCATGGAAAGATTCATATTATATTATCTTTCAATTCTATTTTTCCACAAACTTTTGAAGTACCCTCATATATTATCTACCACATCCAGTTTTCAACCAAAAGTTACTAGCAAAGAAGCAGAAAGTATGACCCATATTCAGCAAAACGAGAGTCAAAAGAAACTAACGCCAAGTGGTCACAGGTGTTATATTTAGTAGTTAAGAACTTCAGAACAGTTATTTTAAGTGTCTTCAAAAAGTAAAGAAATATACACACAAGAATTAAAGAAAAATATGGTATCAGTGAATGAACAGATATGGAATCTCAACAGAGAAATGAAGGAAAAATACAGGCATTTTCAGATAACCAAAAAAAAAAAAAAATTCATTGCCAGCAGATCTGCACTATCAGAAGGCTCAAGAAACTTCAGGCTAAAGCAAAATGACAAAAGATGGCAAGTTAGATTTACAAGAAGGAATGAACAGGTATGGAAATAGTAAATACAAAACACAAAGTATATGTATGTACACATAACTATTGTGTGTACAAATGTATAAGTATGTTTACATATTTATTTTCCTAATTTCTTTAAAAAACAGATGACTTTTAAATCAATAACTATGATGTGAGAGTGATATCATCAAGATGGAGGAATAGGAGGTCTTTAGCTTCATTATTCCCCACAGAAAGTTCATCTAGCAGACAAGAACACCTTGCTGAATATCCCCTAAATTGTAAATAAGCCCAAGTCACCTGCATGATCCAAACAATGAAATAAAAACTGCATGGAAAAGGTAGAAGAAATGCTCTTGCTCTGATCATTGCCCCTCCTCCAAGTCAGCACAGTGTTACACAGAGAGGATTCCCCAGGGACCATGGTTTCTACAGAGGGAAAAGAGAACCAGAGACAGACATGTAGCTTCCCTAGCATTCTGAAACGACTCCAAGGAAGCCCATTCCAGTCTCACCTCAAATGGAACACAGGAGGAAAAGAATAGCTAAACCACCTGGGGTCAGGTAGAAACAAAGAAAAGAGGCGGAGCCCACAGAGACTAGCAAGCAGATCTTGGTGGCAGCTCTGTGTACTTGCCAACAGTGGTGCCCGATCAGAGGTTCCAGATAATAGCACAGCCCACCCAAAGCCGAGCTGGTTACTCCCCAGAAGTGGAGAGAAATTCTACTTGGCTTGAATCTCTAGATTGCTAGCCTCTAGAACCAGCCTCAGACTGTACCCCGGGACGCACCTGGAGAGGAAAATTACCACCACAGTGAATTAGAGCAAAGAGCAACGGCTAGTTGGCACCACACCTGGGAGTTTAACAGGGTTCAGTGTGACCTCAAAGCCCACCCCAAGACCCTGCCTAGAAAGAGAGACAACGATTGCAGTAAATTACAGCAAAGAGCCAGAGCTAGTTGTGCCACACCTGCGAGTTTAACAGCGCCCTGTACAAACTCAAAACCTACACCAAGCCCCTGCATAGGCAAGGAGGAAAACCTCAACCATGCAGTTCTACTAAGCAAAGCAACTGGTCCCATCTATCCCCATCAGTGACTCCACCTAACCTTCGGGCCCCTCTTGCGTCCCTGTCCAACTGCTGAACTCAAACAGCAGTATCACCTAGCCAGGCAATACAACCTGTGGCCAGGCCAAATCTGAGGCAACTGCAGTGCTCACCCAGCAGCTCGGCCTGATTGCACAGCCTAGCCAACTGCCCCACCCTAACTCAGAGCAAAGGCAGCAGCTCAGCCATCCAGAGAACCCAAAAGCAAGCTTTGCCTGCCTACAGTCATTACCATCTGGCCTATACTGGCTAAATAGCGAAGGTCTATCCCTGCCAACAAAACACCTGTAAAAGTTGGTAAAAGTGTCTGTCTCCTCAAATGCACCGATACCAACACAATGACAAAGGATTACAAAGACTCAGGAAATCATGACAACTTCAAAAGAAACTAACAAAGCTTCAACAGTGGGTCCTAGAGAAAGATCTGTGAAATGGCAAACGAAGAATTCAGAATAATCCTCATAAGGAAATGTCACCGAACTAGAAGAACATATGAATAAAAGATTAAATTAAATTTGGAAGGCAATAAATGAATAAAACAAGAAGTCTGACAAAGAAATAGAAACAACAAAAAACAGAAATCCTAGAAATGAAGAATACAATTACTGAACTGAAAAATGCAACAGAAAGCATCAATAGCAAGCTCAAACTGAAGAATCAGTGAGCTCAAAGACAGAACATTTGAAATTATCTAATCAGAGAAGCAAAAAGAAAAAAAGGATAAAAATAAAGTCACCTATGAGAATTATGGAATACCAAAAAGAGATCTAACCTATGAATAATAGGAATTCAACATGGAGAAGAAAGAGAAAAAGGGCCAGAAAGTATATTTAAGTAAATAATGGCTGAATATTTCCCCAATCGTGGGAAGGATCCCAACATCCAGGTACAGGAAGCACAGAGGACTATAATCAAATTCAACCCAAAGAAGAATTCGCCAAAATACACAATAACCAAACTATCAAAAATTAAAGACAAAGAAAAAATTCTGAGAGCAACAAGATATAAACACATCACACACAAAAGGGTCCTAATGTGACTATCAGCAGATTTCTCAGCAGAAATCTTGCAGTCCAGGAGAGAGTGGGATGATATATTCAAAGTGCTAGAGAAAAAAACCTGCCAACCAAAAATTCATGATCCAGAAAAGCTGTCTTTCCAAAATGAGAGAAATAAAAATTTTCTGAAACAAATAAAAGCTAAGGGAGTTCATCACCACTAGACTTGCCTTACAGGAACTGCTAAAGGGAGTTCTTTAAGCTGAAACAAAAGGCAACTAATTAACATAAAAGTTACAAATGCATAAAATTCAATGGTATAAGTAATAGAGACATATTCAGAATTCTCTAGGACTGTAAGAGTGGTGTAAAGCAATTTTATGCTTAATTTGAGGGTTAAAAAGGCAAAACTATTAATAACTATTACTAAAATTGTCAAAGGATACATATTACAAAATAATGTAAATTCTGACACCAAAAACATAAAATGGGAGGGGGAATAAAAGTGTAGAGTTGTTATATGTGATCAAAGTCAGGTTGTTATTAGCTTGAAATAGACTGATATATGTTTAAGATGTTCTATGCAGGTGTATTAGTCTGTTTCTGTTGCTTATAACAAAATACCAGGAACTGGTTAATTTTAAAGAAAATGAAATTTACTGCATATAGTTTCAGAGGCTAGGAAATTCAAAGTTCAGGGAACACATCTGATGAGGGTCTTGGTAGTAGCAACTGTGACCCAGGGGTCTCACATGGCAGAAAATGGAGGAATAGAGAGACAACTCCTGATGGGCTCTCCTTTTAAAGCCCTCTGAACCATGTCTCTGACCACCATTATTAAGCCATTCACTAAAGCACGGTCCTACAATCTAATCACCTCTTCAAGGTTCCGCCTTTCAATTACCATAATAGAATTTCTCACCCTCAACAGTTACAGTGGGAATTAAGCCTCAGTGAGGTTGGGGGGCACCCCTCTACAGCAGCAGGCCTCACGGTAACCACAAAGCAAAAATCTATAGTACATGAACAAAACAAAAACAGAAAGCATTAAAAAAAAATCCATCAAACTACAAAGGAAGAGAGGAAGAGAGCAAGAGAGGAAAAAGGAAAGTACCTACAATAACAACTAGACAATTAACAAAATGGCAGTAGTAAGTCCTTACCTATCAACAATTACCTTGAATGTAAATGGATTAAATTTTCCTTATTAAGTCAGTATATCTTCAAGTCCCTACTAACTCAAGTCCTTTTTGAATTTTAATAATTTTAAATTTTTTCTCAAATAGACATCCAAAGTTCTTACTAATCCCTGGGAAGATAAATATATATATATATATATTTTTTTTTTTTTTTTTCAGGTGAGAAAACTGTAGTTCAATGTCCTATAAAGCATAAACACAAAACTACAAATTTAAAAGAACCATTTTCTCATTTATTTGTAGAAATGATTAAAATTGAACATTTCACCTGCGTCCGAGAAGCTGGTTTTCCTTTGGTATCAGTGGAAAATTTGCCTTTATTACTAATACGTGCTGCCTGCTCTTTACAGAAATTTATGTGTCTATCAGCTGCATTTTCATTGAATCTCCTCTGGCAATATGGACATTGGATATAATCTAAAACAGATAAAAACAGAAACAGATTAATAACATAATATTTGAAATAGACATAAAGAATCTTAAGTTTTTATGAACAGTAACTCAAGATGTATAATAACATCTTATAGGCAAACACTCCCATTTCCTTATAATCACTCAGCCTGACTTGTCTAAACTTAATACAAAGACTTTTAAGAAAAATGTTTGCTAGCACATGGTAAATTCCAATTCTCTCCTATCTTTAAATCAAATTTGAGGAGGAAAAAAAAGATAAATCCTCAGTAAAAAAGAATGAATAGTAGAGGGAAAATGTTATTTCTTTTTTGCCTCTATTATGCCATGTTTGCATAATGGATATATATTTTTATATGGCAGACTAGTTGAGCAGTAATAACATATAACACTAAAATACATTTTAAAATATGGACTCATCTATTAAAATCTTTTATTTAAGTTAGAGGAAAACTGTCAAGAAATAGTTTAATAAACTTTAAACAATGTTATTTTCTCTTTGAGGTCCCAACAGATGGAAGTGATAAAAATATACCTCACTAACACAATTAATTCAAATTTAAGAAACAGCAAATGTTCCCAAGATAAAATATTCTCCCCAAATGCGAAGTATACTGTAAATATTTTTTTAATTAAATCTTGAAATTATCCCAGAACCAAATCTTGTAGCATTGTAAAAGATCTCAACCAAATGAGACACTGAAATAGACATAAAACTTCAGCAGTGTCAAAAAAAAAAAAAAAAAAGAAATCTTAACCTATTTCAACAATTTTACTTTTTGATAGGGAGTTTGCAGAATTTACATTCATCCGAAACTCAGAAATTTCTCCTGCTTACGAATGGAGTACATCTTAAACCTCTAATAACAAAGAAGTTGTTTTTGTCAGGCGCAAAAGATTAAAAAATGCCTAAGCCCAAATTATCCTGAAGAACTGGCATTCTCTCTAACTTATGTACACATGACAAATGTAGCTATACAGAGTAAGATGCAATATCTAAATATCTCCAAAGCAGAGAAAAAACTCAAGTTCATGGGGAAAATAAGGTAGTATTAGAAGAGACCCAAGACTAGTAGAAGCATCCCTGAAACATTCACAGAATTAAAGTTAATTACTAATAGTTGAGAACAGGGGTTGGCAAACTACAGCCTATGAGCCAAATCCAGCCTGAGTGTTGTCCATTTTGATAAAGTTTTATGGGAATGCAATCACTTACATATTGTCTATGGCTTATTTTTTGCAGCAGAGACAGAGTTGAGTAGCTGCTACAGAGACCTTATGGCCTACAAAGATCAAGATATTTCATACCTGGCCCTTTAGAGAAATAGTTTATCAGACTCTCCTCTACAATAAAGTGTTAAAAATGATCATATCGAGATTTGCTAAAGAACATTCTCTTTGCTAGGAAATAAACCCCAATCTAGACTACTAACATAATTTTGAAGTGACTAACTTGTTATATTAAAATAACAACCTCTTTAAGCTGTTCTAATAACCAATGTTTAAGTGTCAACTGTGCTATTTTATATTCTAAGTCTTTCAGTATCTCAGTATCTCATACAGGGCTGCCAGTCTTGCTTGCTTTTGGTAACAATGAACCAAGCAACATTTACTTGCCCAATGAAGAAAATATAATACACAGAAATTTAAGCCACAATTTAGGTGTATCAGTCTATAGTATACTTTGCCCACATGAATTGTATATTTTAGAAATAATATTATGATTTTTTTTCCTTCCCTGATGAGAAGATGCCAAAGAACCAGGCAACATAAGTATATAAATCCTACTGAATGACTACAATACACAGTGAGCACGGTTAAATATTTCCTGGAATATTAACATTTACTAACATTTAAAAAATATTATACTGCCTTATGTTTAAATAAAAGGATTGAAATAGAAAGATAATACACATCTATGTTCTCCACTGATGCACCTTTATAAGTCTAGATGCCTGAATTATCACCATTATTTTATTCCAAAGCATTTAAAGATTATGCATCATCAGGCTCCATTACTATAAATTAAGCTTAGTAAGTTGAAATTCATAAAAATTCTATCATTTTTCTCTCCACATGAACATTCTGGTCAACGATATTCTATATACCAGGATCATAAGAAGGCGGAGGAGGAGGAGGAAGTTTGCCACCCTCTTTAAGTGCCTGATCAAGGCCTTTAGCTGCTCTTATGGTGGCAATGAATTCTTCATGTTTTCTTCTCCAATTAGATTGTTTCTTTGGTGGTTCTGGCTATAAACAAATAGAAAAAAAAGCAGTATCAAAATTTTTTTTAGTAAATTGAAATAAGATGAGGTAATGTCATATCATTTTAAATGTTCTCTTTTCAGGAGTCCTTAAATAATCTCCTTCCCAAATTTATAATTTTAAAAAGAAGCTATGCAATTGCATTGCATGCAATTTTTTTAATGCAATTCCAGTTGTGACATACAGTACTAAATTGCCTTCTTGTAGGTGTTACATTCATTAATGCTCCTGCCAAGAGTATACTTGCCTGTTTTCCCATAGACCCTCAAAGAGTATGTTATCAAACTTTCAGATTTTTAACTCATAAGAGGTGAAAAACAGTCCTCTCTCTGAGGACCTAATTGTATTTTATCTTATAATAAGTGAGATTGAGCATCTTTTCAAATTGTTAAAAACCATTTATATTTTCTTTTCTGTAAACTGTTTCCTGGTCAACTCATTTGTTGAGTTACTGGCCAATTTTGTAACAATTTCTAGTAATTCATTATAGGAGACTATCCCTTCCCTCCTATGATTTGTGTATCTTTTGACTTTGCCTGTGTGTCTTTTGATAAGTAGAATTGTTTTTTAAATGTAGTTTATTTTACTGATCTTTTCTTTTACAGTCTCTGGATTTTCAGTCACAGTTAGCTAGGTCCAACCTCACACCAAGGTAAAAATGAAATTCTCCCAATGTTTCCATCTAGAACTTTCATGGTTTCATTTTTTAAACTGTAAATCTTTTATTCATTTAGAATTTATCCTGGCTATGATATGGCATATGAATTTAAATTTATTTTTTGTTTTTGAACTTGGCTATGCAGATGTCCCATCATCTTTTATTGACTTTTCCCCCTACAGAAACTGAGATAAAATCTTTACCATATACTAAATTCCCTTCTGGATTTGGGCCTATTTCTGAACTTTATATTTCATTATTCTGACTACCCTTGCATCAGTACTAGTGTTTTAAATATTGAGACTTTATATTTTAATATCTGATAGGGTAATCCTATTTTAATCTCCTTCTTTTTCAATCTTTTCCTGGCTATTCCAGTATGTATATTTTTCCATGTGAACTTCAGAATCAGACTTTCTAATTTAAAATATATATATTTTAACTGAAAAAATTAAACATTACATTTAATGGAATATTCTTTATGGAAATCTTGTATCTTTATTATCAGATTTATTCCTAAATATTTTATATTTTGTGTTTTTTTATATAGGGTCTTTTTTTCATTTTTATGTTTTAAGGGTCTGTTTGTTGAATATATGAAACAGTAATTTCTGTACAGTAACATTATTCCACTACTTCACCTTTCTCTTACTGTAATAATTTTCAGTTGATTAACTTGTGTTTTCCAGGTACATCGTATCTCCAAATACCGATAGTTTTACCTACTCTTTTCCAGTCTCTATGCATCCAATTTCTTTTTCTTATCTATCCATATCAGCTGGCACTTGCTGTACAGGCTGGAGGTTAATCTTGTTCCTGACTTTAATGGAACTACCTCTAATGTCTTCCAAAAAACATAATACTGGCTAATGTACTACAGATTTTTATTTTGTTACATGATTAAAATATCCAACTATTCCTATTATGCCTTTATATTTAAAATCAAGAATATGTGCCAAATCAGCAAAATCAAAAGATGATTCTTTAAAAACACTAACAAGGGATATGGAGATCCTATCAAGATGAATAGACGGTCTGCAGCGTCACTCTCTCCCACAAACCAGCCAAATTTACAACTTTAAAAATGTAACATCAGCCAAGCCGGGGCCACTGGAGCTCAGGGGAAGAGGAGGAGAGATCTACGGAGTTCATGAAGGCGGGAGAAACTACGAAGAGAGAAAGAAAAAGCTGCTCTGAGCATTTCTGGCTGCAGCTGCTTTAAGGCTCCAGCTGATGAGCGCATGGAGCAGGAGCCGGCAGAAGCCACAGCTGTACCCTTCAGATGGAGTTACTTGGAGGCAGCAGGGGGGAAGAGGGCCTTGGCGGCCCCCAGGACAGCAAGACCGCTAATAGGGTTCACGTGGACTCAGGCAGGAGCGAGGAGCCAGAACAACTGAAAAAAAGGAGCCACTCAGAGGCCGGTGAGTCATCACAAGGGACCAGCACAGGGCCTGTCCCATGGGAAGTGTTTGGAGCACAGGTGGTGGGGGAGACAGGCCCACCAGGAGAACACTGGGACACAGCAAAGACAGCTGATCTGCCCCCAATCAGCACAGGACCACTCAGACGAAACTGGTCAGTAATGCAGAATTGCATGGGGTGCAGTTTGATGGAGAAACTCAGGCCCAGATCAGAGATTTTACAGAACACAGATCCACCGGGTCTCTGGAGTGCTGGAAGTACCTATAAGGTCAACCATTAAACCCTGAGCATTCCCTAGGGAAACAGCAGCAAAGTAGCAATTTAAACAACCACACAGCTCAAGTACTTGTTCGCACAGGAAGTTCCCCCGTGTTAGAAGCAAAGGACAAAAAATTAGTTCTGGCCCAGGCACACCAACAGCACCTTGGAGCCTGCCTGGGAACTGAAGCCTTGGATCTGGGGACCAGACCCCACTCCCACTTCCAGGCAAACTATACCAGTGCCTCAGGGACAGCCTGGGGACCTGAAGCATGGAGAAGGGGACTGGATCCCCCTCCCACAACCAGGCACACCACGCCAGCACCTTAGGGCCTGCCCAGGGACCCAAAGCAAGGATAAGGGGACCAGACCTCTCTCCCACAACCAGGCACACTGAGCCAGCATCTTGGGGTCCACCCAGGGACCCGGGGTATGGAGTCAGGGACTTGACCTCTCTCCCATAACCAGGCACAACATGCCAGCAACTCAGAGCCCACCCAGTTACCCGGGGCAAGAAGGAGAATGGTCCTCTCTCCCACAACCAGGCACACTGCGCAAGTGCTTCAGGGCCTGCCCGGGGAACCAAGGCATGAAGAAGGGGACTGGACCTCTCTCCCACAACCAAGCACACCAAGCCAGCATCTCGGAGCCTGCCCATGGTCCCAGGACAAGGAGAAGGGGACCGGACCACCCTCCCACAACCAGGCACACCAAGCCAGTGCCTTGGGTCCCACCCAGGGACCCAAGGCATGGAGCCAGGAACCAGACCCTCCTCCCACAACAAGGCACATCACACCAATACCTTGGGGCCTACCCAGGACCCGAGGCAAGGAGGAGGGGACTGGACCTCTCTTCCACAACCAGGGACACCGTGCCAGCACCTCGGGGCCCACCTGGGTACCCGAGGCATGGAGAAGGGGACTGGACCCTCCTCCCACAACCAGGCACACTATGCCAGTACCTCAGGGCCCGCCCAGGGACCCGGGACATGGAGAAGGGGACTGGACCCCTCTCCCACAACCAGGCACATGGCGCCAGCGCCTTGGGGCCTGCCCAGGGACCAGAGGCATGGAGAAGGGGACCAAACACCCCCCCCAACCAGGCATATTGCCAGTGCCAAGGAGCATGCTAAAAACAGCACCTCCACATGGGTGGCCCACCACAGCCACCACAATAACCATGGCTGCTGCAAAAGTGGCTAGACGCCACAGCCACCATGCAGATGGTCTGCCAACCACTAGAGTGCATTCACACAAGAAGAGTCACCAGCAGAGACAAAGAAAAGAAGAGGATGTCTCTTTCCACAAAACCCATTTCAGAGTGACAGAAGAAGCATCTGCTCTATGATAATATTGGGGGACCTGATCACATCTCTCAGCATTGGACAGATCATCTCGGCAAGAAGTTAACAGAGTAACCATTATTCTTTCAGAAGTAGAGAAGAAATCTAGGGCAATTAGAGGGGGGAGAGGGAGGCAATGGGGGAAGGGGAAAGGTTGGACAAGGGGCATAAAGAATAATTACAATTTGTAACAATATATATGCTAGTAATATTGATTTAATCAATGTATCTCAATGTTCAACCCCAAAAATATGTATAATCGATTTCGATTTTGATTCAATTAAATAAATAAATAAATAAATAAATAAATAAATAAAAATAAAAACACTAACAAGGCAAGACAACTCAAGGAAAAAGAGAACACAAATTACCAAGGAATGGAAAATAATATATGACAGAATTATTACAAACATAAGAGAATAAGATATTATAAAGAAACTTTATGCCAATAAATTTGATAATTAAGATGAAACGTGCAATTTCCTTGAAAAACACAACAAAGCAGATACCAGAAAAAAACGGAAAATCACAGTAGTCGTATTTATTTTTAAAAATAAATTTATTCCTTCCCACAAACAAACTCCTGGCTCACCTGCCTTTATTTTTGAATTCTGGCAGGCATTTAAGAAAGAAATAGCTTCAATCTTAAACTCTTTCAGAAAATAAAAAACAAGGGAATAGCTTTCCTATCAATTTTGTGAAAGCAGCAAAATTTTGATTAAAAAAAAATTACAGACCCACTTCTCTCACAGATATAGATGCAAAAGTCTTAAATATCAGCAAATTTAGATGTTTGAGATGACTGACTCTTTACAGTTTATTTTACAGCAAAAACACCTGATCACAACATTCATCTGCTCCATAGTGAGTATTACTTATCTACTGGTAAGTGTTGCTGCTCTTTTCTACCTTTTTTCTCATAGTATCTTTGTACCAAGGCTGAGTTAACAAGTTTTTATTACTCATTACTGAATGAGTTAGGTTTTTCTGGTACAGCTATTTGTAAGAGGTTTTGGGGAGAAGAGACCCAGAGGAGCCTTCCAGGCTACAAAAAACAGTGTCTCTTCTCTCTGTCAAACCAGATACAGACTACTTCCTGCAAATAAAGCCTCTCTGTGTTATTACATACACCTGCTTCTTCTGGTTCTCTAAAACAATACGGGTCCAGGAGGGCTATTACTACCTGTCCTGCTTCCCTCAGATGCTATAAAAAAACACTTCAAAAAAAGGACACAGCCTTTTACGTTAGGCCCCTCAGGTCCAAGAAGGGCATTTTCACTAGTGGTTTCTGAGAGCCTCTGCTACTAGACCTCCTCAACTCTCTATTCTTCCTCTCCCCATTTTCTCCCTACTGGCTTTTGTCCAATTTCAGCCTGCTCTTCCCAATTCCTGGCTACCCACATTCCTATAGCTAATCCCGGTTCCTGCCTTGGCTATAGTAAACAAGAGATATACACTCTCTGGTAAGACCTCTCACCTTTAAGAAATCACTTTTAAGGTGAGGAAACGCCTCATTTTTAAAGTGGCAGATTCCCAGAATCTGGGCCACAAACCCATCACCAACTTCCTCTTATGGGTAACTTCTCCTAGCTCTCAATTGCTTTGGGCTGCCTTTACATGGTAAAGGTAGTCTGTGGATTATGCCTGCCTTTACTTTTTCCAGAAATGGAGTTTGTAGTTGCTTTGCCCCCACTCTGCTTGTGATTTTTTGCAGAATTTCCTTGATACAAGCAAATATATTGAGAATTACCCTACCATATCCAAATCTTCTAAGATATTGGTTCTGATACTTTAATGTGAACACGACTCACCAAAGGATTTTGTTAAAATGCAAGTTCTAATTCAGTATGTCTGGGTGGGACATGAGATTCTGCATTTCTAAATGTTCCCAAATTGTTCTGATATTATTGCTCTATGAACCACACATATGATAGCAGGGCAATAAACTACTTAATGTAAAACAATGGCTTTTACTTTGCTTTTTTCTAAAGATTAATTTTTAAGTATACAACCTCCCACCCCTTAAAGAAGAAATAGGATAAATAACACTTATTGAGATAATCTTAGGAAATCCCCATAATAACCCTACAAGATCAATACTTCTACTTTCACCATTTTATAGGTAAACAGAAGAAAGAGATTAAGTAACTTGCCCAAAATAAAGTATGTAGTGGAGCCAGGGTTAAATCTCAGCATTCTGACTCTTGAGCCAGCTTTCATACCCACTATATTATACTGCCTCCAAAGATTTGGTTAGTTTATCTAACTAAGCTAATCAAAACTAATACAATCGTGTATCTGGCAGATTACTAAGAAAAACTTCAAATACTGGTTTATGCAACTCATTCAAACTTTACCATTCTTCCCTTAAATATTCACAGACTGAAAAGCCAAGATAAACATCTGATTTTTCTATTATCAAGTGATTTTATTAGCAAGATTAATCCCCCATAGGAAAATGCTCTTCCTTTACCACTGGAAAAAGTTATTAGCATTGAAATCAGGGTTTTATTTCAAAAGCCTATTCAATTAGGTAATTAGTGTCCACCTTTTTACTGAAATGACTCTTTAAAACTATGTTGAACAAAGTACTTAAATGATTTATTCTTAGCAATATATGACAGGTATTCGGGACAGACTATCTCAGGTTTGTTGCTTTGGTTCCAAGAAAGAAAATAAGCTGACAATAGCTATACATGGACAACTGAACAAATGATAAACCTTTTCCCCAGAAAGCTTAATACAGATTACAAATACTGGCAATCAATCAATCAAAATAATCAGTATTTATTATGCTAAGATGTTTGTAAATAATAGCTTTACTTTCTCTCTAGAGGGATTACACTACTGGTAAGAGATAGTAATAATTCAAAACTTAAGTTGTATCTCAAGTGATTAACAATGACTTAAAAAGAACATATGACGATTTTTTTGTCTTAATTATTTCCAGCCTATAGCTAAGCAATTAGCTCTTCAATGCTACAAAAACCTCAATGTAATTCACAGAGTTTGAGATGGCACCTTTTCAGTAGTTTAAAATTTTATTCAAAATAAAATTTATTTTATAAGCTTCTGATAATTTCTAAATTGAACACATAAAGGAGAATTTTGTTCTTTAATCTCAGTGTAACAAATAATTATAATTACTTTTAATATACATAACAGCAAGGTTCATACTGTTTAAGGATTATGTAGTTACCCTCGGCTTAAGAGGTTTTACTGTTGGAATATCAGTTCCTTCGGCTCTCTGTCTGCTTGAATCAAAAGTCTTCCGTTTTTTAGTAGCAGTTTTCTGGCAAATAGGTCCATGCTTTTTCTGTTAAGATGAAGAAATGTAACATATCATTTTCTATTCTACAGAAGGGAAAACTATAAAACTTTATTCAAATTGAGACCAATTTAAAAACCTAGATCAATTTAAAAATCTGAAGATCATTACACAAAAATTATAGGAAGCCATTGTTTTGGACTAAGCTCCTGTAGTAGGCCCCCCAAAAACCAGACTAAAAACCAAACTGAAGTCATTCATAGTAAAGACCCAAGTCACCAAACTGAAACTAAGTTGTTATCTGGCCTTCCCAGAAATCAGGAAAGAGAGATAGCCAAATTTCCCAAACAAGCCAGTTTTAATAGACATGATAATAAAGTTCCCTCTACCTTTAATCCTCACAACAAAAAGTATCCTGATGTTAACAATCAGTTATTTTTTTTATTGTTCTTTTTCCCTGTTCCCACCTTACAAGAAACTACCGCCTTACAAGAAACTAACTTGAAAATGACCAATCCACTTTTTGTTCTTCATTTCTGCTTTCTTCAGCTCTTTTCTGGCTATAAAACTAACTACCTCTGCTTAGCTCACTGGAACATTTATTCCATTCTATGGAATGAAGTGCTGCCAGATTCTAGAATCACGAATAAAACCAATTAAGATCTTTAAACTAAATTGTTGTAGTCTTTTGACAAAACAAAATAAATAATAACTGCCTGGGGTTGAATGTCCCCCACAAAATTAGTCCCCACTTCTACAGTGTAAAGAGGGTAGGGAGTCCTATTATAGTAATTGAAAAGTAGGGCCTTCGAGAGGTGATTAGATTGTAGGACTGTGCTGTAGTGAATGGATTAATAATGGTGGTCAAGGGTGTGGTTCTGAGAGCTTTAAAAGAAGAGCACATGAGAAGTTCTCTCTTGCTCTGCTCCACCATTTTCTGCCATGTGAGACCCTGGGTAACTGTTGCCACTACCAAGACTTTCACCAGATGTGTTCCCTGGACTTCAGACTTCCCAGCCTCCAAAACTATAAAGAATAAGTTTTGTTTTCTTATAAATTACCCAGTTCCAGGTACTTTGTTATAAGCAATGAATGAGAAATGACTAATACAATAGTAAATAAATAAGAAATACCTTGCCTTAAATAAAATTAGGTTTTAAAACATACATATGATACATGTTATAAGTTTTCTCACAAGAAATTACAAAGAAATATTCTTCCAAAACTTTATTAAGGGTTATTTAATATTCTTCTCCTAGTTTTTGCATTGCTAAGAATAAGGAAAATAATGTAACCAAGTCAAAGCTACTTGAGTAAAAAAGAAAAGTCTTCACTAAATACATGAACGTAGATATTAGGAAAAATATATATAAATAGAGAAGAATGCACTAGTGATAGGATTACAAAAGTTAAAATAAAAGTAGTAGTTTGGATTACTAAAGTTAATAGTGTGTTAATATAACATTAACACAAAATAGGAAAGCAAAGTGGTCAGACTTGTGTCTTTTTCCCACAATTATCCCTTTCCTCCCTTCTGGAACTCAAACTTTCTTTCTTCACCTAGGATTTTTCTTGAGCTAATGTTCCACTCACAGGGTTTTGTTTTGTTTTCTTATAGTTGCCAACTCATTTATTCATTTTAAGGACATTATAATGTCCTTCTAATTAACCAATTGGATATTCTTCCTCCACTATATAAAGCATGCTGACTGATGACAGGAGAGCACTAACTGCACTGTTTTTCTTTTTTCTTTTGATAAACGTTGAAGAAGCTGGAACTCCTAAAACTTTATCTAGGAAAAAAGAAAACCTCAGTTTATTTGGTGCCATGGAACCTCTGAGCTTTCAGTACACAATTAGTAAACAACTGTTTAATATGCTTGTTTTCAGTTTTCATTTCAACAAACAAGCAATGTTACTATAGCAATTGAAATAAAAACTCGTAAGTATAACAACAAAAAAATGAGGCCAGCAAGTGACTTTCTGGTAGACCGATGCATGCCTGTTCCCATAAATTGTGTTTTACATGTCAAGGGCATGTGGTGCTTGTTTCTAAAACTGATTATACAAGTTGTAGTTGTTACAGTGATAACATCACTTAAGTATTACATAAATAAATTGGAGCAAAAAAGGCATTTTTTTTGCCTGTGAAAACTTGGCTGAATGCTTTGAATATACTTTGAAAAATAATGAATTGATAAGGAAGAAAAAATTACTAAATGTGTAGGCAAGATGTTTTCAAAGGATTACAAAAAAGCTATCATTATTTAAAAAGCATCTGAAGACAGAAGGACATTTTGGATCATTAATTCCTCACTTAGCATTAAAGACACCAACTGGAAATAGCAATATGGTGCACAGAGGATTGTGACAGAATTCTAATCAGCAGATCCATAATTCTTTGTCCTAACTCAAAATATTAATAAATGTATATTTATGTTTGAAGTTAAAATATTTAATGTGCATAGGCATGATTTTTCTTATTCACTATCTAGCTGCCTAATTTTTATTAAGATCAGTTAAAAGTGCTTCTGTCTGTATATATCAAGTACTAAAAGAATGCATAATATATTTTAGGTATATTTTTATACTGAAAAAACAAAACAAAAACTTTTTCTTTGGAATATTTCAAATGTACACAAGAGTTGAGAAAATGATATAATGAATCCCCATTTACTCATCACCCTGCTTCAACAATTACAAAGATTTTAGCAATTTTGTCTCATCTATTCCTGCTTTCTTTCCTGAAATACTTTAAAGCAAATCCCAGACATCATAACATTTTGTATCTGTAAATACATTGTTATGTATTTCTAAAAGGTATTTTCTTTTGTTTCTGTGATTTTGTTTGTTTTTGGTTATATTCCCACAAAGCTAGGTATAATTTGACACTTTAATAAAATAGTTCTGAAGACCAATCAAACTATAAAGGAAAGAGAGCACTCTAGAAGAATGACATGGATAGAACCAAGGCTTTTGAACAAAAAAACACTACCTAGTATCTCTTCAAAAATTATTCCACACAAGTTGTTCTGAAGTATTACGCAATTACAGATCTATTAAACCCCAAAGGAAAAAGGTACAGGATCAATCTACTCACTAATGCTACTGGAAAGAATGTTCTTCCACAAATCTTGCAAGGTAACAATTCTCCAACTTGGACAACACTTCCATTTTCTAAAACAGAAAAGAATTTAACAAATATTTCTATAGCTTAAATTGTGAAACTTCAAATTTTAATTTTTCTCTTTAAAGTTTTTCTTAATTTCATAGGTAAATTTTAGTTTCACAGGTAAGTTGTCAATTCTTGTGGAAAATGTCTTGTTTCACTTGGAAATAAGCAAAATTATCAACAAAAATGACCACAAGACTTAGAGTTATCAGTGGTCAAAAAGGCTATGATAAATGTGAGTTATGATTTAAGAGTAACCAAACTGATATTGTTGAAATATCTAGTTTTCTTGTAATTACTTTAACCAAATCAATTTGTCATATTCTCTTAACTTGTAGGCTATCTCTACTGTAAATTACAGGTTGAGTGTCCCTCATCCAAAATTCTTGGGCCCAGAAGTGTTTCAGATTTTGGGATATCTGCAGAGTGCATACCAACGGAGAATCCCTAACCTGAAAATCTAAAATCCTAAATGCTTCAATCAGCATTTCCTTTGAGCATTATGTTGGTGCTCAAAAAGTTTCAAATTTTGGAGTATTTCTGATTTCACATTTTCGGAGTAGGGATGCTCAAGCTGTAACAAAATTTAAAAAACAAATTTATTGTATTAATCTCCAAGGTGTGAAGAAATACCATTGGTGATCAGTTAAGTGACTGCCTTAGATGATCTAGGGAGTCTAGAATAAAAAGAATCTTTTTCTATTTATCACCAAACAATAGAAAGTACAACACTCTAAGGATAAGATCACCTAATTATGCAAAATGCATGTATTATACGAATTGTTCATTATTTTATACATATAAAACATATATTAAGATTCACCAGAAAATTGAGATATTCTGACCTCATGAGCATAATTCATTAAATAATGAAGAGGTGACTATGACTTTCACTCAATTAAAATTAATATATCCATTATGTACCTGGATACAATACATTTTATTACTAAAATGATTTTTTTTTTAACCTACATTTTTTTAACCTACATCTTTGGGATTCTACATAGACAATTTATTTTCTAGCCAAATATCAAATTTATTTCCACATTTGTAATTTTCTCAGAATGATACTTGAACCAGTAACATAGTTCCTATATTTTCTGCTGAATATTTGACTGTTAAAATTTTTTTCTCATATGAAAGACTAAACTGAAAACATTTTCCTTTTGAAGTAACATATACAAAGTTATGGAAAAAAGTACAATTACAACTCCATATAATCTGTTCCAAGGGACTAATATATATATATTAATCAGGTGAACCAAAACAGACATCAGTGAGAATACATTCAAATACATTTAACAGAAGAACTATATTTTTTTTCTCTTTCTCCTAGTACTCCACTGTCCTATTTTACTGGTAGACAGTGGCTATTTATCATCTCAGATGGAGGCAATGTCTGCATAGTGTCAGTTAAGCAATGAACACTACAACAGCAAAGCTAAGATTTGACTGATTTGCCTTCTCCAGTGCCAGGGGCTATGTTATTTAGGGAGAGCAACCTTATTTATCCAGATCACTTAATTTCAATAACAATCCAGAAAGCTAAGGTAGTTGCTAGATGGTATCTATTAGGTTCATTAAGACATAATGTCTTCAAAACAATGGTCAAAGTAACACTGAATATATTAAGCTTGTTTATAGTTTTCATGTATGTCTTTAAATACTAAGCAACAATTTAAAATTTCATCAATACAAAACGTTAAAAAGGGGGCCGGCCCATGGCTCACTCGGGAGAGTGCGGTGCTGATAACACCAAGGCCCCGGGTTCGGATCCCATATACGGATGGCCGGTTCGCTCACTGGCTGAGCGTGGTGCTGACAAAACGTTAAAAAGTATCACATATTTTACTTGCTTAAAAGTATATTTCAATACCTACTTGTCAAGCAGACGACAAAGTATAATCTTACAAAAATTACCCACTGAGTAAAATCAATTAAACACATGGAAATAATCTGAGTGCCTACTTGAGCACCTACTACTTGCCAAGCATGTACCAAGTAAAAGCAACACAAGGGTGGAATAACACAAGCATTGCTCTCATAAAGCTAATACAATCTATATAATTTACTTACTCAATATACCTAAGAATTCCTGCTTTTTATACTAAAACCTAATAGCAACCAGAATATTACCAATTGGAATGAAATCCAATTCTTGGTATTAATTTGCACAAGTTATCAACATGTTTAAAATGTTTTCAAAGGAAAAGGACATCACTAAAAGGCATTTAAAAAAAAAGAAAAAACATCATTTAAAATGCATTTAAAAGCAAGTATCTCAATAAAAAGAAAAACCTTTTAAAAAATGAAAGCCATTTCATTCAAAATACATAAAGATATATATTGTATATATGCATATATGAATTTATAATTTTCTTCTTTATTAGCTGGTCACAGAGCATAGTCCTACAATTCACAAAATATGGCATGTGCATATGTGTTGATGTCAAGATCTACTGAGGAAACTTCTACCAACAGGTCATGATAAATAGCTGAAGCTGTACAGACAAAAGCCACATTTTGTTCCAAAGGTATTTACTAAAAGACATGACAGAGTAGTTAAAAAACAAAACAAACAAACAAAAAAAGCCACTAGAATTCGTCTTATATTATCTAACTTCAAGTCCCAGCTCTGTCACTGAGAACTATGTAACCCTGGGCAAGATATTTAACCTTTCTAAGGGTCAGATTTCTCTTCTATAAAATAAGGAAAATAGGTTAAATAACATATGTGGCCCCTTCTATCTGTAATATAACAAAATCCACCTTAACACCACATTAGCAAGAAAAATACATGGATAATAGGACATCTTTCTTATAGGTATTATATTTTTTTAAAGTTTATTATATATAAGAATGGTTAAACCAACTGCAGATGGTGGAATGAATACTTCAGGTAGTATGTACTATGTTGAAGAAATCAATCACTCCATCTACCTACAAAGAAAACTGAGACTCTGAAAGGACCTATACAAAGAACATGACATTTCTCTCATTGGAAAGGTCTCTACTACATAAGTTATAAGAAAATGTATGACTAATGATATAGGTAGACTCAGTTAAATGAGGATAATATCTGCTTAATTAACCTTAAAATTTGAGAGGATTGACTAAGATGTCACATAAAAAATTTTTACATATAAAAATGCTCTGCAACCTATACAAATAAAAAATACAACTTTCCAAAGCAAGCAGGCAAACTCCACCAATCTCTCCTGAGTGGCTAAAACTAGCAAATTTGCAGCTCATAAAAATACAGTAGAGAGATGATATTTAAGGGGTGAATACTGTAGCAGAGAGCAAACACTGTTGAAAGGGGCACTCAAACTGTTGGACAGAACCAAATCAATAAAGTACCTTAACATTCTGGAACTCTTGAGAAACCAATCTCTCCTCACAAAATTTATCCTGCATGCACTGTTGATTCTGTTATGAGTTGTTATACTTAGCAACCTCAAAACCTGCGCAATCGTAAGGCCTGGAAGAGTATCTTTATATAATACTATTATACAAGGGGTCTTCAAAAAGTTCATGGAAAGATTTGTATTATTTTTTAATTCTATTTTTTCCACGAATGTTTTGAAGTACTCTTGTTTTCTATCATGGCTCATATGAATCTAAACTACAACACTCAATAAACCTCTCTTTTGAAGCACATAACATGTTATACCATTTTTTCCCCATGATCCTTTCCAAAATTTAATTACTTTCATATCAACAATCTCCAATATCTCACAAGATTTCTCTTTTTCAGCTCATCCTAAGCCACTCCAACACAGAAACTTCACTCTTCACTCCATTTTAGTCAGTCATCTGTACTCTAGTTCAGCAAAAACGATTACGAAAAAAACTTAGAAAGTTGTACTCTGGACTCTTAAAATATTCAAGCTTGCTCTCTAACCACAGACTTCTACCTTTCCCAAAGTCACTTTCTTGATCTCAGAGTAACTTCCATTTTCTTAATAAGCCCATTCTTGGCTACTCTTCCCTTCCTACCCAGTCTGAATATGACCAGTCATTCCCACTACTTTCACCAATCACCCTCAAATCCCTTGCTGTATGGTCAAATGTTTGAAGAATGCTAGATTACACAAAGTTAAATGGGTTTTCTTACAGCAGAACTTCCTTGATCTCAAAAAAGAGACTTAGTATGCTGTTATTTCCCCAAACTTCATCAGCAATCCTTCCTATCCCCAAGAGATATGTAGTACAAGTGTCTTGACTAGCATGTTTTTTCCAACACTGACTTTCATTTTCTGCTTAGTCCCACCCTACATCTCATTTACTCCCAATGTGAATGCCAAGCAGACTTTATTAGGCCTAATTACTATATTAAAATAGATCCATCTGTTGATTCAACAAGTATTTGTTGAGCACCTAGCATGAGACAGAAACTGTTCTAGGAAGTAGGAATACAGGGATGAAAAAAATAAAGACCCAGATCTTATGGAACTTCTACTCTTCTAATAGAGAAAACAATAGACAAAAACAATTAAATATATAAAATGTGGGGTAGTGATAAGCATAAGGAAGCAAGAACAGTAAGGGAAGAGAAGAGAGTCATAAAGCTGTCTTTGGAAAGTGGGTAGGATCAGGCAAAGCAGCTTTAATAAGGAGACTTTAGAGTAAAGACCTTAAGAAATGGAGATAACTAATTGTCAAATATGAAGCACTCTTTTATCTTTTACTTTTTAAATTTTATTTTATCAATATACAATGTAGTTGATATCCATGTCCCTTTACCATGTCCTCTTTCCCTCCTGCCTCTCCCCCATCCCCAATCAAAATCATATCTGTTCACTTGCCTTAACAAGTTCAAGGAATTGTTGTGATTGTTGTGTCCTCCCCCATTTGCTTTGCTTGTTTATTTATTTATTTTTAGCTCCAACAAATACTTGAGAAAATGCGGTATTTCTCTTTCTGTGCCTGGCTTATTTCACTTAATATAATTCTCACTAAGTTCATCCATGTTGGTGCAAATAGTAGTATTTCATTCTTTTTTATAGCAGAGTAACGATTGTGTAGATATACCACAGTTTCCTTATCCACTCATCTGATGATGGACATATTGCTGGTTCCAACTCTTGGCTATTGTAAATAGTGCTGCAATAAACATGGGAGTACAGGTATCCCTTCAACATGATGATTTACATTCCTCTGGGTATATTCCCAGTAGCAGAATAGCTGGGTCATATGGTAGATCTATCTGTAATTGTTTGAGGAAACTTAATAGCATTTTCCACAAAGCCTGCACCATTTTGCAGTCCCACCAACAGTGCATAAGAGTTCCTTTTTCTCCACAGCCTTGTCAGCATTTATAATTCTCAGTCTTTTGGATATTAGCCATCCTAAATAGAGTGAGATGGTATCACAAAGTGGTTTTGATTTGCATTTTCCAGATGTGAAGTGATGTTGAGCATTTTTTCACGAATCTGTTGGCTGTTTGTATATCTTCCTTTAAGAAATGCCTATTCAGCTCCTTTGCCCATTTTTAAATTGGGTTACTTGTTTTTTTGCTGTAAAGTTGTTTGAGTTCCTTGTATATTCTGGATATTAATCCTTTGTCAGATGTATATTTTGCAAATATATTCTCCCACTCTGCTGGTTGCCTTTTCACTCTGTTAATTGCTTCTTTTGCTGTGCAGAAGCTTTTCAGTTTGATATAATCCCATTTGTTTATTTTTCCTTTGGTTGCCTGTGCTTTTGGGGTCATATTCATAAAGTCTGTACCCAGTCCTACTTCCTGGAGTGTTTCCTCTATAAATGGTCCTGGGAAAATTGGATATTCATATGTAGGAGAATGTAACTAGACCTGTGCCTCTCACCATATACCAAAATCAACTCAAAATGGATTAAAGAATTAAATATACATCCTGAAACAATAAAACTCCTTGAAGCACTCTTTAGAATCCTCATCCTCCTGGACCTTTCTACAGCATGAAGCACTGCTGATAAATCACTTCTACCTTTAAAGTCCTTCCTCTCTTGCCTTCAATGATATTCCTTTCTCCGAAGCCCAAGTTTTCCAGATCTCACAAGCTAAGCAGAGTTTGACCTGGTTAGTATTTATACTACCTAGGAACATCAGGTGCCATCAGCTTTTTCAGGCACATATTTGCTACTCAATAAGTATTTTCTTAATATTTTTAAACCTTCTTAAAGACTCCCCCCCATGCCAATTTCCTTTCCTGCTTGCTATGGTTTGAATGTGTCCCCAAAGTTCAAGTGCTGGAAACTTAATTCCCAATGCAACAGTATTGAGAGGTGGAACCTTTAAGATATTAATACCATTATCAAAGGAGCGGGTTCCTGATAAAAAAAGGTGAGTTCAGGTGACTTTCTCCTTCTGTCTCTCTCTCTCTCATGTGTGCTCTCTTACCCTTCTGCCTTCCACCACAAGATGACACAGCAAGAAGGACACAGCAAGATGGTCCTCACCAGATACAAGTCTCTCAACCTTGGACTTCCCAGCCTCCAGAACTGTAAGAAATAAATCCCTGTCCTTTATAAATTACCCTATCTGTGGTATTCTATTACAACAACACAAAGTAAGACACTGTTCAACCCTAAAACATTAGTTTCTCCCAAATTTCTTTCCTCAATTTGTTATATACGTTTTGCCTGGGTGATTGCATCCATTTGATGTCACTTACATGCTGATAACTACGAAACTAAAAGCTCCAAGTGAATATTTACAAGTACCTATGAGACTTTTCTACCAGTTACCCTTGAGTACTGTACAAACACATTTCTAAAGCCAAACTCATTACCTCATCCCCCAAACGTGGTTGTCTTCTCAGTGGTATTACTTCTTAGTGGTATTACTTCCTAGTCTAAGCTAAAAAGATGCTTTCTCGGGGCCAGCCCGTGGCTCACTCGGGAGAGTGCGGTGCTAATAACACCAAGGCCCCGGGTTCGGATCCCATATATGGATGGCCGGTTCGCTCACTGGGTGAGCGTGGTGCTGACCACACCAAGTCAAGGGTTAAGATCCCCTTACCAGTCATCTTAAAAAAAATAAATAAAATAAAAAATAAAAATAAAATAAAAAGATGCTTTCTCTTTGACTCCTTTTCCCTCTCACATGCAGCAGTCATATCTCATCTTTCCATCTCAGAAATATCTTATAAATCTATCTTGCCTTTTTAGTTCCTGCTCTTAGTTCAAATCCTCATCACATATATGCATATGTACTTCCAGCCTCTCCCTTTTCTGGTCTACCCTGCTGCCACAGTTATTTAAGGAGAAAGATAACAATCCCTTCCAGCATGCTATGTTTTTCCTGTACTGGATCACTCTTAAGCTCCTAACATACTTTCTACGAGTTTATCCATCCAGTAATCATGTATGTATTGAGGGGGCCTCCTATGTACTAGGCACTTAGCTAAGTTCTTTATATATGTTAATTCATTTACTACTTAGTAGAGTTCAGGTAGTTTGGTATTTAATAGCTCCATTTTTTATAGCTGAGAAAACTGAGATTCAGATTAAGTAAACTGTCAAACCACAGAGCTAATTAAAAAAAAAAATGCAAAGCAAGGATTCAAACACAGTCCTCTCCAATTAAAATACCTGGCATCCAATTCAGTACCAGGAAATAATGAATGCTAGATAAATTAATAAAAATGAAGAATTAATGAAGAATTATTCAGTAAACTATTTATACAAGGGAAAACCAAAACAAAACAGAAACTTTAATGGGATGATAGCAGTCTTCCAGCAGATCAGGGACTACATATGAGAACAGCAATCAGACTTCTGATCAAGTTTGAGTGGGCAGTAGTAAGGTGTAATAATTTCAGCAGTCTAAAAGAGGAATTGGTGGCCTGAGATCTGCCACAATTGTTATAACTGCTTATTACAATGTTAGAAAGGGAATGACAGTCCTGTACATAAGGATAAAACCTACTTAGAGTTTATCACCTCTGCATTTTACAGATGAAAAAGTTTATAAGATATTGGAACACTCCCAAGTCTGGGACTATTTCTATTACCCTTAGATATATCTTTAGGGCACAAGTTTTAGGTGAAAAGGAATTAAAGGCTTTGCTCTAATTACACAATACAGAAATACTCAGATATAAATTATAGAAAGTCATGAGCAATAACTTATATTTGATTTCAAAATACAGTGTTCAGCCTAATAGCTCATTTCTTCAAAATCCAAGAACAAAAAAATCTCAGAAGAACACAAATAATATAAGCAGTATATGTTCTACATACAAATAACGTAACATTTATAAGAAAGAGTAGAGTTATCTTCAACAGCATTTTTCAAGAGTCCACTATTTTCTGGTTTTACAACTAAAACTAGTCAGTAACTATTTCAACTAGAGACATAAGTCTAATGCCAAAGAGTACAACATTTGATCAATTACTATGATACATTAAGCAAACTCTTAAAGATTTCTTACTAAATACCAAAACATAAGGTTAATAAACACCTTCAAAGTAGCAGACTTTAACTTCCAATACAGGGAAGAAACTTTATTTTATCGGTCACTGTAACAATGCTTATTAAAGGAAGACATGGATGAATGAATGAGTGAATGGTAAAGTTAAGATTCAAAGTTTTGATACTTGCAAAGTGCGATTAGGGACTGATTGGAAAGAAAAAAAAAAGGCACTATCCTAACAAACAGAAAACTCTCAGAGCTTTTATTAGGTTGAACCGCTTGAAACTACCAATACTCAACTGTTTTGCTCTACGAAAAGGGCAATTTCATATATTTCACCCAAATTCATTACGATTAAACACATCATAGTTAATGACAGCATCTTATTTTATTAGAAAAAGAAAATTAAAGACCAGGTACTATTTAACATGATACATCATAAGCTGGGCCCATAAAACATGCCCATACCATATTACATCAGAATCCATGTATCTCATCATCCACGTAACTGAGCACTGTAATAGGTTTCCATTATATTCTAAAAGCATTCTTAGTAAGGCTTCAATAGTAATGTCTTAGCCTGCTAAAATGTAAAGTCCACTAAAATGTATATTCAGTGGGGGCAGGGCTTTGTTTTTATCTTTTGACGCATCCCCAGGGCCTAAAATAATGCCCATCATAGACAAAGTCATTTATTTGATAACAATATTTATTTTACCTACTTTGTGTCAGACTCTGTTTTAGGTGCTTAAGATACATAAGTGAAAGATCAGATGAAGATCTTTGCCTTAATTACAAATGTTGAATAAAATTTTAAAAATCTGCAAACTGTTCTAAAGCACTTTATATACATTATAATCTTGTGAGAATTCCAGAGCACATGCTCCTACACACCGTGCTATACTACCACCACATATTTTTAAATAATTAAAATAAAAAATAAGCTGCCGCCAGAGGAGTCCCCTGAACAAAGGCATCTTGAAAGTAAGGAGTACTATCATTACAATTTCTTATTTCATGTAAACCTGAATAATTTTCCTAAAATAAAGAACAAGACCTTCACAGGACATAGCATACTGAGGCTGACTACAAATAGAAAATTATCAGAATGCTTTGATTCTCTATAGTCTTCAAGGTATTTACTATGAGAGCTTTACCTCAGAGCAAAAGCATAACATAAACTCATACTCATGTTATTACATTTGCTTTTCAGTGAGCTAGGTCACTGAAAAAGTTACCACTTACCACTTTTCATAACACAACCTGAAATATTTCACTCTCTAGCATGCAACAATACACAGGACTCAGTGCCTCTGCTCATTCTCAGTTCCACCTGAATTCTTGTAAATTAGTTGAGGGGTGGGGGAGGGGAGCTAAGTCAAGACAACAGGATCTTTCCATTATGAAGGCTTATTCTTCATCAAAACGATTAACCACAATTTAAAAAAACAAACAAACTTGAAACTCGTGTTGCCAATGCTAGTTGGGCTTTTTCTTCGTTTCTAGGCGAATGCTATCATTACACAGGATAAAAGGAGTAAAGAGATCAGAGAAAAAGTGAAAGAATTGGGAACAAAGCAAAATCTGGAGTCACGGTTACAGAAGAAGGATAAACCCAAAGATAAGGGAACAATACTGGCTCATCCTTACATGGTCTTCCTGAACAAGCCATTAAATCCTTCTGGTAATCTATTGTCCCGACTCCAAAGCTGGCCAGTGACACCTCCTTATGAGATGCTCTGGCATCCCTCACAGAAGATGCTGTAGAAATGGAAAAACGGTTACCTAGGGAAACTGGCCTAGGAAAGTGTCAGGATCTGGAGACTGACGATACACTCCAGGGCCCCAGCAACGCCTGACGGTGGGGAGGCCCTGGACGTATAGAGAGCCCAGTTTGCAAGGAAAATGATAATCTGGCCAGAGACTGTGATTACTAAAAGGACACTAGAGAGTCAGGTAAGACAAGAAATGGTAGGAAAGGACATGCAGGAGCGTGCCAGAGGCAGGATCAGGCTCGGGGTGGGCGAACCCAGCTGACGACCCTCTAAGGCGGGGCAGCCTGGGAGTCATCTGCTCCACCGCGTCGGGGTCTGTCCGGCGCCCGCCCGCCTCCCCGGGCCTCCAGAGACGTGGCGGGGGCGCCGGGGGGCCCGCCGCACCAGACCTGCCCTCGCCTCCTTGAAACTGGTGTCCGGGGTCCCCCAACTCTTCCTGGCCCGCTGTAGCCGCCGGACCCGCACCCCTTCACCTCCTCACCTTCCAGCCCCTCCATTGCGCCAACGCCTCAGGCTCGGCAAGACCCCCCCAACAGCGCCCGCCGCCGCCCAGCTCTGGCTGTAGCAACCCGGCCGCGCCTCCCACCCACTAACATCCAGGTCTCCCATTGGTCCGGCCCTGGCGGGGGCGGAGCTCCGGAGGGGCGGGGCCGAGGCGGAGGTGACTCTCCTGCGCTCTCTGCCTGGCTCCGGACCGGCCTGCGGCTCTCCCTGTCACCCTCCTGGGAATCCTGAGCTACCTCAAATTGCATTGTGCGCCCGACAGCGCCTTTGTTCTACTGCAGCCTTGTTTTCCCTCACACCTTATCTTCCTACTTCAAGTATCGCAGCACCTCCGGGCTCTCTCCATCATCAGTCCCTTCTTCCCTATCCCTCTCAGCGGGTTCTTTAAGCAAACAAGCAAACCAAACAAACATCCTACACACTTGTAAGCTGCACACTAATTTTCCGCTCTTTAGTCGCAAGACTTTACCTGAGTGTACCCGCTAGACTTCATCTTCACACAGGGTTTCATGAGTTAAGACATCTTTTTCCGAGAGAAATCATACTTTCTATCTGCGAATGTGGAACTGAGATTGCTCTAAACCCTTGAAAACAGTTTCCTCAGCATGAAAGCTTGAGCCAAAAATTAAGAAGTGAAACCCAGCCCTCCCTTCATCTTTTACTCTTGGCCTACCCTGGCCCTACATTTTATCACCCTTGAACCAAAATAGTCTGCTGGCCTGATCGCTAATGAAGTAACATCAAAACTATGTTTGATCAGGGAGTTTAAGCTGGGGGACCCACCTACGGGTGACAGATTGAGGCCTATTTCTGTCAGAGGCAAAACCTCCTGGAGAGGAAGGCGACTTCAAAACTAACTCAAACCATTTTAATTGTTTTGCTTAACAGTCTAATACACTTCATCAGAACTAGTTTTTTTTGCAATTTTGATTTAGCAGTATAAACAAACAGTATTGTTTGTTGACTCCAGTATATCTACTAGCAAGTTATCAGTGTTAATGTATTGTCTGTAACACATCTTACATTAATTTTTTCATTAATATGTTTAAATTGAAAAACTTTGACATCATATATGACTTTTTCTACTGTTACAAGTAGCCATCTTACAAACCAGTAATCTTTAGGAAGCAAAATTCCTCCTACTTACCACTCAAATAAAGGTATTACTTAAACAAGTAAACATCATCTTTTACTGGGAAAGTGCTCTAAGTACATTTGAATGTGGTATAGTCCATCTCGTGTATGGAGTCACGTAAAGAAAACTTCAACCATGCCTGAATCGCTGCCTTCTACCTTTCCCAAGGTTCTGCTCTGCTCCTCTGAGTTCCTGGATCTAGTTGGCTGGACCACAGCCATGCAGGCAACTTAGCTACCCTGGACTGAGTGTGGAAACGTCCTTTTTCTTCCTTAGTTCTGCTAAGACAAAGTTAGAATTGTGAGAGGGTGGGAGTGGTGGTGTTTTTAAATGAGCATTAAGGAGGAAATAAAGCACATGTAGAAGAAAATACAAAAAATAAAGCGGCCATTAAACTACAAGTTCTTGAGCTAAGCTCAAGACAAATATTGAGTTGGCTGATACACTTTATTGGGCATAAAATCTACAGTAACAACAAAAATAGTAGTAATGATAACAATAGCAATAAAGAATAAATCACACTAGGCGTATTTTGGGTCCTTTTCATATATTCACTTAATCTTTGAAACAATTCTACAAAGTAGATACTGTAATCTTCATTGTTCGGAACTTATTCATTTCCCAGATGTCTCAAAGAGATTTTTTTTTTTTTTTTGTCAATATTTGTACCATTAGTAAATGGATAAAGCTTGGATTTGAACTCTAGGATGTCTAATTCTATTTGTTGAGTACCTTGTATGCTTCAGGTCCATTTCATCATTAGCCAGTTACTAAAATGAATGAAGCTCAGCTTCTTTTATGTTCTTAAGCTCTTATCTATACATAATTTTTTACATGCCAAGTGGTCTTGTTAGCTGTTAGTAACATTCATAGATCAATACAAATTAGAGGTCTTCCCACCTACTTATCATACAAAAAGGAAAGCAAATCTTCAGAGATGTTTCTGACTTCGTCCAGATCACAAAACTAGTAAATAACTGAAACAGATACTGTACCCCTTGTCTTATTACATCATATCCACTATCCTTTCCACTTTGCATTATGTTCCCTTCAGGCACCATTTCCTGGAGCCTATCCACATCCATTCTGCACCTTCCATGGGGCTAAGCAAGCTACAAATATCTTCTTCTTTCAAAGCTCCTGTTGGGTCTCATACAAAGCTCAGGTTCCCTTTCGGAGAGAACCATTGGTTCTCATTCAGATCATTTGCAGAGCACAGCTCAATGAGATTCTCAATCTCAGTGAGAATACAACTCTATTTATCAACTCCACTATGCAGGGCATTTCTTCCCTCCATAGCCAACAGAGGAATGACCTACCACAATTTATCATATAAAAATAAATTCATACATTTGGTAATTTTCATCAAAAATGAAAAAGACATATTTCCCTTAAAAGTGTTCTAGATTTAAGAAACACATTCTGAGTTGATTTATTAGTTTTGTTTTTAAATTGAAGTAAAAACAAAACTCTTTAAGTGTTCGAGGAAAACATAGTGATAGTTCATCATGGCCTGGAATGATCAGAAAGCAAAGATAGGCAGGCTGTCAGAGGTAGAGATGTGTTGAGAGAAAGATGTCCTAGACAAGAAAACACCAAGTAAAAGAAAGTGGACCTTTGAAAAGAGAGAAACCTAAAGCAAACTTCATCTCCTTCACTGATTGGAGGGCTACTCCATTCACAGTGTTGTGGGGATTGTTCCAATTCCAAAAGGAACTCCAATGATGAAAAGTACCTCTATTCTCCTCCACTTTTAAAACTAATTTCCAGCTGCAAAAGTATAGATTTTTTTTAACATTCAGTTATGATCCCACCTATTCAACCCTTTGCACCACAATTCAAAATATTAAGTGAAAATCTATTAATTGAAATATTTATTGAGGCCTTCCTATGTAACAACACTTGTGTACAGGAAGCTTCAAATAAGTCTCTCTGATCTCTAGAAAGTTAACATATAGTAAAGGAGGCCCTGGGAAAGACATAACAGAGCAATACAGGGCTATATATTATTGAGTCCTAGATGTTGTGGTGAAGTTTATAAAAAGCAATTGGTTTCAGGAAGACATTTACATAAATGAAACAATTGTAAAGGTTTTACAGAGAAATAAAACTCAAAAAGTGTCTTGAAGAGTGTCATTGGATAGGTAGATATTACTGAGGAAGAGGGGGAGTGGCAGAAGCCTCCTTAAGAAAATGATGCAAGCCTGGCATGCTCTGGGGCAGTCAGCAAAGAAGCAAGAAGAGTATTTGTATATATTTTTGTTTGTGGGTAACATTTTTTCTTGTTTTAGTCACAGAGTACAGGCATTATGGCTGTACTCATAAAATATATAACTTTTTTTATTTCAGGTGCAGGGTGTTGAGTTAATGATACTTTTTAGTGCACAGCACATACCTCAACTGTCTATGCAAAGGCATCTTTTCTTTTTTCTTTTTATTATTTTGCCCTTTATCCTCCATTTTAACTCTATATATCAGCCTCCTCAATATAGGCACCATTATGTTGCCTTTATACTCTAAGCTCACAGATACCTTGGAAATGTGTGATTCCTTGAAACATACATGGTGTTATTTTGTTTATGCACCAATTTTTAATGTACACAAATGGCATTATACTATGGCCTTCAAACTGTAAATTTTAAATTTTAATTAATTAATTTAAATTTTTAATTAAAATTTTACAGTTAATGTTAATTTTTAACATTAATTCAGAGATTCACTCATTCTACTGTATGTAACACTAATTTATTGCTTCTGAATGCTGGATAGTATGCGTACACTGTATTTTACTACCATTCCTGTAGTGATAGGCACCCAGATGCCTCAAACCTGCTATTACAATGAACATCTTTGTGCCTGTCCCCCTATGAACCTGAGCTCAAGTTTCTCTGGGATGCATCCCTAGAATAGATTACTGGATCACATTCATATCCACTATGTACGCTCAGATTGCTCTCTACAATGGCTGTGCCAGTGTACCCTCCCATCAGCAGTGCACAGAGTATCCATCTTCTTATATCTCAGTAATTGCTAGCTTACCTCTAATTTTTGCCAATCTTTTAAGAGTCAAGAATTGATCATCTCTTTATGTACTTTCTCATTCAGATTTTACTTTCAATGAATTGTCTAGTTTTATCTACTTTTATATTGGGATTCTTATCTTTTTTTGTGAATCTGTGAGTTCCTTGTATATTCTAGATGTTAATGCTTTGCTTATTTTGATTATTTAAAAAACTTTTTTCCAGTTTGTCAAATACTTGATAATTTTGTTTATGATGGAGTTTGCTGAATAGAAATCCTTAACCTTTTTCCTGTCAAATTCATCAATATATTTTCCTTATGAATTGTGCATTTGAGTTTTTATTAAAGTTCCTGTCACCTCTAGGTTATGAAGGTATTTGCTTACCTGTTTTTCTATTAGTGTTATGCACTTTATCTTTCCTAATTAGGTGTTTAATCAGGAGGTCACCTTTGTATATAATATGTATTAAGAATCCAATCTTATTTTTCTCCTTATAATGTCGGTTTTTCCAAAACCATCTCTAAACAGAGGAAGTAAATTCAGACAAAACAGATTTTACAAATGAGGTATTATGAGTAACTTTGTCCCATAAATATAAAATCTCAGGGAAAATGGATATCTTCTGGATAAAATTTAAAAATTGGTACAAAAAGAAACTTGAGTAGAATGAAAACTGTTAATGAAACTGAAATGGTAAAGACATCTCTTCACTTTAATGCCCCAGTTAGGGAAAGTTTTATAGGTGAGTTTTACCAAACTTGAAAGACAAAGGTAATCTCTACTGTATCCAGATTGTTCCATGAAATTAAAAAAAGAGGAAAACCTCATAATTAATTTTCTAAGATGAGTATAACCTTGATTCCAAGCAATATAAAGGCAATATATGAAAAAATTTTAGGATCACCTCACTTTTAATAGTGCATGCAAAAGTCCTAAATAAAATATTAGCCGACCAAATTCAACCAAATCATAATTAAATAAGTTTTACTCCAGGAATGCAAGTGTAGTTTAACATCAGAATATATATTAGTATAAATTTCAGATTTTTTTCTGTTTTCTGTATAATCGATCAGAACAGTTGACAAACAATTCAGCATTTTCAAACTTTAGGATACATTCTGATGACAAGTTTTGTTATTCTTTGCATTGCTGAATTTATACAAGGAGGGTATATATGATTAGTGATGATGGATGGAAGAGGGTTGAAATTGAGGAGGAAATATTTGTATGTGTGTAGAGAATTTTCAGTTAATATTCTCATTAACTGTACTTCCTCAAGAAAACTAACCGATTGAGGTGGAGAGTGGATAGACAAAAGATAAAATGTTTCTGGTTTTAAAGACGAAATTCTCCCTTAAATGTTTCTACATTGTTAGGCTTTCATAACTTGATTTTAAACACATTTATCTGCTAACTAGATTTCTGGTGCAACTAACAACTGCAGCAAAAGCAGGTCTTTTGATGGCATCAGGACTGAAAAAAGGGATGCAAACAGGTTGGGATGAGAGAAGAAGGGCTTTGATTTGTATAACAGGACACAGCAGGAATCCACTGGAGGCCTGAACTGTAGGGAATACATAGCAGAAATGGGAGGGTGTGCAGAAATTGCTAGCTGTTCTATGATATCCTTCTCCTGTTTTCTCATAATAACATCACTGATATTTTAGCTGAGCACATGGCTATGGAATAAAGACTATATTCCCCAACCTCTCTTTCAGCCAGGTAGTCCATATGACTAAATCTTGGCAACTTCCATGTGGGTAATTTTTAAGTGTCTTTAAAGAGAGAGAGAGAGAGAGAGCGCCATACAGTTTCTTTTTGTTCTCTCCTACTGGCAGGCATTTGGGCATGATTGCTGGAGCTGGAATAGCTATCTTGGTCCATAAGATGACTTTAGGAATACAGTTCACAGGAGAGCTAAAAGACAGAGGAAGCTTGGATCACTAACATCTGGGCCATCAATCTCTAGACATATTGGAGACAGAAATGATTTTGCCTTTAACAGTTTGGGGGTTGGGGGACAGGTAAGGGGGATTGTTCTCCATTTGCCGCCAAATCTAATCCTAAGAAAACAGAAAAGATTTAGATACAGAAGGAAGAAGATAAAAACTTTTTTCCCTACTGTCTTTTATGTTATTGGATAACTCTAAAAATTTGAATAGATACCAGTGCCCAGAACTGTTCTGAGAAGTTATGAACTCCAGCTTTATCCAATTTTGCCTGTCGTCTCCAGGAAAGCCAAGTGTTTTCAGCGGTTTCTTTGCCTACCTGGAGGAAGAGAAAACAAAAAGGAAAAAAAGAAGAAAAATATCAAGAGTCCTCTCCCCTTACTTTATTATTAATCATAGCAGCTTCCTAGAGCCTTTAAAACTTGCTTTAAAATGCTGTAAAGTATTACAAATAAAGATTATATAATGTTGATGATGATGTCAGGGTATTATATACTAAGAACACAAAAGGAAAAATTCTCCTATGATAAATTACCTAAATGAATATCTTGGCACTTCTTCATAGTTTTAAAAGCATTATGGCTCTTTTCCTTAAAACAATTATTAGATACTATAGTTTCTATAGTAGGCTTTTTTTTTTTTTTTTTTTTGTCGTTTTTTCGTGACCGGCACTCAGCCAGTGAGTGCACCAGTCAGTCCTATATAGGATCCGAACCCGCGGCGGGAGGGTCGCTGCGCTCCCAGCGCAGCACTCTACCAAGTGCGCCACGGGCTTGGCCCATATAGTAGGCTTTTAATGGAAACATCTATATGAGAATTTACCCTATAAATATTTGTAATTACTAATACAATTGATTACTTGGTTTTACCTTAAGAACAAAGAGGTAAATAAAAGTGAAAAATAAAGCTCAAATTTTCATTGTGGATAGACATTTAATCAGAATTATCTGTCACTAAGTATTTACACAAATGCCCACATTTGCAAGCGTATCTTCCTAAGTTTTCTAAATTGCTTGTTTGCATTTTTACATTAAAAATATACTATTGTATTTACTTATCTATTTCTTACTTAGAATGTATACCAAAAGTGTGCAATTGGCATACTGGCTATCTAATTTTATCACATGAGTTCAACAATTGTTTGCTTGCTGTTTCTAAGAGACATACAGTTTCTTAAGCTTATGTACATTTATGTTCCATAGCAGCTAACGGATTATCAACAAAACAGGAATAAGAGTCTCCCTGGCTTTGTTTCAAAACATAATAAAGTTTATATTTTCATAAGAAAAAGAAATTCTAGATAGCAAAATATTAGTATTTTTAGAAACAATGTATATCTAATTTGAGGAACACTAATTTTTGAAGAATTTTAATACAAAGAATCATTAGAGACTATTATAAACAACTATACACTAACAAATTTGAAAACATGGAGGAAATGAACAAATTTTTGGATACATACCAACTACCAAGACTGAACCAAGAAGAAATAGAAAACCCGAACAGATCAATAACAAGCAACAAGACTGAAGCAGTAATCAACACTCTCCCCAAAAAGAAAAGACCAGAACCAGATGGGTTTACTGCTAAATTCTTACCAAACTTTTAAAGAAGAACTAATGCCAATTCTCTTCAAACTAATTGAGGGGGCACTCTCCCAAACTCATCCAGATTGGAAAAGATAAAGTCAAATTTTCCTGTTTGCAGATGACATGATCATATATATAGAAAAACCTAAAGAATCAACCAAAAAACTTTTAGAGCTGATAAGCAATTTCAGTAAACTTGCAGGATTCAAAATCAACATACAAAAATCAGTAGCATTTTTAATATGTCAATAATGAACTAGCAGAAAAAGAAATCAAGAAAGCAAGCCCATTTACAATTATCACACACACACAAAAGTACCTAGGAATCAATTTAACCAAGGAAGTGAAAGATCTCTTAAATGAGAACAACAAATTACTCCTGAAGGAAATTAAAGAGGACACAATAAGATGGAAAGATATTCCATGCTCTTGGAAGAAGAACATGGTATATACATGTTCTTGGATTGGAAGAATCAACATTGTGAAAATGTCCATATTACTCAAAGCAATCAGCAAATTCAATGTAATCCCCATCAAAATAACAATGATTTTCTTCACATAAACTGAAAAAACAATACTAACACACATGAAAAACAACAAAAGACCTGGAATAGCCAAAGCAATCCTGAGCAATAAATAATTAAATAAATAAATAAAGCTGGAGGCATTACACTACCTGACTTCAAATTATACTACAAAGCTATAATAATCAAAACAACATGGCATGAGCATTAAAATAGGTACTAGGATCAATGGAACAGAAGAGAGAACTGAGAAATCAACTCACATACTCACAGCCAACTGACATTTGACAAGTGCAACAGAAGCATACACTGGGGGAAAGGACTGCCTCTTCAATAAATGGTACTGGGAATACCAGGCATCCATTTGTAGAAGAATGAAACTAGACCTGTACCTCTCACCATATACCATAGTCAATGCAAAATAAATTGAAGACTTGTATATAAGATCTTAAACTATAAAACTACTAAAAGAAAACATAGGGGAAACACTTCAGGAAGTAGGACTGGGCAAAGACTTATGAATAAGAGCCCCAAACACAGGCAACAAAAGGAGAAAATAAACAAATGGGATTATATCAAACTAAAAAGCTTCTGCACAGCAAAAGAAACAGTTGATACAGTGAGAAGAAAACCTACAGAATGGGAGAAAATATTTGCAGACTATGCATAAAACAAGGGATTAGTCTCCAGAGTGTTCAAGGAACTCAAACAACTTAATGGTAAAAAAACAAAACAAAATAACAAGCCATCCAATTAAAAAATGGGCAAAGGAGCTGAACAGACATTTCTCAAAGGAAGATATACAAATGGCCAACAGACACATGAAAAAATGCTCAACATCACTAAGCATCAGGGAAATTCAAATCAAAACCATACTGACATATCATCAGATGCCAGTTAAATTGGCCATTATCAAAAAGACAGAGAATAACAAATGCTGGCGAGGATGTGGAAAAAGGGGAACCCTCCTACACCATTAGTGGGACTGTAAATTAGTGCTGCCATTATGGAAAATAGAATGGAAGTTCCTCAAACAACTACAGCTAGAATTGCCATATGGCCCAGCAAACCCACTGCTAAGTGCATACCCAAAGAAATGGAAATCATCATGACAAAGGGATATCTGTACTCCCATGATTATCGCAGCTCTATTTACCATAGCTAAGATTTGGAACCAACCTAAATGTCCATTGAAGGACGACTGAAAATGTTTTATACATACACAATGGCATACTAGTCTAAAGGAATGAAATTCTACCATTAGCAGCAACATGAATGAACTTAGAGAAAATTGCTAAGTGAAATAAGCCAGGCACAGAAAAAGAAATACCACATGTCCTCACTCATAAGTAGTAGTTAGAAATAAATAATAAGTAAACAAACAAAAAAAGAAAGCCCCAACAGTCACAATAATTCATTGGACTTTCAAAAGGAGAGAATGGAACTGAGGCCACCAGAGGTGGGAAAGGGGGGTTAGCAAGAAATTGTTAAAATGCCACAAAAAATGTTTACATTGTGTAATGACAAATATCGTAGTAGGAAAAAAAAAACGACTACAGTAAATTTCAGTCAGTCTTTCTTTTAAAATTCTTTAAAATTTTTCTGAAAATAAGAGAGCTCTTAAACATTTTCAGTGCCTCTGTTATTATTAGAAACATCAGTGACCCTTCACAGTGAAGGTGGTTGTAGCCTTTTCAAAAGCTCCTTCATTGGAAGGTGTAGCCATGCCCACCATTGAGAAAATTTTCTGATGATCCATAACTACCTCCTTCTTCAGAGAATTACTCTCCTCATAAAGGGTGCTGCCATACCTGACAGGTTACGGCCTTAAGCTCCGAGGTGAAGCCCATAGTTGATGACTGACTGACGGGCTGGCTCCTTTGACTCAAAGTAGGCAAAGGCCAATAATCACATAAGACCACACCTTGGCTGACCTTTTCTCCTGTCCTACTTCCCTAATTTGCTTTTCTCACTCAATGGAAGCCGTCTTTCAATAAATAACTTCTGCAAGAATCCTTCCCTCCCCCCTCAGTCCCTGCTCCTAGGGACTCTGACCTAAAACATATTTATGGATAGATAGTATTGCCAATGCAATGACCTAGTGCCATTATTAAATGTTATTTCATCCCATGCTCAGCTATACTTTTGGTCTAAGACGAAAAAGTTTGCCCTGACTTTCACCACTATGCTGCTTTAAATTCTTGTCACCAAGAGTATAAAATATTGAAGGGGTATGTACACAGACTTCATTTTGCACCTGGAGTTTTCAAAGAGCTGCTAATAACTATACAGAATATCAACTATGTTCAGTACTTTTGATAGTAATTCTGTACTTTTCATAGGACATTATAATTTTTATGAAGCTTAGTTTAATACTTCAGTAGATGATATTGAATAAATATCTGCTAAATGACTGAATAGATATGAGTGAATGCTGTGGTCTTTAATAGTTCTTCTAGGTAGGCAGACAGGCTTCATCTAACCCATAATGGTTAGTTTAATATGTTATTATGCGTATCATTTCTCATAGAGTCTCCTGTAATTCTCATTACCTACCTATGAGGTAGGTATTATTGTTCTCATTTTTATGTTGAAGAAACTAAGCTTCAATAATACCAAGTGACTTTTTCAAAGTTATAATAAATAAGCAGCAGGGCTGGATTATGAAAATTGATTCCCTAACTTGAGATCTCATTCAACATAACATAACTGCTTTCTCTTGATGTCGACACTGAGTCTACTGAGAATGATAGAAGGGAAGACACTGGATTCATGCTCTCTTGAATTTCAGTTCAAGAAAGGGAGAACTGATAAACTGTCCATGGAATGAATAAAAACCAGCCAATGAAAGCAATGACAGAATCTTTTGCATGATGGTTAATTTCATATTTCAACTTGGCAAGGTCATGTGTTCAGATATTTGCTCAAACATTATTCAGGATATTTCTGTGGAGGTGTTTTTGGATGAGATTAACATTCAAATAGATAGACTTTCAGTAAAGGATATTACTCTCCATAATATGAATGGGCTTCAACCAATCAGTTCAAGGCCTTCATAGAACAAAGATTGAACACCTCTGAGCAAGAAGGAATTCTGTCAGCAGTCTGCCTTTAGACTCCAGCTGTAGCTCTTCCCTAGGTCTACAGCCTGATGGCCTAATCCTGCTGATTTGGAACTTGACAAGCCAGCACAATCACATGAGCCTTACTCCCTTAAAATAAATCTCTCCGTCTCTCTATATATTCATAAACATTCTGTTGTTTTTGTTTCTCTGGAGAGCCCTGAATAATATACTACGCTTGCCCAGGTAGGTGGGTAACCAGTGCCTGGAAAGCACAAAGTACAACTGTCGGGGGGGGGGGGGGGGGTCGGCACCCACGCCCCCCCCCCCCCCCAACTAGCTAAACCGCGCTTGGCTCAAGGGAATGGAGGCCGAAGATTACTCCCTGCCTCCTCCTCCCTGTGCAAGAGGGAGCGGGGCGGGAGAGCCCAGAAGATAGGTAAGTGCAGACACCCACCCCCAACCCTGCTCGCAAAGAAACACTCAGACGCGGTGGGGGTTCTGTCAAGCAGTTCCGTTTATTTAACTCAAAGCCTACATATTTATGCATAAACAGGCTAAATGGGTGGGGGATTCTGGCAGGAGTCTTCAGCTAACAAGCCAATCACCCTATAGGTCATGCGTGCATGCATGGCTCCTGTCTATGCTTATAGGAAAGATCGTGAAGTGTCCACAAGCCTGGAAGGCTCTCTGCACCAATGATGTTAAGCCCCGTAAATGGGGTGAGGTTTTACCCGACACCATAGTCACTCCCCCTTTACATCCTCCAGGCTCCATCCTGAACATGGGTGAAGAACAAAGAAGGGAACAAGCAGTCGCCATTAGGTGTAGCAACCATCTGTGCCAGGAAGGTAGCTGCCACCCAACATACAACCAAGAATGTTCTCTGAAAATTGGCCAACTTTATACAATTTCCACCTTTATTCAAATAGCCATTGTCTGATTCTAGCTGTTCCCATCCTATCTTCAGAGGTAGATACTTCATCTCTTAATGTATCAACTTGGACACTGCAGAAAGAGGCAAACTTGTGGCTCTGTTTCAAAAAATGAATCTTAAAGTATCTTAATATTCTCCCACAATGACTTTACTCTAGAAAGACCCAGAAAGGTTTATTAAAAGACTGCCGAACCCCTGGCCCACTTGGGAGAGTGCAGTGCTGGGAGCGCTGAGGCCGCAGGTTCGGATTCTATATAGGGATGGCCAGTGAGGTGCAGATGACACCAAGCCAAGGGTTCCGATCCCCTTACCGGCCACACACACACACACACACACACACACACACACACACACACACACACACACACACACACACACACACACACACACACACACACACACACACAAAAAGACTTCCCGACATGAGTGGTTGGTTGGCCAACCCAAGGACTAGAACTTAGGTCTTCTGACTTCTAACCCTTTGCCCTTCAGGCTATAATTTTGTGTCTTTTTATATACAAATTTTTACATAGTTCACTTCTATGCATTGTAAAAACAAAAAGCCTGTCACTTCAGGGAACTTGAAAGGTAGAAAATCAAGCAAGAACACGTGAAGAATATAAATAATAATAGTATGCAGTGTATGACAAATGGCAAATAAATAGCATATTGGCTACAATTAAGGGCCAAATGAAGACTACAGAAAATAAGTATTAAATATTCAAATTAAATAGATTTTGGGGGGCTGAGTTACCAGGGAAGGATTAATGAACAAAACTGGGCACTAAGGATGAAAGTCCTACAGAGGTTTACAATCTAGATGGGATAATAAGATAGTAAAAATGCTAAGAATATGTGCTCATGAACCTAACATGTACAAAAAAGTTCAAGTCAAAAGAGGTAGAAGAATTATAGTGAAAAAATGTCCACGTGATTTGGAATTGAGATATTTTTTGTAGAAGATGGATTTTGTATTATGTTCTTGAAGGATGTGAAGGATTATGACAGTCATTTTGGGCAGAGGATTGATCATAGGGTGAACAAAAGCCAAAAAATAGGCATGAAATGGCAAGTTCAGAGGATAGTGAAAATAAGTTGAAGATGAAAAAGTTATTACTGAGTGGAAAATTTAAATTAAGCTCATGCAATACAGGATCATGAGTGTGAGGCCTCCTGATTAAAATTTATTTCTTAGATAATGAAGGGTCTTCAGCCTTTATGATTTTTAAACAGAGTGAATTTTTTTCTTTTCTTTTCTTTTTTTTCTTTTTTGTTTTGTTTTTTTGTTTTTGTTTTTGGTAAGAAAATAAAATCTATTGCTTATACTTTCTGAGGCTGGGAAGCCCAAAGTCCAGAGAACACATTTGGTGAGGTTACCCTACAGCAGTGCAGAGTGTTACATGGCACAACGGTGGAGCAGAGAGACAAATAGTTCCTCATGCACTCTCCTTTTAAAGCCCTCAGAACCATACCTGTTACCACCATTTTTAATACATTCACTAGGCATAGTCCTACAATCTAATCATCTCTTCAAGACCCACATTTCAAATACCATAATAGGATTTTGCACCCTCTTTACAGTCACAGTGGGGGCCAAGCTTCTAATACATAAAACTTAGGGAACACAATCCATATCAGAAGGAAACTACTATAGATTGAGTATCTCATATCCAAAATGCTTGGGATCAGAAGTGTTTCAGATTTTGGAATATTTGAGGAATACATACACGTCGAGCATCTTTAATCTCAAAATCCAAAATCCTATGTTCCATAGCAATTCCTTTGGGTGTCATGTTTGTGCTCAAAAAATTTCAGATTTTGGAGCATTTGGGATTTCAATTTTCAGATTAGAGATATTCAACCCATATTTATTTATTTACTTTATCAATAGTGTAATTAAATGAGTCATCATATTTGCATGTGACAGTCTTCCAGATGAATGGGGAGATATTGCTATCAATTGTCACAAAAGAGAAACTAACAGGACAGACATTTTTCTTGGATTTGCTCATTTTTTAGGACTGATATATGTAGAGGCTTCATAAAACAAATGTACCTCACAGGGCCTGGTTTTCCAAAGCCTTACAGTTTCAAATATTGACCTTGCAAAGGACAGGAAATTTTCCTCAGGCGATTGAGTCTCTGTTGCAAGATAAGAATTGTAACACAGCAAGGTTGCTGACTCAAAGACAGACAAATTATTAATTGATATGTAAAGTTACTAAAAAGCTGCTAGAGGGAAAAGGAATGTTTGCTAAATCAAGCCTTTGTTAGTGGATCACGTAATTACCTAACAGAATGTCAATCTGACTTGTTTTTATTGAATGTTACCAGCTTCTATTGTAAAACTTGTACTTAGCAAAACCCCACCTATGTCTCTTCCTGTAACTCCTTGGTCTGGAGAATAAATGCAGGAAGAGAACCCCAATTCGTGGTGAATTTCCCAAATGGAAGGATGCCTCATGCTTGAGGAAGTCCTGGGATATTAACCCTTTTCTCGGGCTTCTCACTGCTCAAAAGAGATGGGCTTTGAGTAATCTTTGGCAGCTCCATCACCCAGGGGAAAAGGGGTGACAAATCCGTGGGAGGCAAAGCAACAGATATATAATGCCTTTTTTTCCTCTGAGGGGATTTGGCATATGTTCTCTTTTGTGTCTCAGATTAACTGGTTTGTGGTTTCTTTTCCAGGGTATGGAGCTTGGTGGTAAGTATTTTGCTGCATTGGTCTACCTCCTCAAGAACTTTCTTAACCACTATGGGTTTGGCATGCTCTGTTGCTTGCCTAGTTTGAAATATTTTATTATAGTATAATTTAAGATGACTATATCTGATAAAGGCAGTGAGCAGGGTGACCATTTAAAAGGACACTGAAATAACATAAGCTTGACATGATGACAGTCTGGCCTATTGTTGGTAACAGAGTTGGCAGATCAAAGAGTATGTTTTCATAATATTTAATATCATCATTCTCCAGGACACAAGTATGCAAATCTTCCCTTGCCTATTACTCCAGCCACCAAAGGGGTACATGAAGTAGATTATTCACAAAAAATAGCAGCAAAATATGAAACAAAATGCCTCTTTATTATTGGTTTGGCTAATGTCCGATAGCACCATTGTAGAACTATGATAAAGCTTGGTTGGACTCCATAGCATAAGCATTGTATTAGTCAGCTTGGGCTGCCGTGACAAAATGCCATAGACTGGGTAGCTTAAACAACAGAAATTTATTTTCTCACAGTTCTGAAGACTAGAAATTCAAGATCCGGGTGCCAGTACAGTTGGTTTATGATGGTGGCTCTTTTGCTGTCTTGCAGAAGGCCACCTTCTTGCTGTGTCCTTACATGGCAGAGAGTGACAGAGACATCTCTCTCTTTCTCTTTTTATAAGGTCATCAAGTTCTATCAGATTAGAACCCTACCCTTCTGACTTCATTTCACTTCAATTACTCCCTAAAAGCCATATCTCCAAATATAGTCACATTCGGGATCAAGGTTTCAACATATGAATTTGGGGGGTATAATTCAGTCCATAGCAGCATTTATTTAGAGATAATGTTGGAGAATTAAAAAATGACGTATAATGTGTATGGCATGTGTGTAATTTGTTTAATGTGTGATTTACTATTCAGTGTCACCCCAAAAAATATGTGTACAAAAGAGTGACACAGAGCATGCCCTTCCCTAAAATAGCTTTCTAAGGAAATAAGAAAGATTATAATAAATCTTTCAAAGAAAGAGTTCACAGGACTTGTTAATAGGTCAGATGCACTTTTCATGTTGTCTTTATGCAATTATCTACTTCCAGAAGTATTTAAGGCAACTTCTAATAATATTTAAATACAATTTTACTATTAAGAACAGCAGCTATGGAAATAAAATTATAATAAAACCTGGGTTTAATCAACCACATATAATACATGCTCAGTAGATAGTTGTTGAATATATGTTTATCTTCCAATTTTACCCAATTTAGGATAAAAAGCTATAATAATTAAAGATTAGTCATACGTCTATGCTTTCTGGTATTTAAAGTTGCCCCAATTGAGAAGAAATTTGAGTCACAAGATCTCTATATAAGAAATTAGGAATAGTTCTGATTCTTGAGAAATTTTTTCTCTAAAACTGAATTATAAAAGCAAGGATTGGATTGAAGGCAAATTAGAAAAGCAATGTAACTTCATATTTTCCAGTTTGGATGATCAAAAGAATGGCAATGCTACTGGGAGAAATAGGATAATTGGCAAGGAAATTTATTTGAGACAAAAATATCCATTTGGTAATTTACAAGGATGAGATATCATAAAAATGAAAAATAAAGCTAAATATTTATGGTATTTTCAATAATACATGAGATGTATTTGACAAGGAAAAACCTAGATTTGTATTGCTTTTAGAAGTGAACTGTTAAAATCATCATTTTTTTATAAGTGTTTCTTTAGCAAGATATGAAGAACTAAAAGTTTTAATGTTTTCTGATTAACAAATCAAATCACTTGTATATGGGAATCTATAGAATAAAGATAATGATACTGAGTAAATTATCAAAAGATTGGTAGGCAGGCTTAATCGCCTTTTACAACATAGAATTCAACTTTAAGTGAACAAAGACAGGTTTCCAAAACAAAAGTAGTTTCCTATAACACACAGTCATTCCTTAAAGTTACAAGTGAAAATTCCTTAGAACTACAAATAGTATTTTCACTATTTTATGAAAGCACTTTGACTTTCTTAACAAATAGACAAACATTAAATTTTATGATAAAGAGATACAGATTAAAATAAATATAACCTAGATTTTTTTGGTTCCAGTATATCGACATCCAATAAACTTTTCCTTATCTATCTAGCACAATATAATCGTTAGCTCAACGCTCTTTTCAAAAAACGTTTATGGCCATAGTATGTCATTCTTTCAAGATTTGTCATTAAATTCCTAACTGAGGGTTGGAGATTATGGCTCCACAGATATTTTTACACCCAGAACTGAAATAATTAATCTAAGGTTTATACTTTCCATTTCTGCATAGTAAAAAAGTAAACACGATTGGATATAGATTTGGGCATATAGAATACACGTCTGGAGTCTAAATATTAGAGGTTTTAAATACTGTACTCTTTTTACTACCTTCATTTCCAAAGATATCCTAGTAGTTTCAATGTAGCCAAGGATTTTAAAGCAAATTAAAATGTATTTTCAAATTAAAAATAAGGTTTAAATGATTTGCCTTTTACAAATGGACATTAGAAAAGCAAAGATGAAAAAGAACATTCTATGTTTCTTGTTAGAATTTTCACTTACTTTTTTTGTTTTACAGAGTGAAGTATCTTCATAACAACCACTTTATTCTTTAGAAACAGCAAAAAGAAATTACAAAATTATTTTTGTGCTCTGCAACTGAATAATGAGCATTTTGGCCAGTGATTCTGTGAAATCTGGCTGAAAATTGCAGCAGCAGCATCATAGCTCTTACACAATTCTAGAACAAAACTGGCCCATTTGAGGTCAATCTGTCCTTGAGAGTTTATTTTAAATTCAACACTTCTTTCTGTGAGTAGTTAATATTTTTGCCTATTTACAGAATATATATTCTCTTTGTCATATCTGACTCCAAATACATAGTCCTGCAGAATTATCAGCTCTACCGCTAGTGCTTGGTCTCTTGCCCGTGCTTCCTGATGATCCTGATGTAGGAATCAGACTCTTTTCTTAGATTCCATAAATGCCATTCCCATAAACATGTTCATGTAGAGCAGAATGTGAAAACTTACTCTTAGGGATAATACACTGAAAACACGAGTTCTGGTCATGATACTTAAAAACTAAAATATTAAACACATAGTTGAAGACTCTTCTACAAACCTACCTAATAGTTGCAAAGCAGCTATTAAATTTTGGTTTTATATAACAAACTTCTAACAAAGTCAATATACAGGTAAAATTAAATACAGAGTCAGGCCAGAAATCAATAGCATTTTTTTATCATTGGAAAGTTCTATTTTAAATTAAATTACATCTTCAAATTTTAAAAAATATGGATAAAAATGAAAAGATAAGTACTTCCTTTTTGTTGTTTTAGATAGATTTCCAGCTAGAACTTTTAAAATATCCAAATGACTCTTCACATCTTAGTCCAGTGCTTCACTCTTACACAGCTGAGTGTCATCTATCCAGGACATATTATCTTGACTTGTAGGAATGTAGGATATATAATCGAATGACATTTAATATTTTATGTTTTCCAAGTCAGAGAGTAAACATAGGAGAAGAGAGGCTAATATGGTAAAGTTTAATACATTTTCTGAGTCTTGGGAAACTAAAAATGTGTACATTGATTAGATATGAACAACATATTGAAATTAATAGGATTTAGGAAAATTAATTAAAGGATCGAGTCAAATAAAGTCCCATGTTATTTTCTCTACGAAAAGAAATGTTGAACTCACTTTTGTTTTCTCTTCTTTAAATTGTCTTTATCATTCTCAGTCCCTCAATCTCTTGACCATTTCTCAATTTCTCAAGGCAGAAATTCTATTTGGCTGCTTACTTGACATCAGCTTCTAATATAACTTTATACTGATGTTAAGAAGCATTGGCTGAAATTTCAGAAAGTAATAAGGTCAGTGACCACTCCTGGAAATATTTTCAGGCTAGTTGTGTTTCACAACAGAGGTGTGTGGTCGGAAATTCACCTTGCTCAGTAAATTATAAGAAGTTGATGTAACAAAAAGAAAGGGTAAATAAATAAATAAATAAACAAACAAACAAATAAATAAATAAATAGAAAATAATAAATAAATAAATAAACAAATAAATAAATAAGCAAGCAAGCAAACAGTGACCAAAAACTCAAATTTAAAAAGCCCATTCTATAGCCATTATCAAAAGGACAAAAGACAGCAGGTTTTAGCAAGGATGTAGAGAAAAGGGAGCATTTGCTCACTGTTAGTAGGCATGTAAATTAGTAGAGCCATTACAGAAAACAGTATGGAGGTTCTTCAAAAAGTTAAGAATAGAACTATTATATGATCCAGCAATCCCACTCCTGGGCATGTTTATCTACAGGATATGAAATCAATATGTCAAAGAGATATCTGTACCCCCGTGTTCATTGCAGCATTATGCGAGATAGCCAAGATATGTTACCAATCTAAATGTGCATCAGTAGATAAATGCATAAAGAAAATGCAGTATATATATGCAATGAAATATTATTCAGCCTTAAAAAAAGAGGAAATCCTGCCATTTGCCACAGCATGGTTGAACCTGGAGGACATTATGTTAAATGAAATAAGCCAGCCACAGAAAGACATATACCTCATGAACTCATTTACATGTGGAGTGTAAAAAAGTTGAACTCAGAGAAACAGAGTAAAACGGTGCTGACCAGAGAAAGGGGAAGGTGGGGTATGAGGTGGAGCAGGATTAGACATTGATCATAGGACACAAAATTTAAGTTAGGAGGAATAAATTCAAGAGATCTATTGTACATCATGATTGACTATAGCTAATAACAATATATCGTATGAGTATATTTAAAAATTGCTAGAGAGTAGATTTTAAGTGTTCTTACCACACACAAAAAATAAGGTGATGGATATGTTAAATAATATGGTTTACCAATTCCACAATGTATACATATATCAAAACATCTCATTGTACAGTATAAATATATGCAGCTTTTACATCAACATAAATAAATAGTATCTTAACTCAAAAAATCACACATTTATAATAATATAATAATATAATCTTAAATGAGTCTAATCACTTGCAATGAAAAGTCAGGTCAATTTCATAGGGCTAGGTGGGAAAAACGTGATCTGTGTAGAGAAAAGAGGTTGTACAGAACAGTGGTTAGACCTTTGGTCTCAAGACCAGAGGTTGGAAAACTACAGCTCATGACCAGCTGCCTGTTTTAGTAAATAAAATTTTATTGGAACACTACCATCCACATGCATTTACGAATGGCTGCTTTTGCACTTCAATGGCAGAGTTGAGTATTTAAAACAGAGATTGCATGGCCCTCAATGCCTAAAATATTTACTATCTGGCTCTTTAAGAAAAAGTTTGCCAGTCTATCCTTGTGCCAGTGTCCAACAAACCTGGATTTGTATACTTCATTACCTCAAAAATGGATTGAGCTCCTCTGAGCCACCTATCCCATACTTGTAAGATGTGGCTACTAGTAGCGAATTCATAAGGTTACTATGAAAATTAAGTGTGGAAATTCGGGCAAAGCACTTAGTACACAGGAAGATGCTAACAAATGTTTGCTGGAATTATGAGCTTTTGATTAAGCTACCTTTTTGTTCTGTGTTATCTCACAGATGTATTTATAGATACTTCAACAAGTAGCCAACACAATTCATAATCTTTACTAATGTTATAACTGATAAATTGTTAGCCTATATAGAATATTATAAAAAGTCAAAAAGATGGCATACATTTATTCACAAAAGTTAATATACCATGCATAATCCTGTTTCTTAACAAGTAGCTTTATTCTTACTTAAAACCTTGTGATGATGCAGTTCTGGTTAAGATAAAGTTAGGACATTTATCCTATCTCTCCCACTGAATACAATTAAAATCCCTGGGCTGAAGTAACACAGCAGCTATCTGAAGATTGGGAAAAAATAAATGGTAGCAGGGAGATTGGTGACAAAAAGCAGGAGTCAGAGTACGAGTAATCTGGCAGTGAGTTTCCTGTTTTGTTTGATTCTCTTTTTTTAACGTCCTGGCCTAAAGTCAAAGGCAGTGCAAGTCTCAGAACTGCATACCAGCATGGACCAAAATGAGCTTGAAGAGACGCATGTTACTTATGACTTAAGGAGTGGAAAGGGGGGGTCTCCATTGTTGTGAGGTTTTCACCCAGGAAAGGAGCCAAACACTTAAGAATTTTAACAAAATCTTCATTAGGCGGCCAGCCACTGCCACCCTGAGGTATTTTGGGAGAACAGCAGCTAGCCTTGGTCTGGTGGAGTTTTTATTTTTTTATTTTTTATTTTATTTTTTTTTATTTATTTATTTATTTTTTTTTTAATTTTATTTTGTCGATATACATTGTAGCTGATTAATGCTCCCCATCACCAAAACCTCCCTCCCTTCTCCCTGGTGGAGTTTTTAAAGGCAAAAACCACATCCCGTTGGCACATGGGTTTGTCCAGGTGCACAAAGCAAGCTAGGTAGCTAGGTTACAGAAGCCAAAGTGAGCAATTAAAGCAATCAAGCATAAAAATTTTCATTGTGTATGGTTCCTGTTCCCATGTAATGGTTCACTGTGTTTGGCTCCTGTTTCTATGCAACACTTCTTGTTTCTATGAGAAGGTCAGTGGTTTCTCACAGAGAGGGGGGTAGTCTGACATCGAGAATGGAGCCGTGTCTTCCCAAGATGGCGGTGGTGTAGCTCAGGATTCTCTGCTACATTCCCCACTGGTTTTATGTATATGAGTCAAACCCTAGACTCATTTGTGCTTAATCTGTTATAGTGCGTTCTTAAAACCATTAACTTTACTGATTGAACTCTTTGTTTGATATATTTAGTAAGACAGGTGAGGGCACAGGGGCCTATTGTGAAGAACAGCAGAATTTAAAGCAAGGGATCAGCTAGGGCAGTGAGGAGAGTTGTTAACCAAGGGGACCAGGAGAATAAGGTTTCATACCAGTTGTGGCATACCTTTGTTTTTTAATTCTTTTCTTTCTTTTAACCTTTTTCTGTTTAGGGATAGGCTGTCTCTTATTACTCCTGAGTGATTAGTATAAAAACAACAGGTTTCCCCTAGAGCCATATATAATCCACCTTGTTAGTCTGATTGTGTGGATTATTTTGGGGGGCAGCTGCTGCTGCACATTCAGATAGGTTCAGCCTCTGTGTAGGACACAATGACCATAGCAAAGAGGAAAAAAATAACTTTTTACAAAATTGTCAGATTTACCACTTAGTGTAAATATTTTTATCAAAGCATTTTACATTTTAAAATTGTTATTTAACTGGAAAAAACTCTCAATAAACTAAGAATAGAAAGCACCTTCCTCAATCTAATAAAGTGCATCTACAAAAAGCCCATAACTAACATCATACTTAATGGTGAAAGACTGGGTGCTTTTCCCATAAAATGAGGAATAAGGCAAGCATGCCTACTCTTGTCATTTCTATGCAGCATTATATGGGGGTGCTAGCCAGTCTGCTCATGACAAAGAAGGAGGTCGAAATTGGAAAGGAACAAGTGAAACTGTCTTTATCCATTGATGGCATGGTCCTGTGTGTAGAAAATACTGAGAACCCATACAGAAAAACTACTAGGACTAAGCATGTTTGGCAAGTTTGAGGACCTGAGATTGAAACGAAAGAAGTAATTGTACTTCTATATACTAGTAATGAACAGTCTGAAAATGAACTTAACAATTTCATTTACAATAGCATTGAACAGAATAAAATGCTTAGGGACAAATTTAACAAAAGCATGCAAGACTTGTCTGTTGAAAACTACAAATTACTGCTAATAGAAATTAAAGACAATCTAAATAAATGCAGAGGCATTTCATATTTATGGACTAGAAGACAATATTGTTAAGATGTCAATTCTTTCCAAATTGATCAATAGATTCAATGTAATCCCTCTCAAATTCCAGGGGGCCTTTTTGCAGAATCGACCAACTGACTTGAAAATTTATATGGAAAACATGAAGGACCCAAAAGAGTCAAAACAATTTTGGAGAAGAACAACAAAGTTAAAGGTATTTACAGCATATTTGGTTTCTCTAGTCAGGTTTTTAACACATAAAATATTGGGTCAAGTTTTACATGGTCAAAGCTTTAAAAATCTGGGACCTACCTGCTCAGATGCAGTAGGGCATACAGCTAATTTTCTGAAAGGTACAATATTACTTTCATATACTAAAATTATTTTTCATTTTATGTATATATATATATATATATTGAAGTTGACTTTATAGACACAATTTTTACCTCATAAAATATTATCCTTAAGATCAGTCACTGAGAAGAAATTGGATATTAAGTATCTAGTCACAAAAATAGAAAAGGTAATGAAGGAGCACTTCAGAAAGAAACTCCATAGCTAAAGGGCATTTAGTTGTTTTTCTCCAGAGACCTGTAACAATCTAGGGGACCATGAAGCCATCTGGGTTCAAGGGTGGAAGGGTGGTGAGGTCTCCTGGTTGGTGCAGATGTGGTATTAGGTCTTTCATCAGTGGGTTGGCCTCTGTGACTAAGGGCTGAATCTAGTGTAGTACCTGTTGGAGGGTCTGAAGAGACTGAAGAAGGTTATGGTTAGTGATGTCAGCAAGTTTCTCATCTTTGAGGTGGGGCAACAGAGAGGGCGGCCTTCCAAACGTAATTTCATAAGGTGTAATTCCTTGTATGTAGGGGGTGCTTCTAGCCCTTAGGAGGGCAAAGGGAGGGAGTCTCACCCAGTCTCTAGTTTTAATTTGGTAAGTGTTCCTTTTAAAGTCCGATTCATCTGTTCTATCTGTCCTGAACTTTGTGGCCTATGAATACAATGTAAATTCCAATTTATTTTTAATGTTTTAGCTAATAATTGGGAAGTTTGGGCTGTGAAAGCCAGGCCATTGTCAGACCCCAAGGTTACAGGTAGGCCAAATCTGGGGACAATTTCTTGTAACAGTTTCTTTAGTGTTATCTGAGTGGTTTCAGTTTTGGTAGGAAAGGCTTATACCCATCCAGAAAAAGTGTCTATGAACACCAAAACATAGCAATACCCATATTGTCTAGGTTTTACCTCAGTGAAGTCAATTTCCCAGTGTTCACCAAGGTTGGTTCCTTGTGTTCTGGTTCCAATGGGCAGCTTCGATTTAGGCCCTGGATTTACTTGTGAACAAATTTCACATCTGGTAACAATGTCTTTTGTTATTTTGCAAAGATCTTGGACGTAATAATATTTTTTTAAAAGTTCAGTTAATTTTGTGGATCCAAGGTGTGTTCCTTGATGTATCTGTTTAATCAGCTATCTACCCAGAGCTTGTGGCAAATAAATCTTGCGGTGTGGCAGAATTTTCCTATTCATGGCATTGTTGGACGCTTTTAAGATCTTAGCATGTTCTACTTCTTCTTTAGTATAATGGGGGGTTGGCAGCAACTGAGGTGCTGGAACAACTATTAAAGAATCAAATAGCCCCACTGGTTTTAATGCATCATCTTTGGCAGCCTGGTCTGTGGCAGTGTTACCTTGGGCCTCAAGAGAATTGTCCTTTCGGTGTCCCTGACAATGTATGATGGCCATTCTTTTTAGATACCATATGGCCTCAAGGAGGGATAGTATTACTGCTTTATTTATTTTTATTTTTATTTTCCCCCTGATGTTAATAGTCCTCTCTGTTTGTATAAGGCCCCATGAACATGGGCGGTGGCAAAAGCATATCTGCTGTCAGTACATATGTTAGCAGTTTTATCTTTTCCATGCTTTAAAGCCTGTGTTAAGGCTATGAGTTCAACCTTTTGAGCAGATGTTCCTTGGCTTAAGGCTTGAGCCCAAATGTGGTGGCTCAGGGGCAGCGGGTCCCGAACCTCCCAGTAGCCCCTTTTATACCCCCGCCATGGGATGAGCAAGAGAGGGAACCAGTAGAATTACTCCTGCCACCCTAGTGACCAGGAGAGCCCAGGAGGAAGGTGAGTATGCTGCCCACCTATTCAGCCCCACAGAGAGACACTCAGATGCGACAGGGGTTCCATCAAGCAGTTCCATTTATTTTATAAAAGCACCTGCTTTTATAAGCATATGGCAAGGGGATTTCCTAACTTCAACCTATCATCTTAAAGGTCATGTGAACATGTATCTTGCTCTAAGCCTTTGCTATTGCAATCACGCAGTGAGCACGAGCGCGGAAATATCTTTTATCCAATAATTTTAAACTATGTCTTTCCTTGGCCACTCCCCGGCGGCTTCCGTCAGGCGCCATCCTTATCTCTCCTGTCCAGGTGAATGTTTTCAACAGATTACATACGTGTATGTGGGTGGGGTCGTGGCTAGTTCTCTATCCCGGGAGGAGGTGTGTGGCCTCAACGCCCCAACACCCAAATGACCCGATCCAAAGTTACCATGGCTGCCCCAGCATACCTGATTCCACTGGAGATGAAACTGCTTCCATCAGTGAATAACACTTCATCAGGATCTGTCCAGAGCATATCAGTTAGGTCCAGCCAGAGGCCTTGGAGTGTCTTGATTGTTTCGAGGCAGTCATGGACAGCTGGGTTAGTTTGTCATCCAGGAGGAGAGTAGCTGGATTTAGACTGATGACTGGGTTATGTGGGCATTAGTTAGCCAATGATCTGGTGCACTCCATAGGAGGGATTTTACAGAGTGAGGGCTACCAAGTGTAGGTCTTGTCCTACCGTGAGTTTTTCTGCCTCTTTTATTGGCAAAGCAGCAGCTGCTATGGCCTGGAGGCAAGTTGGCTATCTGGCAGCTAGATGGTCCAATCTCTTTGAGATTGCCATGGCCGTAGGGCCTGTGTAAGTACCCCCTTAGCAATTGCCTTTGATTCAGCAATGAACAATGTGAAAGGCTTGTTCACATCAGGTAATGCTAAGGCAGGAGCTGTGGTGAGTGCCCGCTTTAGATCTTTAAAGGCGTGTTGTTTAATGTCAGTCCAAATTAAGGGGCTATTTCTTCCCCCAGTGAACCCAGGTATGCAAAAGCGGCAGAAACCTATAGCCCTCAAGAATTTGTGAGCTTCGTTTTCTTTTGTTTTGGGGTCTGGGATTTTTAAAATAATCTCTATTCTTTTGGAAGACAGAGTTCTTTTTCCTTCTTTTAATTGTACCCCAGATAAGTGGCTTTTGAGGTGCAAATTTGAGCCTTTTTAGCCGAGACTTGATACCCCAGGGCTTAGAATTCCTTTAATAGATCCTTTGTAGCCTCCTTGCTTGTGTCATAGTCTTTTGTGGCCAGGAGGAGATCATCTATACATAGTAATAGCGTGACCTGGGGGTGTTTTTGTCTATAAGGCAGGAGATCTTGGCTTAGGGCTTCATCAAATAAGGTTGGGGAATTTTTAAATCCTTGGGGGAGGTGAGTCCAAGTTAGTTGTCCAGAGTACCCTCCTCCAGGGTCAGTGCATTCAAAGGCAAAGAGAGGTTGACTTACCTCAGCTGGTGGGAGGCTGAAGGAGGCGTCCTTGAGATCCAGCACAGTGTATGTAAGCACATTCATCTCTTGGTAGCAGTGGCCTCTTTGCCCCTGCTGGGTAGCCTTTTTGCCCCTGTTGGGGTTTGTTTGGCCCCCTTCTATTAGGTTGAATGGATCTTTTGTTTGTCATCTGAGACTCTGTTAATGTCACCATTATTTTTGTCATTTTTTTGGTTTGTCTTTCTTCTGGACTGTCTCTGGCATTAAAAACCTTTTGACCAACTCAGATAACAGTTTCCCTTTAAATCCTTCCTGTCTTTGAGCTTTTTTCCTAATGTTTGGGGCTGACTGGGAAACAAAAGCGATATTTATCACCCACTGGTTTCCTGGGGCCTGAGGGCCCACAGGAGCGTGGGTCCTATAAGCCTCCATAAGGTGTTCCAGGAAAGTGGCGGGGGATTCCTTTGGTCCCTGAATAGTTTCACTTACTTTTGATAGGTTAGTGGGCTTCTGGGCTGCTGTGTGGAATCCCCTAAGGAGAGTCTGGCAATACAGCTTGAGAGTCCTCTTACCTTTGTCCATGTTTGGGTCCCACCCGGGTCTGTTAGAGGGGAACACATGTTCCAGGAGAACGAGGTCATCAGAGAGTCGGCCATTGTGACCAGTAACATTTCTCAGAGCCTCCCTCCAGATCCACTTGCGTTCTTCTGAAGTGAAGAGAGTCTGCAGGAGCTGCTGACAATAATCCCATGTAGGCTGGTGGGTAAAGAAAACAGTCTCCAGGAGGGAGATGAGGCCCTGAGGTTTTTCTGAGAAAAAAGGATTTTTATTTTTCCAGTTGTACTAGTCACTAGTAGAAAATGGGACATAAACCATGAAGGGAGCCTGATCTTGAGGAGTTCTGGGAAGCAAGGGAGCCTGTTGGAGAGGAAGCTGAGGTATGGGGAAGGAGAGAGGACAGAGAAGAGTCAGGGTTGGGGTCAGAAGAAAGATCAGGTGGGGGAGTGAGAGGAGCATTTGGAGGGATGGCAAGGAGAGGACAGATACACAGTGCTGCTCCGAGTATGCGTGGGGGAAAGATCAGGGCTTTAGAGGTGTCGAGGAGGATGGGAGGCGCTGTGGGGCTGCAGGCTTCTTCAGGGAAGCTGGAAGAGAAGGCTTGGTTAGAAGGACAGTTGATTCATTTACTTGGAGGAATTTTTTTTAAGCTATGATGGCTTGTCAGAGACTATATCAATCCAAACCTGTATGTAAGGCAGGTGAGCAGGATGTCCAGGGTGCCCAAGACAAATGTCTTGGACCCGATAAGCTGTTGGAAAATCAGTAGTTCCATGTGAGGGCCATCCAACATTGAAAGTTGGTCAGTCAAGTTCAGAGAATTTTCTGAGATCAAACAGGTTGACTGACACCCCATAATCTGCTCTCCTCATTTGGAAATACTTGAAGTTAGAAATCATGCATTCAAGGGGGCCTGCGATGTGAATTGGCTGAGAAGGAGCAGAGCTTGCCCCATTTGGTTACAAACAACAATGATGACAGACACACAGAAACAAACAAACAACAGGAAGGGCACAAAAGACTAAGACAAGTGGCCACAACCAATTATCAAACCCAGAGACCTGCTGGAGACATCTTGCCAGGATCCTGGACTTGGGAAGTAGTGCTGCATCCAGCCTTCCACAAAGCCGCCAAATCAGAGCTCTGATACCCAAATGCAAAACCAGGTTTTTGAGATCTGAAGCCAAAGCTTACCTCTGGAGGTCCAAGATGCAGAGTAATAGGACGAATAAAGACTCTGGTGCCAGTTGAAGAATTTGGTTGCGTTGGGCTCTCGGGCTGGGGCCAAAGGACCCAGGGGCTGATTTTCTTCTTCCTTTCCTTTTCCTGCTCCACATCTGAAGCTGCGGTTTTTGGTTCCCCTGAGTGACAAGATCTTGCTGGGGCCTCCAAATGTTGTGAGGTTGTCACCCAGGAAAAGAACCAAACACTTAATTAAGAATTTAACAGAATCTCTATTAGCTGGTTGGCAACTTCCTCCTCTAGGTATTTTGGGAGAACAGCAGCTAGCCTTGGTCTGGTGGAGTTTATAAAGGCAAAAACCACATCCCGTTGGCACACGGGTTTGAGCAGGTGCACAAAGCAAGCTAGGTAGCTAGGTTACAGAAGCCAAAGTGAGCAATTAAAGCAATCAAGCATAAAAATTTTCATTGTGTATGGTTCCTGTTCCCATGTAATGGTTCACTGTGTATGGCTCCTATTTCTATGCAATGGTTTTTGTTTCTATGAGGAGGTCAGTGGTTTCTCACGTAGATGGGATAGTTTGACAATGAGAATGGAGCGATGTCTTCCCAAGATGGCATTGGTATTGCTCAGGATTCTCTGCTACACCATGACATAAAAAGTGTAGAGAATTTTATTCTCTCTGGTCCTACCCTCAGGCAAGTTCCCGTCCTGTGGTGGTGAGACACTAGCAGAGGCCAGGGAAGCACCTAAATATCTGAAGGAGGGGCCCCTTTCTCTCTGACCAGAGGAACTATGGTTAAAAGATTGTGGGGAGAATCTCTTTCATGTTTGTTTTTTCTCTCTCCTGTTGTCACTTGGCTGTGAAGGCTGACTCAGTCACAATAAGTGCATGGAGACTAAAGCCAAAGTTACTTAACATAAAAAAACATGGCGCGATCTTAAGAAATTGAAAGAAAAATGCACTCAGGCCCGGCCCACGACTCACTCGGGAAAGTGTGGTGCTGATAACACCAAGGCCATGGGTTTGGATCCTATATGGGGATGGCCGGTTTGCTCACTGGCTGAGCATGGTGTTGACAACACCAAGCCAAGGGTTGAGATCCCCTTACAGGTCATCTTTAAAAAAAAAAGAGAAAGAAAAATTCCCTCAACAGACACTATCTCTGACACTACCCAGATGCTGACAATATCAAAGGCATTAAAGCAGCTACTGTATCCACGCTTGAAGAAATAAAGAGAACTACTATAGATAGAAAGAAAGTCTCAGTAGAGGAAGCAAAAGCTATAGGCAAGAATGAAGTGGATATTTTAGAAAAGAAAACCAAAATAAATCATAAACTGCTGAAAACCAGGCCAAGAAAGAACCTTAAAAGCAGCCAGAGAGAAAGTTGAAATACATATAGGGGGAAAATGATTTTAATGACTCCAAGTTTCCATCAAAAACAAAGGAAATCATAAGGCAGTAGAAAAACAATTTTGAGGTGCTGAAAGAAGTAAACTCAACCTAAAATTCTATATTCATTCAATGAAAATATTCTTATTCAGGAACAAAGGAAAAATAAAAACATCCATAGACGAAGAAAAATTAAGAGAATCTGTTGCCAAATGTAGTGGATTGAATTTCCCCCCCGAACTCATTGAAGTTTGAATTGCATCCCCAAGTTTTATGTATTAGAAACTTGGCCCCCCACTGTAACTGTTAAGAGGGTGGGAAATCCTATATGGTAATTGAAAGGTGGGGCCTTGAAGAGGTGATTGGATTGCAGGACCCTGCAGTAGTGAGTGGATTAAAAATGGTGGTCAGGGGTGTGGTTCTGAGGGCTTTAAAAAAAGAGAGTGTTTCTGCTATCAGATTTGAGCTGCCTTCTCTTGGTAACTAATAGAAAAAGTAGACAAAGAAATCATCCAAAATGCTAAAAAACTGAACAACATTAGTAGTCAACGGGAACTAACTGACATTTTTAGACACTCTATTGAATGACAGCAGAAATGCTAATTATTTTCAAGGACACATGGAATATTCACCAAAATAGATGATAATATAAAGAAATTTAAAAGAATTGAAATCATCAATGTATTCTCTAACCATAATGGGATTAAAACAAAAATTAATAAAAACAAGATATACAAACAATCCCCACTCAGTAGCTGGAAATCAAATAACACTTCTGAACAGCCCATTGGGCAAATGTAAAACAAAGCCACAATGAGATGTCACTACACACTATCATACACCTCTTAGAATGGCTAAAATGGAAACAAACCAAGTGACAATATCAAGGGGCTCATCAGGATACAGAACAACTGGAAGTCTACTATTTTGCTGCTGTAAATGTAAAATGTGACAGCCACTCTGAAAATAGTTTGGCCATATCTTTTTTTTTTTTTTTTTAATTTTTAAAAGATGACCGGGAAGGGGATCTTAACCCTTGACTTGGTGGTGTCAGCACCACGCTCACCCAGTGAGCAACCGGCCACCCCTATATGGGATCCGAACCCGTGGCCTTGGTGTTATCAGCACCACACTCTCCCGAGTGAGCCACGGGCCGGCCCATGGCCATATCTTATGATGTTAAATATAGACTTAACCATGTGACCTAGCACTTTCACTCTTATGTATTTATCCTAGATAAATGAAAACTTATGTTTACACAAAACCCTGTACTTGAATGTTTATAGCACTGTTGTTCATAATTGCACACAACTGGAAGCAACTTAAATGTCCTTCAACAGTTGAATAGATAAACCATGACCCATCCATGCAAGGGAATACTACTCAGCAATGTGAAAGAACTACTGATACACTCTAAAACATGAATGAATCTCAAAAGCATAATGCCGAGTGAAAGAAACCTGTCTCAAAAGGTTACATTCTATATTACTTTATTTATGTGAATATGACAGAAAAGGCAAGCCTACAGGGACAAAGAAAAGATCAGTGGTTGCCAGGGAGTAAGGTTGGCAGTAGGGAGAGTGGATGACTATAAAGAGATGGCACAACAGAGTATTTGGTGGTGATGGAAATGTCATGCATTTTGATTGCTATGGTGGGAACATGAATCTATACATGTATTAAAGCCCAAAAAACTGCATATAATAAAAAATCATTTTTACTGCTTGTATATTTTCAAAAATTATGATGGCAAAACAAAATACTAGTTTGTGATTTCTTAATTTTGCTTATTTATTTCATTAAGTAAAATAGGCAATAACTAGGAAGCAGGTAAAGACTGGGTCAAAGACAAAGCTAACTGTATCTTCAGGCAATATAACACAGACATAGTTGGTTTAACCACTTGATAAAATGTTAGAATTAAGAATGCATTTTTCAAATGGTCATAGTATAACTAAAGATGGGGAAAAACCATGTAAATAACTTCTACTTGACAAAAATTTTTCTTTGTAGTGGTCACATTTGGGGTCCCTTGGTACATATGCTTTTCCACTGTAGTTTGAATATTCTTTTATAATAATTTTTGGTAAAAAGTTCATTATAAGTGAAAAGTCCCTTCTATAGTAGTTTGGACCTGACTTTTTAAAAATATATGCCAATAGGTTCAACATTAGTGACCTTGCTCCTTTTAAATTTCAGTACTTCTGGTACTTCCTGTACTCCTTGAGCAAATCAATAAACATCTCTGTCTTAAGTTTTTCTTTCATAAAACAAGGATTTTACACTAACTCCAGAACCCATTCCATTTGAACACATCAACATTCTGTGGTTTTAATGGTATTCTGCAGCCCTTTGTGGAAGGAAAAGCTCTGGGTAGTTTTTTCCCTAATGAGAGGCACGTTCTTAAAGGTCTACCTATCCATTGTCTGATTTATTGCTACATCAGGCAATCTAAAGCTCATCTAGAGTGCTATTAGTAATACAACCACTCTGAGCCAAAGTGGTAAGGTAAAGCAGATTATCTACTTAAAATACTATGTCTCTGAACAATGACAGATCCATGTTAGAATCACAGTCATATCTCCTACAAGCTGTGTAGTGTTTGACAAATTCATTGATTTTTGTTTCTCCATCTGCCGGCAGGAGATAGTAACAGCAGTTCAAAAGGTTGTTGTGAAGAATAAACCAAAAATAAACCATGCCTAACAGAATGCCTCAGACATAATTATTTACTATTAATAGAGTTTTATAAACTTCAATTTCTACTTTTTCTTGAAATAATAAAATAATTGAGAACTCTTAACAGTGTATATTTTCAGCACACAGGAGTGATAAGCATAGTGGTTCATCCAGAAATGCACGTACTGCCTCCTCTACCTTTGTGGGAAGAAGGGGCCAGGGAAAATGGATTTGTCAGAAATGTAATGGAACTGTGGGGGAAAATAAACAGGTAAAGAAATCAACCCCTTAAACTTTGAAACTTAAGTCAGCTTCACCTGTTCTGTAGCACCAACTATGTGCATAAAAATAAAACCAATGAAAATCTGGGAGCACTTTGTAAAACTCAAAAGTCACTGATACTTCGATTAGACTATTTCTATCTGACTGCAAAATTTTGCCTTACTCAGTACATACTTCTTACATAAATCTTTCAATTTCTAGCTATAATCATTTATGTATTCTTTCTTGGTAACTATGATTATTCGAAAATAGGTCCCCTGGTAATTTCCTAGGGATGTCATAAAAAATTACCACAAACTGAGTTGCTTAAGACAACAGAAATTTATTCTGTCACAGGTCTGGAGGAGGCCAGATGTCTGAAATCCAGCAAGGCCATGCTCCTTCCAGGGGCCCTAGGGGACATTCAGTTCCTGGCATTACTCCAGTCTCTGCCTCTGTCTTCACATGGCCTTCTGCTCTCTGTGTGTGTCTCTCTCTGTCTCTTATAAGGACATCTGTCATTGGATTTAGGGCCTAGCTGGATAATCCAAGACGATCTCCTTATTTTAAGATCCTTAACTTAGTTACACCTGCATAGATTATTTTTAACATAATGTCCATAGTTTCCAAGGAATAGAACATGGGCAAATCTTTTTGAGGCTAAGTATTCAGCCCCTATACTTTGAAAATTACATTTTGTCCCTGATAGTCTTTCAGCATCAGGGTCACTCCTTTAATATCTTTTTTTTTTTTTTTTTTTGGACCTCTCACCTTTTCTTCTTACTCTTTCTTTTTCTCAAGCACCATCAATTCTCTCACATAATAGAAACATCAAGTGAATGGCTGGGCAGGAATTATGCTAGCTTTCCAAAAGCTAGTGTAAGCAACTGTGGTCTAAAGAGAAATGATGGTGAAAACCATGGTCGGCCCATGTATTTCTCTTGATTAATATTAATCATTCTACAGCGATGAAGAGGTCTATATTAGGATGCTCCAAAAAAACATAAAAAGAGAGAAATAAAATTTTTTGAGAGGTAAAATGTGCAGGTTAACTCAAAGTGGATCTGACCATAGATATAAAATCTAAATAACAAATAGTATAAATATAGTATCATCTAAGAAAAAAGAGTAACTTTATAGTGAAAAAACCTGATAAACACTATCTCAGCCAACACTGATGTTAAGGTCAACATCAGCAGTGATAAGCCATGTTGATAGCATGTGCCCTTGATATGACATGTCGAAAATGGCACTTTACGTCTTTGGTCTTCCTCCTCCAACCCCATAATCCAGAATCCAAAACTAATTGTGAAAAAAACATAAGAGAAATCCCACTTGAGGGACATTCTATAAAATATCTGACCTGTACTCCTTCAAACTTTCAAGGTTGTCAAAAACAAGGAGAGTCTGAGATACTGTCACAGAGAAGAGAAGCTTAAGGAGACATGGTGACTAAATGGTATGTGATTTCCTGGATGGGATTCTACATCAGAGAAAGGAGATGAGGTGAAAACTAAGGAAATTTGAAAACAGTATGGACTTTAATTAATAATCATGTATCAATGTTTGTTCACTAATTGTAACAAATGTCCCACACTAATGCAAGATGTTAATAATAGGGGAAACTTGATGTGGGGTATATGGAAATTCTCTGTACTCTCTGCCCAATAGTTTTGAAAATTTGAACTATGCTAAAAATAATATTTATCAAAAAATCTCACCTGAAGTAGAGTAGATAGATCTCATTTACTTTTTTAACAAATATTTTTGTATCCATTCCACAAGCCAGGAACCATGCTAGAGACCAAGGATACAGGCTTGAAGAATAGTCAGGGCTCTTACCTTAATCAGCTTCAAGATCCATCAGTGAATATGGGTGTAGTGGATTGAATAATGACCCCCCCAAACTCACTGAAGCTTGAATTGTGCTCCCCAAGTTTTGTGTATTAGAAACTTGGTCCCCACTGTGACTGTTAGGAGAGTAGGAAATCCTGTTAAGGTGATTGAAGGGTAGAGCCTTGAAGAGGTGATTGGATTGTAGGATGATGCCATAGTGAATGGATTGAAAATGGCGGTCAGGGCCCTGGTTCTGAGGGCTTTGAAAGAAGAGAGAGGGGAGTCTGTTTCTGGCTCTCTCTGCTCTCTCTGCTTCCACTACTGTGCAATGTGAGACCCCTGGGTCACCACCAGATGGACTTTGGACTTCCCAGCTTCAGAAACTGTAAGCAATAAATTTCGTTTTTCTTTATATACCATCCAGTTTCAGATATTTTGTTATAAGCAACAGAAATGGACTAAAACAACAGGCATTAAGCTGATGATTCAAATATAATAGAGTGCTATGACAGGTGCTGCTTTTACATATTGTATAGGGTTCTTAAGGCCTCCTTGAAGTGCCTGAGTGAGGAGATAGCTTTCCTCTCCTCTCCTCCCCTTCTCTTCCCTCGGGTCTCTCCCACCTACTCTCACTTACTCTCCTCTCACCTTTGAGGATAGAGACCATGTTTTATATTTATTTCAATCCTTCATAGAATCCAGCATAGTGCCAGGCTCTAAGCATGGGCTTATAATCATTAAAACTATGTATGATTCCATAAATGTTTGCTGAATTAAATTAAACATTCAAAATTTTTGAAATGGGATCATTTGAGGAACCTGTGAGAAAGAATTTGAGAGCTAAGAGAGGAGGGAAGGGTATACAGCAAGAACTAATCTGTCTGTTGAGACAGTGGGGGGAGCACTGTGAGGGTGATGTGTTTTCTCCAGCCCACTCGTCAGGATGCAGAGTTCATCATGTAATCATCATTCTACATTTATTGAGTGGGAGCTCTGTGCCAGGCAGGCTGCGTAAAACATCACACACATTATCTCAGCTAATGCACTGACCAATCTCCTGAGATAGCAACTATTTATTCCCACAGTTTCAGGAATGAGATAACTGTGGCTTAGAGAGGTTACCTGTTTTTCTCAAGTCACATAATGAGCAAATGACAGAGCTCTGATTCAAAGCTCAGTATACTGGAGTGAGCAGATCTGAAGCCGTGTTGGGTTCTCAAACTGCCTGGACTCTGTGGGGGCGGGAGGATTTTAAAAAGGACAGTTTTCTTCTCTCCATTCTTTCTTCCCATCTCCTGATTTTCTTATCTCACGTGCTAAATAGAAAAACAAGGCTGAGAAGCTAATTAGTACTTTGGAAAGCTAACAGTTCTTTCTTTGAGACTTGTAGAATTTTGAGAAATGATCAAGGCCAAATGACTGGAAGCTGTCCTTGGGCACCAGCCAAGTACCCTGGAGCAAATCAACATCTTGCAGGGTCCTGAGACAACAGCAAAGATGAGAAGAGAAACCAGACAAGGCCTTGGTGAGACCTTGTACCTGACTCATAGACGCAGACCCCTCTCTTTCTCCTGCTTTTCGCCTCCCACGTTCCGTTCCCTCACCCCCTCCTTTAAAAACCCTCAGTAAATCTGAATCTTTAAGATGGCATAGCCTACCATCTCTTTCAGCTGAATACATCTGCTTTTCTAACATCAACCAATTTGACTTCTGAGTTTTTTTCTCTACTTCTCAAGGGGGTGGGGAGCTGGACCTGAGTTTGGTAACAAGTAATTTGACTCCAGAAACACACCCTGTCTGAAAAATAAGAGGAAGGCATTGACTTGCTTCTTTCTAATAGCCTGCTTCGTGGTAGAGAGGCTGGGAGAATTGCCACATAAGTACTTTTTTAAAGCACTTTTCTTTCTATTGTCACTGATTTAAATAATAAATATTCATTCCATTTTTGTAAATAAAATACTTCTTTATTTTATAGTGGCTCATTGTTTTGGAAATGTAAATCAATAATTTAATTTGTATTTTCCAAAGTTTCTTAATAAACTTCAGACCTTTGAGAATTAAAACTATTTCCTTTTAAATCATTATTATAATTATACTATGAAGTTATACTGTCATAATTTTTTATTTGTGGTTATTAACATATATTTTATTAAGCTTTCTCAGGATAAGCATCAGGAAAAGATAGAATAAGATAAAAATTTAACTGTATGCCAATCAATTGATTGCTTTTCTCCAAATAGACCTATTGCTTATTATAGTTAATTATTTTTACATTAGCACACAATCTTTCAAATGCTAAAACTTCTTTTACAATTACATATTTTACTTTCAATATTGTGTATAATTTATATAATACATAATCCCAGAGGGAGTAAAAACACTTCTTGTGACGGTTAACTTTGTGTCAACTTGACTTTGCCAAGGACTGCCTAGATTAAACATTATTTCTAGTGTGTCTGTGAGGATGTTTCCAGATGAGATTAGCATTTGAGTAGGTAGACACAGTAGACAGCCCTCCTCAACGTGGGTGGGCATCATTCAATACACTGAAAAGAATGAAAAAAAGTGGAAGAAAAAGGAATTCACAACTTTTCTCTTCCTGCCTGATTGTTTGAGCTGGGACATCTATATTCTCCTGCCCCTGGTGCTGGTGCTCCTGGTTCTCAAGGCTTTGGACTCTTGAGTGAATTGCACCATGGTTCTCCTGGATCTCCAACTTGCAGATGGCAGATTGTGGAACTTCTGAGCTTACATAGTTGCATAAGCCAATTTCTCAAAATAAATCTCTTCCAAAATATATGTCCTTTTGGTTCTGTTTCCCTGGAGAAGTCTGACTAATACACTTCTGGAGGGGTAAACAATTCGTACTTTACATTTGACCTTTACTCAGATTTTAAGAGGATTGCACATGCTTAACAAATGCTTGGGTTAAGACAGAGCAAAATGGGAGACTTAAAAATATTCAAACTTCTTATGACTAACTTTTATTGGATTCAATTTTGCTCAAACAATCTTAGTAAAGGAAAATCTTCAACAGTGTCAATGAATTAATTTATATTAAAATAAATATGTACAATGTTAATATAATCTAAGTAATGCTAGCAATCTGAACAAGAGAGGGAAAAGAAATGATGCTTGGATACCCCCTAGTGGTTTTTCATTAGGAATTGACTTGGAATTAATTAAGAATTGAAACTGCGCTAGCATAGGAACCATAGAAAATGAAAACTCAGATGCCAGATTACTTTTATGAAAATAGTTACAGATCTTGGGACTGTTTGATTACATTTAAATCAGTAATTAAAGAATATAAGTATATCATTTTATAAAAAATAGATAAGAACTTAAAAAGAGTTTTGTCGAAAGCTAATTTAAATTTTCTTTTAAATAAAGCAAATAAAACATTTAACAGCTGCTTATGAAGAAAGAATAATCTTACTCTAAATTTATGATTTTTAGTGGATGTTCATTTTATTTTTCATATTAACAGTTTATATGTTTAGGAAGTATCTGTTTATATTTAAGAAATGTAACTAGAGTTAACAGTATTATTATTTTGTGAGTCTATTTTTTATGGTGTTTTTAATGAATAAATAGTTAATTTTCAGTGCCACTTTACGTGTGTATTTGAATTTCACATATCTTAAATTTTGCTTGATTCTGATCAAGGTATACAACATAGCCAAAATAAATATTTAGGATTTAGAAATGAAGTAAAAACTGTAGGTCTGGCTTTTGAATCCTGTTTTAGCTACTTACTGATATGACTTGAGGCGAATAACAGCAATATACCTCTCTATGTCTGTATCCTTCTCTGTAAGATAGAAATGCATGTCTCTTGAGAAGCAAATATAATAAATCTCTTACCAAGTGCTCAGGACAAAATACTAGGATATTTTTCCTTAATGGATGTCTATTCATTTTAATAAGAGATCAGTTTTGGGGGATTTTTTAAGCAAAAAGGCTTGTTTTGTTCCTTAGAATTCTTTATTTTTTTAATCATTATTTCAAAATTAGTGCTGTTCAGCCTATGCTCAGAAAGAGTTATGAAAGATATATATAAAGTGGAAAAATTATTTCGAGAATCAGTTTTTGAATCTGTTAAGGGTTTTGATTATATATTTTGAAAGTCTCACTTAATATACATTTAAATTCATAACAAGAAGTTCACTTGATTCAGAAAATGGGTATAGCTGATATTATGTGTGTGATTGTTTTCAGGAATAATTCAAAAGTTTCTAAGTAAGACAGTTTGAATTACTAGGAAACACTGTAACTAACAGTTATGTTTATACTGAGAGAGAAAAGTTGCTTGGCTACAGGGATAGTCAAAGTTACTGTGTTAAATATTGAAAAATAAAAATCCTAATTATATTTTCATAATTTCTTTGTCCTGACACATGAAGAAAAGCCAGGAGACAGTAACGTTTAGAATGGCATGACAGATTTAGAGCTTTTGCTACCCACCGGTGGTTTACCTTTCTTAATTACACATACCATAAGCATGGCTCTGAGAATAGTTTCAGTAACTTTTATTCAAAGAGCTATTCAGAGAATCGAGTGAATTTGGAAGGGTTAAACACTGAAAATCCTAAGCAAGAGAAAGAAACAAAAAAGTGAGGGTTATGTTACCATAGAAAGAAAAACAGAACACAATATTCTTTTAGGAGAGTATGATAGGGACGATAATGTCAAATTGTATTCAGTTGCTTATTTCTTTTTACCTTTTTCTATCTATAATATTTTTGGATAAAAATAGCTACGAATTTTTTTTTTTGTTGTTGTTGTTGTTATGTACAAGATGTGAGGGTGAATCTGGTCACTGTTGCTGCATCTTGGTCAAAAGTGACATTTATATTAAAAATTTTATTTAAAAAACTGTATAACAAATTTCATGGACCCATGTGATGAATAGAGGTTTATTGATATAGATTCAGACAGTGAAGAGGCCCTTGTGCTCATGACTATTCTTTGCAGTATCCAGACCCCCATCTCTTCCTGTTAATGTTGCAGAACCATCTCTTCATGTTCTTTATTGTTAAATGTGTCATTCTTGGTTAATGCCATAGCTCCCATCACAATAAAAATGGCTCGCTGCTATTACAATGCCATGGTTCTTTGGAAACTGTATTAGAAAAACATAAAACCAAAAGATCTTCTTGCTGCTATGCTTCCTAAATACAGTCTTAAAAATCTGATTACATCTTTATTCATGATACACATCATCCATTATGCCACTGTAGAAAAACTCAAACTTTCACTCTGAACATTCAATAATTGAATCTGCTGAAATGAACTGACAATAGAGAGATTAACAGGAAAGAAGCCATGCGAATTTACCAGTGTGCAAGCTCATCGTCCGAAGTATGAAACTCAAACAAGGGCCAGATGGTTGAAGCTTGAATACCTTTTTTATAGGGGAGAGGGAAGTGGAAGATGTAGGCAACTTTAGAGAAATAATAAATGATATTTATGGGAAATGAATGGGTCCTAAGAACAGACAAGAGCCTGGGACAAAATTCCTCTGGGCTGTAAGGAAGATGGCAATAAGTTAAGGGAAGGTGAGGGGCAGAACTGCACCCCAAACAGAGGTCGTCTTATTATGCAGATAAAGTCTCTGCTATAGAATGGATTCCCATGCCCCCCAACCACCCCCACCTCATTGAAGCTTAATCCCCACTGTAACTATTGAGGGTGGGAAATCCTATTATGGTTATTGAAAGGTGGGGCCTTGAAGAGGTGATTAGATTGTAGGACCATGCCATAGTGAGTGGATTAATAATGGTGGTCAGGGGCATTGTTCTGGGGGCTTTAGAAGAGGAGCACATGAGAAGTTAGTCTCTCTCTGCTTTGCCATTTTCTGCATGTGAGACCCCTGGGTCACTGTTGCCACCAGCACAACCCTCACCAGATGTGTTCCCTGGACTTTGGGCTTCCCATCATCTGAAACTGTAAGCAATAAATTTTGTTTTCTTACAGATTACCGAGTTCCATGTATCTTGCTATAAGCAACAGAGATGGACTAATACAGTCTCTCATGTAACAACCCACAAAGAATAGAGAAAATGTCTGTGGGGTGGGTGGGTGTGATAATGACCTTTTAGTTTCTTCTTTAGTGATTAATGTTCCCTGGCTAATGAGATTTCAGTCAGGGAACTGAAGGCAATTATTATTTTATTATATTTTTTTAGAAGAACTTCCCTCAGTGAGATAACGGAACTTCAGAGAGAGCCTCTCCTTGGACTTGAGGAAACAAATACAAGGTCAGGGAGACCTTAATTCTGAGGCAGCTTCTAAGACTTTCCAATTTCCTTTAATTCAAAGTGCTCAGTATGCCAAAGCACCATTTTTGGGGGTATAGTTTTCTGAGCCCCAACACTTTCCACAAATGAATATTGACTTTTAATATTTCTTCCAAACTTTGTTACTATGCTTATTGTTCATGCTACAGATTCAAGACTTCTTCAGAATATGCAGAAAAATGTGAACTATATTCACTTTCTGTTTATGTTAAATTTACAGTTTTGTATTTAATAGTATATACTAAGCTCCATGTCTTCCAATCACAGACTCCTTAGGCTAAAATAGCTGCACTCCTAGAATACGATCTCTTTCTATGTGGATGAAACCAGGGAACAAACCCCATCTCTCCTAGCTATCCCCCGACCCCAGTCTGGGGTGGAGAGGGATAACTAAAGAAAAAAACTGCTTGACCAAGCAGGACAGGCTGGACTCCCAGGAATAACAATAACAAGAGCAGAGTTGATTAAACAAACTTCATTAGGCTAAGACTTGATTTGAAGGCCAGAATGTTTGTTCATTAAATAAATGCCTTATGGCTTAGGATAACATCTACAATGCCAGTCTCAAGTGTCTTTGCAGATAACAAACTACAAACCTGCTTTGAAACGTACACACTCTGGACCCTAAGACGCCGTGGAAAATATTGGTCAAGATGCCAGAACTCACCATTACCAATCAGATTTACACGTGACTCCCGGGACCCCCAACCATGATTTTGCTCTATAAATGCTTGTGACTCTAAGATGTCAGGGAGCCTGGGGTCTTAAAAGTTCCCTATGCTACCATGGCTCCTGTGAATGGCATTCAAATAAATGCTAATCTTTAACACTACAAACTGTGGCATGAGAGATTTCTAAGATATTTGGGCAGCAGATGACAAACCCCTCTTGGTTCGGTAACATTGATCACAGCTCTACTTTATACACACCACCACTGGTGAAAAATATGGGCCAGGGATCATGTTCAGATTCTCATTTTCACACACAAAAAAGTCCATCCTTTTTCTATCAGGGGTTAAGGACAAGCATGATGTCACACATTGGTCAGAAACCAGAGAGGACTTCTAAATTAGGAGAAAATTTTCTTACTTTAGCTCATGTGTTATAGTCAACAAAGTATGTATAAAACTGAATATCAGAACTTTTGAAGTAATAGAAGCTGAAATAACTAAATCCAATTAGCTTTTCACAAGAGGGCTACTCCTACAGTCTTATTTAATAAAATTAGAATAGTAAATATTTAAAACGTCATATATATGCCAAGTCATATGTTAAGAGATGGTTTATCCAGCAGAAAGAATACAAAATTAGATATGACAGTTGTTGCTCTCAAAGAAACTCACAATATGAAACATGGATGTGTACACACAGATGCACAAAGGCATAAACACAGGCTGACAGTGAGAAGTGGGGGGGTCCTAATATGCTTTAGGTTGTCAAAGTAAGATATATCTACTACAAAACTCTGAATTCCTCCTGAATAAGAAATAGATCATAAATTGAATAGCATATTAGTTTCCTACTGCCAAAATTATTGTTCTATCATAGAATGTTTAAGTGTCTTCCTTGGATCCTTTGTTATAGGGCCTGAATCTGTCATGGAGGCACCGTGGCGGAACTGAGTTGAAGAAATGATGGTAAGAATTGCTGCTAAATATAAACCTGATGCTTATACAGCCATTATACCAGGGGTAGGGGTAGCTGTTTAATTCCTTTCCATGGAGCATGTAAAAGAATATTTCTAACAGAATAAACTGAATTTGAATATGCAATAGGCAATTTATAGTTGACAGCTTCGGGAAAATGAACTAATTTTCTTACATCTCGGTTTCCTCTTGTATAGAAGAATATGAGCATTCAACACTTAAGGCTGCTATGAGGACCAGGAGCATAGATTTTTTACATATGCTGACCCTTCCCCTGCTTCCTGAGTCTGTAAATGATTTATTTGTAACACACTTATTCTTTTAAAGTGGCTCTTAATATTTCATTTTTGCCTAATTTTATCTGCACAATTTTAGGGGCTAAATAGGAGAACAAAAATCATAGTTTGTCCAGCAACACGCAGTGGATGGCTCTTCCTATAGTCAAATTTTATAGTTCATAAAACTTGCAAAATATGTAATCTATGACCATTTCAGAGCAATGTGACAGGGCACATTCCAGCACAATTGAAATCAAAATAATTGCCTCAGAACTTCTATATTATTTTATCCCATTTCTTAGTAATAAATCTTCTAAGGCAACCACAGACACTAGTTTATTTCCTAGGAGAAATATTCTTGGTGGCATTTGTAACAAAAGCTTCCTTACTAAATCCTATATTATTTTCAATCATATGTTTTTTTGTGAAATTAATGTGGTCATTCTCAACCAAAGTTAGGAAAGAAGAATGATTCTGTTATTCTTTAAATTAAGCTGCTTTTTATCCCCAGAGCAAAAAGACTGTCCCTGAAAGGCCAACTGGAACACGAAGGTGCCATTTGCTGTCTCACTTAACAGACAAAGACAACTGCAGGACAGCCAGGAGACAAATTTAAGTTCTGTTAAGAATAGCAGGAAGTATTTTGGTTCTCACCAGTAAGGCACCACTTGCGGTTTTCTTAAGAATAAAAAACAAGTCAGCTCAAGCCAGTAGATTTTTTGGGTGAATTGAAACAACTCACTTCTGTGCTTGTTCTTCACTGGAATGCTGACATGTGCAATGCTTGGAAATTCAGATAATTTTATCAGAATCAGCCAGAGTTTACACTGGCACTTGAAAGAAGAAACTATTTCAAGGCTACAGCAGTGTCCATTTTCAAGTTAGCAGAAGGCATATAATAATATTCAGAAACGTGAGATTTGCTGGTTCTGTTGCTTTCCGAGTGACATAAGTACGGTATGGTAGGTGAAGAGAAGAAAAATCATGGTTAGCTGTTATTTTTCTTAAACTTGGCAGAAGTGGTAGATGAGAGCAATAAAGAAATACTGTCCCTTGTATTAAAATTCTAGAACACAGACAACTTATGAATCTTAGCTTGGAATTCTCCATACACGTCACACTAGTTCTTCTCAAATGTGAACCTCTCCATGTCTGTGACTGTGGAAATAATCTGGCCATTCAAGTGCTTATGGGCTATATTTATCTTGACTCTCATGAGCACAAATGCTGCCTGATGAAAAATCAACTGGAATGTAGAGGTATAATTGGCAGTTAAGATAAGAATAAAAATGTATTGAGCACCTAGGAGGTGCCAAACAATTTATATTCAAATGGGTTAGGATTAGCAGTAATGATAGTCACCAAGTAAAATTATGTACTCTAGAATTCTATTAAAGAAAGAAATTATTTAAATTTTGGAGTCAGGGAGATGTTGGAGGTCAGAAAGTTCCCTTGAGTTCCATGATTATGTTTGTTGCTGTTATATTGTTTTGTTTTATTTTATTCAAATCTTACGTCTCACCTATTTCTCAGGCTGGATTTTCTAGGAAGCAGATACTATATTTAATGTCTTCAAACAGTAATTCTAACCTTACATTAACTGTAGGGAGAAATTATTTTATAGGCTCATGTATAGGAGACATTGGCAAATATTTCAACTGTGACTTTAAATAAAAGTACAGAAATATTTTTATCATGGATGATTTCTTATTCTGATTTCTTCTCAATGCTGAGAGTTGAAAGATAATCCTAACTCTGGGAAGGCACTTTTTATTTTTATTTTTATTTTTATTTTATTTTATTTTTTTAAAAGATGACCGGTAAGGGGATATTAACCCTTGACTTGGTGTTGTCAGCACCACACTCTCCCGAGTGAGCCACGGGCTGGCCCCGGAAGGCATTTTTTAAATAGGAGATTGTATACTGTGGTTTAGCTATGTTGCATTTTGAATATTTCACTTCACAATAAGCCAAAGTTTTAGGCCGCAATGAGTGACTACAGTGAGGCCATGGAGCTGCCCCTCTCATACAACCTATTTTTCAAGGAGGCATTTATCAAAAGTTCAATCATAATTTATTTTTATCTATATTGTATAAAATGTGAAACATAGTATTATTTAGAGTTTGAAATAGAACTTATAGTCTTTGAAAACCAGGACCCCTGAAAGCAGAATCTGGACATTACAATCTTTCTCAACCTCAATGGGACAGTTTTTTCTTTTCTCCATTAAGATATGCTCCAGGTGTGACCAAAGGAGGCCCAATGTTTTTCAGAGAACTTACTTAGGCCAACTCATGGGTAAATGTGGATTTTCTAAAATTCAATACAAAACTTTGCCAGACTTGGCAGAAAAATAAGAAAATTTTACAGCAGATCAATCTCACTTATAAATATTAATTTTATTTATTTATATTTATTTTTTAATTTATTTTTTTTTAAAAGATGACCCATAAGGGGATCTTAACCCTTGACTTGGTGTTGTCAGCACCACGCTCTCCCAAGTGAGCTAACCGGCCATCCCTATTAGGGATCTGAACCCGTGGCCTTGGTGTTACCAATAATACCACATTCTCCCAAATGAGCCATGGGCTGGCCCTAAATATTAATTTAAAAAAATATTAAATTAAATATTAGTGAACAAAATGTATCATCACATTAAAAAATAATAAACCTTGACAAAGTGGGATTTATTATAGGAAACTAAGGGAGATTCAATACTAGAAAACTGTAAGTTGAAACGTATCAATTCAAAAAAATAATACTAGCATCTTGTTAGGTAGAAAAGATGTGGAGTGCCAAATTAATGTTAAAAATACTCAAATAAGTAAAAATTGATGGACATCTCCTTAACATGATAATTTACATACACATTAGTTCAAAGCCAGTATCTTACTTAATGGGAAAGCAGCAGAGACTTTCTAGTAAAATGAGTTGGATAAGAATGCCTATTATCTTCACCACTATTTCACATTAAGTCCCAAATAGCAGACAATAAAATAAAAAATACAAAGCATTTAGAAACAACAATTTTGAACAGAAAGGCTAGCTGGTTAGCTCATCTGGTTAGAGAATGGTGTTGGAAACACCAAGGTCAAAGGTTGGGATCCCCTTACTGGCCAGACCAAAAAAACAAACAAACAAACTTATCTTTATTTGCACGTTATACAGTCACATATCAGAAAAACTTACAAGCATCAATGCAAAACGTATAACTATTAGTCAATACGTAACGTTAATAGCCTTCACTCATGCAAATAAAACTAGATAGACAATTTAAGGGGAGAAAAGATCTCACTGTAGCACAAACCAAAACCAGCCAAACAAAAATATAAAATAAATCACAAAACATGACATAAACATAAAAAAAAGTCCTAACCTCTTTGACAAAAAACATAAAATACTTCTGTAAGATACAAAAGTAAAAAAGTAGAATTAAATAAATAGAAAACAAAGCCCTCCTCCCTTTTTTTTGGTGGCTGGCTGGTATGGGAATAAATTATGCTCTTGAAGAGAAAGCTCAGCATCAAAATGATGTTCGTCCCTTTTAAGTTAACTTAAAAACTTAACAGAATTTCAGTAAAAATATCATCAGAATTTGTTTTTCCTGGAGCTGAAAAATTGATTATAAAGTTCATGTGGAAGAATAAATAAGCAACAAGTAGTTAGGCAAACCTCAGAGGAAGAGTGCAATGGTGTGGGAAGTACACTACTCATCTTAGCAGATATTAAAGTATATTTTAAGATGTCTATAATTAAAAGGGCATGATGTCCTGCTTGACTCGACATACCAAAAATAGAACAGAAAACAAACTCCAGAAATAGGTTCAACAACATATGAATATTTAATATAAGATAATGGTGGCATCTCAAATGCATGAAGCAAAGATGGACATTTTAATAAATGTTGTTAGGATACTTGGGAATCCACATAAAAGAAGATAAATTTGCTCTGTTTCATCATGATAAATATCAAAGGTATCAGAGATTTATATGTAAATAAGTAAAATCTAAAAAGAACCAGCGAAAAAATTAATGAATTCATTGATAAGTTAGGAATGACCTCACCCTATGACTCAATTGAGAAGACTGATGCATTTGATTACATAAAATAAAATGTATTTTTACATGGCAAAAACACCATAGTCAAATTTTTAAAAATGTTAAACTGGGAAGAAAAAAGTATTTTCAACTTAGATCCTAAACAAAATATTAACTTATATAATATATAAAGAGATTCTCAAAAGAATAAAGTCAAAGATGAACAATACTGTTAAAAAAAATTGGCCAGCGTATCTGGATATTTCAAAGAGGAAGAAATACAAATCATATTGATAAATAATTTCAGTGACGTTGCAGGATGCAAAATCAACATGGAAAAATCAGTCGTGTTTTTATATTCCAACAATTAACTAGCAGCAGAAAAAGAAATCAAGAAAGCTACCCACTTCCAATAGTCAACAAAAAAAATAAAATACCTAGGAATCAATTTAACCAAGGAGGTAAAAGATCCCTGCAACAAGAACTAGAAATCACTGTTGAAAGAAACTAAAGAGGACACAAAAAGATGGAAAGACATTTCATAACTTTGGCTTGGAAGAATTAACATTGTGAAAACATTTATATGACCCAAAGCGATCTACAGATTCAAACCAATCTCCATAAAAATACCAATGTCTTTCTTCACAGAAATAGAAAAAATCAATTCTAACATTTGCATGGAACAGCAAAAGACCTCAAATAGTCAACTCAATCCCTAGCAAAAAGAATGAAGCTGGAGGCATAACACTACCTGACATCAAATTATACTACAAAGCTATAATAATGAAAACAGCATGGTGCTGGTATAAAAACAGACATTCAGACCAATGGAACAGAATAGAGAACCCAGAAATCAACTTGCAAACTTACAGCCAACTGATCTTCACCAAAGGCAACAAGAACATAGTCTGGGGAAAAAACTGCCTCTTCAATAAATGGTGCTCAGAAAACTGGAAACCCCTGTGTAGAAGAATGAAACTAGACCTGTACTTTTTGCCATATACTGAAATCAATTCAAATTTATTAAAGACTTAAATATAAGACCTGAGACTATAAAACTCGTACAGGAAAACATGGAGGAAACACTTCAGGAAGTAGGACTGGGCAAAGACTTCATGAATAAGACCCCAAAACACAGGCAAGAAAAGGAAAAAAATAAACAAATGGGATTATATCGAACTAAAAAGCTTCTGCCCAGCAAAAGAAACAGTTAATAGAGCAAAAAGCCTACAGAATGGGAGAAAATATTTGCAAAGTATGCATTTAAGAAAGGGCTCATATCCAGAATATACAGGAAACTTGAATAGCTTAACAGTTTAAAGACAAGTAACCTGGTTAAAAAATGGGCAAAGGAGCTGAACAGGCATTCGTCAAAGGAACATATACGAATGGCCAACAGACACATGAAAAAATGCTCAACATCACTAAGCATCAGGGAAAAGCAAATCAAAGTTCCACTGAAGTATCATCAGATGCCAGTTAAACTGGCCACTATCAAAAACACAGAGAATAACAAATGCTGGTGAGGATGTGGAGAAAGGGGAACTCTCCTACACTGTTGGTGGGACTGTAAATTAGTGCAGCAATTATGGAAAACAGTATGGTGGTTCCTCAGACATTTACAGCTAGAATTGCCATTAGATCCAGCAATCCCACTGCTGGGTATATACCCAAAGGAATGGAAATCATGTCGAAGGAATACCTGCACTCCCATGTTTATTGCAGCTCTATTTACAACAGCCAGGAATCGGAACCAACCTATATGTCCATTATCAGACAGCTGGATAAAGAGAATGTGGTATGTATAAACAATGAAGCACTACTCTGCCATAAAAAAGAATGCATTTCTACCATTAACAGCAACATGAATGAACTTAGATAAATTCATGTTAAGTGAAATCAGGCAAGCACAGAAAGAGAAATGCCACATGTCCTCACTCATAAGTGCAAGCTAAAAAATAAACAAATAAATTTTTAAAAAGAAAGATACAACAATCACAAAAATACATTGAACTTTCTAAAAGAGAGAACAGACCTGAGGTTATTGGAGGTCAGAATGGCGAAGGGGGATAAGGGTTAAGTGAGGAATAGGTAAAGGGACATGAAAAACAAATACATTGGGTAATGATGAATATAATGATTATCCTGATTTAAGCATCACATATTGCACACAGGTTTTGATTTCAACTCTCTACCCCATAGATGTGTGCGATCAACTATGTTACAATAAAAAATAAATTTAAAAAGAAAAAACAAAACAAAACAAAAAACCCCCACCATAATGGAAAAGAAGAAAGCCTACATAGCCAAGGAAACAATCAGTGAGCTTAGTTATGACAACAGAAGCTTCTCTAATGAAATGCAAAAAGAAAAAAGAATGAAAAAATGTAACAGAATATTGAGGAATTATGGAGCATTTGGAAAAGATGGAACACATGTGTTTTAGTCAGTTTTGTGTTGCTATAACAGAACTACCTGAGACTGGGTAATTTATAAAGGAAAGGGGTTTATTTGGCTTATGATTCTGGGGCAGCTGCATCTGGCACGGGCCTCAGGCTGCTTCTACTCATGGCAGAAAAGCGGCAGGTACAAGATCACATGGTGAGAGGAAGCAAGAGCGAGGAAGCAAGAGAGAGAGAGAAAGGATGTGCCAGGGTCTTTTAAACAAGCAGCTCTCGTGGGAACTAATAGAGTGAGAACTCACTCATTACTCCCCCCACCCCCAGGGAGAGCATTAATCCATTCATGAGGGATCCGCCCCCACAACTCAATCAGTTTCCAGCACTGCCATTGGGGATCATATTTCCAAATGAGTTTTGGAGGGGACAGCACACCCAAACTCCATCAACATGTGTAATAGGAATATTGGAAGAAGAAAGAGAGGAACAGAAGAAATATTTGAACTAATAATGGCTGAGAATTAAAAAAAATTAATGACAGGCAACAAATCACAGATACAGAAATTTCAGAGTACACCAAACAGGATAAATACCAAAAAATTTACACCTAGAGCTATCATAGTCAGGCTGCAGAAAACCAATGACAAAGAGAAATTTGTTGAAGAGGACAGAGAAAAAAAAAAAACCAACAAAACACTTTAGTTATAAAGGAATAAGTATAAGAATTTCATCAGAATTCTCAGGAACCATGCAAGCATGAAGACAATAGCACAAAACATTAACCTAGAATTCTATATCCAGTGAAACTATCCTTCAAAAATAAATGATAAATGAAGACTTTGTCAGATAAACAAAAGCCCAAGAGACTTTTGCCAACAAATCGGCCCTACCAGAAATGTAAAAAAAAAATAATTATTCAGAGAAGATAAATGATACAGCTCAGGAATTTGGGTCTACATAAAGAAATTCTGGGTGTTAGAGAAGGACTAAATTAAGGTAAAAGCAGAATTTTTAACTTTTCTTATTCTTAATTGATCTAATAGAAAACTTCTCAAAGTAATAGCAGCAATAATGCCTTAGATGATTATAGTATGTGGATAAGTGAAATGAATGATAGCATGTGATAAGGAAAGGGAGGAAGGAATTGGAAATACTCAGATGGATATAGATAAGTTGGGCTTTATTAAAATTAAAAATTTCTGCTCTGTGTGAGTTACTATCAAGAAAAAGAAATCACAAGGAAAAGAAATCACAAACCAGGAAAAAATATTTTCAAAACACCTACCTAATAAAGGACTTGTATCCCAAATGTAGAAAGAACTCTTAAAACTCAATAATAATGAAACAAAAAGCTTAATGAAAACATCGGTAATAGATCTGAACACACACCCTGCCAAAGAAGATAGACAGATGGTTATTTAGCATCTAATAAAGGTAGACAACATCATTTGTCATTAAGGAATTACAACTCACAACAATAATGAATTATCACTACACACCTATCAGAATAACTAAATCCCCCCAAACCTTTAAATACCAAAGCTGGTGAGGAGTCAGAGCACTAGATAGTCTCATTCATTGCTGGTGAGAAAGGAAAATGGGACAACCACTTTGGAAGACAATTTGGCAACTTCTTTCAAAGCTAAACATAGTTTTGCCATATACTCTATCTTTTGTGGTCTTAGATTTTTACCTAATTGAACTGGAAAATTTTGTCCACACAAAAAACATGTATATGAATGTTTACTATAGCTTTGTTCATAAATGCCAAAAACTGAAAGGAATCAAGATGTCCTTCAATAAGTGAATGGCTAAAAACACTGTTGTATATCCATACCATGGAATATTATTCAGCTGTAAAAAAATGAGCTATCAAGTTATAAAATCACATGGATGAATACATATTGCCTATATGCATATTGGTAAGGAAAAGAAGCAAGTCTGGAGAGGCTTCATACTGTGTGATTCCAATTATATGTCACTCTGGAAAAGGCAAAACTACAGAGACAGTAAAGACATCAGTGGTTGCTTGGGGATTGGGGTGGGAGGAATTGATGAATAGGTGAAGCACAGGTGATTTTCAGGCAGGGAAACTATTCTGTGTCATACTGTAATGATGAATACATATCATCGTGTATTTGTCGAAACTCATAGGACTTTACAGCCCAAAGAATGAGCTTTACTGTATGCAAATTTTAATATAATATTTAGGAAGGTGGGGGATCCCAGGAAAGAATTCAGACCATGACAAGAAAATCTAACTGAGTTACAAACGTGCAATACAACCTTACTCAAGGTGGTGGGGGAAATGGTGTCAACCTAAGTAATTTTGGAAATAGCTGGAATCTGTAAAACTAAAGGCAAAAGAAGCAGCACATATAAGTGCTGTGTACTGTAATTGATAAATTTGTGACCCATGCGGGTATAGGTTATCAAGTATGATACAGCTATACATGTAAACTGGAATGGGACAATTAAGTAAATGGATGATGTGATGGAAGCTAGGTTTCTCATTCCTGGAATGGGCATTTATATATGTCAGGGTTTGAGCATCACATATCGCATACAGGGGCTGATATTCAGTGTGATACCTCACAGATATGTACAGTCAATTATGTTTCAATAGAGAAAAGTCAAGGGAGGAGGCTAGAATGATCTATGTAGTAATGGATTAGAGTTGGAGACATCAGTATGAACTTACATTTAAGGTAACATACATACAGATGATAGCACATAGAAATATTTGTAGATATGTATATTTACACAGTTGTGTCAGCTGAGAGAGCCTAAGAGAAATGAGCTCCCAGTAGCAATGAACTCAACCTAAAAAATAAAATAAATATGTATGAGTCCATAAATGACTGAATGAATAAATAAATGGGAGAAAAAAGACGAATGTCCCATGCAGAAGAAGTACAAATAAATTGTGTAGAAACTCTATCCTAAAGGAGTGGTTACATAACTCCACACAATTTAGTATGGGCTGCACATGTCTCCTTTCTAAAGAGTACAGTATGGAAAGGGGGAAATTAAAAAAATAACTTCACAAAGGAGCAATGTGACAAAAATGACTTTTGCCAGGTGATCAAGGTCAACATCAACAGTGATAAGTCATGGTTATAGTACATGTCCTTGACATGATATAATCAGAATGGCACTTTACCTTTGTAGTCTTCTCTAAAACCTGTGACATCAGTTTAATAATGAGAAAAATACCAGACAAATTTCAGCTGAGGTACATTCTACAAAATACCTGACCAATACTCATCAAAGCTAACAAGTCATTAAAAACGAGGAAAGTCTAAAAAACTGTCATAGGCAAGAGCCTAAGAAGACATGATAATACATATAATGTGATATTCTGAGGACAATCCTAGAAAAGAGAAAGGACAGTAGGTAAAAACAAGAAAATCTGAATAATGCATAAATTTTAGTTAACAATAATGCATGAATATTGGTTTATCAGATCTAATAAATTTACCATTTTAATGTAAGATGTTAATAATAGGGGAAACAGTGTGCCAGGTTTATATGGGAACTCTTTGTACTATCTGCTTAATTAACCTGCAAATCCAAAACTGTTCTAAATAATAAAGTCTATTAATTTTAAAAAAAAAAGAGTTTCGAGAGACTTATCAATAATTACAAAGTATGAACCTATTATGAACACAGATTAAAACCAACTAACTATAGTCATTAGTGAGACAATCATAAATTGGAACAGCAACTATTTGATAAGACATTCCCCTTTTTTTAGTTGTGATAATGTTGTTATGATTACAAAACATCCTTTATATTTTAGAGATATGAACTGAAATATTTAAAGTTTAAATGATATGATGTTTTGACCTTCTTTAAAATAATCCAGTTGGGGAGTTCTAGCAGAATAGTCGGTTCCTGGTGTCGCTCGCTCCCACAGAGTGACCAGTTTGCAACTAGTAAGGAGCAACAACAGAAGGCCAGAGATCTGCACCAGAACAGGCAGTAACCACATGTCATGGGACCATAGTCCAGGTTGCTTCCCACCACTTAGAGAGACTTTAGAGCTTCTGGGCCCCCATGCCTCAAGCCAGTCATGCCATAAAAGGCAGGCAGTGTGAGACCGCCAGCTCATGCTGGTCCCAGCCATCCCACAGAAGGCAGGAGGGGTGGGATAGTCAGCACAGGCCAGTCCCCACTGCTGGGAGAGACTTAAGAGCCTCAGGGCCACACACCCTGAGCCAGCTGTCCCAGAACAGGTAGGCACCATGGGACCCCCAGACCAGGCTTGTTCCTCCTGCCCCAAATCAGCAGTCCTTTCAGGATTCAAGCCAGACATCAGGGTGAAATGAGTGTACTGTGATACGCCCTGCTACAATGACACAACACCAAAAGAAAGATACCAGAAATATGAAAAATCAAGAAAGAACATCACCACCAAAGAAAAATGATAACTCTCAAGCGCTAGATCCAATAGAACAGGAAGTCTTTGAAATGACTGACGAGGAATTTAGAGTAACAGTTCTAAGGAAACTAAATGAGATACAAGCAAACTCAGTTAGACAACACAATGAAATGAGAAAAAATATACAAGATCTGAAAAAATAAATGTATGAAGAAATCAATGCCTTGAAAAAGAATGCAGCAGAGCTTGTGGAGCTGAAGGATTCATGCAACGAAATAAAAAACACAACAGAGAGTTTAACCAGCAGAATAGAACAAGCAGAAGAGAGAATTTCTGACCTTGAAGACAGGTTTTTTGAATTAACACAGGCAAACCAGAAAACAGAAAAAAGAATTTAAAAAATTGAAGAAAATCTAAGAGAGACAACAGACAACCTTAAGTGCTCAAATATCCAAATCATGGGTATTCCAGAAGGGGAGGAAAAAGGAAATGGCATTGAAAACATATTCGATGAAATAATAGCAGAAAACTTCCCAGGTATACGGAAAGCACAGATCTTCAGATTCAGGAAGCACAAATATCCCCAAACACATTCAGCCCCAAACAGTCCTCTCCAAGACATGTGATAATCAAACTGGCAAAACTCAAAGACAAAGAGAGAATCTTAAAAGTTGCAAGAGAGAAGCATCAAGTCGCCTATAATGGAGCACCAATCAGAATAACATCAGACTTTTCATCAGAAACTCTAAAAGACAGAAAACAATGGGATGATATATTCAAAAAACTAAAGAGCAAAAATTGCCAGCCAAGAATACTTTACCCAGCAAGGCTATCCTTCTGAACTGAAGGACAAATAGTATATTTCTCAGCAAACAAAAACTGCAGGAGTTCATTACCAGGAAGTAGGAGTGGGTACAGACTTTATGAAAATGACCCTAAAAGCACAAGCGACTAAAAGAAAAATAAACAAATGGGATTAAATCAAACTAAAAAGCTTCTGCACAGCAAAAGAAACAATCAACAGAGTAAATAGACAACCAACAGAGTGGGAGAAAATATTTGCAAAATATACATCTGACAAAGGATTAATATCCAGAATATACAAGGAACTCAAACAACTTCACAGCAAAAAAACCAAATAACCCAATTTAAAAATGGGCAAAGGAGCTTAATAGGCATTTCTCAAAGGAAGATATACAAATGGCCAACAGACATATGGAAAAATGCTCAACTTCACTCAGCATCCAGGAAAGGCAATTCAAGACCACTTTGAGATACCATCTCACTCCATTTAGGTTGACTAATATACAAAAGACTGAGAATGATAAGTGCTAGAGAGGTTGCAGAGAAAAAGGAACTCTCATACACTGTTGGTGGGACTGCAAAATGGTTCAGCCTTTATGGAAAATGGTCTGGAGGTTCCTCAAAGAATTACATATAGAGGGCCGGCTCCGTGGCGCACTCGGGTGAGTGCGGCGCTGGGAGCGCAGCAGTGCACCCGACATGGGTTCGGATCCTATATAAGGATGGCCGGTGCGTTCACTGGCTGAGCGTGGTGCGGCTGGTCACAAAAAGACAAAAAAAAAAAAAAAAGAATTACATATAGATCTACCATATGGCCCAGCTATTCCACTGTTGGGAATATACCCAGAGGAATGGAAATCATCATGCCAAAGGGATATCTGTACTCCAAAGTTTATTGCAGCACTATTTACAATAGCCAAGAGCTGGAACCAACCCAATGCCAATCATTAGATGAGTGGATAAGGAAACTGTGGTATATCTACACAACGAAATACTACTCTGCTATAAAAAAAAGAATGAAATACTACCATTCGCAACAACATGGATGGACCTAGAGAAAATTATATTAAGTGAAACAAATCAGGCACAGAAAGAGAAATACCACATGTTCTCACTTACTTGTGGAAGCTAAAAATAAATAAATAAATAGATAGATAGATAAATAAATAAACACAGAGACAATTAAAGGGTGGGGTGGGAAGAAGACACAACAATCACAAAAATTCCTTGAACTTTTTGAGTCTAGTGAACAGATATGATGTCAGCATAAGGGAGGGGGTGGAGAGGAATGGGTAAAGGGGCATGAAAATGAACTACAATGTATAATGAGAAGTAAAATAAAATTTTTTAAAAAGGATGATGATAAATGTAAAAAAAAAATAATAAAATAATCCAGTTGAGCTGGGACTATAGGAGTACAGACAAAAAAAAATTTCCGAGGATGTTGAAGCTGGGTAAAGGTGGAGCTGGATAATGTCTCCATGGAAGTCTATTATGCTACTTTTTATTTGGTGTTTGCATAAAATTTTCTATTGATATTTATAAAAATTTAAATTCATATTAGAGAGCTGTCATGAGTAAATGAATGTTCTTGGTAGTCAAATACATTATTTCTTCTTGTGAATTGTCTCTTCAATTTCTTCTTGTGAATTGTCTCTTCAATTTTTTAAGTGGGCATTCTTTTATGATAATACAAACAAGCTGTATTCTGAAAACAGAAGTACAAAAAAAAATTTCTGATAAAGTTTAACAGAGTATCTTGTATACTGTTATGCTCTGTGATTTGGGTTCAGTTAACTTGTCTGTTATGTTTCTTACTTATGTTAAAATAATATCTATTAAATCCTATCCCCCACCATCTGCCAACTAGTACTAATCAAAAGAACATTATAAGATGTTTTGGAATAAGATATAAATATTTTTTGTATCACTTTCCCAATCAAATCCTCGTATTCCAATCAAAAGTGATTTAAGTGCTTAGTTAGATTTGAGTTAATTCATCTAACAATTTAAAATTACAAATTAATGTTAGCTGCTTTTACTGTCTACTAAAATGTGTGTTTTTAATTCAAAAATTATTCTGTATCACAAATCTCATAGGTATTTAAGCTAAATATTTATTAGTTACATGACAGGTAACACTTCAAAAATTGATTTCAATTTTAATAATTCATAGTTTTAAAAATTGCCTCAATAAGTTATTATTTTGGCAAAACCTCCTTCATTTCTAAGATGTATTTTTAGTAAGCAATGCTATATTCCTGTAAAGGCATGTTTTATACTTCCCAAAAGGTTTGTCCCATTTCCAAGTAAAGACACTTAACCAAACAAAGAAACATACATTTCTTTGGCCATATCTGATTAACACAAGGAAGGTTAGATCAGGAGAACATATATGAAGGATATTCCATCTGGCTAAAGGTAATAAAGGCAAATTGTGTGGTGGCCTTAAGACTTTTGGGCTATCGGGAAGATATTTGTAGTAAATGCACATTATAGTTCATTCTACATTGGTTTTCCCAAGAACTCTTTGGAGCTTACTTGCATGTATTTATGGCCTACAGTTCAATTGAGTGAAAAGGGGACTGGTTGTATTCCACAATATCCTTGGAGGACAGTCATATCAGCTGCAACCATTGACTTTTTCCCTTGTTGGTACCAAGCCAACCTACCACTACTTTTCAGAGTAAGCAGTTTTCTAAAACAAAATCCTTTTGTTGTGTTTTAAGAGACATACAGGGTATTTTTTTTCTCTTAAAACTGTATATGGCCACCAGGAGGCAGATATCTATTACTTATTTTTTATCAATATTTATAGAAGTACAGACTAGAAAATACAAACATTGAATAATACAAAGGTATATTTTTATTTTTCACTTGAGATAAATGAAAGACTGGTTTAATTATTGTTAAATAATTTGGTTTTCCTATCAGATTGAGAAGTGTGCCTTATTGAACCCAGAAATATTACTGAAGCACAGTTACAGTAAATAACTGATTAACTAGAATATCTGTTATATGGAATTTGTTTAGGGCTAAGAAGAAAATACTTTTTATTTTGCAGTTATTATAAATAATTTTAAAAGTTAGCTTTTCTAACTGAGTAAATAGATTATAAGCATCATAACCCTCATATCCACTGGTTGAGATTATGAGGGCTTCAGGACCACCTTTTTTTTTAAATCAGCAAGAAAATATTTCTTCATATGTATGAATAACCTGTGAGTGTTATGTTAATCATATCATTAATAGTGTATGTGAAGGTAGATAATTATTTAAAGATAGCTTTTCTGATACATCTAACTAAAGGAAGATGAGTCTCTCATCGTCTACAGACTGAAATGGGAGGAAGAGCCTACAGATGAAAAAGCAACATTTTTTTCTGGATAGGATCTCATCTCCTTTTAGAGACTCTCATGAGTAATGAGAAGGCCTGGAGATCCTGGTCTGAAGTTAACTAGATTAAAAATAAGAAATCTTCCTTTAGTCAGCCAGTCAATCCGTACTCTCTCTGTTTTTCAGTGCCGATCCCTGACAGCTTTATATTTTATATCAAGAGAACTTATGTCTCTTCCTACTACCTATTGACATGGTGAAACTGCAAAGGTAACAGTTGTAAGAAAAAGTTAGGCTGAACTTGAATTGGCCGTAAAATAGTCCTGAAGTAGTTTCTCTCTGTCTGTCTCTCTCTTTCTATCTCTCTCTACCTCTTTTTCCATCTCTCTCTCTCAACTCCTGATTCGAACAGTTAATAACACTCTGCTCCTCAAAATTTGGCTTTCCTATGATACACTAGAGGAAATCCTGTAATTTAAATATTTGTTTTGCTGGGATCCAGCTAAACTGGTTTTCACGCCTGTGGTTAAACCACATTATAGTCAGCATCCTGAAAGCATCTGGCACATAGAAGGAACACATTCATATTTGTTCAATAAATGAATAAATAAAACTTCTGTGCAGTTTGGTGGCACTGATTCTTAAGAGGTAAAAGCCATTTGATTATGCTCTCTGAGTCATTTAAGACTATAATTTACATATCTCATATAATAACACGACAATAACAGCAGATATTTATTTATACTAAGTGCCAGGCACTGTCCTCAATACTTTATATATATTGATTAAACTCAACCTTTTAACATTCTTCTTAGGTACGTACCATCATTGAATAATCCTAAGAGATGCTCTCTATTTTATTTCACAGGTAGGAAACTGAGACCCAGATCTGCTAAGTAAATTGTCCAAACTCAAATGTTTAATAAGTAAAAAGTCTGGGTTCTGAACCTATGATATTAAAATCAGCTTCTCATATATATTTTTTCCAAGTGTTAAAATTGTCAGAGTTTCACTGATTGGACAAGTGAGAACTCAAGGTACCTCTCTGATATTTGGGGAACTTTTAAAAGTTTTGACTTCTGATGGTGGTGGCCGTTGGTGGCACTGGGTACCACCTACCACCTCTCTCACACTTGATGAATGACTCGGTGTAAGTTTATAATAATAGAGGTGAAGATTATTCTTGCCACTGGTGTTATTTACACATCCCTCCTCTCCCACTTTGCCTTATACCCTTGTCCCTCACCAATTCCTATGCATTACTTCCATACTTCCAACAAACTTTAGGCTGAACCATATCTTAGAAGCTTAGATATGGAGCTCTTTTCCTTTTTTTTCCCTTTCTTCATAAAGTTGGGTAGTGGCTGAACAGTGTGCAGAAAGTACAAGGCAGAGGGACCGAGGAAGGAAACTGGGGGTGAGAGACTAGAGAATGGAGAGCAACTAATTGGGTATTCTAGAGGGATTATAAAAATTCTGAAGATAAATTTAAGGAAATAGTGATATGTGTGTAGGAGAAGCGGGATACAGAGAAACACAATGTAAGTGAGGAAACTCAAGTGGAAACTGATGGGACGAGGCAGGTGGGCTGAGTAGGACGGAGTCAGGAGGAAGACAGCTGTATTAGGATATTGTCAGACTGAACCACGATGGGAGAGAACAGATGGCCATGTTTTCCTTTTCTCAACTGAGAATGCTGTCTTTGCAAAGTCAGACTCATTCAAAATATTCTTGTATGGGCTGGAAGTACAAAAAGGCACTGTTCTGAAAGCAGAGGGGAAAAAAAAAAACACTGTGAAGCAATTGTAATTTCGACAAATGGATGGCCAAGTATTACTGGGTATTTAATATATCTAGAAGTTGTTTACTCAGGACTTATTGTAGCATTAGGCTCAAGGATTCAATCAACCTTTGTGTTTTCTCAGGCTGACTGGAGTTAGAAAATGTACATTTCCTGATTCTGTCAATGAAGGAACATCCATTTAAGACACCAACTTTGAATGTTCACTGTAAATGTATTTTACACTTACAAATGATAAATGTATCTTTTTTCTTAAATCTGGGAAAGGGAAAGGTAAATGACCAACAGGAAGAACAAATGCTGATTCTACAGAATTTAGTTTACGGGACCAGAGGATCTGTGTGGTAATGAGAAGATCTGGAGCAAAAAGCTGGGGAATTGTGTACCAAGGAAAAGGGAATAAGCCTGGGACTTACATTAAAGCCTGTTCAGTAGGAAATTAAAATCTGTGTCACTGGCTTCACAAGGCTGACATCCATCAGATCTGCTGATAATAAGGGAAGTGAAACTCAGCTGGGAAAATAGGTGGATCGTTCAGGAAAGGAGGGGAGATGACCAACCCCCTGGATCATACAGCTAAGAAGAGCTGAGCAGAGATGGAGGCAGCTTGATTGTCCAGGACTGAATGAGGATTGGACCTGCTCAGACCAGAGGGTGTAGTAGTTTGAAGGACCTGTGCTCTCTCTGGTAGAGATCCTCAAGAAGATGAATGGATTAGCAGGTGGGGTATGATTTCTGAAGCTTCAGGTTGACCTGAGGAACATGACAATAGAACTCTATAGAAGGGCAACCTGCAATAAGCATTGTTGCATTAGGTGACAGTTCTGGGCTGAGCCCCAGAGCCTGCTCTGGAAGGAGGGGTGGGAATTTACCATTTTACCAGTAGAAGGGGATATAGCCCTTTCCGGAGGGTGGTGACTAGAAGGAAACATGACAGGGGCTTAACGGGTGTTGAAATACTTAGGCCCTTCATCTGGATGCTGGTTACCTGAGTGTGTTCATTTTAAGAAGATCCATAAAATTCAAACTTACGTGCACTTTTTAATATTTATTATATTTCAGTACAAAGTTAACAAAATACTGATGCATGGACCTTACCCTACAATAAAATCAAAATCTGTGGAGATTTTATTTAAACATAAAAATATGTTTAAAAAGTTTTTCAGGTGATTCTGAGAGGAAGCTAGAGTTGAGAATCACTGAGAAAGAACCACACACACACACACACACACACACACACACACACACACACACACACACACACACACACACACACACACACACACACACACACACACACACACACACACGGTACACCTTCATACCCCAAAAGTGAATCCTTTCCCTGCTTAATCCTTGGAAAGCAGAATGTGTTGTATAGTTCTATGCTGTGCAATACAGTAGCCAGAACACTTGAAATTTAGCTGATCTGGATTGAGATATCCATATAAAATTGGCATTGGATTTTGAAGAATTGGCACTGAAAAAAATACTGTATCAATTATTTTTATATTGACTATACATTAAAATTACAGTATTTTAAATATATTGGGTCATACTGATTTTTATTTTTTATTTTTTATTATTTTATTTTATTTGTTTTTTTGTGACAGGCTGCACCACGCTCAGCCAGTGAGCGCACTGGCCATCCTTATATAGGATCCGAACCCGCGGCGGGAGCACTGCCGCGCTCCCAGCACCGCACTCTCTCGAGTGTGCCACGGGGTCGGCCCCTGATTTTTATTTTAATGTGGCTACTAGAAAATCTAAAATTACATGCTTGACTTGTATTATTGTTGTACTGGACAGCTCGTGTGCAGTTGAAAGAGCATGGGAATTGTCATCAGAGAAGATGGACATAAATTTTAGTTCTGGCTTTGCAACACAGAAACTACATGGCCTTGGACAAGCCACGTAACCTCGGATTGAATGAACCTTGGATTGCTCATTTATAAGGAGATATATATCTTCCTATTTCAGAGTATTTGTGAGAAATAGCAGTAGCATAATCAAGCATCTGACACACGTTCAGAACATAGTAGTTACTGTTACCTTGAGAAAAGTAAAGGAGTCTTCCACTCCCTTCCTATGGTGCTCTATAAAAAGACACTTTTGTCTTATACTTGAACCACATGTTGTCAGCAGAGAAACATGGTGCCTTTAAAACCTGACGAGTAGATCAGGTCATGAGCAGAAAGTCTGGGTAAAGGACAGTAGCAGATGCTTTGCCAGAAAGAATTCTGTCTGTGCCTCATTGTGTGCATCTCTGCTGCTTCTCATTTTCCCTCTTACATCTCTTTGGCTTTCTCAGCTGCTGAATGCCTAACTTTCGAATAAGTCCTGTGTCCACTTTTATCTCTAGCCCTTAGCCTACCTTCAAAAACTTCACTATCAGTTCCAAAATTCTTCCGTTTCTCTGTTAGGCCCTTTGGCATGGACTCCATGCTCAAGGTCCTTGTGTGGGGGACATGCCTTGATATTCACACTCTTCCCCCTCACTGATCTCTTGGAACTGGTCCAAGAGATCTTGAACCGTAGCAGCCACATCCTGCAGAATCCAGGAGCCACCAAAGACGTTGCTGGTAATAAGAGATCTTGAACTATAGCAGACACACCCTGCAGTCCTCAGTGACTTTCATCAGCTTTGAGGGCTTCCAGGTCTCAGATTTCCACTCCTGCCATCTCGACCAGTCTCTCCTCAAACTCTTATACGTTCTGCTCCAGCTAACTTGGTTTATTTAAAAAGTATATGATCCCATGTTCCTACCTGCATGCCTTAGTTTATGTCATTTTTTTCCTATGTAGAATGCCTAATTTCTTTCTTCAATAAAATTAATATTTCAAGAAATAATTCCAGTGCATACTTCTCCACGATATTTGCTACTGAGTGATGTTTCTCCCCCTGAATCTGTATCATCCATGTTCACCTAGTATTGCTTATCATATTTAGAAGTTTATTATAGATAGATATGTACTTGTGTCAACATTTCTATTAAATGAATATGCTTTAGTAGTAAACCTTAGGGTTCCATGTGACATTGTCTTTGTATGAAGACTTTTCAAAAAAGTCTCATCAAAAACCCAAAAATAATTGAAAAGGATTCCCAATGTTTCCTCTCTTTAAGAATATTAAAGAAGATTTAGTTCAAAACCCACAAAGAGGCTCTTTTTTCACCTTCCCAATTCTTTCATTCTGTCTCTTTACCGAAGCTTACTTGTCATACCTCCCAAACTTTTTTTTTTAGAAACCCCAGTTTTATTGCTTTTCCAATTCTCCTTTTGATTCTTAGCTCTCAATTATGCAGTTAACTTAAACATGCTAGTTAGAATAAATTCTTTTTGTCCATTCCAATCTTTACCTGGTTTATCCCCAACAAAGAACATTGAATCTTCATGTAGAAATCTTCTTTTTCTTCTTATGACCCTAAACTGTGCATCTATTCTCCCAATTCTGTATTTAAAAAGCCTGGGAATCAGCTGGGAAAAAAGTAAATTCTCATTAGAGAGTGAAATTAAAGAAAGATTCCTTGCAAGGAGGGATGGAGTGGTGATGGGGGAAGACTGTGAATCATGATGGAAAAAAGCTATGGTCCCCATCATGTGTTTCAGTTTTTATTGGTCTACTGGACTTTGCAGTCTTTTTAAAATTTCACTCCTTACTGCAGCTGATGAAGTGACTTAAACTTAGTAAATGCTCAATAGTTATTTCCTAAACAAATTTTATGATTTACTGGATTTTATTTAGGACCATCTCAGAAGGCAGGTTCTGTTTAAGTTGTCACTCCTCAGCTGTAGCTATTTCTACATAACTTTTGCCTTTACTTGGTTATATATTGTTTTATGATTTCCAAAGTACATGTGGGATAAAACAAAACTTAGAAATTCAACAGGACAGTCATAAGAGTTACACCATCCAACTCAAGTGCTATGTAAAATTGAATAATGATAGCCAAAGTGCAAACGTGTGTTCTCTTAGGATTAACCCACATCATTATGGTGGCCGGTCTTATTTTTTAGTTGCAAAGTCAAAAAGTACACAGTACTTCTTCATTCCTGCTAGATTTCCAATGTTAACTTGATTACCAGTGTTTTTTTAAAAGATATAGCATTCAGGAAAAATAAATTTAAGGTTCTACATATGTACAAGGGGTCTTCAAAATTTCCTGGAAGATTATCTTTTCATCCTATTTTTCCACAAACTTTTTGAGGTACCCTAAATATCAGTGTTTTGTGATTCCTTCCTTAAGTATATAAAAATGTGTTCTTTAATTCCTATCTATTATTCCTGCTCCCTTTTTTCCCCTATGAATTTCTGCCCTTAAAGTTTATCATATTCTTATCTTAACTCCCGTTTTTTTCTGGGCTACTAGAGAAATGGGATGCAGTGTTGGAATGTTAAATTTTAAGATGTTTTTGAGAAATCCATTTTCAACTATTCAATAGGTCATGATGATGGGGAGTTACTTCTGGGCTGGAAGAGATGAGATTCACCATGATAAGTGTGGTGGTTGATGGCTTGGATGTAGAAGTGGTTGTTTGGAAAGAGGAATTAAGAACAGGAATAAAAATCAAATTCTAGGAAAACATAATATTTGTGGGGAGGTAGAGAAGGAAGAAATAGTGAGGAGAGTGAGGAATTGTCAGAGGAAAAGAACAGTAAGTAAATAACTAAATAAAAATACCTGGGGTGGGGGAGAGAAGGAAAGCAAATGAAGCATTTAAAAAGAGATTCCATGGTAAACCGGGTGAAATGTCAATGGATAAACTAATAAGACATATATAAACTCTCCATTATATTTGGTAGTTGGGGTTGATTTCTTTTGTTTAGGTCTAATTGAGAGAAGTACAGTGAGACTGGGATTTTGCATGTGGCTGCTGTTGAGAGAAACTAGTGACATTGCTGGCAGTCATCCCAGAGTGTAATAGAACACAGAAATGTGCAGCATCACAAGATAATCTTGCCCATCTCTGGATGGCTAGGCTCTGGGTTAGTGCTCAAATGTGTGGCAACTAACCCTATGAAGAAAGGAGCACTGCGGGATCTGAAGATGTAGCAAACAAACATTATGGGGAGATTGTGGACATAGAATAAGAACATATCTATGTATTATGGAAGGTGCTATTGTAGAGAGAAAATTGACTTCTTCTTGGGGAATGTGACTCCATCCTAAAGAAGACTTTATTTTGCAGCTATAACCTGTCACAGTAATGTCAATTAAAATTATAAAAAACATTAAATTTGATTTTAGGTGAAGTTTGAGTCCTCTGAAACATCATAACTTTTTGATTTCCACATTGGCCAAGTCTTCAGTGACAATTACTAAGAGTCCAGGAGCCACTGAAGACATCATTGGTAACAAGAAAAATTTAACCGGAAGTCAAATTGCAAAAGGATAGGAGATGAGGCGAACCATGAAAACAGAGAACATAGATTACTATTTTGAGAAGCATACATAGTGAAGGAAAAAGAGAAACTTGAAAAGTTGAGCACATTTGTGAAAAAGAGTAGTCAGTGAAAAGGGTAATTAATTGACCTCCTGTTAAGCTCAGAAGAAAATTGCTTAAAAACCTCAATTAAAGAACCTGAGAAACAGAGGAGAAATGTTAACAGTGGATTCCAGACTATGAGGAAGGTTGCTAAGGAAATATCCATCTTGATATGATCAGAAAGGAGATGTGGTGCAAATTATAAAGTTAGTGGGTTATAGTCAGATAACTTTGTTTTGAGATAACTTTATTTTGAGATGGCCAGGATCCCAAACCCCACATCCTGAACAAGGCAGATGCAAAGAATATACAAGGAGAAGAGACATTAGAGCCCCTAAATGTGTTTCACTGGCCAGCACTTTGTCCCAATCCCTACGTAGTGTTTTATCCCTGTGACGTGAGTAGGATGGCCTTAAATATTTACATCCTCTTTTGCTCCTTCAGCTTAAGACCTTGCCTGGGCTCAGGCTGAATGCTGTTTGATGCCTGCTTTCTTCTGAGTCCCACCTTGGTCTCTCTTGGTCTTTACTTCCTGTGTATGATAAAAAATATGAAGAAAAAAAACAATACCAAGATTATAGAAGTTAATCTCTCTTTGCTCCTCTACCCCAAAATGTTATCTTTAACACAGTGTAACCATGGGTATCTCTAAGGACTGCATTTTGTTGCTGACTCATTTGAAAGTCTTTCAGTAGAGTGGGCAGGGTGAGTGCATCGGGAAGCCTTCGACTTCTTCTAGATCAGTGGTTCTTGTGGGGTGGGAGTAAGGGTGGGAAGGGAAAAAGCTATCAGAGTCATGCACAGAGTTATTTCAATGGAAGGAGAGTGTTTGTGTATGGATGTATCTATGTGTGTGTGGGTAGAGAGTGGGTGTTGTAAAAACTTTCAGGGGATTCTGATAAACATCTACCTTTCTCCTGATTGAAAAATCACCTCCCTGGAGATGAGCAAGTACTGTAGGTGTGATATTGGGGTTTAAGATCTAGAACGTAGGATGGTTCTGGTAAATGACAAAGTCCATGAAGTGGGCTGCGAGAGTGGAATGGAGGTGAAAATTATTGGAATAAAGGCCAGGAAAGAGCAAAGCTGGAGAACTGGGCACATCCGCCACAGGATGACTGAGGCTTGGGATTTCTCCTTTATCACCTGTAGCACTTTCTCTAGCACCAAGTATATTATGTGTGTTCAATAAATACTCTTAATAGACTTTGTACATTTCAGAAAAATGTGTTACTTTTAATATCAATTATGTGAGCATGCAACATTGCTAAATACAAAAGTCATACAAGCTCACAAATGACTTCAGAGACTGCCACTATTTTAATTAAAGAACAATTGAGGGCCTATTAAGACATCATAAATCATAGATCCTTTCCTGTTTTCACTTGATGACTATACATTTCTCACTACTACTACAGATTTCACTCAGAAGCTTTGCTGCCCAGCAGTTACATTTCGTTATCCATTATTATTTTTCTGAAAAGGAATAGCAATATCATTCATCTTCTACAATGGTGTTTTGTCTTCATGTCTGAGTAAGACTCAAGTGTACGACATTTACAGGGGCTGTTCTGGGGACACAGCCTAAAAATTGGAGGCTACAATGTCTGTTACCTATTGGAAAAACATTTCTATGAATTTATGATAACAATACGTTGGCATAGGATGCTTACAACTAATAAAAGGTGAATTTGACAAGTTCACTCTTGTTGCAAAAGTCAAAAAATCAACATCTTCATGTTTCTAACTAATTGAACAAAATGAGTAGAATGGAACATAAAAAACCTGAATGATGCTAAGCTTACAGACCACATGCCAGAAAAATTTCTTCTGGGAAGAACACCACCCCCCGCCCCCCATGTAATAATTAAATTTTTTTAAAAAGTATACTTTCTATGATCTTGTCACATCTGTATAATTACCCATCTGGGTAACCTTGAAAAAGGCAATTCCCCTTTCTGGGACTCAGTTTCCTTCTCTAAAATATAAGGGCTGAACAAGTCCATCTCTAAAAGTTCCCTTACAAATAAACATGCTCTGTAATTGGCTTTAATTTTATGGCATGTGGAGTAGAAAGTTTTTTGGAGACAGACAAACATGGGTTCAAATCTGAATTTCATTACTTATTAGCTTTTTAAGTTTGCAAAAGTTATACCTTACCAGGTGCTAATTTCCTAATCTTTGAAATGGGATAAAGATTCCATTCTAATTGAATTGTTTGAAGATTAAATGGGAGAACATATGCCAAGTGATTAGCATAGGTATAGTTGCTTAACAGGGATCAAAGGCCTATTATCAAATCAATGCCTTGGTTTCTTACCCTTTTCTTCTTTCCTTAAAAATTCAGATCCATGTGCATTATTGACTTGCAAATAAAATATATTAAAATGAAATCTGGAAGATACTTTGAATTTTTGCTAAGCAAAATTTATAGGATGCAGACATTTTGGAAAGTTGATTTTTATCTTCCCAGTTTGAGAATGCCTATGGGTTTAAATATAGCAAAGTAGCAGTAAGAGGTCAAACTAAATCAAAAGCTCCATATGACTTGCAATTTAGCACTATTTATATATTCAAAAACAAGCATGGCATCACATGCATTAATAATAGTACACCACATAGGAATATAAACCCTCCACATATACTCAGCACAGGTTCTAAACTTTACAAAATCACATGAAATAAGTTTGTAATTACACAACTTTAAGGAAGAGAACTTTAGATTCACAAGAAAGCTATGAGGATAGTACATGAGGATACTGAAAACTGATTATATGGGTTGGAAGCTTTAAACATACTATCAGAGATTGTCTAAAATAGCCCCACGAACCTCTCTTTATACTTGTGAGTCTAAACAGATGGATTTGTTTGAATTTTAACTGGACATTTTGGACACTGATGGGTTGGATAGAAGGAAGTACTCTTTCTTCTTTCTGTTCTTGGAAAGACTTATATTGTTAACATTTTTTCTAGTAATATCTTATTGATATTGATTGTCTTATCCCAGGCAGTTGAAAAGTGCTATAAAGGGAGATGTGAGCAGACTTTTCTTTCATCTGTATGTAACTACAGAGAAGGCCTGAGTCCCTGGCATAGCCACACAGATCACCAGTTGAAATGCTGCTCTCTGCTTCACCTGGAACTGTATCTAAGCCCTCAAGGACAGTTAAGGAGGCTCTTTATTGTAAAGGGACTTCCTGTTGTCTGCTATTTGTACAGTAATTCATGAACCTTTGGCATATTACTGGTTCCTTACTTATTACCACCATTAAATGATTTTATAATACTGACCAGAGGGATTCGCAGCTCATAGAAATTTTCCATACAAGAACCATGATGTCGAAACACAGCAGAGGCCAACGACAGCATTGATGAGGATCTGTTAGCTTCTAATGATGATAATTATATCAGAATGCAATTCACACTAATTATTAGTAAAAGTTTACAAACATTAAAAAGTGCATAATAACATTTGAATCTCATAGGGCTGAAAAAAGACATGAAAAACACAATACGAGCGCTTCACTTTTGTGATTGGTGTCCACAGGATTGCAAGATCACTTTCTCCATCTTTTTCAGCCTGGTGGAAATAAGTTGTCCTCCAAATTTAAATAGTATCATACAGCATTGTGAGAAATTTGATTCCATTGAATAAAATATATCCAGTTCTTAGTATTGTCTTGGATTTTCTTTCCTACCTTTCCAATTCTTCAAAATTCTCATAATTAAAAATAAAAATATTAGTTGGGAGAAGTTTTCCACTCGTAAATAAAACAAAATTTGACAGATTGAATTCAGGTCTGTGCAGACACCCAACATACTGAATTTGGGTAATATTCACATTAATGGATATTTTCAAATGCCTGGATAACAAAGCTAAGGAGTCTTGATGAATCTGTTAGACTTAATCAATTCACCAACAAACAATGATTAAGGGGAAAGGTTAGGTTTTAAAAAAGTGTGTTCTATCCTGTGTACACCATCACACTATGGAAAATAAAAAAAAGGGATGCTCTTTTAAAAATGAGTGGTATAAAAATTCACAGTAATGTACATCATTTTTGTTTTTCATAAGCAGTCAAAGAAGGGGGCAGTGCTGAGCGTATATATTGTACAATACAAAACAGTGTAAATAACGCAGCAGTAACACACAGGTACATAATGCTAAAAACAGTGCTTTCTGGATGGTTCTTTTACTAGGTGAATACTTGAGCCAGAGATACTAAAACTCTGGGGTTCAACCAACCCTTTGCAATTAGACACAATTAAATCCTCTGACATTGTGAGGGGCCAGATGCTATAGGAAGAATCATCATCTAGGTCTGTGCTACTCTCTACAAGCATTTCATCATATGGTCAAGTGAAAGGATCCATACAGAAATGACGTCCAAACTTAAGCCACATGATTTCAACCATTGCTAATGACAGAGGTAGAGAAAAGTCTGTCTGCAGCCACAGCCTCTGCCCCCATTTTTAACATAATAATGAGCAGGTTCCTGTAATGCAGCACAGCCATTTTCTTTTTCCCCTTTTCACTCGTGGAAACAAATGCATTCCAGCCACGTCTGGAGATTTGAGACATTGTCAGGTGTTGCTGAAGGTCAAAGTGGGGTGTTAGCTTTCAGATTTTGCTGCTTCCCCCTGGGCTTCCCCACTTTGTTCTGTTGAATTTCGCTGTGCATCTTCTTCACCTTCTGTAAGAGAAAATGAAAAACAGGATAAAAGCAAAATAAAAACTATTGCTTATATTTACCAATTCTCAATATATTATATTGGAAACTTCAGAAATACTCAAGAAGTCTGAAATTCTTAGAGACAAGTGGAGTCATCACCATCAAGAGAACAGTTTCAGTTTTTAAGGGCTGGCTAATTCTGTGAACTTGGGATGGCATGGCTCAAAAACAAAAGAAAATTTGATTTTTCACAGTGGTTAGTGATAAGCTATGCTTTTGATAAATAGCTAGCAAATCTCATGACCAGGACATGGCACTTAAGTATGGTTTCACAGGTTGCAGACATCAGAAGTATCTTTAAGCAGAAATCAGAAGAGGGAGCATGTTTACCTTTTTATGCCTGACTATCTTATTTAAAGAAATATTTTTAAATTACATTTTCCATTATTTATAGCACTTGATAATAACCCAGCTAATTTCTCAGAGGTTCTATCAGTTCACATTAAAAGCAATAGTGGAAGATGAAAAGACATTATGTCAGCTGATCAGTCCCTTGTCAAATAGCTATAAGAGCCTCTGGCCTGCCCTTAGAGAACACATGCACCACTCCAATATAACCACCATCATAACTGCACCCTCAGCTGCAATCTTAGTGACACAGCAATCACTGAAACTGAACAATGCTTTCATTCCATATTAGGTCACTCTACATGAGGTCAAGCTGTAGGAAATCCTTGACTCAAAGATTCAAATATTTGCATGTGTTATTTGGTTACTAGGCAAACTATATGGCTTGGTGGACAAAATATTTTGGGGTGTTGCAATAATACAAATTATATCAATATTTGCTAGAAGTCTGGTATCATAATGCATATGGATGGAAGTTAAGTGGGTTGGTCCATTCTTCGGACTATGTTGAAAGGCAGTTTCTCCTCTGCTCTTAGCAAGTGCACACACAGCACCTTGCTATACTCCAGTGGTATTAAGTCTTTAGGAAAATTAAAAGCAGTTCTTCTACATAAAAATCATATTCTGTTCTAAAGCAGTACCGAGTCCGACCAGACATTATATTGCTTTCACACACTATGTTTATTATTAGCATAAGGAACAGGCTCCCAAGATGTGCAGGTGGCCTAAAACTGAGATGTGTGGATTAGCACGCAATAAGAACTTGATAAATAGGAGAAGCTCCTGGTAACCAAAGGAATGAAGTCAAATTAGGGCAGATGTCAGATTTAAGGATGAAAGTGACTACATAAATATAAGATGAGGAACTTGAGTCCCATGGGGCTTGGGACTATCTCGGTGTCTGGGGATACTTCACAGTACTGAGCATTATGTTGCACAACAGAGCTGTGTCTAAATAGATACTTGTTAAATCAAGGTAAATATGGGACAGCAACATTGTTGAGCATGACCTCAAATGGGAATGAAACACTCAGGAATTACAAAGAAAATCCTTCACTATTCTCAGTGAGTGATATTAAATTTGCCATTACACATTTGTCATTTTTTATATTTTAGACTTTCACATTGTAGTTATTATTTTTATTTATTTCTACTTAGAATAATAAGGTCAGTGCTGTATATTCTTTGCCTAGTTTGGGATTTTATGATTTTAAGAGAAAGAAAATTTTGTAATAGCCTAAAGAATTATAATTGACCTGCGGAAATATTTAGAAAAGAAGACATTGTCAAGCATAAAGATACTTGAATTATTTTGAATTATTTAATTATAACATAATTAATATAAAATATAAAATAAATAAATTTATTAATTTAAAATACAAATTTGTTATTTAAATTATTGTGGCAATTTAATATGCTCTCTTGTATAAGAAAGGTTTTGAGGCTAACAATTCTCAATTTCAGGGAAAACAGAAAAGAAATTAAATTATACTATAAATAAAAATGTCCTAATACTAAGGGTGGCTAAAATTAATGCAGATAATTTTAAGTAGCATATTCACGTAAAAAATAAAAATATAGCTCTTATGAAAGAAATTAGCAAATGTTCAAAGACTGCAGAAAAAATGCACTTATCCATCCCACGTCACCAAATTGGAATAATTCCCTATAGCCTTTCTCAGAGGTGTTTTGGGAAGTAACTACTGGTATCAGTAATAGAGAAACAATAACAATAAAACCTAAAATATACATAGGTCTATATATTCCAAAGTGGTTATTTTAAAGGTTTATTATTAATCTGAAATTGGAAAGACCAATCTGTGACCTACTGATCTTTAGGCACTGACTAAAATGCTGTCCTTAAGTATTTAAAGGTAATGTTGTTGAATTGTTTCATTAATATAAACAATTATGCATCACTTGATGGTGGGGATACATTTTGAGAAATGTGTCATTAGGAGATTTCATCAGAAATGTGTGTCATTAGGCAATGTCATCATTGTGCAAATATCACAGAGTGTACTTCCACAAACCTAGATGGTATAGCCTACTACACACCTAGGCTATACGGTATAGCAGGTTACTCCTATGCAAGTAACCTGCTACAATGTGACCAGGGTTACGGTGTCACTAAGTGATAGGAAATTTTCAGCTCCATTTTAACCTTATGAGACCATCATCTTATATGCAGTCCGTCACTGACCAAAACGTTGTTATGTGGCACATGACCTTATATACTCTGACTCAGTTTTCCAATAACCTGAAAGCTTTGCCATAAAAACTCTAGTGGTGAAGACTTATTGAATGGTTGGTTGCAAGTCAGAAACCAAGTTAAGTGCTTTTCATGTACGTAAAATTATGGTTCTTTAATCATGAATTCTTTTTACTTTTAAAGGTTATTTTTGCACTAAAAGACCCTTGTACTTAAGATTTACTTATATAAGAGACTATTTCACTTTCATTCCCAATAAAATTGGTTCTGGAGACACTTTTTTCTGAAATGGTTCTTAAAATTAAGGTCCATCAGACTCACCTGTGAACCTTGTTAAATATCTATGTATTAAATGTTAGAGGTGGCCAATAGTGTCAAGTGTAGGAGCTCCAACTTTGTTAAATATTCTACATAAGCAACTTCAGAGCTTTTATAGATATTAGGATTTTTTAAAAATCATGTGTTTTATTGATTGCATTAATCAAATCAGATTGAGGACTCTGTATTTGAGTGGGGACCCTTGTGAAGAGAAGTCATTGAGAACAGAGAGGGAGTGATTAAGGTATTAGTCCTAGACTTTTATCTTGCCCTAGACCGTTTACAACTATTTTTATTAGGTTGCTTTCAAAGGTGGCTTTTCGTGCCTTAATCCTACTTAGTGAAATGCTGCAAATTATTCCATATTCATAGAGAGATGTGTGTCAAATGACTCACCTGTCTTGTTGATATCAAGACCTGCTAATTTCAAAGCTAATTCATTGCTGTTGCCACTTGCAGAGGAAACCAGGATATCATGTATTGCATTTCTTCTACCTGTTCTTCCTGAAGCAATAAAATCTGCATATGTAGTTTCCACATCAGTCATTGCTAACAAATATCCACATAGCAGGGACTACAGAGAGAGAAAAGTTAGTAGGTAAATATAATGGTAGTCAATGATAAACATCTAACAAATACACTTAATTAAACTACTGGCCTATGTTACAAATGTGAAACAACTGTCTTGTTTACATGTCCACAAGCAAGTAGTGCTCTTTCTTGTCTTAAGTATTTAGATCAAAGATCAGGGAACTCTTTCTGTACAAGGCCTAATAGTAAATATTTAGACTTGGAGGGTCATGCAGTCTCTAGTCCATCTATTCAACTTTGCCCGTAGAGTTCAAAAATAGCCATAAGCAATATGTTAAAAAAAATGTAATAAACCAATTTTATTTACAAAACAGAGAGCCAGATTTGGCCTACATTCCTGCATTTGTTGACATACGGTCTAGATTATAAAATTCTCTTTCTCTAGTATCATTTTAGTCAGCCTTCAACTCCAGAGAGAATAACCTGAGGTCGGGTGGGGAGGGGGTGTCAAGTGGTATGGGTCCATCCTAGAGATAAGCAGTACACAAGTGCATTGTCTGTAGACAGTCTAAGAATATTAATGAAATGGACCAGATTTCAGGTTGCTTTTTATTATCACCACACACCAGCAATTCTAAACACAGTCAGTGGTCAAATACTGCTCCCAGTCCAGGAGGACAGCTCCCTCTGATCCCCTTGGTAAGTCACTGTTTGAAAGTATTAAAAACTCTCTTGACTGAATCTTTGAAATGAAATTTCAAAGGCATATAAACAATGATCTCTCAAAACGACCTCTTTCTAAAAAATCCTGAACTTGAACATTTCCTCGTCTGGCTATAGCCACATTATTTTTTTCCTTTTCCTCTTACACTTAATAAATGAATTCTTCACATTGGTCCTGTGTTTAATTCCTTTAACCTTTTTTTATTTTAGTTTCCTCTAGGTCCAGTCGTACGTGAATCAAGTGCCCACCATTTTTGTGCAGCGTCTTATTCACATCAGAAGTATCTTTGATTAATTGTCATCTTTGCCGTCCTACCAACGCATCACCACTGGGAAAACACACAGTGCACTTTCTCTGATCTGTGGCTGAGTGTTACCAGAAAAAGTCACAAAACGGTGCCAATTGGCTCAACTAGAAATTCCAGCTCTATTATTAGTATACACTTGGTGCTGCTCAGAAATTCTTTTGTTTACCTCTAGTTGACTCTTCCATATGCTTTTCTCTGTGGAAAGGATTCCAAATCCTTTCTAGTCCACACACCAGACACCACCTGCCTTAAGAGATGACTCTGCATCTTCTTTCTCTGAGAAGATATAGAACATCTGCTGCAAGTTCTCTTAAATCTCTTCCTTACTCACACAAAATTTCTCTGCATAAGCACTATTCTTTTCTGGATAAACTGGGCCTGTCTTTTGAAGGCATACTATTAATTTCATTTACTTCCATTTCTGATGTCATCAGCCACTTCCCATTAACACGACACACCATGCTGGAGCATATTCTCACTTATTTCAATCAGTTGATATCATGTCTAATCACTTGCCAGGTCATGTTTGTTTTTATTTGACGTCACTCATATTTATTACCTGTAAAACACAGGAAAAGCTCTTAAAAGGACCATTGCTGAGTTCTTCCATTCCCTGTTTCTTCACTCCCCAATTTATCCAAAATGCTGCCATTAAAGTCACCTTTGACCATTATCAAAGGCCTTCAAAGTCTGCCCCTCAGCTTATAAAACACATCCTGAATTTTTAAAGCATTTCCATGGTCTGGAAGGGACCCACTTTTGCTGTTTTAACTTCAACCACTTGATCTTATGTTTGTTATGTTGCAGAATAACACACAATATATTTCTAGATCTTCTCTGCTGGTGCATTTGCTCAGGTTTGTTACTCTACCTAGAATGCCTTATCTCTAACAAACTTGCTTGTTGAAATAAATTTAGCCCTCCAAATTCAACCAAACACCATCTTCTCTTTTCCCTATGTCTTTAGCTAGCACTGCATGGACCTGATTTGTGCCTGTACAGAGCACATAAATTCTAACTAGCATTGTGATTACTTCTTCTAGACAGGCTACAGGATCTGACAAAACAGAAACTACATTTCATTAGTATTTTAATCATGTACAATTTCTAGCAGAGTCCCTTGCACACAGTCAGTGCTAAATAAAAGTACGCTGAATAGAACTGACCATTGAGGAAGAAATATATTAATAACCTTTCATTAGTAGCCATGGAGAACTTTCCTGCTCCCCGATAATACTAAATTATCAAATCCTAACAATTCATTTAATTCAATCTAGAAGTTTTTAGAGGTGAGGAATATGAGGACCAGGTGGTTCAAGTGCTCTGCCCATCTTCCTATAGTTAATTACATGCCTGAAACTTAGGCCTGCAAAGTTCTAGCCCACTTTATCTACCGTTCCAGGCTGCCTGTCTACATAAATAAGTAAGAATTTGGGTAAAGTTTTTGACCTTGGAGTAATTTAGTGTTACTAGTTATAAAGATATTTTCATCATCTACTCCGCCACCATTAACCAACACAAGATTTAGCTCCTACATTACTTTTACAGCTTAGAATTGGACATGTACATCAACCTAGCAAATGTATCTTATAAATGTTTAAGTGGAAGTGGGATTACAGAAATAGGCTCTTTTTATAATCATTTTAACTCTGTCTCTTCTTATGGCTTTTTAAAACATAGGCTTTAAAAAAATTCACACCTGTTATTATTTCTCATTTGGTAACAACTCAATGAAGTAGGAAAAATATCCTCATTTTTCAGATGAAAAAAAAGTCTCAGAGATTTCAAGTGACTGCTAAACCCTACACAGAAATATGACTTAAACCCAGGTCTGTGAGTTCTGCATAGAGGGCACTGTATTTTGCAATAAAGTTCCTTGTTTTTGGCTATTATCATTTTTCTGTGCAGACTGTAACAATAATACACGGGCATGCAGGAGTTTACATCTAATTCACTTTGCTGGTAATAGTTTTAAGGAAATTTAAAATATCAAAAATGAGGCAGAGAAAGGTGGTAACATTTTCCATGAGAAGATATGAATCAAAAGAAGGTATACTGTTAGGATTTATCTACTTGGGAATGTTAAGAGATCCTGGTGGCAATTCTGCTTACATAAGGAAGCCAACAATTTACTTTGAATTATCATTTAGTGCCCTCCTAAGTAATGAGCACATGGAGGAAGAGCAGGGTTATGAAAGATATAAATATATGTTATGCTCACATTTAAAATGTTCATAGATGCTTTCATTTAGATTGAGTGAAAGGCAATATGAGTGAGAAGAGCTTATTTCTATAAACTTCCCTTCCTCTTAAGCATTTTTGAAATATATTTGCTAGAGTGATGTGCATCCAATTCTATACTGTAACATAGAAACTAAGTACTGGGTGTCCAGTTATTATAATTATCATCATAATAAGAGATATTATTATAAAAGTAGTATTTCATTTTTTATGTCTTCCTTTTCCAGACAGTAGATTTCTTTTCCAATAAAAGAACAATAGCTGACAAATAGCACACACTAAAAATACACAAATGAAGGAAGAAATACAATCACATTTTTAAACAAAATATATAAATGCTGTGTACTGTTCTTTTTCTCTCTCCATAATTATAGTTCTTTTAGTGAATTCCTATTAGGTGCTCAAAAACAGTTATTTTAACATGCATGGCAGCTACACTTTTATTTTGTTTTTGTTCAGTCAAGTATTTAGACACAGTTCTTTTATTTAGTGATACAACTACCAGAGAACCAGAATAACTTTTACACCAATACACTGCTGTATTGATGACTTGTACTTTTGCTTTGAAATTCTGAAGAACTGTCACCAAAAAATTATGTCTGACAAATATTCACCAAAAAAAGACAAAATTCCAAAAAAATCAAATAAATGTCAGCAGCTGATAGTTTAATAGAGTAGCAACTAGCACTTATGCTGATCTTATAAAAATAAGCTAATCAGAAAAAAAACCTGGAAAATTTACCAAAAGTGAGTGTTAATTCCTCACTTGAGTTTCCTGTTTATGATGCTGTAATTGGAATTTTCTAGACATGACGAAATGATAGTATTGGATATAGACAAGGTAATACAGTGTTTTTTTTTTGTATCCAGTTATACAAAAGATCCAATTATGCTAATATTTAAAGTCTAATAGGAGAAAGAAAAGATATCTTACTATTTAAATACTGAACAGATTAAATTTTATAGCACAAATCTCTAAAAATTCAACCAAAATTCATAAATAAAAATAAGTTTTGTCTCTCTTTTCCTCCTTAAAAAATCCTCACTTTCCAACGCTTTAACAACAGAAGCAGCGTCTCACTGCTCTAAGAATTCTTTCTTTGTATAATGGATTTCTGAACTGAGATTCATGATTCCTGTTGGTCTTTTCTTTGTTTATGCCCTTTGCCTTTTGTAATAACATATAGACAAAATATCTGAGAGAATAAACCAGGAGGTTTTACTCTAGTAGAATTTACAGATTTAGATAGATTTCATAAGGCTATCAAAAGTATGTACTTACGTCTCCTATATTAAACAAACTGAAGCGTTCCACATCAATGTATCCTAGAAGAAATTGGGCCTACGAAGCTGCTAAAATGATTTTTATAGTGACATTGAGTCATGAGCCAAATGGTGACTGGATAACATGCTAATTTTACTCCTGTAAATGGGACACATGAAATGAGACTCATAGACTTGGAAGAAAGAATGGAGAGAATGTCATCAGCATGCACTGAACACTTCTCTCTCACAGGAATGGTATGATTTCTTTAAAGTTTATAGAGTAAGAAAGAGAAAGAAAATTCTTCCTGTTATACTATTACAAGTGCAATTATATAACTTTTCAACTCTTACTTTATGAGATCATGTGACATGTGTTAAAAGCTCTTGAATAGTTTATTACATGCTTAGTGCTTGGTCTACATTAGTATTTCTGAATTGTTTTGGTCTCAGATATTTACCATATTCTCAAAAATTATGAAGAACCCCAGAGAGCTTTCTTTTATGAGATAAATCTACTAATATTTACCACATAAGAAATTTAAAAAACTGAAAAAATTTAAATATTTATTAACTTACTTAAAAATATCAGTAATAAATCCATTACAAGTTTACATAAATATTTTTAGTGAAAATGAAATATATTTTCTAAAGCAAAAAAAAAAAAGTGACAAGAATGTTATTGTTTAAAACTTCCAACTCCCTGGTTTAATTTTGCAAATTCTGGCTTAATAAAAGACATCTGGTTTCTTATATCTGCTTCTACATTTAATCTGTCTCAATATGTTGTTTTAGTTGAAGTATATGAAGAAAATCTGGCCTGACACAGATTTCTTGTTAGTTGAAAAAATGTGAAGAATTTTAGTAGCCTTTGCAGATAATTGCGGATTTTTCTTTGCAATGTGGAATCTAAAACCATATAAATATGCTTTCCATACTCGTTTTATTAAAATCCCCATTGTCTATCTTGCACTTTGAATGGGTCTTTTGCACTTTGAATAGGTCTTTTTTTAAGAGCAGGTGTTGGTCATTTAGAAAATATTGGATCACTGGGTTATGTAAATTTTCCAAATGGTAGCAAATTTTATTATGCAATATCACATTTATTAGTAATGCCACCTGTCTTATCAGAAAAGTCTTTAGGAATGGGGAAACTAACGTGTACCGGGGCAAATCATAATAAGTTTTCCAAAATTGTAATTTTTGTTTGAAAGCTCAGATTTTGTCACTGGCAACTGATGATGTTGGATCTTGCTTCCACTGAAGTGACAAGTTCACTTTATTCATTTTTGAGAAAATCTCTGCCAAATGTCCAGGTGTGAAGAAACACAGTTTACCTGTCCATTGTTCTTTCAAGGAAAAATAAAGATCCATGGAAATAGTAGCTGGTTTAGCTCCCAACCCAAAGAGTTGTACAAGTGCTTTACTTGAGGCAACCACGTACGAGTGGTCTTCAAAAAGTTCAGGGAAAGATGTGTATTGTCTTTTAATTTTATTTTTCCACAAACTTTTTAAAGTATCCTCTCGCATTGTGTTACATGGAAGATGTGCTTCATGAGACTTCTCATTTCATCACACAGGATATTAAAAACGATGCATACTCAAGGGCTGAGATTCAACAAAATTAATACAAGTACACTGTTAGATTAAATATGGCACTACTAAAATATTAATTGTGAGTGTGTGTTGGTGTAGGATATATGGGTTATTAGTAGAGTTTGGTGCCACTGGCTTGATTAGTGCAAAAGTGCCAGCAGTTTCCCACACCATGTTTTTGCACCACTAGTGTAAATGTCAGCCCCCCTCCTTTTTTTTTTTTTTTTTTTTTTTGATATGGGCACATTTTCATACTGTTTTTGGAAATTCTTAAGTGGGTCAATTGTATCATTATTCAATTTCTTGTCTAAAGCTTTCTTTAGCCCAGACTCAAACACATTTTCCCCCCACAATATTTAATAAATCAGAACTTAAACAAATCTTAGCCTGCAAATGTTAATAAAGCCAGAAGCACTATCTTTTTTTAGGAAATATTTTCACTATTTAGGCAACAAGTTACCTCAAAGACTCATAAATCCCTTTGATCTTTTCTGGCTTATGCTTTTACCATTCCTAAGAACAGCAATTTCTTTTTTTCTTTTTCTTTTTTTTTTTTGTATGCTCCTTAAATTTTACTTACATCTAGTTTTCTAAACTCTGCATAGAAAATCTTGCCTAACAGCTTTATGGAGAAGATAAAGATCATTCTACATAAAATTCTTCATTTCCTTTTTCTTTATCTTCATATCAAAGTTTTCCATCTCTTTATTCAAGAGTCTTTTGCCAACATTAATACCTGACCGGTGCTCCTGATTCTGTCTTCTCACCCATTATTGTTCCTTCCATTCTGCTTTGTGCTTGTGGAGTCTCTTCTTTTCCCTAGCCACTTCTCCAATGCATATAAAAGTGTTTACATCTTCCCTGTTACAAAATCTTTCATCTTTTATCTCTGCATGTTCTTTAAGAAACTCATCTCTTTTTCTTTCAGTTACTCTGAAACTTGCAAAAAACAGGTGGATACAAACTTTTCCTGCTTCCTCTACACTGCTTTATTTTGAATTCTCTTTGCGATTTGATTTACATATCTATCAGTTTACTGAAATTGTTTTCTCAAAGAAAAATTACTACAGATTATTCACCAAATTCAATAGTCATCCACATCAATTGTATACAGCATTTTACGTTGTGATTTCTTCTTGAAATGTTCTCCTCCCTTGGTTACCATAGTTACTATACTCCTCTGGTTCCCCCACAATCATCTTGTACTTCTTCCTGATATTTCTCCCACTTATCTCTTAAAGAATCTTTGGTCTCTTTTTTGTTCTTTATGTTTTGTTTGATAATCCCATTTATCCTAAAAACCTTAACCTACACCTGTATACTGATGACGCTCAAATCTGTAATTTTGTGGACCCATATTTTTCTGAAGCTTCACTAAGAGAGTGTTTATTGCCTATTGGATATTCCACCATGGAAGTCCTTAAAATCTCAAATTCAGCACATTTCAAAGTAGAATCTCTTGCTTTCTGCATCACCACATCTGCCTCCAGAATATCCACTATCCTCATTATTTTAGTGTATATTAGCACTATTTTCTCAGGCATCTCTGATAGAAATCTCAAAATTATCTTCAATTACTCCATCTCCCTAATTTTCACATCCAATCATTTCTCAAATCTCATTGTTTAATTCTCTCCATTCAATGTCTTTTAAATGATTCTCATTTCCAGTCTTCTTCTGACCACTACTGCATCACCTCTTTCTTGATTATTGCAATTGTAGGCTAACTACTTACACTTACCTAAAGTTGTTCTTCTACAACTTACCTTTCACTCTATTGCCGAACTAACTTTATAAAACATAAATAGTACTCAAAAATCTTCAGAGGCTTCTGGGAACCCACAAAATGGAATGCAAAATTTTTGCACAGCACCTAAGAATATGGAGCCAACCTACTATACTATACTAGCCTCTTTTCCCACAACATTGCTCCTGTGCTTAACTGAGCTCCAATTATAGCAACACATTCAATATCTGTGGGTGTGCTCCTATAGGTTTTTTCATGCTGTTTTCTCAACCTAGTATGACCCTTCCCTCCAATCAATACAACAAAAATCCTTCTAATCTTTCAAGCCCACTTTATAAGCTCTGCCTTCTTCCCCATCTCCAGGTAGAATGAATAACTTTATTGCAGTGTTTTTTAATTCTGCGTTATGTGAGAAATAATTATTTTCATGTTGATCTTCTCTCTATATTATATTTTCCATGAGATCTGGGCCTTCGATTTTTGAATTCCTTCCAAAGCTTGGCACAGAATTTTGTATGTTGTTCTTTTATCAACAAAAAGTATTTTGTAGATTGTTCATTATCATCTCACTCAAGATTCTCATTGGTTAAGTAACTTTGTCAGTGTCACACAGTTGTCCATAGTGAAACTAGGCTAAGAAAAACACGGTTCCTTATTCTTATTCAGTTCATTTTCCTAATAAAAGACTTTTCATTAATTTAAGGAGATGAACTGTAATCATTTTATCTAGCATGTTTTTTGTTGTATTCCCAATTATAAAAGAGAATTAAAAAAATAACAACAGCAATACAAAGCATTCTAGAATTCCTAGTAATCTACCCTATTTCGATCTTATTGAGGGCTTCCTCTTTTTAAGTTTTTTCTTTAATTGAATATATATGAATTAAATAGCAAATTAATGCATGGGATAATTTGTTCTGTCCACTTGTTAGAACTTTTTACATCATTTATCTAATATTTTTAAGGGTTTATAAATCATTTATCAGCTAATCTTTGCAATACCCCTGCTAAGACAGTCAATTAGCTGAAGAAGTACTGCTGGTTGGCAAGTGACAAGTAATATTACCTGCATATTACAAATGAAGAAAATAAAGCAGAGAGAGGTTAATCGACTTGACGAATGTCTTACACAGTCAGTGGCAGTACTGACGTCAGAATGGGGATCTGATTTTACTCACATCAAAATTACAAAAGCATTAAGAGCCTTGGGCTGGCAATGTTCTTTGTTACATAAAACTTTCTAAATCCTTTGCCTTATCTCCTAGTTTACTGGCTCTGTGTGAGTCCAAGGAAGAAAGATACTTTTAAAATCTACACCTTCTCATCAAACTGAGACTTTTTTCCCTTTGACAAATAAATATTTGTTTTTAAAGGACGTTAGAACACTGACACATTTCTTCTCAAAACTGACTCATTATTAACTTTTCCATCTTTAAAAGCAAAACAAAGAATCCAATCAAGCTCAGCAATAATTTCTGGTCTATTCTAAGGTATAACAATGACCATAAGAATGAGAAAACAGTTACTGTTTACTAGTGCTTTATGAATAAAACAACAACAAAAATATCAAATACGTGCCAGATACAACACTAAGAAGTGAATGGGGATTATATAATTTCAATTTCTTAGCAACTCTATCAAAATGGTATTCTCATTATTTCAGTTTTAAAGATGAAATGTTTAGAAAATGTTTAGAAAACCTAAGTAATAAAACTAGTAGGTAATTTAACCACTTACACAACCAGCTGCCATTTTCTAACATTTATTTTGAGGCATACTAAACTTACTTTCCTGTTGATGGTTTGCCATCAATATTTCTTTTTAAATATGTAAGCAGTTCACATACTGTTTTGAGACATTACTCCGTAGGGTGATAGTCTATTGACATCTCAACAGAACCTGGCTGTTTAATGTTATCATCTGCTACCATTGGCACCACCACCTCTTTCTTGACTTCTGTATTTGTTCTACAAACACTTCCTATTCCAACTCCCACATTTCTGGTCTAATTATCTAGGCGATAGTTCTCATATTCATATGCCTCGCTGTCAGGGCTGGTTAACTCTGGGATAGTGAAGCACATTCCTTAGGGGCTGTGAGTTTGAGAAAGACCTATAAAAATATTTGACGCATGAAAAAATAGTCTCAAAATATGGAAAAAAAAAAACCCTGCAAAACTGAGAATATAATGTTTAGTTAATATTTTCAACACATAATATTAATGTACAACTCATTGATGATTAGTTGTATACTACTATTAATATACAACGAATGTCACTCAGCACTTATATAGTTCCCTGCAAATTATATTGAATATGTGATCTGGGTGCATTTTAATATATTTGATAAAGTGTAGTGTGAAGCTTTCAAAAGTCCAATTGCCTAGGACTGAGGAAGGCTTAACAAAGGCCCTGCTCACAATGAACTAGAAGTGACTTCTACAGGCAGGCAGAGGCAGATATGCTAGGTCCTGAGAATGGGAGAGCAGGGGTGCACTAAAAAGGGCTGTCTGGTGGTATAATATAGAAGAGTCAGAAATAAGTGATTTATTGAGAGGAGAGTATGAAGGTAGGGACCCGAGGATGACAGTCTTAGGATTGCTTCCGGATTTCTAACTTGGATAAATGGGAGGATGGTGCTATTTGGCAAATACAAAAGGAAGAGTAGCATGAAAAGTCTAGGAATGTACTTAAGATGTCACAATGCTACTTTAAAATTAAATTTGGTGATCTTTTTCTTTCCAAATGACTGAAAATGCATTAATTAAAGACATACTTTTCACATACGTATTAATATCTGCTTTTCTGCAAGCATTTTCTGTATAGTGTCTAAATATCTATTCCAATTGAAATAGTGCTTAAACATTCCAATATGCCTCTTGTCAGCCAAAAAGAAAAACAGTTGCTATAACTATGTTTCAACATATTTTAAATATATGCATAATCATTGCCAACTTATCTTTTTACAGATGCTAGTTTCTTATGTAGTATTTATTTATTTCCTTTACTGAAAATGTCATTGCTCAGTACTATAATTAATGTTTTTCATTTTCATGATATGTTGGAATGTTAGTAGTTTTTATAAATCTTTTTTATTAATGGAATGCTCTTCGATACAATGTTTAATACCCTTCTTCTCTGCCATTATTTTGTTATTTCAAGAATTTTTCATACATTTGCTTTAACTAGTATTTTCAGATCTTTCAGCCTTTTTAAAATTAGTAGGATAAGCTCCAGAGAGAAAAGGGAATGCTGAAAAACATAAATATGAATTAAATTTAAATGTAATTTAAAAAGTATTAATTTGGCCATTGATAAACATATTCATATTGTATAATATTATAATTGACATATAAATCCATAGACAGTTTCAAAATGAGATAATCCACTGAACAAAATATTCTAAAATATGAATTAAAAGATATGGTAAAGTCACTATGTTAATAAGAAAAATTTTATAAGGTAAGAAGATAAAGAATAAGTGCATTTATTTTAGGCAAGAGACAAGTTGTTGCCTAAAAAATCTGGCATTTTGTATATTATCAAAATCACTTTACTATCAATATTGAGCATCTCTACTATTGACTTTATCGGTACTAAAAATTATCATTGTAACTTTATGGCATTACAGGAACATTCAAAAACTATTCAAAATGCTAAACATTAGTTTTAAATTAAAAACAACTCATCTGATGAAGTTACAATGAACTGATTAAAATATCTCAAATTAGATATATTTCATTTGACTATAATATAAACTACTTGAAAGTGGAGAATTTCTATTTTTCTAGTTTGCCTTCCAAATTTCAGGAAATGGTTTTATGCACAGTGCAGAGTACAAAGAAAATACTCAAAAAATAGAAATTTTAAATTCATTATCTGGTGGCACAAATTAGAACTTCTTTGATACTTAAATAAAAGACTTTATTTCAGCATTAAAAATTAATAATATCTAATTTCCAATAATGTTTTTGTGTCAACCAAACTCATTTGAGTGGTAATTAGAAGACCTCATGTTTATCATATCCTCCAGGCTTTCTTTGTTGCATATCACTTCTTTAGTTCACACCAACCTTAACATTTTTATGACACAACCAAAGACTCTATAAATACACAGAATAAGAAATTGCCAAATGGCTCAGAATAAAACAGGTTTCGGATATGAAATTAGAGCCATGTTTGGTTATACTTCCATGTAATGGCTTCATCTGAAGAGAGCTGGTCAACCTGGCTGCCTGTATAAATCACCTAGGGTGACTTTTAAAGTTACCAAGGGCTGGCCCCACTGTCAAATCTGATTTTTGTCTACATGACATTAATTTTTCGATTGAGAGCTTCATTTAACTGGTTGGAAAGGTAGCACCCTAGTTGGAAAAATTTTAATAGCAAGTGCATACACATACACACACATACACATACATAATCCCCAGTGCTTTTAAAAATTGTTGGACAGGGTTAATCATAACTGTTCAGTTTAATTGCCATTTATCAACTTATTAAGATGCAAATAAACAGGTAATAATTAGAAACAAGTCCTTTTTATTTATTAAAAAATAAGTCTTGTAGGGCCGGCCCCATGGCTCACTCAAGAGAGTGTGGTGCTGGTGGCGCTGAGGCCACAGGTTCAGATCCTATATAGGTGTGGCCAGTGCGCTCACTGGCTGAGCGTGGTGCAGACAACACCATGCTGAGGGTTGCGCTCCCCTTACCGGTCAGGGGGGAAAAAAAAAAAGTCTTGTAAAAATCTTTAGGAAAATAATATAAAATGATAAAACATAAAAATCGTGTTGTTTACTCCCTAGTCTGTGGCAATGTAAACAACTGAAGTTACTCTGGAATTTAAATTAAAGAAGGCTGTATCGTACTAGGTGTAGCCAAACATTACCTTGACAGTAACTTTTAAAACAAATTATATTTTTGTTTTCTTTCCTCTCTTCTCATCTCCCTTTAAGGTATAACAACTCTACCTCCTACCTTGCTGTTGCCAACCCTTATCTCTGCTAGAATGTATTTCCGTACTTGCTGTCATACAATAGTTCCACAGTAACAACCTGTAAATGTAGGCAGAGTCATTTAAAGAAGGAAGGAAAATGCTTTTACAGATTTTTCACATAGAAATAGCATTTCAAAAGTGAGTTACAAAAGAGCAAAATTTAAAAAATTTATTACAGATAATGTCTGCAGGTAATGTTTTCGTCTCTCTTAGAGAAGCAAGAAAGATGAGGCAGAGTGAATGTGGTGCTGAGGGCAATGAAAATAACCTATTACATGCTACATTCAATGGAATTAGAAGACGGGTTTGAGTGCCATAATTACTATTTCTTTGCCATTTGATGCAAAAAAATATATATTTAATTTCACTGGGCTTTGGTTTTCATGGCTTCAGAATCTGGGTTCCCAGGCTAAAGAAATACTTCAAATCTTTTGTAGGTCCAAAAGTCTCTGATTTTAGTGCCCTTTATAATAGCCAAGTTTTCACAAAAGATAGCATTCTTCTAAAAAGCTTTTGGAGAAAGGAAAAGCTATATTTAGAAAGTACATTCAACGTCCCGGGGTGTTCTCATGTCTTAACTGCTATTTATAACCAGGTACAGGCCAGTAGGACAACAGCTTTATTTTAACTACACATTGCTCAGGCTTCTGAGAGTTAAAGATATTTTTTTCATTATTCTAAGTACTGACTTAAAAGACTGCTGAAAATAAGAATATTTTTATTTATTTACCGAATTCCCAATTGTTATATGGCCTGACATGGCCATATAACATGGTCATGATTTAAAAGGTTGCATTTCTGTTTGACATACAGTTGTCACCCTGCTGCATGTGTAAATCACCTCTTACGGGATAAACGTATTCGGCTATTCTGGGTTCCTGCATGCGAGTGCTCCTTATGGTTTGTTTTTTGTACAAATTTCATGCCAATTTGCTCCAATTTGAGTGCAGATAGAAATTTATAAAGTTTTTCAAGAACTTATTTTCATTTTTATGAATCTTACTGATTTTATTATCATACAGTGTAGTTCACCAATTTCACGGACATTTGATAGAATAAAAACCAAAAGAAAACAAAAATAAATAAATAAATCATTAGAAAAACATCCCAAAACAGAAAATAGAAAATGAGATTATTGCCAGAATTACATATTAGTCAGAGATTAGCACAAATAGACTAGAAGCTGACTACCACTGTAAACAGCTTTTTACTACTTGCCCAGACAAGGATAATCTAACTCAAAGATCTTTTGTGTTTTTTTCATAATTTTTTGAAACCACCTCAAACTTACATAAAAGTTGAATTGACAGTAAAAGTAACTTATTTCCCAAACCATTTGTAAGTAGGTCGCTAACATGATATACTGTCAACTCCAAATACTTTAGTATTTCCTACAAACATATATGCAAATATAACCATGAAAATAAAAATAAAAAATTAACACTGACACATTACTACAGTACTGTCTAATCCTCAGGCCCCTTTCAAGTTGTGTCAATTATCTCAACAATGCCCTTCCTAACAAAAGTCTAGAATCAAATATCATAGGTTGCATTTAGTTGTCCTGTCTCTTTAGTTTTTTTAGTCTGGAAAATTTTCTTGGGTTTCCCTCGAATTTCATAACCTTGAAATTTTAAAGATTACAGACCAGTTATTATATAGGATTTAGTTGTTTGTGTTTGTCTCATAATATGTTCAGGATATGTGTTCTTTGGCAGGAATACGGCAGTAGTAAAGCTCTGGTCTTTTCACTGCATCCTGTCAAACCATTTTGGCAAACTTTTGATTTAGACCCTTACTGTGACATTAATTTTATTCATTTGATCAAGAGGTGCCACTCAGTCTTCTCCACTGTAAAGTTATTTGTTTCTCCTTCATCGCCAATAAGTTTTGTGGTAAGGTACTTTGTGGTTATGTGAATATCCTGTTCCTCATCAAACTTATAACTATTCAATTTAATTATTTCTATGAATATGAACTCACAGACTGCTATTTTATTCAGTGAATTAGAATCTATTTCTATCATTACTTATGTGGAGGCTCAGATCGTTCATGATTTTCCCAGTGGAAACTCCTTCACTTTGGCTGATATGTCTTTTGACATTTCCCCATCATTCTTTTATATCTTTTTTTTACTTCTGGGAACAATAATATGTTGTGAGATCACCTTATACTTCCCCTTCTCTAGCTCTGGAATCAGTCATTTCTCCAAAGAGCTCGGGTTCCTTTGATTGAAGAACTGTATTTAGAAATCAAGATCTGGGCAGTATGCTAGGAAGAAAGGAAGGGAAGGAGAGAAGGCAGAAGGGAGGGAAGAAGGAAAGAAGGAAGGAAGGAAAGAAGAGAAGGAGAAAACAAACCTAAGGACACTAGAGATGGGTGGGGGAGCGGGAGGGAGTTTGGGAAGTGATAAGTTGGGTAAAAGGCATAAAGAAATATCACGATTTGTAAGAACGAATATGCTAATAATAAATAATTAAAATAAAAAAAAATAAAGCTAGCCAATCAATCAAATCCCACCGGAAAAAAAAAAAAAAAAGATCTGGGCAGTAGGTGTGCCCATTGCTATCGGGGAGCAGCTGGTCCAGACAGACCCTCTTAACAGACAGAGCTAGAGGATTTACACACACACACACACACACACACACACACACACACACACACACACACACACACACACACACACACATATGAAAACACACATGCATATCCCATTTATAGAACCATACACACATACACCTTACATCTATATTTATTTCTATATTTGTCTATATATCTTGAAAACTGAGTTCACTTCTAACACCATAGAGTTCATTCTAGTTTTTGCCTTTTTCATACTTTAACTCCCTCCTCAGTCAATGAGAAACACTGATTACCACTATCTTCAGTGTTCTTACTTATTAGATCGGTCTCCCCGTACTTAAACGAATTCTTGTTGCTGCCACACTTCCATCCCACATAACGTTTTCCTCGCCTGTATAGAGTGACTGCTGGGACCACTTCCCCACGTGGATGCTCTTCTCATTCCCAAAAGACTCCAACACCCTGCACAAGGCTCCTCTGCGCAGACACTCTCTGCTCTTTTTCTCCAGCTCTGTGCCCCATATCAAGCCATTGTGGTCCCCTCCACACCCTCTCCACAGTGACAAAGGCTTACTTGGCCTTATCTAATGGTTTTTGAGCTAAATTGTTTAAGAAGGGAAAAGACAAGGAAGAGGATGAGGAAAGGAAAGTGGAAAAGGATAAAGAGACAGGTATCTTTTTCTCTAAACAACATTTGGAGAGGTTCTTTATTTAGGAAGTTATAAAGACCTTACTAAGTATCAGCTGAAGAAAAACTAGATCACAAATTTTTTACATACCCATACATTTATATCTATATCCCCTACCTATATTTTTTATCTATATCTACGACACACATGTATGCACAATTTTATAGCAATAAAAATATATGTTACAAAACTTATGATATTTATCTAAATATTTGAATACCATACAACTGAAAAAAATATCTAATTCCATTTGGCTGTTAAATACAAGTCCATTTCTCTCTCTCTGTCTTTTTTTTTTTTTTTTCTTTTTTTCAGCTATGACTTCAGACAGGATCTAAAGAGGAGTTTTACAATCTTTTCTCTGGGTTTCATGAAGACTTATTTTACCCTTCTGTGTTAGCCTCTTACATGATGGGTTTTTTCGGGGTTTTTTGGCAGCTGGCCTATATGGGGATCCAAACTCTTGACCTTGGTGTTACTAGCACACACTCCAACTGAGTGGGCTAACTGGCCAGCACTAAGTCCATTTCTATGAATGGATTTGATTCTCTTCCTCTTCTGTCACTTAGGTTTTATATCACCTGGTGATCCTCAATTGCATACTCTTGGTAATCTGTACCAGCTCATGTCAGGTTTCTCTCTTGTACCTCAGCAAATATACTAGCTCAGTGTCTCTCAAAATGCTGTTCACAAACCATCAGCAGCAGAATCAACTGTTGCTGTTAAAAGGCAGGCCCCTGGGCCCTGTCCTGATTTCCTGTTCAGAATCTCTTTGGGCACTTGAGTGTGCCTGGAGTCCACCTCAGGTGATTTTCATGCTTTCAATATTGAAACCCTGGTGTAACTCACATGTCTACAATTCCTTAAAGTTCACTGTTTAAAACACATAGTTTTCTCCAACTGTAATTCTTTTGTTTTAGCTCTATCAGTTCACATTTGTTATTTAACAAACTTGCAAAATGCTACATGTGTGAATAGTCTGCAAAGTAAAATGCATATATCTTTTGCACCATGTCTTCTACCAAATGTCTCCATAAGATGAAATGTAAATGCCTTCTGAGATCTTTTTTGAAGGAGTCTTACAGACCACCCAGGCTGGAGGGAATAAAAAATCCCAAAGTCCTGATATGGGAAGAGACTTACAGATTTTGAAGTTAGAGCTGGCAAGAATTTCTGATGATCTAGATGTAGGAATTCTGCAAAAGTGAGTTTAAGGATGAACCTAAACTTTTTGTCCTTAGCAATTGGATGAGTTATGGAGCTGGGAAAAACTAGAGTGAAAGTGATAGAAAAAAGTAAAATATTTGGTTTTATTTGTGAACTTTGAAAGGTCTATGATGCATACAGTAGACACATATTTAGTGGGCAACTTGTATTATGAGTATGGAGCTTGGGTGAGTAATCAGGGCTAGAAGCGTAAATTTGGGAGTCATAATCACATGCTTATTAATGCAATGAGGCTAGAATAAAACTCATGAGTAGTGAAGGTAGATGGAGAACTGAAGAGGGCTGGGAATACACTTTAGGGAACTCTAACAGTAGAGGTTGAGGAATGGAAGCATCACCAAAGGAGACTAGGAAGGAATATCAAGTGAGAATGGAAGAAAACTAGGAGAGTGTGGTGCTGTAAAATCCAGTGAAACAAAGCGTTAATGCTGGAAATTATGGAAGCTCATTTTCCAAAGTTTCACTTATTAATAACTTAAAACTTGATATTCTAAGAAGAGCTTTATCAAATGGAAAAGAGGATAATTTTCTATTATGAGTCAGTTGCAGTGGCATGGGGAATGGAAAAGTTGTGAAAAGAAAATCAAGAATTTAGGTAAAACACTTTTAAACAAAAATGTCCTTAATGAGAAATAAGTACATGGGCTGGCTGGTTAGCTCAGTTGCTTAGAGCGTAGTCTTATAACACCAAGGTTAAGGGTTTGGATCCCCATACTGGCAAGCTGCCCCCCAACCCACGAAAAAGAAATAAGTACATAAGTACACAATGTTTAGACATAATATTTGTTATTGTGTTAACTACAGCTACAGCATCATGTAAGTGCAAGATGAATGATTACAGTTTAATATCAAATTCAGGTGAAAAGGGGAAAATACTTGATTCCTTACAGATTTTTAAAAATAGATTTCAAAATTTTTATAGGCTTAAAACTCATCATATTTCAAACAGAATTTTATAAATGATCATAATATTAGAATCAGAGAAGCTTACACATAAAATTACTTACTTGAATTCGTATAGTGTATTTTTATGGATACAGACTAGAACTCAGGTCTTCTGGTCACTGAGTATTATTTCTTATTGTAACACACTATCTTAAACACCTTACGGTCACCCATATTAGCAAGCTGGTGAATATAAGCTCAAGATACAAAAAACAAACAAACAAAACAACAACAAAAAAGTATTGCATTTCTATAAACCATTATCAAAGAGAGACCTTAAAATTCATTTAAAATAGAAAAAAAAATGTTACCTAGGAATAAATCTAAGACATGTAAGACATTTATAAAGAAAACTATAAACCTGTATGGAAAGATGTTAAGAAAGTCCAAAATAAAAGGAAAGATACACCTTATTTATAGATAGAAAGGCTCACCATAATGATGTATATTTTCCCCCAACTTAATTTACACATTTAGTATAATTCTAATCAAAATACTTAACTGAGGTTGTGTGGAACTATTAATGTTAAAATTTATATGAATGGTCAAATGTCCAAGAATAGCCTAGACACTCCTAAAGGTTGTTAATGTAGAAGGATTTGCTCATCAGATATAAAGTTATTGTAAAGCTATATTAATTAAGATGCTCTGGTCTTGTTTCAGAGTGTCACATAGATTGGCCATAACATATTTGGAAACCTCGTAAATCATAGAGAAGTCATTGCAGATTACTGGGATAAGAACGGACTACTTAATAAACGACCCTGAAAAACTTATGAAAGAAAAGAAATTGGGTCACACACACAAATCATTTCTGGATGGATTGATAGCTTGAATAGAAAACAAATGAGGGCCGAGCCCGTGGTGGCGCACTCGGGAGAGTGCGGCGCTGGGAGCGCTGTGACGCTCCCGCCGCGGGTTCGGATCCTATATAGGAATGGCCAGTGCACTCACTGGCTGAGTGCCGGTCACGAAAAAGACCAAAAAAAAAAAAAAAAAGAAAACAAATGAAAATCGACTAGAACTTGTAGGAGAAAATTTACAATGACATCTGTATAACATAGAACTAGAAAAGGGTATTTTTAGTAAGACAAAAAGGCATTAACCCAAAAGATAAATTTGATTTCATTAAAATTAGGGCCTGCTATTTATTACAAGGCACCGTTAAAAAAGTAAGACAAGTACAACAAGGGAGAAGTTATTTGTATCATACGTAGTTGATAAAGGATTGTTAATTTTATAGTATTGAAAGAACAATAAGAAATAAATAAGAAAAAGATAAAAAGAAAAACAGAAGATATTCCCCGTAATTTCACAGATTAGGAAACAGAGAATATTAAACAAATGAAACGATTTTCAACCTACTGGTAATTAGAGAAATGCAAATTAAAACTGGTATGAACTGAATTATGCTCCCCCAAATTCCTGTGTTGAAGTCCTAGCCCCTTATGTGACTATATTTGGAGACAGTCTTTTAAAAGTGGTAATTAAAGTGAAATGAGGTCATGAGTCTGGGGCCCTAATCCAATACGACTGGTGTCCTTAGAAGAACAGACACCAAGGATGCACACAGAGAAAAGGTCCTGCAGGGACATAGCAAGAACGCAGCCATCTGCAAATCAAGGAGAGAAGCCTCAGGAAAAACTAAACCTGCCAAAGCCTTCCAAGACTTCTAGTTTCCAGAACCGTGTGAAAATAAATATGCTGCTTACGCCATAGAGCTTGTGGTATTTTGTTATGGCGGCCCTAGCAAACTAACACAAAGATCAATTGAGGTTTTATAGCAACTGGATTGGCCAATCTAACTGGTGAGGCTGTGGAGCAACAGCACTGCAACTTGATTCAATGACTTTGGAAAACACTTTGATATTACCTTTTAAAATTGAATATTTGAATTCTCAAATACTCAGCAATTCTACTCTTAGGTACATCCATTAAGATAAATCCTGCACATGTGCACCAGGAGACATTAAAATTAATGTTTATGAAGTACTTCATAATAGGTCCAAAACAACACAAAATTGTCAAGAGGATAATAAATATATTTTTAATATTTATACAATACAATATGATACAGTGATGAAAATAATAAATACTAGTTAAAACAAAATGGATGAGCCTCAGAGACATAATATTGAGCAAAAAAAAAGCAAGCACAGAATACATAAAGTATGATACCAATTTTATAAAACTCAAAAATAAGCAAATCACATATATAGTTTAAAAATACACAAAAATTAAGTCAATGTTGAATATAAAACCAAGAGCAGAGTTACCTCTTTTGTGACAGCAGAAAGGTAGGACCAGGGTAGAGCACAAAGGAAGATTCAGCAGTGTTTATTCTATCTCTTATTTTGTGGTGTGTTTGCTAGAGTTTATTTTATTATTATGCTTCATAAGTTACATAGATTTGCATGTATTATTTTGTATGTATCAAATACTATATGATAATATTAAAAAAATAAAAATCCTGCAGATACCAAAGATATCTCTTAGACATTAATTACAGAAATGGGGATCCACTTTGAAACAACATATATCATAAATCTTTTGTACTATGAGACCATTTAGCTATAAGATTCTTCCTTTTTCATATGAGGACTTTGTGCTCCATAATGGGACCTCCTGCTTCAGGACAATTTTTCATCTTTATTTGAGTTATAGTAGTCTTTTGGCTGTCTAGAAATTCAATTTTAAAAACAAATGATAACTATGCCTCCTGTTCCCAAAAGAATACAAGAAAAGGATAGGACATGGGAAACAATCTTGTAGATTATTGTAATTACATACAAAGACAAAATAGTACATAGATAATGCCCCATCTAGCAACCCAGAATTATTAATAAGTTAGTAAATTAGTAAATACATCTGAACATCACACATTGAAAAAATAATAAAAATTCAAATATGAGTAGATTTCCTCTTATTCTGATATGAGGTCCAGGGATTTATTTTAGATCCTTACTTCATCTTCATATCTGGGGGAGTGTGTGTCTGTGTGCATTTTAGTCTGCAGTAAATTTTACATTTCTTTCTTTAATGAAATGGCTTTGTTCTCCCTTGGGAATGCAGAAGAGAGCAAGAGCAGATTACAGAGAAATAGCTGCTACAGTGCTATGGCTGTACTACCTTTGAAAAAGTATAAATAACAATTTTAACAGCTAGTGATTCTGAAATTTCTCTTAACTGTGTCACTATAAAAGTGTTCTAAAAAACATATTTTGCAAATAACATGGCTTAGAAGCTTATCAGAAAAATTTTCTACCCATATTCAAGTCATTTTATAGTAAATCTAACGTAGGCACTATAACTATATGTAAAGGATAACATTTAAGTTATTAAGAATCAGTCTCAAAACTAAATAAATTGTCAGCTACATCAGTAGTTTGAGATCCAGGCTTTTATGTCATGGATAGTTATGCTACAGACCTTAGCAAATATGGGGTCTATGTTGGTCTTATAATTATTGTTAGAATCATGGGGACTCATTCATTTATTCAACAAATTTTACTCCTTACATTCCATGTGCCAGTTATAGGGCTGGGTCCTGAAACTACAGAAGTCAACACACAAAGTAATACAAGGACAAACACCCTTTTTAACTTTTTTTCATCCATTCATCTATCCTTTGTTTGACACATGTCTCCATTTGATTACTGACTAGGGGTCAAGTGCTATGCTAAACACTGACTACATAACAGCAAATAAGGAGACTAGCCCTGGATTTTGATATCTCTACTATTGTCTTGCCGTAAAATGGGACATTTCTTTGGCCCATGTTTTGATCTCAAATTGCAAGTAAAAAGGGAGTTGTCAGTGAGATTCTGACATACATAGGTAAATGAAAACAAAACTGCTCTTTCACATGCTGCACTCTGCCCCCTTCTAACTTCCTCTGTACACTCACTTTGGTCATGCCAGGATCAAGCCTAGGCGTGCCCCAAGAAGAACCAACCCAGGTGCCTCCCACCGTTACTACTAAGTTGGCTATTTCTCACTTAGAACACTCTATGCCATCATGACCCTTAATTTTGATATGGAGGGTCATGGACACAACTTATGAAAATTACTTGTCTTAGGAGAAGATATTGAAAGAGTTAATCTGCTGCTCTCCATGCCTAACCTCCTGAGATTAAACCACAGGCTCCGACTTAGTAACAATGAGCTAAAAATGGAAAAGAAAAGCATCAGGCTGTTATTGTATTTCTTTCCCTCCAAGGTATTCTCTGATAAACACCACAACCTCCAAGGGAATTGTGAACAGTTTTTTAAATAGGGTAGGTTAGATATCCATCTTTTTTCAAACAGTCGTATCATATCCAGCTATCAGCACACTTAATTTAAGGTGATTGAATGTGTGAAATTTAATGTTCCTACCTGATTGGAAACCTTCTTGTCCTTAATTCATTGACTATATTGGATTTCTTTTTTTCTTGCAAATTACCTTCAGACTTCTACCAGAAACTGCTTCTTTGGGGAAACCAGGCCTTCCCAGATAGTCAGGAAACTGAAATAGAGAGAGCAAAGGAAAGGGAAATTATCCGTACATATAGATTTTACTTTTTTAAAGTTTTAAGTAAATGTTCAAGCATACACCTTCTAAACAGTATAGTGACTTAAGAGACATACACAATAAGTTTGAATAACCACAAAGTGCACGTACTATGACAAACGTACAAGTTGCATTTTGGGCCACTGAGCCAAGCAAAGACTTCACAAAATGTCCTGTTATTCCTTGTTAATTAAGACACAAAGTGAGGGCAAAAAGGCAAATTTTCTAAGTGGTGCTTTTTTTTTGTTTGTTTTTTTAATTCACTTCTGTTTTTCAGTCTTTATCAAGACTTCCTTTCTTTAGTCTTCACTTAGATCTTCAGGAAATTAATTTGACTAAACTTATTTATTCATTAAATAAATATAGAAACTTGTTGACGGATATTTCCCAGAGGCCTTTAATGTCTTTTCAAGCTTTGTCACGCACGAAAGTGTTTGTGTGTGTGTTGTGTGTCTGTAGCTCTTTTTGTGAAGGGATAGTGGGAAGAGGATAAATCTGTAGACTGCTAGTCAGTGGTTTAGAAAGATGGATATTAGAGTAAAGAGAAGCAAATGAAGCGCTTAAGTCCCAAGGCTGTAATTTAAAAATAATAATAGCATTTTCTGAGTGACTAAGAAAACAGTGTACTCAAGTTATAGTCACTCCTGTTACAGACCATCTGCCTATAAATTTCACATCATCATTAATAGGAAGCAAGGAGCGCTATCTCTTTTCTTCCACCCACTGGCCATTTTCATATAAGTTATTTCTCTCTTTAAGTTCATGCTTTTTCCCATCTGTTTAACAATATTAGGATCTAGGAGGAGTGACATATAATGAACCATCCCTTGGTACTGCTGCCAGTGATGGCTCTGTAAAGAGCACCATATTGTAAGCTGGCTAAAAATGGATTGGGATTGTTTCAAGTTTAGTTCCCCCAGAACCGAACCTGAGACAAGAATTTGAATGCAAACTATTTATTGGGGTGGTGGGGTGGGGAGTCCCAGAAAACTCAGGAGTAGAGTGGGAATTGAGAATAGATGCATAAAAGGAAGCTAATACAGGCCCATTACCAAACAGGTTACCCCTGCAGAGAACTGTTGTTAGTTTTTCAGAGGAGTTCGGTAACATCCTGCAGAACATGTCTCAGAGTTATTCCAATCGACAGGTGAGAAAGCTGAATTACTTATGCCAAATCCTTTCTGAAACTGGTTGAATGCTAGACCCAGGCACATTAACTACTGGGCACTTCTGGCCTGTTTGAAAGTAGGTGATAGCATGATTCTATTAGTATGTACTAGAATGAGGAATGCTGGGGAGATGTGGGGTGGGGTACTGACAGCATCTCATGCAGTGGCAATGGGGTAATAAAAACTGGCTTGTAAGTCCAAATGCATAACCTAAGTTCCTGGGTTAATAATTTCCCTTTGAGATATTTAAGCACTGATGTTTCAGTAACAATTTCCTCTATAAGATCAAGTCTAAGATCCTAAGTTCCTAATCTTCTGGGAAACTGTCAGTATCTTTGATAAACTCCTAACAAAGAAAGAAACAATTGAGATTTCAAGCTGACCATTCATTTAATCATTCATTCAACAAACATTTACTGAACACCTAATGTATACCATGGATTAAACTAGACACCAGTGTAGCTGTTATTAAAATAATTATATTACCAACTGGAATTCACTCTACTGGGGCATCCAGATAAGTAAATCTGTAATTACAATAAATCAAAAATTACAGTAAATCCAAATTACTACAGAGTGCTATGGAAAGACACAGGTAGGGCCTTAATCCATGCTGTGATCCAGTAGTAAATGAGGAGTATTAGCAGGTCTTTCTATAGAAGGCAATACTAGAGATAGGTATATAATGCAAAGGCAGGGTGAATTTTTCAGTCAAAGAGAAGAGAAATTCATAGTGGCAAGAAAAAGAATTGTTAAGGAACAGAATAGAAAGGAGTGCCATATACAACTGGCATTAAGAGTGCTAAGAGGAGTATATAAAAAAGAAAATAATGGAGAAGATGGTAGCAGCCAGATAATAAATGGTCCCCATATGTATGGTAAGAATGTGAAGGAAAAAGTGAAGTTATTGAATCATTTTAAATGGAAGGCTGAAGTTAGAAGAGAGAAAAATTGATTTGCATAACATGATCAGGTTTTTGTTTTTTGGAGAGGTAATTTTGGAATCACAGTGGCTAAATTGCTGGAGAAGGGTGGTTGTAATCCTGGGTACAGAAATATTAGTCAGTAGCTCATTAAGATAAGTCAAACAAGAAATTGGATATAAAATTTATGATTAACATTCTTTTCTGTCAGTACTCAAAAAAAGTTATGCCAATGCTCTGGCCTCCATAGTTTCAGATCAGAAATCTGCTGTCAACTTGAATTGTGTTTCTCTATAAGTAATGCATTGTTTTTCTCTGTGGGCTTTCCAGATTTATTTATTTACTCATTTATTTACTTTGTCTTTATTTTTCAGAAATTTATTTATAATGTGTTTTGGCATGGATATCTTTGTGTTTATCCTATTTGGGGTTTTCTCTGGTTTTTCGACATGTAAGTTTATGTCTTTTGCCAAATTTGTGAACTTTTTAGTCATTATTTCTTCAAATACTGTTTCATTCTCACTTGCTCCCTCTTTTCACTCTGGGACTTTAATGATGTCAATGTTAGCTCTATTTTTACTGCTCCACAGGTTCCTAAGATCCTGTCTCCCACCCCTAACCCCCACTCCAAGTCTATTTCTCTCTCTGTTTTTCAGATTTCGTAAGTTCAAATGATCTGTCCTCAAGTACACTGATTCTATGCTTTGTCATATCCACTCTAATTCTAATCTTGAGCCTGTCAAATGAGGTTTTTATTTTGACTACTGTATTTTTCAGTTCTATTATTTCCACTTGTTTTTATTTTGATAACTTTTATTTTTTTGACTTACATTTTCTATTTTTTTTCCATTTATTTCAAGTAATACATAATTGCTTATTGAAACATTTATGATAGCTTATTTAAAATTCTTGGCAGAAAACTCTAACATCTGATTTATCTCAGTGTTGGTGTGTGCTACTTTTCTTTTTTCATTCATTTTGTGATTTCCTGATATAATAAGTAATTTTCAATTGTATTCTGAACATTATGAGTACTATATGGCTCTGGATCTTATTTTATATCATCATCATCATCATCATCATCATTATTATTTAGCAGAAAGTTCTCCTCTATTAAGGTGTAGCATGAGGACTAAGTAGATGAGAATGTACAAATTTCCATTGGGCCCACTGACATCAGCCCAGAAAAAGTGAGGCACCGAGTCACATTACCTTACTGCAGACAAATGAGGTAGAAGTTCAGCTCTGCCTTTGGTCTTGCTGATAACTTCTCCCCAAAAGTGGAACCACTCATACCATCTTGTTGCCTGCAAGTGGGAGTGAAGGCTCAGCTTTCTAAAGGGCCCCCTGACAGCATGGGAGGGGGAAGTGAAGTGTTAGCTGTTTTTCTTCACATCACCACATTTCATTTTGCTGATGCTGGTGTGGGTAGAGCCTCAGCTCCTCACCAGGCCCTGCTGACACTAGATGCAGGGGAAAAGTGGAGTTCCTACTAGCTCCAACTTGTAACGTCCTGTTATGGATGTCAAGTAGAGGAGGCTAAGCTCCCCAATGGACCCCATGAATGTGGGAACCCAGTGGTAACTAGCTAGGTCTGCTACCACCTCCTTAAGTCCCCTTCCTGATAGGTGGAGTGAAGGCTCAGATCACCACTGGACCACACTGAAACAATCCTGGAGGGGGAACCAGAGTGCTGCCTGCTTGTAAAGGGCAGGGGAGGGGTGTTGTGGAAGATCAACTCCTTACTTGGTGCCGCCGAAATCAAAGGCACAAGGAATGGCTGCAATTACTCCTTTAGAGTTGGTGAGAGAAGTGTATGTATTGCCAAAAGGGTTTTCTGTTGTTAGCAATCCCTTTCCTCATATTATTATTAGGAGAAACAGGTTTTGATTGGAGCTTGTTTTGTCTGTGTCTGTTGGTGGTTAAGGATTGAAGGTTCCTTTAGTACCCTGTCTGGGATATACGGGAGGCAATACGGAAACGTAAGGAACTCATTATCGCATCATTTCTCAAGTCCCATGGTCCTCAGGAAGTCTACCGTCTAGTTTCTACCTTTCATTTTCTGAATTAAGTTCAAGGTTTTACTTGTAAATGGGAGGACCGGGGAGAAATATGGCTATTCCATCTTGTCAGGACCAGAATTCTGAAGGTCTAGAAGTCAAAAGGCACTGCTGGTTGTAAACTGAAGTTTGCTGGTATACTCCATACATTTTAGGAATTATTCTGCTAGATAATATGGCTTCCCAACAGATAAGCAAGGGAATAAGGATAGAATGACGCATGTGGTAATGAATTAGAGTTGGAGAAATCAGTATAAAACTCATGCTTAGCTTAATATAGATACCCATGACTACATATAGAAATATTTATAGACATGTGTACATACATGGTTAGTGAGCATACAAACATACATATATCTGCTCAGTCATCTGAGAAGAGCTAGAAGCAACTATTCCCTGGTAGCAATGAACACACCTAGCACGCAGGTCTTGGTGCCTAATGCCATTCCCCAATAAAAAATTTGATCTTCTTGGAGAAATGGCAGATTCCAGGACTGGGACAGGAAATATTAAAGATCAGCCTAGACCATCGTGTAGTGTCAGAAATTAAGGAAGTGATAAAATAAATAAATAAATAAACCAACATTGATTTGAGTCATGTCAAAATAGGACAGGAGACAACTGAAAGATCTTACAATGACCAAGCTTGAATAACTTAAGCAACAGAATAAATAAAGTAGTATTAGATTATAACTCAAAGTATAAAATAAAAATCCATGAGTTCTCACTAATAAAAATAAATGGTTACATAAAAAAACAAAAAGTTAAATGGGGGAAAACAGGCAAGTCTCCAGTACAGAATTACAAATAGTTTATGTAACTACTCCACTTTCAGGAGGGGAGCAAACTCCCCGCTCCTTAGTTGTGGGCTGAACACAGTGACTACTTTCCAAAGAGTACAGTATGGAAAGGGAAAAAAATAGTAACTTCACAGTGGAGAAAGCTGACAAGCACTAACTACCTCAGCCAGGTAGTCAAGGTCAGCATCGGCAGTCATAAGCCAAGTCAATAGTATGAACCTTTGATGTGATGTGGCAAAATGGCCCCTTGCCTCTGTGGTCTTCCTTTTTAAAACATATAATCCCATTTTTATCATGAGAAAAGCATAAGACAAATTCCAATAGTGGGACATCCTACAAGATTCCTGACCAGTATTATTCAAAATTGTTAAGGTCTTCAAAAATAAGGAAAGTCTGAGAAACTGTTACAACCAAGAGGAGCCTAAGGAGACAAGACAACTAAATGTAATGTAGTATCCTGATCGAATCCTGGAACACAAAAAGAATATTAGGTAAAAACTAAGGAAATCTGACTATAGTTTATCTGGCTTTAGTTAATGATAATGTATCAATATTTTTTCATTAATTATAACAAATATAACATACTACTATAGGTTGTTAATACTAGATGAAAATAGGTGTAGTATGTATAGGAAATCTTTGTACTTATCTTCTCAATTCTTTTGTGAAATTAAATCTTTTCTAAAAAGTCTATTAAAAAAAGCCAAGTGTTTTCTTGTCTTATAATTAGGTTTTTGAGTTCCCTAATGAATGGGTAAATTTGCTTTACCTTAATGATACTGATATTGAAGAAAACTAAATATCTCTAAAAGGGTTGGTAACTCCAATTCAATAAACAATAATTCTTGGTATCACTTTTTGGTAGAACACACTGAAAAAAATCAAAGCAAGCTGAATTTCTTTTCAGTGTTTAAGCTTTTATATGATTAATGTGTGCTAGGGGCATAATTCTACTTCAGAGGATAGCAATTATCATGAACATTGATAGGCAATGTCTAATGGATGGTGAAATACCAATGCAAGATGCTGTAATAACTTTCACTAATGTATTTTACGTTTTCAAAATGATGCATTGTTATTTCGCTCTATAAAGACTTCACTTTTATATATTTTCTATACACCTTTTCTCAGAAAAACTTAAAAGTTAATGGTTCCATATAACATAGCGTGATCATCGATTTAAATTGGAGGCTCACTGTGTTGGCACTTGTGCTTGTGGTTGATACTGGCATGCGTGTCACTTTTACAAATCCCTTCCATGGCAAGGTTTGATCTCCCCAGGGGAAATCTTTGACACAGTAGGTACCTAAAAATCACATGACATACAGCTTTGTAGCTAGATTTACAAGCATTCCCAGAGGCACAATAGAATATAGAAAAGGCCATTTCTCTCTCTGCCTTTTACTACTCAGAGGTCACTCACCATCTTACTTTTTATCAGTCAACTCTGAAATATTCCATAAATTTAGACTGTGTGTGTGTAGCTTAATTTTCTATCTTTATTATGGTTAATTCCATATTATTTTTATTAGTATCAAACACAGAAATCATCAGGGAATTTCATGCTTAACTTTTAAAAATAAGTTACTTGACACATTTTTCTGTGATTTTCAAAATAGAGCAACTCTTTCTAGGCTGGCCCTGGGCACACAAGTAAATTGGCCATTTTCTTTTTTTTTTTTTTTTTCCCATGGACCATTCTCTCATCTCTTCTATCATATTGTATTTGTTCTGCTTTCTCAAAAAGTAGTATCTAATCATTCATTCATGCATTCACTTATTCATTCATTTATTTTTTAAATAAATCTTTACTGAACCTATATAAGGCTAACACAAAAAGCAGAAAGCTAATCTGCCTTTTTGAGTAATGAGCTCCATCAAAATCTCTGCTAAAGGTGCTACTCAGTCTACAAGAAATTGTATTACCATGTGGGTGCTCACAGACTAAGGGAAAATCAAGACCTAAATAATAATTTAAAATTGATAAAATTACTAACCATATATTCAGTGCCTGCTTCATACCTGGCTCTGTAAACATTATATCAGACAGTCAGTAGGCTTGTTTTGAGGATTGCCTGATATAACTAGACATTTTACAGAGGAACATTTGCCCGACATAAAATGGCCCAGACACAGAAGAACTCAAATTAGAACCTTAGACTTTATAGAGCCAGAATATCTGTGCTCTTAATCAAAATAAATCAGTTTCTCTCTCTCTCTCTCTCTCTATCTGTGTGTGTGTGTGTGTGTAGGAGACAGAGGTGGGGGGAGAGAGAGAGAGAGAGAGAGAGAGAGAGAGAGAGAGGAACTTTAATACTTTAATAGAGAACTTCTGAGAAATGGCAAGTACTGCCAGGTATCCATTAACGAATAATTTAGGAACTCCTAACTATGCAAATAATTGTTCATCATAGGGCTAAATATTAACCATCTCTCAGTTTTGAAATCAAAAGGCTTCCTGAAGTTCAGTCCACATTTTATACTTAAGGCTAAATTATAATTCAATAACTAAAGAGTTCTTAAAATATTGGATGTGAAGGGTAAGATAAATGAATAAAAATGAGAATAATGGAAAAGAATGGCTAGCAATTTTAGGTAGTTTGCTTAATTTCCATTTCAGGAAAAATACAGCAAAAAAAGATCTTGAAATAAATTTTTTTTAAAACACATGTGCATATGGTCTTTTTCTACCAAATAACTTGGAAGTGTGAACTGTCATATAAGTCTAATCGTCTCTGACAACAGAATTGTTGGCTTTATTGGAAGTATGAAGTGTTACATGATGTAATAATCACAAAGTTTTCAGAAAAGAGGTAGGAAAAACACTCCTTTAATAGTCTCCTTAAAAAGAAAACTTATAAAATGAACTGTATTAAAGAATATTTTGAAATAAAGAGAAAAATTCCCATTACTGCTACAGAGATTTAAAAATTTTATTTTGGTTTAATTTTTTAAACAAATTCATCTGTTTATATAGTTGTCATAAGGTACATAATTTTTGAAATCACCTTTCTTCATTAAGCATTATTCTATCTTGCTGCATAGTCTTATAATTATAATTTTAATGACCATGTAATTTTCTAAGTGGATATAATTTACCTTACTAAATCATTTTCCTATTGTTGACAATTAAAGCTCTTTTCAAATTTTTGCTATTATAAATGACAGAGGAATGAACACTTTTATTTATTAATTTTCTAAATTTAAATTATTTATTAGAGTAAATTTCCAGAGTTATAATTAATGTATAAAAATTTATGAACACTTTTATCTTACTAGACATTGCCAAATTATTTTTCAAGTGATCAAACCAAATCAGACTGTGAAGAACTTTGCCAACAAAAGATATTATGATATATACTTTTTGATTTTGATAAATTAATAAATTGGAATCTCAGGTTCCATTTCTCTGAATTTTTTGCAAGCTATGAGTTTGCACATCATATTTAAGAGATCAGATATTAAAAGTTCACGGAAAAAAAATCTCACAGAAAAATAGAATTAAAAGATAATATGAATCTTTGCATGAACTTTTTAATACCCTCATAAATACATATAAATTTATATCTATATTTAAAACACTAAATATATTTTTTCTTAATTGTTTTCTGTCATCCTTTTCTGCCTCTTCATGACCTATGCCCAGGTAGCTAGAGAAAAATCATGTGACAGAGCAAATTGGTATTTCGATAAATTAATGATTACCAACCTCAGATGGGCTTTCAATACTGGAAATATGGATCTGACTCACCAGCAAGTTCTTTTTTCATTCTCCTTAAGGACTACTTTTTCTTTTTAAATATAAACTTTCTTTACTCTCCTCCCATTTCCCTCTGTCCTCTCTGCTTCCTTCTCTCAGCTGATGTGTTGCCTCCTATCTCATGAAGAAAATAGAAGCCACTAGTGAATGGCCCACTGTCAAATCCATTCATTCATTATCATCTGCACTGATCTACGCATTCCCTTTCATTTTAAGAATCAAAAGGTCATTTTCATTGTGCATAGAGGGTATTTCATTTTCTCTCTTCTTTTAAGGACTTCACAAGCACTGCATCTTCTGCATCCCACCTACTCCTGAGGAATTATTCCTATCAAAACTCAAGCTTGTTCTAGACTAGTAACTCCTACTTAAAATATTAAAAAGTATACACGCAACACAAAACCTTCCCTTGTTTTTTTAATATATTCTTTATCCAGTTCACACTTGAGCTCCTCAGAATTGTCATCTTCACATACTGTTTCCACTTCCTTGTGTCCCATTTCCTCTATAACGTACTTCCATCTGGCTTCCCCCACCCCAACCCCTTTGCCCACTGCTCTGAAATTTTACCCATGAAGGTCATCAGTGATCTCCATGTCACCTCAGCCAACGGATAGTTTTTGTCCTTATTTCTAGGCTCTTTCCTTCTTTCAAAAAGAAAACAAAGCAAAAAACACACAAAAAATTATTTTTATGCTTTTTAAATCCTCGTAATCTTCTATCTCAGTATATTTTACTGGCTCCGCTTCTTTAATCTGGTTTCTAAATACTCGTGTTCTGTTAGTTTCATTTACCTTCAATGGAATTTACAACCGTCTAAAAGATTATTCTCAAAATTTAGTTTTCATAATAATAAAACTAGGAGTCATAGTCAACACTTCTATAATGCTTGCCATGTGTCAGACACTATTTTAAGAGCTTTATATTTATTAATGTGTTTATCTTCCTCATAAACCTATAAGTGGTATTATTATTCTCACATTACAAATGAGAAAACTGAGGCACTGAGAGGTTAACTATAACTTACCCAAGGTCAGACAACCAGTAACTGGTTATGCCCCTACCTGAGTTAATGCTGAAATTTTAGAGTAGGTAAGTTAAATAATGTCTCACAGGTTGGTCTTAAAGAGAGTGAAATTTAATTAATTTAAAATTTAATTTAAAAGGACCAGAAACCAATGGAATGCTTTGTATTGAATGTGAACCACTAAATCATATGTTAGTAACTACATAAGATTGATTCTTATTGAATGGGATTTTCTCATTACTGTTTTTTTGAAAGAGAAATATTCTTGTTATAGTATTTTTTCTTTCTTTTTTTGCTCCTTCACATATTCACTCATTTATTCAACATGCATTTCCTGAGCATCCACCACACCCCAGTCTCTGCTGAAAGCCTTGGAAGATTTGGTCATGAACAAAAAGTACCAAGTCCTTGCTCTTAAGCAACGCCCCAGCTGTGGAGGGCTGTACGGCAAACATATAAATGAATTTTACAGAGTAAAAGAAATAAAACTGGATAATGGGATAGAAAGGTACTGAGGAGGCTGGTCTCTGTGGCCAAGATAGTAGTTGTGGCGTTTGAAATGAGACCTAAGGATCAAAGGGACAAAGCCATGAGATAGCTACAAGCTTGCTGTATCTGAGGACCTGAAAAAGGCAAATGTACCTGGAACAAGGTGAAAGTCTGGGAGAGACGCTAGAGGCGGCCAGAGCACAGGGTGCTTGTAAGTCTTGCTAAGTGGTTGATGTTTTAGTCTCTGCAATAGGTAGCCTTTAGAGGTTTTGATTCATGCTTTTGAAACCATCACCTTAAAGTGAAGTAAGTCAGGCACAAAAAGACAAATACCCCATGATATCACTCATGTAGAATCTAAAAAATAAAAAAAAGTTTTTCTCATAGAAGTTCACAGCAGTAGAGAGTAGAATAATGGTTACCAGAAGTGGGGTGGGGAAGGAAAAATGGTGGAAAATGGGTACAAAACTATGCTATCTACCCTAAAGGAATCATTGTGCAGTATATGCACATATTGAAACAACACACTATACTCCACAAATATGTACAAGTAAATGTTAAAAAAAGATTACTTTGACTATTAAGTCTCCTACAAAAAACAAAATAGCTGTGCCTCTATGAAGTATGGGTTGAATGACAATAAAGTCCAGTGAACTCAAAAATAACTGGTTCAATAATTATCACCAGTAAACTGCATTAATATGAGCTTGGTCACCCTGGGATCCTGGAGCATATGAAATAAGGGAAACCCAGCTGTTTCCAGACTAGCATGATTTTAAAAATTCCTAATATTGTTTGGGGTTCAGGAATATTATTTTATAACCGGGGAATGGATGAGAGGTTTAGGAAAAGAGGGTACAATAGTTGGCTTCTGTCTACTCTCCTTTCAGTGGGAGAATGAGGCATGACTACTCTGTTGTTGGTGTATTAACAGATTTGAGATCGAATGCAATCCAGCATAGCTTTGCTGAAAAACTACTACAGGGTTTTGAGCATCCACGGATTTGGGTATCTGTCGGGGTCCTGGAACCAATCCCCCTTGGAAACTGAGGGACGATCATATACATTAGGCAGTGAGCTGGGAATGGGGAGAAAAAGGGGATAATTAATAATGAGAGGAGTTATTACTAATATGAGCCAGGCACTGTGCTTAATGCTTTCCGTGCATTATCTCGTCTTACATTAATATTCACATTAACCCTGTGGAGGTAAGTGCGTTTATTATCCTATTTTCAAGATGAGAAACCTGATGCTTTTCAAGGGTTTAAGTCATTTCTCCAAAGGTGGCACAGCTAGTCAGGGATGTAGGCAATATTTTGACTCAGAAGGTTTGATATCAGTGGCAACCACTGTACTCTACTGACTGCAGGGACCCTACTTTAAAAGTTCAAAATTACACACAGATGAATGTAATTGACCCTAAGAGTATCTGGCAAAAACTGCATGGAATGATGTGGATTTATGGAAGATGTACTTGGAGTGGCGAAAATTGTGAAAGAGGGTCACAAAACATGCTGTCTGCGCTAACAGGCAACAGAAGCACGAAAATTAGCATAGGCCAGGGGGCAGGCTAACTGCATGATATTGAGGAGCAAGAAGCAGTGTTTCTTCTTCTTTTTCTTTTAGTTGTTAAATTGTATCTACTTCACAATATCCAAAGTAAATCATAATATAATGGACAGTTTGTGGACACATCTTAGCTTGAATCCTGACATATGTTCCCAGTATAATGCTGGAACCTAGCTGTGTAGTTAAGTCGGCTTTCACTTTCCTCAACCTTAAAACAAAACAGTTTTCGGATAGGTATAATTCAGGAATGTCTTCAGAGAAAATATTTAAAACCTTCTATGCCAGAGGAAAGATACTTTGCAAAAATCTACCAGTAGAATCAAGTTGCCACACCGATCATTTAGTGAGATTTCTACTGATATACCATCCCACATATTGTTTATGTATTTTTCTGGAAGAAGGCTCATAGAGTTTATCCATTCTCAAAGAATAAAGACCCACATTGATAAAGCAGAAAGAGCTTGGTTCTGGAATTAGATCAGCTAAGGTTTTGGTACTAACCAAAGAATTAAGTAAGAATTAAGTAACATTCTTAATCTTTCTGAGCCTGCCTTCTATCTGTAAATAGAAATAACACTATCTATAACAGAGGGATGTAGTTAAATTAAATGACGCATATAAAATGCTATATATCTTTCCAGACTATCTTGTTAGAACATGTCTAGTAAATGGTAAGTGCAATACTCTGCTTCCTTGGAATGGATGAAACCTGTTCTCATGTTCTTCGTGTTTCTTCTTTGTTTCTTTTTAGCCATTGGTCTAAATATCAAACCCACAGTTAGCTAAAAATTCTTGTTCCTTCACAGTTCATCTGCTTTCCCTATGTATTCTCCTTGATGAATCGCCTCAATATTGCTGGTGTTTGTCTCTTCAGTTATTACTGTTCATATGTTTAAGATATTTCAATGTGAGACAAATCATTACTCAAAGAAATAGCGGAGCTCACTTTGTCAAAGATTTCACCAAGACATAAAATACACCTTAATCAGAAGTAACTTTCAAAGAGGGGGAGAGCAATGATTCAAGATGTGGAGAGGAAAATCTTTTCTTTTTGTACTAAAACTGGGGGTAAAAAGACAGTTGACAGTAAGTCTAATTTACATTTCAAGATGGGTTTAAAAGAAAGTGTCACATAAATTTAGAATGATAAATACATCTGCTTTCTTTGAACAGTAATGCAGATTTGCAAATGTCCTTTTATGAAAGTGCCAGAAGGAAGAACAGTTTTGCCTGCTAGTTCCCAGAGTCTGTTCTAGCTTTAAAGCATAATAACTCTAAAATACAAATATAATTGGTTTTCTAGATGTGGCAATCAGGAAATGATTTGTGTACCAGCTATTTTAACAAAAGGCTTGCAAACACAATAAACAGTGAAAGTCAAAATGATGTCAAATACGTGTGAAAGCAGTGCATGTAGAATTGTTAATTACCTTTGGGGATTAATTATAATATTGCTTCAGAAATATTTGTGTGATTTATTCTTACTTAAATGGAAAACACAGAATCAGATGATCACTTCGGTACTGATACTTCCAAAAATCTTTATATGATAATATATGTGACGGGAATTAATAAAACTTTACAGAAAGAACTAATCTAATGAATTCAGATTTCATTTATCCCTTGGTATAAATAAATCAAATTGGGTTTTTTTTGACTAGGTTCATAATAACTATTGATAAAAGGAACTACATTTTTATTGTCGTTGTTGTTTTTTATTTATTTTGCAAGAATGTAAAACACTAAAAAGGCTGGGGTGGTTGGGGGGATACCCTATGGACTTGGGAAAGATGCTTCATGGCCTCTACCTCCATGACACAGGCATAAATCTTAGTTCAGATTTGAATGAGAACTTGAGATCAGTCATTTCAATACACCTGCAAAACAGTCATGTTCAAACATGAAGAGATGAATAGGTATCAGTGTATTTTCTTCCCAAACTGCATTGAAGAAACCACTCTTCAGTTTTCATCGAAACCTCAGTTTTCAGGCTATCAAAGTTCTTAAGCAAGCAATACAATGCTATACAGTAGTGCTACCTCCCTGCTTTGAATAGCTTCTCAGTCTTACTACCAGTGCCTTTCCCTTCTCTCCTTAATCTCTTGATCAAAATTCAGCCATCAGCCCAGACACCTCTTTTCATTTCATTGCTGGTACCTGATCATGTCGATATTTTGATCACCTTAGCTATTTCCCAGGGTAGGTCATAGTATATATGTGAGATTTAAAGAAAATAATGGTTCTGGTATTATTTAATGACTCTGCTTCTTTCACACACCTGTGTTCTTTGTTCCCATCTGGGGTAAAGGGAATAAATGAACATCTGTTGATTATCTACAGTGAGAGGCAGCGAATTAGTGGGTATAGAATTAGTGGGGCTCAAGACTGAAACTGACCTGGGTTTGAATTCCATCTCTGCCAATTACTTGGACCTTTTATGCCTCAATTTTCTTACTGTCAATTTGAGGTAATAAATATTTCAGGGACATCGTAAGGATTATAAATAATTAAAATAGCATTTGGATTCAGCAGAGGCATTTATCACCCAATTTAATGTAAAATATCAGATAATTTGATTTTGTTTTGAGAATCTGACAATGGCTTTGCATCCCTTCACTAAAAAACAAAAAAACTGTGCACAACATTGTGTGTGTAACTCGAAGCCTTTGCTAATACAAAGCCAGACAAACTAAAGGCTGTAGTTGGTACAAACAACTCAGAAAAATTTTTGCAGAGGAAAGAGTTGTAGTTCTACTTGAAACACAGATACCATCTTGATGAAGGACAAGCAATATTTTAATGTGGTCAAAATTTGGGTCAAAACTTCCACAATTGTGTCTCCCCAAGGTCTTGGGATTTAAACTCCTGACATGATTGTCCCCACCACAGGCATGAATACCTGCAAAACAACCTGCAGTGGAAGAGCCTCATTCACTTGTCTATAAAATGGGTATGTTAATACCATTCTGACAGGAGCATTATGAAGATTATTAGAGCATAAAAAATCTCTCCTGGCACCTGACAGCCATGTAATAAATCTTTCAGCTCTTTCCTTTCTCTTTTCCCTTCTTTCTTTACTTATTTCCTTCCCTGCCCTGCGTTCTCTTTTTGCTTCATGTACCACAATGCTGAAGTCCCACAATACTTTTACTCAGATAATTTCATGTAATTTCTAGCATAATAAACAAAGAAAGCTTAATTAATTATCGAGTAAACAATGCCATTATTTCTTTGTTTTGGTAATCTGATTTGTCCAGATAAGTAACTCTTTGATCCTCCTTTACTACCAGTTGCTCTTATCCATGGGCACAAATTGTATTATACGTATACAGTATTAAGTCCCTGGAAAATTACCTGTGGTGCCAGTTTGAGTTCTATATATATGTTATAATTTTCTTAAAACTAAGCTGTTATCCTTTCTCCTCCTCCTCCTGTTTTAATGCCCTCAACACATGGCTTCTAATTAGTAGTTACATTAATTGGCATTACGTTGATTCTTCTTAGCTTTTTCCTTGATTATAACAAGTACTATCTGAATCTGAAGTTAGTGAGATGGAAAAAGAACTCTTAAAAATGAATTAGAAATATCTAAGCAGAAATTTTTTGCAATAAGGATATTAATCTCTGAGTGTTTAAAAAAAAAGTAGAGAGTAGAAAAATGTTTACCAGAGGCTGGGAGGTGCAGGGCTGGGGGAGAAAATTAGGGGTGAACTAATGGGGACAAAACTATGCTATCTGCCCTAAGTGAATCATTGTGCAGGATATGCATGTATTGAAACAACACACTGTACCCACAAAAATAAATATAAATAAAATCAAATTTAAAAAAAAGTGAGATGGGCTTTCTGAGTATGAGGAAAATTGGCAGGAAAACAGAATGAGTAGGGTAAGCTATGCACGTAAAGAATTAGTGGAAGCTTTGACAGTAACAAAACTAGGGAGATTAGAGTCAATTAATTAGTAGTAAGGAAAATTTTGTAATGTGTTGCCAGTAATTGGCCAACTGGAGTAATTAGGCTTGCAAACAACAGAAAGCAAATCTATTGTTTCTGCCAGCTTCTTCTGCTTGTTATAAGATCAATTCTCTCCTAGTTGATGAAACAATAAAAATTAGTGTTCAAATGGAAATGTCATCAATGTAAAATATGGAGATATGTGAAAAATACTATAGTTTCTTCATAAATATAGTTTTATATAGCATTGTCAATTCCATAGTAAAAATTATTCATGTGAAATGTAAACATTCATGCAAAGTACATTAATATTTTAAACCTCAAGAAATTAAAAAGGATGGCTATGTCTTGGGGAACTTCGTTTTCTTTGTAGAGTATTTTAGAGCCAGTCATTTTTTGATTAAGAGCTACAGTATGGTAGAGAAGGCCTGCATTCATATTCATAACTATGAGGCAAATCAAAGAGCTGACTTGTCTAGAATAAGTGAGTGCTTTTGAACAGAACACCTGATAAGAAAAACAAAACACTTGATAAGAAAAACAAAATCCCACGTTTGTTAAAAAATAATTCTAAATAATGGAATGTTAGAAAATTAATCATTTACTTTCCATCTAAAATGATAAACAATTATTAAATAATGACCATGTAGATAACAGGGAGTCTTCTTTTGCTGTCTGATTCTGTTAAAAGAAAAATGGATCCATATTCAGAAATCATTTTCAAAGAAAATGTTCTTCTGGTAACTTAATAAACATAATGGGTAGTAAGATCAGTTCGTTTCAATTTATATAACTGCTAACTATAAAATAATAAAAGTCTAACTATAAAATAATAAAAGTCAGTGTTTTTCACTTTTTCATTTTAACTTTGTATATGAAACAAAGAAAACAAACTGTGCTTTTTATTATATTTTATTTTTTACTCAACTACTGCCAAAATTCTTGACTGATAGTATTACCTGATTTGTCCTTTCAGGACAAATTCTTGCATACAAGCGCCATAAAGGAAATCAAATAAAATAAATCAATTGTCTTGGGAGACCTTTCAGGGAAGTCACTGCTATTGATTCAGCCTTCAAATATGACCCAATTTAGCAATACAATGATGTTGATGTTTATAGTTTCTTCTCAGTGCAGTAATAACTTTAGTGGGTTTAAATGTCTTTTCCTGGATGACAGAAGTGGCTTCTATATAAACACACACGGACACAGGCATACACATTATCTTGATATTTGCTTTCCTTTTGTAATTCCACACTGAACTTTCCCTGCCATTCAACAACAACAAAGCCACTTTATCCAACTCCTTTTCCCTGTTGGGTGGTTTGGGTTCAGAAAACAGAACAATTTTAGGGTTCTTTTAAGTAAACTTACTTTCTATTTATGAAAAAGTAGAAATGATTTTTGTTTTTGTTTTCTGATACCTTGTACCTTTTGTACAGTTACTTTTCTCCAACTACAGGGCTTGTAGAACTAGTTTTATGATCAGGAGAAGCAGAAAAGTTTTGCTGCCTAAAAATGTCTTTCCCCTACCAACTGATCCTTGGCATTCAACTCTCATACCTTTATCTGAGAACCTCATTTCTTTAGCTCAAATCTTTCTTTCCCATTGAAATTCGAATATCTGTACTTTTAGATCTTAGTCATTTTTACTGCAGCAGGAATGATCCAAAAGCAAGTTTCGATGATGTGGAGGAGGGAAGAGAACTCTAGGGCATACGGTTTCTGCAGAGGGTATTAGGTAACAGAGAGGATACAGTAATAAATAGAATCAAAGGGGAAAGAAACTCAGAAAGTGGAGCTTGATGAAACCTAAGCAGACATCACAGTTTTGCCTAAGGTCTCTCCTAATTAGTTAGAAAAGAAGGTTCTGAAGGTAACTGCTATTTGCCTGAAAAGCATAACCTATGAGTGCTTGATACCCCTGCATATTACAGAATGTATAATATCACTCAAACAGTGCTGGGAACACAGGTTCCCATAGGCCTCAGGCATGCACTGTCTTGTAGCCAGCACACTTTAAGGATCAGAAACTGCACTATAGAAATCTGGTTCATCTTATCTTAAACTCCATTTCCCAAATTTAAAACAATTTTTAAAATTATACCCTTTAAAAAGACCACAAAGAGACTGTAAAACTAGTCATTGAGGACTGGCCAGTTAGCTCAGTTGGTTAGAGTGCAGTGTTGTAACACCAAGTTCAAGAGTTTGAATCCCTGTACTGACCAGCTGCCTAAAAAAAAAAAAAATTAAATAAATAAATAAATAAATAAATAAATAAATAAATAAATAAATAAATAAATAACTCATTGAAAAGAACATAACATTTACTATTGCAATACATTATGTACAACTTATTGACTGTTTCTCCTAAGTATTTCTTTATTTATTCCATAATCTAAAATTTATATTAGGTATAACTACAATCTGATTCTGGTGTCAACCACAAAAGCCTCGCTTAGGAAGTTGGTGAAATCCTTTGCTACAGAAATATCTCTACCTTATATCATTATTTCTATATTAGTGGCATCCACATTCCCCAGCTGGTTACTTTTCACCCTGGCAAACTTCTAATAAGCTACTTCCTTGAATCATGGATAAAATACAAATTACAGAGAATTCTCTATTCCCATTCATAATTTTAAAATTTTCAACTAGAAATGCAAAGCCTTCATCATTGATTTCCGCAGCTTGCTCTCTTCCTCAGGCTACTTGCTTCTTAGGTCAATATAAGTTCCTGGATTTAAATATCTGTGGCTTTCCTCTAAAGTGTTCTCTGTTAAAGGCTTTCTCTTCCTTTAGAATCCTTAGCAGGAAAAGAGGTATTCAGAGGGAAAGAAAAGAGTGTCTTCCCCACTCTTTCGCAGTCAAAACTTTTAGGCTACATCCTGGGCTGCGTACTCAAACCTGGCCAGGTATCAACTAGTGGAGATACAAAACAATTTTTCACTTATTCTCAATTACAATATTTCCACCAATTTCTCTTTCTTTAAAAACTGCAATAAGAGTCCACTATGGGTGTGGTGCATGATTCTGCTCTGCCTTATGATCTTAGACTTGCTGCTTCCAACATCTATATGAATACAATCTTTACCAACTGCTGGGTGTCAGATTTGTTTGCTGCTGTTGTTTCCAAACAGACCAATGTCATGGGGCATCTCTTGAAGCTATTTCTTTGCTCTGTCAAGTATTTCTCTCCCTTCCTCTCCACTCTTGTGTTCTCCTGCCTATTTAAACTTAACGTTTGTAAATAGTCCACTGGGTTTGTTTTGTTGGTGCACTGGCTGTTTTCCAAGGTTTTGTGGTTGATCTTGTCTGACTGTTTATGAATAACCTTCTGGTGATACTATGAAACTTCTCAATTTATTCCTAAGTATTTTATTTTTTTGTTGGCTATTGTAAATGGGCAATCTTTCTTAATTACTTTTTCTGTCAGTTCATTGTTAGAATATAGAAATGCTACTAATTTTTGCATGTTGATTTTGTATCCTCCCACTTTGCTAAAATCATTTATTAACTCTAAGAGTTTTTTTGTAGAGTCTTTGGGCTGTTCTATATATAGGATCATGTCATCTGCAAACAGGGATGTGACAAATCTCTATGATGAGAACTAGAAACCACTGTTGAGAGAAATTAAAGAGGATACAGAAGATGGAAAGATATCCAATGCTCTGAGATTGGAAGAATTAACATTGTGAAAATGTCCATATTACCCAAAGTGATCCACAGATTCAATACAATCCCCATCAAAATTCCAATGAAATTTTTCTCAGATTTGGAAGAAACAATCCTAACATTCATATGGAAGAACAAAAGAGCATGAATAGCCAAAGCAATCCTGAGCATAAGAAATCAAGCCAGAGGCATAACACTACCTGACTTTAAACTATACTTCAAAGTGATAGTAACCCAAACAGCATGGTACTTGTATAAAAACAGACACATGGACCAATGGAACAGAATAGAGAATCCAGAAATCAACCCATGCACCTACAGCCATCTGATCTTTCACAGAGGCTCCAAGACCACACACTGGGGAAGGGACTGCCTCTTCAGTAGATGGTGCTGGGAAAATTGGACATTCATATGTAGGAGAATGAAACTAGACCTGTGCCTCTCACCATATACCAAATAAACTCAAAATGGATTAAAGAATTAAATATATGTCCTGAAACAATAAAACTCCTTAAAGAAACCATAGGGGAAACACTCCAGAAGTAGGGTTGGGTACAGACTTTACGAATATGACTCCAAAAGCACAGACAACCAAAGGAAAAATAAACAAATGGGATTATATCAAACTAAAAAGCTTCTTCACAGCAAAAAAAAAAAAAAAAAAAAAAAAATCAACAGAGCAAAAAGACATCCAACAGAGTGTGAGAAAATATTTGCAAAATATACATCTGACAAAGGACTAATATCCAGAATATAAAAGGAACTCAAACAACTTAACAGTACAAAAGCACGTAACCCAATTAAAAACTGGGCAAAGGAGCTGATTGGCATTTCTCAAAGGAAGATTTATGAATGGCCAAAAGACACATGAAAAAATGCTCAACATCACTCAGTATCCAGGAAATGCAAATCAAAACCACTTTGGGATACCATCTCACTCCAGTTAGGATGGCAAATATCCAAAAGAGAATGATAAAAGCTGACAAGGATGTGGAGAAAAAGGAACACTCCTACACTGTTGGTGGAACTGCAAAATGGTGCAGGCTTTATGAAAAACAGTATAGAGGTTCTTCAAACAACTAAAGATAGATCTACCATATGACTCAGTTATTCCACGGCTGGGTATATACCCAAAGGAATGGAAATCACTATTTTGAAGGGACATCTGTACTCCCATGTTTATTGCAGTGCTATTCACAATAGCCAGGAGTTGGAACCAGCCTAAATGCCCATCATCGGATGAGTGGATACGGAAAATGTAGTATGTCTACACAATGGAATACTAATCTGCTATTAAAAAAATGAAATACTATCATTCTCAGCAACATGGATGGACTTAGAGAGAATTATATTAAGTGAAATACACCAGGGATAGAAAGAGAAATACTGCATGTACTCACTGATTTGTGGGAGCTAATAAAAATAAATAAGTAAAGGAACGAATGAGGGGAGTGTGGGGAAAGAAGACACAACAATCACAACAATTCCTTGGTTTTGTTAAGACATGTGAACAGACATGATATTGATGGGGGAGGGGGGACAAGGAGGGAGGAAAAGGAGGAATTGATAAAGGGACATGAAAATCAACTATATCGTATATTGATATATTACAATAAAATAAGAAATGAAAAAAAAAACTTCTCAAGAAAGGGAAAACATATATGCTCATCAACACTGTTCTAAAGACTGTGCAAAAAAAAAAAGTCCAATTGTTTTTAAACAGAATAGCTTACTATAAAGGGCTGCAGCATATTACTTAAGCACCTGTATGTTTTCAGCTTTTAGGGACTAAAAATCAGCTCTGCAATATATAATCAGACACAAAGAAAAGCCAAAAAGAAGCCAGTAATAAAATTTTTCTGCCTGATGCTCAAATGGTATTGGTGAACAAGCCTGCTACTTCTCATATGTACGTAAAGACAGTGGCCAAATAACCAACTCAATAAAATGACCAACTCCTCTGTAAGAAAAAAAAGTTACACTACTTGAGTGATGGACATGGACTCAGAAGTATTAGATCTGGAAAAGATTTTGGAAGTCTCATTTTACAGAAGAGGAATATGAGGACTAGGGTGTAAGGTATCAGAGCAAGACACAGGACTATGATCAGAGGTGAGGTTTTTTGCCTCCCCATCCAGGACCATAAGCTTCTTCTTTCACTAAACGTTTTGGATGTTTATGTGTTACATCAAAAGAGGCCACATGCACCAGATTCATTTCCATTATTATTAAAAGAAACAAGACAGTGCTTTTAGAGGTATTGCAGTATAAAGTCAGCCTATTCTGTCAAACTAGTAAAAAAAAAAAATTCAATCTCATTCTCTAAAAGTCAGTGCTTTGTAGGCTTTATTTTAATTTAATTTTATTTTTTTGCTGAAAGGGAATTAGATAATGTATGTTTGTTTGCCTGTGTGTATAATTATATATTACTCAAATTGAAAAGATAAGAATACAATTTTTGAGGTTTTTGATACTCTAATTACATGTGATGACATGATAATAGAACTCTTGCAGTTAACCAAATATTTTGCAATATTTAGTTTTGTAATAACATTCTTTTCTTTATATATCTCTACAGTTTTAAAGACAATTAATGGAACAGAGTAGAGATATTACACATTTTTGAGCTAAACTTGATAAATAATCTTGTTTTAAGTGCCCTAAATTATGTAATAACTAAAAGTACCACTGCTCTACGTGCTCATGTTTCAAAGCTGTTCATGTTTAGCTATGAAATAAAGCTAAAAGTTAAAATAAAGTTAAAAAACTCATTCTCACCATGATATATTGTCTTTTCACTAAGATTCAGTTCAAAGAATTTGCTTCTTTAAGGTTTTGATCATTTTTCACAATTGTTCCCATGTATGTTCCTGTTAAGAGTGCCTGCTTTTGTTGCTAAGCAACCTTGCAGTACTGTTGGGACATGATGCTGAATTAACAATTACTTCAAACATGTCTGTTTGGCTATGGCCCCTTTAAGAATACCTTAATATTTTGTCCGAGAGGCTGTACAGGGTGTTTCATTTCAACTCATAGTTCTGTAGGATTGTAAATGATAGAACAGTGTTTTCCAGCACAACTGGAAGAATGCCAGCCAACAGTGCACTGGAAAAGCACTAAGTTGTACTTCCTCCCAGTAAGCATTTTTTTTTCTGAGGAAGGGTAAAATAAGTCAGATGACAAGTCAAAGATTTCAAAGAAATGTAAGGAAAATAGATATCCCTTGTATTCACTAGATGACATTATTATTTTCTTCTCACCCCAAGTTCTCAAGAAAAATTATCAAGCTATATTATTTCAGAACATAAGTTCCATATCAGCCTAACATGTGTATTTGAATTTTACGGGGTTTTCAGATAAAACTAAATTTTTGATTAACTTCTCTCTACCCTGCTTTCTCTTATCCAAGACCTCTCCTCAGTTCAGGAAAATCCTCCTTTAAACAGTTTGTTTAACTAGAGGGGACTGGCACCAGCAGCCTTAGTATTTTGTGTCCTGATATATAGAGATATACACAAGGACTACCAACACCTCTCTAGCACATAATGGGAGTTAACAAATAGAATTCTCACTGAACATCTGAAAAAACAATAAGGTTGTTCCCCTAAACAAGCTTTTTCAGTGATAATGAAACCAAAGAAACAAAGAGACATTTCATTACTAAAGAATCACAAAGAATGTTCTAAGTATATGAGAAGAGCCTCTTTAATTTCCATCTCAATGTCCATCCAACCCAGTCTACACTGCTGATGGTTCTGCCAAAAGACATTCTCCTTGTGTTGAGATCACCTTCCAGAGTTTTGGAGGGTGCCCCCAAACCTCACCTGTTACCTTTATAACCTTCCTTGTCTCTAGCACTTAAAGATATATCTAACATTGTATACATTTCATTTATATTTTAGGGATGATCCTTTCTAAGGGTGTGATCTAATATGTAAAGTTAATACTATCTATCCTAAGTGAATCATTGTGCAGTAGATGCACATATTGAAACAACACACTGTATCCCACACATATGTACAAATAAATGTTAAAATATTTTGAATAAAAATTTTTTTTAAAAGCTCTTTTTTTCCATTCTTCTGTTACAATTTAAGTTTAAGACAGCCAAGTTTAATGGCTTTATGCCTTGGGGAGATAAAGGTGAGGGTGAGTGTAGCTCTATGGTTACTCTAAGCATCAGTTTCTTCACTTATAAAGTAGTAATGCTTTCCTCACAGATCAAGGGTTAAATTAGTTATGAAAACATCATATAGCATACTTTAGACATGCGCCCCCTTTCCTACCTTCACTGAGTGTGGCCCACTTTTAGTGTTTTAGGATTTATTAGAAAAGTTTATACCTCCAGGAATACATGGCCTCCAATCATATTCCCTTAACAACCTTCATTTTACCATAGTAAAGTTTCTTAATTTTTTCTGTAATTCCCACACTCTTATTCCCACATTCTTATTTCCTATCTCATTCTCTGAATTGTTTAGAATTCAGTTTATTTTAGCAAGCACTGAGTTACTATGAGGTGAGGGGCATTACACTAAGTCCTGAGGTTACGGAAGTAACAGGATCCCTATTCTCATGAAGATCAGTCTATCAAGAATCATAAACAAACAAAAAATTGTATTTCTGCCTGATAAACTGGCAATCCTGTGCCTCTACAGGAACACGAAAATGAAATATCTAAATCAGATTAGAGAGAATGGGTGATCCGGGGAGCTTCCGTCTTTGGCTTTTCTCCAGAGTTGGCAATCAGATCTGCATCTGTATTCCTCAGCCTGACTAACTTCAGGCAGGTTTCTTCCTTCTGGGACTACAGGCCCCTCACTTTTCTATTTCTAGAGCACTTACCTTAGAAAATTTGTAATTGTAAATTTTTTCTCTGGCCCTTTGAGATGTAAATCTTTTACAACCCCAAAATGTCTTTCTCACAGACCTGGGAGCCATCATTTTGAAATGTAATCATCAAGAATGATTGTGTCCTTATTGCAAAATCTCTATGGGAGGGTAGGAGCCTAATTGGAATAAGCTCCAATTAGCTAACAATTTTGGCCTAATTACATTGACCAATCTTCCCACTAATGTTCTCTAGCGCTTTACCACTAGCTCACCCAGTATTTAAAAACTTTCTTGCCTTTCGGCAGAGTTTCAGAAGAGCTGTTTAATATCTCTCCACTATTGAAAGAGTCTTGAATAAATCTTCCTTTGCCTGTTTAATTCTGTCTTTTGAAAAGATGCATTCAGGTTTTGCACAAGGAAGCAAAAGTGATTTTTGCCTAATGTTCTATTCAGTGATGCCTAGGATTTTGTCAACCTTTGTAATTGCTGATTAAAAGAAGCCTATCAGGTCAATATCTAGAGGAAACTATTTAAAATGGCTCTAAACTCTCTCACTAGCAATAAATGAAACCTCAGAGTTCATCATTGTCTGATTGTAACTAGAATTATTTTTCCAAAAATATATGTCTTTACACTTATGCACAAAATATGCTTTTGTTTTAATAAGATTGTCCGTAGGCTAAAGCATGCACACATTTGGTAGTTTTGTGCTTATTCTTTTGGTATTTCAATGATTTCAAAGGTTCAAAATTACGAACAAACTTGGGAGTAATTCATCGTGTCCATCACTTACAAATTACTCAATAAGGACTCTCCCTATTCTGCCTTCTTTACTTTCCATGAGGGTCATTATAGGACCAACTTAGACACCTGGCTTCATGGGTGATCTAGATTGAGAGAAGATTTCAGATGATTGATGGTTTTACCCAGAACTCTGATTCTAAAATTTGATGGAAATTTCTAAATCAATCACAAAATATTATAAATAATGTTCAATAAACACTGCATAGTATCATGCTGTTTTCAGACCATCTTGATGAATCCTGATATAAGATTCTAAAAAGGGAGCTCACTCAGTGGGTCTGATGTGGTGTATGATGGCCTGAGAAGTTCTGCATGTGCGTGGCAATATCTCCCGTGAACACCCGTGGGAGGTCATGCCTGATCTCTGCTTCTACAGAGATCCTAAAGAGGTTGAAAAGGAAGAGAAGGCCCTGCTGAAAAAGCTGTGACCAAGGAAGAATTTCCGTGTGAATGGACTGCTCCAGCTCCTGAGTTTACTGCTACTCAACCTGAGGTTGCACACTGGTCTGATGGTGTACAGGTGCCCTCTGTGCCTATTCAACAGTTCCCTACTGAAGACTGGAGTGCTTGGCCAGCTACTGAAGACCGGTCTGCATCTCCCATTGCTCAGGCCACTGAATGGGTAGGAACCACTGAGTGGTCTTAAGCTGTTCTTCCATAAGCTCTTAAGCAAAATGGAAATAAGGTTGATGGAAAATAAATATCAGTTTCTTAGTTGTAAGTTAAATAAAAATATTTCCTACATTTTGACATTTTTCATTATAAAATTTATAAAACCAGATTTTTGACTTTTAATGTGCACATTTGCTGTACTGATTTTTTTCTCCTCCTAAAATGTTTTACTACCTTATGATATACACGTCATATCACACAACACATGGCACCTAAGAATTAAGGAAATGTCAGAGAATGACTTTGATGTCCTCATGCTACATGGAAATTATTACTTCAAACTTCCTTGGATAGTTTTTAAAAAGGTGCCAGTCATCTAAATCACACAAACACCCACATACATACACCCATATATACCTTTTTTGTTTGGAAACAGACTTATGTTGGTGTAAATTAATAACTAAAGTTAGAAAATTAGTTTTATGTTGTTGTAATTTAAGACAGAGTAGAAATGTGGCTTTAATATCAAAATATATACAATTTTCATGTATAGTGTAGACTCAAATAGCTATCTTACAGTGCATATATTTGTCCATTTAATGAGGCTGAGAATATGCTTTACTCATTCAATGAGTTGAGTAAATTACACCTTTGCTTTCATCATATATTGTAGGTATAGTCTTTGGTCAGAAACATATTCCCTGCATTATGATAAATAATATCATTGTTGGAAAGTGCAATATTTTTTTAATATGTAATTTAATATGAAATGACTAAGATTTTCAGCAAAAGAAGAAAGTTGCATATATTTGGCTTTTATTGACAGGGCTGTTTTTCTACAGTAATTACCCAAACTTTACATACACATTGCAATCCATTGTTCTTTAGAAAATCTGGCTTTCTTTGCTCTTTAATTGTTTGTTTCCACGAAATACTTGTCAAACACATAGCTATTAGCTCCATACAAAGTGGATACATATATCAAAATTTCTTTACAAGACCACTTAACCAGGGTACCGAGAAATTGGCCCAGAATCCAAAAGAAATCAGTTTAAGAGCTAGGTATGCGATAATATTATAACAAACTAGATTCCAATGACCCACAGTTTGTATTAACTACATTATTCAGCAAGCTCAAATTGGGTCTTTATGTTGAGTTTATTTAATTGACGAATGGTTAAGTATACACTTCAAATGCTATTACACTATGAGACCATGACAGGAAACATAATGTAAAAAAAAATAAAACATTAACTATATATCCTCTGATGGTTCTCTGCTGAAGAGAGAATCTCAGCTCCATTATGAAGTTATTAATGTTACATTTTTCTGATAGTAAGTTCTTGTCTTTTGAGAAAGTGCACTAAACATTATACTAATGCAGTTTAATCCTTCCTGAGATATATTTTTTAGAAATTATACTCTGCTGAATAACATTTTGAGAAACCTCAGTTATTTCATATTATTTATCTCAATATTCTTGTGAGATAATATTAAGACTTTAAAAATATTTTATTTAGTTTTAGAATTTTAGAAAAGAAACGGACCTATAAAGGTACGTCCCCTGTTTCAAACTGTGCACATGAAAATTCTGAAGTTAAGTAAATTGAACAAAGTATGCTGCTGCTCATGCAGGTTAAAGAAACTAAGACAACCTCCATTCTTTCTTCACATTTGAACTGCATTTGTATTAATCTGGAAAACTTCATCATGAGGTTTACTAATATTTGAAGATGGAGAATTTTTACTGTCTGGCTGATTTTTAAGAGTAACTAGGATAGGGTTATATAAATCAAATGAGTGCAAACATCCTGGCTAGCCTCCTCAGTTACTTTTCTAATTAAATTTCAAAGTTATTAATTACTCAACTTATGACTTTAAATTCAAAAAGCCTCAAATTAGCAACAAGTTTTCATATGACTCAAGTGGGAAAGATTTTACAGAATTATTTTGGTAGATTAATATTTTCCTCAATTGAAACATAGGTGGCTAAGATAAATATTAATTTATTATGAAAAGTCACAATTATTCAATAGAAAAGTATTTCTTATGGCTATTTGTGTGCAAAATTAAAAAACAAAACAAAACATTGGTCAGCTCGTTTTTTCTTTTCTCATTCAAAACCTCGGTATGAATAGTTGTATGACTAACTAGACAGTAAGCTCCTCAAACATTTTTTAACCCATTAGAACAGTCTTTTATATGTAGTAGTTCAGCAACTAAGTGTTGAATGAATGAGTGGACAGATCCCATTTATACTATCATAATGTCTGAATTTTTCTTTAAGAATCTGAGGTTTAATTTTGTGGCCAAATGCTTAAAAATGAGAACAGAAGTCAATATTTCTATTTGATTTGTAACATGACCTCTGTCTTCAGTAGCTGGATAAGACTAGCTTTATGGGTGACTTCAGAAAACAATAGACTGAACAGGTTGAAAGAACCATGATATTTATGCGATATACTTAACTGGTTTGTGAGCTGAGTGAACACGAATTATTTGTAACAAGAGTCAGGTGCCAGTTGCAATGATGAGGGTTTCAAACTCAGTCCCACAACTCATTTAATTTTGACTCACTTGATAATGCTTCTTGATGTTGACACAAAGTCCTTTATTTTGAAGTAATCAAATTTTACAGTTTTTTTGTTGTTTTTAGTTAATGTTACATTGAAGCTAGATCAAAAGTTTGTATATGGCATGAGAAATATGATGCTTTGGATACACTGCTACTTATGATCAATTCAGATCTACATAAGTTTACCTCAAACTAAAAAGAAATGCTAATTAGAATTTTCCCCTTGAATGTAATGACTGACAGTCTCTTCCTCCTTAACTATATGGCCCTTTATCTAGGATGCTTTTTTTGTGCAAGATAACCAGTGTCACCACTGAAGCATGCCATTAAAGGAGATTTTCCAAAGCAAAGCAGATTTTGCAGAAGTTTCCAAAGAAACTAGCCATGGTTTCAGTATGATTGCAAAATTAGCAGATTTAGTGCATTGGTTGCTGTATCACACAAAGCCAAGAATTTCATTCTCTATTCAGAAACCTTCACTGTATAAAGAGAACCACCATGTGGCTAGTGGGCTGAGCCAGATTTTGCAAACTACAGCAAACCTGGGCTCATGAAATAATGTAAAGGGCATTCTAGATCTAAACTCAGAATCGGATTAAATACATAAATGCTTGCAGGAAGTTTGGATACTGAAAAGATTTGTCACTTAGGATGGAAACGCAGCTTAACAAGTGAGGCAAATGGGACTGATGGAAATGCCCTTTCCAAGGAAGAAGTCACAATGATACTATTATTATTTCCACAAGTCCCTGATTCTAGTAGGTTATACGAAGGTACATCAAAAAGCTCATGGAAATACTGTATTATCTTTAATTCCATTTTTCCACAAACTTTTTGAAGTATGCTCCTACATAGTATCATGGAAGAACACCGAAGACACTTAATAAATCTTCATAAAGAATCAGAAAAATATATTAAATCTCTCCTGACAAGAACAGAGCTTTTTTAAAATTAATAACAGCAATTATTACCATTATAGATTATAGTATTAATTATTATTAAATAAATAATTTTTATATGCAGGGAAGACAGACTTGTTTTATATCAGCATTATGTCAATAAAAGCTAATCAGTACACAAAATGGGCAGGAAACGTTAGGGATTCTAACTTCTGATTTTAAGGTTATGCCAGTTTATACCAATTTTCCAGCACAACTTTATCAGACTTACTGTATATTATCCCACACTATATCAGAACTATTTCAAAAGGGTTCTTGTTAGTCATCTTCATTAAAAAAAATCCAAGCCATGTCTCTTCTATGAAATCTTTGGTGGTTGCTATGACAATGGTATTTCTATCTCAGCCCACAATTCAGCTTTCACCCCAAGTAACCTGGTTCTGCTTGCTAGGTGTCATCTTCTAAGAGTCAAAAAAATATTCCCAACATTCTCTCCAAAGACTTGGAATGGAAAAACAATAGCATTGCTAAATGCTCAATTAAAACAAAATCACTTCTATTGTGAGCATCCTAGTAGATATTTTCGTTTTGCATAATCCTTTTGAGTCTTTTTCTTTTAACAAGAAAAGATGCATATTTTTACATAGCTGCAATTATAGCAAACAAGTTTTGCTTCCCCCCCACATTATTTTCAATAGTGAAAGCATCGTCCATATATTATAATTTGAGGAATTATTTTAATATTTTAAAATATATGGCATTTAGTGGCTATAATCCCTGTTTAATTTAACCAGGTCTCTATTACTAGCTATTTAATTTGTATTCATTTTTTTTCCTTATTACAGATAAATTCACAAGCACATTTTTATAATTATTATTTTTTTTATTCTAAGGAATTGTTTTTTCAGAATGCTTTAAATAGAGTGAGACAGGGTTTATGGTTTGTTTGGCTGGAATAGTATTTGCAAAAATGTAAAACTGAATGTGTTTAGGTGAGGCTTGTACAGCAGTTGTATCCCATTTTCTTCTCTCCTGCCATACTGCATTTATATCACCTGCCTTACCCCTGAAAGCATTTGAGTTTTTAACTCCTGGATTACTAAACAAAAGGTATCAGTATTTTTATGACTTTCAATAGCTATTACTATTTAACTCTTCAAAACCAGTTACTCATATATTACAGTATCATCAACATTCATTCATTCGAGTGCTTCCCATGTGCTAGGTGCTGTATAGGCACTGGGGACACATGATGAAACAAGACAAGGAACAGGGAGTTAAAATACAGTGTGCTGTAACAGGATTCAGAATAGAATGTTAGGAGAACTGAGGAAAGAGTCGAAACCAGCCTTCCCCAAAGTGTGTCATTACATGGGGAAGGAGCGGCAGGCAGGAGAAATATGGAGGAAGAAGAGAATTCCAGGCAGAGAAAGCACCACATGCCATGACAAAGCACATTCAATAAATTTTTAAGTATGATGAGAACACAGAGTGTGAAGTTAAATGCTGAAAGACATGCGGCTGTAGAGGTGAGCTGGAGTGGGACCGTGAAGGTACTGGTTTGTCATAGGGTAGAATATTGTGTGTGTGTGTGTGTGTGTGTGTGTGTGTGTGTGTGTGTGTGTGTGTGTGTGTGTGTGTGTGTGTGTGTGTGTGTGTGTGTGTGTACATATATCCCATTCTATAACAACATAGCCATCATCAAGTGTCATTTAATACTTTTGTCTAATTTATTATCTGTAAAAACATATTTTAGTAGCATGGCTATAATATGCATTGATTCTGAGAAAATCAAATGTCTGGCACAGTCAGTGGCAGGAAAAGTGGCACAGAGATCAGAAAACTCACCAGCACTTGAGAAGAAACTTATGTAGTTTGACAGCAGCACAGGCCTATGTGCAGGGGAAGAGGAGTTGAAGCAGCTGCAGCAATAGATCAGAAGAACAGAAATGCCTGGAGGAACCAGCTAGGGGATTTATTCAACAGGCAATAACAAGATGTAGTAATTTTAGAGGAAACAAACTCACGATGAAAGGAAACACCAGTTCTCTTAATAAAAGCAAAATTCAGTCTTAGCACTGACAAACTATCTCCAGGTAGGTGATGGAGGAAACCTGCATTCATTTAGGGATTCTCTTATTTTGATTATCACTGCCAGGTCAGCCTCTAAGCCTCCACTCTAACACCTGGGTCCAAGTGTGGACAAAACAGAAACGTCTTGCTTCATTTGACTTCTGTTCATATGATATAGCTAAAACATCAAAATAGTTTAAGAAATAAGAAGGTAGAATAACTGGGAAATGCTGAGAAATATAGTCTGGTTTATAAAGAACTAATTTATTCTTTGTTGAATGTTGCTAACCTGGAGTCCATGGAACTCTAGGTTGGACTCCAATATCTGTTAGCCCTTGAAATAATATGTAGGAGATTGCGTGCAATTGTATAGGTTATGTATGAAAGATATGATTATGACGATCTCTATCATTAGACAGAAAAGAAACTCCTGCAATTATCTGTTAATACAAACCAAGGATGTGGCAATTCAGCAGAGGCTACACTATAAAGGATCTAAATAATTTAATTCAGGTACACAACTATAGGTTGCATTATTCAAGAGTAAATCTTAGAATACCTGGAACCAAGATTCTCATTGCAATGTTTAAGGCACACAGGATATCTAAGAATCCCTTTGAAATCACACTGAAAATTCTGTGCGCACATACATATGTATGTACATTTTCTGAGAGGGGATTAAAATGTTCATAAACACTGTCTTCTTTGAATTTTGTGGCATGTCCTCTGGCCACTTCCTGCCATTTGTGAAGGAGGAAGTTCTAGCCTCTGAGACCTTGGGCGTGAGTTAGGAGGTGGATATGGCTCTTCCCTGAAGGAACACCCCAACACTCTGCATCTTTAGTAAGATTAACAGATGGACAGACATGGGGAGTAGACACAACACCATCGTAAGAGTTGAGACGAAAAGTAATAGAATCTAAACTACGGTGGTAGGAGTGGGAAGACAAAAGCCGGTGTGGGAAGGAGGGACGTCTTGGAATCTGGTACATACCACAGCATTTTTTACCAAGTTGTCATTCAGTGTTTGGAAAACAAATTTTTTAAAAATTGTCATTATTTGGGGAAAAAATGAAACCACATAGTCAATCAGTGCCTGGCATATGAGGATACTTCAAAAAGTTCATAGAAAAATAGAACTAAAAGATAACACGAATCTTTTCATATAGTAGGAATATAACAAATGCTGGAAAAAGCAGGCTCATATTGTAAAATTACAGTTTATTATTGATCATATATTAATTTGTAGAACAGACAGTGGTTGAACTTTTATATTCCTGATGTTTACAGTAGTTAATTTCTGGTCATCTAATAAAAGATGATGTCTGATTATTATTGATTATTGTGGAGTTTTGGAAGTGTGCATTTTGAGGTGTGGATGGTAAATGAGTTACGGCATAGATGAAGATGGGTGATGAAACTACGAAAATAATAGGAATCTCGGTGAGTTGTAGTTGACCTCATTCAGGGAGCTATAAAAGACCACCGGTTCTGGATAAATGTAGTGGTCTGAACAGAGAGGGGGCCAGCATTACTTCCTAACATGAACTTCCAACTAAGGCAGTGCAGTATGGTGGTGGAATAGGAATCAGAAAGTGACATAAATGTAAGGAGCAGCCTGTCTCTTCTTATATTCTTGAAAGAGAAAGCTAGACTTCTGTTGGAGATAGCAGATGGAATTTGAAAAAAATCCCAATTTCAATTGAGCTGAAGAAGTCAGAATATGTTAAGGATGAAGAAAGTGATACAGTTTATTTGTTACAAACATGACAAAAACCAGGGTTAAAACATGGTTTTGTCACTCATTAGTTACTGCTGAATAATTGTGGGCTAACCAGAAAAAATATGAACTATAGTGCATGTTAAGTTAATATTGAGGAAAACAATATATTTATTTGAAGTACAATTCAGTTGGTATTTTGCAATACTTTAACAAAAGTTCAAATTAAAACTAATATTTCTATATATATATATATTAATTTATGACATAATCAGAAAGTTTGACATTTCTGAAATTATCAGAAAGTTTGAATTGAGGTTGGAATGGAACTATCAGAAAATTTGAATTGAGTTTGAAAAGAGAGATCATGTTTAACAAGGATGTGCTATTGTTTAATTCGATGGTTAGAGAAACAGAAGTGTTCCATGGGAATACTTTCCTGTCAAACGTTCCCCTCTGGCTGGTGTTATAAATAAGTGAGTCAGTATGTGACCTTCATTTCCCTCAAGTAGGGGTTAACTTCTTCAAAGAGGGGTTAGCTTTATGGTTGAGCCTGGTCTCTGGGGTCTGAATCCTAAACCTGTTGTTGGCTAATTTGGCAACTTTTGACAAGTTACCTACTTTCTTCAAATCTATCTTTATTCATAAAATGTGAATACTTCTGAGAGTTAAATGCCACTGGTAAACAGTAATTGATATATATTTAAGTTTTCAATAACTGCAGCTAGGAATATTATTTGTTTATCAGGAGGAGTTAGGCGAGTAGATGATGGTAACAGATGCATTCATAGGGGAAATGCAGGGATGTTGAGGTTGGGCTGAATTGGATTAGAACAGAGTTTCAAGAAGGTAACAAATGAAAGGAAACCCCCCACCCCTACCCCACTCTTCCAGAAAAAGAGAAATGGTTAACAGAAAAGAGAGCAGGGGTTGAAAACCAGTGACTTCTAGCTGCTTTATTTCTTTGCTTTTAACTTAACACAATTTTAATTGTTTTAGGAAAGGGACAATTTCTCCTGTTTGTAACAGGCCTCTGCCTTCTCTCTTGCCTTTGACTTGGCACAATTTGATTGGCTCTGTGGGCACTTGAATGGGGGAAGCATGTTTGAAGCGCTTTATACACACAAGCAGAAGCAGCTAAATATGACCATTCAAAAAAGAGATGGATATATATTTACTCTATATGTGGGTCTATTTGTACAATGTCTCTTTGGAGAAGTCAGCACGAGCTTTGCAGATCGAGTTCTTACCCTCCCTGACACTTGCTAAGGGCAAGAACAGCAGTGGGAACGGCAGAGAAGTCTCAGAGGGCAAGTCAGCCTGATGGTACCCTCGGGGACCTGCATTACTATATCTCACTCTCCCCCTGGCATCAGAGCTCTCAGAGAATTGATTCACATCCTTTTGTTGCCTTATTCATTCTCTCATGCTTCTCCCATGATCAGGCTTCTGATTCACATTTTTTATTTTTCTTTGATGTTATAATTGCAAAAATAAAGTGAACTTACCTCAATCCTGTTTCTTCTTGACCCCAATGAACTATGAAACTGCTAAATATTTTTTTTCTCTTTCTCTTTTATCTAGCAATCCATCCTTCAGGGTGTGAAATCCTATAATATGTAAGATAAAATTGTTCTCTCATAATGTATGAACTGTATGTATGTGTGTGCACTTATATATGTGTGTGTGTGCATATATATGCAGTTAGAGAAATCCTCACATTCAAATTATATGTATATATAGCATGCAATTTCAAATGTAAGGATTTCTCTAATTTTATCCCTTTAAATTTAAGCTGTCCAGGTAATAAATATTTTTGTCTTTGTGGGCTACATGGTCTTGATCACATATCCTGTTTTGTTTGTTTTTTCCATATTCTTTTAAAAATGCAAAAACCATTTTTCGTTCAAGAATGGATTTGGCCTATGGATTAAAGTCTGCCTATAGCTGTTTTAAGATAAAACTGTGAGCTGGAGAAAAACACAACAAAACTCCATAATCAGTTACTGATGTTAGATATCCTACATCTGAATGAAGTGACAGACAAACTCTATGGTGAAAATACACAAAGGGCACTTCAAAAAATTCCTGGAAAAATAGAATTAAAAGATAATACAAATATTTCCATGAAATTTTTGAAGCACCCTTGTACTTCTCAGTTCCCAAGTAATCTGAGGAAGAAACTTAAATTGAATCTGATTGATTATGAATACATCAGAGAAGTTCTTACTACTGCTTCACGCCTCTGAGTCTCTCTTTTCTAAACCTATGTAATTGCCATTTCCTGAAGATGATTCCTTGCTTACATTGAGAAATGTTCTCAATTTTACCTTAGATTCAGTCATCTGACAAAAGGATTGCTGTACTTATTTTTCTCCATCGCTTACGTGTGCTGCTTTCTCCTTTCATGGAGCACAAATGTTACTGTTCAGAAAATTATTCCTTTTGCCTGTTAATTGGATCCCATCAGCCATTTCCTCCACGTTCCATGCTACATGTAATCAACTTAAATTACTCACACTTGATTTCCAGGCTACCAAGCCACTGTGCCTTTCATTACTCACTCACCTTATTTCTCTGCTTTTTTTTTTTGTCTATCATTTTTGCTTTAGATTTCTCATCTGTAAAAAATCCTCTCGTAATAGCATGCATGATTCACTCGCAGAAGTGGGAGAAACAGACCTAATGCTTTTCTGTGAGGCAACTTCTCTCATTCACAATGCCGAGTCGTGTTTTCCTCAGTGTGTGCAGGATCTCTCTGCTGAGATGATCTCTCTTGCTTGTATCATCTGAATACAAGCAAAACTAAGGCACACATACTACAGTTGTGTCTCCAAATTCTATTTGTCTCCCAGGCTGTAAACTTTCCTTTTCTGTTATTTATTTTTTGCTGGCTGATACAGGGATTGAGCTCCAGGTCTGGGTGTTATCAGCATCACACTCTAACTGACCTAACCGCCCAGCTCTCTGGTATAAACTTTAATACAAGCTTTAACTCTTAACCATTTTTCTTCCCTAGAGTAATAGTTTCTAGATTAATTATATAGTAAACTTAATATATTCACTCAGCACACACCAAGTGATGCCAAATGAGGTAAAGTCCAGAAACAGGGCTTCTAAGAGTTTTGTCATGATCTACTACCACACACCCAAGAGATACCTGACACTTTTGTTATCAATAGGAGCTTAATATGGCAGTGGTTTTCTCATGGCAGCATGGACACAAGATTCATTGTTCCTTACTATCCCAAAATAAGCTTGAATGCCTCTCTCCTCTTCCTTGTTTGAGAATTATTCTAGTTAACCTTGAAACTTTGACTTGGTTGATCTTCAAGCTGGTTATCATCATAAGTGTCCATGCTATTGACTTGCAGAGACACTCCTTCTTACTCTCAGGTCTGCCAGAATAATTTTAGAAGTTTAGAGCAATGAAGAGTAGCTTATCATGATGAGAAAAAATGTGAATCGTTGTTCATTTATTTGACATTTATGAACAGATGTCATGTGCCAGGCGTTCAGGCATTGTGCTTTTGATGCCAGAAATAGCGAACAGTTCCTGCCTTTGAGTGGTCCATTGTAAAGTCAGGGATGAGTTTCAACTAGACAGGACAGTATAGAGTGGGTTAAGTGCCAGCATAGGGTGCTGGGATGCAAACGGACACAGAGAAAGAACAAGTTTATCAAGTAATAATTTTGGAGACCTGGACACCTGATTCATGTTCTGAAGAAAATGTAGAAGTGTGAAAGAAAACAAAAAGTTCCAGAAGTGAACCTTCTTGGCAGAGGCAACAGCATGATTTAAAGCAAGAAGGCATAAAAAGCCATGGTGGTTCTAAAGAACTGCTGATGGGCAATTACGACCGCAGTTATAAGATCCATTTGAGCCAGTGGTACAAAAGACACATGATGGTTAGCAACCAAAACGCACAGTGGTTAATCTACTGTAAGGATATATCACCGTTCTTCTTTCATTCTAAAAGTATTTACTGAGTGGCTTTGTGCCATTGATTGTTGTAGCGAGGTCCTGCGGGGAAAAAATAACAATGAAAACCAAAACGCTGCCCTGATGGAATTTGCACTCTAGTTGAGAGGAGACAAAAAATAAACTAACTCAAAAATACATTGTCTGTCAGACAGACAAATGTATGAAGAAAAATATATCAGGGATGTATACAGCACGTGTATCTGAGTGTTTATAAGAATAAATGAGTGCACCTACATACACATTGTTATTTTTTTACAGGATGATCAAAGCCTCACTGATAAAGTGACGTGACAAAGACTTGAAGGTAGTTCTATCGTATTTATCATAACACCCTCTATTATAATATTCTGTTTATTTGTATGCATATGAATTACTTTTCTAGAATAGTCCAGCAGATAAAATGGTAAGTGTAAAGTCTTGGGATTGGAGACTGCTGAGTGTGTTGAAAACACAGCAAGGAGGCTGGTGTTCCTGGTGTGGAGATAGTGAGAAGAGTAGCAAATAAAATCAGAGCTGGTGGTGTGGGAGGGGTACAGATTAGATAGGACTTCTGAGGCTGTCTTTAAGGACTTGTTCCCTTGTGGCTCCCCCACTCTCAGAGCCAAGGAAATGTCTAACCTCCAGGCAGTATAGAACAGGTATTTAATAATTTTAGCTAAATAGTTAAGCTTCAAAGTCTAAAATCTTCATGGAGAGAGATTTTGCTAAAATTTTATTGCTCTTCTTTACTACATCAGTGTAATAGATGGATAAATCAAACAAATTTTCTGCTTAGGAAAATGCCATTAGGGTATGCCATGGAAGACGGAGGTTATGAATGAGCTTAAAAGAAACTAAACTTTCTTATTCTGGGGGATTTGGGGAATCCTAACCTCCCAGAATAAGAAGACTTGGCACAGAGTGTTGTTTGTGTTTAAAAGGAAGTGTCTGCAGATTCCCTCAACCCCAGTACGACTGGTCCCAGAGCTCTGTCTAGATCTATCTAGTAAAGTCTCTCTCACCATAAACCCGGACATTGCATTAGAGAAGGAGAGGTAAAGTTAGAGACTCAGAAGCATTACCTGAAGGAAACATTCAGACTGGGGGGTTGGAGGAGACAGCAGGATTGGAATAGTGTGTGTGTGTGTGTGTGTGTGTGTGTGTGTGTGTGTGTGTGTGTGTGTGTGTGTGTGTGTGTGTGTGTGTGTGTGTGTGTGTGTGTGTGTGTGTGTGTGTGTGTGTGTGTGTGTGTGTGTTTTATAGCTATCCAGATGACTTATAGATTTAACAAGAGACATTCTTATATTTTCTCTCTACCGTAGAGTTGTAATGTATTTTGTGATCCTGTTGCAGTACCAAGACATATCAATATTTCTGGGTAAATACATGTAATGTTTGGAGTCAACAGAAATTCTTATGTATGCTGTTCCAAAGTAAAAAAAAAAATTGAAACATAACTTTTTGACAAAAAATAATTGAGTAACAATCCTCATGCAACTGCTATTTCTACCTTCCTTGGATTTTTGCACTTCAGGATTAGATGCAGTTGTCAACTTGTCCTCAGGCTAATAATAGTATTTATGCCTTTTTAGACTACAGACCATCACTAATAAGCAAAGATAGTAACTAGAACTGGACTGTCTACCCACATCAGATTCCTCTTCTTTTTCTTCCAAAGAAATTTGTCTTCACTACCTCCAGAGTCTCTAACCAGAGGACAAATAGTTTTCCTGCACTATTTTAATAGCTTCTCATGGTCCCTGAGGCAAAGGTACTTATTTCACAAAATATGGTTACATGTTTTGTTGTGTTATTATTATTTTTGCTTGGAATTGCTTTTTTATTTATAACTAATGTTGAATAAGGAACAGGTATCATTTGGCTGTCATACTTAGTACATATTTATATTTAGAAAAATATATACTCCTAACTTAAAATATTAATAAGGCAAGTTATTTAAGAGGTTAAAAATACACCATAGATTTTACCTTACGGTCTCTACAGGGTTTTGTTTGTTTGTGGGCCTAACTTTTCATTTTTGTTTTTTTTGTCTTGTTTTTTAATAACACAGAAGAGAAACTAGCATTACTATTTTGAAGCTGAGAAAGACTGGAGCAGAGGGAGGGTAAAGATTCAGCTGTGAACCTGGACTTAATTGTGGGAAGGCTAGGAGTGTTCTACCTCTGCCCTAGGCCAGCCACTCCCTTAGCCATTTATTTTCAGCGTGCTCCTCAGCAGCAGCGATTATCTTCACACCAGCTTGGGCAGCTTGGTGAACGCGATCGGGGGGCTGACTTCAGCTCTCCAGAGCTCTTCCTTCCGCTTCTCAAATCATTTCACTTCAGCAATGGTTAGTCAAATACGAACCGCAGCCCAGCAGCAAAAGTGTTTCCTAGAGACTTGTTAGTAATGCAAAGCCTGAGGTCCCACCCAGGCCTACTGTATCAGTCACTTGGAAGTGGAGCCCCATACTAAAGCTCGAGACCTGCTGCTCCCCTTCCAGGCAAAAAGAGAAACAGAGAGAAAGAGGGGAAAAAAAATGCCCAGGAGAGTATGCTAGAAAGCAAATTCGAATAGCTTTTTATATTGGGTATTTACTGTGGGTAATTTACAAATGACTGGAAGCAACCACAAATTGAAATATATAGTTGCTTTAAGGTCTCTTTAGCAAAAATCAATTTTATATCATGCCAGTCCTCCTATACTCCAGTCTTATGTTTGATAAATCGTTTCCTCATGAGGATGACTAACAGCAATTCACTACAAAATGTTCTTTATATTTAAACGGCACTTTCAAAAGCACGATGTCAAAATGCTTGACAAACAGTCATAATGTAGCTTACTATTTTTTTTAAGCAATGGCAGAAAATAGCTTGCATCCACTACCACTGCTTTTTTCTGGTAATTTCTTGGCAGGAACAGTTTAGGTGCCTTGACTATGTCTATAGAAAGTCAACGACTGAAGGAGAAAATATCATTCATTTGGGTTCCCATAGGGCTGCATTTGATGAATTACTCACTGACTTCTATTATTACTACTCAATGATAGATAATGATGCTCATCAAAGGCAAATCCCAAAGAACATTAATGTGCTTTCTTTGATTGAACCAGATTTTTGAAAAATCATCTGGCCCAATTTACATTTGATTATGGTGTGAATGCTACTTAATTCCCTGTTATTTCTATTTGCCTAGGATCGATGCCACTTGAGTAAGAAGCAGAGGCTCACTACATTGGGAGCCTTTGAGAGCCAAGTCTGTGCCTTAGACATCTTTGACTCCCAAGTGACCAGCACCGTATATGGAATATTATATGTGATCAGTAACTATTTCTTGAACGTATATACATGAATGAGTTGAGATACTTTTAGAGTTGGAAGCAACCAGTTGTGGAGCAGGAGGAGAAAAAGTAGTTAAAAAAAATACTAAATTCTCAAAACCTAGTGCTGGACTGAATGCTGATAACAAGTTGACCATGCCCTCTGTCATTGCAGATGATGCTGTGATACCAACATCTACTAGCCAATCAAAAAAAAAGAGTGTCAGAATTAGAATTTGGGTATGATTTTGAGCTGGGGATTCTTCTCACCTACCTTTTCTTATGACAAAACTCAGATCCCTAGAATCTATAAATATGCCAGCATTTCACTTAAAATTGGAAAGTTCTAATCCAATTTTAGAGTTGCAAAATAAAACTAATGGGCAACTATTAGAATTGCAATCAATGAGTAAAACCTAATTTCCGAAATGCTAGAGCTTAGTTTCTCAAAACAGTAATGTTACTATGTGTCATAAATAAAAGCAGAAATGTAGAGTAGAGAGCATGAAAGATGACTGTGCTCCAAATGGAGCTTGACTTATCTTCATGGAACCAGCAGGTGAGGCAGAAAAAGAGTCCATTGTTCTGTCAGATTAAGCCCACCCTGGTGCATGGAGTGGGAAAGAGAAGAGATTAAAGTTCAGATTTCAAGGAGACTCACTGCCCTTGCTCTCATAGAGCCAGGCAGGGGTAGGAAAGAATGTGGGAACCATTGCTGTGTACCTTTAACACACAGTGAGCCTATGTGATAGTAAAATATGGCTTAGTGAATGTTTAATTAAATCTGGCCAATCAGAATAATTCCTTCTTGGTAGAGTAGCTATGATGGAAATGGACAGATGTGGGCTTGGGTACTTCCTTTCTGCTAAAAGCTCTAAATTGTCTTCAGTTTTCCTATCATTTAAGCCTAATTTATAAACTTACTAAAATTTGTGGACTTTTAAAAAGTTTAAGTACTGAAATTAAATAAGTTGAGAGAGTTGGGAGTAAAAAGAAATCTAATAATAATTTTAAGAAGAGTAGAATTATTGTTGCTAGAATTACTAGAACTGTTTTTGTTCCAAATATGAGACTGCTACAGTATTTCAATTTTGGTTATAATTAAATAGAAATTCACTTGCTGTCTCCATCTGATATTATCAGAGACTTCACTTGAGGAAATTTGAAAGTATTTATTCTATTGAAATCTCTACAAGTTCTTTTTTTAATTATTATTTTCTTTATATTTATAGCAGTTTTAGTTTTACAGAGAAATTGAGCAGAAAGTATAGATCGTTCCCATACCTCCCCCTCCCCCACCACATATAGTTTCTCCTATTATTGACATGTTACATTAGTAGCACATTTGTTACAATTATAAATCAATACTGATATAGTATTATTACTAATTTAATATTATATTAGGGTTCCCTCTTTGTATTGTACAGTTCTATGAGTTTTGCCTAATGCATAAAGTCATGTGTCAGCATTACATTATCATACAGAATAGTTCTGCTACCCTAAAAATCTCAAGTTCTTAAATTGAACTTCATTATAAGCTATAGCACACAGTATCAACAAACTAGAAGGACTGTGACATCTCTTCTGTCTCCCTCTCTCTCTTCCTCTCTTCCTGCCTCCCTCGCTCCCTCCCTTTCTTTCCACAGAGCAAGTAAATGGGCATATAACAAAAGTCGGGATCAAAACCCTTACATTCACTACAGGGGTTGAGAATGTGGACTCTCACTATAACAGACTACCTGGTTTTAAATCCTATCTCTGTGCTTTATTAGCCATGTGACCATGGGTAACACTGTGGATTGAATGTCTCCCCAAAACTCATTAAAGCTTGGCCCCCATTGTAACAGTATTAAGAGGGTGGAAAATCCAATTACGGTATTTGAAAGATGGGGCCTTTAAGGGGTGATTAGATTGTGAGGACTGCGTCCTCATGAATGGATTGATCCATTCATGGAGTAAAGGGTTGATGGTTTAATGGGTTGTCATCGGTGTGGCTCTGATAGCTTAATAAGGAGAGTAAGTCAGAAGGTTAGCTGCTTCGCTCATGACATTTTTTCTTGTGATGTGATGCCCCAAGTTGCTGTATAGAGTCACCACCCAGAAGAAGGCCCTCACCAGACGTATTTCCTGGACTTTGGACTTCCCAGCCTCTAAAACTGTAAGAAATAAATTTCATTCCTTTATAAATTACCCAGTTTCAGGTATTCTGTTACAAGCAACAGAAATGGACTAATACAGGTAATTTACTCAATCATTCATTCTGTGCCTCAGTCTGTGCATCTGTAAAATAGGTAACAGTAATGCTTACCTTGTAGATTGTTGTGTGGGGGAATCCATTTAGTTTTAGAACAATGTTTATCACAGAATAAGCACAATAACTATTATTTTTCACTTCACTGAATATGTAAAACATTTAGTATTTGGATCCATTGTCACAAAATATAACAGTCATTGGTGTGAATGACTGATTAGCTAAATGAAGAAAAAATGCAATAGTAATTATTTCTTTACTTTTCATTTTGTTTTTTCAGAATCATCAATTCCTGGCTTTATCTGTTATCAATAAGCAGTCCCAAACCATAATATTATTTTTGAGAAGGTTCTGAATATTTGGAACAAAGGGAATAAGAAACAGTAGAAAATCAACTTTTTGATTTCATTAATTCCAAATGAAAGATGAAATTAATGATGATATATGTGAAAACTGTACAGAAAATGCATACAGAAAGAACCTCAAGTACTTATAGCATACATGAAATTGAAATGACAGCAAATGACTAATTCTTAAATCAAGAACCCTCACTAAAAATAAAAATAGAAATGCTTCCTTTTTCTTGCTTTCTTGTAGGAGGTGAATCAGTACTCAGTAGGTGTCAATCTATTTTTAAAAAGCAGGTTATAGTGCTGATATTTCAGAAGCCTAAATAAACTAAGGCAGATCTCATAAATGGTCTGTTTTAAATAATCTTATACTTTACAGATACAGTAGAAATGCATTAAAATTGTCCAGTGTAGACAATTCACAGGAGAGAATTTTCTGTGAATTTTAGTTATCTTTTAAAATGGTAGATTATATGGACATGTGTTGCAATTAGGTTGCAAACTATATAAATAATGTTCTACTATGAAGAAAAAAATACTACTTAAATTAGACCTAGTAAATGTGTGTGTGTGTAATAAATAAAATGATATAAGCTATTGAATGTCAGCATTATGTCCATGTAAACTAGACTGGCATATTATTTAACTCCAGTAAGCCATCAGCATTGTCAATGTTTGTTTATTAAGCAACAGAACCCTATAAGTCAGAGGCACGGTACACTCAGGAGAAGCTGTTGACAGACACAAAGATATACAAACTGAAATATGATGAAAAAACATAACAACCTGTTTGTTTAGGTTTAATTAAACCTAACAACCTGTTTAACATGCCCATCTTTGGGTTGATGAAAGTAATCCGTACAGATATTCCTGGTTCAGGATCCAGTGAGGTTTGTAGGCAAATTTGTTAATTAGCAGCAGAACCAGACCTATTTCCATTTTAGTGCTTACCTCTTAAACATGTCCACTTCCTATAGCATAGAGGAAAGCACAAGACTGGCCATGGCATGAAACAGGTTTGAATTCTGGCTCTGCCACTTAATAATGTGTATACTGCCTAAGCGCGCAAATCACTAAATTTCATGAACTTCAATTTCCCTGTTTGCAAAATAAGGATAATTCTTGTTCTACCAACTTTAGAGAGCATGGCCCAATGACAGAATGGATATAAAATTGCTTTGAGAATTATATAATGCTTTTAAAATGTAATTGTTATTATTATTCCAGAATGAAGGAAGCCCACCTTCCTCGACTATATTAAGTATTTTCAGGGCCAACCTAGATCTGCCAAGAAATCTATATAAAAATTAAACGTTTTAGCCACACTTAGCAATGTTTAGATGTTAAAAAAGAAAAACACATCCAAACATGTAAGTTTCTTCTTAAACAGTTCTAAAAGTAATATGTAAACATAGAATGAATTTAGAAATACACAGTGGCATCACACTGACTCTCTAGTTCTTGATTTTATCACTGATAATTGATTTTTAAATGTTAAATTTTCTTTGGATCTTCTTCTCTATGTATTTGGTATTCAAAACCAAGTTCTGAATATGCATTGTTTATTGTTTACCATTCTGCTCTTTTCACTCAGTTTTACAAAAATAAAATTTTAATTTATTTGTTTCTATATTATTTCCTACTCTAAGCATCTTACAATACTAAATAGTAAAGGCAGCACTTCTGAACTTTATAAAGTTCAGCGTAAATAAGCTAAATAAATATGTTAGAAATTTATATGCCTTGAAGGATATTGCCATATTTTTGTTTGATAATTTCAAATGTTTTATAGACTATCCCAATATTTATATTTAATTAAATACCATGTATAAATTTTTAGTATTTTTCAAATAAAAAATGTGAAATAAAGACCAATCTATTTGAAAGCTGACATAAAAGTTCTAGAAAACTTCCTTTTACTTAAGTGAAGTGGTAGGTATAAAAGCACTAAAGAAATACAGATCACACTTGAGTTTTAACAAAAATCTGAAATACTACAGAATTGTTGCTTACGCCATATTCTATTAATAACTGATAAGAGGCATTTATAGAGAATGATTAAGAATTAATAGGTTTTTACCAATTATGTTATTATGATTACATTTCTGTGGTACAACGAACTTGCAAAAATGAAGTATCAAGTATTGCCAAAGGTTGCCTGCCAATTGGCAAACCATTTTATAGGCTATGTTCTAAAAGACAACATTTTGTTAATATCTGTAAAGTATATCTTATTATGTAATTAATACAGCAGAAATTCTAAACCAGAGGTATTTTTATCTTTATAATGCATTTATTTGATACACCAATTATTAGAAACCAGAATAACACCAATAACCTTCAAATTAATTTTGACCCTAAAGTTGTACTGGTTTCAAAAGTAGTGTATTTACATATTAAATTAAAATTCTTAAACTGGTATTAAATTTTGGAAGTTTATATAAAATATGAAATATGCAATACCTTAGTATGTTAATAAAATGAAAACAGTGAAAAATGTCAGAACTATTTGTGTTCTAGAAATGATCTAGAGGGAATTTCTGGTAGTATAAGTTAATACATGATTAAACATATTACTTTATAAAGTATTCAAATACACACATTTATAAGAATATATATCTTTAACATTAAGAGAAATGTATTCCAGAGATAATTTTAGAATCATAACTTTTACTGTGCTTATCTCTTCTAATTGACAGTTATGACCTTTAAGCATTTTTAAATTGTAGAGCTGATCAGATATTAAGTAGGAGGAAACCCAACAATCCAACTTATGGCATTTGTTAAAATAATCCTCTGTATAAAAGTGCTGTGAAACTAAGTTGAACTGAAGTAGAACCAAAAAATACTCATCATTAATCAACACATGGCTATTTTAAAAAATCTAGTTAATAGTATACCACTTGGGTTAGGGTGGTGTGGAAGATTGAAATAAATGCCAGACCAAATTTGGTTCTTCTGAAAAAAATTACTGTATATTTGGTCTACGTCCTAACTTGGGGCTATGTAACTGCCACTGTCAGGTTTCTAGTTTCACTAGGAGAGGCATTTACTAGGTATAAGGGTAGAAAAAGAACTGAAATGTCCCACAGTGCACACAGTTTTCTTTCTCCCTTTCTCTACTCATTCTCCAACATAAAAATGGGAGAAATACCTAACAAATAGATCTGATGATTCACCAAGGATAATTATCTATTCTGAAACACTCAATTCAAATGAAAATCTTCCAAATTAGGATTTTGTGAGGCACTGGAAAATTATGACATGGATCACAGATGTCCAAGAGAATTTCTCATGCATTGGACAACGTACTTGTATTCCTCAAAGCAGAAAAACTGATGGAAGGCAGAAGAACTTACAAATAAAAAAAAAAGTGAAACAGGTGCACTTCCCAGCTTAAAGGCAACTATACCACTGTTCTCACATAACTGAACAGTAGTTATAACCTGGTAAGAGGTAGTTTAGAAATATTTAAATAAATATATATGTTTTAAAGTTAATATACCATATATATAGCAACCTGAAATAGGGAAATACATATTCATACCCATATATTAAAGAATCACTTTGAAATCTTATAAATGTACTTATAATTTTGAGAAATAAACTGCCAGTGAAAAAATAGGTTTCCTTTGCAAAACTTGACTCTGGAAATCAAGGTTCTCCTAATGCCCCTCCAAGCACTTGTCTGCTTATTTTAAATAAAATCCAACTTTAAAATAATGAAATATTTGAAATAGAAGAAAAAGATTCATAAATACATACATACACACATATATTCACAAGCATAATTGGTTAAATATGAGTTTATAATCCACATAAAATATAAATTTATTTATAATGTATACATGTATACATGTATGTACATATATATTTAAAACACGTACTTTCATTGTTTGCAACATCTCATCTTAGAATCACACTATGCCCAAAATTGGCTCCACAAACTTTTGGTAGAGACTCTACCAACCACAATGAATTATTGCAAATTTGGCTGGAGTTGTTAATCACCCCAAAATTCACATTTATGAACAACTGTGATTTACAAATACTAGGCAGTTTTTGTACTTGTTTTCTTAAATCCAAACGGATTTCAATGGTCAATAATTGAAAGCCATATAAGAAAAAATAAAATAAAATTATGTGCTTCTCAAGTCCCCCACCTCCCAAATTGCCATCATATTAAAGTATGTGTATGTACTAAAAACAGCTTCTATATGATAGTGTTTTCACATTAAGTATGGCTCTATTTTTTATTTTAGTTTAAAAGTGTTGCTATTCATATGATTTGATAAGTAGTACCTAGTAATCTACAAGGCCCTGAATATTAATGCTTACATGGTCTCTGTAAATTCTTTGGGCTTCAATAAAGTGGAAATGTATCACAGACCAAACAGAGTACTTATTAGACGATGCATAAGGGAGTTACAATGGGTATCGGCCAGGTAATTAGCAGGATCTTCAAAAGGGTTTGGCATTCCTATTTTATACGGCACTTTGCTTCTGAAATCAACACACTTATCAACATCCTTAATACCATTTCTGATAATGAGTCAGTGAAAAGAGTGATTAGACATATGGTATGATTTGGTAAGAAAATAAGATTCAGAATTAATAGCCATTTGACTTTTCCCAGGTCATCCAATCAACTACTTGAAGAGTTAAAAATAGAAGCTAAGTCTACTTCCCACAGATCAGAGCCTGACAATCCTGCACTATGGTGGTCTCAATCTCTCCCGATACTTGCATACATTTATTAAGATATCTTCCCGTGAGATTCAGAGTCATTTCAAGGATTAGTTTAACTTACATGAGGAGAGGTAGGAAAAAGAGTTCATAAACATTTGGGAAAAGATGTGGTACTGAGGTCTGGCTATAAATTACCTGTGAGAATAAAAATGGAAAACATTTATTAACCCTTAATATGTATGTTTCAGACACTACAAAAGTTCTCTTTTATATTTTCTTCTTCAATCCTCACAACAACCCTGTGATTTTCCTGTTTTAAATATCAGGGAATAACTTACAGATGTTAAGTAACTTACAAGTTACATAGTTAATAAATGGTAGAAGTGGGATTCAAAGCTCAAATCCATTTCCTGAAAGACATGATCTGGACATAAATGGAAGCTAAACTCCCAAATACAAATAAGTAAAAAATAAAACTAAACAGAGAAAGGGAAGGGGAAGGTCCAGGAATCAGCATACTTTGAAGATAATGTTTAGAGCTTTTTGATTGATCTTGAAAGTGACCAAACACTGCCTCAGAACTCTAAGAATAATATTATTAATGTGATTAAAAAACATTAATTTTATAGTAAGACATTGAGATCAACCCAATTGTTTTGCTTTCATAACACTGTAATGCCACTTTATTTTATTTTCATTTGTTTATTAGAAGGGGAAATTTAAATATTTAAGTATTTTATCTAAACAGGTTAGTAATTTTTTTCTAAACAGATGATCAAGATGCCAACTTTCATATTCTTATTCAATTGACTGTCTAGTGTCAGATCATTTTAGTGTTATTAGAATTGTGCAGTGAAACAGTAACTTTATGAACCCCCATGAAGATGTTACAGGTCCACTATCTCAAACCTGCATGCAGGTGGAACAAGTTTCATTTGACTGTTGATTTCACTTTCTCCATGATTGTGTTCTTCAAAATAAATGAGATTGATAAAGACATAGAGATAAAAGATCCTCTGACTAATATTTTATCACTAAAATCTGTATTCTGTATTTTGAGTTTTCTAAAAGTCCAAATCTGTTATAGCTGGAGACAAAAAGGAACTTTCACATGTTTTCCTTCCCTTGGTAAATGGACTATTCTTGGTTGAGTGTCTTGAACTGCTTACTAGATAGATCTCAAAGTAAAATACGAATCTCCTCTAACTCTCATCTTACTAAAACCTCAGAGGAAAGAGAGTATGGTTTGCAAAGAAAAAGAAAAAAGGGTAGTCCTGTCCAAAATTCACTCTTCCACATATGCAAAAATAATAATGAACTTGTGTAGAATGCCAAGTATTTTGTATTAGGAGGGCAGCTTTCAAAAATAAATGGTATTAATTGATTTAGTTGTTCCACAAATATGCAATAAATGCCTCTGCCAAGTACCATTCTCACCACTTGAGTTGCAGAAATTTTTATGCTCTTGATATTTTACTGTTATAAAATAATAACTGTTTACATTTATTGAGTGCTTATCATAGTATATGATTCTAATAAGCTCCCTAGAAAACTTAACATTTATAAGATATATCAAGTGCTACTCTCTTGTGCCTTGCTTTACAATCCTGGGTTGTTCTCTAATATGGAGAACATGAAAGAAATGTAATTTAGATTTCTCTTCTACCGGATCACCACTTGTGTCTTAGCTAACTTTTATCAGTGGAGATTTTCAATAAGTACATTTTTACTTATAAAATCCTTCTTTTCTGATCATTAGGTAATTCCAATAAATACGAGCATGTAACAAATAGTTAGGAACGTCAGCTGTATTTTATCTCAGCTTGACTCACTGCAGGAAAGCATAAATTTGATGAAGGCTGTTTCCCCAAAACTACTCACTTCCTTGAGAGCCAGATGAAAGATTAACTTAGATGACAATGACTTACCACAATTTATTTTTGACAGTAGTGGTTTTAACAAAGTGCTAATACAGTTTTTCAGAATGAATCCTTCTTAAATATGCATTATTTTCCAGTCAGCATATCCTATAATTAGAAACACACGTATATACACGAAAATTTTGATATATTACTATAGTTACTCTATAAAATTTGTTGGTGTCAAATCTGAATTTGGATTTGGGTGAGTCTGACAGATTATTCCCAGTGATTCCGCTGGGTGCCCACCAAGTGAGATTCAACATTATTTCTGCAAGTCCTAGCAGGATTAAGTTTTCTAAATGGATAGAAGGTATTAACATCCTGGCTGTTTTCCACTACATTTCAACTATCAGAGAAACCGAATGTGACAGTTCATAAAGAGGAGTTTAAAAAATGGCATTAAAAATATTACTGACTTTTGCATGTTTATTCAGTTAGATTCTGCAGTATACAACAGAAAGAATGCAGCAGGTTATGTTACTGATACTGTTGCAAGGACCCAAAACTGATTCTTCTACCCTTTCTTCTCATAACCACTGCAATACTTTGTTTGAGAAGGTGTGGCCATGTTGGTTACTCAGGTAAAGGTCAGAATGCTTATTGGTTTTAAATATACTTTTCAAAGAAAGTTTACACAGACAGCAATAAAGACAAAGTAAATAAAATGAGAAATGTTTATTAATAAGTCCCTCCACCTCAATCAACCAAAGAAAAATCATACCTTAAAATACTGTTGTGACATATCTAAGGTTGGCTATGTTGTGAATTGTGTCTATCCATCTAAATGTCCTTGCAACCTTTCAGTTTTAAGTAGCATCTGAAATATGTTATGAAGATGTTGACTATGAAAACATCTGAATATGAGGATGTTGGTTCATCTTTGCCCTTTTAGCATGTTAACATTTAATTCAAGTAAAACATGATGCAATCTCTAGCAAGCCTTTTGTTTATCCTCTCGTGGACAATGCAGTCGAGACAGTCTTCTACTGAGGACAGTAGTTTAAAGTCTTGCCAGTTTTGTTGATATTTCACATATTCCATACATTCTGTAGTTTAGCTTAAATAAGACTGTCATTCGTGGGCTTTATTCTTGTTTCAGGATAAATTTAAAAGGATACACTAAAGAAAACTAAGAAAAAAATAGTAAAAAAAGCTACAACATAATGGAGGTACATAAATTTGAACTAAAAGAAAGCAAAATTTAGGCTGGATACAAATGACCCATTACTGAAACTTAAAAAAAAAACAAAAAAAACAGTGATACATGTTTCTACTTTTCTACATTGCTGACATAAAATGCGACTTACATCTACGATGCACTCTGTAATATTTTGAAATGATTAAATGTGTCATTAAGAGACTTGAAATCTTTCCATACATGCATATGTTTTTCCTCCACGAAATGGAAATGAAAAAAAGCGAGAATATTTCCTTATTTCTTGAAAGACCATGTTAAATGGGTTCCTTTATATTACTTGCATTCATTTTTAAGATTGAAATCGTTCCAGAAAATATATAAACTCTCTCTGCTGAAGAAGATTATGATTTTTATAGTCAATGTACATATCCAAATTGTAAATGTTTGGGCCTAATCTTTGACCCAACAATACCATTTCATAGGACTCCAAGAATTCTTCCATAAAAAGTAAAAGCACCAACATGTAATGACAAAATGTACTATTTGTTATGTGCATTACCACATAGCTTGACAGCACAAAACAACTTGGAACTTAACAAATGTTTATCAATGAGTTTGAGTGAATAAATTATGGTACACTCACAGTACACATTACTAGGCATCTAGTAAAGATGATATCTTTTATGTAATAGACAGACAATGTATTGAAAATTTTGCAATTAAAATTTACTATATGTACTATGTGGTATATACATAGAATGAAATAGCATGCTGCTTTAAAAAGGAATGAAATTCTGATACATGCTGAAATATGCATGAACTTTGAAAACATTATGCTAAGTGAAAGTAGCCAGATACAGAAGGATTAAGATTGCATGATTCCATTTATATGAGGTACCTAGAATAGGCAAATTCATAGGCACAGAAAGTAGAATAGTTTGCCAGGATCTGAGGGGCACAGGATATGAAGGGTTATTATTTAATAGGTACAGAATTTCTGTTTGGGATAATGTGAAAGTTCTGAAAATGGACAGTGGTGATGGTTGTATAATATTGTGAATCTACTTAATACCAGTGAATTGTACACTTAAAAATGGTTAAAATGGTAAATTTTAGGCTATTTTACTACAATAAAAAATTTAAAAGCCTATAAAATCTACTACAAAATAAAGCACAAATTTACTTCATATTGAGAACATTATGAAGTTTCCATGAAATTTCACTTATTTTAGAAGCTTATATACAGTTATTATCATATTTTGGGCACAAAAAAAGCTATTTGAGGGAATAGAAAGAAAGCAACAGTTTAAGTTGTCCTCTTGAATTTTCTATCTTTCTATCTATGTCTCTTTTTTTTTCTTCCTAGGTTAATGTCATTCTTGTCATACCTCTGAATACCAGCATCAGCAGAAACCATGTTAGTGCCAGCCCTCTTAAGTATCAGCTAAGAATTTTACTGTGTAGCTCTTTCAGGCTGGCAATTGTTTTAGAACCTAAGAGGGATGAACATAACTTGTCATTCCTTCACTAACTTGGTGAAAGCAAATATATTACTGCAGACAGCATTACCAGAAAAAAATAGTAACTTTGAGGCACATGTAAGTCTATCCTAAGAAACCTAAATATATTTCAAAGTAGAATGCACCAATCAACTGCTGGTAATGTTCTTCTACATTTCATAGTACAGTACTCTGAGGATGAGAACTGTTTCTTTTTTGTAAAAATAATTTTGATTAGAAAACCCTAAATAGATCATTTGGAATGTGTAACATTCAGAGCTCCTTCTGGGATGCCTTTTCCATGAATCAAGGTCCTTTAAGCCACTACTCTCACTGGCACTTGCTTCCTACTCATCTCAGCTGTCTTTGTGCCAGGGCTAGTGAAGGGCTCTCATTTCAGGTCCCCAGCAGGGAGAACAATAGAAAGAGAACCTCATATGAAGAACAGAAAATGTGTGGGCTCAATATAGGACACACATATTGTGAACATGAGCCCATAGTAGAGTTCTTTAGCTATTTGCTATGGAGGGCTTTAGTGGGTCCTTAAACACCCTCAATTGTACGCAAAATTGTACGTGTGTGTGTTGATGTATGTACTTGGGGAGAAGATGCATGACCGAATTATCAAAGGGGATATTTACAACTAAAATTTATGAAGCACTGAAAAGATTATCACAAAACAATTTAAAACTACTCTGATAGTTTTGACCTTATGTATTTAGAGTGCTTTTCTTCACTCCGCAACACTTCAAAGAGCAATGTGGTAGTGTGGAAAGAATCCCTACCATTTAGGTGACATCTCTGAGCCGTACTTTTCTCAATGCAAAATTAGCATATAGTAGAAGCATTAAATGAGACACCAGAGATGAAAGTCCCTAGCAGAGTGTCCTAAAACAAGATTAGTGCTCACATGGGTAAAGTGCCTTCCCCTGCTTAGAATGCAAGCACCTTGAAAGCAGGTACAATGTCTTCTTCAAAGATTTTGTTATGCTTACCATGCTTTTAAAATATATATGTGTTCACATACATTTAAGGGCATGTAAGCTCACACCACCATTTGTTGAATACAGTTATTTGAATATACTTTCACTATATTTACTATTATATAAGGATTTTTTTTTTTTAAGAAAAAAACTAAATTAGTATTTGCTCATATATTGAGAGCCTAACTTGGTTGGTGGAGAAGGGTAGGTAAATAGATATATATATACCCCCAAGAAATAATAATTCATTTCTTTGCTAAAATCAAGTTGCAAATGTCTACTATGACATAACTAGGCATGTACACTGTGTTGCAGGTGATAAAAGGTTGTCAGTACAGGTCCTGCTCTCAAGGACTATTTTAGAAGAGCAGACAAAACATGTTCACAAGAAGGATAAACCAGGATAGAGAGTGCTACAGGAATTTAGACAAAGGAGAAAGCACATCTGATAGGGGAAGGAAGGTGGGTATGGGGAAGGCTTCATGGAAGAGGCAGTGTCTGATGTGAGCAAGGTTTCAATAGGTAGTAGCACGGGCTAAAGGAACAAATGAAGACACATGGACATGCTATCAAGGAGCACAAACTGGAAATAAAGGTCCCTTGGTTTAGGCTGAGCATGGGGTACTTTAAGGAATTACCGAGAAATGAGATTAAGATGTCTCAAGGTACCTGGTACAAATTACTTATGAATAATACTTTTTAAACACAACTATTTAATTCAAAAAGAACATAGAATAGAATTTACAAATAAAGACATCATGAACAGGGTGAAATATTACAGAAATGTGACAATTAAGAGGTATGGACAACTTTCAAAATAGCATTTCTTTCTACCCATTCTCAGTGGAGGCACTGGTTGGATAGAAATGACGTTTCTTCTTCAGCCTACTTACCCTTACCTTTTTTTCTTTTTCATTTTTCAAAATCTCAAGATAAGCCTATTTCAATTGCAGCTTATAGCAGTAAAGCAGTACCAGAAAATGTTGTTTTGTTATGAGAGGGCAACTTTTGACTCCTAAATTTGTACTAAGTTGCCAATAGCACTGACTGCCGGTCAGTCTAAACATTTTTTACGTGATTAAAAAGCAATAGATTGGCTTCGATTCTATCTTGTCAAATCTGTGAAAGTGCCTGCAGCTCATTTAGCATCTAATCGTGCATATCCTTCTATTTTTCATTCCTTCTTTATTTCTGAACACCAGCCAATTGATTTTTCCTTTCCCTGGGAAGTGTTTATAGAAAAGGAAATAAAGTCATAAATCAGTTTCAGACAAAAAAATCATACAGGTATTTACACTTAGGGCTTCGAATTTAGAAAATTTCCCCAAAATTGTTTAACTATAACAAGGTCTAAATTCAGAAATTCCTTAAATTTAATTATCTTCCTCAGTGGCACCAAAATAAAAGTTAAATTTTCTAACTTGCTTTCTTTCTTCCCAACAAGGTTTCTCCAACTCCAGTCCATAACTTAGTGGATTAATCTCACCTGTAAAATCACTGCATTAGGTAGCACCAGTCCTCTGATCCTGATCCTATTTCTTGCTGAAGGTTCATTTTCTTCAGAAACCAAATAATAGACACTTTCAATTCTAACCATTATTGGGATACTCTTATGCATTGCTCTTCAACAGAGAGTGACTCTTAACATTACAGAAGTGTTTAATGTAATTCTCAGATCAATTACACTAATCTGTAATTTCATATACCTTGGACTAATTTATTAAAAAGAATTATTATATTAACATTTGTCATTACTTATTCTTCAGAATAATGATTTATATTGTTAAGTAGTTTAATATTAGGAAAGAAAGGTGGTAGAATAGAAGGTTTTGTTGTTGATCTTGTTCTTTGTTACCTCTTCTAGTTGGTGTACCTGAGTCACAATTCTACAGTCTTGAAAATGTAATATTTTAAACCCAACCAATGCTCAGCACAATAACAATAAACAACAAAAAATTGGTCCTGAGGTTTTCAAGATCTCAGGGGACAGTTCCTGGATTGGGCCTCTTTGTAGTGGGCTTTGCCCACCCCCTCCACTCTCTCTGCCTCATATACTAAAGGTGGAGACAAAGAAATTCAGATCCTTTATAAAAAGAGAATTTGTAATCAGAAAAGCAACAATAATACATAATAGAATTAAGACGATTTTTCAGATCTTTGTCCAAAAGCAATATTGAAAAGAGGAAGGTCAGCAGAGGTAAATTTATCTATAAACTCTGCCCCTCTTTTTTCACTGATCTTCTATTCTAACTTGCTAAAATAAAATTACACGGCTGTTGTGTCACACCATCTCTCTAATTTCAAGTTTAAAGATAATAGAGGTCCTTTTAGATAGAATATTGGTACACAGACACCTCGCAATCTGGCTTATTGCAATTGTTCTGTGTTGGTGAAGTGGCACATTTGTAATCCCCATAACAGCCATCTTAACCATTTCACAGCATATTCTTCAAATGTACATCCTAGGTGGCCACAAAAATAGGCACTTGAGCTCAGTAGCAAGGGGTCTGTGGGGGATATCCTAGGACAAGTTGTAGGAACCTGTAAATGGGGAGACTTAAGGACTTAAGGAGACTTAAGTATGCACAAATAACCCGAGGCTTAGGTTTAGGTGGGGCAGCTCCTTTAGCTTTTGACTGCTTATGGGGAAAGCCTCTCTGAAAACTCTTTTGAGGTTATTGGGGAATTCTAGGGCAAACATGCTGTTTGCTTTTGGGGAAGATTTGCCACAAATCCCAACAGCTAGTTGTCTCACAACCCAGCCGCACTAAAATAGCTTCAACAGACACTGGATAGACAGGCATCACATTTTTACTCCCACCTATGCCTATGCATAGAGAGCCTTCCTCACACCCAATATATTCTGTTGGTCCTCTTAACCCTGCTGGCAGCCGCAGTGACTACAATGAAGGAGTTACGGGAATCCATGTTGGTACTGGGCTAAAAGCAGGATTTTCCATTCCATGTATTTCGGGGAGAGACTCAGGTGGTATTATATAGAGCAAATGCCCAATACGAAATGCTGTGTGAGCAATGCCCTTTCTGGGTCCTTGACAAAATAGTCATGGACCCCGAGGCGGTGGACGCGAGCTGACAAGAGTTAGCCTGTGAATGGGCACATCTCTGAAAACGATCAATGAAATGATTGACAGAAGATATGGTACACGGAGAAGCGATGTCAAGTGCTTCTCAACCCAAGCTGAATTCCGGCAGATAAGAGAAGTTTCTCCTCCAGATAAAGCCTCTTTCTAAAGGTTCAATCTTGAAGCAAGTGCTCTGACATTGAGATTCCATTCTGATGACTGGAAAGGGAGAGAACCGAGGACGACAGAAAGAGAGGGAAGACTTGCTTACTTCCCCAGGCTACTGCCAGGGACCTGCTGCCCCAGAACCGGAAAATAATTCAGCGAAGGGAAAAGGCAGAAAGGTGGAAGAGCGACTCAAATTATGTTACATTTCCAATCCTCTTTAGTGTCTAAACGAACCTGGCACTGAAACGGTCGATCATCTTTAACAGGGTGCAGAGGTCGAACGCCTTCTTTGTTCGCCCGGTCCCACCGCTCCTCCAGTCTCCCGCACTTGTCCGATCGACATTTCAGCCCCGGTAGCTGCTCCTTTTCCCGCTGTACAATGCAGCAGGGTTATCCCCCTTCTTCCCTCTGCACCGCGAACCCTGTATTAACCCAGCCGAAAGCACCGCGCCGTGTGGCCAAGGCTCAGAAGAGCCGGGCTGCTTACCTTCCCCGGGCGGAGTCAGCACAGGTCCCGGGCGCCCGCTGTCCCGGGCGGCAGCCCCGCCGGCCGGGCCGAGTGCGTGGTTAGCTGGCGCCGGCTCCCGCCCCACCTGCCAGCTGCAGCTGCCGCTCCCGCCGCCCAGCTCCGGCCGCATGAAGTCATCCCCCGCCCCGGGTCGGATCACCCCATTGTGCGCCAGCCGCAGGGGGAGCGGCACCGCTCCCGGCCGGGGGGAAGGGCGCCCGGGAACTGCGCCGGACGAGCGCTGCCCCTCCGGGTTGCAGGTTTATTTTCTATCAATGCTTTTACAGATGCAGCATCGCTGGGTTGTGGACAGAGAGAGAAGAGCCGGAGAGGCTTTCTCCGCAAAGCGTTTTTCCTCCGAGCGCTCCCCTGTTACTCCGGCTGCATGGACAGCTCCATTCGACTGTGTGGGTTTCCCACCCTCTTCATCTTATCAGTATTGTTCATTTCGCTGAATTTGAGAGCGGGGATTGTCCTTTAAGATAAACATTCAAACATTCCGAAAATGTTTTAAATTGGTAATCGATCTTTCTAGACCCCTTCTCGCACGCTCCACCTCCCTTCCAATACACACACACGCGTACGCGCGCGCACACACGGCCAAACCACTCACAATCATGAAAGCTGGGACCTCTCGCCCTGGCGCCTACGTAATAGAACGGGATCTCCCAAAGGAGTGGATAAGTGGGGCCGACCAGAGAGAGCACTGAAGGAGACAGAGAGGGGTCGCCCCAGAATTCTGGTGCTGTTCAGTGGTGCACGAGCGGACAGATGTTTCCTCTGACACCCTTTCCTTCCCCCTCTCCTCCGCCGCGCCCCCTCCCTTCCCTGCCACCTAATTGAGCAGACTGCTCTGGTGACAGCTATAACGTTTGGAAACCTAGAAGCAGAGTCCACATTAACAGATGGCTGCATCTTTTTCTTTCCCAAAGAATTCATCCGAATTTGTCTTAGGAGTAAAATAAGCATATAAGACTCCAAGGTTGGGTTGTCTCTCTCTCTCCCTCCCTCCCTTCCCATTCCCCCACCCCCAATGCGCTTCTTTCCCACATATCAGCAGTTCAGGGGGGGTTGGGTGTTCCAGAGAAAAATGGCCGTGTGGTTTGCCCTCTTTGCAGCTGAGCCAGGGTTTCTTTTTCAATTGTTGAGTCATTTCCAAGTACGGAGGTTCCTTGACACTAGGGTTCTGTGGAGATGGAGTTCCCTCATTTAACTTGCCCTGCTCTTGGAATTGCCCATCACTAGGTCCAGGCCAGTTTTACCCTGTGGATTTGTCCAGCAGCCTAAACAGTGGAATTGTGCAAGGCCAGGGAAACACCTTTGCTAAATGAAGTGTTCTCATCCCTCTGTTTATTAGTTTCAAAATTGGGAAGTAGTGTAGCAACAGAATTCCAAAAAAAACCTCAGAATTTTTGGCCCTAGAATGTATGCTCTTTGAAAGTTGAAACAGCCTAGTTCCCCTCGCTGAGCCTCACTTTTACAAAATTAGGTCACAAATATTGCCATAGAGCAAGGGATTCTCAATCTGTTTCAAAAGGGGTATGAATACGAATATATTTCAGGAGTGTCAAATTTGGATGGGAAAATTACATCTTTAGTTTCACTAACCTCTAACTGAATTTTAGCATTTATCATGTCCTTTAAATATAAATGTAGGCAACAAACCCCAAGAATATTAGGAATACCTGTGACTTTGTCCCCAATAGAAAACACCAGTAATTCCCTATTGCAGCTTTTATAGATATATCAAAATATCACTACTCTGATGTTATAATCAAATCATCACTCTTTTATTTAACAGACTATTTTTTTTTCAATGGGTTTTTATGTACAGAACATTTGAGGAAATAGCACAGCTGTAGGAATATACCCTGCTCCCATTTTCCTTATTAACATTTTACACTAATATGGTAACTTTGTTATGATTACTAAACCAATATTGATAACATTATCATTAACTAAAATCTATACTTTATTCAGGTTCCCTGGTTTTTTCCTAACATCCTTAATTCCATTCCAGGCTTCCATCTAAGATGCCACATTACATTCAATTAACATGTCCCCTTAGAATCCTCTAAGCTGTGATAATTCCTCAGACTTTTCTTGTTTTGGACCTTGACAGTTTTGAGAAACAATGACCAAGTGTTTTGTAGAATGCCCCACGATTGCTATTTGTCTGATGATTTTCTCATGATAAGACTGGTGTTGTGGGTTATTGGGAGGACAACCACAGAGATAAATTTCCATTTTCATCACATCATATCCAGCTTATATACTATCAATGTGATTAATAACTGTTGATGTTGACCTTTATCACCTTGCTGAGGATGTGTTTGTCAGATTTCTCCACTGTAAAGTTATTTTCTAGCCCATCCATCTTGTACTTGGAATAAAGTCAAAAGCCTAAAGCTAAGGAGTGGGGAGTAATGCTCCACCTCCTAGAGGATGGAGAACGGACATAAAGTATTTGGAATTCTGCACAGGAGATCTGTCTGTTCTTCCCCAAATATTAATTTATTCAATTATTTATTTATATCAGTAAAGATTCAGGGGTATTTATTTTATACATTGGGTAATAATTCAATACTACTTTATTTTGTTGTTCAGATTATTCCAGCTTTGGCCTTTGGGTGCTTTTTTGGTTGACTTCTGTGCTCCTTTGACTTACCCCCTTTGATATGTGAGTGTATGTGTGTGTGTTTGTGTTAACAATTCCATACCTTCTGGCATTATAACGCACTCTAGGCTCATCTTGTACATTTCCTGCTCCAAACCTAGAATCAGCCATTTTTTCAAGAAGCCCTGATTTCTTTTATTAGAGAATGGTCACAGAAAGCAAGAAAGCAAAGAAAAATATGTGTATCTTACCCACTTATACACACATATCTTCAAATACTTCTTTATGTAACCATCTGTATCTATATTAAGCTAAAAATGAGTGCAGATTGATGTCTCCAACTTTAATCCGTTAACACATAGATCATTATAGCCTCCTTCCCTTGCTTATTTGTAAATTTCCACTCCAATAGTGAGAAATATAGCCCCAACCATCCCCCATTTATTTACTTAATTGTTCATTTGCAGAGTATATGTATAGCAATATCAAAGCTGTTAACCCATTTCGCCATCACAATTTTTAAATATAGTAGTTAATAGAACCCTCCTATATCCTATTTATTGAGTTTAAATGCTCATATATTTCTATATGATGAATTTTGTTTTTAAAATATTTTGATAACTGCATTTTGAAATTGATAGTTTCTTTTGCAAGTTTTCATATTATATTTTATTTATTTAAAAGCATTATTTTGAGAGGGGTTACATAAGCTGCCCAGGTTGTCAAAGGGGTCCACGGCAAGAAGGAGGTTAGAATCTCAATCACAGAGGATCACCGCGAGGTATAAGTGGCTGAGACATCGCGTAGTGCAGAACTTTGGGGTAGCTCACACTCAGTAAGTGTTATTCTTGCCCACTTGGGCAGGCTTTCATCTCCTTTGAAAGTTCTAAATACCTTAGGAGAGAGAACATGCTCAGCCTTAATAATGTATAATTTAGTTGAACAAGTTGCTAGGTATTGGGTGTTGTAGATAAAGGGCCATATAAAGTAAAGACGAGAGAGGACGAGGAGGTTAAGGGAACCAGAAGACTGGCTGACTCTGCTTAGAAGTTTTGTAGTTGGACAGACTTGGGTTTGGATCTTTACACTCACAGCCTGACTTTGTCTTGTTTTTTGAAATGAGAACTGTGGCTGTTACACAGGTTTGTCCTAAGAAAGAAAGATCTTTAACTTTTCCAAAGCAGTGGAATGTAAGTGTGGAGACTTGGGACAGTAACAGTCCATGTTTTCTTGACCTTCCTGGTGCAGTTCTCATTCTGTGAAGCCAGACTTCCTGGAGACAAAGACAGTTGCTCATGATATAATATAGACTCATCTATCAAAGTACTCTTGCCAGGTGCTTTCTATTTATGGAATGGATATCAGCGTGTTGAGGGTGCTAGGAAAAAACCCAAAAGTTAAAGACATTAAATGGCAGAATTTAACTGCTTCAGATACTAAAAGCATCGTAAGTGGCATAGGAAAACTGGAAAGAAAAAGAAAAAGAAATGTAAAATGTCTTATGTCAACATACAGGATTTGAATCTGTCTTCCTGGATCTTGCCATAATACACACACACACACACACACACACACACACACACACACACACACACACACACACACAAATATACAAATATATACAAAATATGTATATACACCAAATAGTTTAATTTAATGAGTAAAATAGGGTGAAAGAGATCTTTTGGTTTTTGTTTTTTGGTTTTTTTTTTACTCTATAACTTTTCATTGCATAATCTTTTTTTAAGAGCTAAACTTTGGATCTTGACTTTGAGGCCTGCACTGTTTCCTTTCTGATTTTCTTGAAATAGAGATCAAACGGTCTAATGATGTAAGGAGTCTCAGCATGGGACAATGTGAAACCAGAGCCAGCTGCCCTGTGTGCCTGGAGCTGTCAGCTGTTAGCACCACTCCTTTGGGTTTAGGGAGTCCTTCCAGAATGGGCTCATTTAAATGCAAATACTCTATCTGGAAGGGTAACTGAGTAACTCATTAGCAGCCATTAACAATTTAGCAGAGATTAGTTTCTCAGATTTATTATTGAGAGGAGTTGTCAGGCTGATTTGGCCACAGCATCTGTCACCCAATGGGTGACTGCCAGGTCTCTTGCTCTCATCACTCCATAAGGGTCTGCTTGGTCTACTAGAAAAGAATTGGGCACTTAGTGCATGACAAATAATATTGTTTTACATAATTCTGACTTATGAGAAAAGGTAGAAGGAGGAATTCTACGGTAATAGTATTTTTTGTGTGTTGTGGCTGCTAGGCTTGTGTTGATGAATCATGCCCTACAGAAGTCTTACAATTTTACAACAAAACATCTGCTCTTTTAATGAGGCCAGAAAGTATATCATGTAAAATAAGTACAAATGTAATTCAGGGATAGCAAGGCTAGCAATAGAAAAAGAGTCACATTCAAGTAATTATAGATAGACTAAGAATTTCCTGTATGAATATGAAAACACTATACAGGGTACAAAAAACTATCAATTATATGAAGATTGGTATTAGATATTGGAGAGCATCAGCACATATAACAGAAATAGGACAATGAAAGAAGGGGCAGTGACTATAAACGGAACAGAAACCATTTCTCCAGGCAGTGCTAAGAAATCACCTGGTTTTTACTGGTAAGAAGTTGACATATAATTCCAAATCTGTACTTTATGGCTAATATACTGTAATTGAAACTCTATATTTAATTATGAAATGTCTATTTGCTTAAGTGAAATACTTATTAAATGGCATATGACACATTCAATAGCATGTGTAGGTAATTCTCAAGTAAACCTTTTTTAAAAAATCATCATTATGAAGTTATGAGATCAAATAATCTATTTAGGGGCCGGCCCTGTGGCTCACTCGGGTGAGTGTGGCGCTTGGAGCTCAGTGGCGCTGAGATCGCCAAGGCCGTGGGTTCGGATCCTATATAGGGATGGCCGGTGCGCTCACTGGTTGAGCGCGGTGCGGACGACACCAAGCCAAGGGATACGATCCCCTTACTGGTCACAAAAAAATAAATAATAATCTATTTAGGCAAAGCTTTTACATATTTTTCACCTCAAGTCTTTCTAAGAATACGATGAAACCAATAAAATCTCCCTCTCAAGAAAAGTTCACTTTAATAAAAACATTTTTATAGCAATGAAGACTATTAAATAATATTTATAAAGAATTTTGTTTTTATCCTCATTTCTACAAGAATGTAAGAGAGATATTCCATTTCTTATTAAATCCTATTTAGGCTAATAAGTTTGATTAAACAATAAGTTTTGTTGGGGTCAAGGGAAGACATCCCTTTCAACTCCCTGAAGGTTCTCTGAAAAATGACTTGATAAGCACAGATTAATACGAAGAAAAGGCATAATAAATTTTATTATATCATAGTTTTACATGACATGAGAGCCTTCAGAATGAAGACCCAGAGAGGTAGGGAAAATTGGCCACATTTGTACTTAGGTGCTATGAAGCAGGCACAGCCATGTAGAAATGTGATTGGACAAGAAAAGTATGATCTAATGCTAATCGACAGTGGGAAAACCCAGCAAGGCCTGTTTGTTCAGATTCTTCTTGGCCTCTCTGTGTAGCATTCCTTCCTCCCGGTTATGGGGCAGGACTCTTTCTGGGTCTTATGATGTGCAATCAGAAAGGGTAGGTCAGGGAATTTCTTTATGGCTAGCTCCAAGACAGAGAGGCAGGGGAGAAAGATTAGAGTATATCTATGACCTGCCTTGGGGAAGAGGGATTCTAGTTTCTGTAGCTTGCCTCCAGGGAGAATGAGGCTTAGAGACAGGAGGGCAGGAAAAAGTCAGAGGAAATCTTCTCTTTTGAGGCCTTCACTTTGGGACATCGCTTTCTGGGCCCCAACAGTTTCAATCAACTGTGTTTAGTCATCAGACAGGTTGATATTCAGCAGGTATTTATGGAGTACCATGTACTGGTATTACTGTTCTAATTACTGGTGATGCAGCAGTGAACAAATAAATCTCTTCTTCATAGATCTTATGTTCTAGTGGAAAGAGATGACCAGTAAATATGGCATGTTAGTTGGTGGAAAGGGCCGTGAAGAAGCAGAGTAAGAATGCGGGCATGACGGCAGTTACATAAGGTGGTCAGGGGACATTTGGGCAGTGATTTGAAAGAAGTGTGAGAACAAGACATACGAACACATTGAAGGAGAAATTTGGCATATGCAAGTAGGTGCTCCAGAAACTGGAGGGTTAGATTGCTAACAGTGAAATGATCAAAGCGGGAAATTGTTGGGAGATGTTAGAGAGGTAGGTGAGTGAAAGAGCCTTTTAGACAGTGAATTTTGGAGGATTAGGACTTCTATTTTTGGACTTGCTAGATTTGTGATTATGACTAGATCTTAGTGGAGATGTGAAGCAGACAAGTGGATATACTAGTCTGAAATTTATGGGAGTGATGTCATTTCTGTAGACGAAAATTTGTGAATTATCATATTTAAAGTCTTTAGACCAGATGAAATTACTTTGGAAGTAAGTGTAGACAGAGAATAAATGATGTTGAAAGACTGAGTCATGGAACACTCCAGAGGACCCAGCAGAGAGCATGAAGAAGTAGGTAGAATTGTTCCAGAAGCAAAGTGCCGAAGGCGTTAGAAGGAAGAGAGAGTGATTATTGCTCCTATTTGTTCCTGCACTGCTAGTAGATTGAGATGAGAACTGATAATTTAGTATAGGAGTTGGCAACATAGAAATAACTAATTACCTTAATAAGAATAGTTTCTGTATAGTGGAGTAGACAAAAAAAAGTAAATGAAAGGAAGAGAAGTAGAAAAATTGAAGACAGTTATCCTTTGGAGCAATTTTGTTGTAAAAAAGAGCAGAGCAATGAGGCAATCATTAGAATGGGAAATGGGAATAGAAAAGGATATTTTTCCTTTAAGATGGACAGCTTTGTATGCTGATGGGAATATTTGGTAGAGAGCAAATAATTGATGATACAGGAAAGAGGATATACTATAGAAGAGATGTCTTTGAGCAGGTAAGAGAGAAGGAATCCAGTGCAGAGCAGAGGATTTGGCCTGAGAGCAGAAGACAAAACATTTCCTCTTCCAAAGAAAGAAGGAAGGAAGAGCATGTGATTTTATATAGACCCAGGTAGGTTGGTAAACTTGATGTTTGGAGCTCTTGAAAGTTCTCTTCTGATCCTCCCTCTATTCCCAGTGAATTAAGCAACACCTGAAAATCTAGAGAGAAATAGGTGTTGAGGATGTGAGAAAAGAAAGTTTTGAAATCATTGCTTAGAAAAGAGGAAAAGAGAATTAATTAGCACTGAGCTGTCTAATAAGTACTAAAAGTTCATTTGGGGTTAATGGTTATGAATTTAAATGAGACCAATTAGCAAGGTTGGTGGGTTTTCTCCAGCCATGTGTAGTGCTTGGTGTAGGTGCTCAGTTGATATAGGGTTCTGTTTTGCTTGTGTTGGCATTTTGCACAGCCAGTACAACTGAGGTGACAGTCAAGGGAGTTGAGGGTGAATGCAGCTGAGCAATTCTAATTTGAACCCTAGACTCTGATCTGGGTAAGCAGGGAACTAAGGAACTGGACTGTGAGCACTAACTAGTCTCACACTTGCTTTTGACATTATGTTGGATCACAGGGCTGAATACCCTGTGTGAGGATGGAGTTAAAGTAAGATACCCTCCAAATTGAGACCAAAGAAGGAAGTGGGCAGATCCATTTAGAGATATAGAGAAATATTTATTAATGGGGGTGACTTACAGAATCTTATCAGCAGATGAGAGCTATAGCTCTCTGCAGGTTAGACAATGTTTATATAGCAAAAGTCCCCATTACTAAAAGAAACTTCAAGGAAACATCTTAAGAAAAATAAGTTGATAGCATCATTCAAGTGTCTACTGATTCACAAGGTGGTGGTGGGGGAGGGGTGTCTTTTGATGTTAGTACTCAGACCACCAATGGCACCTGCTGTAATAAATCATTCATTCCCTGAAACCTATGTTCCTTTTACAGTTTGTCCTAAGGTTAAGGTATAATTAGCCAGTGAAGAGGAATGAGGTTAAATGAGGTTACATCGTGCAGTGTATGCATTTATTGAAACAACACACTGTACCCCACAAAAATAAATATAAATAAAATCGAAAATAAAATAAAATAATAATAAAATAAACAAAAAGAAGTCAAGATGGCAGTCAGGACACAAAATGGCATTAGTTTTGTTCACCCTCTAACACCTGACTCAGAGCAATATATTAAGAATAAACACAACTAGAACACCTTGTAGTTCACTCTGTTATACAGGAATAATTCATCTTTCTTTTAGCTGAATTCCTCTTTGTAATGTTTTGACATCATCTTAGGTGAGGTATGCATTTTAGGAGCAATGACATCATCTTAGGTGAGGTATGCATTTTTTATAAAGTTTTTCAGAAATGTACTTTACAGGGCCGAGCCCGTGGCGCACTCGGTAGAGTGCTGTGCTGGGAGCGCGGCGACGCTCCCGCCGCGGGTTCGGATCCTATATAGGAATGACCAGGTGCACGAACTGGCTGAGTGCCGGTCACGAAAAAAAAAAAAAAAGAAATGTACTTTACAGAGCTACTTTAAAATTTTAAAGTTGTCAGAATAGAAATAAGTATAACAGAGCTTGCAGTATTTTCAAGCACTTATTTCTAGAGAGACATTTACATGACTTTATTACACCTGACTCCAACTCTCAGATGTATGGTACTTCTACTGGCACTGAAAATAGGAATAAAAAATCAAACTTACACAAATGCTTTATCTTCAAATAGCTATGCTAGCATTGTCTTTCTAATATGGGCTTAATGTATTACTGATTCCACTTTGATTTTTTTCTCCAGTGAATCCAAGTTATCATTGCTAATTTCCCCTCCATTGTGCGTATGCTGCATGTTTGCCCCCTCGTGGATGATTGTTGAACTGTCAACATGAGTGCTTATTTTTATAGGAAAAGACTGAACGTGCAGATATTGTGGTAAATGAAAATTATTTTTTAAAAAATGTTGTGACTGTACAATCAACTTCGTTAAAATAAAAAAATGAAGAAAAAATGTTGTGACTGGCTAAAAGAGGTTAAGTCATTGGATGTTTAATCCTCTTCTATTAGTTTCCATACATTTGGGATTAGGTTAAGAACCACCTTTTAAGTTTGGAAGAAGATGAAGAACTTACTCAGAGAAATTCAAATTTTGACACTATTTTTAAATATGAGAATACAGAATTATAAAGCTAGTCTCATCCTTATTTAAACATTAAAACCCTTAATGTTTGCACATTAACTGAGAAAGATATGATGGACTTTCAATTAGTTTGAGGTCATGTAAACACAAATGCAGGGGAGCCTGCCACTGATTACTCTTCACTTGTTAGGGTTGCATATGGAATTATGCACATTAAGCAAAAGTCCTCTGTTAAGATTGTGTGCACATCAATGTGTCTGACCTTTTATTAAGAGTTTTCTATACTATATTAGAAAAAATAACTTCAATGTGCTTAACAAAGCATTTATGATTTGGCTCCTAGAGAGCAAGGAATGTCATTACAATCATTTCTTCTTTATTTACTACTTCATTCATTTAAAAAAAAGTCCTATTGACCACTTACTATGTGGTTGGTACTATATTAGGTTCTGGAAATAAGATTCTGTTTCTTTCCTCAAAAGAGCTGCAGTCTGATGTAGGGACAAAAATTGTAATAAAGTGTTGTAAGTTTTTACTGCAGAAGTTTGTACACAACACAAATGCAAACAACATATATTGTTCATTCTAGAGGAGTAGTTCAGACAAGCTTCATAAAGCAGAGGTCCTAAGATACCTTGGGAGGTATTTCAACAGATGGAGTTCAAGAACCGAGGGTGAGAAGGCAAAGTCAAGTTTAGCCTTAGAGAGCAAATGTGCAAGATGTAATCCTGTGGTGTATTCACCCATTCTTATTAAGGGCACCTGCGCGTAACTTCATCATCATCATCATCACATTGACAATTAGTAAATTATTATTGCCACGCAGTCAAATAAACCCTTTCTTAAATGTTTTCTATCATGCACCTATGATTTCAGTATTGTAATTATTCTCATTTTACACATAAGTAAATGAAGCCTTAGAGAAATTAAGTGAGATGCTTAAATCTAGATGTTACACTTTCAGTTCCATTCTTTGAATCTCTGAACTTTGCTGGCTAGGATAATTTGCCTGTACTAAAAGCTCAAATATTTGTTAAGTATAACAATCTCATGAAAGATAAAGTGAAATAGTCTACTTTGATGTTTATAATACAGGTTGGTAAATGTGGTTAAACACACACAGATAAATAAGAAAGATACACAAAGAATAGAGAAGAAAGCTGTATTATGTATGTGTATTGGGGAAAAAGAGTGCTTTCAAATATCTGACTACTTAGTTCATAGCAGGATATCACATAATGTCATTGTTAGGTAGTATCAATGGAGCAATTTTCATTTCCCTTGTAATATTGCAGAAAGAAAATTCACATTGCCTGCACACTATACATAAGTATATGCTGCAATAACTCTTTAAGAATGAATTACTTTGGGATTTTTCTTATTTATCAATTGTGGTATATGAATCACATTACGTGTGATTGGACGACTGGTAATTTTACATTTGTATTTTCTGCATGTTACAGTAAACAATTCCTTCCAGGTTTAAAAAACCACATTTGACAAATGAGTTATTATGTCGAAGAGAGTGATGAATGCCCTGAAGTGTCTGAAATCTACACTATATGAGAAATAGCTAAAGGAACTGGAAATAGATGAGATGAGACAAGACTAGGAAGGGACTAGGTGTTGGCTCTGAAATATCTGAGGAGTTCTCCTGTGAAAGAAGGCTTAGACTGTTCCAAACCAAAGATTTTAGACCAACGAGACAGGTTTAAGTTGATAAAATGATGATCATTTTAATAATTAGAACCTTTCAACAATAAAACAGACTGCATTTTAAAATTGTAACTCCTTGTCTCAGTGTTTTAGCAGAGTTTGAAGATAAGAAGCTGGAAAAGCAAATTATAAGGACCTTTACAGTGAGAAACTTCTAGGATTTATGATTTTCTAACTCCTGGTAACTTTTTGTCGTCAATGCACTGTACTCTTTATGACACAAGTATATGCTGTCTTATTTGAAATGGCCGCAGTTGATTGTTTTCTGTGCTGCACTTTGCGAATGTTGGAATTGATCTGTAAATCTTATCTTCACTGTTGAATTAGTAATATCCGTAAATGAGATGCTTTTCTTCATAAAGAAATTAAAAAGAAGCTCAGAAATTTCCAAACTAAGTTTTTATTACTCTGTATTATCAAGTTTAATTTACCAAAAAACTTCAAATATAACAAAATGAGTTTCCAAGTAGCCTTTACCCAGCTTCTCCAAATGTTAACATTTTATACAATCATAGTTACAATTATTGAAACCAGAAAATTTACCTTGACACATACTATTAACCAACTTACAGACCATATTTAAATACTGCCTATTGTTCCCTTGTCCAGGTTTAAATCCAGGATCATTTGGTGGAGTTATTTGCCATATAATTCTTCTTCTTAGGATAGTTTCTCAGTCTTTCATGACCTTGAACTTATGGAGAATCCTAGCCAGTTATTTTGTAGAATGTTTCTCAATTTGAGTTTATTTGATATTTTCTTGCAGTTAGACTGAGGTTATGCATTACTTGACAAGAACACCACAGGAGTGATGTTATGCCCTTCTCAGTGCACCATATTAGGAAGTATGAGCAATCCGTATGTCTTATTACCGGGTGATGTTAACGTTGATGACTTGGTTATAGGGACAGATGTAATCATTATTTTCCCTCTATAATTAACTAGAATTTTCTGGGGAGATAATTAGAGATTTTTCAATATTCTGTTTTTTGTTTCATTTTCCCACACTAATTTTATTTTATTTTATTTTATTTTGGCAACGGGCCAGTACAGTGATTGAACCCTCCTTGCCTTGGGTTCAATGTCCTCTCCTAAACTAAATCCCCATTGTATCTGTTGAGGGTAAGGAAATCCTTTTATGGTAATTGAAAGGTGGAGCCTTGAAGAGGTGATTAGATTATAGAACCATGCTGTAGTGAAGGGATTAATAATGATAGTCAGGGGCATGGTTCTGAGGGCTTTAAAAGGAGGGTGCATGTGGAGCTATCTCTTTCTCTGCTCTGTCATTTTCACAATGTGATATTGTGGTATCACTGTTGCCACCACCAAGACCTTCACCAGTTGTGTTACCCAGATTGTGGACTTCCCAGCTTCAGAAATTGTAAGCAATAAATTTCATTTTCTTTATAAAATACCCAGTTCTGTGTATTTTGTTATAAGCAACAGAAATGGACTAATACAACCCTGGGCCTTGATGTTAACAGCACCACACTCTAACCAACTGAGTTAATCAGCCAGCCCACCCACACTAATTTTAGCATCCACCAACAATTCCCGCCTCTAACAATTACTGTGGTGTTTCACAAACGGTCATTTTCTAGTCCCATCATTACTTATTCAGTTATTGATTATAATTTAACTGTAAGGAAAAGCTGTTCTTTCCTATTTATTTATCTATTTATATCAGGATGGACTTATGGATATTTATTTTACTTTTTTTATTGTTGAAACATAATTGATTGTATATATTCATGGGGTACTGATTTGAATATCAATACATGTGCACAATATGTGGTGATCAAATCAGGATAATTACTATAATCATGTTTACATAATGTAATCAATCTTTGTGACCCTTAACTAATTTCGCACTAATCCCTCTCCACTTCTCCCTTTCCCACCTCTAATAATAACCACAGTTCTGTTGTCTTTTTTTTTTGGAAAGTTCAATGTATTATTGTGATTGTTTCTTTCTTTTCTTTCCTCCTTCCTTGCTCCTTCCTTCCTTCCTCCCTCCCTCCCTCCCTCCCTCCCTCCCTCCCTTGCTTCTTTCCTTCTTTCTTTATTTCAGCTTCCACTTATGAGTGAGGACATGAGTTATTTCTCTTTCTGTACCTGGCTTATTTCACTTAACATAATTTTCTCTAAGTTAATTTATCTTGCTGCAAATGGCAGAATTTCATTCTTTTTTACTTATAGATACTCTTTTGCACTTTGCCTCTAAGGTATGGTAGAAATCACTCTATATCAGCTGATGGAAATCTTGCAGATTTTTTTCTTCCTCAGTGAATGGCATCATGATCCACATAGCAACTCAAAGCTAAAGCTAGGAATAATGCTTGATTCTTTACTTTTCTTCACTTTATGCATAGACTGCATCAGGGAGTCCTCTGGAATCTACCTCCAAGCATGTGTGTCTATGCCACCTACATTTCTCCCTTGTTTTATTTGAAGAGCCTCCTACCTAGAATCCCATATGAATCTGATCTCAAAACTATTAATGGTTTTCCCTTGCATCTAAAACAAAATAAAAATCCTTAGCCTTGGAGATTTTAGACCCTGTCAATCTGCCCAGCTGCATCTTGTGTGTATTTCCTCCACACTGGTGTTTCATCATTTACCCAGATATGCTATAAGATTTTCCATTGCAAGGCTTTTGGGTAGGTAGCTTCTTCTTTTAATGTTCTTATTCCTCCTCTTATCTGGCCTGTTTCTTATCCTCTTATTTCAGCTTTAATATCCCCTTGTCCTAGAGACCTTTTCTGTCACCTTTTCTAAAATAGGTCACTCCCCCTCCAGTCATTCTTTATCTAATCAGTTTGTTTCCTTCAGCAACTTTTGTAATCAATAAAACATAGATTGACAGATACATTTTTTACTATCAGAATATTTAACAATTTTTTTAAAATGGTGCCTGTGAGAGCACTATAAGATAAATTTTCTGAACCGTTCACTAAATTGAGGGAGAAATACCGTCATGCATTTTTTTGCTTTACACATTAAAATGAGCTCAAGCTCCCATTTGCCAGTTACTATGTATATCAATATTCCCCTCTTGTGGAAATCCTCTCTCCTGAATGATCCTAAAATTCTGGGCTTAATGCACTTCAAGTGGGAAGCAGTTCAACATTTACCTGAGTATGGCAAACGTGGACTTTGATTAGCTCCTTCTTGTCATCGCTTTTTGATGCCATATTAGGTAGCTGTGGACAAATAGTCTTACGTACTAATTAGATGATGCTGGCCCAAAGTTGATCCAGATCCTTATACACCATATGAGCTTCCAGGGTATTGCTTGTCCCTTATTGAATGACAGAGATTCATTGGACTCTCAGCACTGGAATTCTTAGTTTTCTGGCTATTTATTCCCGTAAATAAGCATTGTCCATAGCTGCACTAACCCAAGTAATCAGAGATCTTTAGGCATTTGCTCCTGTGGATCAAAAGCAACTGACTATTTTCTTTTCCTTGGGATCTATACCGGCAGCAGTTGGACTACTTTATTTTTCAACATTTGAAACACATTTTCATGAGAGCTTCTAATTAAGTTGTATCTAGGAGCTATTAAATACCATGTCATTAGGCTGGTCAGTCATTTCATTTGGCTAGAGTGCACCTTATCACACCAAGGTCATGGATTTGGATCCCCATACCAGCCAGTCACCAAACAAACAAACAAACAAACAAACAAAAAACATGTCTTTAAAAAAGTATTTTTAACATAGAAATTTAGAAAAATTACATCTAATCATGTACTAAAAATAGGATAAAAATCATAATAAATGTGATTTTAAAAAATATAAATAAATAAAATTTTAATATCTATATACATAAATATATATTCACAGTGTATAAGTATGTACATGCATATGTTTATATATGATTAATATGTATATATATGTTGTATATGTATTTCCATCATATACATATATAGGATGTATATGTGTACATGTATATGATGGAGGTAAAAGCACATATTTTAGGTATTAAGAGATAATATTTTTTAAATTTTAAAATACTAAATTTTCTAAATGAATATACATTACATTTATAAATTTTCAAAAATGGACATACTTTCCTCAATTGAAATATGTAAGTTTAAAATATTCTTAGTTTGGTTTATAATAAAAGAAAAATTATAGTTAATTGTAATGGAGGCCAATGGCTTTCCATCTATTTGCCATTTGCACAAATACACACTTGGACCTTTTCTTTTCATGTAAGCTGTATTTTCATATTCATAAACACAAACACAAACACACACACACACAAGTTGTAATTGTTAGTTTAGTCTATTTCCCTTCCATTCCAGCATGAAAAAGTTAGAAAATGAAGTCAAACCAAAAAAACTAAGCTTTAGAAGTACATTTATGTCATATCCTTTCCCTCCAGAATGTTCTTCTAAAGTAGTATTTTCATTAATGGCAGTACAGATTGGATGTTTTCCTTGAACATGAGGAATGGTGATGTAGCCACACTAGAAACTGAATCCAAGCTTTCAAATTCAAATCCTATCTCTAATCATCTATAGTACGCCATAGTGACTAAAAGCATGGGAATTAGAATCAGAGAGATCTGGGTTGAGTCTTTCCTTGCTCCTTATAAGCTTTGCAACTTCATACAAGTCAGTTATCTCTCCATGACTCAGTTTCTTTATTTATAATATGGACATGTTAAAAGTTCTAATATTGAGTTTAAAAAAATGCATATAAGTGCTTAGTACTGCTTGAGACACCTAATAAAGTGACCAGTTAACATTAGTTGGTTTTATAATTATATGCTCTATGCATATAGGCACATTTCTTTGATTTTTCTCATTAAAAAGTATAATACTACATTTTACCTTATGGATCAGTTTTACAATTTATTAAAGTTAATAAGGTAATTTAAAATGTCTAAATATTATTCAATTTTAATTGGCTAGCACCAGTATATGCCTTATATTGACCATTGTGAATAAAAATCTGTTTGTAAAGCTGTCAAATGAGTTGTCAAAACATTTTTGTGTATTGCTTTTTATTGAACCCTAGGTCTTAAGAAGGCATTCTAATATAGTGAGGGATTAACATTTTATACTGTTTAAGAACCAATATCACAGCTGTTCTGTTTTTATTATTAAAGATAAACATTTTCTATTTACTTCCCAAAGTACAAATTTTGAATGTCCTGGAATAAGACAAACTAACCTTTAGGCTAAAAAAAACCAAGAAGCTCAATGCTGATGAAGGGAAGAAGGCAAAGAAGAATAGGGAATGCAGGATTTACTCCTCTTTCAAAAGACGGGCAAGGTACCAGAGCTTTCTACGGAGAAACTGAGGCATGTCTTCATTTCTGAGTTTTGAAAGGAAGAGATGCCCCACATTTAAATATCTGGAGTATATCTTTCATTTAAAAATGAACCTAACTAATCATCTAGAGAAGGAAAAGTAGGTAAAATAGCCTGTCACCACGCCCTTTTTGTGGTGTTAACTGAAACTAGTTATAGGGAATACCATGAATCTAAGAATTCCCCTTGGAAAAACCGGTCTGTCTTTTACACTGGGCTAGCTGGTTAGCTCAGTCGGTTAGAGTGCTGCCTTGCAACACTAAGGTCAAGAGTTCAGATCCCCGTAATAGCCAGCTGCCAAAAAAATAAATAAATAAAAAAGAGTAGTTGCATGTAGCAGTAGGATCTCTAACTGCCTAAATCCCCCTCCCCACCCCGTAAGGGTCCTGTTTAAAGTCAGTCATAACTTTTTACTACATACGTAATTATATAGTTGTATATGCAATATATATATAGTTGTATATGCAATATATAATTGTATATGTATATAATATCAACAGGAAATCCTATCCACAGTTCTTCAATTAGGCCCCCTGTAGTGACATATTTTCCTCTTCTTTCCAAACACTAAGCTATGATACCTATTCTTTTTTTTTTTTTTTTTTGGCGACTGGCCAGTACAGGGATCTGAACCCTTGACATTGGTGTTGTCAGCACCATACTCTCCTAAGTGAGCCAACTGGCCAGCCCAGTGCTTATTTTTCATTAAAGTAAGAAGAAAAAAAAAAAAAAAAAAAGAGAGAGATTGTGAATTTCATCATATTCTTGAGCTACTTAGAGAAATATCAGAAAATCAAAATTTAGGATCATGATTGCTCATTGACTTCATGAAGTCATTAACTATTTATTACTAAAATTTCTATTGTCTAAATATTGACTGGGTTTCATGACATTTAACTAGATTATATTAATAATTTTATAACTTTAAGAATTACAACTTGATACTTTTTCCCATTATTGGCAAATATTTGTTTTAAAAGTTTGTCAGTAAGCAATAGTATTAATTTAAATATGAGCCTTTTGACATTATATTTTGAGTAAATAATATCATTACATTTGAAGATTGACCTATTTTTCACTAATCTTGTTAGTAGGACTGTTCCAAATCATCTCCATTATACTGAAAAGCAAGGATTCTTTTTTTATGATTTTTTAAGGAGATTATGTAGGGTTGATAGACATTCTCTGAAAAACAAGGAGCCTAGGGATCTGCTTTCATAAGAAACATTTCCCATCACTATCACTCACTGTCACCCCATTGCCAAGTCCAGTAGTCAGTTCCCAGAAGTTGTTTTCTAACCTTTTATGAGCATTTGATACAGTCACTCTCTCCCTCCTTGAAGCACTTGCTACCTGTGGCTTTGATGCCACCACCCTCTATTAGTTTTCCTCTGACTTCACTGATCATTTCTTCTGGGTCTCCTGTGTTGGATAGTCCTCCTCTTCCAGACATTAGACATCATCTTTTTACTCATATGCCCTGCCATATGTAACCTATACGGTGTCCTGGAAAGTTGCTGAAATTTCTTATATGCTGTGGCAAAACTGGTGATAAAACTATTGCTTCCCACATTTTAAAGGACAGCAATGGCCGACCTAACTCTATGTCTTATTATATGGGAAAAAAAAAAAATAATTAGAATGCTGTTGTATTGCTGCTTCTTGCTGCTTTCTGCAAGTTCTTCAGGAGAGAGATGAACTCAGGCTACAGCTAGCCAACCTGAAAATGCAGAGGAAAGGGAATATTGCTTTGATGGAAGGAAGAGTTATCTGCTTGCAGCCTACACTCTAAACTGACTGAGAGTACAATAAGTTAGAACCCAACTGTTTTGCTACCTGAAATAGAAGCAGTTACAATTTCAGCAGTAAAAGTCAGATTCAGAGAATATCCTACCACCTGTATCAGTCACCTCTTATGCACCACCTCACTTTCTCTGGACTTCACCTATGATTCCAGCTTCTGCTACAGTGAAGATACTCCAAAGAAACAAAACAAATAACATATATATTTATATCCATCTATATATCTACCTGTATATCTACTTGTATATCTATATCTGTATCAACATCTACATCTATACCTATTATAGGAATTTCTCATGTGATTATGGAAGCTGAGAAATTCTGCAGTCTGCCTTCTGCAAGCTAGAGAACTAGGAAAGTGTGTGGTGTAATTCAGTCTGAGAACAAAGCATGAGAACCAGGAGCACCAATGTTTGAGGGCAGGAAAAAATGGATGTCTGTGCTCCGACAGAAGCAAAGTGATTCTGTTTTCCTTTTTTGCTCTATTCAGGCCCTCAAAGGATTGGATTATGGCCATTCACATTGTGAAGGCAATCTTCTTTACTCAGTCTACTGATTCAAATGCTAATCTTTTCCAGAAACATCATCACAGACTCACCTATAAATAATGTTTTATTATCTATCTGGGCACTGATTAGCCCCGTCAAGCTGATACATAAATTTAATCATTATAGTACCCTACCTCAAAGCATGTACTGTCTATTTATGTTTTCCTGACTCAGAGATTTTCTAGTTTGGGGGCATGGTACCCTGTGGAAGTCCTCTCAACACTCATAATTTAGGAAATTGGGGTGACCTTTAATTAATGGAGTATGTGAGCTAATGGCTGGATGCCCTTCTGTGTCTCTTCTGAGTGAAAAGTTTTGAGTCTCTTGAGAAAGTCTCACATAAAGCCAGTCATCTGCTGTGGTGGCCCTGTTGAAATTACTTTCCTTCTTTCTCTATTCAATTTCCAAACCCTCACGCCTGATCCTTGCAACAGGTTCCCAAATAAACTACTTGCACACAAGAAAAACCTTGAGCTCTGTGTTGGATGTGGAGGAGACCTAGGCTAAAACACCATTAAAACTTATACTTTCAAATGGCCTCAGGAGAGTTGATTGAGATACAATGGAATGAGCATAACAGGTGAGTAACAGTGTCTTAAGGCTGAAAAAACTGTGGCTAGATGAAAACTTTGGCTATGGTAACTCACACATGGAATTAACTAGAAACAAACCCAAACTCTACCAAGTTTTTGAGGGGCTTGTTTTTCCAAAGGACCAAAAGCTTGACAAAACAAGACCTGATTCCTAAACTTGCACCAGCAGGTAGTAGACCGTAAAAGCCTCTAGGAATACCATTCTTTTTAAAACGCATGTCAATTATAACTATGGAGGATAATGGACAAAGAATTTCTTTGCAGAGAACAAAACCAGCAGCTTCCAGGTTCACTAATGAAGAAGTTGAATCTACTTACAGAGAAGAGCATATTGCTATTGCTGTCCAGTGGGATGTGAAAATTGCTATGGAACTTTTCCAAATGTAAGCTCTTATTGTATATTTGTTTTGGGAGTAGACAACTTTAATTTATAGGTTACTTATCCATGAAGAGCTACATTTGCAGAGGACTGAATTACTATCGGATCCTGGATTTCTTAATGGATGCACTAACGTGATGTGGCTTGCTGCTTGTCTCTCTTAGGAATAGAGTGAAAAATGTTCTTTCTTGTGGAAAGAAGGATGAGCATTAATGTTTCAGTGACCAAAGGGGCAGACTGGCCGAGAATAATAGTTATAAGAATAAATATAAGAACAGAATATTCTCTCCTTATATCTTAATGGAATTTCTAATTTTTATCCAGAAACAAAAATACTCAGAATAAAGATACTTTCCATTGCCTATCTTCTTTGTTAGATGTCTCCATATGTGTTCTGGCAATGGTGCAGGAGCAGAAGTGACTTGTGCAAGTTCTGAGACATTCTTAAAGTAAGAACCAGGTCATTTTCTCCCCACTTCCTCCATGCTGGTACATTCAATATTGATATGAAGGCTACAGCATTATCTTAGATAATGAGAATTAGAACCACATCTTAGTGTCCTAGGGATAGTGGAGTAAAGAGTGGACTAAACTCTGTCTAGACACCAGAGTCACTGTACTAGTCTTGAACTGTCAGCATCTAAATGCTTAAGTGAGAGAGAAAGCAAATCTAAAAACAATGTCATTGTGGGTCTTTGTTATATGCAGCCTAATATACTAGCAGAGCTTAAGACTCAGTACTGTGAAATATGACATGAAGGGCCTTCCAGAGAAAAAAATGCTTCACTCTTAAGAGAGAGCTGCAGAAGAAACACTTTTTTTCCTCCGCCTGTGAACATTGTCATATCTGAATTGTTGCTTGAAATAGCAGCTGCCATTTGCTTCAGCCATAAGACAAAATCATCATATAAATGGATGATCAGAAGAATAAATGACTATGAATATATGAGAGAAGGGGCTCTTTCTTTAATTTCTCTTTAATAGCTAATTATTGCTATTAGCTATAGCAATAATTTCACTTTGTATCTGTATATCAAAATGCCATGTTGTATACCTTAAATACACAGTTGGCCCTCTGTATTTGTGGTTCTGCTTTTGTGCTAATAGAAAATACTTGGGGGACCTGAAGACCACTCTGTTAGCATTGGACAGATCATCTAGGCAAAAAATCAACAGAGAAACACAGAATTTAAGCTACACCTTAGATCAGTTGGACCTGGCGGATGTCTATAGAACATTTCATCCAACAGCTACAGAATATGCATTCTTCTCACCAGCACATGAAACATTCTCCAGGACAGACCACGTTAGGTCACAAAATCTCAACAAATTTAAAAATTGAAATATTTTCAAGGGTCTTTTTAGACCACAATGGATTAAAATTAGAAGTTAATAACAAGGGAAACTTTGAAAACTATACAAATACATGGAAATTAAACAACAAGCTCCTGAGTGACCTAGGGGTCCAAGAAGAAATTAAACAGGAAATCAAAAAAATTCTTGAAACTAATGAAAATAAGGATACGTCATACCAAAACCTGTGGCATACTGCAAAAGCAGTACTAAGAGGGAAGTTTACTGCAATAAATGCATACATCAACAGAATAGAAAGGCTTTAAATAAACGACCTAATGATACACGTCAAAGAACTAGATAAACAAGAACAATCCAATCCTAAAAGTAGGAGATGGAAAGAAATAATTAAGATCAGAGCAGAACTAAATGAAGTACAGACCTCCAAAATGATACAAAAAGATCAATAGAACAAAATGTTGTTTTTTTGAGAAGATAATAAAATAGACAAACCATTAGCTAGGTTAACAAAAAAAAAAAAAAAAAAAAAAAAAGAAGAAGAAGAAGAAGAAGAAGAAGAAGAAGAAGAAGAAGAAGAAGAAGAGAGAAGACCTAAATAGCAAAAATCAGGAATTAAAAAGGAGACATTACAACTGATACCACCGAAATATAAAGAATCATTAGAGATTATTATAAACAACTATATGCCAACAAATATAAAAACCTGGAGGAAACTGATAAATTTCTGGACCCATGCAAAGTACCAAGACTGAAACAAGTGGAAAAAGAAAACCTGAACACACCAATAACAAGCAGTGAGATTAAAGCAGTAATCAGCAGTCTCCTAGTGAAGAAAAGCCCTGGACCAGATGGTTTTACTGCTGAATTCTACCAAGCCTTTAAAAAGGAATACCAGTTCTCTTCAAAATATTCCAAAAAAGTTGAAACAGAAGCCACACTCCCAAACTCATTCTACGAGGCCAGCCTCACTCTCATATCAAAAACAAAGATACAACAGAAAAAGAAAACTATAGTCCAATATCCTTGATGAACACAGACACAAAAATCCTTAACAAAATATTAGCAATTGGAATACAGCAATACCTCCAAAAATTATACACTGTAATCAAGTGGGATTCATTCCAGGGATGCAAGGATGGTTCAACAAATGGAAGTCATTAACTGACACCACATCAACAAAATCAAGGACAAAAAACATGTGATTATCTCAATAAAGGCAGAAAAAGCATTCAACAAAATTCAACATCCCTTTATGATAAAGGCTCTCACCAAATTAGGTATAGAAGGAAAGTATCTCAACACAATAAAAATTGTATATGACAAACCCACTGCCAGTATCATCCTGAATGAGGAAAAGCTGAGAGCTTTACCCTTAAGATCAGGAACAAGACAAGAATGCCCACTCTTACCTCTCCTATTCAACATAGTGTAGGAAGTACTAGGTAGAGCAATCATGCAAGAGTAAGCAATAAAGGGCATCCAGAGTGGAAATGATGAAGCCAAACTGTCCCTATTTGCAGGCAACATGATCCTATATATAGAAAAACTGAAAGACTCTACCAAAAAACATTCAGAGCTGATTAACAACTTCAGTAATGTTGCAGGATAAAAAACAAAACCCCAAAGTCAATAGTATTTTTATACTCCAATGAAAAACTAGCAAAAAAAGAAATCAAGAAAGCAAGACCATTTACAATAGTCATCCAAAAAAAAAAAAAAAAAAAAACTTAGGTAGCAATTTAACCAAAGAGGTGAAAGATCTCTACAATGAGAACTATAAAACATTACTGAATGAAATTAACGAGGACACATAAAGGTGGAAAGACATTCTATGCTCTTGGATTGGAAGAACAGACATTGTGAAAATGTCTATACTACCCAAAGCTATCTACAGACTAAATGCAATCCCTGCTAAAATACCAAAGACATTCTTCACAAAAATAGAAAAAAACAATCCTAACATTCATATGAAACAAACAAACAAACAAAAGACCATGAATATCCAAAGCAATCCTTAGTGAAAATAAATAAGTAAAGCCAGAGGCACAGCACTACCCAATTTCAAATTATACTACAAAGCTATTATAACCAAAACAGCATGGTACTGGAATAAAACAGACACTTGGACCAAAGGAACAGAATGGAAAACCCAGAAATCAATCCACATACTTGCAGACAGTTAATTTTGCCAAAGGCAACTAGAACATAAATTGGGGAAAAGACTGCTTCTTCAGTAAATGGAGCTGGGAAAATTGGATGTCTATATGTAGAAGAATGGAACTAGAGCAGTACCACTCAACATATACCAAAATCAACTCGAAATGGAATAAAGACTTAAGTATAAGAACTGAAACCATAAAACTCCTAAAAGGAAACATAGATGAAGCACTTCAGGAAGTAGGACTGGGCAAAGACTTTATGAATGAGACCTCAGAAGCACAGACAACAAAAGAAAAAAATAAATGGGATTATATAAAACTAAAAAGCTACTGCACAGTAAAAGATACAATCAACACAGCAGTAAGACAACCTATGGAATGGGAGAAAATATTTGCAAATTATGCATCCTATAAGGGATGAATATCCGGAATATTTAAGGAACTCAAACAACTTCACAGAAAAAAACCCCAAATAATCCAATTAAAAAATGAGCAAAGGAGACGAATAGTCATTTCTCAAAGGAAGACATACAAATGGCCAACAGGTACATGAGAAAATGCTCAGCATCACAAATCATCAGGGAAATGCTAATCAAAATTACATTGAAATATCATCTCCCCCCAGTTAGACCAGTATTAAAAAGACCAAAAAATAACAAATGCTGGTGAAGATGTGGAGAAAGGAGAACCCTCCTACACTGTTCGTGGGACTATAAATTAGTACAACCACTATGTAAAACATTATGGAGGTTTCTTAAACAACTACAGATAGAACTACCACATGATCCAGCAACCTCACTTCTGGGTATATACCCAAAGGAATGGAAATCATCATGTTGAAGGGATACCTGCACTCCCATGATCATTGCAGCTCTATTTGCAACAGCTGAAATATGGATACACCTAAAAGTCGATGGAAAATGTGGTATACATACACAATAGAATACTACTCAGCCGTAAAGAAAATGAAATTCTGCCATTTGCAGCAACATGGATAAGCTTGGAAAAAATTATGTTAAGTGAAATAAGCCAGACACAGAAAGAGAAATAACACGTTCTCACTCATAAGTGTGTGTTAAGAAAGAAAGAAAAGAAAGAAAGAAAAGCCCATAATAATACATTGATCTTTCAGAAGGAGAGAACAAATCTGTGGTTACTTGGCAGGGGGGGGGGTCTGCAGGAAGGTAGGGAGAGACAGGGGCATTGGGGAGAGATTAGGTAAGGGGCATAAAGAATAATTATGATTTGTAATAATGAATATGCTAATTTTATTGATTTGATCACCAACAAAAAAGATAAAAAATAATACAAATAAAAAAACAATGCAGTATAACAACTCTTTACAGCATTTACGTTGTATTTGGAATTATAAGTAATCTAGAGATGACTTAAAGTATACAGGAGGATGTGCATAGGTTATATGCTAATATTATGCCATTTTATATCAGGGGCTTAAGCATTCTTGGACTTTGGTATCCACTGGGGTCCTGGAACCAACCTCCCATGGATACCAAGGGATTATTGTTTATAAACAAAATATAAATCATGCTCTGTCCTCATTAATGGAATAAAAACATAAGCTACTATTAGTTGACTACTATCAGTGAGGTCTTTGATGTACATTATATATTTTTATCACCATAACAAACTTTTAAGGTAGAAATGATTATAACCATTGTTAGATAATGAAACTGAAGTTAATATAAACTTATCATCTTGACCAACAGATGTTTAGCAACATGCCCTGATGAATTCTAACCTGTTTTTATTCAATTTCTAATTATTTTTTTTTGTATTTGGCAGGCTTTATATGATTATATTTGTACACTGTTAAACTTACATGACTATTATATTATACTTTATTCATATTACTATTTATATTTTTATTACTTATATTAACTTTTTGGGATTTTATATCAGGATTGTATCTTGTGTTGACTTGCTTTTGACAAGAACTAAAGACATTTTCCTATTCAGTATGAAACAGTGAAAAGAAAAACGCATAGTATTATTGTAGAAAAATAATCTTTACTGTCATTTATCTGGCTTTCTTTTATTGTATTGTCTCAAAATATTTTTATCTATGTAAATATATATTTGATTTAATTGTGAATATTTGAATACGATATTATGTTTTATTCCTACCTATTCTAACGAGCACCGACAATTTAATTTAGATAGAAATGTTCACTGAGCTTAAGAGCATCAAAACTAAATTTAAATTTTAACCCAACATAGCCAATTTTTCTACGTGAAAAAAGAATAAAATGACCAAATATTTACTTTATGTTTAAAAGCTTGTCAGTAGAGCAGAAAAGCATAAATATATTTGTCAATAATCCTTCACAGGATGTATGCTTTATATCCTCAAGCAATATGGGTATTCATTACTGTATTGACAAATGGTTGAATAAAATCTATTGTTTATTGTTTTTCTGCCAAATTCATTCAACTAGTAAAATAAAAGACCACAACAAATTATTGTATAAATCTTGGTTGATTTGGAAGTAAAGAGCTTAAATATTTTATCAACTTCTTATGAAGCCCTTTATTATCAATAGTTTTATCATAAATTAAATTCTTCTTAATGACTTTGTGAAATAGCTTCATGTTTTCTCTATTATAAATAAGAATTATAAAGACACATGGAGATAAATAATATACCCACAAAGAGTAAGATATTCAGTAATAGTATGATTTTACTGATATTGGTTTTCTTGAAATATGACATATGGTGTTATCATTTAGGTAAAAGTTTTTTTTCAAGAGGAACATTTGAAATACATTTACTTAACAAATGAATCAAAATGTATTTCTAGGATTAAAAAGAGAAAAAACAATACAAAGAACTGAGATGAAATATCAGCACTGAAACACTTTTTAAAAACTTTACATTTCAAATGATAGTATGTAGATAATTTATTACAATTTATATGATAGATATAAATGATAACTATATTTGTGAGTTTCTTATAAGTACCATTTTATAGGGAAAATTTGGCCAAACACACTTTTGGAAACTTTGGGGGTATGAATCTGCTTATAAGTTTTCATAACACTATTTCAAAATGAGTATCTGGATATTAATTCTTTTATTTTTAAGGAAAGAATGATACTGAAACTTAGAACACTGCTTTCAATGTCTTGACACCTCTAGGACCCTTTAAAAAAGTTTTCAGAGACCTAGACACCTTCCAACATGTTTTATTAAACTGTCAACCTCCATTGATTAGGCAGCTCTGTTTGAAATGCTTTATATAATTTTTCAAGAATTTACATATATTTTGTGTTTCAAATGTTCTATGTACTGCATTTGGGCTCATGAGTACATTGGGAAGGCACTTTTTAACTAAAAAGCCAAAGACTTTGAAAAGAGATCCATTCCTCTAAGCACTGACTTTAAAAAAAAAGCAAGTGTACATTTCTTACAACACAAGCCCAATGTAAATTTTTGTCTGGGCCTGGAGATAAACAGTATTTTGGTAGGGGGGAGGAAGGAAGCCCAGAGACAGAAAGCGTGCTGACTTGGGAACTGGGAGACTTGAGGTCTGATTCTGTTTTTGTCACTAGTTGGGAGATTCCTACAACTCACTTAACTTCTTGGCTATTGTTTACTCATTTATGAAATAAAAAGTGATAATGATCTCTAAAATGTGTTGAAATTTTCACTTGCTGCGAGGTTTTCTGGCTCTTGGGTTTTACCCTCACTTAAAATGGAAGTAGAAGAACCCTGAGCTATTTAGATCCAGTAAAATGTTCTCACTGCTTATTCAGGTATAAGTGGTTCTTATCACTGACCCATGCTGGGACTGCTCCATGGAGCAGAGAGGCTGTGATGATTTATGAACTCATCCTGTGTGGGCAGATTTATTATTGCATGTTTTACTATTTTTTTTTTTTCCAATTCATCAAACCTGCTAAACTAGGCCCATTTGGAATAGGATAAACTCAAAAAACTCATAGGTCAAACAGAAACTGAAAGGCATACAGAGGTAGAATGAATGAGCCTACATGGAAAAGAGACAAAGCTTGATTAAAAAGATCTCACTTCAAAAATTCTTGTCATATTTAAAAAAAAAACCTTTCAAAATAGAATATATGTATATAAATACATGTGCACACACACATTATGAAATAGAGCTCAATAAAACTTCACAGAATATTATCAGGAGTCTAAAAAGTTCTGTCAGCTCTTTTTCCAATCACCACTTCCTCCTAAAGGGTTAACTAATATTCTGGCCAATGCATCTGTATTGAAGATCAATTTACCTCCATTAAATTATTCCCTTAAATTATTCATTCTTTAAATAAAAAAGGGAATACTTCCCAGGTTCAGCATAACTTTTCTTTTCCTGAAATGTGAATCTACATTTCATTACATTATTGAGTTTGAGTTTTAATATGTTTCTCATCATATAATCTTACTATCACATAATGTAATGTGTAAAGTTCACTACCAGGTTCCCCACTCACATCCAGAGTATAGGGGAACCCTTTTTATTCACATAAGGCAAATTTCTGGGACCTGCCTCCAGATCCCAGTACCTAAGAGCACCTTCTCTGAACCATCCAATGTAATCCTTACTGATCACAATATGGCACTTTAAATTTCCAAATAGGTCATAGGGTTGTTTTCTAAGAGCCTATACTTAAAATTGAAATATAATCTGTGAAGCTACCACAATAACCCATATATGACCTTGATTTAATAGATCTATTTATTTGATTTGTCTTATTATGGCCTAAATGAGTCATAACAGTCATTTTTGATGATCCATGCATATTGCCAAAGCTATATCACAGCTTTGCCACTGGCCATATGCAGATACACAAAATTCAGAGGTAAAGTCTCAGTAAGGTGCTGTGGCCAGGGCCTTTTAAAGCAGTGAGACACAGAAGTCAGGCAATAGTTGGTTGGAAGTGGTCCTGAAAAATAGAATGTGGACAAAGAATATGTACTGAAAAGGTGAGAAAAACAAAGTTCACCTCTGGTTCAGTCTATCTGTGGTCAGTCATACCTTTTAGTGACCTTAAAACTCAATATCATATACAATAGGTTTATAGAAAGAATCCCCTTGCAGAGTCAGTTCAAACCACCAACTCAATAAACAAGACATAATTTCAGGGATTTTCTCTTTTTTCATTCTGAGGTTTATTGTCTTGATGGTTGGAATTTACACTGTTATTGCATACACTGAGGACACATGAGATGTGTGCCTGAAATGCATTAAAGGAAAAGGAAAAACAATGAACTAACAGAAAGAAAGCGAGAGAAATGTGAGGTCGTGGTACGGGCAATAGAGTCAGTAGGTGAGCAAGGAAACAGGCAAAGAAAGCTGAGCAACTACCGTTGTCATACACAAAAGTGCAAGCACACTGAGAATAAAGAAATCCTTCTGCTCTTTGTAAGCCATTTACATTTCCAGGACAGGGAAGTGCTAGAGTTTGACGTGCTCACAGAGGTTTCTCACTAAATGGCCAGGTGGCAGATGGTGCTGGCTGTCAATCACCCCTCTTCTTGGATAAGTGAATGTTCTTTTTGTTCAGCTGACAGTAGGTTATGTGCCTCAGTACCTTTCCTCAAATTTAGGAGCGAAGCTCTATTTGTCTTAGCCAGTTGCAATGATTCTGTTTTCTCTTCAAAGAATGAGAAGGGTTTGAAAACACATTCAGGAAGGAGAAGCATGATCAGGTTTTCTTTGAAAAGATCACTTGGGTGCAACATTACAAACAAATTGGAATGATGCAAAAGTGAACGCAGGGAGACAAGTTAAACTGTGGCTGCAGTTTTCCTAGTGAGAAATGGTGTTTTTTTGAGGGACACAAGAATATGGCTAAAGAAGATTGATTTAGGAGAGAGTAGTAGAAAAGTTCAGAGAAAATAGTAGATGAATTCAGTGAAGTTGGACACCAGAACCCTGATGAATTCTAAGTATTGTAAGGAGGATGGACAGTCACTGGAGGTTTTGAGTAGAAGAGTGTTGTATTTTAATTTCCCTTTTGCAGAGATTACTCTGGCACCTGTTTGAAGTTTTGAATTCAGGGGTGGAGATGATAAGATTAGTAGGAGGTATCACATTAGTCAGGGCAAGAGATGAGGGTGGTTAGACTAGGGTGGTAATAAGTGAGATGATGAAATGTTGAGAGTCACGTGATGTTTAGTAGGTGAGTTATGCTGCCTTACTCACTGTCTTTGAAGAAATAAATCTGCATCATTCTGTAAGTTCTCAAAGGACAATGCCTGGGCTAAGAAATCACTTAAACATTTTAATCTCACATAAACTAACAAGGTGATTTTAAAGTTCTAACAACATAGATGGCATACTGTGGTGTAATCCAGCTGACGATGCCAATTGTAGAGCTAGGATTAGGGTCTAAAGCTCACAGACCCCTGGAGTCCATTCACAAACCCTTCACATGCATGTCTATGAGCTAGGTAACCGGCAAAAAGGTCCTTGGAGCCTTGGTTGAAGAAGGAAAAGTCTTTATTCAGCACACACAACACTATGACCTAAGCAGTCCACAGGAGAAACTCAGAATCTCAACTGCTACAGCAAAGTCCAAAGAAAAACTGAAACCGAGCAGCTGCCAGCAGAGTAAACATGCTCTATTGCTAGATGCCAGCTCTGTGCTAGTCAGCCTGCTTCAAACTGCAGAGCACACAAAAGCAATTAACTAGAAGATACATGGGTGCACATGCGCACTAACTCCACCCACACAACTTGTTTACAGGAAATGTGCTGCTCCATCCCCCAGGCAGACCTGAGCCTGACTAAATTCTTCTATTTTCCCCACACATACCAAGATAATTAATGCCATTGTAGAGTGTATGGAGAGCAAGAACAGATCTGTCAACATGGGTTCAGGGTAATCAGTGAATATATGCTATTACTCTTCCCCTGTGACTATGACTGCAAACTGCTCTGATCTTTTTTGTTCTTTGGGTTGAAAAGAGCACATCCACAAGATTATTGGTCATGTATCAAGTATCAGAAACTGTGTCATTTTATTCTAGTAAATATGACACATAAGCTCAACAGATGTGATTAGAGCTACCATATGATCATGTTTACAGAAGTAAACTTTTTCGTTGAATCTTTGGAATTTCAGCAAATCTCTAAAATCATATCTAAATACCATAGTTTGTGACTTGCTATTTTTCCTGAGCAGGGTTAAGTTTTAAGAATGTCCTGCTGGCCATTTCTAATGTCATACTGCTAATCCATAGATCTGAGAACTAATGGGAGGTAGTTGTCAGCTGGCAAGTACACCTCTCCCAATTTAGAATTCAGGAAACAGAAAAATGTCCACAATATGGGTCCATAGGCCAATTAGTTATATTTTAAGATGTACTTGGTTCAGGATTTCATTTATTATCTGGCCTCCATAAGCTACACTCTAACCTAAAGGCCATAATGACATTTCCATTCTCTTGTAATTAGAGTCAGCTCAGGACTTGTATCCAACAGGCAACTGTGTAAGCTACTATAACTCCCTTTGAAATTACAAACTATATGTATTATTATTTATATTTTCCACAGCTTTACAAAATATTTTCTCAGGAGGATCTAGTCTCCTCTTCAATTGGGTATGAAAACTGACTCAGCTCTGGAAGCTGGATAAGTGATTCTGATAAAATTTGGATAACAGAAACCTTTTGCTTGCCAGTTTTGATTTGCCTTGTTATGCCAGTCATGAAATAGTATAGTCTGCTTCTTGCATGTAGGAACATGATGTTTTATTAGTTACCACCAAAGAAGTCTTCAGTGCAAAGTACTACTCAGGCCTTCCTTCCTGTTATGGTAATTATATTCACATTGCCTCTGATAATCACATGCCACCACTTGGACTCTTTAACTATTCCAAAAATCTATCATGCTTATCCACATTAAGGACCCAGTACATGGAAGCATCATCTACTGTCAACGCCAGCATGAAAAGAGCCTGCACTGAGTTTCTCAACGACCCTTGTGTCCCTCTCACTGTGCTTTTTTGCCTTAGTAAAGGGAGCACACTTTGGGAACTCCTGGTGATCACAGTAGCCATGTGATGGATTTTCTGTTTTCATGTAATATATATATATATATATATATATTTTAAAATTTATTTACCATCTTGAATCTTCTGACACCTTCTTCAATTCTCTGCCAAGGCACTTCTTTCATCTCATGTCATTTTCTATGCACTATCATCATGTTCAAACTTCAAAAGTCATTCTCGCCATGTATGAGGATGAACTTCAGGTTAAATTCTGAGATATGAAAGAGTGTACCCATGCCTATAAGCTCCCCAATATTTAATTTTGTGATCTCGCTTTCTTGGTTCAACTTTTCACATCTCCCTAGTTTCTGCCAGTATATATGTATTAGCCAAGTCATGAAACTCTTTGTTGAGTAAACTACCTGTTTCTCATAGGAGGGACGTTATTTTCCTGCTCAATCCTAATTATTACCTGGAAGCTCTGAAGGGAGTTAAGGTGGTTTAAAGAAAGGACAAGCATATTGGCAAAGTATGTGATAAGTTCATTTGGCAAGACACTGCATAATGTTTAGGAAAAAGAAGGCTGTTTCCTCTAGCAAGCAGAAAAGTATTCCAAAAGGTTAAAGGGAATCTTGGACTCAAAATTCTTATACATATTCACCCAGTTTTCTCCATATTAGGCCTCTGGGTCCTACTATTTCTCACCAGATTTTATTATAGGAAAGTCTGTTGAGGCTTCCTTCTTTATATCTGTTATTTAAGCCAAGACTTAGGAGCATGCATAAGCCAACAACTACTTTGTCATGGATGGAAATGCATGTGAGTTCTGTTAACTTCAAACATTTACATTAATCATTGCACATGAAAATCAAGTAAAACATTTTTACAGAATACTTATGTCCAAATCCTATCACCAGATATTTTAAATCTGAAAGTGAGGCCTGGACATGGGCTGTTTAAGAAGTCCTAGGTTAGCTTATAAAGTTGATATCCTACCACCATGCTGAAGAAGTACACCTTAATATATAAGGGAATATCCTACACTTAAAGGAAAGAAATTGGGGTAGGTAACTGCTTAGATATATAAGGACTGCCCTTAATTTAAAAATGTTTTGAAAAAACATTTTCAATAGCAAATGTTTTTCCTCAAATCTTCTTTTTATATTTGCAGTCATAAGGGAGTTTTGCTTCTGAGTCAGCATGGAAGAATTTAAACATACAAACAAAGCAAGGATATTCTAATACTGGTATCAATTGTTTCTAAAGACAAGGAGGAACTATAAGCTCCTCCTTACCATTAGGAGGAACTATATTGGATAGATAACACTGTTAAATTGATAAGGATTGAAACGTTAAGCTTTGAATTTTAAGATCATGGAAAATGGAAGAAGAATTCAAATCTTTCTTATTGCTATTTTATTAGTTTGCTTAAAGCTAACAAGGCGATGTGGTAAGCTCATTTGTGCAGTCTTCAAGTAAAGACAAGTTGGTATTTTAGGGGATTTTTAAAAATTGAAACCTGATTGTACGTATCTGTGGGATACGTAATTGAGTATCAATAACTGTGTGCAATATGTGATGCTCAAATCAGGATAATTACTATATTCAGCATTATGTAATGTAATCCTTTTTTGTGGCCCTTTACCAATCCTCCCTTACTCCTCTTCCCACTCCCCTTTTCCCGCCTCTGGTAACTTCAGTTCCATATTCTCATATTGAAAGTGCAATGTATTATGGTGATTGTGGTGTATTTCCTTCCTTTTTATTTATTTGTTTATTTTTTTTTCGCTCCCACTTTTGAGTGAAGACATGTGGTATTTCTCTTTCTATATCTGGCTTATTTCACTTAACATATTTTTTCCAAGTCCATTCATGTTGCCGTGAATGGCAGAATTTCATTCTTTTTTTTAATGGTTGATTAGTATTTCATTGTGTAAATATAACACATTTTCCTCATCCAGTCATCTGAAAATGGACATTTAGGTTGGTTCCCACTCTTGGCTACTATAAATAGAGTTGTGATAAACATGAGAGTGCAGGTAGGGGATAATATTTTGAATTGGCAAAGTGTGGCAGTCATAATATCTCTTTTCTTAGTGATACAAATACTTCTTATTTTAATTTCCTTGAGAACATATTGCACATGTAAAGGGGATGGAATCAGGAATTTTACTATATACTGGATATTTTACATATTTATTTAATACTTACATTATGCTCTTTGTGCCTCAGTTTCCTAATATTCAAAAGTAGGCTAATAATAGCATATGCTTCACAGGGTTATTCTGATAATTAAATAATATAATACTTGTAAAGACATTGGAAAAATTATTACTGTATAGTAAACATTCAAAACTTTTTAAAGTCATGGTGACTATTAACATGATGATGAGGTTAATATTGATATTCTCTTTTCATAGATAACCACATATCTCTGAAATAGTAGAAACAGGATTTGAATCCAGGCCCAGCTAATTCAAAGTCTTTACTTTTTCTAATTGTTATGGACTGAATGTTCGTGTTTCTCCAAAATTCATATATTGAAATCTTAACCCCCGCAATGTGATGGTATTCAGAGATGGACCCTTGGAAAGTAATTGGGGTTAGAGGAGGTCATGCAGGTAGACATCAGAGAGCTTGGAATATCTCTCTGCACGTGAAGGTACCAAGGAAAGGCCATGTGAACATACAGGGAGAAGGCAGCCACCCACAAGCCAGGAGTAGGGCCTCACCAGAATCTGACCATGCTGACACCCTGATCTTGTGCCTCCAGCCTCCACATTCTAAGAAAATATATTTCTGTTGTTTAAGCCATCTAGTCCATGATTCTTTGTTATGGCAGCGCAAGCAGACTAATACACCAATACTCAAAACTTCGATTTCATTTCTTCAACTGGTTATATCAAGTAACCCAGTGAAGCTTTGAGGAATGAACAAAACTTTGCCAAATATATGGGATTTGGTTTGGGGGTACAGGGAAGGATAATAAGGGTAGAAAAAATGTGTGCAGAAAAGATTGGAGTCATGATTATTCCAGCATGCATGGAGAACTTCTGATAGCTTGGGTTTGAAAAAACAAAGGAAACAAAAACTGTTTCTCTTAATTTAATTTATAAAATTATAAAATAAATATAATTATAATAATTATAAATATAAATATAAATAAATATAATTATAAAACTGTTTCTATTAATTTAATTTATAAAATTATAAATACTTAATTTCTACTATATGACCATTATACTTCTATTTGCCATTGGGAATGTAGAAAAATTGAATATCTTTTCTTTCCCTAATAAATTTATAACATTATATAACAATATGAGGAAGAATAAATGCTGTAATAAAGTTCATAAAAGAATCATGTATCTGGGTTAAAATGGGAGGATAAAATTTAAAGTACTCAAGCTGAGTCCTGAAGGAGGGAAAAATGACATAATAATTAAATAGAGAGAGATGGGTTCCTGGATTAAAAGTAAATGAAGACCATGGAGTTTTACTTGAGAAAGAAAAAGAGTAATGTTCCTTTCAAGGTGCCTTAAAGAACTCATATTAAATGAAATAGATTCCTGTTTTTATGTCCCTTGGAGAGTGGAATTGAAGAAATGGTTTTAAATTGCAATTTGTATGTGGCTGATCTTTTTGTACAAGAGGCTGTCTGGAGGTGACCTATATTTGGTAAGACCTGTAGATTCCAGAACTACCTGTTCTTAAAGTGGGGCTAGCAGTTAGAGCCATTCAGTGCAGTGACATTAAGAAACTCATTGTGGGAATGTTTGATGAGACTGAAAGGAGGAGGTACTTGGAGAAAATTACTTATTGTGATCTTCTCCAGTGTTACAAGTATATGCAAGGGCTAAATTGAATGAATATTTATGTTCTATTTTTTTCATTAATTTCAAATATAGTGGTAGACATTGCTCTTTTTAAAATTATGTATATACACACAAAGTATAACTTCTAGATGGTAGGATGTCTGATGAAAACATTCAATTTAAAATTTATCATCACCTTATTTATTTATTTATTTATTTATTTATTTTTTTTTATCATCACCTTATTTATAACCACTTCTTTTGCTAACACATAGTAAGAATAATATGTGCCTTGCTAAACAGACGTTTTCTTATGGACTATTTATGATGATAGAAAGAATATGTGAAATTCGGTCTAGAAAACCATATTGGGTATTTTGTTACTTCATTTTTGGTGTCCTCAATTTTCAGATTTCGAATAGAATTGATCAGAGTTCTATTCCAAAAACATATATATAAGTATGTACTTAAACTACCCTAAAATTCACACAGAACACAAAACCTTGAATTTTGGGAAAAAATAGGTAAAGTAACAAAATATACCAGGCCATAAGGAAATAGTGATACTAAGTATAGAAAATTATTCATCTCATCTTATTTTATTGTTTTGTAGTTCTAAGCAGTTTTGAATGATGTTTGTCATCTTGTGGGTTTTCAGTGTTATTTCTTTTTAACTTAAAATGCCTTCTTAGTGGATTTGTATCCAGGTGCCTAGGGATATCCTAGAACTATATTTTCCTCTTTTCTACACTTTTAAGTGCTCAAACTAAAACCATGTCAAATGACATTTCATCTAGTAAAGCCACAATTAAGGATAGAGTATTAGAGGAGTTGTGTGTTTTTCTTTCACAGAAGTGATTGGAAATAGATTCTTCCCTTCTTATAGATGATCATCTTGTGAAACAATGTGATAGGAGACAATTAGGAAAAATATTGTGTATATTACTCTGGGACAGTTATTACTTTAGGCTAAATATACTGGGAACTTTGATCCTGCCATTGCCACCCTCAAAAATTCAGTTCGCCTGTGGTAAACACTCTGTATCTGGCCTGTCTGACCTTCTCCTACCACCTCCCTTCTGGATTTTTTGTCTCTTGCAACACTACATACAACCTAAAGAGATTTTATTATCTCTTATTTGCATTTCCTCTTTTTCCAAGTTTGCAAGAGCTAGACTTTGACAAAAGTGGCTTATCAGGTAAATAAGGCAGTATATGAAGGTGGATATTATTTAGGTGGTCTCCCTTCATTATTGATTTTGATTTGGATACTTGGTCTTCATCATATATCTAATCAATATACAAATTGATTGGGTTAAGGTAAGTTTTTTAAATGGTCACAAAAAATGGTTATATTGTATAATGTTGAATATACTAATTATTCTGATTTGAGCATCACATACTGCACACAGGTATTAATATTCAGCTCTGTACCCCATAGTTATGAACAATCAACTATGTTACAAGAAAAAAACACTATTAATGAACTATCACAATTTAGAAACAGCTGTTGCACCTAATGTCCACATGACTCACTCTATCATTTATTCAATAATCATGTGAAAGTGTGTTTTTTTTTACATTTTGTTAATGAATGGTTTTGAAAACTCACTATTTTCTCAGTCTCTGACAATGTGTGTTTTATTAAGACACTGCATTCATGCTGTTGCAATGCACCCATTGTAATCTGTCAGGCCGGATCACAGACCCCTCTGCCCCGTCCTGTGCAGGTCCTGAGTCAGGTAAATGAAAGAAAAACTGAGCAGCTGCAGGCAAAGTGGGCATGCTTTATTTTTAGATATGAGCTCCGACCACCAGTGGTTCAGAGCCGCTGCTTCCCAGACTGAAGTACACAACAGTGGCAACAAGCCACGTGGTACATGGGCGTGCATGCACACTAACACCACTCTTACATAACTTGTTTACAAAGGACGTGCTGAATCATACCCTGCCGGATATGAGGCAAGAGGGCCTGACCAAACCAATTGCACTTTCCTCACAAATCCCTATGCATTTTTGTATATTGTTACTTTTTCAGTTGTTACTTTGACACTAAATTGTGTTGAAAATTGAAGGGAGTTCAGTATAGTTCCAGGTGCAAGATCAATATAGCAGTAATGAATATTTGGATATTAAAATTAAAAAAAAAATGTAGAATCATTTGAGATAGCATGATAAATAGGAAATTCTTAGGGATACATCTGATAAAATATGCACAATAATTTAATATTAAATATAGCTGAGATAAATGAAAGAGGACATAAATGGAGAGATGTACCATGTTAATGGATAGGAAGGGACAATATAGTTAATATGTGAATTCTACCCAAATTGATCTATACATTCAACTTGATCCTAATCAAAGTCCAGCAAGCTTTTTTTTTTCCCTAAGAAATAGACAAACGGATTCTAAAATGTGTATAGAAGTGCAAAAGATCTAGAATAGGAAAAGAGTCTTTGTAAAAGGAGAACAAAGTTGGAGGGCTAATATTATCTTACTTTAAGATCTATGAAGTTACAGCAAACAAAGCAGAGTGATATTAGCATCAAGTTAGACAAAAAGAATTATTGGAATAGAACAGATTCCAAAAATAGACCCACATACATATGGTCAATTGATGTTTGACAAAGTACTATTCTTATATCTAAAGGGCAACTCTTTCAACAAAAGCCTGTATAACAGGGGTCAGCAAACAATGGCTTACCAATTGATCCCAGGCCACCAATTGCTTTTGTAAGCAAAGTTTTAGTGGAACACAGTCACACTCATTCATTGATGATGTATTCTCTATAGCTACAACAAAGTTGAATACTTGTGGCAGATGCAATTCGCTAGCTAGGCAGAATATTTCCTGTATGGCCATTGTCAGAAAATCCACCAATCCCTATTCTATGTCACAGGGACAGGAAATACCTTATTGACAAGTGTACTTCCTGGGCACTTTCATTCTTTACATTAGGTTTCCCTTTATCACAAAATTATTTTTCTTCTATGTAATTTAATATTTGCTTATTCCATTTATTCTAGTATGTTCTGCTTCTAGAAAGTTGTCTCAGTTTTAATTATTTGAAAATATCTTTCTTTCACCACTATTTTTGAAGGACAGTTTTGCTAGGTATGCAATTCAAATTTGACCATCATTTTCATTCAGCACTTTGAATATATACTTCTATTACCTTCCAGCTTCTGTTAGTTTTGTTAAGAAGTTATCTATAAGTGGAATTGTTGCTCCTTTGAAGGTAATATGTCCCTGTTCTCTGCCCCATGGGTGTGTGGTTTAGCCTTTGCCTTAGTGTTCAGCAGTTTACTACAGTGTGCCTAAATGTGGTTTACTTTGGTTTATTCTGCATGGGTGATTAGTGGTCCCTTTCAAATCTGTGGTTTGATGTCATTAATTAGTTTTGGAAACTTTTTAGCCAACTTTTTTAGCAAATATTTCTACATTTATCACTCTCTCCCAATCTCTTTTTCTTCTTTTGTTCTAGAAAATGACATATATTTTTATTTATTATTTCTTTTCAGCTATATCTGAAGTGCTATAAAACTCATTTACTGAGTTTTTGATTTCTGTTGTTATGTTTTTTAGTTCCAGATTTTTATTTTAAATATAATTTCTAGTTCACTGCTAAAATTATCATTTTAAAAAAACTTCTTTGACTATATTAAAGATAGTAATTGTAAAGTCTGTTTCTGATAGCACTTTTTTTCTGGATATCTTGTATGTTTCTTTCTATTGACCGTTTTTTAAAGTTTTTAAGCATGTTTTATTGTTTCTTTATTTACCTGGTCATTTTTATGTCCTGACTATTACATATCAAAAATTGCAAAAAAAAAAAAAAAGAAAGTGCTACCTAATATAATGTTATCTTCCTCTAAAATGGATTTGTGTTTGCTTTTGGCAGGCAGCCAGGGTATTAGCAATACTGGGTTACATTAATGCATTATAGTTCAGATGATTTAAAACTGGCCTTTAATCTGCTTATGGAATGAATGGCTTCTGGTTAGTCCTTACTTCTAGGGCAAATCAAACCCTGGGTGAGTCATCTGAGCATTATCTACTTGGTGCCCCTCAATACCAGTTTTGTTTTCCTCTAGCACTGCGAGGTTTTAAAAAATTTATGCATAGCTTCTCAGGTTCTTAGCCACCTTTCTGGAGTCCACACACATTTCTAGGGAAAAATGAGTCCCCAAAAGCCAGGTTTAACTCCTTGGGTTTGTTTTTCTCAATGACTTAGCTCCTCAGTGTCTCTGGGTTTCTGTTTACTTGATCTGCATTTCTCAGTCTGCATTTCTTAGGTATTTGTGGAAATACATGTTGAACTGTGTAACAGATGCTGGGATGAGCCAGCTAGATTTCCTTCCAGGCATAAGACATTCATTCCAGAGGTGCTGGCTGGTGATGGCTCACAGCTAAATTATTCTCTGGAAATGGTTCTCTGCTGTGGCAGCTGCCTTGCTCAGAGGAACTGCCCATTCCTGGGGATGGCCTAAATCAAATGACAGGTTGATGAGAGAGTACAAAGCCTCAGCCACCGTGCCTCAATTCAGGACTTCTGTGAAGGGTCTTTTCTGCTCCAGCCTAGAGATTCGAGTGGGGCATCTGTTGAAACTGCATATCAGTTCAACTTCTTCCTCTACCAGTTCTCCTTCCCTGATTGCCTTACGATGTTTCAGGAAGTGCTCTCCAAATAATTTCCACATGCAAATCTCAGACTTCTGCTGTTAATTTCCTAGAAAACCAAATTTGTGAGAATCTGTTTACTTTGCTTCTGTTATAATCATAATATCATTTCTTTTTTGTTATACTTAACTCATTTCAGGGAATAGGAAGTTAATGTTGGAAGAAGGAGAATATCTGGGAGAAGTAATATACTTTGGCTACGTCAGTGGCAATGAAGATACATTGTCTCTGTCTTTTGCCTGGGGGGTGGGCACATCTTCGCTTTTTGTGTCAAACTCACTTTTGAGTTGAGATGAACAGGTCTGCTTTACAATTTTTTTCAATAGGGTGATTTAGAATTTATTTTTAGTGAACAGACATTAATGAATTACTACCAAGCTGGGTCCTCGAAACATTCTTTCTTCTAGATTTTTAATTCTTTATTCTTGCAATGCTTGGTACCTCTTTGGGTTTCTTTCTTTTTTAAACCTTCAGTGCCCTTTTGCCAGCCACTCCGTCATGGGGAGCATGTTTCAGAAATTCTTCCACAGCTTGTTCACATCACTAGAGTTCACTGTTCTAAGCAGATCCAAATCATAGTTTCAAATAATATTCAGAGTTTTTCAGGCTGAGGTACAGCAGGCCGACACAGCGAGTGAGCCCAGACTCCCATCTCTTTAGTATGCTCTTCTGCTCAAGTAGCAGTTAAACTAATTAAAGGTAGTACTGTCTAGGTCTGTGACTTCCAATTTCAGACAAATCTGCCCTTTGAGTGAATTCTGCAGATATTTGCACATGTTCTTGGCATCCTCTCTTGATTGAGAATTAGTTACACTGTATTTGGCAGCTGTTATTCAGAGGCTGTGGTATAAGGTTAAGATTACCTTTTAGTTTTATTTAAAAAAGAAGGTTCTTGTCTATTTTTCTTTTTTTATTGTTTTTAGTTGGCACAAATTAAGGAAATAAAGGTATCTTTCCCCAGACCTCTTTTCGTGAAAGTCTCCAAGATTTCAATAATTATTTTATTATTGAGGGAACAGACATATGATATATTTTTACATGTTTATTTGAAGTAGGAGGGAGTGTATTGTCTTTGTATTTAGATTTATTATTCGCTTTACCTTACTAATCTATAATTTCCCTTTTACTGTAAAGCTTCAGAATTAAACTTGGGTTACCTTTATTATATTTTGGATTTGAAAGTGAATAAGCATCTGTATAACATTAATACCAGTGACTTAAATGAAAGTTTTTGTCTTCTATTGAAATATGTTCAGTCAAGTTTAAATTGCCCCTCTAGAACTTCAAAACAAAGTTATTTTATTTGCTGTAGCTTAGATTTCTTTTTATCACATCAGGAATCAGATTGTGGATACTCTTTGTATGAATTATGCTCAAATTTATTCTGCAGAGTTGTGTGAGTTCCAAATCCTAGACAGAATTATACTGTAATTCCAGATAAAAAATTATATAATTATTGGCATTCTAACAAGTAAAACACACATACTTTATTCACATTTGTGTATGAAAATTTTAGATCATTGCTAATATTAAACTCAGCCCTGACCTCTAAATAGATCATCTATTAGATCTGTTTCTAAGAGCATCACCCTACTTTCAGATCATTTGGCCAGAAGTAAAGCTGACTTAAGCAACAAGAGTGACATTGCCTTGTTGCCACCTCTCTAATGTTCCTCATGGAGTACACCTCTTTTGCTAAAATGGTGGTCCTTCTATATCACTTTTTGTCTTTCTCATTTACCCTCTCTATCAAGCAGATGGTATATGAGTATACATTTTCCTGTGTATATGTCTTTGGTCTTGTACAGAATCAATTGTCACCACTTACTGAATATTAATAATATGCTAACCAGTAATACTCTACTTAAAGAGAAAGCATGACGTAGCATGGTTGGTGGAAAGAGTACACATACCAACTTGGAATCCACAGACCTACAATCAGGCGATTCAGCCATGTAAATTTTCTGAACCTTGACTTCATAATCTGCAAAGCTGGGAGATCAGACAGTCTTTAACGTTGGTCATGGCTCTGTTATTCATACTTCTGTAGTAATTTTTAAGATATATTCTATTGGGTCCACCGCCGGCTGACCCGAACAGCCCTAGCCTCGTTGCTTTCGGTGGGCGAGCGAATGGCCTGGGATTCCTCTTTCCCTCCTGTCCCCTTTGGAAGGAGACGGGGGAAGAGAGCCATGAAGAGAGGTGAGCACACCGCCGGGTCAAAGGACACTCAGACGTGGCGGAGGTTCTGTCGAGCAGTTCCGTTTATTATCACACAAGCACTTGCTTTTAAAGGCAAATGGGGAAGGGAGGTTTTTTACATAATCTTATCAGCTTAAAGGTCAAGAGAACATGCATCCTGTCTCAATGCCTAGCTATTGCAACCTCGAGCACGGAAGCGCTTATTTGGCCAATAAGGGCTAAGGCAAGGTTCCTGCAGACACCCCCACCCTACTTCCTCCCGGAGCCGTCTTAGGCTGCCACATTAATAAGCCCTTGTGGGCCCATAATGGCACTGCTTGTAATGTCACTTAAGGTGGCGTTAGTTTTTAAAGCCCGACAATATTCTTGTTGGATATTTATATAATGGTAACTGAAGATTAGTAGGGACCTTGTAAGTCAGGAACGGAGGGATGAATAGAAAAATCACTCTCCTGCTATATTCTTAAAGAATTGTTTACATTATTTCTCACCCTATAATTCATATACAAATGATACCCATTACTTAAAATTTCATATGCAAAGACCATCTGGTCTTTATAAATGCTGTTTCTGCTTTACCAAATATTGATAAATTGTACAGCTTTGTGCTGCCAAATACTTAGGCCACTTTGTCATGGCTTCATACCAATTTTAAAATGAATATTGAATATAATTATTTAGGGATGAAAGAATAATAGTAAATAAAACCATATGCTCACTAGTAAAATATTTCATTTGAATAACTCTTAGTATCGTATTTTTGAAAACTCGGTCCACTTGCAACACTGGAAAAGTCCCATTTTCATTTGAGTCCTGAAACTATAACTCTTCGGCAGCAAGCCCATCTGTACTAATGGTCCAGGATGAATTGAGCTTGATTAGTATTTGAAATTGATTCTGCCCCAATACCAGATGGCCCAAGTTGGCATTTTGTTTGTCACTTTCAGGGTAAAATATTTTTTTTTTCTGCAAAAGAACAGATTCAAAATGAAGACTGTCTTCCCCAGGTTCACAAACAATCACTGAATGCTTGTGTCTGCACAGACAGTCCCAACAGGAATCAGTGTTGCCTGGTGACTGCTCCAGCTGTTAACGTACTGAAGTTTTCACTCAGTGGTAAAGATTTCATTACATTTTACCTTATTCCTACCTCTTCTACAAGTCTAGTGTCTCAACTAAAGTGCTATAGCAAGTCCAGATAGTCTACTTTATCCTCTGAAATCACACTATGAACATATTAATAAACTTTGTTTTAGAGAACACAGTAAAGAGTTAGCTGGCTTATTGACTAAAATGGAGGGTTTGTAAAATGGGTATTAGGAAGCTAGATGGGGACAGTGAAGGGGAAGTTTTTGAAACTAAGCTAAGGAATCTCAACTCTTTTTTCAGTATAGAAAATAGCAATTCCTCAAAGATCGTTCTCAGCAGGAAAGTGGGAGAGAAGGGTTGGAAGTGGGGGAGGAGAGTCCAGTGGTGGAACTATGAGTACAAAGATCATTGCATTAAGCCAGCGGGGAGACGATCAGGATTTCTGTTTGTCAGGTAGCTGTGGGAAAGGAAGGGAAGGATCAAGTAGGACCTCCTTTGAAAGAAGAATTAATGACATGAAATATGGGTGATGTGGGGGCTCTGTTGCCATCTTGGCTGCTCAGCTTTTCACACTCCCAACAAAAATAAATTTACAAAGCTTGGAGTATATTTGCTGACCCCCTTCTCCATGAGTTCCTCCAGGCATTTTGAAGGCAGTGAGGGAAATTTTGAACAATGAAAGTTGAAACTTAAGAGGCATTAATTTTTCTTCCAATTAGAAATAAAAATATGTGAGGGAGCCACGCACTGGAATTCTCCTTTTGAGATTCACTGAAGAATGTGTGTGTACAATGGGGAAGTAATATGAGACAATTACTGGCATTTTCTTTCAAGCAAAAAGAAATTTAAGTTCATTACGTACCAAATAATGCCTTTCTATTCCATTTTATAAAATTCTTAAATCGTTCAAAAATAAAACAAAATGCACAAATGAGAAAACACGCCTGGATGTACTCTGAAAAATTGCAGAACTTACATCTTGCCCCTCCTACCTCTTCCTCACTCTGATGAAGTACCATAGTACAGGTGTGGGGTCTGCTTTACCCAGTGACCACATGAATGGACTTGGTGTGCAGGAGAGGCAATGAACTACAGGGTCAACTTTGACCAGTGAGAAAAAGGTGATAGGAGAAAGGTTTTTCACCTTTCAGTGGATTAGGGTTTCTGTAAAGCTTGTCTGAAGATATGTCTTGCAGACTAAGTAACTGGGTGATCTTTTTGTGAAGGTTTGTATTTGCTTCTGCTGCCTTCCTGCCTCAGTTTCCCCTGACTTTCATTGTCCTAAAACTGCATCTTCCTATTAAACAGTATTCCTTAAGCTTTAGTGAACCTAAGAGTCACCTGAAGAGCTTTTTAAGGCACCCATATCTGGGCTCACCCCTTGGTAATTTGATTCAATATATCCAGGGAGGGGCCCAATGTCTTGCAGTTTTAACAAGTTCCAAGGCAATGCAGGTGTGTCCAAAGAGCAGAACACACTTGGAGTGCTACAGACAAGAGCATTAGCACTTAAGCTTATCCTCAAGCTCTGTTTTTCAGTTACCTGGCTAAAGCAGCACTAGAATTGGCATCACAATTACTAAACATTTTACCTATTGGTAATTGTGATTATGTAGAGGTGGAGGTTACCATATTAGAAGAACAGTAACTATTGCATGTAATAGATGCAGGAGAAACAATAATTATAAGATTGCAAAGTAGGCTGGTTCTTTTAAATGGTATTGAAGATGTCATTGATCAAATTTGGCCAGTTAATTGCCAATTTCAATTGCTTGAAAAGCCAAAGGACATTCTGACAGCACTAAAGGTGGTTTTCATTTCCTCTAACCATAGCACCTTATTACACTGAAAGTCAAGTCCACGGTCTTATTATAAGGCTAGCAGAGCTGCAGAGAAGATTAAATGCATAGCTTCTACAGACCTTCTCTGTCAAAACCAGGGTCCTGATAAGGAAAGATTGTTAATCTGAAACCTCTTATGGGCCTTTTTCGGAGCAGACTTTTTTACTTTGTCGAAGGACAACAGCTTTCCATTACTTAGAGGATGTGAAAAAAAAAAGTTACTTGAATCAAGAGACTTACAAGATGATGCTGTTCTTCTTAAAACCCACTTCCATCAGCCTTCATTGGATCTCAGAATGTTAGAACTCGGAAATTCTGTTTTGGAGAAAAATAGCGGCATATCAGTAGAATTGGAGGACCTATGAGCAGAGAACAGAGGGATATATGTAGCAGTGGATCTTGAGGGTCTCATGACAGATGGGAATGTGGAATATAAAACTAGATAGGGATAATTCATTGACACGGGGTGATTCCTCCATAATTCAAGATTCAGTATTTTGGTAAGAACATCTGGAGTTGGTTTTAATTGTTTGCTGAGATGTCTCCCTGAATATTGGAATTAATGACTTATATTAAACAAAGTAGAGGTGTTAATCTTTCTTGGAAAACTACTTAAGTGGGCAGAAGGGGCAGGAAGGTGGGAATGTCAAAATACATTTATTATTTAAAAGCTGAGAAACCTTTGAAAAGTCATTGTAGGGCTGACCCCGTGGCTCACTTGGGAGAGTGCGGCGCTGGGAGTGCAGCAGTGCTCCTGCCGCGGGTTTCAGATCCTATATAGGGACGGCCGGTGCGCTCACTGGCTGAGCGCGGTGCGGACAACACCAAGCCAAGGGTTGCGATCCCCTTACCGGTCACAAAAAGAAAAAAAAAGTCATTGTAAAGTACACACTGGATTTGAAGACTTAATATTTAAGAAGATCTTAAATATCACTTTTTAATACTGAGTACATGTTGAAATAGTATTTTAAACATACTGAGTTAAATTAAATATGCTACTAAAATCAATTTCACTTTAATTTTATGTGTTCAATGGGACTTCTAGGAAACAAAAATACCTATGTGGCATTATATTTTATAGAATGGTGCTGGCATAAAACATTGGCTATGTGTCTCCTAACTTTTAAAATTGATAATGCTATTTAATACTACATCTTGTCTACCTCTTCAATTCCTGACTCACTCTTTCTTTCTACAGCCTTACCTTTTCTTAGTCTTTAGAGAACTTTGTCACCTCCTATCAACTAAAATGTTTACTTATTTATCGTCAGTCTCTCCCCCAAAATATGTAAATTCCAGAAGGACAGGAAGCTTTGTTTTTGTTAGTTGACATACTTCAGGTGGCTACAATAGTGTCTAGTGTGCAGTAGACAGTAAATAATTGTTAGAACACATACTTTTGTTGAAGCACAACATGTACCAGGTTCAAACCAAAGATCAAAGCTCCCACTTTTCTAAATGTACTCTTCTTATTTAACTCTTTATTTTGATTAATGACAAACATATCCACTCAACTGTCTAAGGTGAAATTCTCAGAGTTAAGGTGCCCTTTAATATCAGGTCCCATTTCGTATGAGTGACAACACCCTCTCAGTTTGCCTTCCTAAGTGTCTTTGTAACTCATGTTACTCTTTCCGAGGCTCACTGCCACTGTCTTAGTATGGGATCTCTTTATTTCACTTAGTACTGTGTCACAAGCCTTTTGTAGAAACATGGTTGAGAGTCAGACACTCTGGCTTTGAAGGCCAGTTTTGTCCTTTATTAACTGTGTGACTCAGTCTCTTAAGTTTCCTTATCCGTTAAGTAAGGTGAACAATGTATCTCCTTCCTCACAGAGTTCTATGAACATTAAAGCATGTAATTTATGAAAGTGATTAGAAAAGTTTCCAGGACATAGCAAATGTTTCATAAATATTAAATATTGTTATTTTTCAGTCTGTCCTTTTTCTGATTCGTCTTTCTACTCTTGCTAGATTTACTTTTCTAGAACAGGAAGATCGATGTCAATCTCCTAGATATAAACAAATTTTGTTTTATATTATCATATCCACCTTACATACTAAATATTTATCTCAACAATATTAAATATAAGTAGTGGGGCGTGTGTGTGTGTGTGTGTGTGTGTGTGTGTGTGTGGTGTCTTAGCAAAACAAGGCCAAAGAATAGGATGACATTGTAGCAGGAAAGGATTAGATAAACCTAAGATTAAGGAGACCTGTAGAGAATTTTTCAGAACATTTGAATAAAAGGCTGGTAGTTTAAATACATAGCTTAGATATAGTAGACATCTTTCAATTCTAAATTTTAATGGAGAATAGGAGGAAGATAAAGAAAAAAAATCACATTTAGTCCAAGTGCCGTACTGACCTCTAGTGGTTATATGTGGTACCTACGCACAGAGAGAGGAGACGACCACAGCACTTCAGAAGAGAATTTCAGCGAATAGTTAAATCAGTTTCTCACATTAGGTGATTTATGAAATTCTTAAAATCAGTTAAAAAAAATTCTTTTAATTTCTTTGATGTTGACTTACATAATTTTTATCTTATTTCCTAAACATCATTAAACATACTACTATTATAAGCTCCTGTAAAATTATATGACCAAAACAAATTAATAAAGTAAATAAAAATTATATTGAGGACTTCAGATTAACAATACTAATGTGATGGCTGACAGATAACATTAATATAACACATGTGGCTCTTTTGCTAAAACTGAATTTTGCCCTAAATTTAAAAATGGTCCTGACTCTTACTGTGTATGGTTTTTGTTGTTGTTGTTGTTGTTGTTGTTTGTCTTTGGCGTATTCACATTGCCCATTCCAATATATAACATGTGAAGGCTCAATTCTTTCACAATTTTGTCTATTGTGCTACCAGGAAACCTTATTTCTACAGCTTGTCTTGATATTCTTTGGTCTTCAATTGATGGAAAGACATTTGTTTACATTTCATTATTCTATGGAGTTTTTTCTTTTTCTTTTTTCAGTACTGCTTCCATTAATGAGGCATTGCTTGGCATACATATAAATACAACTATGAGTCCTCAAAGCCATGTTTATTGTGAATTACAAGGCAGCCTACAGATAATCTGGAAAAATGCTGCTATTAATTCTGGAAAGATTAAAATTCTGAGGTAGAAATTACAGGCCCCTGAGACTACAGCCACTGGTTACTAAGAGGCCTCAGACTCTAGTTTTAGAGACATTGTTTACTCTAACTTCTTCATATTTCACATGAGAAAACTGAGATGCCACAGTTAGTTGATGGTGAAGCCTGGAGTAGGACCCAGATCTTAACACTGTCACGCCAGTGTGTTTTCACTAAGGCATTTTGTCATAGCTAGAGAAGGAAAGAGACCAGCAGATGGACGTGATTTTTTTCTGTTTTTGCATCAGGTTTTAGGTAAGATGAGATGGTTTTATCTAGCATTTTTTTATATCATTAAATTGTTAAAAGTAGAGAATTATTATTGGCCATTTACGAAAGACCTACAGCAAGTTGATGAATGTCTTTATCTATCTATCTTCTATCATTTATCATTTTCAACATAGTAAATTTGGATAAGCAAGTGAGCCAGAAACAGATTTTAGGGTAGGTACTTAATATTGTAAATGACTATTCTCTAAACCTCTTAGCTAAAAGACATCCTTACCTTGTTCCTGTAATTGACAAGAAATCACTGTATTTTACTATTAAGTATAATGTTAGTTTGAAGTTTTTCATAGATGCCTAATTAGAGGTTCATCAGTTTTATTGATATTATGAAAGAATCAGTTTTTGGTTTCAATGATTTTCTCTATTGTTTTTCTGTTCTATTTCATAGAAGATTTCACTTCAGTCTTTTTTATTTTCATCACTTTGGGTTTAATTTGCTCTTTATTTTCTAGTGTCTTAAAGTAGAAGTCGAGGTTATTTATTTGAGACTCTTTATCTTTTCTAATATAGAAGTCCACTGCTATTCATTTTCCTCTAACTACCGCATTAACTGAATCCCACAAGTTTTGACATGTGTTGTTTTCATTTTCATTCAGGTAAAATGTTTTCTAATTTCACATTTGATTTCATTGGCCCATGCCATTTAGAAGTATGTTATCTAATTCCCAAATGTCTTTTAATTTGTCATTCTCTTATTAATTTCTAATTTTATCCCATTGTGGTTAGAGAATGTAGTTTGCATAATTTCAGTCTTTTTTATTTTATTGAGTATGGTTATTATGACCTGGAATATTGTCTATCTTACTAAATTTTTCAAATGCACTTGAAAAGAATGTGTATTTGTCTATTGTTGTTGGAAATTGTCTGTAAATGTCAATTAGGTCAATATTTTTGGTAGAATTAGTCAAGTTCTGTATAGCCTGAATGATTTTTATCTATTTCTTCTGTTAATTATAGTAGAGGTTAAATTTTCCTACTATAATTGTGGATTTATCTATTTCTTACTACACTTCTATCAGTTTTTGCTTCAGGTATTTTGAATTCCTATTTTTAGGAGCTTAAATATTTGGGATTATTATTTCTTCTTGGTGAATGAACCTATTTGTCATGTTCAAATAACATTCTTTATTTCTTTATTTATCAAACATAGCACTATTCTTTGCTATATCTACTTTGCCTGATGTTATAGTGACTCAAGCTTTCTTTTGATTAGTGTTAGCATGGTATGTATTTATCCAACCTTTTGCTTTTAACCTATCTGTTTATTTATATTTAAAGTGTGTTTCTGGGCCGACCCCGTGGCGCACTTGGTAGAGTGCTGCGCTGGGAGCGCGGCGACTCTCCCGCCGCGGGTTCGGATCTCATATAGGAATGACCAGTGCGCTCACTGGCTGAGTGCTGGTCACGAAAAAGACAAAAAAAAAAAAAAAAAAAAAAAATAAAGTGTGTTTCTAATAGGCAGCATATTGATGAGTGTTGGTTTCTTTTTTAACCCAATTTGGCAATCTCTTACTTTTAAGTTAGTTATTTAGACCATTTTATTTTAATATGATTATTGATGATGGTTAGGTTTAAATATACCACCTGAAATGTCTCTGCTATTTGCTCTGTTTTTTCTTTGTTCTACTTTTTTACGGTTTTCTTTCTTTTGGAATTTTTTATGATTCAAATTTGTCTCCTTGATTGGCTTGTTAGCTGTAGCTCTGTTTAGAGAGAGTATGTGTTTATTAGCTCCTTTAGTTTAATGCTCTTTAAAATTGCTTTCTTAGACTATATTATTGTGACTATTAAAACAAAACAATGCAAAATATGGCTTCCTTGAAGTGATATTATACCACTTTTTATATGACATAGAAATCTTGTAACAGTTTGCTTCCTTTTCTCGCATCCTGGGTTTTGTGTTATTGCTATTCCATCTTCCACTTTTACTTATGTTATAAGCTCCACAATATTACATTATGTACATAAAATAGTACATTGATAAATTTTTTAAAAAGTCAGTAATCTTTAAAAGAGATTTAATAATAAAAAATCAGCCTTTTATATTTGACCTCTGGAATGTCAATTGCATTATTAATCACATACAGTGTATTTTTCATTTCAGACATTGTATTTTAATCTCTAGAAGTTTAATTTTCATCATTATTTATCACCATATCTGTACTTAACACACTCATTTTTCCTTTAACTTAATGTACATGTGGATTACAGTTACAGTGATTGTTTTAATGTCTTTGTCTACTAATTTTTTCATCTGTTAAATATTTTGTTTTGACCGATTAGTTGGCATTACTCCTCATTATGGATTGTATTTTTCTGCTTAATTATTTTTCTGATAAATTTTGATTGGATGTCAGACATTGTGAATTTACCTTTTGAGTGCTGGATATTTTTTATTTCTATTAATATTGTTGGGATTTGTTTAATGACAATGGTTAAGTCACTTTGAAACAGTTTGATTTTTTGAATATTGCTTTGTTATATGTGGCTAGAGCAGCATTTAGTCTAGGGCTAATTTTGTCCTACCCCTGAGAAAATCCTCCCAGGTTCTCCCCACACTTCAAGAATTATGATGATTTCCACTTTGGCTGGCGGAAATAGGAACTACTCCTACTCTTATGTTTGCTTCAAGAGTTCTTTTTCCCTCTGATTCTTTCAGATAGTTTTTTCCCCCAGTCTTGGGTAGTTTCCTCACACACATGTGAGAATCAGTAACGAGTTGAACACTTGATGAGCCCCTCTGCAGATCTTTCTGTGTAGCTCTCTCATATCCAGTACTCTGTCTGCACTGTGAACTCCAGCCTCCTCAGTTCCCCAGACCAAGCTCTGCCTCCTCAGCTCAAGGGAACTCTCATCCTCTACCTGCTTTCCCTTTCCCTGAAACCGCAGCCTGGAAACTCTCGTAGGCAGTAAGTTGTAGCAATTATAGGTCTGACTTTATTTATTTATTTTCATCTCTCAGGGATTACTGTCTTTGTTTCCTCATATTCAATGTCTTTCAATCAAGTAATTCAGGTAGGATGACAGATTTGGTTTCTGATAATCCATACTCCTCAGAAATTGAAGATCAACCCTAATTTTTAAAACAACAAATAATCAGATGATTAATAAATATCTAGGATATTGCATTGACCTCGTTCTCTAAAGAAAACAATTCATATCCCCTTAGAGAACTTATTTGAGTTCATTCATTTTCGTATTTTATGATATGTAATGGAGATATATTTTAGGTATATAATAAATATACCTAAATATAAATATAAATATTTTATAGTGCATGATAAATATATGTTATATGTTATATATAACATATATGTTTTGTAGGTATCTCTTCTAGTCATCTGAATTTTAATATTGAATGATATAGATGAAAATCCCCGCTGTTATGGAGGGGTAGGAGTAAAGAGGCAGACAATAAAAAAACAATATATATACATATATAATACATCTGATAAATTTCATATATATTAAATTACATCATACATGAAAAGGAGAGAAGCATTATACATGAAAAGGAGAGAAGCATTATACATGAAAAGGAGAGAAGCATTATGGAAAAAGTAAAGACAAATGCGGGAGACAAAGGCTGTGAAGAATGAGGTGCCAGGAAGGTCTAAAATTTAAGGAAGGGGGCCAGGGTAGACCTCTTTGTAGAAATGGTATTTCATAACAATATTTGGCAATGAAGGAAGAAGTTGGCTGTGCTGTTGTCTGGGAAGAAGTGATCCTGGCAGAGGAAAAGTTGGTACAGTGTTTCTAAAGTGGAAGTGTGGCTGGATTGTTTGAGGTCTAGCAAGACACGAGTGTGGTAGAGAAAAGTGACAGGGGAAAATTGTAGACTGGAAGAAACCTGGTCATGTAGGGCTTCATAGGGCATTATAAAGACTTCGTTTTATTGTAAATAATATGAAGAGCCATTAGACTGGTTGAAACTACAGTGTTATATTATTTGACTTGTAAGTCATAAATTGAGAAAGACAGCAGGTTGAGAAAAGACAGCAAGCAGTGGGAAATAAGGTTACACCCAGGCAGACTAGTTAAAAGCCTGGATGAGGGGTCGGCCCGTGGCTCACTTGGGAGAGTGTGGTGCTGATAACACCAAGGCAATGGGTTCAGATCCCTATATAGGGATGGCCGGTTAGCTCACTTGGGAGAGTGGTGCTGACAACACCAAGTCAAGGGGTAAGATCCCCTTACCTGTCATCTTTTAAAAAAAAAGCCTGGGGCCGGCCCCGTGGCTCACTCGGGAGAGTGCGGCGCTGGTGGCGCCAAGCCACGGGTTTGGATCCTTTATAGGGATGGCCGGCGCGCTCACTGGCTGAGCGTGGTGTGGACGACACCGTGCCAAGGGATGTGATCCCATTACCGGTAAGGAAAAAAAAGGAAAAAGAAAAAAGAAAAAAGCCTGGATGAGTAATCCAAACAAGAGGTAATGATAACTTGAACAAGGGCCTTAGAGATGGTGAGAAGTGGTTGGATTCTAGATTTCCTGAAGGATTGGGTTTGGCATGTAAAATAAAGAGAGGGGACTCGGTGACTACAAGGTTCAGGGGCTGAGAGCCATGAATAATGGAATTGCCATTATATGAGGTGGGGAAAACTGCAGGAAATGCAGGCTGGGGTGATGGTCAGGAGTTCAGCTTTGGTTATATCCCATGATTAAACAGTTGGTTTTGTGGAGAACTTCAAGTGGGCAGTACTTTAAAGGAAGGTCTGAACTGATGATCTAAATTTGGGAGAAGCAGTTTCAAGTTTACATTTTTTGTGTGATTAATGATTCAATACACGTCTCTCCAACAACCTTAAAATCTTCATGAGGCAAGGACAATATTGCTTTAATCAGTTTTGTCAGCTTCTTCCAGCACATAGGGTACTAATAAAAATTAAATAGGCCAATAAGTGAATGAATAAATTAGAGTTGGGTAAATAGTGTGGGAGTAGAATTTTAAAAAGCAAAAACAGGAATAAACACAGTTTAAAAATTCATTAAGAGATGTCCTTGACATTTGGCAGTTATTGTGAGAATATTAGCAATATGATAACTGATCTATTACTGTCATCTAATTTTACAGATGAAGACTCTGATTCACCGAAAGCTAAAATAATTGTAGTGTCATATAGCAACTAAGTGACTAACCCAGGATTTTAACACAGGAGACTTTGCTCTAACCACTACCTTATTTTGCCACTAAACAGAATTTCAGAGATATAAATATTACCATTGATACAGGTAATATTTTTATTGTTTATTTTATTATTTTTTATATAAATGTTTTGATAGGGAGTCCTATGAAACATTGTAATGAAAAGGCTTGAAGAGTGATGGAGTGGGTAGCTAGAGACAGACATAGTCAAAGGTTTTAAATGTATTTATTTTAATTGTAATTTGAAATGTAATTATTTTATATGTAATTTTAAATGTAATTATTTTTTAAAGAAGTAGAGAGTTTAACATGCATATTAGTGAGAGTGGGAGAGAAGCAGGGGAAATATTATTAGACAATGAGTTTGATGTAAAGAATTGAGAATTAATTATTGATAGAACAAAATCTAAAATGGATGGAAGAACGTGGATTTAAGAGTATAGGTAGAATATTAAAATGGATAATGAGGGGTTAAGGAAAAAGTGAGATGAATATGGAAAGCGGATGGGCATATTTGAGGTTGATCACATTTGATAGCCTTATCAAAAATATATTTTTGCCTCAGATTTTTATCAGTAAAATGTTTATTTCTTAATTTTTCACATTTCTGACATTCAATAAAAAGTACTTATGTTATATTTATATATGACTTTATTGATTTTAGTATTAGAAATTCTTCTATCCAAATGGTCGATATGTAGATACTATCTACTTCATTTCTTCTAAAAATGTTCATAAAGATTTTACATTTGACTCTAATTCCATTGCTGGTTTATTTTAGCATATGGAATGAAGAGTGGATTAAGTTGATTTTCCCTCATGTAATTTTTTTCCCCTCAACCATTTTGCCTATATTGTAATTATTTTTTTCATTAGTTCATGGTGCCTACTTTGTCATAATTTAAATATTTATATATATTGACAGTAGTTTCTAAGCTATGCATTCTTTTTTTCTATATTTGTTATGAGGTATTTAAAGAGTAGTGAGTAAACTGCAAAGAACAGTGCAAAAAATACCTGAATGTCTATTTCCAATCTTTGTCAAATCTTAACTAATTAAGACTCCTCTCTAGGTCTCAGTCTTCATTTTCTTCTCCAGCAGTGACCTGTTCCAGCCACCACTGTTGAATAATAAACCAGGCTAAACTTAGCAGTATAAACAGTAACTATTTTATTATGTTTATGGATTCTGTGTATCAGAAATTGGAAAAGAGCAAAGTGGGAATGGTTTTTCTCTGTTCCATGATATCTGGACCCTCATTCTGCAGATAATTTTATGGCTGGAGGCTGGAATCCTTTGAAGGCTTGTTCCTTCATACATCTGGTGGTTGATGTTGACTGTTAGCTGAGACCTCAGCTGGGGCTCTATGGTGTATGATGACTTTCCACATAACTGCTTGGGCTTCTTCACAGTGTGGTGACTGGGCTGCAATAGCAAATGTCCTCAAAGTTCAAAGCAGAAATGCATGACACTTTTATGACCTGGCTTCAGAATTCATATAGAGACACTTCTACTCTACTTTGTTGGTTGAGATAGTCACAAAGATCCACTTGGGTTCAGGGTGATGGGACATACACCCAACACTCAATGATAGAAATTAGAAGATCATATTGTGAGAAGACCATGTGGCATGACAGATATTATCGTGGCTATTATTGGAATATATAATCTGCCACATTATCACTACTCTGAGTTTGGTATTTAACATATCCATGTATTTAAAAAAAATTTACCATATATACATGCAGAAATAAAAATACAATCTTGTTTTGTATGTTTCAAAACTTTATGTAAATGATAAAGATATACATTGAGCTATATATTTTTTCTCCATGTTGTTTTTAAGGTTGATCCAGAGTGATATATGTAATTTTAGTTCTTTCATTTTAACTTCCTGTATAATATCCTTTTTTGTAAGTCCAGCACAATTTATTTGTTCCTAGTCCAGCTGATAGATATTTAGCTATGGATATATTTGGATACTATATATTTTACTATAATGGCCAGATAGATCTTCCAAAGTTGTGTTACTTCACCCCACTTCACACATTTTATGATAGATGTGAGAATTAGGTTGTTTTGTTTTTGCTTGAAAGTAACAAAAACTGATCATAGGAAACATGAGTAGAAAGAAATTTATTAGGAAACTATTGAGTATCTCATAAAATGGAAGGAAAATCCAAATAACCAAGCCTTAGAAAGGACAGAAACTATGGGGATTTTGGATCTCAGAACCAGGAATTATTAGCTGCCTTTTTTTCTTGATGATTTTTATTGTGATAAAACATAAAATTTGTCATTTTGACCATTTTAAAGTAGACAATTTAGTGACACTTAATACATTCACAGTGTGTGCAGTGGTCACTGCTATCTAATTCCAGGACATCATCCCAAGAGGAACCCCCTACACATTAAGCAGTTACTCCCCATACCTACTACATGGGGACAGCTCTTGGCAACCACTAATCTGCCTTCTATCTCTATGGATTAACCTATTCTGTATGCTTCATAGACATGGAATCATACAATATGTGACTTTTTGTGTCTGGCTTTTATGCAACATAATGTTTTCAAGGTTCATCCACATTGTGGTATGTATTACTATTTCATTTCCTTTTATAGCTGAATAATATTCCATTTTATGCCATCCCACATTTTGTTTATTCATTCATCAGTTGAAGGATGTAGGTTGTTACCATGGTTTTTTTTTTTTTTTGAAAGTCCTGCCATTAGAAGACACAGCATCAGTCACCTCCCTTGAAAACTGCATGTTCACTTACAATTCATATATTTGGGAGAGTCAGTCTCATTGGTCTAACCTGGGCCATGTGTATAGCCCTGTCATTGGAGAAGAGTGAGGTGTAATGAGAGACATGAAGTCAAACGATTTACATGAAGTCAAGATGTGTGTTGTAATCCTCAAGTACAAACCAAATTGAATGAAAAATGGATGTTCTTTTTGTGTCCCTTGGACATTTTATGAAGTAGAATTTCTCCCAGTTTTCTAGCATGTTGGTGATTCTTTAACTTCATATTTTTTGATGATGGTCATTTGCTCACTATATACTCTGGATTATTTCAGTGGGAGTTTGAGTACTGGGAGAGTGCTCTCAGGGTTCAGATTACTAGGTGTTCAAAAGTCATGATGCAATTATTTACAAATAACAGTGATGATATGCCTGGTGCATCTGTCTAGCAGATAGTTAACTTCAAAATAAGCCTGGAAAACAATTATGGTGTAAAGATCATCTTCTGGAGACAGGAATGCATGTGGCTAACTCGAAGATGTGAAGAATCAAATGAAAATGATTGACCTCTGTATCCTCACTGTGTGGCAGAACAGCTGTGGGACTTCATAGGGGTAGAATTCAGCTGTGTATAAGGAAGAAAGGATTTTAATAATAGAAAATGACCAACAAAGGGATGAGCTAAATGCTGTAGGAAATGTTCAATGAAGGCAGATGAAGACCTATCATAGTAATGAAAATTCCTTGATTTGGAGGGAATCATGTATCTCACAGATTCTTATGAGCTCAATTATTCTGGGATTTCAGAGGAAGGTTGGTTAGAATTTCCTCACCTATTTACTGGTCTTTTAAAAATGATACATGCTTCTAGAAAATAGCACAGAAATTATTGGATCAAAGGTGTCAGCTTCTGTTTGGCTTAGGAATTTAGTGCTCAAATGCTGAGGATTTGTAATTCCGTTTCTTTTCTAGACCATTGATAAAAATAATTTTTTAGTTTTGTAAATTTTTGAAATCAGACTTATCAAAAACCATTATCAAATACATTTAACATATATTAAATATTTTTTCAATTCAAATGCACTGTGTTTTAGGAGCTTACAATACAAATTTCCTAGTTCATCAGAGTGTTTGCTGAACATCCATCACGTATAAGCGCAATAATAAGCACATGGTTTTGCCTTTAAGATGCTCACTAAGTTTTACACCTAAATTAGTAGTCACCATACTGTCTGGTGATATAAGAAGAGACGAATTAACTGTATACAGAGTCCTTCCCAGAGGAAATGGTAATTTACACGGTTGTTGAAGAAAGAGAAGTCATCCAGGGGAACTAATACAGATAAAGTCATTCCAAGTAGAAGGAACGACATGTTCAAAATAATTAATACGGCATGTTTTAAGGGCTGTGTGTAATTTGATATTATTGCAGTAAAAATATGAAATGTGGAACAGTGGGAGAAGAGTCTGATAGAGGCCAGAACATGAAGAGCTTTGTATGCCATTTTAATAACATTAAATTTTATTTTCTAAGACAGTGGGGAGCCAATAGATTATTAAAGCTTACATTATTACCAAGGTTGTAACAATCAAAAACAAGGAGGTTGGGAAGTTAGGTAACAGTGAAGAAGCTCTATGAAAAAGCACAGATATTGCTCAAAAGAAAGAAAGGATAGTGACCTAAAGAGGGGAGGAAGGCAGGTAGGTCCCTAACTGCCATGTATTGAGGTCAGAGAATGTAATTCGCCAATTTTAACTAAAATGTTGACTGCCCTGGCTAGCACCAGAATAGCACATAACACACTTCCTTAATTATCCTCAGACTGGGTTAGAGACAACTTAGGTATGGAAAGAGTATACAGAATAAAATACTGGAAAATGAATATTATAGACAGCTCAAATTACAGATTTTTTGTGTGAAAATAAACATATGCTTTATTCATTTCTGTAAAAATGGCAGCAAACAATTTGGCTATGGTTTCTATTTAATGAATTTGTAATCTAGAAGATCAGTTTACAGTTTTTTTCAATTTGTATTTTCTGACTGATTGCCAGCCAAATCATAGAATCCTTACATTAAATTTAAACTTTATAGGTTCTATACAAGAAGTTCTGAAAAAAAGTGTACTAGGAAATTAGAATTGGCTATATTTAGGTTGCATGTTTATATGCCTTTACATGTGTTTTACAATGCACTATGAGAAGTATTAATCCATCAAAAGACAATATTCAAAATCAGTGATTATTTTGATGGTAGAAATAAAACAGAATGTTTTTTAAACTTAGTTAATAGATTGCATAAATAGTACACTAGAAATATGGGTCTTTTTCTGAGGCTAAAAATGTGCTGAACTCTGTAATTAAAATTTTTAAAAATTATGGTATGATTATTAATGGGACAAAAAGTTCTTCAATAATGTAATTTAAAGATGCATTCAATTGAAATAAAATAGGCTCCAAGTTGTGATTATGCTTTTGACTGTACTCAGTTTATCAAAAATGATAGCTCTCTTTGCTGTGAACCATTAGAAATTATGCTTTCATCACTGCTGGGAGATGTGTTTTCATTACTAGCAGCAGGGAATAAAATGGAAAACTAATTTAGTTGAAAATTATTTTCACAGCAACTCCATTTTAAGCAGAAAGAATACTTTATCTTTTATAAAGGGGATTAAATATTAATAAATTATATGTGATTCTTAATTGCAACATGTCAAAGAAATAAAAAAATATTTGTGTGTCTTTTGTTTTGTTTTTGTGATAGAGGAAGGTTTTTGCAGTCAAATGCTCTTCCCCTGATAAAGGAAGTTTTCTTAGATTTGGAAAAACCAACACGGATTGTTTCAAAATACTAATGCCAAACAAAAAAGAAATATGTGAACAAAAGGAAGCATATACTAGGCATTTATAGCCTTTCGGATTTTGCTCTTTTTCCGACAAAAACCAAGGCATTATTTCCTACTTGCCTAGGGTTCTGTGCCAATCCTGGGACAATTTGCCCCCAGATGCATTTCTCCTGGTTCCACCAGTCTGCTTTGTGTGTCTGGGAGGCTGACTCCTACAGGCTGCATATCTCAAGTTTCCTTGCTGACGGGTTGTGGTAGGTTTGCACAGTGAGAGTCACTGGCCAGAAATTGGATGCCGGCAGGAAGAGAGAAGAAAGGGTGTAGAAGTCTCAGGTGGACCATTTGTGTCTGGAGCCCACATGGCTCCAGCTCCTCCTGGATAAGAATGATGTGACATCTTTTACCAGGTGATACCAGCACCTGGGCTTTTCCCACACTGCCTCACTCATTTATCTTTTCTGTCCAGGGGTTAGTAGTGGCTCCCAGCTATGGATAATCTCTGTTTCTTCATTGTTCCCCTCCATGTAACACACTGTATGCATTAAAATACCTTCTGTTATAAATTGAACTCTTTTTATAGATCCCAAATGAATTAGATACTCACATAGTCAGTTGTGTCCTAACTTTTTTGTCTTTCCCTCAAACTACGTAATGATTGTGATGGCTAATTTTATGTGTCAACTTGGCTGGGCTAAGGGATGCCCAGAAATCTGGTAAAACATTATTCCTGAGTATGTTTGTGAGAATTTTTCTGGAAGAGATTAGCATTGGGATTGGTAGACTGAAAGAAGATGGCCCTCTTCATCCAGTCCTATGAGGGCTTCACAAAAAGGTGAAGGAAGGGCAACTTTGCTCTCTTTTCTTGAGCTGGGTTATCTATCTTTTCTTACCCTTTGACACTAGTGCCCCTAGTTCTCAGGACTTTGGACTTGGACTGGAAGTTACACCATCAGCTCTCAGACCTTTGGACTCGAACTCATTCTGTCACTTGCTTCCTGATTCTCCAGCTCATAGGCAGCAGATAGTAGAATTTTTTGGCCTTTATAATTGCACAAGCTAATTCCCATAATGTCTCTCTCTTTCTCTGTGTGTGTATATATATATGTGTGAGTGTGTGTGTCACACACACACACACACACACACACACACACACACACAGACAATCCCCTACTTGTGATGGCTCAGCTTATGATTTTTCAACATGATGGTGCGAAAGTGATCTGCATTTAGTAGTAACTGTACTTCCAATACCCATATTACTAGTCTGCTTTTCACTTTCAGTACAGTATTCAATAAGTTATATAGACATTCAACACTTTATTATAAAATAGGCTTTGTGTTAGATGATTTTGCCCAACTGTAGGCTAATACAAGTGTTCTGAGCACTTAGGTGTATTAAATACCTTTTCAATTTAAAATATTTTCAACTTATGATGAGTTTGTCAGGATGCAACCCCAGCATAAGTCAAGGAGCGTCTGTGTTTTTATAGTATACATACATGTGTACATGTATATATACAAATATATACACACATATATACATGTATACATATGTACACGTGTGGATATAAATATACATATCTGTGCGTATATACATGCACACATACTTCAAAAACTTTATGGAAAGATTTGCACTACCTTTTAATTCTATTTTTCCACAAAATTCTTGCAGTACCCTCATATATGTGATATATATATAACATATAATATATAATATAGTATATTATATGTATGCATGTATGTGTATATGTGTGTGTATATGTGTGTGTATATAAATGTAGCTGGCCCTTGAACAATGCTGGTTAGGGGTGCCAACCTCCCCTACAGTCATCAGCATATAACTTCCCCCAACCACACCCCACTGCATGCCCCAGTCCCTGTAGGGGCAGGCACCATGTTGTTATTTATGCAGTAGTTAAGTAGTAACTACTGTTAGGTAGGCTACTTAACTGTTTGATTAGGTACGCCATGCATTTTTCACATATTTAACCCCCAAATTTCCTATATATATATATATATATATATTTTTTGTCTTTTTCGTGACCGGCCGCACCGCGCTCAGCCAGTGAGCGCACCGGCCATCCCCATATAGGATCCGAACCTGCCGCGGGAGCGCTGCTGCGCTCCCAGCTCTGCACTCTCCCGAGTGCACCATGGGGTCGGCCCCCAATATATATTTATTAAAAAAAATCCATGTGTATGTACCCTGCACAGATCAAACACTTGTTGTCCAAGAGTTTGCTATATATTTCCTATTGGTTCTATTTCTCTGGAGAACTTTGACTAATAAAATGAAGTAAAAGCAAGATTTGATGTCGTTGGAATGGAAAGAAACCGTCTCACCATGTGAGATGATTAGAATTATGATGAGATGGTATTTAAATATTTAAATATTGCATAGCATCTGACATAGAAAGTCTTGTCCTGCTAGAAGGAGGTTATAGGTGACCAGAGAGCTCCCTTTCATCTTCAGTGATGATGGCTCCCAAGCTTCCCTGGTAAGTGCTAATCTCAGACTCGAGGCCTATGAGCATTTTATGAGGGCGGAAACCATCTCTTTTTTGGTAACTCCCATTGGTGAAAGGGGCCTTTGATACCATTACAATTGAGGGATGCTGAACTTCTGTTCATCCCTTGTGTAAATGTTAAAAATAATGATCTATCTAGAGCAATGTTAAAAGGGCCAATGAGGGCAACATATGCCCAAAGCCAAGCCTGGATTAGCACTGTGATTCTACTGAAAGGATGCTGGAGGCCAGGTCACTGCAGGAGATCACCACTGATTTTAAACGAGAACAATTTTTACGATTTCCATATATAAGGTCTGTCTCTGAGACACAAAAAGGAAAAGAAAGCAATTCAGGCTGCCTTTATAATAACTGAAGTTGATGATGTTAATATTTTTGATAATTCTGAAAATACGGATATTCTATAAAGAGGTGCTAGATATATGAACAAGACGAGAAGAGAACACTTGAAGAACAAAGGCAGGTAAAACCTGGTTCAGCAGTTTTATTTTTCCCGCTGTTTGTGGCTTTTCCAAGAAATAAGAAAAGCTGAGGCAAGCGAGACACGCATAGTGAAACTTCCCATCTCTTAGACAGAGTCTGTATTTCACAGATGAAATTTGTGTGGTTCTTCAGTTTCTAAATGCCATGAAGGCAAAAATGAGGGAAAAGTGAATGGAATTTTGAGAACCAGGGGAAAAAAAGCAGATTTAGGCATCATCAGGTATCACTTAGGAATTATATTTTCATCACATAAGAAAACCTTAATAATTAAGACCAAAAAAAAAAAATTAAATGGATTGAGAAAATGGATGAGTAATGAACATTTTGTAACTATTGATGTGCTTGTAAAATAAGGCTAAAAATAGATATAATATGAGCCATGGATATAACACATAAATAGCAGAGCAAGATATATTTGGTTGGAACTTTTAATAAAACATATGTTTTTACTTCTTAGATGTATTTTGTGGTAATGATTTCAAATATTGAATCACCTGATTTATTCCAGTACTTTGGTTTTACTTTGGGTATGAAATCCATAGATGTTGATTAGCCATTCTTTCTAATGCATTGCCATCCTCTTGCTTTTGGCATTTGTCCCATTCCCAAAATAGCATTTTTTTTCTTATTGTGATATAATATTGTGTTTTGAGGCCTCTGAAGTACTATATTATACCATCTTATATGCTACCCTATGACACTATAAGGTACATACATAAATAAATACATAAAACTAAAATATTTCTATGATTGATTTCAAATACTCTAAAAGCTTTGGATCTAAAAGATTTAGGTATATGCTATGTAACATCAAAACATCAATGTCTCATTAATTCCAAATTCACCAAACTGTAATTTCACAGTTGTCTAAAATTTTAAGGTACATTTTATTCCACTCAACGAATAGCCTCTGTAGACATATGAGCTATGATTTGTTGATTGGAGGGTTTCAATTACGGCAAAGGTAATTATATATCTGAAATAAACTCTCATTCTTTGGATAACTGCATTTTGAATGAAAAGAAAATATCAAAACCTTAGGTTACCTAGAGATCAACTTTTCTCAGTACTTTGTCATTCTGGCCTCATGATGGCACCAAAGGGTAGGAAAAAATTCTTTTTTGAATTCCTGTTTACTTCCTGAATTACAAGAAAAAATAAATATAATTAGCAAAGGACAGCTGAGTTTGTGAACCTTTCATATAAAGGAGGTAGGTGTTGGCACAGTTTTGGGTATACCCCCCTCAGTACAGATGGTTACAATTCTCTCCTGCATTATGCAGGACACTTTCTCCTTCTGTTTTCTCAAGGTATTTTGTCATCTTCCCCATATTCATTCTCCCAATTCATCTTTCTGTTGCAGCAAGAAAAAGGTGCTGATTAGAAAAAAAAAAAAGAAAGATTTATTTGATCTAAGTATAATAATGAACATGTGTCTGAACAACTCTGAAGGACACAGAATTAGCAGATAGTCAGTCAATAAGAAGATTGCCATAAAAGGAAACATATACCACAAAATATTTTTTAAAAAGTTCATTGAGGTGATATTTCACTCATGTTCTAATTTTTTTACATAATAGAAATTTAGAATCTAATTTGACACCTTAATAAATCTTGCTTAAGATTAATGGCAGCAATCTCAGCTGTTTTATTTCTCATTGCCAGATGAGATATAGTTAATGTGTGAGTTCAAATGAACACCCTGCTATGTGTGAACCTCTGTATATCAACCTTCTGCACTAGGTTTCTGTTACACATTGAGAGGGAATCACAGAAGTATAAGATGCATTCTTTGTCCCTTCAAAGGTAACCCAGCTCAAATGAGAAATTCTGAGTATATCTCAAAAAAACTGTAAATAACAGTTGGTAACAATGTGGTGGCCTTCAATCTTAAGAAATAAAATAGTACATGATGGCTTTTGACTAAAAAATAACTTAAAATGCTGTATGTTGGCCTTTCTTGTCCCTTACATGTAAAACAAAAGCACGTTTTTGAGATGAATGAATTTTTTTTGTCTACACAGCCTTTATAACCTGCATTTGACTTCTTCAACCTAGGAAATGTAAAGATTTTTATGTGTTTACCCCGTTTCTTCAGTTTTCATAATCCTTTGAGTTGGTACAAAGCATCACAAAAATTGTTTTGTAACACAGCATCTAATCTTTCTTTTCCAGGCCCTTTGGGAAGTGGGGCCATTGCACAATAGCTGTGTGCAGTTATTACTGCTGTCTTCTTCTACCTCCCATGTGCAGCGTCTCTTTTTTCTGCCCACAACCAGATACAGGAAGCTGAGATCCGTTCCTTCTTCCCCAGTGATCCTGGGGCAGCTTGCTCGGGTAATTTTCTCTGTCTTTATGAAATGGGTATTGTGCCTCCTTTTTGTGCTCCTGCAGTCTCTGTGGTAAAGAAAACATTCATTACTGAAATTCGTGCAAAGCAGAATGGTTCTTTGCTCTTGGCTTCTTATCAAGTCTTGGGTTTGTCGATTTATATACTCTTTCTGGCCTAAGATCCCAAAGATCCTTTAGTTTGAGCTACATGACAATTTGAGAAGCATAACCTTTTTCCCCCCTCCGGTCGAGTTATTTTCCTGAATCAATCTGTCCCTCAACCATCTTTTTCTTTGAAGGAGCGTTCCTTCTCTGTTGGGTAGCTTGGGTAGCTTAGTTTTGGGGATTTGTGTGGGTTAGCTCTTACCCTCTAACTCGCCTTATCCATAAGGCTTGCCGACATTCTCTTCAAAATCAAGACTTAGTGGGACTAGCTTGCCAGACAACCAGACAGTGCCCAGATGTATAGATAGATACAATGTTCATCTAGCTTAAACCCTCATCCTGAATTTTTTGTTTTCTTGGAAATAGTCTATACTTTTAGACGATTAGTGAAGTAACACAACAGAAAGCAACTTTACAAATTAAAAGAAAAATGTCTCTTCTCCTTAGGCCACTGTTATTTTAACGAGAAATGTTAAAAAAAAAGAAATAAAGAGTTTGAAGCCTTCTTTGCAGTAGGCTTTTCCTGCTGACTTTCAAATTAGGCATAGAGCTATGTTCTTACCATCTATTCATTTTATTAAAAAGTTTTTAAAACAAATCTTTCAAGTTCAAAGCACTCTTCTAGGAAATGTTGCAGACACAATCCAGAAGCATGGGGTAACAGTGATCGTATTTGACTGAATGGCAGGGCAAGCAATAAACCTAGCATTAGATGTTGAAAAGGCACATAGAAGGGCCTACCCCGTGGCTCACTCGGGAGAGTGCGGCACTGGGAGCGCAACGGTGCTCCAGCTGCGGGTTCGGATCCTATATAGGGATGGCCCGTGCGCTCACTGGCTGAGCGCAGTGCGGGCGACACCAAGCCAAGGGTTCTGATCCCCTTACCGGTCACATTAAAAAAAAAAAAAAAAAAAAGGCACATAGAAAAAAGGTGGGCTACCCATTAGTTCAAAATACATGTAAATTTTTTTGGAAAATTTTACACCCAGCAAAGAGGCAAGGACTCTTAATGACCTTTTTCTGCTTATCTGCTTTAACTGATTTCCACTGTCTTCAGCATGCTTAGAATGACACCATTCAAGAAGTGTCTAAACCTGTAAAAGGTTGATATAGTTATAGATATGAGTCCTGCAATTTTATTTTAATAACTTTTATCTTTCAGTTTCTGGAAATGGAGAGTTTTGCCTGAATTTCATTAAAATTATCACATAATTTTAGAAACTAGTGATATATCTGGTTCTTAAAATTCATTTAAATAGGCTCTATTCTGTAAGGGCAAAATTATAACACAGATTTTGAAATCTGAAAGTAAAATAATACTATTAATAAAATTGGTATTCCTCATTTCCAAATGAAGAAACCGAAGAATGGAGAGGTTAATTATTTGCAGTTTGTTGATGGTTGATGTTAGACTAGAATCTAGGAAGGACTTCTAAATAATTGTTGAGTATTTTTTGGTTTTAGTTTCAGTTTTGTTCACATTTTTTTCCTCAAAAAAATAAAACCAACATGTGTTTGCTGGGTAAAAAGAAGAGGACCCTAAGTTCGAGAAACATAAAATCTAATTTTGCCTTACTCTAAATATATGGCTTTTTATCCCTTCTTAAATAATTACCTCTTCCTCAAAGATGGAAAATACTAAGATATTTTGGGTTCCTTATTCTTTAGTAGCCTGCATCTTTATCTATTATGAAAGTAAAAAAAATAGCATAAATTCAACAATACATCTATAATAATTAGCTATTTACAGACATATTTATGTTAAATGCTTGAATAAATATTATTTTACTTCAATCTTCCATGATGTTATTCATATGAGCAAAGCAAGTTTTATATACACATAAAGGTATGTGTGTGTGTGTATATATAGTCATACATATACATACATGTATAAATATATGGGTGCACACAAAAAATATATACATGTACATGCACATATATATAAAACTTTTAGTATTAATGATCTAATGTTTGTAAAATGTTTAGAAGTTTTAATATTTCTAAGGCCCTCAGAACAATATCTGGCATACAGTAAGCATTACGTGCTGATGTAGGCTGTAGTCTAACTAGATTTTAGATCCATGAAGAACAATAAAAACACATTGGTCTAGTTTACTGTAAAGATAAAATTTCTTTTCTATACAAAAGGATAAAAAAAGTCTCTAGTATGGTTTCAACATTTCTGAAAACATTACTTCTTTACTAGTCAGTAAATAATAAGTGCTAAATGAGTAGTATGGAAAATAAGTCTCGTGGAAGGTTAGAAGAAGAATAGATTGCTTCCAGATGAAGGGGTCAGGGAATGCTTTACAAGCGAGGCAGGATTTGAGCTGAGCTTTGAAAAATGGACAGGATTTGGATAAGCAGAGCAAGGAGGGTGGAGTTGAGAGGTGTTATAACAGGAGTAAAGTGGAAAGGCAGAGCTTAATTTTCAGTTTTCTCTGCCTTGAGTCTGAGGTGAGGAGATAAATATATTTAAACGTGAAACCAAGAGAGAAATCTTCTTTCTTTCTTTTATTGACTTTTGGACTCTCACCATTACTATATTTTTCAAAATAAGTCTCCCTGGATAATTCTTCTTTCTATTCTGTACTCTTGGATAATGATATATTCATATCTGCTACTTGGAAAATAATATATTCCCATAATTATGATACTGTTTTGTATTTACAATGTAGAATGAAAGCAAATGAATGTGTGTTGTGTTGTGTTGTGTGTTCTATATAACCTGCGTTTCTCTAGTTCATAAAGAAACCAGGTGGCTGTGCTGCCTTTTACTGTCTGAGTAGAAGGAAAGGTATTTTTCCTACTCAAGCAAAACAACAAAGGAAATACAGCTGGGCATTGGAAGATGCAGAGCATACTGTGTTTAATAAACTTCACAGAAATCTTGTCACAGGAGGTGATTATGGAGATGTTTGTCTCCTTAGAAACAAAGTTCTGCTCTCCATCTTTAAATAGCCCTGTTACTGATATCATCTTAACTGGCAAGGGACACCCTCTTGTGTATGCTTATACGTACTGGCTAATGAAAGTTATGTGACAATTTAATCATTAATAAGGTGTATAATTCAAAGAATTGTAACTTAGGAAAATGTAATGAAGTTAGGAGTGTGTATCTGCTGAAAAAATGAATCTTCTAAATGCATATCCAACCAGAAAATAAACGATTTGGGGATTTTCTGCTATTTAGGATTATTTGCACCAGTGAGCTCTTCTATTACTGCTTGTAACTGGGTGTTGATTTAGTTTGTCTGCTAGAAGTCTACCCCAGCTGCAAGGATATGTGGTAATTACAATAGATTTGGGTTAACTGTCAATGTAAATCAGTTACTTATACAAATAAAAGTATTTAATTTACTATCTTATTTAATAAAAGTTGATTTGAAACCTACTAAGATGAATTTGGGGTTAATACATGAAAAGAATGGCATGGTGAAAATTAGCTAAATTTTCTCTAAATAATGAATCCTTGTCTCTTAATATATACCAGTCCAATCTACAATATTTATTACACCCTCTTTGTGAAAAAATTTCTGTGATCACATCACCTGAGGAGTTATTTAGATGTGATTAAAGCCTAGAATTTCAGCTGAACAAGCCCACAACATTTGTGGCTCCACTTTGCACCTTAAAACTTGCATTTGCACCTGCAAAAGGCTGAAATGAATCACAAGCCAGCACATGTGTGTTCCATTATTCATTTTTATGAGCAGATGTGGGTGATGTGGGCAAAGAGCTAGATGCATCTTTAATTGAGAAAACCTGTGGAAAAGTTATCCCTAAATCTCTCCTAGGGAATTGATTTAGAACACTGGGCACCATGATTTGGAAACTACGAATCAGACCCAAATGTTGACCAGGCAACCCAAACTTGAACACAAGCTGTCAGAAATGAATATTGAAGACATTAATCCTCAGATTTTTTTCTTTTAAATTTCTCTATGAATAATGCTGTATCCATTAGTCTCTTTTTGTTTTATTTTAATGTTCACTCTAAGATAATATAAACCATCAGGATTAAAGACATAAAATCCAGTGCTACTCATTTGGAGAGAAACAAATTGGGTCCCAGGCTTATTTTTCAAGGCTTCATTCACACAGAAAGAGTCTTGGAATTGTGAAATATAGTTTTTTTTAAATTTACACTGAACTAACAGTTATCTTTAAATATTTATTCTATATAAATAGAAGACACTATGCTACTTGCTAGTGATGAGTCATGGTGGCAAAAGGGAATAAGACACAAAGTTTGACATAAAGAAGCTCATATTTTAAAAAGCACTGTTGATAAAGCTTGGCTGTTGTAGAGCTTATAATAATAATATGTCTCTTTGCCAGATCAAATTTCTTCTGTTTTGTATATGCACTTGAAAATTAGATTATTTGTTTCACAAAAACTAATGTTAAGACAAAAGTATAAAAATAAGTATAGCCACAATAATTTGCTAATAAAAATGCAGTATAAAAAGATGGAAATTATGACATCAATAACATAAAATGTGAAAAAAGGAAAAGTTAAAGTGTAGAGGTTTTATGTGCAAAGTTATCAGCTTAAAATAGACTTTTATAACTATATTACGTTTTATGTAAGCCCCATGGTTACCACAAAGAAAAACCTATAGTAGATAGAGAAAAGATAAAGAGAAAGGAATCAAAGCATAGCACTACAAAAAATTACCACATCACAAAGCAAGATAGCATGAGAAGGAGGAAGGAACAGAGGAATTACAAAACAGTCAGAAACAATGAACAAAAAGGCAATAGTAAGTCATTATCTGTCAATAATTACTATGAAATAAATTAATTACACTCTCTAATAAAAAGATGTAGAGTGGCTAAATGAATTTAAAAAATACAAGACTCAACTATTTGCTGCCTACAAGAGACTCACTCTAGCTTTAAGGGAATACATAGGCTAAAAGTGAAGGGATGTAAAAAGATATTCCATGCAAATGGTAACCAAAAGCAAATAGGGGTGGCTATAGTTATATTAGACAAAACAGACTTTAAGTAAAAAACTGTCACAAGAGACAAAGAAAGTTATTATGTAATGATAAAGAAGTCAATTCATCAAAAGGATATAACGATTGTGAATATGTATAAACCTAATATCAGAGAACCTAAATATATAAAGCAAATATTAACGGAACTAAAGGGAGAAAAAGACAGCAATACAACAATAGTAGGGAACTTCAGTACCTGACTTTCAGCAATGAATAGATCATCCAAACAGAAAATCAATAAGGAAATAGCAGACTTGAATACCACTAAAGACCAAATGGACCTAACAGACATATACAGAACATTCCGCCCAACAGCAGCAGAATATGTGTTCTAAGTGTGCACAGAACATTTACCAAAATAGATAATATGTTAGGTCACAAAACAAATCTTAACAAATTAAAGAAGACTGAAATTGTAGAAATATCTTTTCAACCACAATGAAACAGGGAACCTTGAAATCAATAACAGAAAGAAAATTAGAAAATTCACAAATACATGGAAATTAAGTAGCATACTCTCAGATAAGCAATTGGTCAGAGAAGAAATCAAAATGGAAATCTAATATAAATCAAGATGAATATAAAAGGGAACATGACATACTAAAACTTATGGAATACAGCAAAACAGGTTCTTAGAGAGAAGTTTATAGTAATAAATGCCTACATCAATAAAAAAGAAATATCTCAAATCTTTCTTTGCACTAACTTTACACTTCAGGGGAATAAGAAAAGAACAAACTAAACCCAAAGTTAGCAGAAGGAAAGATATAAAAAGGTGAGAGCAAAAATAAATAAAATTATATTTTAAAAAATAAGTAAAAAATAGAAAAGATCAATGAAACAAAGTTTTTTGTGAAAAAATAAAGAAAATTAATTAATAAACCTTTAGCCAGTCTGAGAAAAAAAAGACACTCAAATAAATAAAATCAGAAATGAAAGAGGAAACATTACATCTGATACCTTAGAAACAGAAAGTATCATTAGAGACTACTATAAACAAGTATGCCTTAACAAATTGGATAACCTGAAGAAATGGTAAATTCCTGGAAACATACAACCTACCAAGACTGAACCATAAAGAAACAGAATATGTGAACAAACCAATAAATAATAACAAGATTGAATGTTAAAACCTCCCAATGAAATAATTCTCAAGACCTGATGGATTTACTGGAGGTTTCTACAAAATATTTAAAGAAGAATTAACACCAATCCTTGTCAAAATCTTCCAATAAATTGAAGAGAAGGGAATATTTCCAAACTCATTTTATGAGGCCACTACTAACCTAATACTAAAGCCAAACAAGGACTCTACAAGAAAAGAAAATTACAGGTCAATATCTCTGATAAACATATATGCAAAAATCCTCAACAAAGTACTAGTAAGCCAAATTCAGCAGCACATTGAAAAGATAATCTACCACAGTTAAATGAAATTGATCCCTGGGATTCAAAGTTGGTTCAATATGTGCAAATCAATAAATGTGATACAAAATATTAACGGAGTGAAGGATAAAAATTATATATGATCATCTCAATAGATGCATAAAAAGCACTTGACAAAATTCAACAACCTTTCATTATAAAGACATGTAATAAAGTATAGAACATCATAAATATAATAAATAATAAATTAGGTATAATAATAAAGGCCATCTATGACAAGCACACAGCTAACATCATACCCAATGATGAAAAATTGAAAGCTTTTCCTGTAGGATCAGAAACAATACAAGGATGCTCATTCTCACCACTTCTATTCAATATAATACTGGAGGTCCTCATAAGAAAATTAGTGAAGAAAAAGAAATAAAAGTCATCTAAATCAAATAGGGAAAAGTAAAATTGCCTCTGTTTGCAGATGACATGATCTTATATATAGAAAACCCTGAGGACTCTGCAAAAAACTGTTAGAACTAATAAATGCAGTAAAGTTGCAGGGTACAAAATCAACATACAAAAAACCAGTAGTGTTTCTATACAGTAACAATGAACTATGCAAAAAAGAAAGAAAATAATCCCATTTACAGAAGCATCAAAAGGAATAAAATACTCAGAGATAAATTTAACTAAGGAGGTGAAAGATCTTTACACTGAAAACTATAAAACATTGATGAAAGAAATTGAAGAGGATTCAAATAAATGAAAAGATACCCTGTGTTCATGAATTGGAAGAATATTAAAATGTCCATACTACCCAAAGCGACCTACAGATTCCTTGAAATCCCCACCAAAATTCTAGCAATATTTTTCTAGAAATAGAAAAACAATTCTAAAATTTGTATGGAAGCACAAAAGATCCCACATAGCCAAAGTAATCTTAACAAAAAGGAACCAAACTGGAAGCACACACTACCTTATTTCTAAATATACTACAAAGCTATAGTAATTAAAACAGTATGGTACAGGCATAAAATCAGACCTATAGACCAGTGGAAAAGAATAGAAATCCTAGAAACATATCCACACATGTGTGATCAATTGATTTTCAACAAAGATGCCAAGAATATACAGTGGGAAAAGAACAATTTTTTCAAAAATAGCAATAGAAAAACTGGGTATGCACATGCAGAAGAATGAAATTGGGTCATTATCTCACACCATATATATGTCACTCAGTTTGTGGTACTTTGTTATGATAATATATGTATATTAGTTTGCCAGGGCTGTCATAACAAAGTACCACAAACTGAGTGGCTTAAACAATAGTAACTTATTACTATTGTTTAAACTAGAGGCTGAAATCTGAGATTAAATTGGCAGCAGGGCCATCCTATCTGTAATGGCACTAAGGAAGTATCTGTTTTAAGCCTCTTTCCTAGCTTCTGGTAGTTCCTTGGCGTGTGGCATCAGAACTCCAATCTTTGCATAGTGCTCTGTGTGCATATTTACCCCTGTGTCCAAATTTTCTTCTTTTTATAAGGACATTTGTCATATTGAATTAGGGCCCACCTAATTTAATTATTTAGGGCCCACCTTATTTTAATTCATACCTCTGTAAAGATCCTATTTCCAAATACAGTCACATTCTGAGGTGCTAGGGGTTAGAACTCTGTAGTGGATTGAATGCCCCCCCCCAACTCATTTAAGCTTGAATTGTATCCCCAAGTTTTATGTATTAGAAACTTGGCCCTCACTGTGACTGTTAAGAGGGCAGGAAATCCTATTATGTTAATTGAAAGGTAGAGTCTTGAAGAGGTGATTATATTGTAGGACCATGAAGTAGTGAATGGATTAAAAATGGTGGACATGGGCATATTTTGCAGGACTTTAAAAGGAGTATGAATGAGGAGGTTAATCTCTCTCTACTCCCACCATTTTGCAATATGAGACCCCTAGGTCACTGTCACTACCACTAAAACCCTCACCAGATGTGTTCCTTGGACTTTGTAGGCCCCAGCCTTAGAAACCATAAGCAATAAATTTCATGTTCTTATAAATCACCCAGTTCTGTGTATTTTGTTATAAATAACAGAAACAGACTAATACAAACTCCAACATAATCTTTTTGAGGGGAGACATGATTCAACCCAAAACAATACATAAAAATCAACTCAAAATGGATTAGACTTAAATGTAAATCCTGAAACTCTAAAAATACTAGATGAAAACATAGACAAAAAGTGTCTTGCATTGGTCCAGGCAATATTTTTTTTTAATATGACTTTAAAGTCACTGGCAAAAAAAAGCAAAAAAAGACAAATGAGATTGCTTCAAACTAATAAGCTTCTGCACAATGACAGAGTGAAGAATCAACCAACAGAAAGGGAGAAAATAATTACAAGCCATACTTCTGGTAGGGATTAATATTCGAAATATACGTGGAACTCAAACAACTCGATAGCAAGAAAAAAGCCAGATTAAAAAATGGGCAGAGGACCTGAATAGATATTTCTCAAATACAAATGACCAAGAAGTATATAAAAAAATGCTCAAAATCATTAATGGTCAGAGAAATGCAAACTAAATCACAATGAGATATCACCTCATACCTGTTAGAATGCTTATTGTCAAAATGTCAAAAGACAGCGAGTGCTCGAAAGGATAAGGAGAAAAGGAAACACTACTGCTGAGAATGTAAATTGGTACAGCTATTTTGGAAAACATCATGGAGATTCCTCAAAAAATTAAAAACGAAACTACCATATGATCCAGCAATTTCACTTCTGCGTATATATCAAAAGGAAATGAAATTGGTATCTCAGAGTGATAGCTGCACTCCCATGTTCATTGCAGCATTATTCACAATAGCCAAGATATGGAATTAACCTGTGTCCATTAACAGATAAACGGATAAAGAAGGTGGTGTGCATATATATATATACAATGGAATATTATTCATCCTGTCATTTGAGACAGCATAGAGGACATTACTTTTACTAAAATAATTCAGGTACAGAAAGACAAATACTGCATGATCTCACTTATACGTGGAATCTAAAAAATGTTGAACTCATAGAAGCAGAGAGTAGAGTAGTAGTTGCCAGGGGAACTACTGGGGAAAATAGGGAACTGATGGGGAAAAAAGGGAGATGTTGGTCAAAGGGTGCAAAGTTTCAGTTATGCAAGATGAATAAATTCGGGAGCTCTAACATGCAGCATGGTGACTATAGTTAATAATACGTATTGTCTACTTGAAATTTACTAAGAGAATAGCTCTCACTATACATGTGAAAAGAAAAGGTAACTATGCAAATTGATAGATATGTTAATTAGCTTGTTTGTGCTAATCATTTCTCAATGTGTATGCATATCGAAACATCATGAGCACAACTTAATTATATTTAAGTTGTACTTGCCATTTATATTTCAATAAAGCTGGGGGAAAAATTGCATTAAATCTATAAAACAGCTTGGAAAGAATTAATATCATTATTGAGTTTTCCTATCCATGAATATTTATGCTTCACATTTATTTCGGTATTCTTTAATGCTTCCAATAAAGCTTCATAATCTTATTAAACAAAACAAAACAAAACGAAAACTAATGCTATGCCTCTAAAAACCTCCCATCCTGGTGTTATTGGGTAGAAAATGAGGATAAGCAATGAGAAATAAGCCCTTAGGAAATTTACAATCCAACAAAGGAGACTAATGAAGCAATTACAATACAGAACGATTAATGCTAGGATAAAGTGTGCACAGGACTGGTGGCAACCAGTAGAAAAAGCACCTATCTCAGCACTAGGGAATTGAAAACAGAAAATGACATCCATAATTAGATCTAAAAAGTGAGTTGGTGTCAGGCAGGCAGGTTTGGAGAACGTATGGAAAGTAGATCTAGATAGAGAAAGAAACATGTAAAAGCATAAATTGGTGCCTTATGAGAATAGCAAGGAAATTTGTCATATACGAGCATAGGGAGAAATAAGGGGGAAGATGAAATTGGAGAGATAATAACTATAGCTAATATAGCTATTACTTATTAGGTGCCAGACAGTATTTTAAAAACATTAGATAATTTATCTCATTTAGTCCACAACACAATCATGTGAAGAAATCTTACTTTAAAAATAAGAATTCTGAGGCTTAAGATAAATTAAGTACTTGCCCAACACCCCCAGCTAATAGATGACAAAATTCAAACCTAGACTCTGGGCTCTATGCTCTTACACTGCATATGTGGCTTCACAGGAACGAGTTGGGACATGCTTAGGAGTTTGTACTTTATAGAGCATTTGGCAATCATTGAAGAGGTTTAGGTCTTGAATTTTAGCAAGTTTAAAAAAAAAATGCGAGTAAGTGATTGGAAGGAAACTATTCTGAAACCGGGAAGAAAATCTAACAAAGTATTTTAGTATTCTAGAAAAAGATAGCAGTGCCTATAAGATAGGGCAGAAGGATATAAGAATTGAAAATATTTAAGTGTTATTTCGGAGGCAAGAGGCAGAATCCCCAGACTTCTTGAGGAAAATGTTTGGGGAAGGAAGTTAGAGTGGCTGAGTTCTTGGCTTCCATTTTAAACATTTTGACAGTTGATGGTGCTATTGATTCCAATAGTGATAGCTCAAGTGCGATGTACTCTTGGAAGCCTTCCCTGAGCTTGCTGCATCCACACACATCCTCCACCACGGAGTTGAGAAGTAGGGCCTGTTTTCTGGGTTCTTATTACACTCTGAGGACACCATTATTGCAGGGTTTTTCCCACTTGACTCAGGCTCTTTGATGTCATCATTTACATCATTGTCTCCAAAAACTAACAGAATAAAGTTTGCTTAAATATTTGTTGAGTGAGTACAATAACACATATAAGTGATAAGAAAGAGTAGGATCAGGAAATACTGGACAGGAATGTTTATGTCATATCTGCAACCTTAGAAAAAAAGGGAAAGGGTTAGAAATATGGGGGCATTTTAATCTATTCTTTCTCATAAAGCATGGGGCTCTGGAAGAGAAGAGAGAATACCTGGAAAGATGACTAGCTACAGATAATGTGTTGAGGAACAGAATTTGCTTCTTTTGGGCCATGGCTGCAAAATGAATCTTTTTGGGAGAATGACCCACATCTTTTATACTTATAAAGATATTATTCATGTTATGAAGATCCCTTTAAAATGAAAATTCAGTGGACAGTGAGAGAAAAAAGATTTGGCTGAATCTGAAAAAAGTATTTTTATGGAAGACATTATGAATAGCGTGATAAGGGGATAAAAGTGGAGGAAGTAACCAGGACAAGATAATTACAAATGGGGATGGGAACCGTGGGAATGGGCACAGGATATAAATGGAAAGGATGCACAAGAAGCCAAGAAAGATGGTGCTGGGTAGTATGGAGGAGCACACGAACACCTCATAGGAATCACTGAGAGCTCGATGATGCAAATCGCAGTATTGTCTCCTTTCATTAGTTATTTCTCTGGGTTTAAGACTTCAAGAATTCTTTCTGCCTAGAAGTGGGCAACATCATTGACCAAACTTTCATTGTATCCCTCCCTTTTTTTTCAGTTGGATGGCCGATAGGGGATCCAAACCCATGACTTTGGTGTTATCAACACCTCACTCTAACCAACTGAGCTAAGGTGGCCAGACCTTAAACTTCCAGTTTGGAACTCTGTATTTGACTCAGCTTCTCTCATCCCTCACCTTTTAACTTCTCATTTCTATCACTTGAATATGTGTCCATCTACATCCTGTTCACCTGATTACGTATTTATCTGTTAAGTGTCTTTATGGATGGGGATGTGTTTGGCAGTTTCTTAGTAACTGTATATCACTTCTTTGTACATTCCTAATACTTCACATGGAGTCTTACACATAAAAGGCATTTGAAAAGTGTTAAATGTGTAATAGAAAAATTAGGATAATCTTTTCTTTGCTGCCTTTTGTCAACTTGATGACAGTATAAATGATGACTGTGGGATGCAAAATATTAGAGGGGAGAAATTAATCCACACTTGAAAAAAAATGAAAGACATGATAGGGCCAAGGTAGACATGGAGAATGTTGGGGGAAGGGGAATGGGAAGTTGCAAAGGCTGAGTTTAAGAGGAAGAGGAGCTGGATGCTGTGTCCCTAACTTGAATGGAAATCATAAGAAGGTGAAGTAAAGTTTTGAGTCCTGAGTTATGGACAGCCCCTCCAGGAATTCCTTTATTAATTATTAACAACAAACTCATTCCTCAGAAGTGGAGATTTTTGTGGTGTGGGTGGGGAATCAGGAGAAGGGCTGAGTCCTGGTTGTGGAGACAAGAATAGAAACTCCCCACAGGGTGCAGCTGCATTAGTGTTAGACGGGTAGGTAGGGAGGTAGATAGAGAAACAGAACCCAATCTGCCAGGGAGAAAAGCCAAGTAACCATGAAGTGCCACTCCTGCATTTAAACAAAGTCTACTGTGGATGAGAATAAAAGGAAAAAAAAATAATGAAATCAGGGTTTTCTAACTATGTGGTATGCCAGTATACCCAGACAGTTAGAAGTAATGGAAGGTGCCAATCCCAAACCATCACTGCGGCAGCCAGCAGAGGGAAGAGGCTCAGTAGGAGAGGGGAGAGCCACATAACTGTTCCTATATTTTAAACTTTATGAGTATCAGTGTACTAAAATACATACTTGAGATGTTAAGAGATTAAGTAGGATAACATGTGAAAATTAAAAATTTAAGTGCTTAGAATACAGCAGACACTCAAATAATGCACATTTCTCTTCCTGAGTCTTCAACTGTTCAGACAGCTGCTGAAATTTTTATTCCAGTTTAAACAGTGAGAAAATAGAGGGAGTGATGGGATTTAAAAATTTTTTAAAACAGGAAAAAAAAGTTTAATAAGATAATAGTGAGGACCTGTGAGAAGGGCCATGTTACTTCGGAGTTCCCATCTGCTAGTGAATAAAATGCTGATCATAACAGATACGGTGCCCAAATATTGTGAAAGGAAGTTTAAATTCTTCAAAGATAAGTGGTTTCCAGGTACTATAATCCTGAAAATATAGTCTCAGTACTAGATAATAATGATAATAATAGTAATATAACAAAAACTCCATTGTTCTTCAGCAATATCTTTAAAATTGCCACCTCTCCCAGGTTCTCCTTTGTCTCTTAACATCCAGGATGGTAAAAGTTTGTGTCAACTCCTTCTAACCTATTTCAATAGCACTGAGTAACTCTGTGGCTACAGTTTGAGAAATACACAAAGCATAGTTTTATTACCTTCACTTTTGCCACTGCCGAGGAAGATCTTCTTTGCTAAAATTCCTCAGCACTAGCAGTATCTTCGCTGATCACAAGGAGGTAACTGTTGTCAGAGACTGGATTGCAATCACAAGGCTGGCACACGTCTGTACCACTTTAATGGTCCTTTTATCTCTTTTCTCTGGGACTAATAGGATTAGAAAGTAGATTGAACTCTATAGAGCTCGTCCTATCCACACATTTCCTTCCAGGAAACTGCTTTATTCCCGTTTCCAGCCAGCTGGAGTTGTATAAGATGATTTGGCTTAAGTTATATCATCTCTAAAGCTTCCACCACAACAGACTTGATCCTATTGCTTGACCCACTAAAAGGGAGGATGAATTAAGAAGGCTGGAAGCCTCCCCAAATGAGTATCAGACTACAATTGCGACTGATCCTAATGGGAAGGAAAATGGGGAAGATAATATAGAGATGTATGTAGTTGCATAGGAAGAGCAATCCAGTAAGATTTAATTTTAAAAGACTTGGTGGAAAAGATGGTCTGGATGATATTTAGCTAAGGATGTACATTAGAGTAACACAGAATAATGCAGAATGTGCCATAGATGCTTAGATCTGCAGAAAGAAAAATGTATGGACAACAGAGAGGCTTTTGAATTTCATTTTCCTTTTGTAACTTTGTTCAAGGCATGAAGAAGATTAAGGCATGACTACTCACTAAAGCCAAAGGTGTAATACAGAGTTGAAGAAAGTGGGTCTGCTCAAACATTTCCATTTTTTTTCTCACCTCAAAGGAATAGTTTTCAGATGAGAAAGTTTAGAATAAGCATTGATATCAAAGACTGTAAGAGACTACTTAGAAGCTCTTCCAACTTGCAAGAATTAAGGCTCAGCCACTATAAAAACTTGCATATGCATTTGAAATTTTCTCAGTGATCTCTAAGGATTCAGGGGGGACTAAAATGAAATAGAAATGGAAGTGGAAAGACAAAAGAAAAATGGGAGACAGACACTTGTCACCATATTCATTGAGAGAAAGCTGGAAGCTGTAACGTGTAATAAGCATGCTTCGCATACTGGGTAAAATTCTAGAATGGCTTATCCTATGGGTAATTTGCAAGAATATTTATGATTTAGAAGAATAATGCTAGCCTGAATTCTGAATTCATCGTAAAATACATTCTAGGTTATTTTGAAAGAGTAGATAGACAAGATTCAAGAAATGTATAGATGTGGTCTTTGGAATTCTGCAAAGAATCTGATAAATTTTCTATTATATCCTTTGAAAGTAAATGGAGAAATGAGTGCTCTGGTAGATAACAACATCTGATAAATGTGTATTCTGTTCACAAAGTTACATGGAGTAGCCTGGGTCACAGGTGTCTTCACGGCAGGAAGTATCTTTTATTTATCTTGGTGCACTAGCATGGAGCACATAGTAGAGCTCAAAAAATGTGGATTTTTCTGCCCTAAACACTTGCTAGCAATAGTGAGGTTGGCTCAGAATCTACTTTTTATGTAGAAACACACTAGTAATTATTATCAATTAAACTGAGACACCTGTGTCAACATTGTAGATAATTATATCTGTAAGTGACAGAAAGTAGAGGTTCAGTGACTGATACGTTCCTTTTAAACTTTTTGAATTTGTTCAGATCTTTTGAAGAACTACCTTGCATCATAAAAACCCCTGAAAGTATTAGAGCCATTGTCTCTAGAATTGCAGTTATCCTCTGTATGTGATATGGTGACTAACTTGGCGGTTGTATATTTAATGAGCTTGAAATATTTTAACTTAATATATCTAGTTTCATTTTGCAATGAGCAAGGAAACTTTGACCTCACAATGAATGGATCAGAGTTGGCAAGAATTGTGCATGGTAGTTTTGTGATGCAGATTTCAGCTAATGGACCATGTAATTAAGATGACCAATTGCTAATGCAGTTGGAGAAATTCCAAGAACTCTGATACGAAGCATACCAATTATAGTGCATTTCCTACTACTATCCAAGAGGATTAATAATTCTTTTCATTGGCTTTATAGAAATTCTTCAACAAATTTAAGAATATTTCAATTCATAATGGAAGAAATAATATTATATCTACTTGTACAGTAAAGTACAGGAAATGAGAGAGGCATAGCTCATCTCTGAATATCTATAATAGTCCTATCTGGTACTTCTTTATGTAATAGTACTTTCATAATTATATTTTATCTCACTGGTATTGAGTGTATATACATGAATTCACAATATATTGATCTTTTTGTCAAGAATTAATAAATAATCTAAATAGAGGTTAAAGGCAAGGGATAACGTCTACAGATGAGTCAATTCTTTTTAGATATACAGTGTCAGTTAAGTAATAAAGACAGTTCCGCATAATTGTAGCATTTCCTTCTCCTCCTTTATTTTCACTGTTAAATTTTCCCTAGGTGCTCGATAAATGTTTATGGAGCTAGATTTAATTATCAATAACACAGTCATAGTAAATATTATTTTGAAAGGCATAGTTCCAGTATTGACCTAAAATGTAAGTCATTTAAGTCACATAATTTATATTTGAATCTCCAGTGGTAAGCATAGTATATATTTAATTCTGAGTCAATGTATGTTAATTGAAAGAATGCATGAATAAATCCTTTATTCTTCAATTAGCTTTAATTGAAAGTTATTTGTTTTGGTAACCTTGTATTATTGTAAAAGAGGATTGAAGCTCATGTATGGGAATGTCAGCATTTATAATATCTGGGTGGTCAGAACTTGGATGTTTGTTTTATATCTTCTCTGCATTTTTCTACATGTTTGAAATATTTAGAAATTAAAAAAGTAAATAGTTTGTCTTATTTTTGTGTTGTTGGTTTTTCTTCAATCTAAATGGTTCTATTTCATTTATTAAAAAAATATTTTGTGTGTATACAGGACTAAGTGGTGGGAATATAGCTGTGTGTAAAAAAAGTGTATACAGTTTTGTTTTTTTCCAAGCTCTTTCTCTGCAGACATATAGTTATGAGCTAAGTTGAAATAAACATAGTTTTAAATTCATAGCTAAGTTCTCAAGGCACTAAGGGAATCTTCAAGTATCTGCTCTTCACCCAACAACACAGAAAGATTTAAAAACTGAAATCAAAATTTCAAGAAAACGTGAAATCTGGGACTTCTTAGGGCATGGGGAGGGGAAATATAATGATATAGCAAGCTGGAATTTTAGGGAATAGTTAAACAGGTACTAGAATATTAGGACTTGTGCCTACGGAAGTGGGGGAAATGAGAACTGAGGATTTTTATAAAATCTTGCTTCTCCAAAGAGATATACGCTCAGTGAAAGGGCAGGTTAAAACAACTCACTGGCCAGGAAAGAAAACAGACGTGAAAACCTCTTTGTTTTGGCAACAGTCACAGCTGGGGGGAAAAGTGGCTCTACAGAAAGTGTGTGACAGGCTTGCTTGCCTCCCTCCAGTCTAGGGTTCTAATTTATACTGCCTGTGTAGTCAGGGAAAGTGGAAGCTGAGAGATTAAATTATATTAGTCCCAGTTTGTTGGGATGTCCCATCTGCAACAGACACCTATACAAAATTTCTCTGGAGAGAATCATCCTTAACCCAGGTACTTTATATCCTTTCACAGACTAAATTCAATGAATATAAATGCACAACTAAAAGTCATACCAAACACATGCAGAAGAAAACAACAATAAATTTCAACCCCAAGGACATCAGATATTGAAATTATTGCTTATAGAATATAAAATAAGAAAAAATGAAATGCTTATAGACCTAAAATATATATTCAAAAAAGCGACCTAAGAATAAGGGAATATAAAAAATGATCAAATAGATTTGGAAAAAGACATATTGAAAATTTATATTAGCTATGGTAGGCTAGTCTATGCTGTAGCAAAAAAAAAAAAAAAAAAAAAAAAAAAAAAAATCCTAACAGTAAAATTTCCTGTACTCTCTTAAAACCTGCTAAGGATCAAGTGACTGTCCATGTGTCCATAGCAACTGTCCTCTCTGCATCAACTTAGATATCTGGGATGACAGAATTTCATGGCTCTGCCATTTCTACATGAAGCCCTCTTCTTGGCTAAAGCTAAGGGACAGTTGAAGGATAGCAAATACGCTCATCTGAGATTCTTCTCAAAAGTGACTCACATGATGTCTACTCATAACCCAATAGACAGAATCATTATCAAGGGGGCTGAAAAATGTGTGGGAACACAGAGAATAATTTTCTTATATATATTTCTAGAATTAAAAACTATAGCAATTTAAATAAAACCTCAATGAATGGATTAAATATAAGATACAGCAGAAAAGAAATCATAAACTAAAAGATTATAAACTAATGATCATAAATTAGTATGTCTAGATTAATAATAAAACAAAATAAATGCAGCACAGAGATGCTAGGATATAGAAACCTTGAAAGACAGCTAACATGACAAAGAAAAGAGAATAAGAGGACCTAACCGGAATTCTAAAAGGAGACTGGGGAAAAATGTGTGACATACAACGTTTAAAATTTTTTGACAATTCATGAAAAGTACAAAATCAGACTCAAGAACCATTGCATAAGTTAAACAGGATAAATATATAGAAATATGGATGTAGTTACAACGCAGTGAAGACACAGTTCACTAAAGATGAGAACTTACAATACTCACCAAAAATGAAAGATATATTATCTGCAACGAAGTGGCATCTAGGCTGAAATTGAACTTCTCAATATTGAAAGATAGTGAAAAAATACATACAAGTTATAAAGAGTTAGTAACTGTCAACAAATTGTGCGCTCTGTGCAACAACCTTACAAAAGAGAGTGAAACAACATTGTTTTCAAACAAATAAAATGCTAGGACAACTTACCTTACCCAAAAGTCTAATTTATAGCATGAGCGAAAAAACCAAAACAGGATAGGAATAAAACCCTGGGGAAAAAAATAGCACATAGGCCAATAAACTTATGAAATATGAAACATATGAAGCATACGAACCAATAAAAATATGAAAAGATTCTCAACCTCATTAATAACCAGGGAAACACATATTAAAACTGCAGTTATTTCTAACCATTTGGTAAAAATTAAGAAGTCTAATAAAACTAAGTATTGGTGGAAAAATGTCAAGTCTTACACACTTGTGATGAGAGTCTGTTTCTGTAAAACTACTTTGGGAAATGATTTGCCATTGTTTAGTAATGTTGGAAACATAAAATTAATTTATTAGGTATAATCATGAGAGAAATTCTTGAACATGTTTCCCCAAAGAAATGAATGAATACATCCATATTTTTTATAATAGCCAAAAAAAAAAAAAAAAAAAAGAGCCTGGAAACAATCTAAACATCCAAATATCTATGGACAGAAGAATGTATAAAATTTTATATATATGCATACACACACATCCTTTTATATGTACACATACTGACATATACATACATAACATATACACATATAGTATATTATGCATCTTTGAAAATTAATCACTTATATCAAGTCCAATAACATATAAACCTAAAAACTTTATTTGCTCATCCATGTGTCTGTACTAAAATCACAATGGTAGGAAACAATACCTACCAACAATAAAGGATAAGAGAAAGAGGACGCATTGGGTGAGAGGTCCTCATAGATCTCCAATAATACTAATTAAGTTGTATTTCTTAAACTAAGTGATAGAGTTGTTTACTTTTCATATAATTCACTTAATAACATAGCTTTATTAAAATATTAACATTCAAAGAAATGTAAAAATTGCAGTGTTTTTCCTCCTGTGTAGAAGCTCACACAAAGTAATGTAAAATTTCAACACTGGCAAATACTATTAAGAGAACTGCATGGGGTTACTATTTAAAATCAGGGCACATGACTTTGGGAATATAAAGGGAAGAAGAGGAAATCACCTACATAAGGAAGACTTGGAGATTTGTCCTACTCCAAAAATCAGCCCCTTTTACTTGCTTTGTAAACTTCTTGGACTGCTCCTGAAACTTCCTTGGTTTTTGAAGTACTATTTTCAAAGACCAGATATATTTTATCTCTATCATAATCCTTAAGAGAAAACAAATGCCATTTTGCACTTCCCAAATATTTATTGTAATCTTCCTTACAGCCTCTACCCTTATCAGTAAGGAAACTTCTACTTTCAGAGAAGTTTTGAGGCACAAGTATCTTCCAACATTTAATTCAATATATATGAATGTATTTATATTTGCATGCACCAATATCCTATACCTTAGTCCAAAAGGGAGAAAACAAAAACTAAACAACACAGAAAACTAATCTTCTCTTTCCTCAGATTTGTTTGTTGTGAAAGATTGATTGTATCGATGATTCCAGGTAATGGTCTCCCTGTATCTATGCCCTTTGCAATGTACCTTTGATACTTGTCTCATCCAGCAGTACAGCCATCCCTCGGTATCTGTGAGAGATTGTTCAAGAACCTCACCCAGATACCAAAATCTGCAGATGCTCAAGTTCCTGACATAAAATGGCATACATAGTTTTTTCATATAACCTATGCACATAATCTGTATATTTTAAATGATCTCTAAATTACCTATCATACCTAATAAAATGTAAATATTATGTAAATAGCTTTTATAGTGTATTTCTTTATTTATATATTTTTTTAAATTTATTTTTTCAAATATTTTCTATCTGTGATTGGTTGAATTCACAGATGTGGAACTGACAAATATAGAGGGTTGACTGTAATCTATTTCTCTCCTCCTTGAGCTTTGGTTCGTCTTGTGACTTCTTTTCTTGTTTTGGGCCCTGTCTCTGCCACAAAACAAACCCAGGATAGACTGAGTGAAGTTGAGATATCACTTGGAGGAGAGCTGAGGTACTCACCTGACAGCCAAACACCTCCTGAAGCAGCATCAGCCAGCTGATGTGACGCTGACTGCAAAAGGATGAAGATCCCAAGGTAGGAGGAGCATGAATTATAGAGGATGTGGTGAAAATGCAGAGATTGAACAGAGAACAGAAAAAAATAAATAAATAAACTGGTGATGTAGGCAGGGGCTAAGTCATATACAGCCTCATAGTCCATGTTTAGTATTTCATTTCAACATTTTGAATAAGGGAGTGACATAATTAAATCTGCATTTAAAAATGTTATTATTGCTACCATGTAATACCATGAGAATAATATTTAAAATATTATTATTTTCAAATAATATTTAAACTTATTATTATTAATAAATAATAATAATTAAAATAGTATTTTGAAATATTATTATTACTACTATATAATACCATGAAAATGAATTACAGAAAGCATATGCATGGATATGAAAAGACCAGTAAATAGACAATTGAGATAATCCATGTTAGATAGTGATTGCTTGTCTAGAGAGCTAGCAATAGATATAGAAAGAAATGGACAGACTCAAGAGATATGCAAGAGTGAAGTCTGTATAGATTTGGTAAAAAATTGAATAGATGCAAGATGCATTTGTACATAGTGACACTGAGCTGTCTGGTTAGTACAACCGGGTTAATGGTGATGGTATTCATTGAGCTAGGGGACCTTGGAGGAGAAACAGGTGGGAGATGGAAGTAAGGTACCAGAATTTAGTTTTGAGCGTGCAAATTTGAAATGTCTATGAGACATTTGAGGGGAAGAATCAAGTAGACAGATAATTAAGGCTGAAACACACAAGTACAGTTTTAGTTAAAGATACAGATTTGGTAGGCAGTAGGTGAAGCAGTTAGGTGATTTCAGGCAGAGGACACTGGAGGCAGGGACGCATTCTAATTTATTCAAGCACTATTCAAGGTATCAGCAATGCTGAAGGTCTGCAGGATACAGCACTAAACAAGACAGATAATGGTTTTTTCTTCACGTGACTTATCTAATAAGCAGTATTCCATCTGCTTATAAGATTCTCAGTCAAAGAGTAAGGAGAGGAGAAGAAAAGGAGACTGTGTGAAATAGAAAGGCTGAGAAGAGCAACATTCACCAGAGAAAGTGAAGGACTGCTCATATTAAGAGTATGATTACAGGTGGGGTAAAAGGGGGAGAAGACTAAACTAGAGCTGCCATTGTAGCTTTTAAGAAATGAAAGCAAATGAGTATGTATTGTATAAAATATGAAAAAGTATATGTAAAACTTAAATTCTAGAACCATAGAAAGTCACTAATGTAAGTATCCAATAACTCACTATGCCAGAGGAAGACGAAATCTCAGGGGAAAAAGCAAAATGGAAGAAAGAACAAACAAGGTGAGGGACACTTGATATGAGAACAAGGAAGCAGGGATAATAGTGAGTGCCTACTAGATGCCAGGCATTACATGAAGCGTTTTATATACACTTACCCTATTTAGTCTATGATAACACAGTGAGGCTTTGCTTGCATATCACAATGAAAGGAACTGAAGTACAAAGGAGTCAATTAGTACTCAAGATCATGGTAGGAAGGTAAGAAGGTAAGTAAGGCAGATATTCAAAGCACGTGTAGGAATTTCCTGGCACAAGAGGGTTAATCATTTCCACTGTGGCAGCAAGATAGAAGGTAAGACATTTTGAGGGGCTGAAATGCGGGAGACAGGGATACTGAGAAGTTGAGAAGGTTCTTATCTTATGATTCCTACATTCTGCACAAAGTGGGAGAGCTTCTTCACTGAGCATGTTGGAGAGAGTGTACTGGGAGGGATAGGGTCATGGGAAGAGGGTATTTAAATAGCTGTGGTAAGGAATAAGTGAAGGACATTAAAATAAACACACACGACCAAAATGCCCCTTTATGTCAACCCTCCTGACCAAAACCCCTTGCCCAAGGTAATGCCTCATCTCTCTTGTATCCTTCAAACTCAAGCTTCTGGAAAGAACAGACCGTACTTTCTCACTCCATTGTCCCCCTTCTCATTCTCTCCTCTTCCATTTTTTCTTCAGTCTACTATAATCGAGTGTCTTCCTCACTACTCCACTGACCCTTCCTTACTCATCACCACTGACCTCTTTATCCAGTAATGTGCTGGATCCACTTCAGCTTTTGCATTACATGATACTGTCTCTGCATTTGAAACTGTCCATCACTCTCTCTGTCAACTCTTCCTGTTTTGTTTCCAAGACTGTGCTCTTCTCCATTTCCATCGTTTCTTTAGCCACAGATTCTTACTTCTCTTTAATAACTTGCTCCTTAAATATTCAAGGATGGCAATATTCCACCCTGAGCTCTCTCTCGCTCCCCCCTCCTCTTCCTTCCCTTCTCTTCTCCTCTTCCCTTGCCCTCCCCTTCTCGCCTCTCTTTTCTCTTCCGTCCTTTCCTCTTCTCTTTTCTTCCCACTTAAGTTAATTCCATTAACCACCAAGACTTCAAAATATGGCTAACATTTATAATGGCTGTAATAAAATGAGAACTTACTGTGAGATGAGCACTGAAATATCCAGTAAATGTATCAGCACACATGCATATTTAGTACTCAGTATATCTCTTAGGGAGGTTATATTGATTTCCACTTTTTCATACGGAAAAAAAAAATGTGGCACAGAGATTCTAAGTAAAGCTCACTCAAGGTTACTCAGCTAATAAGTGACAGTGAAATCATCTATTTGAATCCATGCCTTCTGGAAGTAAACATCTGTGCTTTCCTTAACCAACTGAACACTAAATGTTTAACTCAGGGTGTCTATGGGGCTGCCAGCTGCTTCCATGAGCCCAGAAGAAAATTTCCCTTCAGGTTTTATAAAAGAACACAGCCCCACAGACACCTTGATTTCAGCTTTATGCCACTAGAAACAGAGACCCAGCCCATCTGACAAGTGACCCGTGGAAAACATGAGACAACAAATATGTGTTGCTGTAAGCCACTGTGGTAATTTATCTCACCAGCAATAGAAATGAATGCAGTAATAAACATGAAAGAAAATCCACAAATAAATACATAATTAACTTTTATGGTGACTACTAAATGCAAAAGAACAGAACACTATGAAAGAAAACAATAGCAGGACTTCCTTAAAGACACTATGAGGGTATAGACAAAAGGATGAACTTGCTTATTTTTTTTTCTCACTGCAAATTATCCCTATAATGCCAGCACTGTACTCACTTTGAGAAATACTTAGGGAGCACCGACTAAATGCAAGGCAGTACACTGGGTACTGTAGAGAAGATAAAGGTGAGTTTACAAGTTTCCCCACCTTACAAAAGTTACAATCTAGAACACAGGTTGTCAGGCCTTGGCCTGTTGACTAGATCTGGTCTGAAACCAAACTTTGCATGGCTAGCAAGCTGAGAAGGATTTTTAGGTTTTTAGATAGTTGAAAACAAATTCAAAAGAAAATAACATGTGGCATCTGAAAATTTTATTAAGTTCAAATTTCAGTGTCCATAAATAAAGTTTAACTGGAACACAGCCACTCTCATTCATGTTGTCTGTGGTTGCCTACACCTCAAAATGGCAGAGTTGAGTAGCTTTGAAGAAAGACTAAATTACCTGCAAAGCTTAAAATATTTACTGTCTGGCCCTTCTTATCATAAGGAGTCAACCCCCCATCTAGAATGCTGGTAAGTCAAGCATGTAAGTGATCATGACAATAAGTACAATTAAATACTTGCTGGAGAGAGAGAGAGTGGATTTGCTCATGGGAATCAGGAAAGACCACAAGAAAGAGCTGACACTGGATGATCTTTGAAGGAAAAGGAGTTAAGACTGGGCATCTTGGAAAGTAGGAAGAGGTTCCCTGACAGGCCATGTAGCAACAGAACTTTTTGCTGAATTTGTTCTTTTTTTTTTTTTATTGAATCATAATTGATTATACATATTGTTGAGATTCAATGTTGACATATGTTGATCAAATCAATATTACTAGTATGTATATTGTTACAAATTGTACTTATTCTTTATGCTCCTAGTCCAATTTCTCCCTATCCCCCTTCCCTCTCCCCTCCCACCACTGATAACCCTAGATTTCTTCTGTCCCTCTGAAAGAATAATGGTTACTCTGTTGATTTGTTGCCTAGATGATCTGACCAATGCTGAGAGATGTGTTCAGGTCCCCCAATATTATCGTAGAGCAGATGCTTCTTCTGTCACTCTGGAATGGGCTTTGTGGAGAGGTCTGTGCTGATGACTCTCCTTGTGTCAATGCACTCCAGTGGCTGGTGGACCATCTGAGTGGTGGTTGTGACACCTAGCCACTTTCGTGGTAGCCAAGGTTACCGTGGTGGCTGTGGTGAGCCACCCACGTAGATATAATGTTTTTGGCATTCTCCTTGGTATTGGCAGTGTGCCTGTGTGTGGGCAGAGAGTCCGGTCCCTCGCTTGATGCTGTGGGCCCCAGCAGGGCCCCGAGATGCTGGCAGAGTGCCTGGTTGTGAGCAGGGTTCTGGTCCCCAGATCCAGACCCCAGGCCCCCAGGTGGGGCCCTGATGCAGGGGTGGTGTGCCTGGATGTGGGAGTGGGGTGTGGTCCTTGGCTCCATACCTCGGGTCCCCTAGTGGCTCCGAAGCACTAGTGGTGTGCATAGGCTGGAACTAATTTTTGTCCTTTGTTTACTTCTAAAACAGGGGAACTTCATGTGGGAACCAGTACTTGAGCTGTGTGGTTGAGCTAAATTGCTGCTTTGCTGCTGTTTCCCTAGGGAAGGCTTTTTGTGCAGTTCAGGGTTTAATGGTTGACCTTATAGGCACTTCTGGCTCTCTAAAGACCCAGTGCACCTGGGTTGTGTAAATACTCTGATCTGGGCCTTCATTTTTTCATCAAACTGCATCCCATGCAATTCTGCATGCCTGACCAGTCTTCTCTGAGTGGTCCTGCGCTGCTTGCGGGGCAGATCAGCTGTCCTTGCTGTGTTCCAGTGTTCTCCTGGCGGGCCCGTCTCCCCCACCTCCCATGTTCTAAACACTTCGCATGGGACTGGCTGTGCACCAGTCCCTTGCAATAACTCACTGGCCTCTAAATGGCTCCCTTTTTTCAGCTGTTCTCGCTTTTTGCGCCTGCATGGGTCCATGAGAGCACTGTTAGTGGTCTTGCTGTCCTGGGGGCCACCAAGGCCCTCTTCTCCCCTGCCATCTCCAAGCAACTCCATCCAAAGGGCACAGCTGTGGCTTCTGCTGGCTCCCTCTCCATGTGCTCAGCAGCTCCAGGCTTAAAGTGGCCATGGCCCAAAATGCTCAGAGCAGTTTTTTCTTTTTCTCATTGTGGTTTCTCCCGCCTTTATGAACTTCGTAGGTCTCTCCTCCTCTTCCCCTGAGCTCCAGCAGCCCCAGCTTGGCTGTTGTTACATTTCTATGGTTGTAAATTGGTTGATTTGGGGGAGAGAGTGATGCTGAGGACCATCTATTCTGCCATCTTTTGAATTTGTTCTTTTTTAAATATCTTAAAAACTGAATTTGGTTGTAAAGAAGTTGGAAAAGGGAATTCTTCTTACTTTTCTTGATTTCTTAAAATCTTAAGGATAAAAACCCTGATGATAATTTTATGATTTCAATTTTTTTTCTCATATAATAGATTTCTGCTGAAGATGGGTCTCTTGCTATCTAGAGTTCTTACATTGGTCTTTACCTCCAAGTGTCCTTGTTTTTGTTCCATCTTCATTTTTGTTTTACAATGATTTAAATTAATTTAAATTACTAGAATACATCACTTATCACCTCCATTTTACTATGTATGTTTGGACTGTTTCCCTTCCCCTCTGCTTGTTGGAATTACTATAACCACTAAACTTCCTCACCCCCAATGTCTGGTCATAGGCTGCTTGGCTTAGAGCCACAAGATTGGATGATCTTTAAGAGAAGCCAAGCTCTTTGCTTCACAAATGCAGTCTTTAGATTCTTCACATTTTCTTGTTTGTATTAGATAATATCTTTTCTGATGTTTTAGGTGTTTATTATGCACTTGAATCTCAAATTATTTTTATTATGCTCTGTAAGCTACTGGGAGATACTCTAAATACTATGCTAGTTATTGATATTAATATTAATAACTGGTGCTGTTTCACAGGTCAGTTACTGAATAAGCTACAGCTATGAGCTCATAAATGTAAAGTCACCAGAGCTTTCATGGGAGATCCTGGCTTCCTTCCTCTGGCCCTGGCTGAATATGTTAGCTGATCCTCACATTGTTCCTTGCTAACTGTGAAATGGATGCTCTGCATATTTTTAGATCTCAGCTACATCTAAAGAAAGTGGCTTTCTTGATAAGACCCTCTAAGATTAGAAAGTTGTAGAATTATATAGTAATATGTGTCTTAATAATTCAACTTGTCATAGCAACACATAATTAAAACTTTCCTTTGGGACTACAGAGAAAGAATCCTAGTTATTTCTAAAGAAGCCAATATATAATGAGAAGAATAATTCAAGCAAATGGGACTGAGTTTCATAAAGAAATGGAAAATAAAAGCAAAAATTTTTTAACAAGGATATTAATTATTACTGCATTGATGACTCCACAGTTTTTATAATCTCTCTTATTAGACCCTCTTTTTATTATTTCCAATTAGAGCAGTATTATTATTTTTTATTTGATAAGGAAAGGTAGCATTAAATTTCTTTTATGCAATCAGCACAAAAAAATATTCTTTTTTCTAGAATAAACATAACTTACACCAAATATTACTTTGTTGTAAAGGGAATATATGATATCATTGAAACTACGTTCTACTAATATATTAGAACTATTTTGAACAAGGTTAGTCAAGGAAGTGGTTTATTTTTATATATTTATAACTATATCAACATCTGTATTGGCATATTTATATCCCCTGTATTGGCATATTTATTTATACTTTTTCTAATCCTGTAATAAGACAAGTCATTGTAAGTTTTATACAAGCTAGAGTTTAAAGTAATGGATTATAGCTCATATAAACAATTTCCCTTTTGTGCTCAGTATTATAACTAAATTGTTTATAGATCATTTACTATATTTCACTGATTCTAAGATACCTCTTTCCTTTTTATATTTAACATCTCTGAAATAAGAATGTATCTTAGAGTAGGTGACCAATGATAATTATCACTAGCATTTTTTTCTTTTTAGGTGGATCAAAATATAACGTATGAGGTTTCTTCAAATAGTTCATGGAAAGGTTTTTATTATCTTTTAAGTCTATTTTTCTACAAACTTTTTGAAGTACCCTTGTACTAATATACCTTTTACAATTGATAATGACAGATTCAATGAATTACTGAATATCAAGACCACCTCTCACAGTGTAGCATAGTTTGGCAGAGACTGCTTATTGTCCTGTAATAAAAACTTTGCTCTTTGATTAAGGTTTTAGCTTGAAGTAGAGCCACAAAGGTAGTTTTTTTCCCAAATCAGTTTAAAGTTTACTATAATGGTTTGCTAAGGCTGCCCTAACAAACTACCATGAACTCAGTGGCTTAAACAACAGGAATTTATTATCTTACAGTTCTGGAGCCTAGAAGTCTGTGATCAAGGTGTCAACAGGGCCATGATCCCTCTGAGTGCTAGGGAAGGAGCTGTTCCAGGACTCTCTCCTGGCTTCTGGTAGTTTCTTGGCTTGTGGCAGCAAAACTCCAGTCTTCACAGGCATTCTCTTTATGTGCATGTTTGTCTCTTCACATGGCATTCCTTTGAAAAGGACACCACTCATACTGGATTAGCCTATCCTAGTCTAGTATGAACTCATCTAACCTTAATAAATTACATCTGTGATGTCCTATTTCAAAATAAGGTACATTCTGAAGTTTTGAGGTTAGGACCTCAACTTATGAATTTAGGAAGACACAGTTATACCCATCACAGTGACTACATTCTGGTCAGTGAGGTGTAAGCAATGTGTTAGTTTTCAGAAGCTTTCCTTAAGAGGCAGTGGTTATGTATTCCCTACTACTCTTTGATTCTCTCTCTGTCTTGCTCCCTGGAAGAGAGATATTTCCTTAGAATCTGAGATGAAGGCCACAATCTGCTTATGTTAGAACAGTGAGGGGAAAGGAGCCTGGGTTCCTAAGAACTTTATAGAGCACAGCTGCCATACCAGCCTTGGGTTTAAGTCACTTTTGTTATGAACTTTTCTGTTACTGTTAGCCAAACTTAATTTGACTTGATTCATGAGCTTTTCCAACATTAATTACAATCTTGGCTTTACCACTTTCTAGCTGTGGGCCATTCACATGTGTTTTGAACTCTATAAGCCTCATTTTATCATTTGTAAAAGAAAAATAATCATATCTACATCACTGCTGGCATTACAAGTTCTGTATGCACAGCTCTTGGCATAGCATGGACACATAAGAGCTTGCTGTGGCTGTGATTATGAAGATTTCCATTTGAGCAGAAGATGGGAATAAATGTTTATTAAAGACCTGTCAATTCTCTATTTTTATTTTATTGAAAAATATGAGAAATATTTTAAAGAAACAGTTGTTAACAGCTTGCAATAGTGTTTATTCATTCATTTTTTCATTCAACAAGCCCATATTCCCCACCTTCCATGCACCAGGCACTGTATCAAGCAATGGAGCTGGAACAGTGAACAGAAACAAAGTAGTCCTTGTTCCTGCCCTCACGAGGCTTATGCTTGAGTTGGGTATGAAAGGATATAGAAGAAAAGTAATGTTGGTTATGGTGGTGATGGTTTTCCACATGACCTCATTTATCTTGGAATGTGTCAAATCATGGAAATTTGGAGCTGTGAAAGAGAAAGCATCCTGCTTGATGGAATTGTCCTGGACCATGAATGTGGTGACATTAGAAACCATCAGATCTCCTATCATTCACAATGAAAGTGTCTTGACAACACACCTCACATTTAACCTAGTGCATTTCAGTGTGGACTCAGCTCTGATTGTTTTTGATCACATTAATTTAATAACACTTTGATAGTAAAAACCCATTAAAACCCAAAATGCTGTCAGTATTAGTAAATAGGTGTTCCAAGATTTTAGTTTGAAAAAGGTGGCTTTTTTATTATTACTGACAACAACAATTATACAGTAATAACGACTTTTCTTGAGTGTTTTATTCTGAATTATATTCCATCAATGTCGTATACAAGTAATTGTTTATATCATCTTTGAAGAGAGCTGCTCTCTGTCTCTATCATTAAAGCTCATTACTTTTGCTATTTGCCTTTTCCTTCCAGTGGAGAATTTTCTCCTTCTATTCTTGCATGTTCCCATCAGGAATACTATTTGGAACAGAATGCTCTGTTCATGTGTTCTCCCTCTGGAATTGGCATGATTATGTTTGGGCCTTTAATAGGAGAATTATTGGAAGCAAAGAAGGTTTCTGTCTGATACAGCTAGACCTTGTCTTTGACAATTTTACAAAGATTAATAACTGTTTAGATTATCATTTATCAGACCATAAAACTCCAAGTAACAAATTTGTCATAACAGATATATCTTTCAGAAAGAATTATTCAAATGGTCCATATTAAATTACTTCGTATTTGATAAAAGTGAAATTGGTTCATCTCTTGAATAATGTTATGTAGAAACTGAAAAGCAGAAGAAATAGATTCTCTAGTGATTGGAGAACAGCCTAGTGGGAGATCAGACACCTGCGGCTTTATTGATATGTAGTGCATAAAGGTAAATAAAGCACAATGCAATAAAAGAACTGCCATGCTCACGTTTGTCTTCCCCAGTTTATTCAGGGACAGCATTCCATTGTCTGGACTGGACCCTGCTCTTCTCAGTTACACACTTTGACTATCAGAGCCCAGATATTTACAGAATGAATGTCCGTGTACATACCAATTATTGCTAGCTAAACTTGTCTTTCTACCAAGATAGAGAACATTTAGATAACATAAAAGTATATATTTATCTATTGTGCCAAAGGCTTTTTATGTTTCATAGCTACTGGCAATAAATGTACTTTCAAAATTAACCGATGATTCATGTAGATCTTGTGTTAGAACTATAGACACTATTTTATTATTGTTTATTTGGAATTACATGGACTGTGATCAATGACTACGAAAAATCTGGATGCTGATTTTCTAACGTACAGATACATTCAGCTGTGTTTACTTTTCTTTCAGCATAAGGAATGTCTGAAATATTTTCTGACACTTTGTGCCTTGGAGGAAAAAAAATTAAAAGAATTTCAGAGTTGTAATTTGTGTTAGATATTAAAGTATTTGCCAAGTCTGAGTTATAATAACAATATTCCACTGACTTTCAGTAACTCTTTTGATCTTCATTCAAAACAGAAGCCATTTCTGAACATACATGCAGTCTAAGTAAGCACCCATGGGTGCACTTGAGCTGTTGAAGCATTCCCAATTGTTGATTGGCCCTTGGGATGACTGCATTAATGCACTGTGGTATGGAGATTTCGGTTCATTTCAAATCTTTCTCGTAGTTCCAACTGGGATAAATTTAATGGTTTAATCACATGCTTTACTTCATAAAAATTAATGTTTTCTTCTCATAGTTCAAAAAAAATTGTGTAGATTTGATGTTCTCACAAGTTGACATTAAACCGTTGATTGATGGCATTTGGAAGGAATGAAGTAGCCAGCATCCTGTAACGTTTTTCTTTTTTGAACATTGTCATGTATAGCCCAAGGTGTTTAATAAAGCGCTCTAATTGCAGTCAGTGCTCAAGAATATGTTGGAAGGTTGAATGTTTGTGGGACTATCCATCTTATTCTAGAGATGAGATACTCCAAGGCCAGGAACTGTAAAGGAGAAACATTGTGGATTAAGACCAGCCTGTGTTTGGGGCTGCCCAAAACTCTTACTGGATTTTCCATTTTTTCTGAGCCTCGGTTTCTTTACACAGCAATGGTGCGATGATGATGAAGATGAGCAATAGCATGGTCTTTTATTTATTTATTTATTTAGGAAACAAGGCACTACTCATATATCCTGATCCCCCTTCAGTAGCATGGGGTAGTTACTTTAATTCTGTAGACCTCACTTTATTCATCTTTAAATTGATTATAATGATAGTACTTTTTCTCAGTGTGTTATTGTAAGAAATAAATGAGATTATTCATGTGAAATATTTAGAATGCCACCTGAAATGGAGCAAATGCTCAATAAAATTCATGTTTTAGTTATAGGTGTCCATGTGCTATATTTGGAATAGTTGAGGCTTTACTTTGGGAAGAAAGGCAAGATCCACCTAGATCCTGAAGGATTTGTTTTTCTGTTATCAGTGGGAATGGCCTGAAAATTTGCATCTAAAATCTAAAATCAAGATCACATTAGCTGTGTGGACAAGAGGTTGTGTGGAGGAGAGCTTATCCTAGAGGCAGGGTAAAAAGCCCTAGACTAAGATGGAACAAATAAGAATTATAACTAAGAAGATGAACTGATGAACTTTAGGTCATTTTGCAGGTAAAAATGACAACATTTGGTGACTAAATATGTAGGGATGAAGGAAGTTGATAATCCTTATGTGCCTTGAGCAATAAGGCCGTATAATGATGGTCATATATGATAAAGGCAGGTAATGGTCTTATCAACAGAGATAAGAAAAGCAACAAAAGAAGAAGGTTTGGAAGGATACAGATGATGAACATAATTTTATAAAATTATGTCTGCTCTGCTCAGGACCAATATACATGACAGTGGAAAAAGTGATAAAAGTCATTTGGGGAGCAGTTAAACAGATATCTTCTGGAATTAGTGAAGATGTTTTGAGAATCATATAAAACCTGATTCCTACCAAACACAGCTACCATATAACTGCTCGTTTGAAAGATTTGAGACCAACTTGGTGAAAGCAGGCAGGTAAAAAAAATACAAATCTTAATTTTCACCTTAATATGAATGAATTAAATTAAATAGCCGGATTCTTACCACTCATCTACGGTAGATGTACTACTTGAATTGAGGGATTATTGAAATGAGTGATGACTTTATAGAATAGGGGGTCTGTTTAAAGGGCAAAATACCGGGTAGAATATTATAGTGGAAAGGTGGAAGGGTGTTAGGTGTCTGGAAGAAAGAAAGAAGGAAGGATAAAGAAATGTAAGGTGACAATAAAGTTTCTCACCTTGTTTGCACCATTACTTGGGGCTGACCTCTAATTCTAGGGTATAGGCACTGTTGATTTTTCCAAAGGAACTGTTGGTAAAGTCACTTTCATTCACTCAGTAAATATCTATTGAGAAACTACTCTGTTCTGAGCACATCTAGGAGCTTGAGATACAATGATGAACAAGAGAGTTAAAGGGATCTGCCTCAAAGAGCCTATGTGCTACTTAGAGGAGAAAGATTAGATTAAGAAATTTTAAAAAATACATTAAGTTTGGATTGTGATAGGCAAAAATAAAGCAAATTAAAATGAGACATGATAGAAAGTAATTGAGAGGTTATTACCCTGGATACTGAAGAAAAATCTCATCTAAGGAGATATGAAAATGTGTTTATGAATCTTGCAGTGGTTGTTAGAAGAGAAATGGAACAGTATCTGGATAGAGATTTTATTTATTTATTTATTTTTATTTTTATTTTCTTAATTTTATTTTATCAATATACAATGTGGTTGAATATTGTGGCCCTTTACTGAAACCCCCTCCCTCCTCCCTCTCCCCGCTCCCAGCCAACAATGTCCTTTCTGTTTGATTGTCGTATCAGCTTCAAGGAATTGTAGTTCTTATGTCTTCTTCCCCTCCCCCACCGCACCCGTTTTTTTTTTGTATGTGTGGATAGAGATTTTAAGTTAAAGGTATTTTTTTTAAATGGGACATTAGAGTATGATTAAAAAAAAATGCAATGAGAGATACTACAGCATGCTTATATATTTTGGAAACTAGTAGAGTATAGAGGAAGAGATGGATGATGTAGGATAAAGGAAGATATTTTCAAATGTGAAGTCTGAGTGTTGACCTGGGATGGGACCCTAAGCACCAAGTGAGTAATGAGCCTTTGGTAGGAAACGGGCACTTCTTCCATCTAGAGGAGAGACACTGAGTACACAGGTACAGATGCAGATAGGTTAATAGTTTAGTTGATATTAGGACAGAGGTCCTCATGTCTTTTTCCTTCCTCCCTCCCTCCCTCCCTCCCTCCTTCCCTCCCTTCCTTCCTTTTCTTCTTCCTTCCTTCCCCTGTGTTTACTCCTTTATTCTAACGAAGGTGGGGAGAGAAACATTTGAATCATTCGCCATAAGGTGCTGCTATTTCCAAACTTCTAGATACACGTAATTAACACTTTTCCCATGAGTTAGAAATTCATTTTAATGTAAATGCTGACAAACTCAGTAGAGTTTATATTTTTATTTCAAAGTTTAAATAAAAATGTCTTGAATAAACTATTAGTTCTTTGAGAAGAAATATGCCCAACACTGAGCAATTTCATGAATCATTGGTCTTTGCTGTTGCACATCAGGGCATTTTTTAGATTCTATCTAAAGCAATGCTATTCTAGTATTCTAGTCATGTTTGCATGCCTACAGGGAAACATTCCTTTTTTTTGATAAACAAAATATCCTTAATATATGAAAAGAAAACATTATAGAATTGATTTAAGAAGAACAAAAATGCAAAATTAGCAAAAATTTTCAATACTAAAAGAACCCCAAAAGGTTATTTGAAATGTCAATCTTATCTTTAATTAACCACAAAGTTTTGATGTACTAGAAAAACAAATTCAAATTCAGTTTAATTCTTTGTTTGATTAATATAGCAACTATTTTGAGAGGTTTGCATCTCATAGTTAATTTGAATGAATTATGATGCTAATTAACATAGAAATCATATCAATGCAGTATACTAATGAATGCTTAATCCCTGTTTCTCAAATACTTACAGTGCAGAACTTGAATTACCTTGGCTTCTTTTGTCTGTTTTTGGTTCTTCACTCTCCCTAGGACTCAGGTGACTTGAAATCTACCCATATCATCATTATTTACTACTTATTAACTCTGTGCCTATAACTTTTGCATATTAAAGTTAAATAAACTATAGTCATGTAAAAATTTTGTAAAACACAGGATTGAGTAAAACCTTCTGACTTCCATTCCATAATTCAATTAGCTTGATAAGTTAGGTTCTCTCTTATTTATTTGTTCATTCATTATTCATTCATTTAACATATATTTATTGAAACCTGATATGGTAGCATTAGACATACAGAAGAGAATAAGACAGCAGAGAACCCTGGCCCAATGAGCCTATCATTTATTGGAGAAAATAGACATCTAACTAATAATTTCAAGTGTGACGAGTGCTAATGATTGGGGAAACACAAGGTTTTGTGGAAAGGTTAGCCTTTCACAGACCAGAAGAAACATGGAAACAATCATAAAAATATGAACATTGTCCAACCAATCCTTGACCTTAATTTTCAAGCATCACTTTTCACATACTTGGCTGAGAAAAACCCTTGTATAATTTTGGAGAATGATGATATCCTGGATACTTGGCCTATGTAGATTAATAACTTTAGTTCATGGAGCAAAAATTATCCTAATTTATATATAATTACAGCATATTTAGTCAGTCTGATAATCAAACTCTATCTACAGTTGTCTAAATATCTTAGGTCTAAAAATAGCTATGGGTCTCCAAATAATTTCTAATTTTCATGTGGTAAATGTAATGACAACTTGAGAACCAGCTTTTACATGAATAATGTCAGAAGATATATCCGTGTTTCTGATTTGTACTCTTCTTTCGCATTTGGCAATAAACATTTTCAATGGAGATGATGAAATCAGTGCAGACAAGGCTGATTTCATTTAAAAAGAATGAAAAGCATGTTTCTTAACTAGTGGATTGGCAAACCGAGTCAAAGATTTTTAAAAAACCTGGCTGTTGTTTGATTTAAAGATATAGAAGTCTACAATTTGGAAGAATTACTTTAAAACTATTTTTAAACATGAAATTTTTGTATAAGGCTTGATACCTTCCCTTGAATCAGTATCAAGAGATTTAAACATTTTTTGCACTGTTCCATGTCCCAAGAAAATTCTTTACATGACCTGTGCTAAATGACTAGTACTGTATGAAATTACCTCACATTTCAATGAACCAATATGGAAACTTTGTAACTTACATGACATAAGAAATCATTTTGAAACTTAGTCAAAGAATTCAGTTTACCAAATGCAGTACTGCTGCTTTTTCTGGTTTATTTGCCAAAGACAAATAGTTAAAGTCTAACAAAAAAAAATAACAATAATAAACTGGGATGGATTTTTAGTGCTCTTTCAAGTACTGAAGAGCTCAATTCTTTTACTTATCCAATATTACTAGTTACTCTTTACCTTTATAGTAAGTTTAGCATATAAGATAATTTAAATCTTTTAGTTAATTAAAAACTACACATACACACATAAATGTAATATATACAGAAGGGTCTTTCAGTTTGGGAAAAATAGAACAAATACTAATCATTCCATGAACTTTTTGAAGTACGCTTGTGTGTGTGTCTGTGTGTGTGTGTGTGTGTGTGTATGTGTGTACATATGTAAGATGTAGTCATGTTTGTGATTGGGAATAGTCACAGGGATTAAAGAGTGTGCATTTAGCTAAAAATATGGATTAATTATATCGTTAGAATCAAATAATGTGAGAGCTGTCAATGACAGAGAGGAAAATGTAGTCTGACTAGTTAGAAACAGAGAACAACAGAGGGCACACCATGCCAATAATGAAGTAGGAAAGAAATATAAATTGGAACTGGAGTCTAGTTTTAATTACTTATTTATCTGTTTATTTACACCACAGCCATTTACTTATTGAGAATCTGTATGTGCTTGTACTATGCACTTTTCATGGAATTTAAAGAAATCAAGATGAATATGTATTACAATTTCCAGCCCCTTGATTGAAACACTAGTGCTTCTATGTATCCGTATTTCAACCCTTGGTCTTCTTCATAAAAACATTAAAACACATTAGAGAAGAAACAGGGGAAAAAGAAAAGAAGGTGAGGGAGATTAGTTTGGGAAATATATCAAGAATAGAACAAAAAGACAAATAGATGAAAAGAAAATAAAAAATTGGAAAGCCCACTCAAGAGATGAAATACCTGAATAATAAGTTCCAGAAGCACAGAGTAGAGAAAAGGTGAAAGGAGGCCTCATGAAAGCAGTCTTCTCAAGACAAAGGATGTAAATTTCTCTATATAGAGGATCCACCAAGCACCCAAGATAATAGATTAAATTAAGCATATAATTGTGAAGTTAAGAACAACGCTTTGGAACAAAGATATGGTTCTAATTGCTCACACACACACAAAAAGGGAAATAAATACTAGAGAAACATATGTAGAGTATTAAGAATCAGAATTGCTTCAGAATTTTCAACAGCAATACTGGAAGCTAGGTTGATGAACTCATATGTTCAATATTTGAAGGAAAATGATATCTAACCTAGAATTCTATGCACACTCAAACTATTAATCAAACTGATGGAGAGAATAAAAATATTGCAGATATGCACAATCTCACAAAATATGTTTCCCATATGCTCTTTCTCAGGAAGCAACCATAGTATGTGCTCTACAAATATAAGGTAGCAAATTAAAAATGAGAAAAATGAGGTACACAGAAAACAAGAGATTCAACCCAGGAGAGAGGTGAAGGGAATCCCCAGGATGATATTAAAGACAGAGAGCAGTATGACTGCTGTGCCCTAAGCCTACGGAGACCCAGCCCAGATTTCAGCACATTCATGAATGTACAGATTTATATAGTTTAGAACCTCACAACACACCATCCTTTCCCCAAATGCCTTTTCTCTCTTAACTCTCATTTTAACAACAGACTTTAGATTCCTGCAGACTTCAATTCAGAAATGCACACACACAAACACACAACTTTACCCTAATAAAAGAAGGTATCCTCTATGTGGTACATGCTCCTATATGCCTGAACTATCCCTGATAGATACATAAAAAGTTAATAACAATTACTGACTCTAAGAGGGGAAATAGGTGGCTGAAATCAAAAAGTGTAAAAGAATTACTTTTCACTCACCACTGTTACTTTTGAATTTTGTACCAAGAGCATGTATTATTTGGACAAATGATAAAAAAAAATAAACAGATGAAAATAAAATGCATCTTCCCCCCAACCAGAGTGTTCAGTTGTGTCACATGTCTCTTGAAAGTCTTCAAAAGCTCATCAGTTCCACAAAGATTCTTCAGAAACGGGGTGATGCTAGGCTATTCCTAGTCCAGTATACCTGAACCTCAACGTCCTCTGGAGCCAGAGTTGGCATCTATACCTTACTTATATGTCACCAGGAAATTAGTTCAGAAGAGGAGGCCTAAACATACCTAAATATAATAAGGGACAAAAAACAAACAAACAAACAAAAAACTAATCCAATTATTGAGAAGAATGAAAGGGGGTGGTAGAGGAAGTTCTGTGTACACTGAAACCATGTAAAATGCTGGAATAACTTATGCACATATAATTTTCAAAATATGTATGAATTTTTAACAGTGGAGTCAGATTTAATTTTCACAGGAAACACACAGCTCTGTAATGGGTTTTTTATTTTTGAAAGTTCTTGTATTTTTTGTTCAGAAATTAATGTAAAGGTTACCATTTTTTCTTTTCACTTATGCTGTTAAAAGATGATCTCTTTTTAGCTGAACAAAGCCAACAGAAATGTGACAATTTATAATTAAGCTTAATCTTATTTGTTAGAAAAATAAGTCATAACTTGAAGATCTATTTATCTTGCTTACTTGATGTTTATCTATTTATCTTGCTATTTGTCTTGCTACATGACTTGAGGTTCATCTATTTATCTTGCTAAAGCACTGTAACATTGACTTGGAGCATCAATATTAGTATTGCCCAAATGTTCTCTTGAAATTGTCCCTAAACACATAACAAGTCTGTCTCTATAATTTTATCATCTATAATGCTTTAAATTTTTACCATATGAGAGCAGATATTAAATGCTCACTTCAGCAGTATGTGTACCTAAAATAGAATAATATAGAGAAGATTAACATGGTCCTTGCACAAGAATGTCATAACATTTGTAAAGCTTTCAGTATTTTTATACAAAAACAAAAAGAATTTGTGGCTAGCAGACCGGTCCTACAAGAACTACTAAATAGATTCCTTAAGATGAACATGAAAAGACACCACACAGTAACTTGAATTCATATGAAGAAATAAAGAGCAACAATAAAAGTAACTACACAGGTAAGAATATTTTTAAAAGGATAATTTTTTGTTGTTTGTAAAATATTTTTTCTCCTCTCCTATTTAAAAGACAAAATTATAAATCTATGTTTATGAGTATATAATGGATAAAGATGAAATATTTATGACAATAAAAACAGAGGGGAATGAAGGAGCAAATCTACATAGGAACAAAGTTTTCATATACTGGTATAAATTAAGATGCTAATTGTAATCCTTAGGGAAAGCATTAAGGAAATAACTCAGAAATACAGTTAGAGATAAGGAAAATTGGACATCCATATATAGAAGAATGAAACTAGACACATACCTTTTACCATATACCAAAATCAACTCGAAATGAATGAAAGAATTAAATATATGTCCTGAAACTATAAAATTTCTAAAAGATAACATAGGGGAAGCACTTCAGGAAGTAGGACTGGGCATAGACTTTATGAATGTGACCCCCTGTTGGGAAAAATAGGAAAATGTTAGTACCCCTCAGATGTTGAGTCTTGCCGAGCATTTGCTGTATATGTCCCCAGGTGTTCCTTGTTACTGCTTAATGTAGGTTGTGTATGGGCAACCAGGTGTCCACGGTTGTGGGCTTAAGTATAAAAGACTAACAGCTCTGATCCATGGCACCTCCCAGCCCTGGGATGCCCCCCATGTGGGGGGCATGGGGAGGCCACTACTGGAGGCTGCTGCTAGTGCTCCTGAGACCCTTGGCAAAGCCACTGCGACTGCCAGACCTATAAGCTACCGGACCTGTAATCTGCTACTGCTGAGTGTTGCTTTTTGTTGCTTTGTCCCCCACGGATTTGTCACACCTTTTCCCCTGGGTGACGGAATGGCAAAGGATTACTCAAAGCCCGTCTATTCTGAGCAGTGAGAAGCCCCTAAGTGGTTAACTTCCCCTGGAACCCACAAGTGAGAGACATTCCTTCCTTGGGAAATAAACCCCGAATTGGGGTTCTCTTTCTGTATTTATTTTCCAGACCAGGAAGTTACAGGAAGAGAACATAGGTAGGGTTATAGTTTAGCAATATAGGCTGGTAACTTTCAGTGAAACAAGCCAGATGACATTCCAATAAGGCAATTAAATGGTCCTATCAAAAAATAAAAAGCTTTATCTTAACAAATATTCCTTCTCTTTCTAACAATTTTCCAGTACCTATGCATGTCAATCAGTAACCTGCCTGTCCTTGAGCCAGCAAGCTTGCTGTGCCACAAATCTTTATCTTACACCAGAGACTTTATAGCCTGAGGAAAATTTCCAGTCCTCTGCAAGGTCAATATTTGAAACTGCAAGGCTTTGGAAAACCAGGCCCTGCGAAGTACATTTGCTTTATAGTATATTCCACATCGCCCCTGTTTTATTTATTTAAAAGAAAAAGAAAAAGCTATAGATCAGGTTGGCACAGTTAAGACAAAAGCATGTAAAGCAAAGTTGGTATCATTTAGCATGGCAAGTCCTTTCAGTTTACTTCAGGTGAGGACTGATGATGTCATTGTCTCTCAGGGCCGCTGCAGCAGCATCACTCCAGGTGCTGTGAATTTGGTGTAATTACCAATTGTTGAAATGCTGGAAAGGGATTCTGCTCCACATAATAGCTGATTCTGAGTCCAGAGAGTTTGTTATTATTAGTTCACCTGTCCGGGACATTATTGTGTCTAGTCTTATGTAAAATTTTTGATCAATTACAAGTCCTTTGTTTAAGAACAGGATGTCTCATCCAAGTTACAAACACCTTCTTTAAGGCCAGGAAAATTTAGAGAACTGCTTTTGTAGAGAAGATGTTATTTCCCCCTTTATGATCAGGCATTCCTCATAAAAGCATTAATGATCAATATCTAGGTTGAAAAGGTCTTACTTTTCTTTGTATAAATCTCTCAGTGTTGTGAAGGCTCGTTCCCAGGTGATGATAGAAAGAAGCATCTCGGCTCACATTCTCTCAGTAATCTGTCCCATGTTGGGGGGAAAGATGAACAGCAAGATGAAGCAGCAGTTTAAGCCAAATTTCGGCAACATGAAAGAGTGATCAGCAACTTGGAAGTGAGACATGCTATCTTACATCCAAAGTTTTAAATTATATCCTGCTATAAAGAGAGAGTTAATTTTCATTGAACTTATAACAATAGCCATATTGCCATAATAATCATAAGGTACTTAAAATTATTAAATTTGGGGGGATCAAATAGGGAGAAAACAAATGCTTTTATCTCTGTTTTAAATGACATTTTACCAAACTGATGTTAGTTATAGATAGCTTAAGAGGGAGAGAGAGTTTTCTTACATTTGGAAAACATTAGGAGAACCAGTAGTGTTTTAAAATAAGAAAATTGTAAAAACCCATAATTTTTTTAAATTGGTTCACTAATTAACTTTTGTTGTTTTGACTTTTGTGAACAATTTCACAAACCCATCAGTTTCTTTATTTAGTATTTTGGAACTTCGGTTTAAAGCTATGAACTCAAAGTTTGTTGGGAAACTGTACTTATCAGAGTTTTTTCATGAAATATTTGAAGACATATTTTAAAATTATAATTAAACTGAGATTATGACCAGTAGCATTTATATCAAGACACAGATATTTAAGAACCTTACGAGATTTTGGGACACATATCCATAACACCTTCAGTACTGATAAGAACAGATACTACACTTGATCTTAGCCAAAAGGCCGAGAAGCGATAATAACACCTTCAGTACTGACAATGCTTTCCCATATAGTCTAATTTATTAAATAAGACAATTAGTTTTGATACATCTATTATATATCTTTTGAGAAACTCCAGGGCCCTTGGAATTCCTCAAAGTTAAAGTTAAAATGTTGAGCTTTTAGAATTTGGTTTTGGAAAGTTTTGTTAAATAACAAAAGTCTTAAAACATTTAGTTGAATAAGATCACAAATTACTACAAAAAATAAAACCAAAGTGACAAAGGGTTTTAAAGGCAGAGAGCACAAGAACTTATCATGAAATAAGTTTTTTAAACCAGTTATCCAAGGGACAAAGAAAACCTTTTACAAGTTTGCATCAAGAGCATTTAAGTGAAAAGAACTTTAGTAATCCTGTTTGATTAGTAAAGCTAGGCAATGATGTGTGCTGAGAAGAACACTTTTATACATTCAGGTTAGTGAATAGGCGTCCATTTATCACGGCAAATTATACAAAGCCCAGTTTGAGTTTTAGCTATATTTACCAAATGCATATTTATGGTTTCCCAGCCAAAAACTTGGTGTATTAGATCTATACCCTTATCAGTTAATGCTAACTAGGGCCTATGCGATATTTGGCATAAGTTTCTTTTCACTAGCCATTTCAGGTCCCAGGTTTAGACACAGGGCCATATATATATATATATATTAAAGATATTTTCTCGTGGCATGGCCAGGAGGCAGAGCTGAGATAACAAAGAGACATATTGACCTAGAGACAAATTTAGGTCAAAAGTTTGAATCGAATTTTGAAAATATATTTATCAAAACTTTAGAAGATTTAAGTCATGTGAACTTTAAAGTATACTTATTTATTTAATGAGCACATAATAATTAATAAATTAATTAATTTAATTTTGGTACCTTGCACATAAAATGATTACAGATACAGACATGAACATATAGACATAACATACAGCTTACACACGCATATATGCAGACATAAACAACAAGAACAAACAAGGATCTTATAGGTTTTGTTCAAGATGTTAAAAAAAGCTCACTAGTGAAAAGGACAGTCAGGTTTAGATTGTGTTTTTTCAAAAAGACTTATTGGTGAGGCCTCACCCTGCCTTAAAGAAAGCAACATAACAAATTTACATTGTAAAGCAAAATATGCAAGCCTTTTCAAGAAGATGCAGAGAAGATTTTTTTTTTTAAGAATATAGCATAGAATTCTACTATAGGATTTTGTGAAGAAATACATAGATGAGACTAGAAGAGAATTTAGAAGTCTGTTTAAGATAACCAGGTGGATGTCAGAAAATTTGAGACCATCTAATTAAACATGTAGATTTTAGTCTAGTTTTTGTTTCTGAAACGGGTTACCGGGCTCAAGAGCTGATCCACCAATCAGAGATGAAACCATCTGACTCTTGAGGTTTTTAGGAGAAGAGCAGTAGACCCAAAAGGGGTCTGGTTGGTGCCATGGCTGCTTTTCTTCATAAAACTCTAGCGTCTTCAGAGGAAAAGAGTAGCACATGCAGTTAAGAAAAGAACCACTGCTTTTAAGAGAGGAGATAAGCATTGTGCAGATAAGAAAGAAAAACATGCTCAAACAATACCAACACTGTAAAGAAATATTAACTTCTTTTACTTTAGATTGTCCAATTTCAAGTTTTCTTAGTCACTGGCAAAGACTAAGTTTTATCCTTTTTTGGTGACATAAACATGTCTTAGTTTATGTTAAGGTCTTGGATAGGTCTCAGAGCGACTTGACATAGATTCCTAGTTGTTAGGTGGGAAGCCTTAACGAGACCCATTGCATAATTAATCAGTGATCAATTTGTTCCCAAATTTTTATGTTAAGGCTCCCTTCCTTGAGGTATCAAGGACATGGTTGTTGAATATCCACTAATAGTTTTACAAGCTGCCATTCAGTTACTTACAGCCTGTTGCTTTAAGGAGACATTGGAGTTGTAAAGTATGTTCTGTCTCCTCTTTTGTTAACGAATTATCCATACTTTCAAAGTACAGAGAAGGAAAAAAAATCTCCAGGGTTGAAAAGACCTAACTTTGACCTGCCGCAGGTGTGTAATTGCTAATGGAAAGCCACCTGTGATTCCCTTACTGGGATGTGTCTCCCTTATTAGGGACTCCCTTGCCAGGATGAATTGGACGTCCTTTTCCTCTCCAATGCTTGGCAGGTCAGTCTCCGATCTGTGGAGAACGTCCTCTCATGGGGCACCATCTTGTTGCTTTGCTCCCCATGGATTTGTCACCCCTCCTTAGGCAACCTGGTAGTCTCCCACTTCCAGGAGGTCACCATATTGATGCTGAACTTAGTGCGGACACCCAATCAGCATAGCACACTACAGCCCAGATCTCCTGGGCTCAAGCGATCCACCAGCCTCAGCCTTCCAAGTAGCTGGGACTACAGGCATGTGTCGCTGCATCCCTTCTTTGGACCACTGCCAGGATCGTCTGCAAAGTCTGGGTCTTACGGGTTATGATGTTACAATATACTCTCTCCACTGTGTCGAGTGGTGTAGAACCAAGATGGTTGAAGTGTCTAGGTAAATAGGTCTGCTCCTGTCCCTGAGGTTGAAACCCCTAAGGAGCAAGGCCCAGAAATCCTTGGGTGGGTTGAGGGAGGTGGAGGCAGCTGTGGAATCAGCTTTAGGACACCTGGATAAAGAGGCTCCCTCTGGTGAATTTGTGGACATTTTTTGGAGATGTTCAGTCAGCAAATAGATTAAAGGAAGATGGCTATTGGGAATCTAAGGGTTAGTGATTTTGGCTCAGCTCAGCTGGATGGTCCTTCTGCTCCAGGCTGGTCTCACTCACATGACTGGGACACGTGGCTCTCCCAGGTCCCACATCCTCCAGCAGGCTAGCCTGACTGTGTCCTCCTGTGGATGGGCAGAATAGCAAGAGGAAGACCCCAAGGCAGGTCCCATGCCCCACCCAGAGTCAGAATGGGAGGGAGGCTGTGTGAAGTCACATGGTGCAGGGCAGGGAGAAGCAAGATGAGGAACTGGGGTCATTTTTGCCACAATGAGATGAAGACTCAGAGGCAGATTTTATTCAATAGCAGGTTATTGCATTCATACTGTGGGGACAGTTAAAACCACATTCTCCCCATATCTGTTCCTTCATTCTTCATTGCCCCCTTGGTGCAGACACCAGGATGGTTGCTCTGGAGGATTCTAGGTGAATAGAAAAAATGGCTGAGGACTGAGCTCACGTTATCTGCCAACAGCTCCTGGAATCTTTCCCAATTACCAAGGGGTCTGGGGACTGAGCCTGGCATGTGAGGGGTCTGGTATCCCAGTCTGTACAGTGGGTTTGGAGGGTCTGAGCCCTAGTTCTGACAATATAAATGGAAACTTAGTATAACTAAAATAATAACTAAAAAAACAAAAAAATTTTGGCTGTAGTTATGATTTGCCTTACTTTACACCCCCAAAGCATAGGCAATCAAAGGAAAATCAAACAAATGGGATTATATCAAACTAAAAAACTTCTGCACAGCAAAAGAAACAATTAACAGAGTGAAAGGACAATCAAGAGTGGAGAAAATATTTGCAAAATATGCATCTGACAAAGGATTAATACAAGGAACTCAAACAACTTAACAGCAAAAAAACAAGTAACCCAATTCAAAAATGGGCAAAGGAGCTGAATAGGCATTTGTCAAAGGAAGATATACGAATGGCCAACAGACACATGAAAAATGCTCAACAACACTAAGCATTTTGGAAATGCAAATCAAGACCACATTGAGATATCTCACTCCAGTTAGGCTGGCCAATATCCAAACGACTGAGAATAACAAATGCTGAGGGAGTGAGATAATTTACTAAAAACAGAGCATTTGAGTTAAAATCAGCATAATGAACTCACTGTATGTTCTCTGAAGTTTATGATTTTTATGCAGATGAATGGTTGATTCCTCTACAGAAAAACTCACAGTCCCAGGCATCTACTGATATAGGATAAGCACAATGAAATGTCCCTGTGTCCACCTGGTCACGACTCTGCAGCCCAGATATTGACAAGTAGTAAAAATGTGTATTCACATTCACAGATTTTCTAATCAGCCTTTCTATTATTTAATCTTAAAATGACAGGTGATCAAGTTTACAGCACTTTTGCAGAAGCATCCAATATAATAGATGCAAACAAGCAAATAAGCAAAAAACAAACAGTTTAAGGGAAAGCAAAATAAAAATAAGCAAAGCAAAATGCAAATAAAATTGAAAATACTGTAATTAATGCTGTTTGAAAGATTCAATAAATAATACTGTATCTATGAGTCTAATGCCATATATTTAAAAGCAACAAAAAATATATCTTAAAGTTATGACATAAATAATTAAATAAAACATTATTAAGAGGTATAGAATATATAACTGAAGAAATCTCCCAGAAAGTAGAACAACAACAAAAGAGAGATGGAAATAGGAGAACAAATAGTAAATTAGAACATCAAGCTCGGAAGTACATACAAATGGTATGCATCTATTCCAGAAAGAGAAAACAGAAAAAAAAAAAAAAAAAAAAAAAGCTAGGGAGAAATTATCTGAGACATAATACAAGAAAATTCTGGAGAAATAAAATGCATGGATTTCCAGAGATAAGGAATCCAACGAGGGCTAAGTACAATCCCCAAGGAGTTAAAAAAAGCCATATGGGTGTATGTCATTATGGAATGTCAGAACTTTAGGAAAGAAGAAAAAGATCCTAAAAGATTCTGGACTGCTGGGGAGGGTCAATGTCTGTTGTACACAAAAGAAAGAATTAACAGTGAGAATGGTAGTGGATTTCTCAGTATCACCACTGGAAACCAAGAGAAAATGAGCAATTCCTTCAAAATTTAGAAGGAAAATAATTTTTAATTTAAAATTGCATATCTAGCCAAACTACAAATTGCATATGAAGGTGGAATTGCAACATTTTCAAATATATATACTATTTTGAAAAACTTTGCTTCTTGTTCTGTTTGACCATATTGAGAAGAGTTTGATAGTTATATCAGAGAGGTTGTGAGACTATTTTAATTATAGGTACTGAAAAGGACAAGTAAGAGGACAGAAAACAAAAATGTGATTATCAAGTCTTGGCAAAACAAAAGGTTGTATAAAAATAAATGTAGTTACATTTTACCATGTGACTCAGCAATGAAAAACATTTTCATGATAAAGTAAAGACTAAATATTGATTTAACAATGATTTTTGTTACACCTGTACTGGGAAAGAGAAGAGAGAGAGAAAGAAAGAGAGAGAGAGAGAGAGTTGTAAAAAAGAGAGAGTTGTAAAACAGATAAATACTAACCTTATTAGAAACAACCTTATAAAGATTAGTAGTTTATTATGTATGATATTTCAAATAACAGAAGAAATTGTTCTTTTTCTAAGAGGAGGATCTTTGTGGTTGGAAAGACTGGGGGTTGGGATAAGTAAGGTAAAGGATTGCTGGTGTTTATTATTCTTAACATTATTATAAGCTTCTAGTAAATATGTCTCTTGAAACTATGCACAGCTACTGATTTGATGAATGAGAATTAAATTTTTAAATTGTTTTTTACTCTGAGGGTAAAAAGACCTGGGTTCTAGTCTCAGTTGTGCTTTTATTTTCATGTCTGTTAGTGATTTGGGAATAATCAGTGCACAGTCAAAATACAGATACTATCTCAGGAATCACACACACTGTGAGCCACAGGAAGATGCATGCCCTTAGGCAAGTATCACAAACCGGGAGACTTAAAACAATAAAAATTTATTCTCTCACAGCTCTGGAGGCAGAAAGTCCAAAATCAAGGTGTTGGGAGGACCATGTTTTCTTTGAAGCCTCAAGAGAAGAATCCCTCCTCACCTCTTCCAGCTCCCAGAGGTGGCCATCATCCTTGGCATTTCTCGGTTTGCAGCTGCGTAGCTTCAGTCTCTTGGCTCTCCCCCTCTAGGAGTCTGAACCCACCAATCAATTGCCATTTTACAATTATTATGTCCTTCTCTTGTCACTACTGTAACTCAAGCAAAATTGTACTACTTACTTTAAAATAGCTCATTGAATTTTTGTAAGTAGTATGTTTGATCTGTGTGTGCATCTATGTGATTAGTCTTGGCAATATAGTTTAAAAGCATTTGTGGGTCACCTTTTTATTGGCAAGTCAGTCACCAAACGAATGTCTGGGTATATTTGCGCCATGCTAACCCTATTAAGGAAAGGGCTGCCAGGGTCCAACATGTGCTGTGACTGTCTGATCAGGACCTGGTTCCTGAGTTGACATCCCCACCCTACCAAGGGGCGAGGCAGAGCCAGCTCCTCAATCTCATAGTCTGCAGGGAAATAAATAAATAAAAAATAAATAAATAAATAAATAGAAGTTTCTTTAAAAAAACCAAGTATTGATTACTATCCTCCAATCAGTTAGTTTCTTTAATTCACACCCACCTCCATTCTTCAATATGTATTTGGAAAGGAAAGAGGAACTCCTTTCAACTACCCTATTTGAGATCAACTGTAAAAGAATCTGTGGCAATATATTTGAGTAGAGATGCTTTTTATCTAAAAAGTATGCATTAAATAGGAAGTCTGGGGAAATTATCACCCATATTTTCTCTTCTAGAGGAATGTTCTAAATTATAGGAATCAGAATAGTCTGTATCCATGAGATTTGGGCATTATTATTTATTTGACCCATCTAAAGAAAATATAACAACATTCTTAACACCTTAATTAAAGCAGATGTCTTTAGATTATTTTCAGGGAGGATATTTGTTGTTCAAATGATTTGGCTGTATTTCTCCAGTATTACTACAAGATGTTCAAACACTGGCATGCTTCAGTGAAGTTCTCACTTCCTTTGTTTCATTGGGATACCTGCCTGAAAGCCACTGTTTTCTTATGTTCCACAGATGAAAATAAATAAAGTAATAAATAAATGTTGTAAAACCATCTCTCCTTTCTTCCCCATCCATATTAATTCTCTTCTACCTCGAAGTACTTACTAAAAGTTATTTTTATGTTTCTTAGACTCTTAATGTATATATCCACAGTAGTGCAAAGCAAACAGTCCCTTCTAGATTTTATGCTTTTTTCATTCGAAGAATTATTTATTTTTGTATGTCACTCAGAGTTTATCCATTATCCTAGATATGCATTTTTCCTGTGCATTTGAGCATCAAAGGAAGATAAATCCTATTCTTGATAATGTTGTCTGGTCATTGAGTCACAGAAAGCTATTATGCCTACAATTTTTAAAGAGTGAGTAGATTCTGCAAAGGTGGAATTTTAAGATGTAAGTATACTATTTTTCTACACTCAAATTACTTTCCTCTTGTCATAGAAATTGACCACTGAGGTAGGCTGCTGACTTTTCAGAATCCATGTATATATAATCCATTAAGTCATTATATATAACATTGGTTAGAAAAGCATACTGTGAAATGCTGTTTTTATTTAAACTCTATTTTCACTATATGGCTTCAAGAGTAAACTTCTTTATTGCTCTCTGGTGGTGGGCTATGTGAACTGCATATATAGAGGTCTGTGATATCGCATTTTCCAGGAGCTAAGTAGGTGATTCAACTCTGCAGGTACAAACTAAACAGTGAATATAAGAGGCATTCAGAGTCATTAAAACTTATTAATGAGGTCAGTAATTTGATTTTAGAAGTTTTAAAAAATATGAAACATTTACTCTCTTTTTGTCAAATAATATCTTATTAAAAGAAAATATAAATCCTTGTTCTCTCTAGAATAAAAGAACAATAATTGAAGATTTTCTTCATTTGAACCAAGAATCTCTTGTGAATATATCGATTTACATTAAGGGGTGACCTTTCAAAAATATTTTTGAAAAAATTAAACTCCAAAGTAATTTTAAATTATGATTTAACTCTACCTTGCATTAATATATATATATTTATATAATGGTTATACCCCACAGGCAGAAAGACCATAATCTGGGGAGAAGTTGCTTTCAATATGGTTCAAATAATCAGATAATTGATTCATAGGTCACCGGGTAAGTTTTGACTCATCTGTTTTGGACATTTCACCATAGTCTTGAGTGGGAGTGAGTGGAAAAGTAGGCTTCTGAAGGCAAACAGTCGTCATAAAACCAATTCTTATTATTCTGTGGAAGGGAGAACATCCAGTCTCAGCTTCAGAACCTCAAATTTAACAATGATGTGTAGCAGCCTCAGTAGGATATAATTGCAGCAGGAAAAATACCAACAGAAAGCAGAGGAGAAAGACGTGCCATCTAGTATGTGAATTTAGCTCTATTTAGCTCTATACAAGTATACGCAAGACATGTTTATACTCTCCTAAAAACATGTCTGCATTTCAATATAATAAAATCATTAATATCCGTAAATATTCTTAAGACAAAATAAAAACATGTCTTGTACTTTCTTTTGGAAAGTGGGTGGAAAGTAATTATATTTGAGAAACTTTAGTGTAAAATAGAGACAATGCACATAAAAATTTGATCAAATAATTTAAAAAATTATTTCCTATGGGATATGTAATTTTCTTAAGAAATAGGAAAAAATATAAGGTGCTAGGGGGTGAAGAGTGCACAGGTATTTTATAAATCTCTTCTTTCCCCTTATTTTACCTGTATGTTATTTTTCAAGCTTAAAGAAGCAGAAAAATTCTGGATCTAAGATTGAATGAAAGGTTTCATATACATATTTCGTAGTTATGCAATTTTATTCCCACAGGGATTTTTCAAAGTGCTGACAAGGCTGTTTGCTTAAGCTGAAACCTCTTTTAACAAAGCTGTTGAAGAAACTGTGGACAGGGTAAGTCATTCTGTGAGTAACTTGGTTGCATGAGTACAGTAGACTAAGTTGCCCTTTTCACTGTACTCTTTGTACTCATCGTACTTATCTAGGAGCCACCATCTGGGAAACTAGAGAAGGTGGCCAAGGAAGTTAAAAAGACAAAGGACGTAAATACAGTCTGTTTGCAGAATCTCAAAGGCCAGGTATCAGGTTTATTTGCAATGGCTTTAAAGAGAGAAGATGAGTTGTGGTTTAATGGTCCACTTTGGAACCCAAATTCCAGTTGTGGTATAATCTGGAAGCCAGTCCACCTTAGTTGAATCACTGAAGGGTCATTTTCCATCATCTAGTCAGTGGTTTTCCAATTTTGATCTTATTTTGTCATAGCACAATAATAATGATGAAAGATGTAAAAATTGTCAAATTCAATTTTAAATCAAGAAGGATTTGATTTTGTACTTATACCAAACTTTAGAAAATAAAGGAAGGGGAAAAATTGGTGAATTTTTGGTGAATTCAAGAATTTACCAATTCTTTTAACTGGTGAAATTATAATAGTTCTGATTGTTTCATAAGAAAAAATGGGACTGGATCATTTAGGAATCTGAATGAATGTATGCTTTGTATCTCGTTTACTTCTATAAAATTAAAGATAAGTTAATTTTCAAGTTAATTCCTTCAATTATGAATTTAAATGGTTTCCCACCTCACAAGCATTTGTTTAGAATCAGTGAATTGGCCAGTAGCTTTTGGGATAATTCTTTTCACAATCTGCTCTATTTTGTGCGTTATTATGATTATTAATTTAGTCAGAGTACATTTGTTTCTGTAATTTCTTTATGGTCAAACATATACATAATTAGCAACACTAATTATGAAAGCACCCGTGTGGAGATGGAGAGACCAAAAGAGAATTTAATGTTGATAATACTGGTCTCTGCCCCTAAGGAAACTTGTGGTCTAGTTGAAAAGATATGACATACAGTAATCTGAGGGATGAAACAAATCAGTGGGTCTGAGAGCAGAGATTTCTCAGAGTGGGTAGATATGGAGGAAGCGAGCTACAAAGAACACATTTTGAATCCTGGCATTAATGATTCTGAGATCTCCTCATACCTTTTATGGCAACACAAACAAGACTGGAGAATACACTACAATGGCCAAAATAGATTTAACTTAATTTCAGCTTAGATGATTATTTCTTGTCTTCGAATACATAAAATCTTAAATGTTGCCTAAAAAATGAATTTATTTTAATACTGAAAATACAGAAAATTTCATTAAAAAGTCCATACAATAGTAAGAACTGGTTTTCAGAAGAAAATTTTTTTTTTGCCTTCTATTGATATTACGTCACCTGCCCTAGATTTAACACAGACTTTACTCTTTGTTGTCTTCTAGGTAAGGTTGAAGAGGCTTTTACTGTTTTTGTCTATTTTACTGCCCACTAACCTCAGAGCAATCTAGGTGCCAAAGTTTCAAACTTAGAAGTGTGAGACAGAATTACTACTAGGGTTTTTGGCCAGAGGAGAAGGCACCCAGCTTAAGAATGATGTTCTCCCTTCTAGAGCTAAGAACGAATTTCAATCCACTCACATTTATAAAAAATGTTTTAGTATGGAAGATTCCAAATGTCTACAGAAGGAGAAAAAAATACAAACATCCATCAAAGAGTCTCATCAGATATCAACAGCTGAACAATTGGCCAATCTGTTTTCTTTATACTCTATCTTATCACAACCATAATCCCAGAAATTTTGTTTTTTTTAATTTTTAAAATTTTTATTTATTCATTTTTTTCTTTAATTTTTATTTTTTATTTGTTTTTTTCTTCCAAATTTTAATTTATTTTGACAATATACAATGTGGTTGATTATTGTGGCCCGTTACCGAAACCTCCCTCCCTCCTCCCTCTCCCCCCTGCCACCCCACAATGTCCTTTCTGTTCGCTTGTCATATCAACTTCAAGGAATTGTAATTGTTGTGTCTTCTTCCCTCCCCCCACCCAGGTTATTTGTGTATTTATTTATTTATTTTTTGCTCCCACAAATAAGTGAGAACATGTGATATTTCTCTTTCTGTGCCTGACTTGTTTCACTTAATATAATTCTTTCTAGGTCCATCCACGTCATTGCAAATGGCAGTATTTCATTCTATTTTATAGCAGAGTAGTATTCCATTGTGTAGATATACCACATTTTCCATATCCACTCATCTGATGATGGACATTTGGGCTGTTTCCAACTCTTAGCTATCGTAAATAGTGCTTCAGTGAACATTGGAGAACAGGTATACCTTCGACTTGATGATTTCCATTCCTCTGGGTATATTCCCAGCAGTGGGATAGCTGGGTCATATGGTAAATCTAGCTGCAATTGTGTGAGGATCCTCCATACCATTTTCCATAGAGGCTGCACCATTTTTCAGTCCCACCAACAATGTATGAGAGTTCCTTTCCCTCCGCAACCTCGTCAGCATTTATCATTCACAGTCTTTTGGATATTAGCCATCCTAACTGGGGTGAGATGGTATCTCAGTGTGGTCTTGATTTGCATTTCCCAAATGCTGAATGATGTTGAGCAGTTTTTCATATGTCTGTTGGCCATTCATATATCTTCCTTTGAGAAATGCCTATTTAGCTCTTTTGCGCATTTTTTAATTGGGTTGCTTGTTTTTTTCTTGTAAAGTTGTTTGATTTCCTTGTATATTCTGGATATTAATCCTTTGTCAGATGTATATTTTGCAAATATTTTCTCCCACTCTGTTGGTGGTCTTTTAACTCTGTTAATTGTTTCTTTTGCTGTGCAGAAGATTTTTAGCTTGATATAATCCCATTTGTTTATTTTTCCTTTGGTTGCCCATGCTTTTGGGGGTCGTATTCATGAAGTCTATGGCGAGTCCTACTTCCTGAAATGTTTCTCCTGTTTTCTTTAAGAAGTTTTGTTGTTTTAGGGTGTATATTTAATTCTTTAATCCATTTTGAGTTGACTTTAGCATATGGTGAGAGGTATGTGTCTAGTTTCATTCTCCTGCATATTGATATCCAGTAATCCCAGCACCATTTGCTGAAGAGGCAGTCTCTTCCCCAGTGTATAGGCTTGGTATCCTTGTCAAAGATCAGATGGCTGTAGGTGTGTGGGTTGATTTCTGGATTTTCTATTCTATTCCATTGATCAGTGTGTCTGTTTTTATGCCAGTACCATGCTGTATTGGTTATTATAACTTTGTAGTATAGTTTAAAGTCAGATAGTGCTATGCCTCCAGCTTTATTTTTTTTGCCCAGCATTTCTTTGGCTATGCATGGTCTTTTGTTATTCCACATAAATGTCTGGATAGTTTTTCCATTTCTGAGAAAAATGTCATTGGAATTTTGATGGGGATTGCATTGAATTTGTATATCACTTTGGGTAATATGGACATTTTCACAATGTTGATTCTTCTAATCCAAGAGCATGGGATTTCTTTCCATCTTCTTGTATCCTCTCTAATTTCTCTCAGCAGTGGTTTGTAGTTCTCATTATAGAGATTTTTCACATCCTTGGTTAACTCAATTCCTAAGTATTTTATTTTTTTGGTGGCTATTATAAATGGGCAAGCTTTCTTGATTTCTCTTCCTGCATGTTCACTATTGGGCAATTGAAATGCTACTGATTTTTGTGGGTTGATTTTTGTATCCTGCTACTTTGCTGAAATCATTTATCAACTTGAAGAGTTGTTTTGTAGAGGCTTTAGGCTGTTCGAGATATAGGATCATGTCATCTGCAAACAGGGACAGTTTGACTTCATCTTTTCCAATCTGGATGCCCTTTATTTCCTTCTCTTCTCTGATTGCTCTGGCTAGTACTTCCAACACCATGTTGAATAGGAGTGGTGAGAGTGGGCATCCTCGTCTAGTTCCTGTTCTTAAAGGAAAATCTTTCAGCTTTTCCCCATTCAGGATGATATTGGCAGTGGGTTTATCATATATGGCTTTAATTATGTTGAGATAATTTCCATCTATACCTAACTTATAGAGGGTCTTTGTCATGAATGGATATTGAATTTTATCAAATGCTTTTTCAGCATCTATAGAGATGACCAAATGGTTCTTGTGTTTGATTTTATTAATATGGTGTATCACATTTATTGATTTGTGTATGTTGAACCAACCTTGCACCCCTGGGATGAATCCTACTTGATCATGGTGAATAATTTTACATAGGTGTTGCTGTATTCTGTTAGCTAGTATTTAAAAGAAATAATGAGGGCTAATACATAATGATAAAAGGATTGATCTATCAAGAAGACATAACAATCATAAATATATATGCACCCAATGTCGGAGCAGCCACATTTATAAAACAAACTCTATTAGACCTAAAGAAGGAAGCAGACACTAGTAACATAATAGCAGGGGACATGAACACCCCACTGTCAATATTGGACAGATCATCTAGGCAAAGAATCAGTAGAGAAACACAAGATCTAAACAACATACTAGACCAATTGGACTTGGCAGATATCTACAGAACATTCCATCCAAAAACCTCAGAATATTCATTCTTCCCATCAGCACATGGATTATTCTCCAGGATAGATCACATATTAGGTCACAAATCAAGTCTCAACAAATTAAAAAAAATTGGAATTATCCCATGTATTTTCTCAGACCACAATGGATTAAAATTAGAAATGAATAACAAATGAAATTCTGGAAACTATACAAACACATGGAAATTAAACAGCATTCTACTTAATGACATATGGGTCCAAGAAGAAATCAAACAGCAAAGCAAAATATTTATTGAAACTAATGAAAATAATGATACATCATAGCAAAACCTGTGGGATACTGCAAAAGTAGTACTAAGGGGAAATTTATCACATTAAATGCTTACTTCAGAAAAATGGAAAGATGGCATCTGAACAGCCTAACACTTCATCTTAAAGAACTAGAAAACAAAAACAATCCAAACCCAAAATTAGCAGACGGAAAGAAATCTTTAAGATCAGAGCAGAACTGAATGAAATAGAAACCCAAAAAATGATACAAAAGATCAATGAATCAAAAAGTTGGTTTTTTGAAAAGATAAATATAATTGACAAACCATTAGCATGGCTAACTAAAAAAAGAAGAGAGAAGATCCAAATAACACAAATTAGAAATGAAAAAGGTGATATTACAACTGATTCATCTGAAATACAAGGAATGATTCGAGACTACTATGAACAACTATATGCCAACAAATTTGAAAATCTGGAGGAAATGGATAAATTTCTGGACATACACAAGCTCCCAAAACTGAGCCAAGAAGACGTAGAAAATCTGAACAGACCAATAAAAATAAAGGAGATTTAAGCTGTTATCAGAAGGCTCCCAACAAAGAAAAGCCCAGGACCAGATGGATTCACAGCAGAATTCTACCAAACATTCAAAGAGGAATTGACACCAATTCTTTACAAACTGTTCCAAAAATTGAAACAGAGGCAAATCTCCCAAACACATTCTATGAAGCAAACATCATTCTTATACGAAAACAAGGTAAAGATACAACTAAAAAAGAAAACTACAGGCCGATATCCTTGATGAATATAGATGCAAAAATCCTCAATAAAATACTAGTTAACAGAATTTATTCATTTTTTAAATGTTTTGTTTTGTTTTTATTGGTTATGAATATTCATGGGGTACAAAGCAAATTGTCACCATTCGTGCCTAAGATGTGATGGCCAAATCCATATTGGCAGCATGTCCATTACCACAAATTGTGATTATACCCCATGTTCCCCACCCAATTACCCCCCCCCCAATTATCCCTGACCTCCCTACCTATCCCCCTTTCCCCACTTAACTTTCTGTCCCTAGGTAGTATGTTCTCTCCCTCTGCAAGTCCAGTGCACCACTGTGGTCTTTCTTTCCTTTCTTCTTTAACTCTTAGCTCCCACTTATGAGAGAATGCATATGGTATTTTTCCCTCTGTGCTTTGCTTATTTCACTCAACATAAGTTTTTCCAGGCTCTTCCATGTTGTTGCAAATGGGAGAATTTCATTCTTTTTTATGGCAGAGTAGTATTCCATGGTGTATATATACCACAGTTTCCTTATCCAATCATTCCATTGATGGACATTTAGGTTGGTTCCATATCTTGGCTATTGTGAACAGAACTGTGATGAACATGGGAGTACAGGTATCCCTTCAACATGATTATTTCCATTCCTTTGGGTATATACCCAGAATTGGGATTGCTGGATCATATGGAGGATCTATCTGTAGTAGTTTGAGAAACTTTCATGCTCTTTTCCATAGCGGTTTTACTAATTTACAGTCCCACCAACAGTGTGGGAGTGTTCCCTTCTCTCCACACCCTCACCAGCATTTGTTATTGTCATTCTTTTTGATTATAGCCAGTCTAACTGGGGTGAGATGATATCTCAGTGTGGTTTTAATTTGCATTTCCTGGAATGCTAGTGATGTTGAGCATTTTTTCATGTACATATTTGCCGATGACATGATACTATATATATAAAAATCTAAAGACTCTATCAAAAAGCCTAGAAATGGTTAATAGTTTCAGTAACATTGCAAGGTACAAAAAGGTACAAAATAAATGTCCCCAAATCAGTTGCATTTATATTCTCCAGTAACGAGCTAACAGAAAGAGAAATCAAGAAAGTAAGCCCATTTACAATAGTCACACACACACATAAAAAACACCTAGAAATCAATTTTACCAAGAAGGTGAAAGATCTCTATAACGAGAACTACAAACCACTATTGAAAGAAATTAAAGAAGACACAGAATGATGGAAAGACATTCCATGCTCTTGGATTGGAAGAATTAACATTGTAAAAATGTCTATATTACCCAAAGTGATCTACAGATTCAATGCAATCCCCATCATTTACCAATGGCATTCTTCACAGATATGGAAAAAACAATCTCAACAATCATATGGAACAACAAAAGACCCTGAATAGCCAAAGCAATCCTGTGCAGAAAACATAAAGCTGGAGGCATAATACTACCCAACTTCAAATTACACTACAAAGCTATAGTAACCAAAATAGCATGGTACTGGCATAAAAATAGACACTTGGACCAGTGGGGCAGAACACAGAACCCAGAAATCACCCCTCAGGCTTACAGCCATCTGATATTTGACAAAGGGAACAAAAACATACATTGTGGGAAAGTCTGCCTCTTCAATAAATGATGCTGGGAAACTTGGGTATCCATATGTAGAAGAATGAAACTAGACATGCACCTCTCACCATATACTAAAATCAACTCAAAATGGGTTAAAGATTTAAGTATAAGACCTGAAACTGTAAAATTACTAAGGTAAAATATAAGTGAATCACTTCAGGAACTGGGTCTGGGCACAGACTTTATGAACATGAGCCCGAAAGCACAAGCAAGAAAAGAAAAAAATAAACAAATGGGACTATATCAAACTAAAAAGCTTCTGCACAGCAAAGGAAACAGAGTTAAACGACAACCTACAGAGTGGGAGAAAATTTTTGCTAACAATGCATCTGACAAGGGATTAATATTCATAGTATACAAGGAACTCAAGCAATTATACAGTAAAAGAGCAAACAACCCAATTAAAAAATGGGCAAAGGAACTGAACAGACATTTTTCAAAGGAAGACATACAAATGGAAAATAGGTACGTAAATCTCAGAAATTTTGAAGCAAATTTCAGACGTTTTCCACAGAAAAAATTTCAGTACATATATTTCTAAAGTGTAAGAACTCTCCTTTTAAACTCAACCACAATGCCATCATCACACACCCTGAAAAAATGATAATTCCTTAATATCCTTAAAGATACAGTCAATTCATATTTTCTTAACTGTACTTTTATTTTAATTAATGTACTTTTATTTTCTTAACCATTATTTGTTTGGTTAATGATCCAATTACAATTTCTTTTAAACTATAATTTAAAAGAACTCCATTTGTTCTTCCTTTCTTGCAATTCTTTATTTGTTGTTGAATCCACAGCATTGATCCTGTAGGTTCCCTGACTGGATCATACTGATTATATCCCCTTTATGCATCCACAGATACCATGCTTCTTTGATCCCTGTATTTACTATCAATTAATAGATAAACCTAGGGGATTAACTGGATTCAGACTTGATTTTTTGGCAAGTCTACTCTGTAGATGATGTCGATTAATTCCAAAGGCGTTATAATGCATCTGCTTGTCTTACTTTGATGTTGCAGCCGTTAATCATCAATGCCTAAATCCTTTAATTTACCATGAGATGCCAAATGGTAATATTTTACTAATTATATTGTTATTCTTTCTTTATTAGCTGGAATAGTCTCTTCATGAACTGTTTGGTTTCCCTCAGTTACAGTTTGAATAGGAACGTCAGAATAAATGCTTCTTTTATTTACAAGTTAAAAAAAAGGTCACAGTTTCATTCAAAGATGATTTAGATAGGTGTTTTGTTTCTTTGCTTTTGTGGTGTTTTATCTCATTGAAGTTATTAAAATCATCAGTGCACAAACTGTCCTGTTTTAGATATATGGATCCTATTCAAGTTGGCTTCTAAGTCCTTTTGAAACATCCACAGTAGTCTTTTATAGTCTTTCTAACTTTATGGGAACATCTTGTTCATTTCCTGTTCTGGATCTGAAATCAGCTATTTCTCCAAGGAGACATTATCCATTGTGTTTATTCCAATTTGCGTTTCTTCTAGTTTAACCTTCATTTAGGAAGTGCTTTTTTTGTTTGTTCTTTTTTTTTTACAAATTATTTACTGAGTTCTTTCACCTTTCTTTTCACATCTTCCTATTCTCTAATCACTTTATTTCTGAGTTTTTCATTTGTTTATTGAAACATCCTTTATTATACATATTTATGGGGTACAGAGTTGAATACCAATACCTGTGTACAGTATGTGATGATCAAATCAGTATAATTAGCAAATTCATCACTACAAAATGTAATCATTTTTTGTGATCCTTAACCAATTTTTCACTAATCTGCCCTTTCCTACCTCTAGTAACCACAGTTCCGCTCTCTTCTTTTGAAAGTTCACTATATTATTGTGAATGTTGTTTATTTCTTCTCTTCTCTTTTCTTTCTTTCTCTCTCTCTCCCTCCCTCCCTTTCTTCCTTCTTTTATTTATTAATTTATTGGGGTATCCCTTTGACATGATGATTTCCATTCCTTTGGGTATACACTCAGCAGTGAGATTGCTGTACCATATGGTAGTTCTATCTGTAGTTGTTTGAGAAACCTCTATACTGTTTTTCATAATGCTGAATTAATTTACGGCCTCACCAACAGTGTAGAAGTGTTCCCCTACTTCAGTGACAGCATTGGTTATTGACTGTCCTTTTTTTTTTTTTTTTGTGACCAGTAAGGGGATCACAACCCTTGGCTTGGTGTCGCCTGCACGGCGCTCAGCCAGTGAGCGCACCGGCCATTCCTATATAGGATCCGAACCAGCGGCAGGAACACAGCTGCACTCCCAAGCACCGCACTCTCCTGTGTGCACCACAGGGCCAGCCCTTATTGACTGTCTTTTTGATAATAGCTAGTCTCACTGGGGTGAGTTGAAATCTCAGTGTGATTTTCATTTGCATTTCCCTGATGCTTAGTGATGTTGAGCATTTTTCAGTTCTGTTGGCCATTTGTATAAGTTCCTTTGAGAAATGTTTATTCAGCTCCTTTGCCCATTTTTCAGTTGGGTTACTTGTTTTTTTACTATTAAGTTGTTTGAGGTCCTTGCTATTCTGGATATTAGTCTCTTGTACGTTGTATAGTTAGCCAATATTTTCTCCCATTTTGTAGGTTGCCTTTTACTATGTTGATTGTTTCCTTTGCTGTGCAGATGCTTTTTAGCTTGATATAATCCCATTTGCTTTTTTTTCCTTTTGTTGGCTGTGCTTTTGAGGTCTTATTCACAAAGTCTTTGCCCAGTCCTACATTCTGAAGTGTTTCCCTTATGTTGTCTTCTAGGAGTTTTATAGTTTCAGGTCTTATATTTAAGGCTGTAATCTATCTTGAAATTATTTTGGTATATGGTGAGAGGTATGGATCTAGTTACTTCTTCTACACATGGATATCCTATTTTCCCAGCACAATTTATTGAAGAGGCTATCCTTTCCCCACTATATGATCTTGGTGCCTTTGTCAAAGGTCAATTGGATATAAGCATGTGGATTGATTTCTGGGTTCTCTATTCTGTTCCATTGATCTGTATGTCTGGTTTTTTTGTTTTATGTTTTACCATGCTGTTTTGATTACTATTGCTTTGTAGTATAATTTGAAGTCAGGTAGTGTAATGCCTCTGGCTGTATTTTTTTTTACTTGGAATTTCTTTGGCTATTTGTAATCTTCTGTTGTTCCACGTAAATGTTAAGATTTTTTTTTCCTGTGAAGAATGTCAGTATATTAATGAGGATTGCACTGAATCTGCAGATCATTTTGGATAGTATGGACATTTTCACAATGTTAATTCTTCCACTCCATGAACATGGAATGTCTTTCTATCTTTTGATGTCCTCTTTAATTTTTTTTTTTTGGTAGCTATTGTAAATGGGCTTGCTTTCTTGATTTCTTTTTCAGCTTGTTCATTGTTGGAGTATAAAAATGCTACTGATTTTGCATTCTGCAAGTTTACTGAAGTCATTTATCAATTTTCAAAGTATTTTTGGTAGTGTCTCTAGGTTTTCCTATATAATTCTGTTATATGTTTTTCTAACTAGCTTGTATTACTTTTAAATTCCTATTACCTTTTCAAAATATTAGGTAGCAGATTTTTTTCTGTTTCATAGGTATCTTTTTGACATGCTTCAGGTTCTGTTGAAATTTTCTTCTCATCCTTATTTTACTTTTATTCTCCTTACTTAATTTATATGGAATTTGATTGGAATATGTTTCTGTTGCTCACTTTTAAATAAAATAAGTTTACCCTTTAAGAGGGAGGGGTAGGTCAGAATATATTTTCTAGCTTTAAAACTCTAGTATTCACTATCTTCTATTGTTTTCATTACATGACTAAAAAAAGGCCTTATAATTTCTAAAAATTTTCTCCTATGCCTTCCTACTTCCTTTTATCAGGACCTTCTCTTTCCTGTGCCCCTGTTTCCCTGTCTTGCTGAATATGAGGACTTGTCCTGCAATGATGCTTTGATTTGATTGTGCCAGGGTTTTATAGATTGCAGATCCCTTTAGCACCTTCAGACCATCTCAATGTTCTTGAACTCACTTGCAAATAGGGGCCTTCTATGTCCACTCTTAGCTTCTGCTACTGACCTCAGTGAGTTCTTCATGGCAGTGGTAGTGTTGGCTGGCTCTATGGAAATGATAAAATTACTATTTTCTTCCCTCAATTGCCTTTCACACACTTTCTGATACCACACATAAGTCTTTTGCTGTTATTTGTTTGTCTCTACCTGGTTGTATGGTGCAACCCACATGGATATCTTGTAGATGTTGTCTTTGAGACTTTGGTTTTGCTACCCTGAATGCTTTGTTTTCCTCCCCTGCCCATGTGTGTCTTGTGGGGGAGGGGTAGAATATTCAGAGAGAAAGAAACACCTTCTCTGTAACAACCATCATTTCCCCAGAATCTTCTGCCATTAATATTTAAAATAAAATTATAAGAATAATTGTTCTAATCATCATTACATTTTATCAGTCTCCATTTTCTGGCTGCAAGTTGCCCATTTCTCACACTTCAGTATAATGACACGATTGAGAAATATCTAATTTGAGGGACTCTTTCTGTACCACTTTCCTCTTAGTCATGGTGATCTTTCACCCTATGTAATTTCTTCTTCACAGATAAAGAAAGTAGAAAATAAAGGAAACTACAGGATTAGTAGTTGATAATAAATTAATTTATTATTTTTCCTCAGATAAAATGTCCTAAGTTGCTCTAGGGTGAAGGTTCAAAATGAAATCTTCTCTCCTTTCCTGAAATCATATTGCAAAGGCGAATGTCCCCATAAAGTACACTTAGACTTGAAAGCACGGGGTAAAAAAATTTTAAAGCCTCTAAATTTACAGTTTTATTACAATTCTGCATTACTTCTTAAGGTAACTAAAGAAGTAATTTTGTGATAAGATAAAAATTGATTCTACTAAATATGTTGTTAAACATATGTATATACTCCTATATTTAAATTTAAGAAAAGTGTTAAGGCTATATCAGTTATCTTTATTTTGGCATCTAGGATAAAGGATCGATCATTTGAAGGAGAAAATGGTATAAAATGGGAGTATAATCTAATGCTAAAGATAGTTATATCAATTGCTGTGTTATGAGTCACATCTAAACTTGGTGGTTTAAAACAACAAGCATTTAATCTGCTCACAATTTGTGAATTAGCAACTTGGGCTGGATTTAGCTGGGTGGATCTTGGTTGCTCGCACCTGCATTCACCAATGAGGATGCCATCGTCTGGCTACTCAGCTGGGGTTGGCTGCTCTCACATGTCTGGCTACTGGTGCTTGCTGTTGGCTCAGCCAAATGTCTCCATTAGGCTAGCGCAGTCTTCTTCACATGGCAGGAGTTCCATAGGGACAAGCCCTGATGCACAAGGGCCTTCCAAGCCTCTGTTCTTGATATGTCATTGGGCCAAGCAAGTCACATGACTAAGCTCAGGTTGATGTGTGCAGGAATAACGCAAGGGTAGGATTCAGTGAGGCATGATTCCTTGTGGGCCAGTATTCTAACAATCTACTACAATAATTACACAAAGGAAAACACCTCTGAAGACAGCTGATGAAAAATGTGTGTGGAGGAAGATTGGTGTGGGGGCAAGAGGCAATAATCAAGGGCTACCAAAGCCTGAAAGACTGAGATATTTTTGAAAAATCCAGTGAGATTAAACTAGTTATGCAACTGTGATCTGGCACTAGGGGAAAGGACACAATCAAGAATCATGAAAGTCTATCCCTCTTCTCTTTCCATCTCTTCAATTTTCATGTTCTTTGACTTGCATATTTTTAGAATTAATTATGACTTACTGTCCATAAACTTTTTACTTTATTTTTTCAAAGAAATATTGACCTCTACCTACTGTATAACAAATGTGCTATAGAAAAAAATTTCCTCTGTAAAATCTGTTAAATCTTTCACTATGTGAAATCCTATGTATCCAGTACAACTAAGAGGTATTAAAAATCACATTTAATCGAAGTTTAAATAATATTCTTCCTCATCTAAAACTTCAAATAGGAATTCCTGCTCACTTCTAAAGGGTTATTTTCTTCAATAACAAGAGCTGGCTGAGGCCATTTCTTGCCAGTGGAATTTGTGCATAGCGGTCAATGTCTGACTGACCTTAGGTCCTCACTCACATTATCTTGGGTGAATGTGATGGATGGGGGAGCCCCTGAGGACTAGCCCACCAATATTGTTCCTGTTGAAAATTAACAGTGTTGGCTACTCTAAATGTTACACAGCAAATTGTTGACATCTGAGATTTCCTATCAAGTTTACCAGATTCTCCCCAGTAATTTTAGTGTTTATACAATGTAAAAACACCGATATTGAGCTTAGGAAAGCATTTCATGCCCAGAACACTACTCTACAAAACTGTTCAATGTTTGTGAACAATTGCACTAAATTATGTCTTAGTAAACTAATGTCATGAATTATAAAGTTATAAAAGTATTTGTTGCTTTATTAGTAGTAGTCACTGGTAACTTCAAAGTTGTTTCTTGAATTCATTCGTGTGAGCAACTATCTGCTGCTTGGTTTGATACTGATTCACTTTGTGCATATACAGGAACCTTATCTGGTTCATTCCTTCCATATTCAATGCACCATCGTAGTTCTACCCTCTTCAGATCTGAATATCTGTTACTGCTGGTGCCAGCTGGAACCTGGGACAAGCAAGACTAAAAACACAAAAGATAAACAAGTATTAAAGATTTTAGCATACAACTGAGACTTTTTATCTACTATACTGTTAAGAAATAATTAAAATTACGTCTAGCCTTCTGAAGAGAACTTGGGCATTTTGGAAGCATTTGTGTTTCAGACAGTTATTTCAGGAGTTGTATATTGCCTGGTAACTCTAGATTCTCTTCACCTGGAACAGAGAGACCTTGCTATATGAAGATAGTTTTGTCTTTTTCCTGGGCATTTTCTGTTTTCTCTCATTACAGACTTGTAAAATATGTACTAGGCAAAACCAAAGGTATAAGCCAAAGGGACAGAAGAACAGTGAGAAGATACTGCTTTGCAAAGGACACAAGACAGAAAATTGTCTGATTCCATTTGCTTCTCACCCTTGCCTTGTTTATGGGACACAGCGACATTCTGACTGGTCTCTGCATCCACTAATTGGACTGAGCACTGCATTGGCATTCTTAGGAAGCATTGATGGTCACTCCAGAAACTGTGCAGCTGAAGTGCTCAGGGAAGACACAATATAGTTAATATAATATGCTTACTCTGTTTTTCTTAATTAGCACATATTCTCTCCGAGAAGTTGATTTCTGCTTTGACAGGGAGTAATCTAACTCTGTATCCTCTCAAATTGTAAAACCAGGGTTAAAACATGTCAGTGTTCAACCTTTGGGAAGAAATGTATGAAATTTAAAGTTCTTTTCTGATTGCTTCTGTTTAGAAAGGCTGAAGTCCATTAGCTAAGCTAGTTAAAGCACGGTGTTAATGAGGATACTTTTCTTTCTTTTCCTACCACAGCATGAATCCCCGGCCCAAAGTGTGCACCGTTTTCCACAATACAAATAGATGAAAAAGTCCAATTCTGTAACTGCTAAGCTGTAAGAAAGCTACAAATATTTCTCCACAGTGTTAACACTGATGAGAGTCTTTGTGGAAATGAATCTCCTCTTTTTATAGAAATACAATAAAATACAAATTGTATTCTCTCCCAATTCCTCTACTGGAAACATAATTTCACTGTCAATATCAGCATTTTTATTGGTCTTCTAATAACATATGCAGTGTTTACAATAAGGAATGAAAGATAAAAGATTTTTAATGCAATGCTTCAAAGAGCATTTTCTAGAGGTAGGATTCGGTGCCAAATTTGCGAAACTAATACATGCCTCTCAGATCTGAAGAATCAGCTGCAACAAATTTTATAATGAGATGTTAAGTTTTTCTCTTCTACAAGCTCCCTTAAAAGAAACCTCGATTGTCACTTCTTGGTGTTATAAATTACTATATGGTGGCCATTTGCAGAAGTAGCTCCTGGTTAGGTGTTGGTGACCTCCTCACTAGTGATAAAACACCTCTTAATTTCCAGGATTTGCATAGATTTCTCTAAATGTATAAACTTAGTAAATTTTATCAGTAATTAGTTAATCTAAAAGTATTAAAAGCCTACATTTGTAACAATTATGCCAAGTAATTATTGGTTACTTCTCTTCCTGATTGATATCTCTTTTTGCAAAGCAAAACCCTTCACTTAGAACAAATAATACCTCCAACCTTGGCTCCTTGATTATTTTGTAAAAATGTTTCTTAAGGAAAGAGTTCACCCTTTCTTTGGGTTAACTCCAGTCCATGATATAAAACTGCGTTAAGAATAGTTCTGCTTCTAATGTTGGTGTTACTCAGGTAAGTATCTCCTTTCATCTGACTTTTCAGGTGGGACAGGATAAACCGTATGGTGTAGCTTAGGGAGGGCTGCAGCTCAATGGGATTTCATTATGTTGCTGCGTCACTTTGAAGATTGTATTTAACACTATCTTGTATCCTATTCTGTAACAACAACATAATCATTCTTTTTCTAATTATTACATAATCAAACACTGCCGTTGGTTTACTTTCTCCTTTTCTTCAGGAGCCTATTCTCCATTTTTGCTTTATCTGAGTTCCAGTGCAGCAGTGGTAGTAGTTAGACTTCTGATTTCTAAGTCAGACAAATCCTGGCTTCGTCATTTTTAATTTGATTTATTTATTCTAGAGCTGGCAATGATTGGCTCTGTACATCTTATTTTTCCAGGGTTGTTTGCCTTTTAACATAGGCTCAGAATGTTTCAAGTAGAATGGGGGTGGGTGAAAAGGAAGAGCAGGAAAATGTGTTTTTAGGTAGGTCTGAGGTGCAGGTCAAGTCAGTGGGAGGTAACCCTGCCGGAATGTTGTTGGTAAAGTAAGAGAGGGAGGCAAATACATTGTTAACTAAATGTATTCTTCTTTAGAAGTGTAGAATTTACAGGAGAGCCTCTTTGCAAATAAAATATATTTATTTTTCTAAAGTATTTTGTTTGAAATTTATTTTTGAATACCTACTTTTAAATAATCTACATATTCTCTCTACATTATTATGAACACTACCTAGAGGAGGAGACAGTCTCAAAGATCATAAGCAAGAGACGGGTTCCAGAGCCTTTGCAGGGTCCATTACACCCCAAGACATCCCCTTGCTGGTGCTGTTAATTGAGCTAGGTGCTTAGGAAGCTAGAATAAATAAATCTCTCTCTCTCAAGAGGATTTTAGCATACACTAGATAATAAGCAAGTACAATGCCTAACACATAGAACAGAGTGCTTTATTTAAGCAGAGACAGCACAGATGCTCATTTAGTATCTTTAAAATCACCTTTAAATTATCTTTTTGAATCAACCTGCTATACTTTTTGGTATTTTGTTATTTTTTTTCCTAGTTCCCTTTACTTGCGCTTACTTTCTTTTTCTCTTTTCCCTCCTGAAATGTCTGTAGTCTCAAAAGTAATTACTTCTTGAGGAAAGTTTTCATGGATACTAAATGCTACCTAATGGAAGCCAGAAGCATGGAGTCTGCTAGCATTTAGAGTGGTTGAAATCATGACACATGTCAGGTTGAATCAAGTGGGAGAGAAGGTTAATCATTCTTTTAAATTGGCAGAGTTGCTGGAGGTGGATTAATATGCTTTTTTGAATCCCTTATTGGCTATAAAGCTCCTTGATCACAATGACTGTGTTTGTGGTTTAGGTTTTGAATCAAAGGTATATCCTGTGTTGGCTGGGCCAACTCCCTTATTCTCTCTGGCCATATTAGGTGATAGATTTGTCATTTCAATACATAATCTATTTTAGAGGCAGTATTGACTAAACCAGACTCTAATGTTGGCCCCCAGAAAATGGAAGAATCTCTTTACTGGTGATTAATCCTAACTTTTTTCACTGTGAATATATAGTCCTTGCTCTAGGTAATGCAAAAACACTGAGAAAAATAGAATGTTCTTGTGCCTGGGGAGCACAGAGTACTCTTGACCTGTCAGCTCACTGGCAGAGCAGGTTTTGACCAGATACCAAAGAACAAAATGTGAAATTGGCACCAGCCAGTCTCCCATTGCACAGGATATCTCTACTTAAATTTGACGACCAGAACATTGTACAATTTGAAATTATTGTCATCTGGTTTTCTTTAGTTTCTTTTTTGGGAATGAAAGCTTTGAGAAGCTTGTTAAAAGATGTGGACATTTGATGGCGAGGCTTAACCAGATCTATTGAATCATCAATGAACAAACATTCACCCAAACTCACCTCTCTCCCAGCTGCTATGCCAAGGACCAAGAGAAATCTCAGATAGTGGCTCTGTGCACTCACTATATTTACAATAAGAGATTTATAGTACTTTTCTGAAATGTAGTGAGAGCTCAGGTAAAGACAAAACATTGATTTGAATTTGCACTAAACATTGCTGGCTTGGCTGATCCCTTCAGTACTCAGAAATATTTTGTCCCAAGTAATTATTTCCCATGGAATCAAATTCTGTCACAATCCGTTCACTTAATATTTGATTATGGTAGTGCTGCCTCTTTTGAACTCCAGTGAGGAAACTGGCATATGACACTGGAAATATAGATAGATTCCATTGGTAAGTGCAGATAATGGTCAGAATACAATTGAAGATGAAGGCCATGAGTGGAAAAAGCAGTTTTAAATATGTTAAGTTAAACAGAGGGTATATATAAAAATAATCAAGTAGAAAAGTTTGAACCTGGTGCAGTGAAGAATGGAAAGCTACTGGAAGTTTTCTAACAGAGGGTAATCTGAAGTCATTTATAACTAAGGATTCACAAAATATTGAAGTGGAATGGTATCTTTATTCAGTTAGCCAACATTTATTGAGCACCTACTACATGGCAAGCACTGTGTTTATGTACCAGGGATACCAGGATAAATAAAGTGCAGAGGAACTCCAAAGATAGTGTGAGAGATACATGAACAATCAAGTAGGGATATACCATTTAATACATCATAAACACATAACTGTGCAAAACAGAGAAGGAAGCAGATAAACCTGCTGGCAAAAGTGGAACAGGATATCAACAATGAGGAGGTTTTTGAGTTGTGTTTTGAATTCGGGTAGGAATTATTCAGTGGAGAAAAGGTCAAGGACATACCAGACAGAAAGAACAGCTGGAAGTGAGAAAAATATAGCAAAATATCACCGAAGAGTTTTTTTGACTACAACATAGGATGTATGTGATTCATCCTAACTTTTAAAGCCAAATAATGAAAATAAAGAGTAAAATATAGGTTCAAATAAAAGTATAAAGTATCTTTTATTTCCTACAAATAAAAAGAGGTGTTTGTTGACAAAATGGGTTACTTATGAATATGTAAAAATAGAGGCTACTGAGTAAAAGAACACCGAAGCATAGTCTTAGAACAATGAAGCAGAGTCTTACTGAGCATATGGCTTATTGGTCAAAGTTTGTGTATTTCTTTTTCGAGGTTTGACATTATTACAATTCTTTAACGTTTCTTTTCCCTGAGTAAGACCATTTGGTGAACATGTGTTATCTTTTTTAACTTGTGAAATTTTACCTTAACCTTTTTTTTTCTGTTTAAAATGCAAACTCTGATTATTATGAAGTTTGTATGCCTGGAGTACTGCTCATATTTTTTCTTTGACATAGGAGTTAATAGGTAAGTGTTCTATAATTTTGTGAACTAGAATGATTGCTCTCTTATGCTCATCACTCCTATAGATGGGGCCACCTACCAGTTTTTGGTTGACTGCATAAAAATCATCTGAATGACTCACTAAACTTAATCGCCCATAGATTCTGATTCAGCAAGTATCAGGAGATACCCAGGAATATGCATATTGAATAGGATAACCAGGTAATTATAGTTTACAGCTAGATTTAGAAATCATAGTTCTTTGATCTGCCAAGAATTCAGAAAGATCATGAATACTATGAATGCGGATTGGGAAAAGATTTCTGGTAATTCAGATTCTTACAGGTGGATAAAACTTTTAGAAGTTAGAAGAGAGTTCAGAGTTCAAACTGAAGTTATTTTTATTTGTTTATTCATTCATTCATTCATTCCCCCTCATCTGGTGCCTCTATTGTATACACTTAACAAATATTTTTTGAAAGTCTGATATTTTCCAGACATTGTACTAAATTGTGATGACACAGAAATGAAGAAGATATTCTTGCTGTTAGAGCTGACATCATAAATAAGTAATGGGCTAGAACAAAGTAATAATTGAGTTTGCTTATTGCTGTACAGAGAGATAAGCAATAGACGTTCGTAGTAAGTGCAGAAACAGGCGAAGATCATTCACAACCTTTCATAATATTTTATTTACTTTCAAAGCCTAAATTGTTAGCTCCATGCTGTTAATGGATAAGTTATATCTTCATCCAAATTTTTCTCTTCTGAACTCAAGATTTAAATATAAAATTGTCTATTGAATATTTCTTTTTGTATTCTCCCAGGCACCTCAAAGACATCATAAAATCAAACTTATGTTTCCTTTCAAACCGATTATTTTTCCAGTGTTTTCTATTTTAGTAAATGACATCACTTTAACCTCAATGTCAGAGTTAATATTTACTCTTCCTCCCTCCCTTAAACTCCACATGCAACAATCACTAAGACCTGTCATGATTATACCATATATATATATATGGATCTGTCCACTCTTCTCTGTGCCCATTGCATACTTGTTACATTTCTTATTCGGAGGCAACACCCATTCACTTTGTCCCTGCATCCCGTATTATCTCTCTCTTATTTATTTTCTTCATTGCAACTTAAATTTCAGTCAACTGCTTCGGGACCTTTGAGAGATTCTGTCTGACTTTGGGGAAAATTCCTCAAGGTCCTGTCTTCTTCTCTACCCTCATCTGGTGCCTCTATCCTTACCTACCATCTCCTTCCATCAATTTTCAGCAATACTAGGTAGCCTTCAGTTTTTTAAATGTCCTCTCTTTTACTTGAACATTCTCCAGGCTATGCCATCAATCTGGGACAATCTTTAACTATTCAATTCTTGGCTAATATATCCTTACCATTTAAGTTTCAGAATAAGCAATGCATCTCTGGCTTTTCATGACTTCTCTTCTAGGTTAAATTCTCTTACTGTATGTTTCCATAAAGCCTAGTATATCCAGTTACCTGTGAGACTTGTAGTTATGTTTTACAGTTTCTTTTTCCTACTAGACTAAACTTTATGTGAACAATGCCCTTATTTATCTTACCACTCTATGCTCATACACTATCCACTGTGTACTCAATAAATATTTATTTCATTATATGATCAAGATATAGCTTTCAGTTAAGAGACTGCTTATGTTCTGTAGTTAAGAGGAAACGTATCTTTACCTGGTTTTGGTATCAGGATGATATTTGCTTCATAGAATGAGTTTGGGAGGTTTGCGTCCGTTTCAATCTTTTGGAATAGTTTGTAAAGAATCGGTGTCAGTTCCTGTTTGAATGTTTGGTAAAATTCTGCTGTGAATCCATCTGGTCCTGGGCTTTTCTTTGTTGGGAGCCTTCTGATAACAGCTTCAATCTCCTTTATTGTTATTGGTCTGTTCAAATTTTCTACGTCTTCACGGTTCAGTTTTGGGAGCTTGTGTGTGTCCAGAAATTTATCCATTTCCTCCAGATTTTCAAATTTGTTGGCGTATAGTTGTTTATAGTAGTCTCGAATGATTCCTTGTATTTCAGATGAATCAGTTGTAATATCGCCTTTTTCATTTCTAATTTTTGTTATTTGAGTCTTCTCTCTTCTTTTTTTTGTTAGCCATGCTAATGGTTTGTCAATTTTATTTATCTTTTCAAAAAACCAACTTTTTGATTCGTTGATCTTTTGAATTGTTTTTTGGTTTTCAATTTCATTCAGTTCTGCTCTGATCTTAATGATTTCTTTCCGTCTGCTAACTTTAGGTTTGGATTGTTCTTGTTTTTCTAGTTCTTTAAGGTGAAGTGTTAGGTTGTTCACTTGCCATCTTTCTATTCTTCTGAAGTGAGCGTTTAATGCAATAAATTTTCCCCTCAATACTGCTTTTGCAGTGTCCCACAGGTTTTGGTATGATGTATCATTGTTTTCATTAGTTTCAAGAAATTTTTTGATTTCCTGCTTGATTTCTTCTTGGACCCATATGTCATTAAGTAGAATGCTGTTTAATTTCCATGTGTTTGTATAGTTTCCAGAGTTTCGTTTGTTATTAATTTCTAGTTTTAATCCATTGTGGTCTGAGAAGATACATGGGATAATTCCAATTTTTTTTAATTTGTTGAGACTTGATTTGTGACCTAATATGTGATCTATCCTGGAGAATGATCCATGTGCTGCTGAGAAGAATGAATATTCTGAGGTTGTTGGGTGGAATGTTCTGTAGATATCTGCCAATTCCAATTTGTCTAGAGTATTGTTTAGATCTTGTGTTTCTCTACTGATTCTTTGCCTAGATGATCTGTCTAATATTGACAGTGGGGTGTTCAGGTCCCCTGCTATTATGGTATTAGTGTCTATTTCCTTCTTTAGGTCTAATAGAGTTTGTTTTATAAATCTGGCTGCTCCAACATTGGGTGCATACATATTTATGATTGTTATGTCTTCTTGATGGATCAGTCATTTTATCATTAAGTAGTGTCCCTCATTGTCTCTTTTTATGGTTTTTAGTTTAAAGTCTATTTTGTCAGATATAAGAATAGCTACTCCAGCTCGTTTTTCTTTTCTGTTTGCTTGGTAAATCTTTTTCCATCCTTTCACTCTTAGTCTATGTGAATCTTTATGGGTGAGGTGGGTCTCTTGTAGGCAGCATATAGTTGAGTCCTGCTTTTTGATCCAGTCGGCCAGTCTGTGTCTTTTAATTGGGGAATTTAAGCCTTTTACATTAAGAGTTGTTATTGAAAGGTGTTGATTTATTCCTAGCATTTTATTGGTTGTTTGAAAACTACAGGCCGATATCCTTGATGAATATAGATGCAAAAATCCTCACTAAATTACTAGCAAACAGAATACAGCAACACATACGTAAAATTATTCATCACGATCGAGTGGGATTCATCCCAGGGATGCAAGGTTGGTTCAACATACGCAAATCAATAAATGTGATACACCATATTAATAAACTCAAACACAAGGACCATATGATCATCTCTATAGATGCTGAAAAAGCATTTGATAAAGTTCAGCACTCATTCATGACAAAGACCCTCTATAAGTTAGGTATAGAGGGAAAGTATCTCAACATAATTAAAGCCATATATGCCAAACCCACAGCCAATATCATCCTGAATGGGGAAAAGCTGAAAGCTTTTCCTTTAAGAACAGGAACTAGACAAGGATGCCCTCTCTTACCACTCCTATTCAACATAGTGTTGGAAGTACTAGCCAGAGCAATCAGAGAAGAGAAGGAAATAAAGGGCATTCAGATTGCAAAAGATGAAGTCAAACTGTCCCTGTTTGCAGATGACATGATCCTATATATCGAACAGACTAAAACATCTACAAAAAAACTGCTGGAATTGATAAATGATTTCAGCACAGTAGCAGGATACAAAATCAACACACAAAAATCAGTAGCATTTCTTTTCTCCAATAGTGAACATGCAGAAAGAGAAATCAAGAAAGCCTGCCCATTTACAATAGCCACCAAAAAAATAAAATACTTAGGAATTGAGATAACCAAGGAGGTGAAAAATCTCTCTAATGAGAACTACAAACCACTGCTGAGAGAAATTAGAGAGGATACAAGAAGATGGAAAGATATCCCATGCTCTTGGATTGGAAGAATCAACATAGTGAAAATGTCCATACTACCCAAAGTGATATACAAATTCAATGCAATCCCCATCAAAATTCCAAAGACATTTTTCTCAGAAATGGAAAAAACTATCCAGACATTTATATGGAACAATAAAAGACCACGCATAGCCAAAGCAATGCTGAGCAAAAAAAATAAAGCTGGAGGCATAACACTACCTGACTTTAAGCTATACTACAAAGCTATAATAACCAAAACAGTATGGTACTGGCATAAAAACAGACACACTGACCAATGGAATAGAATAGAGAATCCAGAAATCAACCCACACACTTACTGTCAGCTGATCTTTGACAAAGGCACCAAGCCTATTCACTGGCGAAGGGACTGCCTCTTCAGCAAATGGTGCTGGGATAACTGGATATCCATATGCAGGAGAATGAAACTAGATCCATACCTCTCGCCGTATACTAAAATCAACTCCAAATGGATTAAGGATTTAAATATACACCCTGAAACAATAAAACTTCTTAAAGAAAACATAGGAGAAACACTTCAGGAAATAGGACTGGGCACAGACTTCATGAATACGACCCCAAAAGCACGGGCAACCAAAGGAAAAATAAACAAATGGGATTATATCAAACTAAAAAGCTTCTGCACAGCAAAAGAAACAATTAAAAGAGTTAAAAGACAACCAACAGAGTGGGAGAAAATATTTGCAAAATATATATCTGACAAAGGATTAATATCCAGAATATATAAGGAACTCAAACAACTGTACAAGAAGAAAACAAGCAACCCAATTAAAAAATGGGCAAAAGAGCTAAGTAGGCATTTCTCTAAGGAAGATATACAAATGGCTAACAGACATATGAAAACGTGCTCAACATCACTCAGCATCCGGGAAATGCAAATCAAAACCACATCGAGATACCATCTAACCCCAGTTAGGATGGCTAAAATCCAAAAGACTATGAACGATAAATGCTGGCGAGGCTGCGGAGAAAATGGAACTCTCATACATTGTTGGTGGGACTGCAAAATGGTGCAGCCTCTATGGAAAATGGTATGGAGGTTCCTCAAACAATTGCAGATAGATCTACCATACGACCCAGCTATCCCACTGTTGGGAATATACCCAGAGGAATGGAAATCATCAAGTCGAAGGTATGCCTGTTTCCCAATGTTTATCGCAGCACTCTTTACAATAGCCAAGAGTTGGAACCAGCCCAAATGCCCATCATCGGATGAGTGGATACGGAAAATGTGGTACATCTACACAATGGAATACTACTCAGCTATAAAAACGAATGAAATACTGCCATTTGCAACAACATGGATGGACCTTGAGAGAATTATATTAAGTGAAACAAGTCAGGCACAGAAAGAGAAATACCACATGTTCTCACTTATTGGTGGGAGCTAAAAATTAATATATAAATTCACACACACACACACACACACACACACACACACACACACACACACACAGACAAACCGGGGGGGGGGGAAGAAGATATAACAACTACAATTATTTGAAGTTGATACGACAAGCAAACAGAAAGGACATTGTTGGGGGGGAGGGGGGGAGGGAGAAGGGAGGGAGGTTTTGGTGATGGGGAGCAATAATCAGCCACAATGTATATCGACAAAATAAAATTAAAAAAAAAAAAAATTAAAAAAAAAAAAAAAAAAGAGGAAACGTAGGTTGGAACCAAGTTGTGGCAAAAGGATTGACTGAATACAAATGGAAAATATCAAAAAGGTATTAAGAATTAGGATAAACAGTATTTTGTTACTGAATTTATTGTGGGTGTGAGGGGTGAATAGACAAAGTTCAAGTCCGTAATGTTTCCTCAATTTTCAGCTTGGACAAGTGTATAAAAGGGGGGGGGGGTGTAGGTGTAAATGATGCAGAGAGATGAATAGTGGAAGTACATTTTGAAGGTAAGATTGATTTCTTGTTTAGTTTATATATAATCAATTTTAAGCATTAAGACATAGATTTCTAGTAGGTGGATAGATAAGATTGTAAAGAGCTCAGGAGAGAGAAATGTGAAATTTAGGTCAAGATTTGTGACCTAAGTAGTTGCTAGTGTCGTAGGAGTAGATGAGATCATCTCCAAAGGGCAGAGGAAAGTTTGAGAGAAACATCAGCCTCTTGAAGAGTGTCCAATGGAAGAGACGTATAAGGACTGTCCAGAGGTAGGAGGAAAAAATGGTAGATTAGGATGTTGTTGTTATTAAAGGAGAAGATTTTTGATATGGCAAGTTTTATCAATAATGTCAAATACACCAAACAATATTCATTAAATTGAGCCACAAATGAGGTGCTGGTGAATGCAATTCCAGTGGAGATAAATAAGAAGAAAACAGCAAGATTGCAATGAGTTAAGAGGTAACACAAGGTAAGAAAATATGGACAATGAGAATAAATAAAACTCTTTTAGAAATTTTGCTGTGAAACTAGGTAGAAAGAAAGGTAGCTAGAGGATGTTTTAGCATCAAACATGAGCTTTTTTTTTAATGGGAGGGAGGAGTTGGCTATCACATGTTCATATGCCAAAGTGAAACTGCTAAGAGAGGAAGAGTTTAAAGATAAAGGGGAGATGGGAAAATGAATGTAGGATCCTGACAAAGAGAGAATGGATATTGACAAAATACATAGAAAAGTTATTCTTGTACATAAACAGGAAATGTTAGTTGGGGTGTTTTTGACTGATGGTATGTGTGAAATAAGAGTTTGATGGGAGACAGTGACATTTAGACAGTCTGTGTACATGCTTACCTACAATTTTTCACCCTCCATTGCAGTTAAACTGGTGTCCTTTGATTAATTCTGGCCAATAGCAAATGGGCAAAATGATGTGCATCACTCGTGAACTGAGGTCCCTGAGAACCAATGTCCCTCCTTCATCTGTGTGGTCCCCTGCCACAGAGACACTGGAGGCCACATATTTCAGATTTCATGTCTACAAAACAGAGCAAGACCACCTGATCTGTAATGAGCTTTACATAGCACAGAAATAACTTATCGTTCTCTACTGAGGTTCCTGAAAAATAGAAACTTTTCTTGTGAGAACTTCAAGAGAATGATGAAGGCTGAAAAAGGGAAATGAGAGGACAGAAAGAGAGAGAAAGAGAGACAGAGACAGAGAGAAGAAAATTCTGGGAACAAACAGAAGGTACTAAGCAGATGAAGAAGCAGATAACATGTTAAACTGAATAAAAGAAATTAGAGTAAGAGAAAGAGTATATAGGAGATGAGAAGAAGATCATCTGTATGCAATACCCAGAGTTAATTAGTGCATAGAGAAAGAAGAGAAGGGGGAAAATGGTCAGAAAGGTAGGCAGTACGCCAACAGATATCATAAGATTTCTGTAGTTTTTAAAGTACTATTTAATAGAGGAGCCAGCTGTTTTCAAACAAAGGCTTATGGGAACAAAAAAGAAGCCACCTGATTTGATGACTAAATTTATCAACAAAAATAGAGCCATTTCAGTAGAGTTGTGGGAGCAGGTGCATTGTTAAAGTGGGGACAGAAGTCAATACAGCATGAGGAAGGTTTAACTTCATTTCTAAGAAATGCCAATTATGAGTACAGAAGACATTTCAAGAGAAGCATTATAATGAAAGAAAAGATTGTTTTTTAAAATTTAATTTTTTTTTTAAATTGAGGAAGCTTAGACAATTTGTGGACCAAGGGGAAGGTAGTAGTGAGAGACAGAAGATTGAGAAAAATATCTTAAGACATTGTTATGGACTGAATCGTGTCCCCCTCAATTCATATGTTGAAGCCATCACCCTTAATGTGAGTGTATTTAGAGATGGGGCCTCTAGGGAGGTAATTCAGGTTAAATTAGATCATAAGGATGAGCCCGACTTCAGTAGGACTGGTATCCATATAAGAAAAGGAGGAGACACCAGAGATCTCTCTTCCTCCACACGCATCACAGAGGAAAGGCCATGTGGGGACACAGTGAGAAAGTGGCCATCTGTGAGCCAGGAAGTGGGAGCAGAGCAGAACCCAGCCCTGATGTCTCCTTGATCTCAGATTTCTAGCCTCCAGAGCTGTGAGAAAATTAATTTCTGTTGCTTGAGACACCAGTCTGTGGTGTTTTGTGATGGCAGCCCAAAGGGACCAATGTAGACATTCATGTACATTGGAACATACAGAGGAGAAACAGATTGTGAGCTAGAGGCTGCATCTTGAACAAAAATGTATCAACACTTGTGATGTTCAAAACTTTATGCATTTTGCCAGGAAGATGTAAGAAGAGCAGTCACATAATAGTTCTGCAAGTGGACTTTTTTTTTTGTCCTTATAAAACTAACTTGGAAGAATAGGGAATTTATTCTGGGAGAAGCATGGTGGATTTTTCTGTCTTTGAAATAGTTTTACAACTAGTAACCACTGGAAAGCACATCACAAAAATACACTGTCTTCACAACAACCATAGGAAATCTTCTGCAAAGTGCTGCCGTCATTATAAAGGGGACTATGAATAAGTATAATTAAATATTTTAAAATTTATTTGAATGCTATTTTTATTCATATTACCATGTACTTTGCTAGCATTTTTTTTTTTTTTGGTTGTTTTGTCTTTGATTTTATAATGGAGACTCTAGATTTCCATTTTAGCATTTGTTTTCTGAGAAAAGCGCTTTGGCATTTTGAAAACAAATCCCTGCAAAAATTAGTAATATTTAAAAATTCTGAGACCACAGTTTTGACCCATTTTGCTTACTCTAAAATTATATTTTTAATTACAGTTGGAAAGTGTGATGTTACTATGTGTTATTTTCCATGACTTCCTGAAAACCATGTTTATATTATTTTGCTTTAATAAATTTTACCTGAAAATAGTCTCAGGATTCCACAAAGATTTTGGTTTCTCACATTCCTAATATCATTAACAAAGTGACTAAGTAACCTGCACCACTCTATTCACCTTGGATGACAATTAGATTAAACTCAACATTTTAGGAAACCTAACAGATTTATATAGTATTTACAGGCTTAATCAGATCTTCACATTTTCAATCATATTTTATTCTGGGGATTGTTCATTATTTTAAGAAGCCTTCTTGCCTTAAAAGAAAGGGTTCTTTTCTCTTTGAGTATATTTTTTACTAGAAGGTTTGGTGCCCCAGGGCTGACCCACCTGAGGTCCCCATTGTTAACATCTGTATTATATCTACCGGTTTGGGGTCTCTTTTCATACTAAACAGGCATGCCATGCTGCTTTCATGTAGTTTCTTCTTTTTCTTCTTCTTCCTAAGACCATCCTGCTCTGCTACTTTGCTTTCTCCCGAAGACTCCCTTCACTACTTAATGGGGCCTGGTAAGTCTACAGAGTGGTGCTGAAGGGAGAGTAAAAAGTAAAGCTGTTCAGGGTGGATCTGTCCTTTAGAGAATTTCCCTTTCCAAGTAAATACTCCTTTCCTTTGAAAAGTATTCCTTCTTTCCCTCTTTAGATCTTAAAAAAAAAAAAAAAAAAAAAATTCCATGAGGCCTGTCATTCACTCCTGCTCCTGGGACAGGTGGCAAACTATAAAAGCTCCAGGAAGAAAATTTGAAATACAGGGTAATGTGTAGAAAGACACAAAAGCAAGTGATAGAAAAACTCCAAGGGCTTGAATGTTCAGTGAAGCACACCAAAGCTTGCCTCTTTTTAGCATGTTTTTTGATTTTAAAATTCAAACTATATGTCTTACCTCACCACATGGTTTGAAAATAAATAGCAATGTATAGTCGTTTGGGCTCAGGTGGGAAGAGTCAGAGGAGTGGACCCTGCCGCAATATCATCATGGTTTTAATCGTGGCTGAAAGTCAGACACAGAAAAAGCAGCACTCTTTGTGTAATAAGAAGGAAAGCTATCTGTTGCCCACCAAATTCTTGGCAAGTTACAAGTAATACTTTTATAAGAAAAGACATTGAAGGTAATTTCAGCATTTTTTTTTTACGTCTGCTACCTTTGGTGACTTTTAAAAGTTAAAAAGACAAATGAAATTGAACAGAATAGGAAAAAGCTCTGCATAAAAACAAAACAAAACAAAAACAACTTGGCCATCAAAAAACAATTGTTCAAGTTTCTTTTTGACTTTGGTCGAAATTGAGATATATACAAATATGTAGCATGGTATATTGAAAGGTTATGTACTTTGGAAATTGAAAGACTTGAGTTTAATTTCTGATTTAGCTACCACAAGTGGTGAATATGCACTCAATTTCTCATCTGAAAAATGGGGAAAATTATTGTACAGAACTCATATGAAATTTATGCAAAATGATACAAGGTACTTATACTACAGTACATCTGGCTAAGAAAGCAATTGCTCCTTTAATATTTTTTCAGGGCCTATTATTAACCTGGGAACTGTGGCAGGGTTGGATTATTAAAATCAGAAATTAATTTCAGAATTGCTGAAAAGTATTTTTCTATTACATGCAAAAATGCTTTCTAAGTGGAGCAAGCATGGATTTTAAAAAACGTTTTAATATTCTATGAAAGGACAGAAAAAAATGACTACAAAAGAAGTTAGGAGTAAAATCTATTTTATTTGATTTTTAATTACTTATTAACAATTTATTACAGTTCAAAATTTGGTTAAGGAGCTTGAAACATTTATGGTTGACCAAAAGGTCAAAGACAGGAGGAATGAAATTATAGAATATAAAAAGTATTGTGATGTACACTATGATAATTTCTTTTGATAGTTTGAGCACTGAAAGTAGTCATAAAATTTCTTAAGATAAGAAGCAGCTAATTTGAAACTAATTACAAAAGTGGATATATGTGATAAATACTTGTTTGTGTAAAATATAAAGAATTTCTGGAAAATGTGAAAAAATAATATTCTCAGCTATGAAATTAGAATTGGCCCAAAGATTGTTACTGATCTGGGAAATTCATTCACAAGGAAAAACAAGAAATCTCAGTAAGAGTTAAATAAAGAAATTTAAACATTTATGATTAAAAAAACCACTGAGATAAACAATTTAAACATCAGACTGGCTAGCTATATTGGAAACATATAAATGATCTATAATGTAAGTATATTTCTTAGAATAACACAAAATGAATCCATTTCAGTGACAAAATAAAATAAGCAACAACTGAAATGATATGAATTTTAAACACACTAAGGAAAGGCAGTATAATATATTTAAAGCAATTTGTAACTGAAAGTAGCATAATATTCTTGAAGACAAAACTATGTAGATATAGGGGGAAAAAACACTGTTATCTTTGGTGTGTACCGAATTATGCAAATAACTCTTTTATAGCATTTTCTACTTATTTAAAAAAACATGAGGCAGACTATATAAAATGACTGATTGCAAGACAGAGATGCCATCTCTTCTGTAGTCATTCTACTTTTTAAAAAATCTATCATGTGCTGAGTATTGCACAGAATTGAATTGCCAATAGATGTTTATACATACAAAGTTCTGAAATATCAGATCCTGTTTTTAACCATATATCCCTTTCAAAGGACAAAACAAGGCCAAGGGAGATTTCACACTTAGTGAAGGAGTTTTGCTGAAAGTCCCAGGAAAAAAAAACATCAATAAACAAGACTAGACTAGTATATGGACCTCTTTTGTCTAGAGGATTTTGATCTGAACGGCCTATGAAAAGGTTAGCCAAAAGTCTCATGCTGTCCGAAGTCCTACACTAACCCCAAAGGCCAAAATTTAATTCCATATATTACTTCTTTCAGATTGAGGGACTGGAGGAAGGAGGAGACAGACACAGAAAGTAAGCTGGATGTTTGTCTATCTGCAAACAAAGAAGTTGGATTGCAAGCCTCTTTAATTCTCCACTTTTCTAGGAATTTCAGGGAATTGCAAAAGAGAGGCTTATAAAACCTTAGCTGCATGGTTTAACTAAATGTTCCTGCCTTTATCAAATATAACAGTACTTCCTTTTCAGAGTGAGGCAAGAAAGTGATAAGGGAGAAGACTGGGCTTCTTTGAAAAGTTAACAGGTGAATTTATAATTTCTGTTTACAAGTGAGAAAGCCAATATGGCTCCATAATTTCCACTTGCCACTCTATTGTAGCAAATCTCCACACAAATTTTTATTCTTAAATTCTTATTCAAGACTTCCCTTCATAGCCAAGATTAAAAAAAATTTTTTTGACTTGTGAAGATAGAATATATTGATGAAAATAGAAATTCTTGAAGGTTTTATTCAACAAGTATTTGCTGAATGTGTTAAATGGATCAGATTCTGCTTTAGGCCTGAAGTGATGTTGGGAGACAATTCTCCATGGATCTCTTGTATTCTGCATCTCTTGCAAGCAGAGGTACTGACAGATTTTGTTCCAGACTCTCTCTTCAAGGATTTTGTATAGTGAATAGCTTTGGAAGATAGATAGTGCCTCCCTCCAGAACAAAGGAAAGGTTTATTGTGTAATAAAATGTTTTCCTCCAGGGCAAAGGAAAACATTTTATTACACAAATTATTACATAATTGCTTGTAGCCCATTATAAAAGATTTGAGTTTTTAGTCTTGGGGTCCCACATCTGTGATGTAGAATCACCAAGTGCATAGCATCCACCTGGGCTATTGCATTTTTCCTGAGGGACTTGAGGAGCAAGGGGAATTGATGTGAACATGAGCTTATGGCTCTTGCTGTGCAGTGAGTAATAGAGTCCATTGTCTCTGAACCAGGAGTGTGTGTCTTCTGCAGCATCCATGAAACTGTGGCAAGATAACATGATAGGTAGCCTTTCTGGTAAAATCTCAGACCCTTCACAATTCCTGACAGGTGGAAGAGTAAACAAGACAGACAAAACTCCTGTTCCTATAGCTTAAATTCTAATTGGAAATGAACAATAAACAATTAAATAATCAGCAATTTCATTTCATGAGAACTTGAAAAATGTGCTCTGATAACTGCTATGAAAAAATAAATAAAGCAGGGGGAGCTTGACTTCTGGAATGGCAGAGTAAAGACCTCCAAAAATCCACTCTTCCATAGCAGCAATGAGAACACTAGCAAAAACAGTAAGAATCAACATCTTCAGAGCTCTGGAAATTAACCAGTCTTACAACAATCTAAGAAAATATTATTTAAGAAAAATTATTGAATCTTAGGAATTACAGCAAGCCTTGTGGAGCTTTAACTTGACCTAACCTCAGCCCCTTCCCCTAGCTCTGTGATAGTCTTGAAAACCAGTAGCCTCACAACTACAGCTGTGAAAACCAACACTGTAGTAGTCACTGGAGGGAACAGAATAAGTTTTGACTCCACCCCCAAACCCCCTACACATAGAATTGTCACTATTTGTCTTCTTTGTCAGGTTTCTGAAAAGTTCCATGATCAGTCTTGTCTTTATTTGATCTTACGGACCTACACAAAGAGCAATTTTCAAAAATAATCAGCAACGATTGTTTAACATCAATATGTTTGAGGCAGTATTACCAGTTTGGGCTAAAAGAGGGTCACCAAAAAATGTAGAAGGAAAAACTGGAGAAGAAGGAGAAGAAGATGTCAATAGGGACTTTGAAAAGCTACAACAAACTTCTGAAAAACAAGAAGGCCATGTGGATGCATAGTACTGTGCACACTGAGGTTGTGTGCATGTCCAGGAAAGACAGCAGAAAGCCTTAAACTCTCATTTTAGCTTACTTGATGTCCTGCAGAAGGTTAAGGCAGAGTTAGAAAATGTCTTCCTCAATGTTAAAGGCATGTCCCAGTACACACACAGAGACCCTTGCAAAAAGTTGGGAGACTTATTGGTTTAAGGTGTTTAAAGAAATCTCTGTCCAATCACTAGCTGACCATTAAACTGAGCTGTGACTTCAGTGGCTGCACAGGAAAACAATATAGACATTATAGAATTAGTACAGAACAGTCACTAAACAAACAAACAGCAGCACCACAACAAATGCTGGGGAGGGGGGAATTCTGATTTCCAGGTTTGATACACTCTTTTAAAGAAAATTTAGAGCTTTCAATGCAAATTAAGAGACATGTAAGGAAATAGGAATGGGCTTGTTGGTTAGTCTTGTTGGTTAGGGCACAGGGTTATAATACCATGGTCAAGGGTTAGGCCAACCACCAAAAGAATAAAAAAAAAAAAAAAAAAGAAAAAGAAAAGAAAAAAAAAAAAAGAATGTATAGTGCACACACAGAAAAAAAGTATGCAGTAAAAACAGCTGCAATAAATATGTTAAAAAAAAAAAACCTAAGGGAAATCATACCTAAAGAATTAAAGGAAATAATGAGAACAATGCATGAACAAATAGAGAATACCCAAGTACAGCCCTCTCTAATCTTCTTGTAGTGCCTAAGAAGGGAAAAACTGAGAAGGAAAAACTGTGAAGGTCACAGGTCAGGGGCAAAGAGCCACTAACAGACTAGGACCTACTTAGAGGGCAGTAGAACTCTTTGCTTCCTCTATGTCTTACTGCCCCATCAATAGAGCTCCTACAGGGGATATAAGTGAAAGAACTGCCTGTCTCAGACCTTATTTAGGAAGTTTCTAGGGAAATCCAAAGATGACATGGGTAACAAAAACAAGGACACGAGAAGAAATTTTAATCTCTGACACTGAGAGCTACAGCAAACTGTAAGCACAACATAACTCCCAGTCAGATAAACATAAAACCTCACTATGGACCTGTTTACCTCAGTTATCCAGCATGTCATGGTCAACTTTCATGAAAAATTACAAGTACTAAAAGACAAAGAACACAGTATGATGAGATTGAGCAAGCATCAAAATGGGATTCATATATATCAGAGATTTTGGAATTATTAGATTGGTAATTGAATATGATGATAATATGCTAAGGGCACTAAGGAAAAAGTGGATGACATGCAAGAACAGATGCACAGTGTAAGTAGAGAAATGGAAGTTCTAAGGAAGAATCAAAAGGAAGTGCTAGAAATCAAAACCATGGAGCAGAGAAGAAGTGTGGCTTTGATGAGCTCATCAGTAGACTGCACATGCTGAGGACAGAATCAGAGAGTTTGAAAAAATGTCAACATAGACTTTCAAAATTTAAATGCAAAGATAAAAAAGGATAAAAAAACACAGGACAAAATATCCAAGAACTGTGGGGCAATTACAAGAGGTATAACATGTGTACCGGAAATACCAGAAGATGGGGAAAAAAGAAAAAGGAACAGAAGAAATGTTTGATGTAATAATGACTGAGAATTTTCCAAAATTAATGATAGACACCAAAGCAAAGATTGAGGAAACTCAAAGAACATCAAGCAGGACAAATGCCAAAAAATTACATCTAGGCATATCATCTTCAAACTGTATAAAATTAAAGACAAAGAAAAAAATCTTGAAAGAAACCAGAGGGATAAAGCATGTTATTCTATAGAGGATCGTATAGAGCATCAAAGATAAGAATTACACTGGACTTCTACTCAGAAACCACACAAGCAAAAATGAGTGATGTGAAATACATAAAATATCGAAATAAAAAACTACCAACCTAGAATTCTGTATTCAGGGAAATTAACCTGCTTAAGACTTTCTCAGAAAAACAAAAGGGGATTTGTGGTTGGTAGACCTGCCTTGCAAGAAATGTTGAAGGAAGTACTTTGGAAAGAAGGAAAATGATAAAAGCCAGAAACCTGAGTGCAACTTCCACATGGCCCTGCATGGTGCATGGCGTCCTCCTCCCCACTCTGCAAGTGTGTGTGATGAATAAACTGCCGTCGATCTTAACTGCCAAGTGTCAGATGTCATGCATTTAGCCATTTCATACTACTCAGGGTGTGGGATACACCCTTCATCAGTGGGATGTACAGGAGGTAGAACAATCACCATCAGTTGTTTTCTCTGCCACATCGTTGTCCCCCTACCCCAAGTAGATTTTCAACATTGCAATCAGTTTGGTGAAACATGAGAAATATCTAGAAAATTCTCTGGTATAACCCATCCAATGGCTTCCCATTTCACATAAAGTAAAAGCCAAAGGCCTGACAGAGGCCAAAGCCCTACCCATTCTAGCCATGCTATTTTCCATTGACTCCCTCACCTACCACTCTTGCTTTCATTCAGTCTGATCTAGACACGTTTCCCCCTTGCTGTGCCTTCCTGATATTCTCCCACGAAGTGGCATACCAAAGATGGGGAGATGGGAAACAGCCCATCCAGCTTGGCAGAGCCACAGCCATTGTTTAGAGCTCAGACCAACACACATTTTTTTTTTTTTGGGGGGGGGGGAAGGATAGTTTATCACTGATATTGGTTACAATAGTCAGTGCATGGTGATGATACTGTTTTAATCATTTTTTTTACTGTTTTAAATTTTTTATAAACAATGTATCCTTACTCCTACACCCATGATGGACTATTCCTGCAGATCACCCCCTTCCTTGTATGTTTCTTTTTCCATCTCAGAGTGGAATAGCATTGGCTATTCCCTGTATCTAAAATGGTCTTTCCTGTGAGTCTCATATGGCTTTTATTTTCATTTCCTTTAGGCTATTTTCTCATTGAGGCCTCTGTAACTACCCTATTTAAAAATGGTGACCTTGTTTCCATTTCCATGTGATTGACTTTAAACGGGAAGAATTTCAAATTCAGAATAAACTGTTCTAAAAATGTTTATCTATTCTCTCTTAATATTCAATTTTGTTTTAGACTATAGCCCAATTTTACATCCACTTCTGAGAAATCCTAAAAGACAAGAATTTTCATAAAATATGTGAGTCAAATCATAATGTCTGGAAGTTTAATTACATTAGATACAAGTTAACCTTCAGACCTTACCTTTAGAAATAAACTGAGATGAGAATAGTTGAGGGACAAAGTATGCTTTGCCTCTCCTCCAGGACTTTGCTGCCAATATCCAGTAGAGAAGTACTCAGAATGTATTGATGATAATTATAAAGAAAATAATTGATTGGCCAGATACATTATATATACTTTATTAATTATTATAATAATCTCACAAAATTGATATCATTATGCTCCTCTGATAGATGAGAAATATGAGACAAAAGTTGTTAAGTAACTTAACCAAAGTCCATCGACCCACCCCCACCACCCGGTGATGCTCAGGGTTTTAGTTTAGGTCTACCTCCCTCAAAAGCTCATGGACTTAATTACAGCACTACACATCTCTTCTATGGAAGTGAACATGCCATAGGAACAAATGGCAAGTGCCAATTAATAATATCGTAATATTATTATGGAAAAGTGAGAACATCTATATTCAGTTGAAGAAGGAAAAAACAAATGCAAAGTCTTTTGTTCATAGATTTGGGGCTAAGAGTGCAGGAGAGTGTAAACCACAGTCTATTTATTGATGACATGACCTACAAACGTTAGCCACTTGACAGGTAGAAATACAGCTTCTGATCCAATGTTAATGTAATAAATTTAAATGCTACTGAACATTACTTTGGTAACTGCAAACCAAAGGTCTGCAGTCATTTGCATGAAATGTATAAATAAAGGTTTTGACTTACATGTTGTCGCAAGCATAAATTCAGTTTACTCTTTCTAGAAGGCAGAACTTGGCTATGAACATTAAAGATGACTTGTATGATCATGTTAATCTTTCCACCTCATATTTCAATTTTTATGGGAACTTTATTACTTAATAATATATCTCCAAGCTCTCCTTTTGTAGCTCTGCTGCCCATTACTTGCCTAAACTACACTCTGTCATTACTTATAGCAGTTTTATGCCTCATATACTGCACAGCCCGTGATGGCTGTCTTCCTAATAAATTCTTCATCACTTTCAGTATAATCATCTGCATTGCAGCTTCATTAATGTCCTTTCATTCAAAGATCCAGGTAGGCAGCATCTCGCTGAGTAAAAGGCTTTAAAAAAATTAATTAGGCCTCAGGAACTTGCTATTGGGCTTTATTCAATGTCATGAAATAATGCAGTTACTTATATAATACTGGTGGCTTTTGAATAACAGATTAATTAGGAACATCCTTATATGAAGGAACGAATGGTGTATTCATGACATGATTTTCACTGCAACAATAAAATGCAAAAAACTCGATACACAATCAAGTTTAAACTTAACTGTGTTACCCTCATGTATGCAGGTTTCTGAGGTTCAGAAACAGTCACTATAGAGTGATCCCAAACAACTCATTGCACTCTTGCCAGAACCTCTCGATTTAAAATGAACCTACAAATCTGTGATTCTACTATAGTAATTGAAAGTAATGCTCTCAGGAGTTTTACCTTATATCCCAGATACCCTGATTTACTGCAGTCATTGCTTTGGGCAGGGTTCCTTATCATATAAATTGTTTTTGAGCTGAGAGCCAACACTCCCTCTTCCTATTCTTTCAAGTACTAACTTGATGTTGTTTGGGGGTGGTGCCAAGGCTACTATAATATAGGAGACGGATATATTGAAATTATTGACTTTCAGAGATGAGAAGACTGAAAGTATCTTTGGCTCTAAATTAGAAAATATACTGAGAGAAAGGAAATTCCATAGGAAGACAAATGTGGAAGTGGGTAGGTAGGTAGTGGCAAGGCAGATTTAATATTTGAGGCTGAACCCCAAACTAACCAAATGATAAAGAAAAACTAGGTTTTTCCTAAGAGAAGTCAATGTATTTTACAGGTACATACTGAATTTTAATGTTTGTTTATGAGGTGACTTGGTAAGGGAAATCCCACTTAGATTTTATATCTGGTAATATTCTGGGTTTTGAAGTCTATTTTGTCTTATATACATACAACTAGGCTTTTCTAATTTAATCTACTCAGAGTAGATTAAATAAGAATTTTAGCCAGTTAGGCTATTATGTTTTGATATTAAAATGTGAATGTGACAACAGCAATCAATTGATAAGTGAATTGTGGCATACTTACACAATAGGATCCTATACAGCAATGAGAATGAAAAGACTCTACCTGCACAGAAAAATCTGGATAAAGATCACAAATATAATGCTGACCAAGAGGATAAGGATCTAAAATAAAAAGTTGCTATATGCTTCTATTTATACAAAATTCAAAAACAGGCAAATGATTTCCTATAGTTGAACAACATATAGATAGAATCACATAGCATGTAGATTTTTGTATCTGGCTTCCTTCATTTACCATAATGTTTTTGAGTTTCATTCATATTGTTGCATATATAAGTAGTTTGGTTTTACTTATTGCTCATTTATCTCTTTGCTACGAATCTCATTGTATAAATGTATCATAATTTCTTTCTCTACCTATTGATAGATATGTGGCTTCTTTCTTGTTTTTGGATATTATGAATAAATCTGCTACAAACATTTTTGTAGAGGTTTTTGTGTGCACTTCTGTTTTCGCTTCTCTTGAGAACAGGGATTGCTGAATCCTATGGTAAGTGTATGTTTTACTTTTTAAGAAACTGCAAAACTTTTTCCAAAGTGCCAAAGTTACTGGAACATTCTGCATTCCCTCCAGAAGTGTATGTGAGTTCCAGCTGCACTGCATTTTACAACTGTATTCACTTCACAGTATTTATTTATTATCTTTTACTTTTTAATGTCTGTGGGATCTGTTGTGATGTCCCACTTTCATTCCTAACATTAGCAATTGGTGTCTTCTCTCTCTATGTCTCTCTCTCCTCCTCTTGATCTCTATCTCTCTTTCTCTCAGTCTCTCTCAGGGTTCAGTCTGTCTAGGGGGTTACCAATTTTTATTTTTTTTAAACACTAAGCATTTCATTTTATTAATTTTATTGACTTATTGTTATTTTACTTTCAAGCTCATTGATTTATAATCTTATCATTATCGTTTTCTTTTCCTTACCTTGGGTTTAATTTTCTTTTCTTTAATTTTTAGATATTTAGGATTTTTTCAGTTATTGTGTTATTGATTTCTGTTACTGGTTTCTTGTTTAATTCTTTTGAGGTCAGGAAAACTATTTCATTTTTCAATTCGATTGTTCTAAGTGTTTTTTTTTTTAATGGACAAGAATATAGTCTATCTTGGTCAGTGTTCCATGTGAAAAGTCATACCATGCTGTTCTTGGGTAGTTGCCTTATAAATGTCAATTGGGTCAATTTGATGGATAATGGTATTCAGAACTTCTATACCCTCACCGATTTTTTGTGTTGCTTTTTTGTTAGGTGCATATACATTTAGGATTTTTTATGTGTTTGTTTCTGAGGAATTATTTCCTTCATCTTGTTGTAATGTCCACCTTTATATCTGGTAAATTCCTGGTTTTGAAGTCTATTTTGCCTTATAGAAATAAATTCAGCTAGGTTCTCAGATTTAATCTACTCATAGTTGAGCTTGGTTTGAGTTTTATTGTTGCTATTATGACCTGGCATCCACCATAGGCTTCAGATTCCTTCAGTGGTGGGTTGCTGTTACCTTGTATTTTGTGGAGAGCCTTGGGTACCAGAGGATTTCTCCAAGTGTTCCTGCCATATCCTCTGCTTTCAGAAGTGCTCCTAAGGCTGCTGACAAAAGGTGTCTCTCCATGCCCCTGTCCTCTCCTGCAAGTTTACTGCTACTTGTTATGATCCTAGAATGCTGGTCTGTTGAGGAGACAGAATTCTCAGTTTATCTTGCCCAGTATCTGTCTTAGATGGTGCTTGTGTGCCCAGGCCTCCTGGGGAGAGTATTTTTTAGAGTTTCTACCTTCCCTTTCTCCCCCATAGCAGGCATCCTCTGTCTTGTCTCTGTGATCTGTGGATGCCTTGTATGAGAGAGTTTTCTGCCCTTTTCTCAGTGGTGGAAGACAACTGCTTTGTAATGTTTCAGGATCCTCCACCTAAGGGTTCTTCTGTCCCTTCTCTGGTGACATACAGCTTCTCTTTCTATCTTTCCCCAGAAGCTGGGGATCTTCACTTGGTTTCTGAGGGTGGGAAGGAGGTTTTTCTTATCCTTTCCCCAAACGCACTATAGATTTTTGCTTCTACCATAACCTGTGGCCCTAGCGACAATAGGGTTTTTTAACCCTCCCCAGAAACTGAAGCCTTTTCCTTTCTATACCAGGGATCCTGAAAGAGGGCGGGGTGATGACTGCCCCCCGGTGATTGGTAGTTGATCACCTTCGGCATGTTCATTGATAAAAGTTATTTGTTGACACTGCATCCTCTATTTTTAAATCATGTGGCATGAAAGTAGTAATATTACTATTTCTTAAATAAATGCCCTATATTTATTAATATTACAGTTGGGAGAGCCATCTTTCATTATATATGTATGTATGTATGTATTTGGATCAAACCAGCAGAATTTTGTGTATCTTATTAATTTCTGCAAAGAAGCTTTGCTTTTATTCACACTTTATATTGTATTCTTGTCTATTTTGTTTCTGTAATTTATACTCCTATCTTTATTGTTTTTTCCATTTGTTTCTGTAGATTAATGTAATTTTTTACTTTCTTGAGTTGGATTCATTGTTCATGTTTCTTCTTTTCTAATATCAGCATTTAAAACAATATCTTTATTTCAAAGTACCATATTAGTTGCCTCCACAAGTTTTTCTTTTGGTTGCCTTCTTTTCCTTTTTAAAAAACTATTTATTTTGAGACATTATAGTGGACCCCCAAAAGTAGATTTCTAAGTCCCTTGTTTCACTTTGCACCTGGAATGTGCTTGCTTGTAAGGGACACCTGAGAATTGGGTTAAGGGTTAACAGTTAGTTATATCTCTGGATTCTGTAACTCTGCAGTTTGCCTCTGTCAGAGAAGCTGTCTGCTTGGTTTACAAAAAGCCCCTTAATCACATTTCTTGTCTCTGCCACCGTGCTTGGTGAAGCCCCTCACCTGTTTTATGAAGACCCCCCAGCTTGGGTAATTCTGCCTGGATGCAGACAGGGCCAATAAAAGGCTTGCGTGCCTGTTCAAGTAAAGTATATAACCACAGCTCTCCCTGCGTTCAGGGTCCCAGGATCTCAGAACAGGAATTCACCTGGGTCCCACTAGTGTTCCTGTCCCACTAGCGTAATAAACTTCCTTACTCTCCATCTCTCCGAGCGACTGGAATTGTTTTCCTCGCTGTGTTCTTTCCATAACAATATGATATTTGCACAGTATGGTGCAAAACTTTTAAGTGTATAGCACTCCGTCTAATCTCTGTATAAGAGTCAATATCTCAGGCTGTGCTCTAAGATCTGAAATTAACACAATGTCTGAAGTTAATTGATATCACCTCCTAAATAATATAATAACTTTGAATGCTTTAACTCCTGTAACTTTCCTCTGACTTACATTGTCAAATATTTAATTCTACCTTAATTTATGAGCTCCTAAGTCCAAAATTATAGTTATCATCTTATAAAATAGATGTTTATTTAGATTTACACAGATGTTTACAGTTTTTTTTAAATTTACAATAATTTCTGTAATATTACAGCATCCATCTGGAGTTGTTTTCTTCCCTTTTAAATTTCATCCTTAAATACTCTTGGTTAAGGTTGCTTATCGATGAACTTCATCAGTTTTCGCTTCCCTGAAAGTGTCTATTTTACGCTCTTTCTTTAATGCTAGTTCACCTCAGTGGATTCCAAGATATTCTTAGAATTTATCCTTTCTCTATATTTTGAGGAGTTTTTTTTCAATACACATTAGCTTCCATTTTTGCTGTTGAGCAGCTGGAATTTGTCATTATTTGTGGGCAATATGGTAGTTTTAGGCTCTTGTTAAAGCTTCTTTTTATCTTTTCTGCCCTCATTATACATATAGCTCTGTGTGGAATCCTTTTTTCCTTGGGATTTATTGGAATTTCTGAATAGAAGGATTCCTGTATTTTGTCATTTCTGGAAAATTGTCAATCAACCATTATCTGCTTTAAATTTAGCCCAATCTTCCTTCTCTATTTTCTTCTCTGGAACTTTAATTAAACATTTTTATTCTATTCTCCATATATTTAAACCTCTTATTTTTACCCCCATCTTATTGTCTAGTATTTTGTAATTTTTAAGAATTTTACTACACTTGAATTGAATTACCAGGTCAGTAATTTTTCCTTATGCTTTAGGTAGTCTACTGTTTAATCTATTAGATTTTAAATTTATTAATTATATTTTTACATTCTAGAAGGATAAGTTGGTTATTTTTCAAATTTGCCTGATTATTTGATAGTACTCAAAAAATGTGTCCACTCTGTGCCAAGTACTTCTTATGCACTTGGGATACTTTGTGCATAAAAAGTATACTTTGTGCAAATAAAAATAGACAAAAACAAGATCTTTGACCAAGTGATGCACAGCTAGACAAGACAAGCAGTAAAGAAGAGATAATAAGTGAGTGAGAAGAAGGTGAGAAATGTTATAAGAAAGAAAACACACAGTAAAGCATGAGCACAGTATAGGGTACTGGCAGTGCTGGGGTTGGGTGATGGCTGCCATTTTGAAAAGGTGGTCAGGGAAGGTGATATTTGAGCAAGAGTCTAAAGATGTGAGGAAGTAAAGATATGGATATCTGGGGGAAGACGGCTCCAAGCAGAAGTCTTAGCCAATGCAAACTTAACTAAGATGGGGTCAAGGAAAGCGAAGAGGCCACTATGGCTGGAGCATGTAAGTGATGAAGGGAAAGAAGTGAAAGAGGTAATGGCGGCCACATGAATTTAGGCCTGTGTAGGCCATTGTGAGGACACACAGGTTTATTTTGAGACAGGTGGAAACCATCACAAGGTTTAGGCAGAGGAATCACCAGATCTGATATGCATATTAAAATGATCACTCTGGATTCTGCTCTCAGAATAGACAGTCAGAGGTCAAGGGTGGAAACATCTTATTCTTGGCTCTTGTTTTTCTTTTTTGTATTTTACTTTCTAAATGTTTTAGACATATATATTTTGTATTCTTTATCCAACAAACTGACATCTACATGTTGGCTATTGATATTCTCACTCTTGCTTATAATGCTTTGCTTCTTTGATGTTTTATAAATTTTTATTATGAAATAGTTGCAGGAAGGGAGGCTTTGTCTGTGGGCATAACAGGATGTCTACATTAGCATGTGCCCTTTGGTTGGGGATGCTGCTATTACCCAACCTGCTGTCCCTCTTCAAGATTGTCCAGTCAGTACCTGGGGCCTGGATATTCCCTATATGATAGCTAGGTGCTGATCTGTCACTTGGCTTGAGAGTCTTCTTGCTTGTTTGGAGAAAGCTTTCCTCTGTTCTGGGTATGCAGTGAATTGCCTTGCATTGCTTAAGCATGTGGGTCATATAGCACTTGGCCAGTCCCACCAGTATATCTGCCCTGTAAGAAGGAAGCAGGGTCTGTACCTACAATAGTCCATTTCTGTTGCTTATGACAGAATATCTGAAACTGGGTAATTTATAAATAAAAAGAATTTATTTCTTACAGTTTTGTTGGCTGGGAAGTCCACAGTCCCTGGAACACATCTGGTGAAGGCCTTTTTCAATGGTAGCAACTCTTTATAGCAGCTCAGGGTATCACATGGTAAGAATGGGCTGAGCAAGACAGAGCTAAACTTCTCACTTACTGTCCTTTAAAAACCATCAGAACCATGCCCATTACTCAATGAATGGAGCAATCCACTCACAAGGGCACAGTCTTCACAATCTAATCACCTCTTAAAAGCCCCACCTTGCAAATATCATAATTGGATTTCCTATCCTCTTAACACTGTTACAATGGGGGTCAAGTTTCCAATACATGAACTTTTGGGGTATGTGTTTGATGCATAGTACCACCTGCAGCATGAGTGGGGTGTGTACAGTCCATCACCATGCTATAGCTATGGTGAGGGACCTGATGGCTGTAGGAAACCAGTGTGCACTACAGACACTGACCTTGTTGGATCCCTTCTTTCTGTGAGTAAAGCATTGTTCCAGTCAGTGCCTTGTGCATACTCCTTAGTGACTCCAAACCTGTAGAAGATGCAGGGGGCCAAAGTCTGTGGGGTCTTACTTCTGGTTATTGGCATTCTTATGATCTTTGCCATCTTCCACATGATGGGAGTCTTCACTTGGGTTTGGTAGCTGGATCTTCACCACACCACCCTCCAGAAACATTTATACTCACAGCTCAACACTCTCTGGTAAAGATTTATTTTTTTAGTTCACATTTGCCCCAGCATGTTATTAACCCAGAACAAATTTAATTTGTTGGTTTAGGGTTTCTTAAATCACACTGGTAGTATTTGATCTTGCCTTGCTATAAAGCAGAGGCAGTTTTTCTTTTTCTTTTTCTTTTCCATGTTTTTAAGGGATTTAAAAAAATTGGCTATGAATATTCATGAGATACAAAACTGCTTGTCACCCCTCGTGCCCAAGATGCGAAGCCAGATTAATACTGGGAGCATGCCCATTACCACTAATTGCTTTTGTACCCCATGTCCCCCACCCAATTATCCCCAACCTCCTTTCTCCTTCCCCTTTCCCCCACTCCACTTGGTAGCCCAAGGTATGTTCTCTCTCTCTGCAAGTCCGATGCACTACAATGGTCTTTCCTTCCTTCTTTCTCTCTTGGTTCCCACATGTGTGTGAGTACATGCGGTATTTATCCCTCTGTGGCAAAGGCAGTTTTTCTCATCCCTGCTTTCTCTGAGGCTCCTGATTTTGTGTAGGAGTCTAAATTCTGGTCACACTCTTTAAAAAGGTCCAACACTTTGCCTTCAGGGCCTTGGGCTTTTTACTGTTCAATCCATTAGTTTCAGGAGTCAACAAGTTCCCTAGGAACCACATAGCTAGAACTTCAGTTTCCTACTCTGGTTTCCATTCCTTCTTAATTTTTGTCCCCGGGGAATTTTCCTTATTTTTGTACAAGCTCAGCAATGCCTTTTAAAAGGTATTTGCTCCATTTTATTCTTGTTATTATGAAGAGGTCTTTTAAGACATTTAATCTGCTATATTGGAAGAAACACTATCATAAAAGTTACTTTAAATGTTAAGAAAGAGAGATCTAATAAACATTTTAAACATAAAAATTAAAGTAAAAAAACACAAATACGTTAGAGATATAAATGGTGAAATAAAAATTGAAGATTAAAACATGTTTTTATTTATAAAATCCCAAGAAATATAAGTATTTATATAAATTCATCAAAATAAAATATAAAAAGAATACAAATAAATATGTAATAACATATATGCAATAAAATCTTAAGTATTAACACTTCAAAATATAATTTTAGTCTGGAAAAGGAAATATTACTATAAGATAAAATTATATATTAAAATGTACCTACATTTTTAAAAAATTTATAATTTAAAATATGTGTACAAGAGTGAAGACTGGTTGACTTTAATTATCTGTTCTATTACATTTCTATCTGTGTGGCCTTTTAAATATATTTAATTATTCTGCAGTTTAGTCTCCACATAAGAAAAATAAAAAATGTTATATCAACCTCATAATTTGTTTAGGAGGATGAGTAAGATAGTATAAAGAAAGAAACCAGCCAATATGTGGCACATAATAAATGCTCAATAAATGTTACTTACTGGTTTTATTATTAATTAACTTAGAAGATGAGAAAGCATTTAACAACCACAAAGTCCAGTGACTGACACTCCTGTGTGTGGTTGGACACACTTGGACCAGGTCTGAAACAGGAGCAGATAACCCGTCTCATTTCTGCTCGAATCTGCTAGTTGGACGGGTACTGCAGATGGGTCCCTGAGGTTTAGTGAAAATGGTAGGCAGTGTGATCGAGAAGCTTTAATGGTAATAATGATTTTCTCTTAAAATTAAAGTACTCAAAGGCTTGAGAATGTTATAAAATCCTTTGTTCCCAGTATTTCTGGCACTCTGCTGATCTTATTTAACACTCGGGATCAAAACCAGTAGGAAGAGAGGCATTGTAGTTCATCCTTGTGTTGAAACACTTGTTTATCAAAGGAGAACTTCAAATATTCTTTGGCAAAGTGTTCAAAAGGCACATCTTCACAATGACCTCTAGGTGAACTAATGCTACTCCATGGTCACTCAGCTCTGCTTGTTGATTTCTCCATTTGTTACATTGAATACACATTTCTGTGTATCATGAAAATGTGATGATAAACACTTACATGTGCCTAAAATTTTAGTAGGCCTTTCTTCTCGGGTTAGTTATGGAAACAAACACTTTGCATTTGTCCTCTTTTCAGGTCTTAATTTATATATTCATTGACTCTCATTTTACTATCTACTAGCGTTTAGGTTTCTGGCATTATTATAAGATGGCCCTTTGAACTGTGATGGAGTTTTATTTTGCCTCAAAAGCAATTATTTGCTCTAGCTTACATTTCCACAGAATAGCAATCTGACCAGTGAACAGTGCTGTCAAGAAGAAATAAAAAACAAAGCTGAATAACAAGTCTGTCCCTTTTAAGTTCAGTTTACAGTTTTCTTTCTGGTACCCCATGCTAATCTATGTGTTTAAATGCAGTGGCCACCTGCTGTGGAAATCTTTTCTCAGTATAATTGTTATTGGAAGCTCTAACAGCTAAGAAGAAATAAAAGCAAAACCTTATTAGAAAATAAAACATCATTAAGAATTAGAAGCCACAGTCCTAAGCTGACAAAACTTTAAAATAGACTAAGACGCAAAAAGTGAAACCATTTACTCTTTGATTACAGTTCTAATTGGACATGGATTGCTTCAGTTTAAGTTGGAGTCTATAATGCATCTTTTTGGGGAATCTATGTTTGTAAATAATAATATTCCTATATTATATAATAATATAATTTATTCCTAAATTATAGAATTTACTACAATATAATTGTTAATAGAAGGTACAGTTTACTGAAAATGCAGATTTGGTGCTTTTAAATATGCTGAAAATTTCTCATGAAAAACAACCTCTCAAACTGACCCCCAAAACAAAACAAAACAAAACAACTTCTTTCCTTCTCCAGCTGTCTCCAAAGACAGTCGTTCTTTATAATGAAATGTATTGACAAGATTAGCTAACCCTGTGATTTTTTTAAATTTCCATTTTCTTACCTCTCACTCCTTACTTAATTAGCTCCAAATGGCTCCTTGTCCTATCACTCCAGCAAAAGAGCTCTGTTAGGTACCAGTGACCTCTAAGGATCACTGATTCCTTGGGCCATTTTTTCAGGTCTTATCTATGTGACCTCTCAGCAGCATTCAGCAGCATTCGGCATTGTCAACCACTCCCTCCATTTTGAAAGACTCATTATTTGGCTTCTATCTCTTCACTGTCTCCTTTACAGATGCATCTTCTTCTAAGCAAGAAATGTATGGAGTCCTCAAGTTAGATGACTCTACACTTGTATTCTAAGCTCAGATCTCTTCTCTGAGCTCCAGACTCATGCATTGCATTGCTTCCTCAAAATCTTCTTGTAGATATCTCTAAGGCATCTCAAACTCCAGAACACATTCATAATCTTCTTTCCCTACTAGCAACCTGATTCTTTTCTATTGACCCTAATCTTGGTGAATGGCCCTCACTTCATTAAGTGGCTATCTTAGTTTTCTGTTGCTTATAACAAAATACCTGAAATTGGGTAACTTATAAGTAAATAAAAATTAGTTCTTATACTTTTAGAGGAGGGGAAATCCAGAGTTAAGGGGGCACATCTGGTGAGGGAAGTCTACCTGGCAGGGACTCTCTGCAGAGTCCACAGGTGGCACAGAGCATCACATGGTAAGAGGACTAGAGCTTGCTCAGGTCTCTTCTTATGAAGCCACCAGTCTAGTCCCATGATAACTTATTAATTCATTAACCCATTAATCCATGAAAAAATGAATACATTTATGAGGGCCGAGCCCTCATGATCCAATCACTTCTTAAAGCCCCTACCTCTCAATATGCTACATTGGAGATTAAGCTTCGACATGAGTTTTGGAGGGGACAAATATTCAAACCAGAGACACAGCAGTGGCCAAAGTCAAAAAACAAGGATTCATCTGTAACACCTCCCTCTCTCCCACATCCCTTCTCTAATTTATTTGTGAGTTATTTTGATTTTACTTTGTAACTAATTCTCGTCTAACTTTTCTCCATCACCACTATATTTCCCTAATCTAAGCTGCCATCATCCTTTCCTCGATAGATATGATTTATCTGTGAAAGTGCCCCCACTGAATGTCTCCAATTTCATATTTACTCTGAAGTTATAGTAACATTTTATAAATGTAAATTTTATCATAAAACTCCCCTGCATACTGCCTGGTAATTGTTCAATGGCTTCTCATTAATCTTGGTGCACAGCTAAAAATTACAAAACTTAGCCAAGAAGGCTCTCCAATGTCCAGCTGCTGGTGGTTCTTTCACTTTTATCCTCTATCTGTTCCTCTAGGAACTCTTTCTGACTTTGAATATTCCTTCATATTCACTATTAAAACAAGAGAAATAACAGAATACAATAACAACAGAAACAACAACAACAGAAACAACAACAACAACAACAACAAAAAGAAAGAAAGAAAGAAAAGAAAAGAAAAGAAAACATAGCTTACTTTTTGCCAAGTAATTTCAAAGTACAGTGTCTCTTAACAAAGAAAATGCCAATCTTATATAGGGTTTTAGAAAGCAAGAAGTTTCGGAAGTAAGGAACTTTCAGAAACACTAATGTTAAGGGACTGGCTGACTGGCTGCTGTGGAGGTGTGCTCTGAATGTGGGGGCATTGAGTGAATGTGAATGAATGGGAATGGGAATCACTTTCAAAAGTGTAAGCACTGGAGCTAGGCTGTTGCTGATTGGTTGATGTTCAGAGGTGTGCTTCCTGAAACAAAGGCATGGTCACAGGTGGAATGGGACAGATTTTAAAGTCTGTTCTGGTAGTTCATAGTTCACAGTTGGGGTTGGAGCCAAAGAACAGTTAATCTTTCTTTTCCTTTCTTGCATTTGAAGAGCAGGAAGTTCTAATTTTTATCCCTATGATTTGTTCTGCCCCCTGTTCATTGCACATACTAATGTTTCTCCCTGGAATGTTCTTTCTACTCATCCTTCATTTTTCATCATAAACAAATTTCCTGGAAAGTTAGCAAATTTATGGTCATAGAATTGCTTCCAACTATGCAGCCCTCCAGTTGTTATCCTTCCAAACAGAAAAATCAAACAGAACCAGAAGAATTCTGTTTATATCTTATTATCTTGTACCGTGACACATGGCTTATTCTCTAGCTGAAAGGAAAATTGGTGATTTGAATTCTTAACTTTTAAATCCTCTATAATGGAGCTAGACCAGGGAGAAAGAGACTGGAAATAGAAGTTGGATCTGGTAAACTATGGTGGTGGCTGCCACAGGAGGTAGAGCGAAAATAAAGCAATGGAGATTTTTCCACAGGCATCTGAAAGACAATAACTCTTGCCCTTATAGCTTATAATTTTATGTCTCTTGGGAGGGCAGCTACTAATGTGTGTATGATGGAAAAACTGACTAATAACATTTATTGTGACATAATCAGAGGCAGAATTAATTTTTATCCTATGTGTCATGGATGGCTCTGAGCTGTACTTCTTCAGCTAGGATTAACCAACTACTTCCCCAAAGAACCTCAAAGACTCAAAAATCACTTGTTACTCCATATATCTTAGCAGATTCTAGGAACCAAGATGTGAGTGTTGCCAACTGTTGAGAATTTACAATGTTTAGGACACAGCTCTAAAAGCTTCATAAGTATTTAACTTTTTAAATCCTCAGAATCAGCCTATGAGGTATGTATTATGGTTAAGGATGAATAAACACAGGTACAGAGTGGTTAAGTAACCTGCCCAAAGTCACTGGTAAGTGGTGAAGTCAGGGTCTGAACCTAGTGTATCAGACAGAAAAACCCCAGATTAATGGAATGAAAGAAAGAAAAAAAGTGCATAATAGAGCTATTTTGCAAAAGACCACAGACAGTTACACAGAATTCCACATTCCAGACTTGCCCTTAAGCTTCAGAAAACTATAATGGCTATAAATGCCACAGAGTTAACTGAGACAGAAGAGCCTCAGAAGGCAACCAAGGAAGGGCTTTTGCATGTAGCAACCTGCTACAACACAGCTGATTACTGGGCTGATACCTGTGGTGCAAATGCAAACATGGACATCTGAGAGGACACCTTTGTAGACAGACAGCATCAAGGATAAGACTCACCCACTCAACAACTTGGCATTTTGTTTGTCTCTTTAAGATGTCAATATAACAGAAATTGTGGGAAGAGAGAATATTAAAATAACTGAGATAAAGTTTTTGATGCTAAAGTGACATGGGGATTTAAAAGAAAATTAAGTTTATTTACAAAAACAAGGAAGAATTTATTATCTCTTACACACTCATATTTGGGAACTGAGCTTAATATTGGCCGAAAAGGTATGTACATATATGTATTTTGTACTAAGAGAAAAATCCATAGCTTTTATTTTATTCTTAAGAGTATGTGAGTATCTCAAACGTTAAGATGCTCAACCATGAATTTTTCAAGCCATAGGTATTTAAAGGTATCAATCATTTGGGAGAAGGGCAAATAAACAATGGTCCAACTGTAATAGTGATCTTAGATTTTTGGCCTAGATGAAGGGGAGATGAGAGGGTGAGATCTTAAAGGTAAGGCAGGATATTTTTTGTCTTAAAGAAAGGAAATCAAGAGAATGTGAGAAGTTGGAAAAAGAGTGAGAGAATGTTAGGAGTCATTTCATGGAGGAAAAAAAAAATGCTCTAGAGCAGTGCTGTGTTGATCAGGAATATAATGAGAGCCACATAGTTCATTTTAAATTTTCAAGTAGACACGTTAAAAAATGAACAGTTAAAATTAATTTTGATAGTAATTTTATTTAACACAATACATCCAAAATATTACCACTCAAACATGTAAGATATATATAAATATTAGTAAATATTTTATGTTCTGTTTAATAATATTAAGTCTTTGAAATCTGGGATGTATTTTGCAATTACACCACATCTCAAATTGGGTACTGAATTTCATTGGTACACTTGATCTATATTTAGGTTTCATATAATTTACAGTTGAAATAGTAAGTATCCATACCCAAGTCGTTGCAATTGAACTTAAATGCTTTGTAATAACTGAATAGAGCATTAGTTTTCACATTTGTAATGAAATTAATGAAAATTAAATAAATCTAAAAATTTGGTTATTCAGTGGCTCCAGCCAAATTTCAATTTCTCAATAGCCATGTACGGTCAGTGGAAGCTTCATTGAAAAAAGCACAGCTGTAGAAAATTTCTGCTATTGCACAGTGGCTCCTAGTCACTCACTAAATAGCATTTGTCACATTATCTTATTAGCTTATTTCTGATCTTTGGTTCATGTTTTCCTCTATGTGTTTGGCAACATTCACAATACCACTGCCCCCAAGTTTTGTCTCTTTTTATTTTCAGTTATGAAAATATTTAATTTTCCTGGTTAGGTAGAATTGTTTTAAAAACAGGATTAATTTTAAAGTGCCTTCCTCTTTCAAAACACAAAAAACCTGTACTATGAATGAATAAACTGAAACTAATGGGAGATCATGTAATTTATAGGGGTTTAGATAAACAGAACAGAAAATGGTGTGACTATTTTTACTTACACATTTTTCCATTTGATGTAATCTTATTTTGAATATTTTGTGTAACAAATCCTTTTTTTTTTTTGATCAGTAAGGCGATCGCAACCCTTCGCACGGTGTGGTCTGCACCATGCTCAGCCAGTGAGCGCACCGGCCATCCCCATATAGGATCCAAACCCGCGGGCTCGGTGTTACCAGCGCTGTACTCTCCTGAATGAGCCATGGGGCCCGACCATAACAAATCCATTTTTGTAATTAATTTTCAGTACATAAAAGAACACAAATATTTTTTTATTTATATGGTATCCTTTGATATTGAGTCTTTGTTGCAGATTCACTTATTTTTGCTCTCTAATTTTAAGCTGGTGGAGGAAAGGTGTTATTACATAGTGTGTTAAGCAGCATATAGGTATAAAATAATTGTTAATTAATTTCAGTGGTAATTAGTAACTGTTGACGATTCCTCCTTATATTCCTAGTTCATAGCATAATGTTTGACACATAATCCACATTCAACAAATGTTTGCTGACTGTAATTACACTAGTGCAATCAATAACATTTGGAAAAAATTTCCAACAAATAATAATGACCTAGAAATTGATGTTTCTCTGCTAAAGCTTTGTGGCAATTTCACCATTGGAATTAAAGACTCAAAAGTTGTCAAAATCATTTAAGTATGTTATTTGGCTTAAGCTGTATATAAAAGCACACTTTAAAAAATTATGATTATTTTATGTCACCTGTTTTTATAAAACCAGCAAGTTCATAACTGATCAGTAAGAAAATCAGAGGTGTACTGACAAAATTTCCTTCCACGTTTCAATGATTTTAAATCAATGTTACAAATGTTTGTGAAGAGCATACTGAAATTCATTGAAATAAGCACATGATTAACAATAGCAACAAAAGGTTTGCCATATTAAATGCATTCCAAAATGAGACACTCTAGTCTTTGTTTTTAACAAGCACTTTATTCAAGATTGTGTTCCATTTGTTCTCCATTTAAGAATTTTGTTTAATTTTTGGACTTCTATGACTGTTTGATCAATTTCACTTAATTTTATTTAGTGTCTATTTGAAAAGAGCAAAAATTATATAATTTCTTTGAACAGAAAGGAAGCTTCTCTAGTTTTTTACTTTCCTCCTTTGCATGAGTTGGGGTTTTCCACAGAAACAGAACCAAAAGGATATAGATAAATGTGTAGGTAGGTAGGTAGATAGATATAAAGATTATAGAATTGGCTCAGACAATTACGGAAGATGAGAAATCCCACAGTATACTGTCCGTAAGCTGGAGAACCAGTAATGTCAGTGATATAATTCAGTCCCCATCTGAAGGAACAGTAATGTCAGTGATATAATTCAGTCCTAGTCCGAAGGCTTACAAACTAGGAACACAGATGTCTGAGAGCAAGAGAAGGTGGTTGTTCCAGCTTAAACAGAGTGAATTGGCCCCTCCTCTGCCTTTTTTTTCTATTAGGGCCCTCAGTGAATTGCATGTTGCCCACCCACATTGGTAGGGCAGATCTTCTTACTCAGTCTACCAATTCAAATGCTTATCTCTTCCACAAACACACTCACCGACACACTCAGAAATAATGTTTTACTAGCTATCTGGGCATCTACTAATTCAGTCCATTTAACACATTAAATTAACCATCACACCTATCCATTTACCTCCCCTCACCCCAACTTTAGATTTAACCCAATAATAAATGAGTCAATCTTATATTTTAAGAGCTGTTCAATGAAAAATTTACTATTGTACTTGATAAGATTTTCTGATTTTTAAAGGTTTAAAGCAAGATTTTTGAGACAAGGGCTAGACTTACAAACAAAAGACACAGTTCTGGACTGACTTTGGCCTTTGCTGCCTGTAGGGTCACATAATGTCACAATATGAGGTAAATAATACTGCTATGACTTTCTCACAAGATTGCTGTGCATATCATTTGCAAATTCTTCATTATTAAGATTTTATTATTATTTAATAACTGTGAGGAAAATAGAATAATTTAGTCAGGCCACCTCACCTTGGATCTGGTTGGGGGTGGTGCAACACATTCCTTGTAAACAAGTTGTGTGTGGATGGAGTTAGTGTGCATGTGCGCCAATGTATCTGTTTAGTTTTGTTGCTATTCTTGTGTTCTTCAGAGTTTGTGAGCAGAGCTCACATCTAAAAATAGAGCATGTTTACTCTGCTGGCAGCTGCTCAGTTTTTCTTTGGACTTTGCCTGTAGCAGTTGAGTTTCTGAGTTCCTTTTTGGACTGCTTAGCTCTTAGATGTGTGTGTGCTGAATAAAGACTACTCTTTCTTCAACTGAGGCTCGAAGGACCTTTTTTTTTTTTCCAGTTACCTAGCTCGTAGAACTGTGTGTGAAGGGTTTGTGACTAAGTCTGGACAAAGGGCTTGAAGGGTCTGTGAGCTCTGGACCCAGCCCTAGCTCTACAACAACATTTCCAAATTTTAAAAAAGATTGCATTATAATCTTTTATATATATGAGATTTTTAAATTCTCAACGAAAATCTAGGTATAAACCATTCTAATGACTCACATTTATTAGACAAGATAAGTTTGGATTTAAGAATGTAACTTTATTGTTCTTTAAATAAGCCTACTAATAACAGTATCTGAGGAAACTGAATGAGTAAAAGCTTTTCAATTCACAGTTAAGTGTAAAAGTGGAAGCTGGTTTACTTCCTGTTATGTTTGAGAGGCTTATGTTTTTGTTAGGAAAATTTCAACAGAGTCATTGTTTTAATTATTTGTATTTGAGCAATAGTAGCTAATAAAGCAATCCAGATTGTTACCTAGCTCAGTAGGAGAGAAAATAATAGGGTCTCTTCACATCTTGCGCCTAGAAATCATATCCTCAGTTACTTTGTTTCTTCCTCTTTTATTGTGGTGTAAAGAGTAGAAAGAAAGCTCCCCTCTGCAGGGGAAGTTTTACAGAGATGGTAACCTGGTTATACTGTCTTTCAGGAATCCTTGCAGAGATAGGAAAAGCACATTTTTCAGTTAACAACAACAACAACAAAAATATATATATATATATATATGGTAATAAAGTGTGAATTTGGATTATCTTTGAAAGAATCAGATGGTGAGAGAATGCATGTGGCTGACTCAGGTGGCTAAGATGGCACCTTCTGGTTGTGTGATGCTTCAGACAGACTCCTTTGTACGGTCAGCAGGGAAAAAGTGTGATGCTTCAGAGAGAGTCCTTTGTACAGTTGACCTTTTATATTTTAAACAACAACAATACAATCTTCCTTTATCAATGGCATATTATGAAATGCTAAGCTCATTAGGGGAAAATATTCGAGCAGAATAGCATCCTTTTTCTTTTCCCTTATATATAGCTTTTGATTATTAGAAAGTAGAAAGAGGACCATGTGCTTTTGAACCACAGGGTAGGGAGGGACAGGAGAAAGAGTATTTTGAGATGGTATGATACAATATTCTATTAGGAAAAGGGTCAGTGTGCAAAGGTAAATTTTCCATTTCCAAACATTAAAGATTTATTTTCACAAATAATTCATCTGGTAGGGAATTTTTAAGCAAGGCTCAACAACAGAGAAAGCTCTTTATCTTTTTTTTTTTAAGTGTGTGAATTTTTCTGAGTGTAAAAATATAACACTTCCCAAGATATATGATTTCAAAAGCTTCTCTTAGTTATTTTTCAGTCTCCCCTGTAGAGTGTTATTTGCTTGTACTGAATCAGTGCAATAACCAGGGATTCAATATGTCTATCTTTCCAAATTTGGGATCTTAGCATTTTCATTTTGTTCTAGAAATAGTTTACTTTAGAACTTTCTTGATGTTTTTTTCTGATATTTTGTGCACTGCTTCCATTGTCAACCAAGTTTGTCACTATCAGTCAACCATAAAGACAACAAAATAATGGGGTTTAGAAAAATTTTTTTAAAAATGCCTCAGGAGAAGTTGGATTTTAAAACAACTAAATGTATTTTAGAAAGAGTAATTTATATGAATGGGTAGAGCAGAAACAAACAAACAAACAAAACCAAACCAATCAATGAAATGTGTATGTTCCTTTATTTAAAGGTATACAATAATATAGCAATATTTAAAAGTTTATTTGTCCATACTAGAATATATAGTGACATTTGAGGAAAACCAAATACAATAATGTGAATGTATAGTATATGTTTATATTTGGAAGGAAATCTATGAAACTGTTTTTTTGGTCATCTTAATTCAAGAAATTATTTACTGCATATTCACTCAGAGTTTGGGGTTTATTTGTTTTACTGATGGGCTTCCGATGTGACTAAACAGTTGTTAATGTTCTGTAATTCTAAGAAGTCTTTAGCTTTCCTGATTAGTTGGGTAGTAGGACCTTTTGGCTAGAACTGAAGTCAGCAGTTCACATAGAGACGAAGGGTAGAAACAAATGTCTTCATCTCATTTGAACTAGAATTAGAGATGTCAGTCCTAGAGTTCAAATGATGTCTTTTCCATATTGACCACCCTCCCTCACCATCCTCATTCTCAAATATTTGAAAAAACCTTAAGAAAATCTTATGTGATCAGTCCCACCAATTCTTAGTAAGATGGGGATTCTCACGTCTTCTCGAGGCTGGGTTCTAAAGCCACTGTCTACTGTGCCAGGTCCGTAAGAAACTTGACACTGTTCAGTCTCAGTACCAGTTGAGCGTGTGCACTGCCTCACTGTCAATCAAATCAAAACAGCACCATTATTCTCACTGTTGGCCAAAGGGAAAAAAGCTTGTACTTTTCTTCGGAATTCTTTTCTCATGTTATTTTATCCAAGTGATCTTTGTGACCACCCTATATGGAATGGTTCCTCTTTTTCAAAGTACTTATAGCATCGTCTGTACTATCTTGCTTATTCGTTAATTGTTTTTTCAATCCCTCCTCCCAGGCCTCATTGTAAGTTTCTAGAGACCAGGAAGATTGTGTTTTTTGTTTACTGTTGTATCTCAGGCACTTTATAGTGACTCATGGTAGGAACTCAGAAAATATTTACTGAGTTGGTAATGAACTAATTTCCAGATTTCCTCTTATAAGTAGTATTTAAGTTAAGCTATATTTTGAGGATACATTTCTAGATCTTCATATAGATTTTCAATTTATTTTCCTAAGTTTCATTTGGATTTCAACTACTACCACCAATGATTAAGAACGTTTATTTTTCTGAACCTATCCTGGCAATAGATATAAAATTATTTTTAGTTATCCAATTTAATAATAAAAAAATGCTATCTAGTTACCTGTGTCTTAAATTTTCAAAACAACACAATGCAAGTATCTCATATAAAACAAAAACAAGAAGACATTCTTCCCTTTCTCCAAAGGAGTAATACCTAGTTTTTTCAACACAATTTACATCTTTAGGGAAGGTCTATTACTTTTCTTCTAATATTAAAATTTCATACTGATGTTGTTGAAATTTGGAACATTTGTTTCTTGCCATATTATTAAGTACTTAATATGAAAATTCTTTTTTGATAAGAACACATCAAAATGTCAAATAAAATAAAGTCTTTTAAATATGTAGCTGTGATCACAAAACTTTCAGAAAAAAACCCTAAGGATCAAAATTAAAAACACAAAGGAAATTTAGGCCACAATACTAAGTAAGCTCTAAAACCATGTTTGTACCAAGGGTATTTCACTACACCAGAAAGTTAGCGGCTTAGGTTTTAGGTTTTAAAAACTATGTAGGGGAAAAAGGCTCTATCTCTTAGTTCTCAGAACTGAGTATTTTGTCAGTGTGATATAGTACTATACATGGGGCACTGGTTCAAAGTGCATACCTTGTAATGAAGATAGCATCTTAAGCTCTCAAGGGAAGTCTTCCTTGCTTCTGAGGTTAGATTTTCACCAGGACATTTTACTTTTATATAAGGCCAGCTGATTTCGAATAGCGATTGTCTTAGGTCATTTGTTATGAAATATTCCATGATCATGGCTATAATATTTTTCCTTTAAGCCATTACCTTATGACCTCTTCTGTGAAGTGAGTCTCTGGGGCTGAGACAATGAGACACTAGAAACCATGACAGGCTGATGGAGTAAGAAAGAGCAAGAAATTAAAATTCAAATCTACAACTGACATCTACTCCCACTGTCTAAAATTCCTCTTAGCATTAACCAAAGTTTCAGATTGTATAAATTAATTGTTCTATTACATATTATCTGACTCCCTATTAGAATGTAAATTTCATGCATTTACCTTTTCCTTTCTTTTCACCACTGAATTCCCAGGTGTTAGAAGAAGTATATGGCAGATAGTAACTGATTTTAAAAAAATACGTATTTCTGCCACGAAGGAAGACATCTAGTACTGTATCACCAATCTGTTACCAGATAGCTAACCAGTTACAGAACCTCAGAGTAGTTCAGAGCTCCTGATCCAAATGTTCTCACATTCTGCTTCCAATCTAAGTGGGAAAGCCATACACCTCTTCCCCCCGGCCTCTTTGTCGCTAATATTCTACTTGCTTTCCTAAGTTCTTGATTAGTACGTTTCCCAGATCCTAGGATTCTAATCTCAGACATCCTTCTTCTGGGCAGAATGAACAACTCTGGAAGGATTTCTATTACCACTCCCTTGGATGGTTTCATAGGTAACCAGCCTATGTGTCACAGGACATTTCCCATGAGAGTATAGGTGGAGCATTAGCCAGAGTTGATAGAAAAGTTCTTAAAAATATTCTTAAATGTATAACACTTTATGGTCAACTTTTTTGTTTTTTTGTTTAAGAATTTTTTTCTCTATTACAATGTCTAAAAAATATTTACCTATATTTCCCACTAAGTATTTTAAAGTTAAAAAAACACATATTTAAATTCCTAATCCACATGGAGTTGATTTGTTGACTTTTTCCTTTTTGCAATTTAATAATTTTCCTTATAACATTTTTCAGCCCCATTTGATATGCCTCCTTTCCCACTGATGTGATATGTTACCTTTTTTTTTGTATATAAAAATTAAAAAATTCCATACATATGTAGGTGTCTTTCTGAGTTTTCTATTTTATTCTGTGTGTGTGTGTGTGTGTGTGTGTGTGTATCTCCTTATTTAATATTATTTAATATTACACTGTTTCAGTTGATGCTACTATGGTTTCACAATAAGTCCTTTTATCTGTTAGGGAAAGTCCCTATCCTTCAGAAATATCTTGGCTATACTTAGCCCTTATTCTTCCACAAATTTTTAAAATAACCTTATCAAATCCAACGAAAAATTCTATTAGGGTTTCAAATGGAACTTCATTGTATCTATAGATTAATTTGGAAACAACATATATTTATAATATTAAGTCCTCTTATCCATGAAATGGATGTAAAATTAAAATATAAAAATCTGTTACATTCCTCTACACTAACAGCAAACAACTAAATTTGTAATTAGAAGAAAGACACCACTTAAATAGAATTTAAAAATATCATGTATGGATTTTGTTTTCTAGGATGCTCTCTAAGAATACCTGGAAAATATATTTTCAGAGTTCTTGAGCCTTCAAAAGTGTTTACCTGTTACCTTTATAATTAAAAGATGTTGAACTAAATTCCAAATATTCTAAGATCAACTGTTTCTCCCTGAAGTCTTCTAAATATTGCTTAGCTGTGTGCCAGCATTAAATTTTGCTGTGGAGAATCTGTGACTAATCTGATTTTCTTTAGATGATTTGACCATTTTGCCCAGATGCCCAAATGATTATTTCCTTAACTTTGAAATCTTGTGATATTAGAATATGCATCATTGTTGAGAAACCTATTAATTTTTCTAGTCTTTTAACATACAGATCAAATCTTTGTTTGTTTCTGTAAAATTGCATATTATTTTAACTTTTATCATCTGTTTATAAAAGTACTGGTAATATGGATATATCAGTTTGAGAGGTATATGTTAAGTTATCTCACTATGATTGAAAGTAATGTTTTGTAAACCTTATTTTCATGAATGACAGTTTAATTCATATTACATTTTAGATTTATAATTTTTTCCTTCCATACTTTAAAAATATAATTTATTGTATAATCTGCCTACTGTATTAGTCTGTTTCTGTTGCTTATAACAAAATACCTGGAACTGGGTAATTTGTAAGAAAACAAAATTTATTGCTTCCAGTTTCAGAGGCTGAGAAGTCCAAAGGCCAGGGAACACATCTGGTGACTGTATTCTTGGTGGTAATTTTACAGCAATGCAGTGGTCTCACATGGTAGAAAATGGTGGAGGAGAGAGAGAGAGAGAGAGAGAGAGAGAGAGAGAGAGAGAGAGAGAGAGAGAGGAGGGAGGGAGGGAGGGAAGGAGGAGGGGGAGGGAGGGAGGGAGGGAGAGAGACTCCTCATGTGTTCTCCTTTTAAAGCCCTTAGAACCACACCCACAACCACTATTAAATCATAGACTTAATCACTTCTTACAGGCCCCACCTTTCAATTACCATAATAGGACTTCCCACTTTCAACAGTAACAGTTGGGATTAAGTTTTGTAGGGGTGGTACATTCAACCCAAGGTACCTACTATATTTTTAAAAATTAGAAGTTTTCTATAAATCTGATTGTTAATCCATTTTAGTCATTTTGTTTTCTTTTTGGTTTCTTTTAGAATTTATCATTTATCTTTGATGTTTTACAGTTTTGGTATGGTATAAGAAGCAATACACCCTTATAATATTGCTTAGGGTTTTTGTCAACCTGAGGACTCATGTCTCATTTCTATTTTTAAAAATTTTCACCATCAACTCTTCAAATATTTTCTGTACAACACGATCTCTATTATCTCCTTCTAGAGCTTCTCTTTGGTTCACTTTGGAAGTCATTATGTAGCAAGATACTCAGTTTTTATTTCCACTAAATGTATTTTAATTTCTAAAATTAGTTCTTGGTTCTTTCTTATGTTTAGCTTGATTTTTATTAAAATTTCTGTTCTTCATTTATGTACCGTTTTCTTTTTTATCCTTTGAGGATTTATGATAGCATTTATGTTAACATTGTTTTAGATCTCTCTATTATTTTTAATCTAATGATTTTTATTCATTTCTTTCACTTGTTTTTTAAGCAGAATTTTCTGTGTGCTTTGATATTCTTATTTTCGGGACAGTTTTCATGGGAATTTTCTTCTATATCAACTCTGGGCTTTGAGGGCTCTTTTTAAAATAGTTTAATAGATGTGTTTCAGGCTCTTCAGGCTGCAGAATTGCAAACCAAGACTTCTCCTGCACCTGTTTTGCAAGTAGTTAGCATAATTTCTGGCTCTGCATTGGTTTAGAAGACACAACCTTGGCCCAGACTACCAAGGGTGGCCCTGCATCACCTTATCTATGGAGGTGGTTTCCAGCTTGCATCTTGGTGGGTCCATTGAAGGCTTTGCTCAGCAAGCCGTTTCAAATCTAGGGCCATAAGTGGAGCGAGTGGCTTTAAGCTCTGTTTTCGCTCAAACATTGAGACTGCCCTCTCAGAATCCCCATTTATTTCTAGTTTTCAGTGGGAACGAGACATTTCTGTTTCTGATTTCTCTTTTATATTTTGTTAGGTGCAAAGGTGAACATTTAAGAACATACTTAACCTATCATTTTCTCAGGTAAATCCATAATAAACTTCTATTTCTAAAATCAAATAGTTTACATATAAAATATTCACCCAGTTTAATTTTGCAGTTCAATACTTTTTGAAAAATGCATACACATATGTGATTGACAGAGCAACCAAGAAATATGACATTTCTATCATTCTTTTCTTCTGAAATCTAATCTGCTCTTAACTTCAACTAGTAATTTGTTCTCCCATATACTGAGATTTAAAAAAATTTTTTCATTTATTTTTTCATATTTATTTTTCCATCTTGTGTATTTTTCATTTATGTCTTTAATGCAGTCATATTTCCTTTAAATAGGTGAACATTTTTGTAATGGCTATATTAACACCAGAAGCTTTTATTTCCATCATCTCTGCCATTTCTGGGTCTGTTGTTGATCTATTTTTTCCTCATTATGGATCACTTTTCCTGGTTCTAGTAATATTTGATTGAGTGCTGACTGTTGTGTATATTTCACTGCTGAGTGTCTTAGGTTTTTATTGTCTACTTTTTGTTTTGACCAGCAGTTGAGTTACATTCAAGGCTTGTTTATAAAGTTTAGTTGAAGTGGGTTTAGAGTGGCCTTTAATATACTGCAAGCTTTGTCATTTTTTGGTTATCTACTGAAAACCTTATTCATTCACCATGGTCTCTCTATTGTCACTGGTTATAATTCTAATATCTCCTAGCCCTGTCTGAGCTCTGGGAATGGTTTAGATGATAGGTGCTTTGTAATTCTTTGCTCAGTTTCATGGTATTTAACCAACAGACACAAAAGGCCATATGCACATTTCTGGAGCTCTATTGCTCCATAGCTCTCTTACAGAACTCTGCCCCAGCTGTGTCTCCTAAACTCAACAAGAATGCTGAAACCCTGGGATCTGCCTGAGTTCTCTCTCACTTGGCCATGGTCTCAGAAGTGCTCCCAGGCACAGAGCAATTGCAATCATGGGGTTCCCTCCTTCTTTTCTCTTCTCTCAGAAATCTTCATGTCATTGTTCAATGTCTGAAAACATTTGCTTCATGTAGTTTTTCCTAGTTTCTTGAGTTAGTAAGGCAAAATGACAAGTCTGATGCCTGTTACCCTGTCATGTTAGAGGTGGAAGTCTCTCATACTTAAATTTCACAATGTGTTATTTCAAATTCTCAACTACTAAAGTCATGTCATAAAAAAATCCTCCCAAGTTGATACTTTTTCTAACACTGTTCTCAACCTCAACTTCTTTTTACCTTTGAATGTGATAACCGCTGAAATAATCAAATAGCCGTATACCTTTATGTGGGATAACTAAGTTAAATTTTCTTATGCCAATGTGGTGGGCTAAACTTGTTTGTGTTGTACTTAAAATTACTGTACTCATAGAATAGATGATAATTAGGTAATTCAGATGAAATCAAGGATTCTCTTAGTAGCATTCTTCACAATTTACTGTTAATAAGCTCATGTACCAATTAATCTCTTGGGACATAGGTACAATAAAATAAAATTTTCAGTAATAGCTAAGTGGCTAACCTTCTCATAAAGCCTGACAGTTTTATCTGAGTAGTATTCACTCAGAAAATGAGCATTATTTATAAGTTAAAGAAATCTTTATTATTTTGGATATATTTTTTTAACTCTTGGCTATGGGGGTGGATCTATAGAGACAGGTAAAAGTAACAGCTATTCACTTGGCTACTGTGTTTAGTACAAGGAGATGATTATAAAACCCAAACAGAGATAGCCAATTTTTTTGTTGAATAAATAATGACATACATAAATGCAAATTCAGATGTTTTTTAATAGGACTACTGTACAGATGATATAAGAATGAAATATCCTCTTTCTACTGAGATTGCTGAACTGGAACTATAATGGCCACATTTCTCTAGCAGTTGGAGAAAATGAGTCCAGTTTATAAAGAGAAACTGAGAGAAGAGAAGACATACCTTGTGATTCTCTGAGCGATGTCGGTTTTTTATTGTTCCAGTTACATTGACCAGCAAATTTCCTTTTACTTCAACTGGATTGATTCAGTTTTCTATTTTTCAAGCAAAAAGGTCCTGGGGATTGCATTATTCAAATAGAAATGCAAAAAGTATTTCATGTGTTTTGTCTCTATGACCACAAAGTTGTTTTACCTAAATCAATGTCAGTATTTTAACAGTAAGAGTGATTCCCCTTCTTCCCTGTCATACATTCATTTATTTCCAATAACATGATTGTCCTGTACTGTCTCAGCACATAGATGCAATGCATGTGTGGTATGACATTTTATCTTCAAATATATTGTGTTCCTATATTCTTTTCATATCTTGTTGTCCCGTTTACTCTGTAAGATGGTTCCTATCTTCTACTTTTTTTTTTTTTGTATTTTTCCATAGTGTTTTGCACAGTGTAAGCTCATCAGTTGTTATTTGGTGGTGAGTGGTTTCTGGTAAATGATATTCTACTTCATTTGAACTTAGTTTATATTTAAGCATTGAAACAAAGATTGTTTTGCAATGTTCCATTTTCTTTCCATGCCTTACTGTATTTATATTTTTCTCCTAAAATACTGCCAATTTAAGCTTTTGTCTCCTAATTGATATCTGGACCAATTTTAATTCATTAGCAAATAAATCTTTTTTTGTAGAAAAATATAAAGAATAAGTCTTTCCCTATAATAAGTAGACTACTCATATATCAGAGATCATACTCCAAATATAACTGCGTGTATTTATTTTCCAATCTATAGACAGATAGCATGTAAAAATCTGTGTCTACTCCAGATGACTATAATTATAATTTTCATCAAAATCATAATGCTATAGTAATAATCAATGTTTCAGGATGCAAAGTATGTGCCATGCACTATACTGGGTTAGTTGCAAGTGAAATCTCAAATCTTATCACAGAACAGTTAATATAGTCCCATCTTCTAGAAGAAAAATAATTCTCAAAGATATTAGGTGATTTGGATTCTAAAGTAATGATTTGGATTGAGAAATAGTTTTAAAATCTGCCTATGATACATACTAGGTGTATGGCCTTAGATAATTTATTTAACCTCTATAGGTAAACATCAATTTTCTGTAAAGTGAGAATTAAAAACAGTTCTAGTCTCTGAAGTCTGTCACAAAGATTCAGTAAGTTGTTGTGTATACAATATCTAACATAGTATATAGTACAAAGAAGTAGACATTTTTGTTTTTTGTTGCTATTATTTTTATTACTGCTGCCAAATATAAAGTCTAGTCCACTTAAATCTTGGTAACTCCAAAACAAGTACTTCTTGAACCATATCACATATCCTGAGTTATGTTCCTAATAATAACTTTGTCTGCATAGTGGTGGGCATTTTTAATGTACATCGATAATACTTTCCTTTGAGTTGACCAGAGTTACACGGCATGATAAACAACTTTGGCTGCATCTCCTAAATCACACTTGTCTTGTGAAAAAACATCCTACTACCTACTCTGGTGGGCTAGCTCTAACCCTGTCTGCTATGTGGCACATTTATGCACATGAACAGATGAGCAAGCTTGAGAGATGGCACCTTGATTACTTATGAACTTCTAGTTTTTTTTATTTGGAAACTTTTATATCTAAGAAACACTTCTTATTTTAGAATGCTAATATTCCACTATCATTTTTTATAATTTCTTTTTATATTTTGGGCTTATGTTATTTTGACTGTCTCTCCCCTCTCCCACCGTCATCCAATGGCCCCAAGGACACATGGCTGATAAAGAGCAAAGGTGGGATTTCAGAGACATCCCTCTCAGAAGTCCACATTAAGAAAATGAGGGTGAAACTAGCAAAAAGAACATGAAAAATATAGTCTAAAAAAAAAAAAAAATATATATATATATATAAAAGAAACAAGTTTCTCAGCTATAGTTATGACCAAGAATGAAAAATGAAGGAGTTTTAAATAAAATGTATTATGAAGGAGTTTTAAATAAAATGTATTTCTTTCCTGGGGTTTAGGCTTGTTTGTGTAATTAACAAATCACAATTTAAATTGGTTATACTGTACTCACTTCCAACTATCTACCTTATATTCTATTTTCTTTCCCAATATACTGCTTCTCCATATTATTCTTCTGTTTAATGCCAATCACAGTATAAATAGTCACTCAAACCAGAAACGGAAGATTCTACACTCTGCTCCCCAGGTTCTTTCCCTGCATTACTTCTTTTTAGCACTGTGCACCCTATTACTCCTTACACATTCCTTTCTTTAGCTTGTCTTTACTTCTTGCCTAGATCATTGCAATTGCCTTAAAATTGCTCTATATGTTTTGTTGTTGTCATTCTCATCCTGTCTCTAACCCATTCTTCATAAAGAGTATGATTTATCATCTACCATCCTTCGTGGTTTGTAATAGACAATAAAGTTCAAAATATTAAGTATGATATCCATGCTTCTTCCTGGTCTGTGTTCTCTCTCACACCTGCATCATGTCTATTGGTTTTAATACTGAAATTCTAATAGGTGTCTTCTTTGCTGATCCCTCTGCCTAAGATATGTTTTTATTCTAGTTCCCCAAAGATCCTTATTCTTCGAGGCTCCTTTCTACTGAGTCTGCTTTCTAAAGTGGAGATGACTGTGGTTTCCCTTTTACCACTAGTCAGTTTGAGAAATCCTAAGCAATTGTGACTGAGGCTTAAGCATTTGAGTATGATGAAGTTGCAGTCACCTATTTCTGTATAACAAACCACACCAAACCTTGGGTGGCTTAAAACAGCAATTATTTATTTTGATTAATTATCTTCATTTATTTTTTAGATAATTTATTATACATACATGTGGGGTACAATGTTGATTTTCAATAGTTGTGTGCAATGCATGGTGGTTAGATCAGAATAGTTAGCTTATTCATCATTAGAGTACACAATCATTTTTTATGTCCATTAACCAATTCCTCATTAGAATTATCTTCAATTTGGGCTGGGCTTAGAGCAGTTTTCCTTTGCTTTCTTGGTGGTTCCTCTTCACATGGCTTTTCCACAGCCTTCTTCAGTGTCCCCACTACATGGTAGGAGAATATATTAGTCCATTTCTGCTGCTTAAACAGAATAGCTGAAACTGGGTGTTATGGGAAAGGTGTCCCACAATGTTCATGACTGGAACTTAATCTCCACTCTGACAGTGTTAAGAAGGTGTTAAGAGGGAAATTCTATCATGGTCATTGAAAGATTGGGGCCTTGAAGAGGCGATTAGATTATGAGGACCATGCCTTAGTGAGTGAATTAATCCATTGATGGTTTAGTAGTGGTCATAAGGGTGACTATGATGGCTTTATAAAGAGAGCATGTGAGGAGTTCTCTCTCTCTCTGCTCCTGCTATATTCGCTGTGCAATACCCTGCATTGCTGTAGAGTCACCACTAGGAAAAGACCCTCACGGGATGTGTTTCCTAGACTTTGAACTTCCCAGCCTCTGGAATTGTAAGAAATACATTCTATTTCTTTATAAATTACCCAGTTTCAGGTATTCTGTTATAAGCAACAGAGATGGACTAATACACTGGCTAATTTATAAAGAAATACAATTTATTTTTTTACAGTTCAATGGCTGGAAAGTCCACAGTCCAGGGGGTGCATCTGGCAAGGGTCTTCTTGGTGTTGGGTCATCTACAGTGATACAGGGTGTCACAGGGTGAATAGCTGAGCAAGAGAGAGCTAACCTCCATTGTTCTCCTTTTAAAGCCATCAGAATCGTTCCCATTACCACCCTTGAAGCCATCAATGGATTAATTCAGTCACATGGACATGGTTCTTAGGATCCATTCACCTCTTAAAGCCCCCACTTTTAAATACCATAAGAGGACTTTCCACCCTCTTAACACTATTATGATGGAGGTCCACTTTCCATTACATGAACCTTTGGGAGACACATTTAACCCATAGCACAGAATTCTAATAACTATAGCTCGAAGAGAAGGAAGGACAAGTCATATCAACGCTTTATGATCTAGCCTCAAAAGTCACATAGCATCAGTTTTGCCACAGTCACAAGCCTACCCAGATTCAAGCGCAGAAAACTTAGGTCTTACTATCTGAGAGAAGTTTTTAAGACATTGTAAATTGGCATTGTTGCAGCCAGTTTGGGCATTGTTGCCACAGGTGGTTAAAATTCTTATAGTCTAGTTTATAAATGCAAATAAATATTTTCCACATGTATCAAAATATCTAATGGAAAAATGAAATTATGAAATTATTTTTTAATTGTTATTAGCTATCCACACAGTTCCAGTTTTAATGAGAACTTTTTATAAAGCTCAAACAGAGAGAATGAAACATCTGTTCACTTATCTTTCTGCATATGTTTAATTCTTTTATTAATTTTATACATTTAAAGGGAGTTATTTTATTTTGCATTTTATGCATGCTTTTATATGTGGACTATTTGAAAAATATATTAGAAACTTTATGGCACTTATGATATTGTCAGTGGAAACAATGTCTTATTTTACCCCTGTACAAAAGATGGCACTGGTGAAAGTTGTGGTGGAGAGGGGTAGAGACAGGAAATGGGGAAATGTAGGTTAGAGGATATAAAGCAGCTGATTGTAGGATGAACAGGTCTAGAGATCTAATGTACAATATGATAACTAAAGTAAGTAAAATAGAATGGAATTAGGTATTTTCGTTAAATAAGTAGATTTTAGGTGCTCTTGCCACAAAACAATAACTATGTGAGATGACAGATATGTTAATCTACTACTTTACCCTAGTAAACCTTTTACTATCTGTACGTACCACATAGCATCATGTTGTAAACCTCAAATGTGCACAGTAAAATTTAAAGAAAAAAAAGGATTTTTTAAAAGCAATGCATTGTTATTATATATTTCTTGGCTTTTGTCATTCCAGTTGTAGCGGCTGTGTTAATGGTTTATGCAGAGTTTGAAAACAGAACAGATGTTGATATTAACCTGATAAAATGATAATGACTTGGAGGAATTCCCTAATTTTGATACTGAGAGATATTGTTGTGAATAAAAAATTAGTTATTTTATTTTCCAGTGATAACTCATAATAGAAAATTATTGAAAGAAATAGCCACCCTCAAATGAGAATATAAGATTTTCTTTTCTTTCCTTTTTAAAATTGCTTTTTTCCTATTTTTCCTTTATTCCTTTCTCTTTTTATTCCTCCCTTTGTCCCTTCCCCCTAACCCTTTCCTCTATTCTTTCCTTCTTTATTATTTCTTTTCTTCTATAATTTTCATTTTGCTTAGGAAATACAGCAATGAGAGGAACACCGATAAGGAAAGCCTTGATTCATAACCTTTTTGTGAATCAACTCTGCCTTATCACAGCAGAATGTTTTACTGAGTAAAAGAAGGTACAACTATCTACAAGTGTGTGGATGCAATAGGAAGTTCACTTGGATAGCTTTGAGGAGCAAACCATGTAACTAACCTACATGGGCCTCTTAATTAAAAATTATGTATACTTATGTGTGCCTTTTTCCCTCAAAGCAAGGGGAGTGAGAAGAGAGTGCTGAAGTAAAATTCAACTTCGCTTCATTTTAAATGAAGATAATGTGTAAATTGAGAAGAAAACATAATCACGCACTTTAGGGAAAAGAGTTAACCATCTGTTCACTTACCTTTCTACATATGTTCAATCCTTTTATTAATTTTGTATGTTGAAAGGCAGTTATTTTATTTTTCATTTTATGTGTGTTTTTAATACGTGGACTATTTGAGTAACATATTTGAAACTTTATGGCATTAAGGATATTGTCAATGGAAACTATGTCTGATTTTATCCCTGTACAAAAGATGACAAAAACAGCTGCACAGCTCAAAGTTTGTAGGCAAATTATGTATTTAGCGTGTTCTCCTTCAGATACCAATTACATATGCATAGTATGTGTAATTTCATTTACACATATGCTGGAAATCTTATACCAACTCTGATGTCTGAGCCAACAGCAACGAGTTTTACTGGTCTGGACCATTCTGGGTATTCATGAAAATAAAAATGGAATGGACCAACTCTGAGCACATACACACGCTATGCAGGTTTATTACCAGAGCCACAATGCATGCTGTCGGGAGGTGCACAGGGTGTCAGTTACTGTCTCCAAGAGAATTGTCCGAGTAGAGTTCTCTGGGTCTGAGAAGGAGTTAAATGTCATTTATAGCATGTTGACTAGACATATGAATCTGTTCTCCATTCCCTCCTTTTCTCTAGATGTTTAACATCTTTCTTTATATTTTTGGTTAAAGATGGTTATTTTATGTTTTTTTAATGTGTATTTTGGTGTTTGCATGTGTTTTAACTTTGTATTATGTCTAGACTCTAACAATATATGGGTTATTTGAAAAATAAATATTTAAAATATTGTTATGATTGTTATCATTTCTGCATGTGTAATGATTCCTATTTTTATGAAAAATGAATATGAGTGCATGGGTTGTAAGAAATTAAATTGTAGTGATATTAAAACCTACAGTAATTATTTTTTCAGATACTATAAAATTGAATTCCATCCCGCCATGAGGGATCATATATTCGTTATAGTAATTAGTGCATAGTGATATATTTCTACTTTTGACATGTGGTTTTATAAGTATTTTATGTATCGTCACTTGTAAGAGCAATAGCTTCTTAGTCTTTTAAGCCATTATGGAATCAGTTCATTAGATATACAATAAATACTTTTGTAGTCCTAATGTATGTGAGACTTTGGGCTATTTTTGTCTGTGGTATAAAAGGGCAGGTACCTGGGCCCTTTCTATGTGGACAGGTGTTGGAATAACCTGATGAAAATTTACGGTTGCTTCAGTAGTGTTTTATTGGTTTTAGGAGTTTACTAAATTGGAGTTGGAACTAGTTTATACACCTTTCTTTAACCTCTCTCTTAAGTGCACATCCTGTATGTACCTTGTACGTTCTTCAGTCCGTTCCATTCAATGCATAATGGAGTCAGGAGACAGACGCAGCACAAATCTGGGTCTTCTGTCCTGTTCTGGCTTAGTCTCAACACCTAGTGGTGAAGATTAGAGGAAAACCTTCATTTTCTTCATCTCATCTTCCCACGTTGGAGGGACACTAGCTAGAATAACACTTGTGGCTTAGCGTTCTATCTCCACTCCTCCTTAATGAAGGAAGAATGACCTAGCTTATTAGAGAATCTGGAGGAAGAAAGGGTGTGCACAGCTTAGTTCTCCTGGGCCTCACTGTTCTAAGTCAGAGTGCACAGAGAGGGCACATGCTGTTCTGTGCTCGTCCACGTGGGCAGCCTCAGAAATGTTCAGATGTATCTATGGAAATTGTGTATTCATGGATAGAATCTGATGTTCTGAAGTAAAACCTTGTGAGGGCTTAGTAATCATGTGTTTAGTCATAATGTTATTCACAAGTAAATATGTATTAAATGATGCTTTGCATTAAGTACAGTAAAGATTTAATAAGACAATTCACTGTTAATAAAATACACAAAAATAGGGGGAGGTAGGGTAACTGATAAATAAAACCCAAATAATGGGAAAAAAATAAGAACCATTGTTTTTCCCCTAGTCAGAGCACAATTTTTTTTTAGTGTCTTTCCATTCATGTAATAACTAACACTGTTCATTAAATTTCTAATATCATAGAAAAATTTGATTTTCCCATGAATTGAATGATTATTATTTTCCACATTTTACATTATAGAATGAAATTTAAATGCTTGTAATCTAATTACACTCTAGTAGGGAATACAGAGTGGAGATAATTAAGCCATCCACCTGTGAAGGAGGGCTTGGGAAAGAAGCCTCCAAACAGACTGTTTATATATGTAATTACACTCCAAATTTTGCCATAAGCCCAATCATTAATCAATTTATTTTATTATTTTACCTTTAGTTTACTTTTGCTTTCAGAACTTAAGGCTTTATATGACATAGCATATCTAACATACTGTAACATACTGTTTAACTACTGGGGGACAACACAAAACCATGTCAAACCATGTCAGCCCACCCTTCATCCTGTTTCCTGACATGAAATATCCCCCAGAGCCCTTGTTACTTCATATCCATAAGTTTCCAGCCTCAGGGACATTTGATGAGTACACATTAACTTGTTTGCCTACTTATATATATCTTTTTTGATACAAATCCCTTTTCTCTTTGGCCCATCCCTAAGAACTAAGTTGCTTCTTAGTTCTAATAAACAACTGTGTACACAGTTATTAACTATTTGTGATTTGGCAAGGATATTATATTAAGTCTATATAAATGATATTATATAGTCTATATAATGTAAGATATAGTCTACTGAAATTAATTTACAGATCAGATCTTCTACCAATGAATTGTAAAGCATTGAATCCAGCATGTTCTGTGGATGTGTGTGTGTGTGTGTGTGTGTGTGTGTGTGTGTGTGTGTATGTACATGTGCACATGTTGAATATTTGGAGCTTTTGAGTTTTCAAAATCCTTCATACTGTCATGTTGATAATTGTTAGGCTGAGTGGCTGTGTAAAATTTACTCTAAGAAATGGAAAAAACTATTCAGACATTTATATGGAACAATAAAAGACCACGAATAGCCAAAGCAATGCTCAGCAAAAAAAATAAAGCTGGAGGCATAACACTACCTGACTTTAAGCTATACTACAAAGCTATAATAACCAAAACAGTATGGTACTGGCATAAAAACAGACACACTGACCAATGGAATAGAATAGAGAATCCAGAAATCAACCCACACACTTACTGCCATCTGATCTTTGACAAAGGCACCAAGCCTATTCACTGGGGAAGGGACTGCCTCTTCAGCAAGTGGTGTTGGGATAACTGGATATCCATATGCAGGAGAATGAAACTAGATCCATACCTCTCACCGTATACTAAAATCAACTCAAAATGGATTAAGGATTTAAATATACACCCTGAGACAATAAAACTTCTTAAAGAAAACATAGGGGAAACACTTCAGGAAATAGGACTGGGCACAGACTTCATGAATACGACCCCAAAAGCACGGGCAACCAAAGGAAAAATAAACAAATGGGATTATATCAAACTAAAAAGCTTCTGCACAGCAAAAGAAACAATTAAAAGAGTTAAAAGACAACCAACAGAGTGGGAGAAAATATTTGCAAAATATACATCTGACAAAGGATTAATATCCAGAATATATAAGGAACTCAAACAACTTTACAAGAAGAAAACAAGCAACCCAATTAAAAAATGGGCAAAAGAGCTAAGCAGGCATTTCTCTAAGGAAGATATACAAATGGCCAACAGACATATGAAAAAATGCTCAACATCACTCAGCATCCGGGAAATGCAAATCAAAACCACATTGAGATACCATCTAACCCCAGTTAGGATGGCTAAAATCCAAAAGACTATGAACGATAAATGCTGGCGAGGCTGCGGAGAAAAAGGAACTCTCATACATTGTTGGTGGGACTGCAAAATGGTGCAGCCTCTATGGAAAATGGTATGGAGTTTCCTTAAACAATTGCAAATAGATCTACCATACGACCCAGCCATCCCACTGTTGGGAATATACCCAGAGGAATGGAAATCATCAAGTCGAAGGTATACCTGTTCCCCAATGTTCATCGCAGCACTCTTTACAATAGCCAAGAGTTGGAACCAGCCCAAATGTCCATCATCAGATGAGTGGATACAGAAAATGTGGTACATCTACACAATGGAATACTACTCAGCTATAAAAACGAATGAAATACTGCCATTTGCAACAACATGGATGGACCTTGAGAGAATTATATTAAGTGAAACAAGTCAGGCACAGAAAGAGAAATACCACATGTTCTCACTTATTGGAGGGAGCTAAACATTAATATATAAATTCACACACACACACACAAACCGGGGGGGGGAGGGAAGAAGATATAACAACCACAATTATTTGAAGTTGATACAACAAGCAAACAGAAAGGACATTGTTGGGGGGGAGGGGGGGAGGGAGAAGGGAGGGAGGTTTTGGTGATGGGGAGCAATAATCAGCTACAATGTATATCGACAAAATAAAATTAAAAATAAAATAAAATAAAATAAAATAAAATAAAAATTTACTCTAATATCTGGGTTTCCTTTTTGTTTTTCCTTTTGAAGAACTAAAAAATGTCCTTTGAAAGCAAGATCTTGAGTTGTTTGAAGGCTAGTTCTGGGAGACCTGTCCTCTTACCCAGGAGTTGCAGCAGGACAGGGATGGACAGTCAGTGAAGTGCGACTCATCCACTTTGAATGAATGTAACAGTCCGTTCTCGTCTTACTGTTTACTGAGTTGAAATCTTTAATTGAGCTTTACAACAGTTCTTGCCTTCTGCTCTTCATTATTTCAGAGGCCAAAGAGATTAGGGTTGTTTTATAACTTCAAATTGTGTGCATTTAAAAATTATTTTGCTCATTTTCACAGCCTTCTCTCATTTCAGGAAAACAGCTACTTTTAATAATAGTCTCGGTTTCCATAATCATGGATTTCCAGGTTTTTATATATAGATTTAATCTTTTTTCAATAAAGATGGCAAAGAGATTTTATGTTCTTTTGTTATTTACAACCCTATAACTCTTTAACTTTTATGAATAAAATTGTTACTATAAAATTTTGAGAAATCAGCTCTGTTCTAAAATTAGGTTAGTGTTCTTAAATCAATAATGTATATGGCCAAACTTAACAATATCTAAATTGCAGTAGACTGTTATAACTATATCATGGAAGGAATGAAGTTTTGAGCTTGTAACACACCCTAATACTCAATAAACATTGATAATGGATAGCAGTTTAGTGCAATCGTTAATGGTTTGTTTTAAAATCAGACAAATTACTGCTTGAATTCAAACTCTGACATTAAGGAGATGTTGGACAAATCATTTGACCTCTGTGGAATGGAGGTTGTTCAACTGTTGTAAAGTGGTGATGATAAAATCTCAAGATATAATTATCTGACTTAATTTCATGCACTCAAAGTGCTTAGCATTCAGTTTGGCATGAATATTTGGGGTTGCATGACAAATGTTCAATGATATTGATGATGATGATGATGATGATGATGGGGGAGATACTGAACGTAATGTTGACTGAAGCGGAAAGAAATACTTTGGAGATGTTAACAAGCTGGGATGTCTTGCTGCTTAGGTTGAAATTACTCTTTTTCCCCACATTAGAAACTAGGAACACCTGCCCATCTAGTGAGATCCCCTACCCCCTGGGATGGAGCATTTTCTCCCCTGTGGCTCTAGATACATGACAAATCCAGAACAGAAAGCAGAGATAAAAGATTATTTGAAAGTAGAGATTCTAGAATGCAAAAAGGAAGTCAAGTTATGAGGAGATGAGGTGTAAAGTAGGCAGGTCAGAAGCAGGTATAGAAGTCACCAGCAAGTCAAAGAAAGGGAGTGTAAGTGAGACAAAGAGTAAAGTATTAGATTGCTTTCCTAGAATTTGTGTTTTAACTTAAATGTGAATGTGGAATGTACTTGTAGTTAAAAACTGAGAGCTCCATTCTATAAAGAGATATTTTATTTTAAAGACTTCATCTTAAAGACATGAAGACATGCCTAGCACAGTGCCTGGTACATAATGATTGGTACCAAATATTTGATATTTATCTGATGATTAAGTAGTGCTTAACAACAAAAAAAATTGAAAGTAGAAAATATGATGCAAAGAAGATGGAAGTTGTGGTTATAACCAGAAACAAGATAAAAACAATTGACTGATATGTTCTAATACTGGTGCATTTAATTTTGTTTTTGTTTTTTAGAAATTAGTTTTAAAAAATTATTTTTTAAAAAATATAAGTGTTAATTTGGTTTTTAATTCCAATGTACTTTATTTTTCAAGTTTTGTTTTATTTTTTAATTTACTTCACATTTTAATTCTTGATTTATTTATACTCTACAATTGTTTAAATAGCATTTCTCTTATGGAGACACTGTGAATTAGGAAGCAAAGTAAATAAAAGGGAGTTTCAATCTGTTTCAGATTATTACTGGTTGAATCTTTCAAATTTTGTTGGCCTTTGTGGCAAACAGACCCTAAGGTGACTACCAATGATCCTTGCCTTCTGTTATTTATGCATGTATATCATTCTATCTCCTTGAGTGTGGATGGGACCTGTGATTTTCTTCTAACGAGAAAATCTAATTTAGCAAACCTGGTAAGGTGCCACTTCCATGATTTTGTTATGTTATATTAAACTTTTTCTTTCTAGCAGACTTCTTCTTATTCTCCTGCTGGATTTCACAAGGCAAACTGCCATGTTGTAAAATGTCTATGGACATGTAACATCACAGAAAAATGTAGGACCTGAGAGGGGCCTATGGCTGATATCAGTGAAGAAGCTGAGGCCCTCAGTCATACAGCTGCAAGACAATGATTTCTGCAAACAATGTTTCCCCTTTGTCAAACCTTCAGATGAGAATACAGCTCAGCTAGCACTTTTATTGTAGTCTTGTGAGGCCCTGAGCTGAGAACTCACTAAGACATGCCTGGAATCTTGACTCATGGAAATTGTGAGAAAATAACTGTTAGCTATATTAACTTTCTTAATTTGTGCTAATTTATTATGCAGCAAATATGGCTCTTTCATTATTTAGAATTATCTCTCATTTTATATACAGAACCTTTTCTTGTTTCATAGTTTCAAATATTACTTCTCTTCCATTGTATTTTTTTTCCCCCCACAAGGTCTCCAGTTCTGTGTAAGTCGGATCTTCTTTGCTTTGCTTTTATTTCAACCATTTTCTCTTTGACAATTTTTACTTATGTTACTAATTTTATTTTTATTCTCATAATAGTTTTCTCATTTTAATTTGATGCCAATTACTAAGTTTATTTTTGAATCTATTGTTTCTTGGGTACATTATAATTTAATTTCTGTTTCTGACATCTTTTTGTTTTTTCTTTTCCAAGTCCAATTACTTCTCATTTCAATACTTCTTTTTATTTTATCTATTTATATAATTAGTTCTTGAACATTTGATTATATTCCCAGATATTTTATATTTTATATTTTTATTATATTTTTTATTTTATTTTTATTATATTCCCAGATGTTTCTTTAAAGACACTTGGCTCCATTTACAGAGTTGTGTTTTATTTCCTTCATTGTTCATTTTTTAACGGGCATTTTTTATTAGCTAAATTGTTTGAATTCTCATTTCTTAAACAGTTTGTTATTCAAAATGTGTGTTGACTATATTAATTTAATTACACCTGCTTTTAGCTTACTCAATGCTATACAATTTAAAAAGAGCTTGAATTTAAATATTTCAGAATTTGTTTAGGTATAATTTTGTTCCTTGCTGCTCTTGAAGAAACTTCTTTCTCCCTACTGGAGCATTGTGGTTGACTTAGTGTGAAAGAGAAGTTACTGACTAAAGTCTCATGTACTGTTTCTATTAATATGAAGACTTATTTTGACATACATCTTTGTGTAGAAAAACAGAATTCCTTGGTAACAGTTAATGAGTGTCAAGAAAACCAATGTATAAGAACTAGAATATCTATTGGAATAGAAAATTTTATTAATTGACCATGACTTGAATTTGGAAAAATGAGTGGGGTGAGGGGGGATCAATGGAAAATATCTTTGTAAAGCATATAGTCCTTGCCTACTTTAAATATTAACCTCCCTAGACTACTTTCACTTTCTAATGAATCTGATTTTAACCTTAACGTTTTTCCTAGAGTAGAGATATTTTTCTTTGATAAAAGGACTTCTGTTTTAAAGCAAGGTTAATGAGAAACAGAATTTAATCCAAAACAGTAGTATATCATAATTTGAATGGTTTTTTAACTGGTATAGTATGCCAATGTGTGTGTGTGTGTGTGTGTCTTTAGGATCTTGGTATAAGCCAAAATTACTTCTAACTGAGGACTTGGTACTAAAATTACTTTTACCTTATTTAACCATATTACGCATTGAAATGACTTAGAGTGAATTTAAGGATTCTTATTGTGTTCCTAATTGAATTTTAAATAACTATTTTATGGAGAAGGAATTTGACAAATATTTGCACTATAATTGTATGTCAGCCCTTTGTTCAATTCATTTACTATTATCATATTCATCATGCTTTCTAAACAATATAAACTTAATTCATGGAAATTTAGTTATTTTGTTATTTTTAGTGTTAAAGGAGAATGTTGATAAAAGAAAAATTCCCACCAATTCACTGTTGACATGTTTAATTCCAGGATGTTTTTATAATTTTGACTCATTCTGGAGGATAGTTATAAAAGTTTTATTTTCCTTCTCCTCTCTGAAGCTTTGCCTTTTGTGTTCCTATTGTTTTTTTCAACTTCAGCTCCTATATATTACACATGGTTTTGGAAATGGCTATGAATTATTAAAAGAATTTAGTGTTTTTTTCAGATTACTTACAGAATTGGAAAGTAATATTTAAAATTTAAGCTTTGGATAGTAGGTTTAGTAAAAATGTGTATATATGGATATAAAATTATAGATATACACATCATTTTGGGGGTATATATACATATATAATATTCAGAATTAATAGCCAGTATCAAAACTGTTTTCTGTCTATAAAAATTTTGTTTCTGTTTAGTGGCTTTACTTTATTCCCTGCGTAGTTTCCCATCTTTGTTGGATTTTTCTATTTTCTACTATTTAGAATGCTGTAGAAGATGATTTTTAATGAAGTATGTAAAAAAGTTGGTTTTTTTTCCCCTGAATTTTTGTTACCTGGGATAATTGAATTAAATTTCTTTTTTATTTTGCCTGCAGTCAGACATCCTATAACTAGATTCCATTTTCATGGAATATATATTTTTATTTTCCTGAATGGACTGTAATGGAATACGCATTTTAAGAACTGTTAAAAAATAAGGGGAAGAGATATTGTAGTCATTTCCAGTAGCAACTCTACAGAAATATATATATATATGTAACTATTTTTTGTTGAAGCCCATTTGACCATTATGGAACTTCACTGAACTACAACCAAGTACTTCAAATAATGTATATAAACAGCATGCAGCAATACTATGGCTTGTCATTTTTAATTTCTATACTTGTGCGTCTATATCTTAGCAAAGTCTCAGCTCACTAGCACACTGAGCTATGTAGTGGATATAATCTGAATCAAAGCACAATTGCAAAAATGTCAAAAATGATCAAAAAAAGAAAATCACTACAAAGGGGAATTCATCACAGTAACTCTTTGCAGTTCCCAACTCAGAGGCCTAGTAGCCTCATCAAAGATACAAGAGATGGAAAAGGCCCATTAGGTCATCAAACCTATCCCCTCACCAAAGAAAGAAAATGAATTCAAGCAACCCTATCTGCTGGCTTCAAACTAAATTCAAGATAGAAAGACCCTGCTGCTGCTCTTGATACATTATTTCATGACACTGGATGTCATTTATACAAAAAACTGAAATGAATTGTCTGCCCCCAGCATCCTAGAATCATAGAATAGACTTTGAGAGCTGAAGGTACCTGAGCCCAGCCTCCTCATTTTGTAGAAAAGTACCCTAAGGACCTGAGAGGTTAAATGACTAGCTCAAATCCACAAAGCCACTCACAGCTGGACTAGTATTAAAACCAAAGTTTCCAGAGGGTAACTAAACTGATATTTCTAGCAAATAATCCTTTTTTTGAAAAAAAAAAAAAAATCTTGGTAACAGTCTATTCTACCACTGTGTTTAACACATTTGGATTTGACTTATTTCTTACAATGACCTACTTTTAAAAATTCCACCTTTGATGTGGTCAAATCTAGGTTTTCACTTTAAAAATCTTAACTCCCACAGTTGATATTGATTCCAGTAACAGACTTCCAGTTGTATACCAATTCTCTGTTCTCTGCTAGACTCAAAGCAATCTACAGAGATATAAAAGCTTCATCAGTTGACTTCCCATGTTAAGAGAATGAGAGTAGTATAATACATAGGTTTAAAAAATTTATCTTTACATTACTTCCCCACTGCTCATCCCCCAGAAAACCCACTGAAAAAAAATTCTATTGTGGTAGGTTTTATTATTTTACTAGCAGAGAAACGGGAAAGATGGATGGCCTGGCAAGAGCTCTGGTGTTTACTGAGGATTTTTGTACTAACCTTGTTTTAGGAGGGGATACAACATCAGATGTCTGCAGTGTCCAGGCAGGGGAGAGGAAGGAGCTCAGTTAGGGGCCCTGAAACTCAGAACCTGGAAGACCAGCTGATACTTAGGCCTAGAAGACAGATGGCTTGTGGTAATGCAGGCCCAATATTGTAAGACCTTATAGTTTTTCAAGAGAAACTGGAGTTTCTAATTGTTATGAGAAATTTTCCTGATTTTTAAAACATTGTTCAGATTAAATAAAGCAGTTCTGCAGGCCAGATATGGTAACAGATGTCTTTCTGTCATAGGCATTTGTATATTTTATTATACCATTCTATAAGCAATGCTAAAGGTTCTCATAAAAGCTGAGAAAACTCAAGCTATGAATTTAATAATTAATTAATTAGCTAATTAATATTTAGTAAAAGGAAAAGCTCTCGTGCAAATTCTCAAAGTAGAAGGAAAAAGTATTTAATTCACACCATAAATCTCTTATTTCTTTATAATTTAATTATTCTTCCTTTATCTATAGAATTTTTTTCTTTATGAATATGTTAATGTTTTCAAACTAAAGTTAGGGGTTTTAGTTAATAGCTCTGATTTTGTTTTTTTGAATTTAAAAATGATATGACATGAACATGGATTTACAGTTAGATTTCTCGTATTTTGAACAATACCATATTATTCAGTTGATGAGAAACGTGTTTTCAATAGTTTAGAATTCACTGATTCTTAGTAATGAGGAACACATGGAGTTTGGGGGTTCATTAGCTTAGTAGTTCTCAAACTTTAGTGCACATCAGGTGTCAGCATCATTTGAAAGAGTTTGCAAAACACAGGTTGCTGGACTCCACCCTTAATATTTTTGATTCAATAGAATCTGCGGTAGGGGGCGGGGCACTTAGTACTTTGCATATCTAACAAGTTTCCAGATAATTCTGATGTTGCTGGTCTGGAGATTGGCATATTTAAAGGTATAAAATTGGTAGAGTCTATCATCCTCTTCCTTCAAAGTTGGTAAGCAGTACAGAGGGAGTGTGATGGGAGTTATTGACTTAGAAAATATCTTTGTCAGTGTCTGTTCATCTAATTGATCAAGATGAACTATTTAAAAAATAATCTTAACAACTGCTAAAATTTCCATAATGCATACTTTGTGCCAGGTTGTTCTCTAGACACCCTATACAGTTTCTAATCTTCGTAACAGTCCTATGTTTATCATCTCCATTTTATAGGTAAGGAAAACTGAGGCACAGTGAAGTAAAGTAATCAGCCATAGTTATACAATCTAATAAGTGGTGATGTTTATCATTCATCTCAATTTATCTTGGTTCATTCTAGGAGCGCAGTCCTACTCTGCTTAGGAAGTGTAGCATGAGTTAATATTTTCAGATGTCTTTACTAGGCAGTCTATTGTTAACACGTTTACTCAGACCAGAAGTATTATATAAATCTGAGCACAGATGCCAAAAGCTAAATGAGTACAAGTGAATCTCCCCAGTGCTCATTTCTTCACTCAGTTCCACTTTGTGACTGGAAAATGAACATAGTTTATTTTCTAATCAAGACAACCACAGAATAGTTTATTTTTGCACAAAGTATTTTTGGAAAATAGGGTTCATCACATTGACATTGCTTATGGGAATACTCTCTAAAACCAGTTTATAATCCTGCTGGCTCCTTTTCTTAACTAAAATTTCCCTGTTGTGTGTGTGTTGTGTATGTGTGTGTGGTCTTGTGTTTGTCTTTAAATCTCTCTTTATTTTTTTTTCCCTCAAACTTTTTTCTTCTTAATTTTTCCTATAAATGTTACTGGAACATTATGTTTGTGCGAGAATTAGACAAAAAATACTGCCTTGGTCTATTAGTCTATTTATTGTGTCACATGATTGTTTTAGTGTGTTTGAAGCACTATTGTGGAGCCAGACATAATCACATTCTACAGTTCCTCACCTTATTAACTGACAGAGCACTGCTCCTATTAGACAATTGATCCTGGGCAGATGAAGCCATTAAAAACAGTACTAATTAGCTGAAGAGAGGAGACAGCAATGCAGGCTGCCTCACTTCCTTTTATGCTTAGGGAAGTTGATGTTCCAGACAAATAATAATTGATATGTAGTCTGCCTTAATTGTGGTTGTTAACAGCCAGTATTATAATGACAGCCTGACAATTTCTGTCTAGTCTATTGTATGTTTATTTCTGAATCCAAGAGCCACTAAGTAATCTCTTTGGTTAAACTGAACTTCGTACAATGCATTTTATAATGTCCCTGAAATCGAAACTCCATAGCTAATTCCAGCTTATGAGTTATTTTGTATACATCTGTAGGTGTCAGACGTTTATCCTGGATGAGCATGGTACCCGAAACTGTGTGGACTTATAGCATGGTATGTTTGGTTAAGAAACAGCTGGATCGGAGAAGAATCACACACACACATACACACACACATGCACGCACGCACGCACGCACCCACCCTGCACACACTATTTCATTTCCAAGCAGCAACTTCAGGAACAGATTCTAGTAATTTGACTCTATCAGTTGTAGTACAATATTGTATGAAGCCATGTATAGTTCTCCCTCGGTTCTGGAGGAAACTTCAAGGAAGCTTATGTTTCTGATGTAAGATGGCATAGTATTTGCCTATCACCTATGCACATCCTCATGTATACTTTAAATCATCTCTAGATTACTTATAATACCTAATACAATGTAAATACTGTGCAAATAGTCATTATACTGTATTGTTTATTTGTATCATTTTTAATTGTTGTATTCTTATTATTTTTTTCTGAATATTTTCCATCAGTGGTTGGTTGAATTCGTGGATGCAGGAACCATGGATAGGGAGGGCTGACCGTAACACTAAAGTGAAAATTATTTGATTCCTTTCATTCATGGTTATAACAAATGTTCTATTATATCTACATATGAATTGAAATTTGTCTTGAGTTTGATATACATTTAATAAATATGTGATAAAATCTCAGTATCACTGTCAGTTTTAACACTGTACATCCCCATCAAGACCTGGGTCTCTGATAAAACATTAAGATGATTGTCTCAAGGGACAATTGTTCCTCAGCTATTACAGAAGCATACCCAGACTGAACACCAGCCTTCCTGTCCCAAGTGACTACTGTTCCTCAAAGGCCTCCTTTAGCCTTTCCACAGAGGCATGCATAGAAAGCAATGACGTTTACATGTCATAGTGGGGTCAAAGAAGAGGATGCCTGGGACAGGGGTGACTTGCCTGGAAGTATAGGCCCATTTAAGACTCCAAGAGCTGAGGAAATAGGCATCTCAGCATCTTGGCACAGCTGTCACCTTTCCTGCTGTGAAATGTTGGTTGGAAAGTTCTGCTTTAGGAATTAGTGGAGCTGACTTGATCACAAAAATAATCTCCCCTGCCTCACCAAAACAAACAAACAAATAAACAGCAAACACACACTTCCCCTCCAAGCCATTCAGAGCAAGTGTCCCTGCTATAAGTCATCCTAGAGTATTTCTCCTTGCTTTTAGGTTTTCAAACAACTTCTCTTCTGCTAAAAAGTAAGGGCTGTGTGTATGTATTTTTTAAATTGCTACTTTCCTACCTCTCATTTCTGACTTGCCAGTGGTTGTTGCATCCTCTGCTAACTTTTAACTGCCTTTTGAGTGTTCAAAGACATTGTTTTTCAAGACTCTGTTCTGCTATGAATTTTCTATGCCACTACAAAAACACCCAGTCTCAAAATCCAACTTTCCTTGCATTTGCATCTTATCAAATCATCTTCTTTTATTAGCAGCAAATTGGAGATGTCCACTTCAAAATGTTCCTAATGCTTTACCTGATCAAAACACAGTGAGGGAAATAATACAAGTCAACATTATATGATAGGATCATTCTGCTAACACTACCAGAAACACACGTTCTTTTTTTATAGTTTGAAGTGTATATGTATGCTTTAATAACCATTTTATTTAATAATACTTTTTGCTTTACAGGAAAAATGCAAAGATTGTACAGAACATTCATACTCAAACCCAATTTCTGCTATTACTAACAGCTACATTAGTATGGTATATTTGTTACAATTAACAAATCAAAATAGATTTACTTTTATTATATAAAGCTCATAGTTTATTCAGATTTTCTTTGTTTTTAGCTAATATCCTTTTACTTTTCCAGGTTTCTGCAAAGGATATCATGTTACATTTAGTGGTCATTTCTCCTAATCTCTTGGCTGTGGCATTTTCTATTACTTTCCTGTTTTTTACGACTGTGACAATTTTGAGGAATACTGATCAGGTATTTTGTAAAATGTCCCTCAACTGGGATTTGTGTGTTGTTTTTCTTATGATGAGGCTGGGGTTTGGGTTTGGGGGAAGAAGACCACAGAGGTAAAATGCCACCCTCATCACATCGTATCAAAGGTACAAGTTATCAACATGACATATCACTGTTGATGTTGACCTTGACCACCTGTTTGAAGTAGTGTTTGTCACGTTTTTCTACTAGAAAGTCACTTTCCCCCTTTCTCTACTTTATTCTTTGGAAAGCCGTCATGTGCACAGCTCACATTTAAGGAGTGGGGAGTTGTCCCTTAAGGAAGGGTACACACATAAAATAGTTAGAATATGTTTCTTCTCCTTTATTTATTTATTCAACTTTTCTTTTATGTACGTATGGACTCAAGACTATTTGTTTTATATTTTGGCTTATAATCCAATATCACTTTATTTTGTTGCTCAAATTGTTTCAGCTTTGGCCATTGGGAATGCTTTCAGTTACTTCCTGTGTCCCTTTAACATACCCCTGCATTGTGAGGTTTTTAAGAAATACACTTCCTTGCTATCTGGAACTACAAATTGGTCCAATATCATCTTGTAGATTGCCTGCCCTACTCCTGGAATCAGCCATTTCTCCAAGTAGACTTGGTATGTTTTATTGAAGAATGGCATGACAAACCAAGATCTGGGCACTAGGTGTGCTCATTGCCACTGGGGTGTCATTTCTTTTAGGCCCTCTCAGCTGACAGATCAGAGCATTGTATATGCATGTACCAACCTGTTTATATGCACATAACTATAAATATTTCTATAAGTAACTATCTGTACTAAGATAAGTATAAATATGAATTTATACTGATGTCTCCAAATGTAATCCATTAAAAGGCACAATTTTTATATACTCACCTGATTTCAAACCCTTCTCAAAAGAGTTACTGGACTCCAAGTACATAGTCAGCTCTAGTTCTCAATTCATACAATGCCGCATTCAATGATCATTCTAGCTGCATTGCTCTTAAATACTCCCCTTTGTAGAAAGCCATCTAACTGTTCCTAAGAAAATACTTAATTTCCTCACCTTGAATTTCCAGCCTGCTTAGACTCTATCATTTCCTCTGTTTCCATGATTGTATATAAATTACTTGAGAGATCAATCACAACTACTTCATGCTCATTCCTTCCTGAAAACATACTTAATCACATACTTTAGGTGTTAAAAACTTGCATGGTAAATTCATTTTTAAATATATTGCTTGCACACATATTAGTATTTGAATTATGTGTGTTTGTTGTGCATTTTATACAAACACAGATCTATAATTTTAAAAACTCAAATATTGAGAGCCACTCATGGGCATTATTGTCATAGAATTATACTGTTGCAGGGCTAGAAAAGACTTAGAAAATCATCTATTTCCTCTCCTGATCTTATGCCTTCATCCCTTTTATCCCCTATTAGTCAACAACACACTGCTAAAATACCTCTGGTTTATTTTAATAAGCATCCCCAAGGCAGCCCCTTCTCTTATACATTTCTCTACTAATTTCTATTCTTTTGCACCATAAGATGTATTGGATTTTGTTAAAAATTGTGCCCCCAAAATATATATAAATATGAACATTTCTTAAAATGTTTAAACTTCATATTAGTGAAACATATGCTTTATTGGTCAGTTTGTTGTCAACAAGTGAATTGAATATATTTTCATGTCACAGTTCAGGAGTTGTTACAGATCTAAAATAAAAACATACTATAGTTAGTCTTTTCTAGGTTGTTTTTTCTTTCTTTTGAGTACAAAATTATAATGAAGAAAATAGCATCTAAGGAAACCATGAAGACTTAAAGTCCACAGAAAGGTGCTAAAGACAAAAACAAATCCCACAAAGGCCCAAAGATCAAGATCTCTTGACCCAAAGAATCTGGAGATACTTGGAATGTGTTTCAATGTAAGTTCAATACAGGCCATTTCACTGGCAATTAATGAAAGTAAAAAATTTAGCAAAAAATATCAGTATTCAGATATATAGATCATATAAAAGTTGTTAAGACCCAAAGGTCCCCTTTATAAGAAGAAAAAGATGTACAAAAGGAAGAATGGAGATGGTTGCTCAGGCAGAAGTAAGGTGAAATTTATGTCTTTAGACAGTACATCTAAAGCACTGGAAGCTAACTAGAAAAAAGTTCAGTTTGTTAAAAATTAATATAGTATTTACTGAAATAGTGCTAGACAGAAGCTGAGGCTACAAAGAGCCATGACTGTGATCATTTTCCTTCTTCAATCTTCCCTTCTACTGGATCCTACTGACAAATGGCTGAGTTTGAGAAAGTTCAGAGAAGCTGCTGCTGGCTCTCTCTGCATTAATTTCTGGGGCCTTTCTCTGGCCTGCTGGTGTTTGGGAAGCAAAGTATACTCAATGAATTTTAAACTAGGAATTCTAAAACCTGTGTTTTAATATCAATCTCCTTATATACGGAGCCTTGTAAGAATCTCTTAACCTATCTAAATGTCATCATGATGGAGAATTAACCATAAATCATAAATAGGTATTAGACACTAACTATTTGGAAGGCATTGGGTTATGTTCAGGTGTTAAAAAGGTAAATAGGAATTGTCCTCCCCTCAAACTGTTGAATCTAGTATGGAAGTCAAACATGTAAACAAATAATTACACTGTCACGTGACAAATATTACTTTAAATGTTCTAGGCAGAGTAACACAATTGTAGAAATATGTGAAATTAAGCAAAAACATGGCATGTTGTGAAATTTGAAATAGTATAGAACATGTAAAACTTGGATTATATGGCAGGAGTTTAAGAGACAATACCCATCCTAGACCATTTGGACTTCATCCTGTGACTAATGAATAGTTATGAAAGAATTTGATAAAATTTGTGTTTGGGGAAATTGATAGTGCTGAAGAGGATGGACTTTAGAGTGGGAGAGCTGGAATCCTGAAAGTAGGTTGTTAGGGGAACTATTACCACAACTCAGATCCTAATTCAGTTTATCAAAGCCAAAATTTCTGAAAATCAAAAAAATCATCTTTTGGTTATCAGTTTCACTTGCCTTCCATAGCATCAATTTGCTAGGTGAGTTTGATTGCCTGATCTTGAGATAAGTGCTCATCCTGTGAATGCCCGGATGTGTATAAAGGGGTTGCCAAATTCCTATCATTGCTACATCCCATAGAGTGACAAGGTATGCAGAATACACATTTCCCCCCAAAAGGAATACTCAGTCTTCTCAAACTATTTAAGGAGTCAAACTCATCCTTGGTTTAATGTCATTTCTTGACAACCACAGGCAGAATCCTTCGATCTCTTCTCTCTGGTCTTTAGTACTTTGGCATTATGTTACTGGATATTTCATTGCTCTAATCCTTTTATCCATCAAGCATTTATTGATAATCAACAATGTATCAAGCACTGTGCTAGATACATATTAATGAAGCAAATACACACAGTCTCTTCCCTCATGTTTATAGTCTCAGATCCTGCTTGTTTGTCCTTCATTTAAAATAGTGATAGGGACTTAATCTGTTATGTCCTGGTGTCTAACAGTGACTGATGCATAGTATATACTAAATGCATATATTCCTTATTGATAAGTAAAAAAATAAGTGAAATCATAAAAGCAAGATAAGCATATAGATAATTTCAACTGGTTGAACATATTTTAAATGATGACATTGGAAAGAAAATGATTTAGACCTTAGTCTTTCATCTTTCCTAAATTCAGATTTTCCTTGGAAATTTGTAATTTATCATTAAATAACACACAAAAGTTTCATGCAAAAAGTAAAAAAGTATAACACTTTCTATTTGAATTTTTCCGTGTAGATTTATTAAAAAACTCAGATATGGTTATTTTTTTCCTAATAATGGTAATGTTTATTAATGTTATTTTTTCATCATCACAAAAATATATGATTATCAGTAATAGCGTGTTTAATTAAAGAAAGGTAACATCTTTAATGTTATTGTTAATTATTTTTTTGAATGAAAAATATCCTGTTAGGTAATATTAAAGTAAGTGAAGAAGAATCTTAGCAGAGATTATATACAAATATGCAGGTTGTATATTTGGCTAAACAGGTGAGAACAGGAAAATGGCAAGAAAGTAGGTGAGAAAAATTTGAAGTTCATGTAAGCATTTAGAAGAAATTAAAAGACAAAATAAGACAGTATTCAAGATATTTTTGGCTGAGATGATTATTTCACACATTTTGTTTTGCCAAAGCAAGATAGTGAAGAACTATCTTAGATCCTCATTCCTCAAATAAATCTTCAGGTCAGATCAGATTGTTTCATGCCTTTCCTTAAACTAAGGTTGTGAGTATGCATATGTGTGTGTGTGTGTGTGTGTGTGTGTGTGTGTGTGTGTATTTGTGTGTAGCTAACCTAGAATACTTCCTCTTTTTTCCAAGAGTAGCCCTTGATCCTGCTCTGTTTCATCTTGGAAAACCTTTCTCATTTTAATTAGTTTTACTTGATTCTATCATGAGAGAAAAAAGATTTGTACAAATAAACTTAGAGTAAAATAAAATAATGAAGAAATATTTTTGAGCCGAAAGTAATTAACTATCTGACCCTGTGGGAAACATGCTGCATTCCTTGCTTTTGTTGAGAGAAAAACATAAATTATTCACTAAAGAATTAAAAACCCTTTCATTGTTGCCAGCCTCTCTCTAATTTATTTTTCTTTGATTACTCCTGGATATTCTGTTGAGATTGAAGAACTTCTGAGCACTAGGAGTGGTTTTATGAGAGTCAGAATGTAACAAAATATGATACAAATTTTAATGAATAAATTAAAAAACTCTTTATTTTTTCTTTTAAAATAAACAAAGGGAAAGTATGGGAATTTGTTTGGGATACACAGATAATTATTTTACTGTGACTACTTAAAGTATAAATTTAACACTTAAAAATATTTATTTGAGTGTTTTGTATATTTAGAATAAATAAGTAAGGTCCTTTGTAGTTTCTGCTAATTATTTACAGGCATCTGTTCTAAAAATTTTAAATGCCACAGGACTTAGTAAAACATTCTTTTATTCATTCATCTATCAAACTTTTATTGCACCCTTGTTATGTATCAAAAACTGTGGTCAGAGGTAAGGAATACAAATTTAGAAAAGAAGTTGCTTGTGTTGTCAAGGAATTATATTTAGTATCAGAGCTATGTACATGCATAGCTATAAAATAAAGCAGGAATGGTTCTGACAAGTATGAAAATATAATGTTCTGTTTTCAGCCTGTTTAAAATATTTTGAAATTATGAAACATTTAAACCATAAAAACAATTTTTAGTGAATAATAGACATTCATGTTTACATATTCTGGATTTAACAAATGTTGACATACTGACTTATTTACCAAAGGTCCTTTTTTTTTAAGTGATGTGTAAGAAACATTATTTTGTATAATAGTCATGAATCTATGAAAATGCTGAAAATGCTGGCCATTTATTAATTTCAACAGACCGCCTGTAGTGTCTATTGATGTTTAGCACCAGTGATGTTGATGGGAAATATGTCAATTTTCCTATCTTTCTAACTCTAAATTTTTTTCTTCCTCTTAATTTATTGCATTGTGTAGGAATCGCAAAATAATATGGATTAGACATGGTGATAGCAGGTGTCCTTGTCTTTTGAATGAACTAAAGAAATGCTTCTAACATCATTATTAATATAATTTTTACTGTTTTTTTAATTGTGTAGGGGTACGTAGAAATTCTTTATCAGGTCAATAAATTATTTTACGATTATTTTTAGACACAAATGATTATTAAATACTATCAAAATTATTTTCTCAACATTTTATACCAAGCAGGAAAAAAAAAAATCTATGTGTAGACGTATTGGGACACATCTAGAGACTGGATACATCTAAAAATTACAGATCAGCAAAGACAAATAGAAAATCATAGGGCAACTGAGAGGAAAAGTTGGATGGCCCAGTTAAGAATGAGAGGACAAACAAGATAGACAATTTCTAAACATAACAATTCAGAAGACAGACATATAATATCTTGAGGGGACTATAAAAAATAACCGCAACATAGACTCAGTATATCTAAACAGATGTTCATGACAGGATGGCAAATGATCTCAAAAGATTGGTTTGTAACAGACCTTAAGTAAAGGAATGTCTAAATAATATGTTTAGTACTAAGGAAAATGATTCCAAAAGACCAATTTGAGATGCAAGAAGAAATGTAGCACAAAGAAATTATCAAAATATGAAAATAAATCTAAATAAATACTTTTAAAAATAACATAAAAGCAATGTTAGTAACAACATAATAATGATCACAACTGATGTTTGGAAAATTTAAATTGATAGAATTAAAGTAAAGGAAAGTAACAAATGAATTAGAAGGGGATAATCAAAGTGAAAGAATTCTAAGGTATTATTTGGAAGGAAGGTTAAGATGTAACTTTATACTTTGATACGCATTCATTGTATGTTTTAAAGAATAACCATTATTAGAAAAGAATGAATGAGTAAAACTTCCAAGCCAATAGAGGGGAATTTCTCAGTATGAAAAACAGATTTAAAATTTCAAGTTATCAATTATTTAAAATACAGAAGACAACAGTTCAAAAAGCCATATGAATTAGTGGGGTAAATAAAAAGCAGAAAAAAAGAAAGAATTTGGAATAAATTTGCAATAAAATTTAAACGTGTAATTCAGCATAATAAACACGAACAAATTAACACATAAAAGTAGGTTATGAAGTACATTAGAAATATATAAAACAAGATGGGGTTTTGCTTTGACCATGGATGATAATATGTCATAAAATAAAAGACATAATTAAAGTGACCTTCTGCTCCTAACTTAAATAAACAAGCGAACTAAAGTTTCCAATTCCTCTTTGCTTTCCTCTTCCATTTCCTTCTGAGCAATTCAATCCTAAAGTTGTAAGATGCACAGGACAAGGTAAGCATTCATACCCGGAACGGTAGGAAGGGGTTGTAGTGGGTAAGGAAGGGTACATGTAGGAGTCTACCTAGCACAGGCTGTTAGGGGCCAAGTATAGCAAGGCAGGGGGCCAGGCAGTGTGCATGTGGTGGTGGGAGGGTGGGGGATGCATAGTGGGATAGTGGGGTGTTAGAATCTGAGAAGTGTGAACAGAGCGTCTATAAGCAAGAACCAACTGGTGTGGCACATCAGAGCAGAATCAGTATGGGAAGGGCATTCCTGCAGGGGTGCCCTCACATGGTCTGTCAGGACCCCACCAGGTAGAACAGATGCCACCTAGCAGAGTCGAGTTTGCTTGAGCTTTCAGAGTCGGAGCTGGGTCAGTGGGGTGTTCATGTAGTGTTCATATACATGGCTAGCCTGGTGTGGGTTGTCAGAGCCAGAGCAGGATGAGTAGGTGTCCTTAGCACAGGTCGTGTAAACACTGGTGTGGTGAAGGGGTTGTTTCCTAGGGAGGAGATGGTGGTAGCAATAGGACATTGGTTAAATACAGCCACTTCAACTTTTGAAAATGGAAGATATTTAACAGAAAAAAATAAACTAGAATTAATCTTGTAATGTTGGATTGGAATTGGAGGTGGTGGTGTAAATATTTCAACACATGTAAATAGATATAGAAATATTTCCTAACCCTCTCCATGAAGAAGGCTTGAGAACAGTGACATTCCCACAACAGTAAGTACATCTACTACCCAAAACTTGCATGTTAAAAAAGGATTGAGGCAGAAAAATTTATAAAATTAATCTGGACTCTTATTGTGTCAGAAAGCCTGGAAGTGCTTGAAGAATAATGGGGACACATCAGAAGTACACAGGAGGCAGCATGAAGAGGTTCTACTGGCAAAAACCAGGTCAACATGAGCATCAGTATAAAAACTATAGTAGTGTATTATAATCCACTGAAAAAAACAGGATATGGACCATGAGTCTATATTGATAAAAGTAATAGATAAACAACACAGAAGTTTGATGAGGCATGGTTATTTACATAGCTTCAACCTCTTCACTAAACATTCATTAAGCATAAATGGAAAACAAAAGTTGCTCTATACTTGAGAAGCCTCACAGACACTACCTTAAGTGAACAAAGTGAAATGATCAGAAATGGGCAAAATTAGAACTGTATGTTACCTAAGAAGGTGCACCGAGAGGAACTCAGCCTTGCTTCTATGACATTCCTAATGACATATAACCTGATTCTAATATGAGGAACATCAAGCGATCCTGAACTGGGAGATAGCCTACACAATTAAATTGCTGGAATATTCAAAACAGTGAGGGTCAGTGAAGTCCGGGACAGACTGAGGAACTGTCCCTGAGTGAAGGGGACAAAAGAGGCATGATCACTAAAGGCAGTGTGTAATTCTTAATATTTTAGGGGCATTTAGTGAAACTTGAGCAGTCTGAGGATTAGTTGGTAGTGAGGTGAAATGTTACTTTCCTGCTTGTCAAATAGTTATGAAGGAGAATGTTCTTGCTTGTAGGAAAGAGAAACTAAAGTATTAGGAAGTGATAAACAAGAACAATCCAATCCTAAAGTTAGCAGACGGAAAGAAATCATTAAGATCAGAGCAGAACTGAATGAAATTGAAAACCAAAAAACAATTCAAAAGATCAACGAATCAAAAAGTTGGTTTTTTGAAAAGATAAATAAAATTGACAAACCATTAGCATGGCTAACAAAAAAAAGAAGAGAGAAGACTCAAATAACAAAAATTAGAAATGAAAAAGGCGATATTACAACTGATTCATCTGAAATACAAGGAATCATTCGAGACTACTGTAAACAACTATACGCCAACAAATTTGAAAATCTGGAGGAAATGGATAAATTTCTGGACACACACAAGCTCCCAAAACTGAACCGTGAAGACGTAGAAAATTTGAACAGACCAATAACAATAAAGGAGATTGAAGCTGTTATCAGAAGGCTCCCAACAAAGAAAAGCCCAGGACCAGATGGATTCACAGCAGAATTTTACCAAACATTCAAAGAGGAATTGACACCGATTCTTTACAAACTATTCCAAAAGATTGAAACGGACGCAAATCTCCCAAACTCATTCTATGAAGCAAACATCATCCTGATACCAAAACCAGGTAAAGATATAACCAAAAAAGAAAACTACAGGCCGATATCCTTGATGAATATAGATGCAAAAATCCTCACTAAAATACTAGCAAACAGAATACAGCAACACATACGAAAAATTATTCATCATGATCAAGTGGGATTCATCCCAGGGATGCAAGGTTGGTTCAACATACGCAAATCAATAAATGTGATACACCATATTAATAAACTCAAACACCAGGACCATATGATCATCTCTATAGATGCTGAAAAAGCATTTGATAAAGTTCAGCACTCATTCATGACAAAGACCCTCTATAAGTTAGGTATAGAGGGAAAGTATCTCAACATAATTAAAGCCATATATGCCAAACCCACTGCCAATATCATCCTGAATGGGGAAAAGCTGAAAGCTTTTCCTTTAAGAACAGGCACTAGACAAGGATGCCCACTCTCACCACTCCTATTCAACATAGTGTTGGAAGTACTAGCCAGAGCAATCAGAGAAGAGAAGGAAATAAAGGGCATCCAGATTGGAAAAGATGAAGTCAAACTGTCCCTGTTTGCAGATGACATGATCCTATATATCGAACAGCCTAAAACCTCTACAAAAAAACTCTTGGAATTGATAAATGATTTCAGCACAGTAGCAGGATACAAAATCAACACACAAAAATCAGTAGCATTTCTTTTCTCCAATAGTGAACATGCAGAAAGAGAAATCAAGAAAGCCTGCCCATTTACAATAGCCACCAAAAAAATAAAATACTTAGGAATTGAGTTAACCAAGGAGGTGAAAAATCTCTATAATGAGAACTACAAACCACTGCTGAGAGAAATTAGAGAGGATACAAGAAGATGGAAAGATATTCCATGCTCTTGGATTGGAAAAATCAACATAGTGAAAATGTCCATACTACCCAAAGTGATATACAAATTCAATGCAATCCCCATCAAAATTCCAAAGACATTTTTCTCAGAAATGGAAAAAACTATTCAGACATTTATATGGAACAATAAAAGACCACGAATAGCCAAAGCAATGCTCAGCAAAAAAAATAAAGCTGGAGGCATAACACTACCTGACTTTAAGCTATACTACAAAGCTATAATAACCAAAACAGTATGGTACTGGCATAAAAACAGACACACTGACCAATGGAATAGAATAGAGAATCCAGAAATCAACCCACACACTTACTGCCATCTGATCTTTGACAAAGGCACCAAGCCTATTCACTGGGGAAGGGACTGCCTCTTCAGCAAGTGGTGTTGGGATAACTGGATATCGATATGCAGGAGAATGAAACTAGATCCATACCTCTCACCGTATACTAAAATCAACTCAAAATGGATTAAGGATTTAAATATACACCCTGAGACAATAAAACTTCTTAAAGAAAACGTAGGGGAAACACTTCAGGAAATAGGACTGGGCACAGACTTCATGAATACGACCCCAAAAGCACGGGCAACCAAAGGAAAAATAAACAAATGGGATTATATCAAACTAAAAAGCTTCTGCACAGCAAAAGAAACAATTAAAAGAGTTAAAAGACAACCAACAGAGTGGGAGAAAATATTTGCAAAATATACATCTGACAAAGGATTAATATCCAGAATATATAAGGAACTAAAACAACTTTACAAGAAGAAAACAAGCAACCCAATTAAAAAATGGGCAAAAGAGCTAAGTAGGCATTTCTCTAAGGAAGATATCCAAATGGCCAACAGACATATGAAAAAATGCTCAACATCACTCAGCATCCGGGAAATGCAAATCAAAACCACATTGAGATACCATCTAACCCCAGTTAGGATGGCTAAAATCCAAAAGACTATGAACGATAAATGCTGGCGAGGCTGCGGAGAAAAAGGAACTCTGATGCATTGTTGGTGGGACTGCAAAATGGTGCAGCCTCTATGGAAAATGGTATGGAGGTTCCTTAAACAATTGCAAATAGATCTACCATACGACCCAGCCATCCCACTGTTGGGAATATACCCAGAGGAATGGAAATCATCAAGTCGAAGGTATACCTGTTCCCCAATGTTCATCGCAGCACTCTTTACAATAGCCAAGAGTTGGAACCAGCCCAAATGCCCATCATCAGATGAGTGGATACGGAAAATGTGGTACATCTACACAATGGAATACTACTCAGCTATAAAAACGAATGAAATACTGCCATTTGCAACAACATGGATGGACCTTGAGAGAATTATATTAAGTGAAACAAGTCAGGCACAGAAAGAGAAATACCACATGTTCTCACTTATTGGAGGGAGCTAAACATTAATATATAAATTCACACACACACATACACACACACACACACAAATCGGGGGGGGGGGAGGGAAGAAGATATAACAACCACAATTATTTGAAGTTGATACAACAAGCAAACAGAAAGGACATTGTTGGGGGGGAGGGGGGGGAGGGAGAAGGGAGGGAGGTTTTGGTGATGGGGAGCATTAATCAGCTACAATGTATATCGACAAAATAAAATTAAAAAAAAAAAAAAAAAAAAAAAAAAGGAAGTGATAGAGAAGATATCTGGTTGGTAATTTATCCTCAAAATGATTCAGAAAAAAAAGTCTATGTACTATATTTGCAATGATTCTGTAAAGCATAGAGATGCATTAAATTAGAACCAACTCTAACCTTCATGGCTGATTTTCGTGAATTTTCCTCCCAGGGTAGATGCTGTGTCTCCCACCTGGCCTCACCCAGCAGAGGTCTGGGTGATGTTAACCCCTGCAGGTTCCATTTGGTCCTGTCTCTTTGTGCTGTTCATAAACTGTACAAGTATAAACATAAATGTCATCCCTATAGTCAAAAGAAGTTTTATGTGGAATATTTTGTGCAGAAACTGAGACGAAGAACAATTTCTTTGCAAGAAAATATAATTTCTAAAATCAGTTAAAAAGTTTTCTCTTATTATTAATTAACATTTGATTAATCATTTACCTATAAGGCTTTGGTTTATTTAAATGGATTCTCGATTCTTAAAGGAGAGAATACAAATTATGCTGGAGTAATTTATCTTCGAAGAATATGTGTAGAAAAGTGCCTATTAGAAATATTAACAGTATTCTGTTTGCCTTGTCTTTGATTTGTTCAGATACATTTAATTATAAATATAAATTTATATAGTTTAGAAACAAAGTGTTTAATAATTTAAGGATTAACTGTGAACCAAAATAATTTGTTTAGTCTAACAGTAATAATTTAATTGCACGTTGTTCATAGAAGTGTACACAACACACAATAAATATTTATTATGTCTTGTATGAAACAAAGAATATAAAAGAATTTAACAGTTTGACAAACATTCGTGTATTAAAAGCTTTTATTATTTGCTTAGGCATGGAATTAATTTGAGATAAAGTAATTAAAGCCTAACAAACTGTTTCTCTGAGTTTGTGGTTTTTTAGATGCTAGAGCTATGTTGTGATTTTATCACAAAATTAAGTATGAGTTGGAAAAGCTCAAATTATTGTTTCTCCCACACTCAGTAGACCATTAATTCCTAGAAGGAGTTTCTCTTGCATTAGGGACTATTCAAACCTTGCAAGATTCTATAAAGTTACCATATTGACCATTAGCCATTCAGTATTTTAATTGTCCTTGTAATACTTGGTCTTTGGACCACATTCATTGACATTTTACTGCAATTGGAAATCAAAATGCCTAAGACTGTAGCCTAACGTGAAATCATCAACATTCACCCTGAAAAGCTTTCTTTTTTAGAATCCATCGTATCTTTGCTTCTTCAAGCTGTCCCTTCTTCCAGGTACTTTTAGGTTGAGTATTTCTGAGTCTAACTCTATCACAATCTCCGTGAGGTTCAGACATGGAGTCATCGGATATGTGTCCACCATTGCTGATATCAAAATGATAACTATAGACCTTCTCCTCATATTCCCCAAATAAAGTGTATAAATCCCAAATTTACCAGCTGGCCAGAAAGCTCAGTTGGTTTCAGCACAGCCTTATAACCCCAAGGTCACTGGTTTGGTTTCTGTACTGGTCAGCTGCCAAAAACAAAACAAAACAAACAAACTACCAAGTACATCTCTGGTTTTACTCTCTCATTAGGTAAATTTTTGAGTATGCCCTAAATTATTTTAGGGATAAATTCCTAGATAGAAACTGCCTTATCAAAGTATTGAGACTTTTGATTAAGACTATTGCAAAATTTCCATTCAGAAGATGGTAGCAATTACATTTTTATCAGTGAAGAATCAGAGTCTTATGTCATAAACTTGCAACATATGATATTGCCATTTTCAAACTTTTCCATTATATTAGGTGAAAAAAAATCCACTAAATGATTAATTTCAATGTTTCTGTTTATCAGCAAAGTTGAACATTTTTTAATTTATATTTTGAATATCCTTGTTGGAGATTTAAATTTCTTGTTTTCATTAGTTTTTGCTCATATTCTATGTCCTTTTTCCATCAAAATGTTGGACTTGGGTATTCCTAAGAGTCTCCCATATATATATATATATATAATTATATACACACATGTATACAATAAAGCCATTTTTTCAGTGTGATATTTACCTTTTAATTATATTATAAGTTTGTTCTGATGTGCATATTTATTTATATTATATTCAAAACTCTTAAGGGTTTCTTACTATGGTATCAAGTCTAGAAATGCTTTCTTCACTTCCAGTGTACATAATATGAATATTTTCTAGTACTCTTTGATTTCACATTTTTAAAAATATTTAAGCTGTTAATCTATAGTATTACAGTAAAGTTAGCGATGTAAATTACCTTAAAACAATTATAGAATAATTTGTTCATTTGCTCCTTTTTCACTTCTCTGCATTGACTATTTCCTAGGTGATCTTGTCTAGTCCCATGACTTCCAATAACATCTCTAAGCTGATGAATCCCCAATTTAAATTTCTAGTACAACTCTTTCTTTTTAGTGTCAAATATATGTTTGAATGCCTTCTTGGCATCATGAGTATTTATAAACAAACTAAAAATGCCCCAAATGAAGCTCACGGTTATTCCTATCATATGAAATAAATTGCTTTCCTACAGCTGACTTTGTCATCTCATAAAATAATATCACCAAACAACGTGGCAGGGGTTGGGGAGGGGCTCAGTATTGATTTCTTCATTGCCTATACCCCAAACAATCCAGCCCAACGAGCTGTCATGTAGATTCTTTTTTTTTTTTTTGTCTTGTCAATTCTATCTTAAAAATATATCTTGAATTTGCCCACTTCCATTTGTATCCTCTGCCTTCTGTCCTCATCCAAATCACCACCATTATTTACCCAGATATTGCAACAGCCTCTTAAATAGTGTCTCTGCTTCTGCTCTTGTCTCTATTAAAGTCTTTTACATAGGGAAGTCAGATTGATATTTCTGAAACGCTTATTAGGTGTCGTTATTTCCTCGATTAAAATAATCAGGAAATTATTTTAATAATTTCTCTCTCTCTCTTTCTTTCTCTCTTTCTCTTTTGCCTTTTCTTTCTTTCTTTTTTTGTCTTCATGTTAGTTTGGCTTCCCCCTGTAGCAAACTCGGGGACAAAGATTAAAGAGCAAATAAGATTTGTTTCATATTGTTGTTGTTGTCTTGTTGTTTGGAAGTACTGGAAACAATTGTATATGAGTGGGGAGACAATACCAGAAACTGAAGGAGCCAAGAAAGCATGTATTAACAATCCAGAGATCGTGGGCTAACTTTATGAAACACCAACTTTCTTATTCTGCAAAATGAGGCAAACTGAACACACACACACACACACACACACACACACACACAAACTGAACACACACACACACACACACACACACACACTCTAAATGTCATTGGTCATTATTTGAGGTATATTGGTGTATATTGGTGTGTATTCCAGTTTTCCTTGTCTGCACAAAAACCTGACAGGTTCAGCCATGTCAGTTTAGTTACTGGATGTCTGAGCACTCTGGAATGGTAGGGTTCAAAATATTTGGACACTCACAGTATCTTCTATAGCCCTGTATAATCTCATTTTCATGTACATTTTCATTCTAATCATACACTGCTCAACCCTAGTTTACTCTGCTCCAGTAATACTAGTTTAATTTTTATTCTAAATTCTTTCTTTCCTCATTTTTAGATTGTTTCATCTCCTATTTTTTCTTCTTATTCTTTAGGACTCATTAAATGTCACTTCCTTAGAAAAGCCTTTTGGCATAAACCTCAACAAGATTTATTCCATTGTTATCTTGTGTTGCAGGCGTGTACTTCATAGAACCATTTAACTCTGCTTTGAGGATGGTTGGTCTAAAACTCAATGACTGGTCTAAAAACACAGGACATTCAAGTCTCTCGGCAATAACAATTAAGTTGAGAATAGGCATGTGTGCATTAAACAATTTGGCCTTACCCAAAGAAAGATCTTCCCTTTGCCCTTGGCTTCTAGCAGGTGACATATGTCATAGCTGTTATGGATATTTTTGTTTAGGGAAAGGTCTGACCACACTGGCTTAAAGGGTGAAAGCTGGCTATGCCAGTAGGACGACACATGTGATTAAGGATGGGGGATTTGGTTCACGTGTTACCAGTTGACCTGGAGACTGAAATTGCCAGGTGGGCAATAAATCCACCATGCCTGTATAAAGAAGCCGCCACCCCAAAAAATAAAATTAAAAAAACCCAGCTCTGAACATTGAGGCTCAGGTGATCTTCCCTCACCTGTAGCATTTCTTGTTGGCATGTGCCAGGAAGGGAAAGCACTCTGACTCCATAGAAGAGAACAGTAAAGCTTTGCATGGAGACCCCTCCCAGACTCTGCTCAATGCTCTTCCTTTAACTGATTTTCATCTTTTTCCTTTCCCTATAATAAACTATAAATGTGAGTTTAATAGCTTCCCAGTGAGTTCTGTGAGCCCTTCTAGAAAGTTATCAAACCTGAGGGTGGTTTTTGAGAACTCTTCAAAATTGCAGAAGTGAGGGAAATCTTGAGGGCTGTGCTCTCGAACCTCACAGTTTGGCTAACTCTGGGTAGTACAGAATTTAGGCCTAAGCCTAAATCTTGAAGTCATTCTTGTGTTCTGTTTTTCTCTTATGCTCAGAATACAGTCCATCAATAAATTCTACTGACATATCGAGAAACCAACCTCTTCTTCAATTCCTGCTATAACTCTGTTTCAGGATACCATTATCTTTAACCTGAATTATTAAAATGGTCTTTTAATAGATTTCCTTGCTGCTACCTTGCCTTCTTAAAATATGTCCTAAAACATCAACCAAAGAGATACTTCTGAAATGTAAATCTGATGTAATACATTGAATTAATGTTCAAAATATGCATTTTATCTCTGTATAGGCCCCTTCTTTAAGGTCCTTCACCACAGGGCCCCTGCTATGTGATGACTACATTTTTCATCCCATTTATGTCAGACGTGGTCACATTATTTGATTTGGAGGATAAAATATAAGTATAGATGACTTTTGTTACTTCTGAACAGAAGTTTAAATAACCACTGCATAATTTCATCATATCTCACTTCTATTTGCCACATCATAATGGAATTGTCACAGATAAGTCTTTGTTTTTCATTCCAGATCCTAAAGAGTATGTACAGGAGAACTGCTACTAACATGCAGCTGGTGCATACTAGATGAGGGGAAACTTTATTGTTAAAAATCTGATGAAAGTTTTGGGTTGTGTGTTAAAGAAACATTATATTAAAATGCTTATTGGCACAGAAATTAGTACTACAAGTGGGATGTTGATATAATAACGATAACAAAAAATGAATTATGTGGCTTAGGCTTCAAGGACAGATGGGAGATGATAAAAAAATATTATTGGAGGTTGGAGAATGACAGTACATGGTATGCAGTGATGAAATATTTGGTATAAGTGTCAACTGCAAGAACCAGTAAGACAATACCAAGTGAACTTATGGCTATAGATAAAGTGGTTGGGGAACAGAGTGCTGTTCAGATGCGTTAGTTGCTATTGACCGCATTTGACAAAAATTATGAAAGGATATGATCTGAAAAAAGAAATGGGGGAGGGAAAGGGGAAATGTTGCAACAGAAATGAAAGAGAATAAGAGAATATAGACAATGCAGAAATTCTGAGACATCGGGTTGGAGAATGCATCTATTTCTCATCTTCAAATAGGAAAAAACAAATAAGTGATAATACAAATATAAATGAAAGCAACAAAGAACATTTTAATCTTGACCTTGTGGCAAGTGCCAAATCAGCTATCTTTGGAATCAAGGAAAAGAAACCAGAGTATGAATTTTCAACAGAACTACAATTAAATCTGAATGTTAAAATTAAGTATAAAGATTTATGTATTTCTTAAAAAGTATTTTGGTTTATTAACATATATAGTGCACTACAGTCAAATAACTAAAAAGGCAACTAAGGTTTTGAGAAAATTTTATTTTCTAATATGTCATGACTATAATTTGCACTACTCACTATGACAGAATAACTGATACTGAACTTTCTCTCTTCCTGTAACCAACTATAAAACAGACGAAATGTACAAGGTAACTATTTTTGTTCCCATTGGAAAACCGGACACACAAAGGGTTAATTCTTGAGAGAAGACAAAAAAAAAAAGGTAAATTTCCCATTTGTCTAAGCTTTCTTCCTAGTATATTTTCCTTATTATAATGCAAGGAGTAATAGGAGTAATAGCTCAAGTGGATCAAGATGTTCAAACTTAGATAAAGAGGCAGAGATCAGATTTTCAAGCTGAGGAAGTAGCTGGATTGATTTTCAGGGCAGGGACTAGGGAGGAGGGAGATGTGCAGGAGAAGAGCTGAGAAGTTCACACAAGGATTCACACAGGTCTGTGGCCAATGGCTGGGCTGTAAGTGTGCAGGGTGACACTGGGTGAGGCTACCAGGGAACAGCTACTGAAAGAGTAAGGGCTGAATAAAGACACCAGAAATTGAATTGGAGTTCCAGCCCAGCCAGATTAGAGACTTTGCTGAGTACCTTGGCCATTCTGTTGAGTCTTAAGAAATACCACATTTTAAAAGTAAAGACCATGTCCTAGGACTAGGTACAAAATCAATACAGATCCACACTATGCAAGACAAAAAGGAAAATTGATAAGATCAAAAAGAATCATAAGTAACTTAATTTTTTGTCAGCATAAAATCCAATATCTTTTAGAGGGAGACAACATAATCTAAACAAGCTTAAATATATCATTGATGGTTTCCAATATATAATTAAATGCAGGTAGATGTAAGAAGAAGCAAGAAATGGGACCCATAATAAAGAAAATAAAGTCAACTGGAATACATCTCAGGATGACACAGGCTTTAAAACAACTTTCATAAATATATTCAGTTTCTTAAAGGAAAATATATACATTTAAAGAGACAGGGAATCTCAGTAGAGAAGTAAATAAAACGACACAATTGGAAATTCTATCACTGAAAATGGCAGTATCTGAAATTAAAGATTCAGTGGGTTGCTTACTATCACATTAAGCCCTAAAAAAGAAAGGGTACTAAATTTTGGGAATTTCTGTTATATTTCTTCAAGTAAATATATTTTTGCCTCATCTCCTCTGAGACTTCAATCACATGTATAACAAGCCACCTCATACCATATTACAGTTCACTTATGCTCTTCATGTTTGCTTCTTAAGTTTTTTTCTCTGATCTCCAGATGAAATAAGTTTAATTGATCTGTCTTTTTTAATTTATTGTGTTTTGTTATTGTTGCATTTTGTTTTATTTTCCTTTACTCATTTAATCTTTTAATGTTTTAAATTTGAAACATAATTGATGGTACATATATGTGAGGTATCACATTGAATATCAATACCTGCCTGCAATATATGATGCACAGAACAGGATAATTAGTATATTCAACATTACACAATGTAATCAATTTTTGTGACTCTTTACCAATTTCTCACTAAACCCCCCTCTCTCTTCCCCTTTCTTACCTCTGGTAATCTCAGTTCTATTTTCTCCTTTTGATTTGTGATTGTTGTTTGTTTCTTTCTTTCTTATTCTATTTGCTTATTTATTTATTTTTAGCTCCCACTTATGAGTAAGGACAAGTGGTATTTCTGTTTTTGTGCCTCGCTTATTTCACTTAATGTGATTTTAGTTCATCCATGTTGTTATGAATGGCAGAATTTAACTCTTTTTTATGGCAGAGTAGTATTCTATTGAGTATATGTACCACATTTTCCTTACCACTTGTCCCTTGATGGACATTTAGTTTGGTTCCATTTCTTGGTTATTTTAAATAGAACTGTGATAAACATGGGAGTGCAGTTATTCCTTGGAAATGATGATTTCCTTTCCTTTGCATATATATCCAGCAGTGGGATTGCTAGATGATATGGCAGTTCTATCTGTAGTTGTTTGAGGAACCTACATGCTGTTTTCCATAATGGCTGCATTAATTTAAAGTCCTACTAACTACACTGGAAGATTCTCCTTTTTCTGTAACCCTCACCAGTGTTTGTTATTCCCAGTCTTTTTGATAATAGCCAGTCTAACTGGGGTGAGATGATATCACAAAGTGGTTTTGATTTGCATTTCCCTGATGCTTAGTGATGTTGAGCGTTTTCTCATGTGTCTGTTGGCCATTTTTATATCTTCCTTTCAGAAATGCCTATTCAGCTCCTTTGTCCATTTTTTAACTAGGTTACTTGTTTCATTTTTATTGTTAAGTTGTTTGAATTCCTTGTGTATTCTGGATATTAATCCCTTCTTGGATGCATGGTTTGCAAATAATATCTCCCACTCTACAGGTTGTCTTTTTGCAGTGTTAATTGTTTCTTTTGCTGTGCAGAAGTTTTTAGTTTGATATAACCCCATTTGTTTATTTTTTCTTTTGTTACCTGTGCTTTTAGGGTCTTATTCATAAAGTCTTTGCCCAGTCCTACTTCCCGAAGTGTGTCCCTTATGTTTTCTTTTAGGATTTTTATAGTTTCAGCTCTTCTATTTAAGTATTTAATCCTTTTTGAGTTGATTTGGATATATGGTGAGAGTTACGGGTCTGGTTTCATTCTTCTACTTATGGATGTCCAGTTTCCCCAGCACCATTTATAGAAAAGGCGGTCTTTTCCCCATTGTACGTTTTTGGTGCCTTGTCGAAGATCAGTTGGCTGTAAGTATGTGGGTTGATTTTTGGGTTCTCTATTCTGTTTCATTGGTCTCAGTGTCTGGTTTTATATTGACATCATGCTGTCTTGGTTAGTATAGCTTTGTAGTATAGTTTGAAGTCAGGGATTATTTACCTCCAGCTTTATTTTTTTTGCTCAGGATTTTCTCGTCTATTCAGGGGCTTTTGTTGTTCCATGTGAATGTTAGGTTTTTTTTTTTTTATTTATGTGATGAATGTCTGGTATTTTTATGGGGATTGCATGGAATCTGTAGATTGCTTTGGGTAGTATGGACATTTTCTCAATGTTGATTCTTCCAATCCAAGAGCATAGAATGTCTTTCTATTTTTTTGTGTCCTCTTTAATTTCCTTCAGCAGTGATTTGTAGTTGTAGATCTCTTTCACCTCCTTGGTTAAATTTATTCCTAGGTGTTTTCTCTCTCTCTGTGTCTCCGTGTCTGTGTGTGTGTGTGTGTGTGTGTGTGTGTGTGTGTGTATGTGTGTGTGACTATTGTGATGGGCTTGCTTTCTTGATTTTTCTTTTTCTGCGAGTTTGTTCTTAGAGTATAAAGCCTGAAATCATTTATGACCCTTAAGAGATTTTTGCTAGTCCTTTGGTATTTCTGTATATAGGATCATGTCATTGGCAAATAGGGACAGTTTGACTTTGTCTTTTTCAGTGTGGATGCCCCTTATTTCTTTCTCTTGCATGATTGCTCTGACTAGTACTTCCCATACTATGTTAAATAAGAGTGGTGAGATGGGCATCCTAGTCTTGTTCCTGTTCATAAGGGAAAAGCTGTCGGGTCCTCCACCAGCTGACCCGAACAGCCCTTGCCTTGCTATCAGTCTCTCCCTTGGTGTCCCTTCTGGTGGGTGGGCGGATTGCCCGGATTCCTCTTTCCCTGGTCCCCATTGAGAGGAGAGGGAGGAAGAGAGCCGCAAAGAGAGGTGAGCACAGCCACCAGCCCCAACCAGCCCATTAAAGAAAACTCAGACGTGGTGGGGGTTCTGTCGAGCAGTTCCGTTTATTATCACACAAGCACTTGCTTTTAAAGGCAAATGGGGAAGGGAGGTTTTTACATCCTCCAATCAGCTGAAAGGTTATGAGAGCATGCATCCTGTCTCATTGCCTAGCTATTCCATTCACGCAGTGTTCAGAGCACGGAAGCATGTATTTGGCCAATAAGGGCTAAGGCAAGGTTCCCGCAGACACTCCCACCCTACTTCCTCCCAGAGCCATCTTAGGCTGCTACATTAATATGCCCTTGTGGGCCCATAATGGCGCCACTTGTAATGTCACTTAAGGTGATGTTAGTTTTTAAGGCCCGACATCAGGCCTTCGGTTTTTCCCCATTCAGGATGATATTGGTGGTGGGCTTGTTATAGATGGTTTTTATTGAGTTGAGATACTTTCCTTCTATACCTAATTTGCTAAGAGTCATTATCATGAAGGGATGGTGAATTTTGTCCAGTGCTTTTTCTGCCTCTATTGAGATTTATGGTTTTTGTCCTTGATTTTGTTGATGTGGCATATCACATTTATTGACTTGCATTTGTTGAACCATCCTTGCATCCCTAGGATGACTCCCACTTGATCATGATGTATAATTTTTTTGAATGTGTTGCTTTATTCTGTTTGCTAATATTTTGTTGGGGATTTTTGTGTCTATGTTCATCAGAGATATTGGTCTGTAGTTTTCTTTCTTTCTTTTTCCTTTTTTTGTTGTATCTTTGTCTGGTTTTGGTATCAAGGCAAAGCTGGCCTCATAGAATGAGTTTGGGAGAATGGCTTCTGTTTCTATTTTCTGGAATAGTTTGAAGAGGATTGGTATTAATTCCTCTTTAAATGTTTGGTAGAATTCAGCAGTAAAGCCATCCAGTCTTGGGCTTTTCTTTGTTGGGAGAATGCTGATTGATTGCTGTGTCAATCTCATCACTTGTTACCGGTCTGTTCAGGCTATCTACATCTTCTTGGTTCAATCTTTGAAGTTTGTATGTGTCCAGAAATTTATCCATTTCCTCTAGTTTTTCAAATTTGTTGGTGTGTAGTTGTTTATAAGAGCCTCTAATGATTCTTTGCATATCTGTGGTATTGGTTGTGATGTCTCTTCTTTCATTTCTGATTTTGGTTTATTTGGTTCTTCTCTCTTCTTTTTTTATTTAGCCTAGCTAATGGTTTGTCTTTTTTTTTATCATCTCCAAAAACCAGTTTTTGTTTCATTGATCTTCTGTGCCATCTTTTTGGGTCTCTGTTTCATTTAGTTTTGCACTGATCTTATTATTACTTTCTGTCCACTAATTTTGGCATTGGATTGTTTTTATTTTTCTAGTTCTTTGATGCATAGTATTAGGTTGTTTATTTGAAATCTACAGGTTCAGAAATCTCAGTAAGCCCCTAGAAGATAACTGCAAAAAGAACCACACATAGACATATCAGAATTACCATAGGATAACAAAAGTTAAAGAGAAAATGCTTAAAATGGCCAGAGAAGGAAAACACACATAAAGGAACAATAATTTGAGTAATAGCTGACTTCATGTTAAATGCAATGGTGGTCAGAAGGTAATGGAATGGCAGTTTTAAAATTGCTAGAAATAAGAAAACAAACAAACCAACAGTTAAGCAATAATTCTATATCCAAAAAAATATATTTTTCCAAAATGAGAATAAAGACTTTTTAGATGAATGAATGATAGGAAAATGTATTGTTAGCAGTCCTGCCTCACAAGAGGTGGTAAAGAAAGTTTTTCAGGCTGAAGGGAAATGATACCAAGTAGAAACCTGGAACTACAGAAAAAAAGAAGAGCAGTGGATATGGACATAGTTGTATAATGCAAAAGTCTATTTTTTTTCTTGTAGGTGCTTTAATGACAACTGGTTGTGTGAAGCAAAAATAATAGAGTATTTGGGGGCTTATAACATACATAGGATAAAATATTTGAGAATAACAAAACAGAAGAGTGTACATAGACTTATAATCTTTAAATTTCTCATAATTTATGGGAAGTGTACGTAATATAAACTACTTAGATTTTAGTAAGTTAAGGATGAATATTTTAGTCTCTAGTACAGCCACTAAAATTAAATACAAATAGTTGGAGCAAAAAAAAAAAGATAACATAGCAGAAAAAAATGGATATTTAGAGTTATTTGATTAACCCCCCCCAAAATCATCAGTCTGGATTAAAAGACAATCATTGTGCAAGACTTCAAATGATACTTAGATATTTGTTTACTCACATAGTAGGGAGGTGAAGCTACATAGATATCAAAAAGAACATATTCTCTAATTCCTTTGCAGATGTAGCCAAGGAAAAGAATAGAAAAGGAAAGAATTTCCAGGGAGAAGAGCTATGCTCCAGAGAAATCTAATCTCTGGGGAAGAGCTAGACACTAATCAAGAAACATTCTCCATCTCCAATGTAGTGGTCCCCCAAAATATCTGTTCAAAAGAATTTCATAGTTACTATGGACCAGTGATTTTTGTTGCTTGCCATCTTTTTTTTTTTTTTTTTCAGGTGAGAGAGTGTCTGGTAGATAATTTGTTCTTCTTCTACTATTGTATGTCATATAAGTGTGTGGTATATAAATAGATTATAGATTATAGATCTCCGGATCAAGAGAAGTTACATCATGACATGATACAGAGACTGTCAGGAGATTCTGGGATTTTATTCCAGTGATATTACTGGAAGGCACTTTGAGATTTTGTCTCTTTAGAATTGAGTGAGAATATTTTTGTGCAGAAGGAAAAGTATGTATTAGTGACAAAAAAGGCAGATTGTGCTAGACTGAATTATTGTTCAAAACACCCTCTCTGGTGAGTCTCACTGTTGAAGGATTATACTTTTCCCACACTAAAAATTCAAATTTAATGTGAATTTCTTTGGCAGCGGCAGTGTGTGCCATTTCTAAGCAGAAGCTGGGAGGCATGCATCATGCTTCTCCTTCTGCCATGAGAAGAGGGCTGTCCCATGAGATGGCTTCCCATTCAGCCTTGATCTTAGAGTGGAGACCTGGAGCAGAGCTGCTGCTGATCCACAGCCAACAAAGTAACATTTATGAGAAAGAACTTTGGTGTTACAAAGACCAAGCTTTTATTGTTGCTTGTCATTACCACAACAAAACCTATTGAAATCTGACTGATATATCAGATTCTATCACTTTTCAGCTCCCTCCTTCCTATGGCTTCTCATTTCACCCAGAATCAAAGCTCAAACTCATTTCACCCAGAATAAAAGCTCAAATACAGTCATCCCTCAGTATCTGTGGGGTTTGGTTACAGGATCTCTCATGGATACCAAAATCTATGGATGCTCAAGTCCCTCATATAAAATAGATAGTATTTGCATATAGCCTATATCTTCCTATATACTTTAAATTATCTTTAGACTACTTATAATACCAAGTACAATGTAAGTGCTATGAAAATAGTTGTTATTCTGTATTGTTTAGGAAATAATGGAAAAAAATAGTCTGTACATGTTTGGAACAAATATAACTATCCATTTATTTTTCCCAAATATTTTCCATCCAAGATTGGTTGAATCCATAGATGTGGAGCCCATGGATATGGAGGGTGGTCTGGATTCACAACAGCTTTCAAGGGTCTACAAAGTCTGCCTTCTATACTTTGCTCAATCCCTCCCAGTGTCCTCTCAGCCTATTTTGGTGACTCTGGCTTTTTGGCTTTCTCCACACATAGCAACCAAGATCCTACCTCAAGGACTTTGTCCTTGCTCTTCTGTCTGAGTGGTTCTGCCTCTCTCCAGAAATCTGCATGGCTTGCTCCATCACTTCCTCTAGCTGCTCATATAGCACTTTATAAAAGACAATATCTGATCACCCAAAATGAAATTACAGTAGTCCTTACTTGCAGAATTCTGGCATCCCCTCTTTTACCTTCTATTCCTTATTTTTTATTCATTTATTTTATTTTTAATTAAAACTTAAATTAAATTAATTAAATTTGTAATTAAATTTTTTAACTTTAATTTTTAGCTTATTTTATCCTTTTATTTTCTATAGCTTATTTATCTAAGCAGTACTCATCACCACTTGTCATCTTGTATATACTTATTTGTTTATCCTTTGTCTTTCCTCACTGGAGTATCAGGTCTTTGAATAGATGGACTTATCTATTTTGTTTCACTGCTGTCAGCACAAAGCAGGAGCTCAAAAATATTTGTTAAATGAATGAGTTAATGCATGCATGAATTAACATATGAATGAAGAAATGAATAAAAAATGTAAAATGCTATGAAACAATGGTACTTTTCTGGCCATAGCGATAGTTTTTAGGGGTGAAATACAATGATGTGAATATTTTCATGCTTCACATTAGACTAGTATATGAATTGTGTTTCTCTATGGTTGTTAACGAAATAAAAAAGTTTTAAGTAAAGACAAGATCAGGAACAGTGCCATGCTGAAGAATATGGGATTTGAGGCAAAAAGAAAAGTCAGTAATATTTTCCTTTTACCTGATTCTTCCTCCTTGTCTCCTGAAAGATTTTTTCTGCTACTATTGTTCCCCCCGTCTCTATCACTGTCATCTATTTTTTGCGCTTTCTCATTTACTTCACAGTTTCTGACTACTCATAATTTCTCATAATCACTTAGTTATTCAGCATTACTCTTAGTGTTGTTTTGTCTTTGACCCACAAAGGTTTTTCGAGGGCTTTATTTGTATTGCCTTTCAATTTCAGTTCACTTTCTTGAAAGAAGAAATCTGATAAGTTCAGTTTTTTATGACTACATTGTATGCCTTGCTGTCTATGTACTGAATGTTCATTTGTTTTTGATTATCCAATCAGTGTGGCCAGGTTATGGTATTAGTGGTGTTGTGCCCAAAATTGTTGTCTTTGTTGGGTTCTCTCAGAAGCAGAACTTGAGCCAAGGATTCAAGTACACTAAGTACTTTGTTTTACAGGTGCAGGAGAAAACTTGTGGGGGAGTGGAAAACAAGTATTGAATATCCCTATTGGGTATATCATTTTCTTCATAAACAATAAATCCCTAGAGATAAAGGTAGTGCAACAACGTGTCTATTAAAAGGCCATCAAAAGGCTAACACTCAGAGCAGGGTGAGTTCCTGGCACTGCTGCCAAGAGGGGGCTATTAGAGGCACTTTTGCTGGTATCTAAAAAAGTTCAGAAACAAATTCCTTCAATGCAAATTTCCTGCTTTTACAGATTTCTGTTGTGGGGATTAGTAAGAATTTTAGTAATGATTGCAATCATAATTTCAAAAATAAGTAACAAACCATTTATATTATTTTTAAATTTGGTATTTGTGCTTATAGTAAACACATCAGGTATCCTGAGAGTAATCCTATGCTACTGAGAGGGAGATTGCAATGAAATGCTTGTGTCATGTTAACAGTCATGTTATGAAACTTAGAGTCATAAGTAAGCTGAAGAAATATTGGCTACCTAGGCAACTGCAAAATTATAGCCCTCCTAATAGGTGATAGAGCCAAAAACAGATCTATACATTGCATTTAAGAAGAGTTAAATGGTATAACTCTACTCATGTAGAAAGAGAAAAAAGATACACTTAATATTTGTAGATGGCAAAACAACTTAAGTGATCTCCCAACATGCTAAAAGACGCCTTCAAGTCTAGTTTTGAGAATATGAAGTAATACAAACTTGTCTCCAGCATTCGAAGAGCTCAAATTTATACTTACGATGAAGTTCTAAAGTCTAAACAGCATCTTTTTATTTTGTAGAGAGAGATTGGAGGAAGAAGTCATTTAAGCTTACATTTACATTCCTGACGATTAATGTTTGCACCGGTTTTTTTCCAACACCATAACCTGAGACAAAGACTTAGATGCAGGTAGTTTTTTTTTTTTTTTTTTTTTTTTTTTTTGAGAAGCAGGTGTGAAGGAGAGAGGGAGATAAAACAAGGAAGAAGGAAAAGCCAAGAAAGGGAGCTTTACTGTGCTTGTTATCACTGTGGGCAACTGTGTGTCTATCTCACTGGAGGGTCTTCTGAGGATCCAGTACAACATACCTCAGAGTTGCTACTTCAAAAAGAGCAAAACACTAGAGCATTTACCTGTTTGCTGAGGTTTGTCGCCAAGGGTGTTAACTCTTTTGTGAATTAACATCTGACCTGCTCTGTTAAGGCTCTGTGAGCAATTGTGGTTTCAGAGATAACCTTGAGGCAAAAAAAGCAGAGGGAAGTGGTGGACACAGGAGGTAGGATTTTGTCAGGGTGCAAGGGAACTGCTTGAGAAATTGGAGTTGGGCCGAGGTCATGTGCCATGGGACAACCAAAAGCATCTGCCCAGTCCACCCCACTAATCTTCAGATGTATCACACTGCACTTGTCTATTCCATTCTCTCACTAACCCTTCAAAGTGATAACCAGTGGCAATCTCTAAAAAGGATTTAAGGTCAGGGAGTTACTTGACAAGTGATCATCCTCACTCTTGCAACAGATCCATAAATTGTATGTAATAATTATCATCAACCTCCTCTACCATCCATTCCTGTTTCATTTCACCTCTAGCTTGCACTTCATCTGGTGTATGTAGGTAGTTTCCCTGGTGGAGCGAATTATACTTTCCGGGAAGGGTGAGCCCTGGATTGCTTTGCCCTTTTTAGGACGTGGTTCTTGCAATTACCCATTCACTAGTGTTACCTTGTACAGAAACTTCAGTTCTTTCATCTTAGCCATCTAGGGTTGCCATAACAAAACACCGTAGAACTAATAATAATGTCTACAATATAAGAATATGATTACATGGCATAATACATTTAAAGTATTTTAGAATACGTAAAGAACTCAATAAATGATAACTAATAATAATGTTAGTGCTGTGTTGTAACATAATGATGCACTTACCTAGTATTAAAATTTAGGAGAGTTTTTGTCCACATTTTATATCGTTTCTATCTCCTACGTGTCAGGCTTTATTATTTGTTACTATTGGCATGACTCTGATTCTGGCAACAATAAACAAACTCCAATTACCACTTCTTCTCTGAGTTTGGGAAGGTCTGTAGAATTACATCTCAGAGAGAATTAAGTTAGAGGTAAATAAATGAGGTAATTTTCTTGTAACATACAATGTAGTGTATAAACTTTGTGACATGCATTTTGCAATGTTAACTGTTTTCTCTCCTCTGAATGGTTGTGTGAATGCTAAGTAAAATTGGACTATAAATTTAAATATATTTGTTGACTCCTTTGTTATAATTAATAGCACATTATATAAATGCACATAAATAAACAATGTACTGGAAAATATAAATATCACACCAGTAGGTCTTCAACTAAATGATAATTATATTCTTCTTTTGTTATATTGTAAGTTGCATGTGTTAGCTATTGACAAAGGCCCATTACGGGGTGCTGCCCAGTAAACGTACCTCCTACAACTGCTCCCTTCATTCAGAACACAGGGCCAAGACAACACTGTGTGTTACCATCCGCATGACCTCAGCTAAGGCAAAGATGAATAAACTTGGAAAGGCATGTTTCTCTTAGCATTGTAATCAGGAAGCATAAAAAAATTGGTTATTCTCTCCAGAGAGCTGTATATATAATACATACACCCAGGAGCTCTAAGCAATCATGTTTTATCACACTGACTAGACAGCCAATGAAGCCAATCTGCAGAAAGAGAGAAAAGAGCAGAACAGATACATGAAGAGAAGTCCTGTGAGAACTAGACTGTACTCTTGGCCTTCCTGATTCCAGCAACTACCAAAGGCCAATTTGCATTTTGGTTCTAGCCTTCAATTAGGCACTCCCACACCTCCCATTAATAAAACTTTCCCTTTTGCTTAATGGCTTTTGTTAAATGCAACAACAAATAAAAAGCCATGGCTGTACATTAGGTAAGTAAATTAACAGTGGTGGGAGGTCAAGGAGAAGCTGCATGGAGAGGAGAAACTGTACCACCAATGAAATCTTAACTTCTCAGCCCTGCCTGGTTCAGACCTCAACTCCAGGGAATCCTGCAGAATGTTTTTTTTTTTTTTTTACCAGCTTAGGTTCCTATTGACTAAAAACAAAATTGACTCCAATATTGTGAACGATAGGGTTCCTCTTATTTTTTTCATTAATTGTAAATTTGAAGAATTCTAGACCTGGAATTCATCTAGAGCAGTAATACCCACTTACTTATCTATCAGAATTTCTTGTGTCATTTTTTAACCTTAAAAATGTGCGGTTCCCACCCTTGCTGTTCTAATTCAGTGCATCCGTAGTAAGGTCTGGGACTCAATGTAGCTGTGAAGCCAGAGAGTTGATGCTGATGCTAGGACTGAGAACTGCTGTTCTAGATCAAATAGTTCTGCTCATAAAACATTTTTTAATTTTGAAATTCCATTGTGACTAGACCCTGGGTATTTAACTTTCCTGTTCATTGAAACTCATCCACTGTTATTTTGCCATAAGACATATTTCCATAATCACTTCTATTTCCTTCAGGACATTTGCTCAGCTCAAACTTCATTTTTCTCCTTATCTTAGGCATCATAATTTGTCATTTCAATAATTTCATGACTGACTAATGTATCAAAAACTCACTTCTTAATGGAAATCACCATCCATTCTTTGGCCTTTTCTTATTTTGTGTTTTCAATATTGAGAACTGGGAATTTCTGACTTGTTCCATGCTTTACACATTGCTTTGGATTTCAGTTTTGACGGGGAAGGCCATGAAACCCTATTGACTGTGACCAATATAGTATCATATTTCTTAATGAATGCCTGGCCGTTAGTGCTTCTTAGCAATTTTTGTTGCCTTGTTTTTCTCCTTATTGAATTATCTACTGGAATCATCTCCAACCTTCTCCATTACCTCAACATCCCAAGTGGCTTTGGCCTCAGCACAGGACTTCATCACCTTCTAACTGAGACAGAAATCACTCTTACATGAGATTCCTTACTTTGCTTTCTCTCTACCTCAAAATCTCTGTTTATCTTTAGTTTACATTTTGTTTTTAGTTCTTATCTCTTAGGAGGACCTGCTCCTTTTCTTTACTGAGTCTAGCCCTAGATTTGTGCTTTTTATTTTATCTGCCCTGTCTCAGACTTACTGCATCAATTATTCCCCTTGCTAGCGTCTTTCATCTTTTGTTCTCTACTGGATTCCTCCTCTCTGCCTTCAAATATGTTTTGGTCTTCCTATCCTAGCACAAAGGAAGTTGCTTCATAAATATTTAATGAAGTAATATTGAATTGAATTGAACTTAATTTCTGGAGCTCACAGAGTTACCAGTGGCAGATCCAGAGATTAAAACCCAGGATTTCTGATTTCATTCAACATTCTTTTCAAAGATAAATAAGCATTTCTTGAAGGTATATTTTAGATCTATTTTCCAAAATCCAAATCCAGTGACTGTATTTGTTGAAGTGCAAATATTTAATCCCCACTAAGATGTATTGTTTGTCTATTCATCACTAAATAGTATTGATCCTAATACAACATGATGTTTGGTCATTCAAATCTCATGTTATACATTACACATGTAAATAATTAGTTACAAAATTGGAAACATATTAGTCATGTATGATAGATAAACTAATTTGAAGGTCTTATTTTATTATATCATTTAAATGCTGTTATAGGTTAATTTAATACCAAAGACTTTTTATTTATTACCATATTGATTATTACTTAATAGCTTATCATGTTTATCTCTTGGAGATGCTTGAGAAACAGTCACTATTAATTTAAAATCAATTATAGTAGCTGAATAAAGAACCGTTCTCCCTTTTTCCTGTCTAGAAAATAAAGTTTTAGGACTGAAATAATGCATCACTTTTTAGAATTAAAATCTGTTCTGAGACAAATGATGCCAGTCACACACACACAGAACAAACCTCTAACCAGACCTAATTCTATTATATCAATTTATTGGTTAACTCTTCTTGGACTGCTGTAAACATAACAGGAGCCAGAATATGAATTGCAAAATGTATTCACATGGCATAACTGGATGCCAGGCAATTCAATGTTATATAAAGGAGCATTCTGCTGAACAAGTATTTCAGTGTTTTCAATTGTTTATATAGGGCCACGATGCTTTCTTTTCTGAAATAATTTAGTTTAATTACATAATAGTAAATTTTAAGAAAAAGCACTTATATGTAGTAGATATATAACAATGTCCTCTCAAGATGAAACTTTTAATTCTGAATTCGGTTGCTATTTAGACCATCAGATTTCTGGAAATAATAAGTACTGTTTAGAATTTCTCAATACATTTTTATTTATTTGGCTATGGTTTGGTTTTGCACATTTCAAAATTGTATGAGGAAATACTTTAAGATCATATTTTCTATAAATGGGTATGCATGACTTCCCAACACATGAAAACTGTCTGGATTGACTATAAAGTCAATTTTTTAATTTATGTAAACAAACCTTATGTCCTTTCTAATCCTAAGCTTTTAGCACACAGGTTTTATGTTAACTTTATAAGAATTAAAAAAAAAAACCAAAAAACAGAGTCCAAGAAGAATGAGAACCAAACTCGTTATGTGTCTTTAAATTACACGTAATATCTGCCCATCTACACGTAGCATGAGTATCATACTTGATGTTTTTCCTACTGCACCAGAATAAAGCAATGAGGTGATCATGTAGATTGCATATGATTTTGATATTAGAAGTGGATTATGAACTAGTGGCTTGTAGAGGAGCACAATGGGTCTTAAGTAGACTTAGCTAGGATCTTTATATTTCCATCAAGTCAACTCTAATATTTCCACTTTGTCATGAAGACAAGATAGGTTTATATAGGAAATCCATTAATGATTCTAATCCAATATTTGCAAAATATATTATGAAAATGTATATTAATTTTTATCTACTTCTGTCATTAAAATAATGATCTTGAATAATGTAAGCAAGAGCATAATAAAACAGGATGTGTGCTTTGGTTTTATGGGCACATTCTTTTCCTTCATCCTCAGTGTCACCCTGCTAATGTTTATATCCTGTTTAGATGGGAGGAAAAGGACAAGAATGCCATTTATTCTTTGTCTGGTATTGTGGAGCCTATTGCTTACAGGATAATATCTTTCAGTATCTCTTAATCAGCATCTCCCCATTAGATGGAGAGAGAGAATAAGAGTTGGTGGGGGGAAGCAGTAGATCCTTGGAGAATCTGGGAGATTTTTGTATAGGTAATATTATTATTATAGTTCTAAACTTCGACGATTCTTTTAAACACATTGGGAATGCTCATTTTGTCCTCCTTAGCTCGTCACATCTCTTTATACCATAAAATGTCTTAGGATCATCATTCCAGTGTAATTTTGAAATTACACATTTTATTATAGAATAAAAGTGTTCTAAATTTTAAAAGAGCTCTTTGACTTTTTGGATATATAACACAACTTTATATGTGTACTCTTTGGTTATTTGCTTCCATGATTTATACTGTTCTAGGCATTGAATAATAATTTTTTTTAAAAAAACCTGAGAAGATACCTCTTACCTCTGCACTCCTTATTTCCCACACTTACATAACACTGGCATCATTTTTTCTTAATTTGTCAAGCCGGTTTCTGTCTCTCTGGCTTTTCAGTTGTTCCCTCTGCAGGACCACACTTCCACAGACTCTCATCATCTGGTTTCTGCTCAAATTTCTCCTCTTTCATGAGGACTTATCTGATTACTCTTTCTAATGTTGTCTTCTTCACCCCCTCTATCTTTGTGACACTTGTCAATATCTGACATTATTTTTATTTAGTTGCTTATTGTTTCTCTCTCCAATTGGAATGTAAGATTCTTGAGATGAAGACATTGTGTCTTGTTTACTGCTGTATTTGCATTGCCTAAAATATCTGTGGCTGGTACATTTTAGATATTCAAAAAAATTTTTTTTTTCTGAATAAATAGATGAATCAATCAATGAATTAGTACCTATTATCTTGCCTCAAGTAACTTGCTGTCTAGTGAGCCTGTCAACTACTGCTATCTGAAAATATTGTGAATATTACATTTATTTATTAAAGCCACTGTTTCGGTCTCCCGAAAATGATTACTAACTCCAGCTGCTTCCACTGAACCTAGGATAAGTAAATAACACTATCTGCCTTAAATGGACATCAGAGTTTTCCAGTCTTACAAATATTAATACAAAACTAAGAGAAAACTGTTAAAAGGGAAGCAGTTTATTAAATTTATATTAATTGATATTCTTTAATCTGATTCTTTTATTTCTATTCATCATTTATATATGGATATGCAGTAATTTACATGGTTACATGGAGAAAGTAAGCAATTGACAAAGGACATAGTCAGTTTGGAGTTTAAAAAACAGTTTGCTAATTTCTGTTTAATGTCATTGATCATGAATATCGAAGCAGATAAATAACTTAACAGTGGTGCAATTGCCTTTCATATCTCAAGGTTCAAATTTGAAAATAAGTTGTTAAATTTTGTGTGTGTGGTTTACTTCCTTTCACATAATAGGGATTTAATATGTGCTTTTAAAGAAAACATAACAGTCTTAAAATTCTCATGGACCCTCCTATGGAAATCTAAAGAAATTATTGGCCTTGTTAACTACTAGAGCAACATTGCCCAATAGAACTTTCTGTGACAACAGAAATGTTCAATAATCTGTGTTGTCTAGTATGGTAGCTGCTGGCCATATGTGGCTATGGCACTTGAAATGTAGTTAACGTGGCTGAGGAACTGAGTTTTAAACTTAATTTAATTTTTACTAAATATAAATGTGGTTAGTGGCCACCATTTGGACAATACAATGCTGATTGTGAAGGATAATGATTTCTAACAGATTAAGTAGTATCTGTCTACAAAGCTTCACAGTTGTCCACAATGTTTTGGATGTGATCAATCTTGATTTTAATCTTACTCTCTTAACTTTTTGTACTGCTGAGGCCCATAGGCTGCTTGGGTTCTATGCCACATTGTGCTGTGCTACACTTCTCCTAAATGTTAGCTGTGATAGCCAATAAATTTCCTTCACAATCTAAGATTTTATATTTTAAAAATTAATGTGAAACATAGCCATTTAGAGGATAATTTGTTTTATATTTCTTTTGTGTCAATTTGGGAGAAGATGTTAGATTGTAAGAAGAAAGATAGTTCATGAATCTAAGAGGTCTGTAAGTGTAATATAGAGGCTTAAGTAAATCTTTCCCGGTTTTGTCAATAGATTCTTATCTCAGAACTATTATCCAACTCACTTTATCATAATACCATAAAGGAAAAGTAAAATACAGTACAAATATAATAAAACCAAAAATTATTTTGTAATGCTATAAAGTAAAAGCATTTTATGATAAAATAAAATGTATACAATATTATAAAATATTTGCTGAAAAGGGGCTAATATCCAGAATATATAAGGAACTTAAACAGCTCAACAGCAAAAAAAAAAAAAAAAAAAAACAATTAAAAAATGGGCAAAGGATCTGAACAGACATTTCTCAAAAGAAGTCATACAAATGGCAATGGGGATGGGGGAGGAAAAGGGGTGAGGGGAGGATAAATGGGTACAAAACTATGCTATCTACCCTAAGTGAAATATTGTGCAGTATGTGCATGAATTTAAACAGCACATACTGTACCCCAGAAATATGTACAAGTAAATGTTAAAATATTTTGAATAAAAAAAGTGTATAAAAATATTTGTAAGGAAGTGATGCCCCTGTAATATATATAAAAATTGTGATAACACAATTAACACCAACTGGACTGAAGTAAACATTATATTCTATGTTTCTCTGAGCTTGGACCACGTAGTCAAATAGTGTAACTGTTAGTATATTTTAAAAATTACTTATTTAATTTCCTCATACATTGATAAAAGCTTACCCATCTTAAGGAGCTTTCTTGAGGATTAAATTAAAAAATGTTTTAAAGGCATCTGTCATGGTACTTGGTACGTAATAGGCAAGCAGTAATGTTGTTTTCCATTTTTCTTATATTCCTGTAGACATGATAGCCATGGATAAGAGATTAGAACAAAGAGCGTTAAAAAAATTTTTCCCTGTGAATTCAGGTAATTTTCTTGGGAAATTAGTGTACATATATCTGTACTTGTTATAGACAACAGAAAGAAGAATCTGTCCTTTTAAAATCACAAGAATACAACTCATTAAGTCTACTGAGATGTCACTTATTTTAACAGGTACATTTGCCAAGTAAACTACGATTTTGAAGAAAAATAGTCACCTTTTAAATGCAAAATATGATTTGCATTACAAAAATACGTAAAATAAAACATTTTTATTTTTAAATGTCCACATATAGAAGATTACAGAAGATGATATAATCTCCATAAGTCCCTTTTTATAAAATGTTATAGGGTAATATGGTGGAGCAGGAAAAGAGAGCAAGAAACTAAAAGATACTTAAATTTTCTGGCTTGTGTCACTTTTACCTTAACATATTTTTCTGCATGTTTATTTCCTTTGTGTGCTTTTCTTTCTTAAAGAATGAAAGAAAAATCTGCCTCATAAAAATGCAGGAGAGTCATCCCACATAAAGACCATCTTTAAAATGCGCATTATTTATTTGACAGACTGTAATGGCTGTTTCAAGGATATTATGGGCTGTTATGTGAATATGTATTTTGGAATGCATACTACAGTACAAATAGTGTGCTTACACAATGCACGTCAAAAATATAACCTAATGAAATATCTTTGGAAGATTAGGCAATATATAAGGATATTCTGGAAATGAAAAACCCAGTTGAACTAAAATAGGAAAGGATCTTACAACCTAAATGATACATAGGTCAACTTCTTTGGAGGTGAGGGAGTAGAAAAGGAAAAAAAAACAACAACCATAACTTAACTCTGTAATGTTATTATATTTTCAGCCCTTGATTCTGACATCAAGTAAAAATAGAGATTTTTGAAATTTTGTATTTGGTTGATATTGATAAATCATGAGTGCTTTAGAATTATTTTCTATTTATAAGATTTCAGGCCCAATTATTAGATTCAGGATTCTTAATGAATCAGAAGATTTAATTACGAAAAGTTTATTTCAGTTTAGAATTAATCTATTAACTCATCTAATGCTTTTCTTTTTTTTTTTTTTGGTGAATGTATTCAGTAGTAGATACAAGATGCAATAAATACAAATCCTACCTGAAAGATCTTAGAGTCAAAAGATAAGCTACAACATGAGTATGTATAACTTACTATAACATTAGAATAAAAACAATAAGGGCTGTAAGATAAGGTGATACAACAGTCCTATAGGAAATAACAAATCAAAAGAGCAATGTAGCATGTTGACAGTAAAAACAGATGAAAGTTTTTCATATTTGGATTGTATTGCATTAATATTGTGACTTGAATTTAGAGTGACTTTTAAGCAGTTTCATATCCAATATTACATACCTTTTTAAAATTCAAGAAATCTTTCTTTCATTTGTTTTATTTTGTATTTGTTTTAGAACATGCAAGGATAAACTTCAAATTATTTCAGTGATGACCAGGGTTTTCTAATTCAGGTTATTCTAATAAATCTAAAAAATAAATGTGATACATAAACTTCAAATAATCCATTGATTTAAACTTTTATTAAATACCATTTTCTTTAGATTTTCTCCCCTTCTTTCTTTTCCCTCTTTATTCCTTGAAGATTGTTGAAATGGACAATTTAACATTTTGCTGAGATGCAGATAACTTTGCCAATCAAAGTGCCTTTGCTTCTAAACTTTTTAAACAGAACAGAATTTCTTTGCAGTACATCTTCATTGAACTTCAGAGGAATTCACAGAAATCAGAATAAGAAACTGAAATTTTAAAAAAATCTGGCCAACTGCCAAAATTATTGATATTAAACTATTTTTAAGCAGTTAATTTACCAGGCATTTGTTTAGACTGGTGCTGTCCATTAGAACTTAATGTGATCCATGTATGCTCTTTTAAATTCTCTAGTAGTCACAGTAAAAAAAGTGAGGAAGAAAAAGGTGAAACTAATTTTGATCATATATTTCCAATATGTTATCATTTCAACATATACTTGATTAATGAATTACTTTACATTTTTTTCATGCTGTCTTTGAAATCTAATGCACATTTTACATTTACAGCACATCTCAATTCTGACTAGTCATATTTCAAGTGCTCAATAGGCTCACATGGGTAGTGTTTACCCCACTGGGCAGTGCTGCTCTGATATTTTCAGTTATATTATGTTATTTAATTCTCATAACCATCCTGTGAGGACACTATTATTAATCCCCTTTTGCAGATGAGAGAACTGAAATTCAGAAAGTGTAAATAACTCCTCACAGCCAAAAATGTGGAAAATTAAACTTGAATCCCATTGCATTACAAACTTTTCCATATTTTTTTTATAGTGATTGAAATTTGGACTTCAGGTAAATAGTTTTTAAGCTAAACTGCACATTTTCTAGAATTTTTCTAAAAAATCGAGGACTATTTTTTGAATTGCTTTCAAAAATAGCTTTCAAAGATAAATAAACCTGAAAACATCTCTCTGTTTCATAGCCGTTATTGACTTCCGATTTGTTCCATTTCAAAGCAGAAAGAGCATATAATTGAAATTATTCCTTTGACTATGTAATCTTTCCTGGAAGTCTATTAAAGACATAAACCTATTTGGTATTATATTCTTTTTTCCTAAGATTTGTGATTTTTCAAATTACAGTGCAATGCTTCTTTGCTCACTAAAACATCTGTTTTTTTTAAAACATCTGTTGATTTAGTTTTTTCCATTATTTTGGTTGTTGATTGGAATTTCTTATTTATGTATGTATTCTCATCTTTAAGTGAACAGACTTAAAGGATGAATATGAAATATGGTAAAAATTCATTTTTCCTCTGTAGTACAAGTCTAATAAGAGAAAATGTGCCAGCATTCATCTGAGGAGATTTGGGCAGGTGTTTTAAGAGGATTTCATTGTCAACAACAAGTTTCTAACCCCAGGATGTATTGTAACATTGTGGATTCTCCTATGAAATTCCATTGAAGCAAAAATCTGAATATTTCTAAAAGCCTTGTACTATACTAAACTTGTACCAAACCCAAGAATACATTCAGAGGAAAAGAGGACATCTTCTGTTTTCTAGGAGCTTAGTACAAAATATAAATGACAGATACAACCAATTCATGAAGGAAAATAAATATCAATAGAAGACAGAAGTCCTAAATTTTAAAAACAATATTTTAGGAATGTAAATAAGAGGCAAATTCATTCTGATGAGGTGAATTTGAGAATCAGCGAGCAAGTTGGAGATGGTGCAAAGTAGACCCCAAGGTGCCATCAGGAGATATTTAACACAGGTAACGTGGTGGGAATCCTGTAAGTATAGATTTGCCAAATGCTTAAATGACCCAGTCTCCCTAATTCAGTTAGGGGAGGTAAACCCTTTAAAGTTTTAGATCTGTACTTTATTATTTGTTGATTATGACCCAGAAGCACAGCTCCCTGTATCACAGCTATCTCTTCTTCTACATAGCCTCTTTTTTGGTTATTGTTTCTATGGTTTTTACTCATTATTCATTCAACAAATATTTAAAACCAAGCAAACAACATGAAAAAAAGATGGAGCCTCTCACAGCTTTGTTGTTTTCCAGTGGAAGTCTCTCTGCGGTTAGGAAGTCACTTGCAACTAGCTCTCAGAATGGTTGAATTACGTACAGTAGAGTCATCTTTGTGAATGCAAGCCTCATTTCATAGGCTATACACGTTTCTTTTTCTAGTCTTTTTATTTCTTTGATTAGAGTTTTTATTCTTCTTTTTGGCAGCCCATGCACCATTTCCATTCCTTTGTCAATCTGGTTCCCTAGTGGAACTACCTCTTCCCATTTTGATATCTTGTGGTCAAGCTGTAATTAGGGGTGTCACTAAGGAGAGGTCATGAAAGACAAAGTAGGTCAATTGGGTGCTCTGTTCCTGGAACTTGATCAGTGAGAGTGAGAGACTGAATGTGTTTGTTACAGTTGGATTCTTTTTCCGCAAGGGCATGTGACCTCTACTGCTTCATTCATGAGACCACCATGGCTGTGGCAGTTTCTCCTTCTAAGTGTCCCTGCAACCCCCTCCATGTACCAAGTTTTAGTCAAGTATGTGAGCACTTGACTTCCTCTTTAAAATCACCTTTGGCTCCATTTAGCCAGAGACAATATCTAGTATTTTTTTTGTTTAAGTTTTATTTTATTTTGTCGATATACAATGTGGTTGATTATTGTGGCCCATTACCAAAACCACCCTCCCTCCACCCTTTCCCCACTCCCTCCCAACAATGTCCTTTCTGTTTGCTTGTTGTATCAACTTCAAGGAATTGAAGTTGTTGTGTCTTCTTCCCTCACCGCCCCCCCCCCCGGTTATTTGTGTATTTATTTATTTATTTTTAGCTCCCACAAATAAGTGAGAACAAGTGATATTTCTCTTTCTGTGCCTGACTTGTTTCACTTAATATAATTCTCTCTAGGTCCATCCATGTTGTTGCAAATGGCAGTATTTCATTCTTTTTTATAGCAGAGTACTATTCCATTGTGTAGATATACCACAGTTTCCTTATCCACTCATCTGATGATGGACATTTGGGCTGGTTCCAACTCTTGGCTATTGTAAAGAGTGCTGCAATGAACATTGGGGAACAGGTACACCTTCGACTTGATGATTTCCATTCCTTGTGGTTTATTCCCAGTACTGGAATAGCTGGGTCATATGGTATATCTATCTGTAATTGTTTGAGGAACCTCCATACCATTTTCCATAGAGGCTGCACCATTTTGCAGTCCCACCAACAATGTCTGAGAGTTCCTTTTTCTCCACAACCTCACCAGCATTTATCGTTCACAGTCTTTTGGATATTACCCATCCTAACTGTGGTGAGATGGTATCTCAATGTGGTTTTGATTTGCATTTCCCAAATGCTGAGTGATGTTGAGCATTTTTTCATGTATCTGTTGGCCATTTGTACATCTTCCTTTGAGAAATGCCTATTTAGCTCTTTTACCCATTTTTTAATTGGGTTACTTGTTCTTTTATTGCAAAGTTGTTTCAGTTCCTTGTGTATTCTGGATATTAATCCTTTGTCAGATGTATGTTTTGCAAACAATAAAACTTCTAAAAGAAAACATAGGAGAAACATTCCAGAAAGTAGGACTGGGCACAGACTTCATGAGTATGACCCCAAAAGTACAGGCAACCAAAGGAAAAATAAACAAATGGGATTATATCAAACTAAAAAGCTTCTGCACAGCAAAAGAAACAATTAACAGAGTTAAAAGACAACCAACAGAGTCAGAGAAAATATTTGCAAAACATCTAGTATTTTTAACCAATAGAGCCTAATTGATATACCAATCAGGTTAATAGAAACGCGTTGAAATTCTTGCCTTGAGCCCTAAGGGAGTTACCTAATTTCTCGCTATCAGTGTTTGTCTTCTGTAAAGTAGGAGTATTAATACTGCTTGAAAGTTATTTTGGACTATCAAATGAAATGATATAATGTGCTGGGTTCAGGGCAAGTGCTCAGAAACAGCAGTTAATATTCGTATAAAAACTACCACCCAATGCTCACACATAAATACATATATGTTCAAACCTACTATATATTGTATGCTTCAAAAAGTTCATAGAAGGATTCATATTATCTTTTAATTCAATTTTTCCACAAACTTTTTGAAGTACTCTTGTATTTGTATATACACACATATACCCATTTACATAATGTGTGTATATGTATCTATATTTATATTTGTTTATATTGTGGGTATATGTGTGTGTGTTTGTGTAGTAATTTTTGTGACTTTCCTTGCCTCTGTTAATTCTGTGGAGTTGGTTATTGCAACAATGGCATATTTTGCAGGCATTAAACATTCATAATAGATTTTTAGTCACACCTTTTACCTGATTTAACATAGGCATTAGATGCTATATTCTTGAGATAGGAGATGAGTGGTAGGCTTCTGAAGTTCCAGTAAAATTCTTCGTATCTGCTTGCTATATCTTTGGACCTAATTAGCATATGATTTTTAATATATGATTTTTAGCATATGATTATCATCATATTTAGTGTTTTGATAGTCAAGGTTACTTGGCTGATTTTACAGAATGTTTCTTACCAATATATTTCAGAAAAGACTTTGTACACACGTATAGAAGAGCCAAGTACAAAAAGTTAATATTTTGAAGACTGCTGATCATGAGTATGCGCCCTGTCTAATTAGAGGTATTTATAGAAGACATTTATTGATACTGAGATATTCCCTCAAGCATAACTGTGTAAAATTCTTTAAGAGGGAAGGAATCCATAGGTCATTGTTAACTAGACTTAATTGTTTATAGAATCTGTTAACCACAGGATGGGTTTGTTAAATTTTGGAATATATGAAAGTTTGAAAAGATTTATTTTCCAGGTTGACGACCCCAGTATTTGGGAATATTATATGGATCTTTTGCACCCCTTGTTGAAGGGATAATGCTTTCTGAAATTATATTGGTCATATCCATATAAACTGTGGGAAAAATAACCTCTCTACTATATTTCCAAAAACTCCAGATTGATTATGAAGTCCAGCTGATTCTAGCAGTAGAAAAACATTTAAATTATGACATCAAACCGAAAATGCTTAGATTTACCTAGTAACAGAGAAATAGCAATAAACAATCAATAAATGGTATTAAATTGATTACTCCTGAAGCATTTGTTTTCAAAACTCATATTGTATTTAAAGGAAAGTATGAATATACCATCAAAAAATCTGTCTATAAACTGCACAAACTTGAGGGAAAGAACAATATTCACAGTTCGTAAGTTTTTGCCCTTCGTGCTATATACAGTGTCAATTGTTAGATTTTAACAAACGCTAGGCTCATGGATGCCATCTTTCCTTGTCAATTTGTCCAGCCTATGGTGCAGTAGAGCATGACTCTTAGCACTAGCTGTTCTGAAAAGTTCATGTTTGTCTGGTATTTAATAGAAAATAACATAAATAATTAAAATGGCAGCATGTTAAATAATAATTTTAACATAAACACTGAAGAGAGTGAACTTACCAAATTTTCCATGAAGGAATAATCTTTGGAGAAAAACTAGAAATGCTAAGTCTTCCAGGAATGTTTCGTATCACCATCTATAGGGAGAGATTACCAGTGTCTTGCTTTCTAAGAAAATCATAGAAAGAAATAAAACAAAAATGGCTTTTATATACTGTATATAACAATTTACCTTAGAAATCATAAACACAGAGCCATTTAAATATTTAGTTCTGTTTGATATATGTCATTTAAAAAAAATTTTTGTACAAACTATGCTTTGCTCAAAAATTTGTGTGATTAATGCATTGATTTAGCTTCCCAATGTAGACTGCTGCTAGGCAGATTCTGATATTATTTATTTTTATTAGTTTATAATATGTCAATTTTTCTTGCTTATCTGTCAACTCCCAGAGAAATACATAAATCAAAAATGTACCAATGTGGACACTAACAAGACATAATTATTGTAGGGTCTGTCCTCCTTTAAAGAAAAAATACAATTACCTACCAGAATGCTGCTGGGATTAGGTCAGAATTTGCATAATACTGACTCATATTTTCTTAACAATTTTAACATCAGACAATAGCTTGCACAAATCTATAATCCCTTATTATTTTCCAGCTTTATTTTTTAGACTCAAATAAGGAGTTCAGTGAAAACAAGATAATTATTAGAATCTAACCCATGGAAAACTTTAATTACTCAGTGGCATGTTGTTAGGATTAGGTCAGGTTTTTATAAGTTTTATATATTTAAAGTAACACAAAGAAATTAAGCTTTCCTAAATGTAATTTTTTACAGTTTAATGTATTCCTTTTTCTATGGATAATATTTAACAGAAAATACTTCAATCATTGTGAGCTTAAAGAAAAAAAAAAACTCTTCTCCTGCATACCCTCTAAACAACAGTTCTAAGACCCATGTTATTAAGCAGTTAGAGGGCTAACAGCCAAAAGATGATGAAAATTTGGAAAATGTTAACTGCTATAAAATAATAGCTGCTAATGTGGAGGATTATGAAACACCCAGTAGCAGAACAAGTAACAAATAGATCCTTTCTGAAGTCCTGAAGTCTGGGGGTGGGATCTGGGGTTAAGTAACCATGATATATTTATAGAGGGCAAGGGATCACCATAAAATAAAGCAGCAAATAGTAAAGAAGTCAATGTAAAAAAGAGGCCGGGGATTTAGGGTATAGAGATCATAAATTTTCATCGATATAAACAGTCTGTGTACCTCAGGAGTTGAGGTTTAGCTATAATTTTAGGTCTGACCTATAGGCCTTCTGTGTTCACAGTGCATGCATGATCAAGATGCCATCTAAGGAGGTGTAAAAAAAAAAAAAAAAGAAAAGAAAAGAGAAAAAAAATGTTTCAGATCTGTGTGATTTACTCATTCAGTCATTCCCAAGTCCATCCCAAACACAAAAGCACAGTAGTTGAGAAGATTTTATTGTCTCAGTAAATTACATTTAATTCTTACCATAGTATATCCTATAAACAGGAAGAGTGAGTGATGTCTCCTCCACCATGTTCTTACAAAAGAAAATTGTTAAATTTTTATGCATGGCTTCTCAGGTCATTTTCTCTTTCTCTATATAGTACAAAATTCCACATTTATATGTTTTAATTTTTAAATATGTATTTTGAAGCCCACTTTAACTTAGTAGATTAAAAAAAAACTTCATGATAAAATGATCTTGTTTAATGGTTTAACAGAAGCAATAAAAGCAAGCAAATCAACACAGAAGAACTATTAAGTATTTAGCTTTTAGGAATTACCCTGAAATGGAATACTGAGTGGTTTTAAAAAGAGTAAGTAAGCTACATGAAGACTCTGACTATTTATTCAGGGACATTGATTTTAATATATGTAGGCATTAAAATAAGCTTTCTGTTTTAAATTGCTACTTAATGAGCAAATTATATTATTGTGTTTGTGTGTGTGTATAATATATATGCCTACATACATATGTAATGTCTTTCTGTGTCTATGTCTCTGTTTCTCTCTCTCTCTCTATGTATATATAGTCGTACAGTGTGTTTGGGAGACATAGAATGTTCTGAACACAAACATACACAATTACTACTAGAACAGGCAACAGTTAACGTGAAGGTAGTCTAAGTAAATATGACAAAAGGTAGCCTAAGTATGAATAGTGCCTATTTTTTATTGTGAATAGCTTATTCAATATTTTAAAATTGAGATCTCAGAAAGTATACCTCTGAAATATACACTTGGGTATTCAGTTACTAACTTTTAAACAAATAGATTTTTTTCCCTAAATAGTTCATTGACTTATTTATATTCCCATCTTAGCATACCAAAAATTGTGGGAATTTGGTTTATCTGTTTTACCACTGTAAGAAACAAAATGCATCAGGCAAGTTTGGAGTGGTGTTTCAAATCAAAGCTCTTGAAGAGCTCTCATTTGCCTGCCTTAGTGGGCCCAGAAAGGCATGGCTGTTTTCTTCATCCACTAGGTTGCACTGTTGTACAGAAAAACAAAACATTTGTTGCGCCCTGCTGCATAGGAACAGCTGCATGCTGTGAGGAACCTTGTAAATGCTGTTACACTGTTTTCACTAACTAAAAAAAGAAAGATCAAGATAGGAAGACTAACATTTGAACATGTTTTCTTTTTTCTCAAAGCCAGGGCCACTGTCCTGGGTTTTGTGTGGATTTTCTTTGGAGGTAGACAAAAAGATACTCAATTTTATTTTTGGCAGTGAGGGAAAGGGAGTGAATGCAGGTTAGAAAAAGGATGTTGGTCAACACTCTTCAAACTAGGATATGAAGCCCTCTTTAAGTATTTCAGTAGATGTTGCCCTTCTAGGAAGTGGAAAAACTAAATTTCTCATAACTTTTTCTATGCATCCAGGCATTGTTAAAATGTAAAATTCCATGCAGGCAAACAATAGATTTCCTATTCGTGTCACATTGAGATGGCTAATGATTACGTTTGAGTAGGTAATTATGGCTACATAATTTATTCATTTTTACCCATGGCATCATCTGAAATATTGATCTTCTTATACGAGTGAATGAATTAATACATACATAAATAAATAGAAGCAGCGTTTCTTTACCCTAGTTCATATTATTCAAACCATATTAAGAGAACATTTGTAGTACTGCTCTTGTATGTGCTAGCATATTTCCCTGTCTACATATGGGCTGTACTTTATCAAGGAAATTGCTTACAGAGAATCTAGTAGGAGGGGGGTTGGAAAGCTACTCTTTTAGTTCTGGTGTAAATCATTGGGAACTCTTGCTTCATGGATTAACACCTCTTGTATCCCTCATCTCTTCAGGGCAGTAAACTGAGACAATCATAATGAAGACCAGAACTACTGGCTACCACCATCACAAAACTTTTCGGGAGAATAGGTCATCAAAAAGACCTGAGTCTGGAACTGGTTATTTCAGTTGGCTTGATATAAGTCTCACATTTGGTAATTGCCCTACTTCAAGGTTTTGAATATTTTACTAATAACTTTCAGCTATCTAATTAATTTCTTATTGTGTTATGAATGTGACAATGAAAAGCTGATACACTTTTGGTCCAAAGGGCAAGAGGGAAAAACAAATCCATGAATTATGCTATTATATGTGGCATGTGTATTAACCCATATATGACACAAACTTTAGAGAGGGATTATGTTTATGAAAAATGTGTCTCATTTGTTAGAATAAAGGCCTTATGGGATTTGTGTGCTTGTCATTTTCTCCAAAAGGCTACTTTCCCTAGACTACTACCTTTAGATAGGGCTTTACCTATATCTGATGCAGGCACACAGATTGTATTCAGTTTTTAACAGTTTCCAAGAAACAAAACTTTACAGCTTTATTTCACTGTCTGCTTCCTTTCCAACTGTGATTCGAAGAAATGGAAGTTAATATTCTCAGTGTACTTAAAAGTTGAGTATATATCATTTTACTTTTTCTCCTTTTCAATATGCCAATTCCTTCAACCTCTGTTTGAAGGCACTGTTGTCCAACACTTAAACCATTTAAAATATGACCAGCAGAGTGCCTGAAATCTGATTGGCATTCAAGAACTATTGAATGAAAAAAATACATGCACTTACCAAGTAGCTACTATTTATTGAGCCCTTACTATATGTCAGTTGCCTTGGTAAGCATTTAATATGCATTATATCACGTGACTTATACCATCAATGGAATGAAGTGGGTATTATCCTCAGTATTATATATATATAAAAGTAAGGCTTATAGTGGTTAAGGCATTCTGCAAGTTAGTGAAAAATAGATTTAAGATTTGAACTCAAATCTATTATTTCTGCTTTTACTATTTTGGCCAATTAATATTTTTCATTTAAAATTTTCCATGACTCCAAGCTCAACCAACCAGTAAGCCTATATTTATTGAAGACTTACATATACCCAGCTCTAATAAAATTACAAAAACTAGAAAGCAAATTTTTTAACTTTGAGACATGCATGTTAGAGTTGGAAAGAGAGGCAATATAGACAGACAGAAAGTATGTGAAAGCAATAAGAATAGGTACTATATCATATGGTGTGTGTTCAAGTCTTCTTGACATTCAGAGAAGAGACGATTATTGTTGGACAACAATTTATTAACAATGAGAATTCAGAATACAAGCCATTCATTAAACCATTAATTCAGCAAGTATCTAAAGACCATCTGCCAAGTACTGGCACAGTATTAAAGTAAAAAGCATTAAATTCAGATAGTAAGTATTCAAAGCAGATAGAAATAAAGGATTCTGGAGAAGAGCCAAAGAGAACAAAGAGAGGAAGCATCCTACGAGGCACAGGTTTTAAAGAAGTTGTGATTCTAACCTGGGGCATGGAAAAAATAGTTAAGCTTTGCCTGTTGAGGCCATACTAAAGATTTACAGGCAGGAAAATTTAAGGGGTGTCTTTAGAAGTACTCATTGTTGTATGGGATGGATTCACTGAGGTTGAGCATAGAGGAAGTAGGTCAACTGGTTCTTTAATTTTTTGAAAGTATAGAAAGCTTCTTGAGTATTTATGAATTCTTACTAATACATTTTAGAATCATATCTGATTATATAGGATAATCCTAAGACAGAATGGTATTAATCACTATTAAATCATTAGTAACTAGAATAATGCCTGTAACATAATTCATGCTCATTAAACATTTGTATCATTGAAATTAATTTGGATTTCTCATAGACCAATTCATACCTTAAAATGGTCAAGTGAATCCAAATATATCAATATTAAATAAATGTGTCCTAGCAGTTATATATTTTTCCTCTCTATCTCGAGTATTTATTTTTCTGCATTACTATCTTCATCCATGTTCTCAATAGAGTGAAATTTTTATTAAAATATATATTTGCAGAAATATATGTACAATATCTAGAACTGATACTTGTGTGCACTCATCTGTGCATTTTATTTTCTTTTAATAGAAAAAGTGCTAATTAATCTGGAATCTAAAATAACGATTTAATTTAAACATCTATAAATACACAGTGGTTATAAATACGAGCTGTATAAAAGATGATAGCAATATTAGATTTGGGCATTTGTACAGGAGAAGATGACATCTCAAAATATGGGTATAAATTCTGCATCAATCTCATAAGTTGGCGCATGACAGGAATACCAATTCCATTTTGAAATGCACGCATAGGTGTGTTGGCAAATATGAAATATAAATCTGTTAGAGTCAGTACAAATTTCTGAAAATTGTTCATTGTTTAGCATAGACTTGAAATCGTATCTATTTTTGTTTCCATTATAAAGTGGAAAAATAATTGAAAAGGACCACACTCCTTCCAAGGGAGGAGTAAATCAACTGGTCTAGTTCATCTAAAAGCAAAATGGATATATCTAAGAAACAGAATTTAGAAAAATGTACAATTCATACTGTTTTTTTCTCCATTTTAAGTTGGTTAATGATTCTACATGATGCATTGGACTACTGTTATTGATTTTATTGCTTTTGCAAATGCATAATGCAAAATTCATAAGAAGAAAGTTTTTTTTTAATAAATATGAAAGTGTGGCTATATCATTGGTGCTTCTCAGGACTTGGACAAGTTTGGAATTCTAAGAATTAAAAAGGATTACAAAAGACAGCAGTTGTATGAGTGGAACTCGAGCATTATTTTTTCAGGTTCTTTTCTTTGCATAGGGACTTTTTTCTCACATTTTATTTTTGTGTGGAGACAATTGATCTCCTATTCAGCAAATATTTCATTTGATTTTTAATTTCTAATTTAATGTCAGATTCTGTCAAGGTATTCTTGCTGATAAGAGACCCAATCTTGAACATTTGATGAACAAGATAAGTACACCAACAGAAGAGTTCTTGTGCTCCTGTTTAAAGATGTTACCTGCTCTCTAGGCAATCAATATGGAGAATAAAAACAATGATTTTGGCAATACAATTCACTTATACGTACTTGTCTGACAGACACATCATGGAATTATGGCAGGTAAAGATACATAGTAAACTAGTTCAGTAACGGTGACTATATGCTTCTTCATATCAATTGAGTCTATATCTATATAAAATATATGTAAAAAAGGAAAACTTTCCCAATGAAGCACATAGCTATGGTCAATCTATTGACATTAAATCCTAAATCTACGTGTAAACACACACACACACATGCACCCACACAAAAAACTTTGAAACACACACCCTTATAATTATTTGGAATGTGAAATCAAAATTAAAGTATAAATCAAACTGTCCTATAAAAACACTGCATATTTTAATGCACCATGTAACATATTTATTGCAGTTATCAACACAGATGATGTTTCTTCTTCCTCCAAAATTCTGACCCTGCACATTTCTGCTCACCCTTTCCCTTCCCTGTTTCACCCCTTGACCTTCCAAGTGTAATTTCCCTTGCTTAAAGCCACTTTATATTTATTATCATAATTCTCACTCTCACTCTCTCTTTCAATCTCTTTTAGAGGGAACAATAAGCTGACTGATGGCTAGAAAATTAGCTCAGGGAACACACTCTCTCTCTCTCTCTCCCCATACACACACACACACACACACACACACACACACACACACACACACACACACACACACACACCCTTCTCTCACTTTCCTTCTTAGACTAGTGGACAAATTTAATCTGCAACTATCACATACTCATCATTTGGCCAGCACATTCCAGTCCCATTTCCACTCTAACACATCTATAGGATGTGACCAAGGTTTCTCATTAGAATTCAATGGGTGACTGTCTGTGTATAAAGTCCTGTACATATCATGCACACGAAGTTACTGGTCAAAATATTTCTGTTATCTCTTCCTCTGTAACACCTCCCTGCTAGAAACATAAAAATATAGAAGGTTACATTTCATGGGATTCTGAGAAAATTAAATCATTTAAAACTCTCCCTTTTTGTGTTTCCTGAGGGGGGAAATAGCTGTGGCATCAATGAAATATGGTCCTTTTTATTAAGGAAATCACAACTATAAAAATGATAAATATTAACAATAGGAGATGAGTAATGGCAACAGAAAATAGAAACAGAATTTTTAAGCTTGAAATGCTGTATTGGTCATAGGGAAATAAATCATTGCAAAAATGTTAAAGCATGTCAAAAATAATATTCTTTGTCTATAATTTCAAGTATGACAATCTTTGTGTGATAACTAATTTGAAGAATACTGTGATTTCACTTTGTGCAGTTCTGAAATTTAAAACATAATTTGAGTTCACCTTTTCAAGTTTTTGAACTGAAGTTCTCTATGTTTCTTGAAAAGGTTAGACATATTTGTTAAATGCCAAGTTAATACAATTTATATACTTATTGAACATTCTTAAATCTCAAAATTAAATATTCTTAAACAGGAAAGAATTAAATTTGTCTAGATAAGGTAGTGGTACACAATATAGTTTGCTGCATATCATTATTTATAGCAGAAAGAACCTTATTCGCATTACTGCATAATGTGTCCCTGGTACTGAACTGGAAAATAAGCTGGAGATCAGGAAGTGCCTGTGTAGCTGCCTTACACTCCTCATGGAAATCACTGCCACGCTGTCTGCTCACTTAGAGAGTGTTCCATCATTTTCTTCCTTTCATTCCTTCCTTTTCTAGGAGAAAGTCCAAGCAGATTTTGCACATGAAGTTTCCCCTAATATCCCCGGTCCTATTTTCAGTGAAATTAACATTTTCTAGATTGTAAATTTGGTAGCTTTTGTAAGGAGATCTTAATGTTTAAATTAATTTTTTTGGTTATTTTGTTTTTGGCAAAAAATTTTACCAACATTGAAGAGATTGTCCTGGTAAATAACCTGAAACTCTAGACATGAGCTTGCACATGGAAAGGTGGAGCTCTCAATCTCACCTAGGAGCACGTTTTTATTGGCTTTCACAGTGCAGTCCTAGGGAGATTATTTAAAATGCTAAAAAGGTTTCCAGCATATAAAATTAAAAGATATACATGAAAAAGTAGATTTGCAGCTTCTTTAAAAAAATCAGAAGCTCTAACAACATGGGCTCACTTTCCCACAAAATGACCATCTAGAGGTACACGATGACTGTTGCTTACAGAAAGCATGCTCTTCCCAGGTTACCATGGTCCCCATGCCCAGTACCCCCATCATTGTATTCCAGCATCAGTTGCGACTTATCATGACCACATCTGCACTTCTGCTTATCTTATCCTGGCCCCACTTCATTCATTTGTCATCTCCTTGACTTGTGTAGGCATTTGAGTTTATGGCAGCTAGCCCAGAACTAATGTGATAGACTTAAGTGGAGAAGGATGATTGGTCTAGACTTTCAATAAAGGAGAAATTAAAGCTACATCTAATAAATAGTCAAATTTAGATTGAAGTTCAGGACTTTTTTTTTAGCTCTAATGCCCACGCTCTCTCTACCACCACACTACCTTTTCTAAATAGTCAACCACTCACTCTTATTTATTTACCAGATTCCCACATCTCATAGAACTTTTGAGAAACCAAATACTGAGTCAGATTCTAAAATCATGATTTCAAGATTTCAAGATTCTCTTTGCATATACCTTATATATGTCTTGATAAGTGGCCTAAACCTTATAGAGGAAACCTTCCTCACCCCTTTTAACTTCTGGAATTATGACAACATTCTTTAAGGTAGCTAGAAATCATCCCCTCAAATGTACATATTAAATTAAAATAAGATGATATCGTGCTACGTTAGGATATAGGAATTCTCTGTTTGGTACTGCTCAACAGGATTTTGTCAGAGACCATGTAGTGAAATTTTTGGGACCTGCATTATCTCCCCAAACATTCTGAACATACCTCTAGGGCAGTGTTTACCATGGTGCACTTTTATTGTTTGCTTGCACAATTGTTTCCCTCTCTAGATCATGGCTGCCCAATGAAACTTTCTGTGATGAAAATATTCTATAATGTATACTAATACCGTAACTACTAGCCACTTGTGACTACTAAGCACTTGAAGTGTGACTAGTGCAACTGAAGAATTGAACTCTTAATATTATTTAGTTTTAAATAATTTAAATTCAAATAGCTACATGTGGCTACTGGCTACTGTTGCAGGACTCTGGACTGTGAGCTCTGCTGGACTGGGATCTGGTCTGTACATTTTTCTATCATTGGCACCTTGCACAAGGGACAACAAACACATGTTGAATGGATGGATAAAAGCAACACAGAGATAAATAGAACATGTTGTAGTGAAAAATCAGTCAATTGGGTGAATACCAGTAAGTTCCTCCACAAGATAATATTGGAATATATGAATTTAGGATGGCTTCCAATAGGAGACAGTGAATGGAGAGTAGTCGCTAATTATTTGTGTTTAACAGATCTTCCTGAATTCATTCGTTCTCCAGGGAAAATACTACAGCTGTGGTGGAATTGGGCAGAGAAGAGAGAGTTCCACTTATGATGTCCTTGGTTTGGGTATGTCTAATGTTAGAAGAATGAAAATAGAAGGAGCTTTGCCTACACCTCAAACTATTACTAAACATGGATTTTTCTCTGGAAACCTTTTGCACTTTGGGTTAAAATAAATAATTACACACTGAATTATTCTGAGGCATACAATAGTGATAGTCACTACAAGGTAAAATGTTCCTCTTTGCCTGCCTTTCTACAGTTAAGCTAGCACAGCAGGGTTCCAGGTGCTGAAAATCCTTTCTAACCTTAAGACTGCATTCTTTCAATCAGTCTAATATTCTAGATTTTTTTTTCAAGATATTAAAATGAGTCCTCCCCAAACAGGAAAACAGTTGAGTATATTTTAATATACAAAATGTTTAAGTATTTAACCCCATTTAAACTCCAGTTTCTAATCCACATGCCTTAGAATCACAGTGAACAAGTGAGTGGGAATAGTTTGGTTCCAGTAACGCAGAAGACAGTGTAAATGGCTGTGGGTTCACTTGTCACAGAGTTTGAAAAAGGGTAATTACTCAATAGAGGTATTCTATAATTAGTTTCAGAAATGATTCCTCATTTTCCACTTGTGCTAATGTTAGGCCCATTTTTCAGAGCCCTTTGAAGAGAGTCCTATAGTTTTTATCTTCCATGGACATCTAAACATCTTTTGATCTCATGACCTTGTATAATATTGGATTTCTCCTGTAGCAGACTTGTTTGTGTTTGGGCAGGACAAATAATTAATTAGGATATTTCAGAGTAAGTGTCCCTTATTAGTAAATGGGTGACAGGGCTCAATTCCAACTATCCTCTCCATTTTTCATTAAAAAAAAAATGTTGATTCAGACAAAGAGGTAAGAAGACTGAGGGCTTATTAGATTTTAATGTATTGCAGATATAGCCTGGAGGGGTTAACCATTTTAGAGGACACATGAAATTTCAATACTTATCTTTGAGGTGCCATTTTGAATTCCTTTCCACTTACTTTAAAGCATTTCAGGTCTGTTTCTGCTTAAAACATTTAGATCAAAATAATTTCACATGAAATTAATTTTCTTTATGCACAAGAGACTCATGTTAGCTCAAACACAGTTAGAAATTAACAGAAACCTGTTTTTCTAGTTTTGTGCTTGCTACTGATAGAGATAGTTTTGATAAACTTGATATGAAAGTCTGTATATTAAAGTTGTATGTTCTTTTCTTCAGGTTTTTTCTTGTTAGTGTTCAGATGTGACTGTAGTAAATGTTTTAGTAGACGCAGAAGATAGTTTCAGAAATCAAAGCGGTTCTCCATACAATTATAATGCTCAACTGACTATTGTTCCCTCCAATGGAATATATTTATTCTTTTGTAAGAACTTGGTGATGATGCTAATGTTCACTGTGCTCTGATTCTTTTAATCTGACAGTAGAAATTACCCAAGCTGCAATTCAAATTGTGGCAAATTCATTTAGTTCCAAAATAAATCTTATATTATGTTATCCTTGTAGAATGTTTCTTTGTCTTTGATTATACAAGGGTGTCATGTACGCATCACTAATAGGAGCCTTTCTGTATCTGAACACATTTGAAATTTAATTTAAATTCATTTATACGGCACAAATGAGAAGGAATAGGTTTCTATGTAGGACAAGGAATCAAAAGCTAATGACTCATAACGACTTTCTCCACTATGAACTCATGTAACTTCCATTTGTATTTCTGCATATGTATCTCTAATTAGAAAGCCATTTATGTCCCATACAGTTGACGTACTGCATATAAACTATTGTACATATAAAATGTTACCAGTAAACTCAACGGGCATCATAGATTTCTTCCGATCACTTCATCCTTCCTTTATCTTCGTTTAAGATTCACGCTCTGAAATTGAGGGACGAGTACTGGACAATGCAGGATCATATTCAACAAATTAGAATTTAATTATGAGTATTATTTCAACTAGAGTGTTTTTGAAGAAAACGTCTTTCAAACTCATTTTTTAATATACTAAGAAGATATAATGCCAATATTTTGATAGTCAAAATGACTATGGTTTTGTGATTATGATTATGTTCATCCTGTTTCTTTAAGAATAACATTTATACGATGGAAAAGTATTAGTTTACAAGAAATAACTTTGTCTGTATACATATATATTTAATTGAAGCCATTTTCTCTTATATTTTATGTTTTGAGAGTGCCAAATATCAAGAACATTTATAAATCTCAAAGAACTTATGCTGCCTTTGTCTTCCTTTTAGCCTATGGTTTGAGGATTGCTGAAAGTAAGTGGAAAACACAGTTACATGCTAAATCAACTTGGATGGAGTGCCAAGTAGTTAAATTTGCATATGCTGTCTGAAGATCGACACCTTTGTTCTCTTTTACAGTGTGTTTCTGAAATGGTCATGGAAAGAATGGTGCCCTTTAAGAACGTATTTTGTTATTTCTTCTGCAACTTCATTCCGATCGGACTCTCCTAGAGCCAGTTTTAAATACACATATATACACACACCCTTATTTTGCAACTATTTGTTCTTCAGATTTCTTCATTTGCTGCATTTAATAAATTCTGGCTTTCAAGTGAAAGGGTTGGATATCTAAAGAATTTTAGGACCTAAATTGATATTTTCATCTTTTTCATAATGCTTGATTTTCCTTTAGTGGCTCTGCTAGATTCCGGGAGGACTACTTAAGATGGCGCCACTGAAAGATGCCCACATGGCGGTTCCCACCATACAGGACTTCCCTGTAAAATAACAAGACAAAAGAACTCATAACCACAATAGACTACATACCATTGGTTCCCTCTGGAACTGTATTTTACATACTAAGGGAACCAATAACCACAAACCTAAAAATCACCAACTTATCATAAGACCTCATCAACTCCCAACCCCTGGGTGGGAGGTTAGGCTCAGTTCTGTCCCTATGCCTCCGCTGTGACACCTGTGCCAATAAACTCCTTGTAGCCTGATTTCTTGTCTTGGTACCAATTCTTTCTGAACCTTTCAGCCTTTTTAACAAGCAGTTGTCCATCCTTTTAAATACATCCATTTAATAAATAGTGATTAAATATCTAAAATGTGTAAGAACTCTCCTAGGTTCTGGGTACACAGTAGTAAAAAATTTGAGACTCAGAACTCTCTCCCTCTCTTTCTCAGTTCCTTGGAATCTGGTTTCAACATACGTTTAAGGACTTAAATAAGTACATTTAAATTTCAATTTTTAGTTTTAGATATTTGGATATTTATGTTGCCTATTTTAAAAATTTTATTTAATAAATATTGGAGATGGCACAGCCGTAGTTGATGAGCAATCCTGCTTACATGAAAACATTTTTAAAAGGAGCAGATGCTTTTTTTCTCTGTTTGCTGTAGAACAGCCTTTTACTTTCCCATGATAGATATTCCATTGCCTTCAATTTGAAATTCCCGATAACAGATAACACGACAAAATGAATACTTCCTTTTAAGATAATCTCATCAAACCTTATTTTCCTCAGAAGAAGATAATAATTTGCTCTCAGGGCAGTTTAAAGATTAAATGATATCAAGTAGGTGGAAATTCCTGGTATATCACTGAATGGAAGTTATTTTTCTGTCTTTAATTTGCTTGGCAGGTTTTACCTACAGCAAGTATTTATTAATTTGTCCTAGTTCTTCTCCCTGGAGTCCTTTAGGAAAAAAAAAAAAGATTTTTTTATCAGTATATAAATTATTGACATATTTTAGGAGTCTTCTTCTGATTAAACTTCCCTAAATCCTTCAAATTTTCCTTAAACCTGATAGTAAAACATTTCTTCATAAGACACAGATAGCTTGCTTCTGATGGGACTTTAGTTTGTCAGGTCAATGTGGTGTCAGTCACTGAACATAATATTCTAGAAGTGATCTGACTTATGCAAGTCAAAACCAGTTGATCATTTATCTCATTCTGGCCACTGGTTGTCTGTGAGGGCCACCTTAGAGTAGAGGCACTATTTAAATATGCTAAGCCACTCTGTTGGCAATGTTTGAAATTTTGGTAAACTAATGACCTTTCATTCCTTTTATATGAATTTCTTTGAAGACTGTTCTTTTCCATCCTTTACTTGTACAGTTGGTTTGTGAAACAAAAAACATCCACACCTGTGTTCTATTTCAGTTTTTTATTAGTTCAATATATTAATTGAATACCTACTATGTGCCAATTATAGTTTGGGCAATACTCTAGATATAGAGGTTGCAAAGAAAGTTAAGACATGGTCATGCCCGTGTGGAACTCATAGATCAATAGAGGGATGGATGTGCAAAAGGCTAAAATCAGTGTAACAGATGTTCCCCTCAAGTCTCAGAGCTCCGATGACTGACCTGCCTCTGAGAATCTGAGAAGGCTTGGATTGAACATTGAGTAAAGTATATAAGGTGGTCAGTATGAAAGTATGGTGGGGTGAAGTTAGAGGCATGTTAGGTGAAGAGGAAGCATGGACGAGGGTGTGAAGAAGTGAATTTCAGCATGAACGGGTTTGAGTTAATGGCTGTTGTTTGAGAGGAAATGAAATAGAAGGAGAGATCAGCCTAGTGAGTGAAGGGGCTTGTCACTACAAAACAAGTAGGTAAATAAATAAATGGCTGATATTTACCTCTGGGAGATAGTAAGCTCTAAGAGGATTTTATGTCATGGAGACATTATTTAAGGTTTTAGAATGTTTTATATAGCTTAGAGTGCACAATGAGTTACTTGAAATTAGTGACTGAGAAATAGTTTTAAAAGCTGTAGTAATAATATGATGACATGAAAAAGACCTGAACTAAGTATTAGTTGTGCTAAGTTATATCTTCTCGGCACATTATATATAACAAAATGATTGATCAAAAGATTTCTTTTATCTGGTCCCCTATCACACCTCTCTGTTAGAAACAGGAACACCATTCTAGGCTGACTACTGCTTATCTATTACTATCTTTTGCTACAGCTAGAAATCTACCCAATTTATTATCATTCTGCCCATATCTCTGCATTTATCTATGAAGATATAATGAAAGTATGCAATTGTTCCTGTTTCAAGTAGCCATTTCTCTCTAATTTCAAAAAAGAAACTTTAATTTCAACTATAAAAAGGTTCGAATGATTACATAGACAGCAAGTAAACTTAAAATTTTTTTTTTTAAATAAATGAGTTGTGTACAATATATCTGTGTGTATTCACATACATACATATTGCATATACACATTTTATATCTTCCATACATATGACTTTCACTTAAACTTTAAAAGAAAATTGTGTCTTAAATATACTTTTGGTTTGTTTAATCCCTTGGAGAGACTTGTCAGAACCAAAGTACAAACACATGACTTGCTCATTTATTGATATTTCATTAAAATTCATAGTTCTGAAAAATCTTATTTTAGCATCTGAAAGGACCAGTTTCTTATAGACAATAGAATCAAATAAAGCCACAACCAAAATATCACTTATATTTACCTCCAAATTATGTCTCATTGCTTGTTTAATGGCATTTTGCCATTTTAAATAGCTTTACAAAGCCTGCTGTTTCCATAAGAACAAAACTTTTCAATTGAACTATATGAAGCGAATGTAGAAAAATCTTAGAAGGCTCATACGTTTGTATTTCCAAATCTGAACTCACATAGCCTTTCACGTAGTTTTACAGAAACCAGACTGTTTGCTGTGGCACAAAAATCAGACAAACATACAATTTTTTTTTTCTGTAATAAGACTATATAAATAGTTTGTGGATTATTTTTCTTCTTAACCTTTGCTTTGTTTCTCCTTTTCGTTCATTCTTAACCATTTTTCTGTCTTCTGTCCTCTGTCTGTCTTTCTTTTTTGTCTCTCTCCATGTTTCTTCCCTATTATTCTACTTTCTTGTTTATTTTTTTCTCTAGGCATCCTCCAGGCCAGTGACACTCTGGACTCTTCATTGACTCTTTTTTCTCCTAGGAATTTGCTTAATATGCCTATTGTATTTTGTTTTTAATATTTGCTTCTTAATTTTTGTCTTTTATCACTTGGGCCTTTTCTTACTTGAATTACATTTTTATTTCTCTTCTTATTGTTCTGCTGCTTTCTCTCTCTTTTGCTTTGGATTCTTCTTCTGTGCATTTTCTCTGATGGATATATATATTTTACTGACTCTCTCTTTGGTCTTTTCTCAGCTTTCCCCTGTTTTAACTTTTTAATTCCCTCTCTGATTCCACTGATGTGTTCATGTTTTCTATCCTGATTCTTCAATTTTTTTTTCTCTTTTTTCTCCAATATGTCTTATCATCCAGTTAGTAAGTCGTAGTGACAATACAATAACAAAATCATTTCAAGTAACATTTCGTTGAAAATAGCATGAGAGTATTCATTTTTCATTGTATTGTTTTTATCTGATAAACTTCAATAGATGCATTAGAGTATTCTTTTTTTTAAAGAAATGTACAATTTATTCAATTGTTCTAAGATTATATGTGCTGTATATCTTGTTCATTTTTTATAACTACCTTAAAAAACTTAACTCTTTGCTTAGAAGATAGAAATGACATTAGTGTCAAAGTTCAGAAACAATTCAGACTGTTCTTTGATGGAATGGATTTACAGTTTTTTTGCTTTTGTCTATGTGTTTCAGGGAAATTTTAACCCAATCCACATGCTTTGTGCATGCAAGAAGGAACTCCTCGTTTACTGGGGGAGTGCTCTGTATTTCTCAGGATGGATGAGGGGAAATGATAACGCTGATCTCTTTCATCAAAACTTATTAAGCTTATTTCAGTATGTGATGCTACTTTATGCCTATCAGAGAAGCATTACCTAGGAAACTGTTACTAATGAAAAAGGTGGAACATTATCATCTATCTTTGCTCCTGTATATTAGAGCACTACATTAATCCTGCCTTCATTAACAAGTCGGGCATTTTGTCCTGTGTGATGCGACAAATATACAGTGGAATGTTTGCTATGGCTTCACCAATGAGCTCTCATACATTCAGGGTCAACAAGATTGAAAATACTGTGTGGCTAAAATACCATGCAACCATTTGAGAAGTATGGGCAGTACTTTCATAGTCTTGTTACAGAAATACTTCCTTCTGGGCTTTTGGATTATTGTCAGTGCTTGAGGGGCAGATATTTCCATTTCCTTATCCTACATGGAGTCACAAAGCACCGTCTTTATATTGTGCTTTAATGAACACTGGTCTTGTCCTATCCTGCTTTTATGTTAAAGTAAGTTAGTTAAATAAGTAAATAAACAAACATAAATATATAAATGAATAAATAAATGTTGGTATACAGAAATAGGAAGAATTTCCTCTTTCTACCTCAAAAAAAAAAAAAAGAAAAAAAAAAAAGGAAAGCCTTGTGAGGGAAAAGGGGTAAGTAAAAAATACATATTAATTGTATTTTTTATGCATTTTTCTGTTTTTAATTTTTAATTCTTGGAAACTGAAATAAAATATTAGGATATTTTAAATGAGAATTTGAAATATGTAGATATCTTTAAAGGTTTTGTAAAACTGTGTTTATGTCTATGTCAGTTTACTTGCCTATTTATGTATTTTGTGGAACTGAAAGCATTCTATTCTGACATTAGGAAACACACACACACACACACACACACACACACACACACACACGAGGAAAGACTATGGATGAAGGACATTGAGTAATGCTTGAAAGAAAGTACGCATCCTGAACAACACAGAATTTTAAAAATAAAAAATACTCTTCATTCTACCAAAGAGTATAGACTAGGCAAATGAATATTACTCTCAGAGACTGCATGTTGATATTAAAACTTTACAACTTCTAGAAATTAAAAATAAATAAATAATTGAGAACTTTTTTAAAAGGTAAAATCTGCCATTCACCTGGAAAGATGTAATAATGCAATTCTCCTCAGAGGTGATAGAAAAAAATGAAAAAAACTTTCTTTGTTGAGAAAACATAGAGTAGAAGACTTTAAATATTTTCATCTTTCTGAATATACCTAAAATCTTGTAACTTATTCTTTTAACACTTGCTTTACATTTAGCTAGCTGAATAACATTGGACAGCTATTGAGTAGTAGGATTGATTTTTGAAGTGCAATTATTTCATAGCCATAGTTTTGGAAGAAAATGCAATATAAAGTCATCAAAATACAATATTAAAAATAAGAATGTTTTATTTGACATACCATGATAATTCATCCCTTGATGTATGTATGGTGAAAACCCACAAAATTGGCTACTAAGTGTTATGTTTTTCAGAACCAAAAGAAACTGCAAGTTAAGCTCAAACTAGAATGAGATGGAGATACACAACTTTATGGAGATATACTGGCAGAAATTCATTCCACGATCAAAGCCCACACTGTGTACTACCAATGAAGATTTAGTGAAATACATCTATTTCCTTTCTTTCTTTCTTTTTATTTTTGACGTGCATGTTACAGCCTGGTTTATTGTCATCATAGTGAACATCATTGCATTCAGCCTAGTTTGACACTTCAAAGTCATGATTCTTCTGATACCATTGTTATAAGAAAATAAAATAACTTTTATAATTAAGTGAAGTACTCTCTCACTCTTCATTTAACTTTGAAGCTAGAAAATCTTTCAAGTACAAGTATTAGTCATGTGGCTAAAAAAAATTTTGATTCTCCTTTTTTCCAGAAATACTGCACTATAGAAATTTTGATTCTTGAATATAACTTGAGGAAATATAACTTCTTCTGCACATAGAATGGTTATTAATAAAAGAATTACTGAATATAAGATTTGATGATTGAATGATTTGTTCCTCTGTTTCTTTTTTGTAAATTAATTCCACATATCTCTTACCTTAGATACTATTTTTTAAAAAAATAACAGCCCTATAGTTAGATTTTATACTTTTAAGAAGGACTTCTTTGTAATACATATTAATTAACTTAGTACTTTTTTATATTCAAAGAAAAAGTTTAAAAAATTCATAGAAACTATTTATTCCAAACCATAGCCACATCATGATAATGCAAATACCTATTGGAATATATTCCTAAAATATGAAACATTTAGGATTTTCTAATTAACAATTTTTTTGGGAAAAAGTACCTATTTATAACACACCTAAATTAGCTTACGGGTGCAATACATATGCAACATATATTTTATCACATAACTTTAATTTTACTTAAAATTTATTGTTTTAAAGCATGTTTCATCTAAAAAAGCACTTCTATTTTAAAGCTTTGCTATTTAGCCTTCTACCTATCTCCAACTTACTAGAACTGCAAAAATGCTTTGGGGAAGAGGGAAAAAAGGACATTATAGTTGAACATCTGGAAATTTCAGTGACTTGAAATATTGTCTTAAATGCTGAGGAATATTGAGAAAAGAATGGATCAGAGATGGTTAAAATTAGTCATCCATGGCTTTCACATTGTGCTTGATAAAAGGTACACTACATTCAGTAATTCATTCTGCAGTGTGTGCCACTTAAGCCCCACATCACACCATAACTTTAACAAAGCATTGTTCCTGCTATAGATTTGTGAGTGGAAATGACTCTGACTCACTTTCTTGGCGTTGATGTCTCCAGGAGCAATTTATCCTGGTGTGTTAAATGGAAAGGTAAACCGTTAAAAGAGGTGCACGCCAGAGGTTTGGTTTCATAAACTAATTATTTTTCCTTTGCTTTTCCTTCGTTCTTTCGTTCTTTCTTTCTTTCTTTTTTTTTTGAAGGGAAAAACTAGTTTTTTAGTACCTAGCCATGAAAGAAGGACAAAATGAGAATTTAAAATGATAAAGCCTGAATGGAATTTGTATCATTTCCTTTTCTTGCTTTAGCCTTTGTCACTGTAATACAAATGTCACGGAAGTAAGAATAAAACATCTCAGGCATTAGGACTGAATGATAGCTCATTCATATGACAATGACTGAACTGAGGACAGAACATTTCTCAGAATGTAGCCATTCTTGTGGCAAAGATTATAATGACAGGGAGAAATGGTGCAAAATTAACCAATTCTTGGATCTTTATAAAGAAATCTTATGAGTCTCCTCTAATGTGGTACTATGTATTATATTATCTAAGGAGTGAAATGGGGAAGATAAAAAAAAAAAAAAAAAAGCTTTCCTTATGTTCAGATCAAACTTGATCAGTTTGATTCTTGCAGGAAGCTCCTGCTTGGAGAAGTCTCTGCTTCTACCAGTAGATGTCACCCCAATCAACAAAAATATCCCAGGGGCTTGGAGAGCTGATATTAGGATGATATAATCCTAAAAGACACAATGAAAATAAAACAGAGAGCTCATCAGCGATAAATTCTGTTAAAACAAAAAAAGCTCTAGATAGTTTGGGTTTTAATTTTCTCTAAGCAAAGACTGATTTGTTCTTGCCATAGTGACGGGTGTATCTGATAAGGTCCCTGGGTGCATGGCTTCAGAGCATGATACTGTTAGGACCTGTAGCTACTGTTTTTTACTTCCTCTATTGGATTTATTGGGTCTGTTGCACTATTGGCAAATAGTTAGGGAAGCCTTTTAACCTTTGCCTGGACTTTGACACACTCTGTGATCTGGGTTTAATTTGAATATGAAACAGATCTGCTGGGGGAGAAGTGTGTACTTTTCCTATTGCTGCAGTTTAGGAGCTGTGGGTGCCCGTTGCCGACATGTTCTCTTACTTGCTGTCTTTCACAGGGTGAAAAGAATTGCTAGCTTTAAATTTGTTTTCTTCTGCCTGTCTCAAAAGCACTATGTCTGAGCATTATTATGTGTGTGTGTGTGTGTGTGTGTGTGTGTGTGTTTGCACACATGCATATGTTCTAACATTTTGCTCCATTTGGCGGTTTTTGCAAACCATGTACAATAAATCAGCTTCTTGTGAACTGCTTCAGCTTGAAATTTAAATGCCAAAAAAAGCACTTCTCTTCTCACCCAAGAACCTCATACAGGCTTATCTGTGCAGTCATAGTTCTACATCGGTTTGCCCTGGGTTAAGCTGCCTAGTTTCAGGGAAGATCCCAAATTAGAAAAGTTGATGAGGTCATATCACTGTCCTCTGCCAGCACCATGTATTTTGCAGGCCCCCTTCAATGTCTGCAAGGCAGGACTAACTTAAAACTGTTTGTACTTTTAAATCACAATTTCCACATCTTTTCTACATGCTAGATAATAGATTTGCCTATTCCAGTTACTATTGCCTAATTAATTAGAGCCAAGTTTGTATTGTCTGAGCCCTGTTAGCTAAAGCTCTCACAATTCTGGCACAGGATAACAATGCCACATTCTGCCCTACCTTAAAGGAGACTTTTAGCATTGACTGAAATTCAGATAACCTGAGGTGATATGTTTAGCTTGTCCTAAGAGTGTTCTGGCTTTTTCCGTGTCCCTTGAAGTGCTGGTAAAGGTGACAGCCTCACAGATCTCTTTTGTTCCAGTCTAAAAAAATCAGTCAGTTTTCCACTAGTTCTCATGGCTCTTTTGAACACCAGGCTTTTATTTCACACTTAAAAGAAAACCTGTCAAGTATTTTGGTCACCAAATATATCCTACCTACAAATGTCAGATGGTGATGATTAGATCCCATACACTAGACACCCATTTAAAAAAAAATCCAGTCTTCTGTCACTCTAATTCTGTGCCTTTAAAATAATGCCATTATTTGCAATACTTACGATATTTTATAGTCTGCTTGTACTGAAATATGAGAAAAGGTTGGATGGTAGAAATATATAATGCCAGAAATTCTCTGTGGGAAGAATAAGAGCAAATGAAAAGTAAACAAAGCTATTGTGTTTTTTTCTTAAAAAGGATAGGTTAAAAATATGGAATAGTTAATGAACCAACTTTACTCCAGATGCAAAAGGGTAGAGCAGATTGATAACTGTTTACATTGGAATATAAAATGTATTATAAATTATAAGAAAAAATATGTATTATAAAGCTAAATGTGATGTTGTCCCTTTAAACATTTTATCCCTTGCAGCTCTGCTTGTCTCCCTGGCTCCTAAGATTGCCTGATCCTCTTTTCTGGAATTCTTTCAATTAGTTTTGGATCTGTCATCCTAAAGTCTCTGAAATTGCTTATTCTAAGAGATTTCAATATTTACTCTGATGACATTTTTTGATTCTCGACACATAAGAATTCTTAGTAGTTTTGAATTTACTTTGTATCCTTTAGTCCATATAAATCTGGCAATCAAGATTTCTCTCAATTTAATTTGCTTTCTGTTGAGGATTTAAATGATATTATCCTGAAGCTTTAGCCAACCACTTCCAGCCCCTAATCCTTGGCCTTCCTCACTGGTGAAAGGCTGTTCTCAGTTTTCTTAGTTCAGTTTAACACTCCTAGTTCTAATCTCTGACTTCTGGTGAATTGCCATCATGTTTAAAATCTGCAATTGTAACTCTTTTTCTAAAAAAAAAAATGCTGCTCACAAAGGACAATATATATGACTAACTTATATCACCTTATTTTTTAATTTAACTGAGAGCAGTGGAAGAAAGTCTCTGCCGATCAGCTCTAGGAATATCTTAACTGTCATCAGATCTAGAATGATTTTCAGTCAGGATTTTTGTCCTTTCATAGCACATGAATTGCACTTCTTAAAGTTAGAAATGGCCTGGCTCTCTTGCTGACACTCTCAGGCTACATACAGAGTTGCTGCTCCTGGGGCTTTTGGATGGGCAGCTGCTGCCTTCCAATAAGAAATCTATTAAAATGCTTTTCAGTCCTACAAAGGTCTGTCTGGCATTGTTTGTTGGTTTTGTTTCTTATGTAATTCCAGTTTTCTTCAGCCAGGACTCATCAACAGATTATGTCCCTTACATAATAGAGCCCCTTCAGGGTTATACTCAAATGCTATTAACTTTTATACATTCACACACACACGGCTCTGGAAGACACACTGCTCAGCTGTACACAAGTACATGACATACAGATCATTTGCTCTACTTCAAGAAATATTATACAAGTTCTTTCCTGTAGATCTGTTTATTTGGTTGGCTGAGTTACTGTGGGGAAATCGCCAACATTTTCTAAAATTGAATCCAGATAAGACAGAATTCCTTTTGATTGGATCTTGTCCCTAGGTCGATCAACACTCTTCCATCACGTTGGAAGTTGGCAACCAGTTTCATAGCACTGATCCCAAAAGGAAAAATCTCGGTTTAATGCTTGACTCTACTCTATCATTTATGAATCCTGTAAATATAAATATTAAACTGTCATATTTTCCTTTGAGAAATATAGCAGGGATAAAGTAAACAATACCTACTCAAGATCTGAAAGTGTTGCTTCCTGATTACCGATTTTCATTTATACTGCTAAAATCCCTTATAAATTGGGTAGAAAGAGCAAGCACTTTCTAAATATATGCCTGTTAATACCAATTTCAGTGAAGCTAAACAGTAATTTACTTCCTGAAAAATGGCGCATTGAACTTGATTCATTCTCTAAACATCCTTGTGAGAGGAATGAATTTAGAAAGTCCTGGCTGACAAAGTTCTTACTCCTTCCTGTTCTAGTTACATAGATAACTAGAAAGTATAATGTACGGTGGCACTCCTACAATGGAAATTCCGATTTTGGTTGAATTATAAGAATGTTTAGAATTTCAATAAGAACATACAACTGTCAGTGGCACAGGAGATAGTGTTTCTCATGCTGCAACCATACTTCCTTATAGACATATGCAGTTGAAATAATTCATGAGTGCTAATGAACACATTGACAGCCAACAATGGTACATATGATAAATTGGGTCTATTTCCAAGCAGAAGTTTATTTTTATGTTAAAAATAAAAACTACGATAAAGAGAGTTTCTGCTAAAGTTGTATTTGGTGATGGTATTTGATTGAGGTGCAGACTATACAGATTCTGCCTTGAATCTGGATCTCCATCCTGAAGACTATATGCACAGGCAGTAAAACAACGTAAAATGACACTTCAGTACCATCTGAGCTATTGAGCATCAGATCCTAAAGCATTCCTTGGATAGATTAAATTAGACATCACAGGGGATTATTTTTCTAGACTAGTGAAAATTTAAAGGTCTAGAACAGAGGGAAACTGAAAAATACCTCTTGTAAACTATATTTCTTTTGATATTTATTCAACAGATAATTGATCTTCATGATTTACCTGTTAATCCAGCAATCTGTAAATTTATGACCCAGATTTCTCTATGTGAATGTTAATATGATATACATACAAGCATAATTTGTAATTGGAAAAGATGTGAAACAACTCAAATGTCCGTTAATAGGGTGCTGGCTAACCAAGTTATAATACACCCATTCAATGGAATACTACACAGCTATAAAAAAAGCATGAGAAAATTTGTTATGTACTGAAATGGTAAACTGTCCATGAAATAGTAAGTAAAAAAAAAAAAAAAAAACCACAAGGTATGAAAGAACATGGTTCTATATTTTTGTTGTCAAAATGTGGAGAAGATTTGTTTGTATTTATATTTGTGTAAGAAAATAGTGAAAGGACACACCAAAAGTCTAATAAAAATGGTTATTTTGGAGGAGATGAGAACAGGGAAGGAGGATGAAGTGAGAGTAAAATTTACACAGTGAATCTTTTCATATTCCACATTTTTTTAATGCAGTCCTTTTCAAATAATTAAGAAAAATGGACTTTATTTGTATTTCGTATATACTGTCCTCTCTAATATTTACTTGTTAAATTTCTTTCACAACTTTTATGATGTTGTTCTGAGTCAATATAAACAAGGGAAGTAATTTTTAAGCAGTATGGTTTCTATGAAGTGCAGCACGTGTAATTAAACGCATAGTCTACAGTATCTAGTTGTGTGTTTTCATGAAAGTAAGGTATTTCCCTATACCTCTGTTTACTAAAATAAAATTGAGTGGTTCACAGGATCGTTTTGAATCTAAAATTGCATCATCAAAGTTAAAATGAAAGCAGTTTACTTTTGCTTTTACTATGGTTACTAGAAGAATGAATCTAAAAAACATTTGTCTAAATTTTTCCTATAAAAAAACACCTAATCTAGAAATCTTCTCATTATTTTGTGTGTCACTTTCATTGGAAGTCATGGGATTAATCTTGCCACTTATCCAAAGACACACAGGCTTATCCACTCAGTCGTGTTCGCATAAAAGAAACATGAAAACACTCGACAAGTGATAGCCGTAGATAAGTACAGAGGCAGATATGGGTGCAGCTCTTTAATTTCTTGGTAACTCTGGTGCTTGAAATCTAGGGCAGGGTTTTGTTTGATTCGAGGGTGGACAAGGCCAGATAAACTCAGGGTTAAAATTGTAATGAGTAAAAGCTGGCTCTCATGGATTGTCTAAGGTGGTTCCCTAGTGCACAAAAAGAAAAGGAGCTTTCCTCATATCTCCTAAAATCAGAGTCAATATGAATTAAGACTCATTTCTTAATTCTTAAAAAAAGAGAAAGAGAAGAAGTTGTTTTATTACTACCAGTGATGGGAGCCGGGTTAAAAAAGAATGGAGGGTGCAGTAGGGACTAGAGTTTCCATAGCCCTTGGAAAGGCCATGCAATGTGAGCAGCTACAAAACTGAGAGTCTGGGCTGCTGGAATAGAATTCTCTTGCATCTCACCTTTCCTCCATTTTGATCCTTCTTCTTCCCTCTTTTATTTCTCTTCCTCCACCAGGAATTTACCATCAGTCCTCTGACAGAGTGTAGACGATGTTGCAGCAGTCTGTCCAAATGCCTTCTTCAAGGGCTGGCCCAGCCTCCCGCAGTTGCTGGGTAAACTGGTTACTGACGTCTCACAGCTGCATCCTCACTGAGCATTGCCCTGGCAGGAGAGTCTGTCTTTCCCAAGGTTATACTCCTCGACTGCCTGATGGTGGGATACAGAAGCCCAATCCTTCAATTTGGTATAATTCGGAAGAACCATCACAGTTCTGATTGATAAGACTGATTGAGTCACCCCCCATTGTACCATAGGGAGCGCCAACTTCTTTCCCCCTCTACTCTTACTTTCCTCATTTCTAAGCCAGTGTTGCTGCCAATAGCACTTCCCAATAAACCTTCTCAATACAGCTCTCTGTCTGAGTCCATTTCCTGAGAACCTAATGTAAGATAGACATGGTGGTGACTCCAGCAATGGTAGAAGGGGCTATGTTTGACTCTGCTTCTTAAGCCATGCAAAAGTAAGTGTGTTCCTCTAAACTCAAGTGTCCAGATATACAGGATCAATTTGGTTTATTCCCTGTCCCTAGTCATTCAGCCATGCAAAGGCATCACTTCTAGATTTGGGCTATAATTCTTATAGCTCAGAGGATTTTTTTTGAAACCCTCAGAGCAATTCTAAGAAAAGAAAGGCATTCTTCAGAGATCCCTTCGGAGTTTCTAACCTGGACCTAACTTAAAAAAAAAAAAAAGAAAAACATCTTCACATGTTGCCTTAAATTTTACTTTAAGCTTGTTCTGGACCAACGTCAACCCCAGAATTGCTCTTGGAGTTGCTTATATTTATCTCTCTTAGGTTTTGGGTCAATATCTGAGGAGGTCAATTATGAGAAAAAGTCTGTTTTCAATTTGTGGTTTACATCATTAAAGAGATATAAGTTGTATCTTTATGGCTACTGCTAAGGAACTAAAAATGACACCAAGTGATATTAATTTTTTTTCTCAATCTTAATCTACTCATAATCATTATTAAATTCTCAAATTCCACAATCTACCTGAAGCTTTTTATGCCTAGACCATTCTCTTCCTGATTGCCCTCAATTTTGAAATTCTGGTAGTCAATTTGGTCATTATGGCTTAGCAATTACTAATATGGACTTAATTTCCCTTACTGTTTTCATATCTCCCAGAGTACACTGGAGAATTAAAAAAGTTTTTGTTACTCTTGCATTCACTAGAGCATCTAGCATAATAGTCATTAAAGTTGCAACAGTCAATTGTAACAGTGACATGCAGTTAATCTGTGAAAAACCGGGTTGAAGTCTAGGTGGTACAAATTATACATTTTTACCAGTAGAAAGGAACTATAGGAATGTGGTTAGAGATGTGCACCTTGACAACAAACAGGTTCAAATCTCAGAACCACAGACTCCAGCTTGTGACTTTGGCAAATCACTTAATACCCTTGAACTTTAATTTCCCCTCTTTAATTTTAGGATGGTAAGAGTAGCTGTATCCTAGAGTTATGCAAAGGCTTATTTAATAAATAAAAAGAGCCTAATACAGCAATTAATGAATTATTATTATTATGTTAAACATTATTGGGATAAAATTCGAGATTAACTGTTATAAAGAGAAGAATATAATATTGTTTTAAAATGGTATTAAAATTAAACATTTTCCTAACATCTCTCTAATTTTTATTTTTTTTCTAATTATGATGGACTTAGGTTCATAAATAGAATGAAATATTTTTAGTAAAATAATTAATTTCATAAGATGATTATGGAAACTTCCTTCCAGTGCTGCATATCTAGAATATTCTGGCCAATGGAATGGAAGGAGCAAAATTAGATTTTGTGCCCATTTGTGCATGCTAGATATTCACCATCTCTTCTTACCCATCTCACTTCACCATGCCACTATTTATGATATGCTATAAAGCCCCTAATGACATCCTGTTTTTCATCTTCCATGTCTCTTACTCTAACTCTGAACCAAGGTGTCTCATCTTTCAGTTCTCCAGCCTTGAACTTTTTTCCCCAGGTAAGGCTAGAGAAAGAGTTGAGGGAGACTCATTGTATTATTTAGCTATTGCTGTGGTAAAAATTACCAGGCATTTAGTAGCTTAAAACAGCAGATATTTACTATTCCACAGTTTCTGTGGGTCAAGTATCTAGACATGACTTACTTGGGTGCCTCTGGGTTCTCTGCCATACAGGTTTCTCCATGGAGCAGCTCACAATTTGGCAGAAGTGACATTCCATTAACTCTGTGCCACATTTTGTTCACTTGAAACATGTCACTTAGTTCAATCCTCACTCAAGAGGAGGGGATTACAGAAAGGCATGAATATCAGAAGGCAGGGGTGCAAGAGACTTCCTCCCACACTAGCCGTAATTGAGAAGCACACCATTTACCATGCTGCACCTGCAGTAACACGTTAAACACAATGCTATTTCTTTTCAAATAATTATATTTCTTCAAGACGTTTTCAATGATAACTATTATATTTATTTCCTGAGATTTCCTCATTTGTGTAAATTTGGTCAAATTTTAGCATTTTAAAGGTTGTCTGGAGAAAAGTGGCTCATGACATGTACTGGAAAATGAGAGGGCTTGTTTATTTTTATCCTGAACACATCACAGACTTGCTATTGACTCTAGCTTAGAAAGTTGCTAAATAGCTGTTTATTCCTCATTTATAAAAATGAGGCAAACGTTTTAGCTTGCAAATAATGGGGCTATGAATAACACCTCTTCTTTTTTTGTTTTTTAAAATAAAAAAACACTTCACAGTAGTTCTTCGAAATCATCCAGTGGTCTTAATACCAGCAATTTTTAAACAACTAAAACAATAAAAGCCAGTTTTGCCCTTGGGGTTCACAGATGTATTTATGGGTATATATATGTATATATTATATATGTGTATATAATTATTAAACAATATATACTTACTGGCAGTAATTCTTGATTCTGTTTTCTTGATTTCCATGTAATTTTTACAGTAAGTTAGGAGATTTTTACTAGTACATGCACTTCCTTTATAAATAGAAAGAGTGCTAATAGAACAAATAATCAATTCAATAAAATTAACCTCAACAGAGAACCAGCTTTTTCAGCCAGTTACTTCATACCCTACCACACCATTTTTCTTGTCTTAAATGAGTCTTGTAGACAGTTGATGACAGCTATCTTCACTTAGAAATGCAATACCAACATTTCTTGAAATGGAAACAGAACCTTCAAGTTATATTTTGGCATTACCAACTTAAAATTAGATCCCACTTCAAACAGGCTTCTTTAATTAGGAAGCATCCCTAACAAAAGACCTCACATCCCAAGGAACATTGAACTTTTATGCTAATTGGAATGGTCACTGCATAAGTCTTGGGTGGATCTGAAGAAAGTAGTTGTTATTCTGGCCTGAGTTTCCAACCACACTCATTTTGCTAAATTGCATTTTCTTTGGGAGAGAAGTCTGATAGGCTACAAGTGTTACTAATTCTATTAAATAACCCCTTTTTCATTATTCTTTATATTTAATAATCAAAAAAACCTTAACCACTGTCTATTTTTAAATGATATGGTTCCATAAGCAGATTGAAATACTTGAATAACCACCTCATGGTAATTAGGTTTCCCTGAATAACCACCCTGTTCCTTTTAATTTTCCCAAGCTGAAATTCTAAGTTATGCAAATCGCAAAATTATGTTTTGAGAAATATGTAATCCTATAGTTGGTTTGGATAATGTAATTTGAAAATTGACAGGGATGATATATATGCTATAGAACAATAGGCTCAAATCTAACCAGCGCTCTAACAGGGGAAGTAGGATGTATCTTTCTCCCCACTCCTTTGTCTTCTCCTTCTGTTTCCCAAGTGTCTGTGATCTAGAAGGACCTGTTCATATCCCCCTGAAGGAGCATTTCAAGGAAAGCAAAGCTATGGCAAATAATCAAAGACATAAATTATTTTAAAAAGCTTAATGAACCTCATTTTTACTTACTGATGGAGCCATTTCAAATAAATTTCATCGTGTGTGTGTGTGTGTGTGTGTGTGTGTGTGTGTGTGTGTGTGTGTAAGGAACATTTGCCAATATCATAAGCAAGCCAGAAAGGAAACTTTACCTTAAAGGTTCATTCTACATTACTAATCAGAAATTTCCAGACTCTTATTTTCCTTCCACAATTAACCTTCTTTTGCACTGTTTCCATATTTTTTCCCCACATTCCTTCCTTTTCTTTTACTTGATTTAATTCCTGATCTACATTTTAATATTTCTTTTGTTCTTGTTTTTTTTTTTTTGCTCATTTCTTCAATAGGACAACAATTTCACAAATTTTATACCTGCAATTTTTAACAGAAATACCAAATTTATATATGTTTTAATTTCACATTTTTCTAACCTTGCATTTTTCTACACTCTCGTGTCCTTTTTCATGTCGTATTAATTCATGTTCTTGTCATTATCCATTTTGCTAAATCTTTTCTCATTTACTCTGAGTCAATATCTCGTCACAGGTAGCTAGAAGTCCTGAAGTGATTTCTTCCTTCAGTGAGTTCAGGCTAAGTGAAGAAAAGTAATATTTAGGTTTTAGTTTCTGATGTCTTTTTTTTTTTTTTGATTCCTAGCAAAACTAAATCTATTTTCCTAAATTTATTATTATTTTTATACATTTTCTCCGAAAAGCCTATTTTTTTTGCTGGATTTGTCATATTTTGATTCTTTCTTACTGCTTTATAGTACATGGATATTTAAATTTAAAAAAATTTTTTAAAATGAAACACGTTGATGGCACATGTTTAAAGGGTACAGAGTTATATTTTTACACATGTGTATAATGTGTGATGATCTAATAAGAGTAACTAGCATATTCATTATTGCGAAACTTAATCGTTTCTTTCTGATATGAACATTTGATCTTCTCTCCTAGTTATTTGATAATATGCAGTGAATAGATATTCTGTTTCAGGCTCTTGTTTTTTAATTGGTTTAGGATTCCTTTTGGAGAATATCAACATTTAAAAATGAAGGAGTTGCCAACCCCTTTCAAACTGATACGTTTGAGTCCAATAGTTGTCCTGTTTCTGAAATTTGTCTCTAATGCACACATGGTTGACTTATAGCACAGCCTCTTGGGAGAGAGATAGAAAGAGAGACACAGAGATGGGGGGTGGGGGGGAAGAATCAGAACAGACAAATAGAACACGAAAAGTTCCAAAGCACGATTATTCACACACATTGACCAAAATTTGTTTTACCTTGATGCATCTATTTTAGAATGGTGTGGTACACATGGCAAGATTGAAAATAGATTTGAAGTCTCTATGAGGAACGACCCAGATGGTTGATATCAGCATATGATTTATAAACACACAATATACCAATGGAAGTCAATTAAAAGTAAAGTAAGTCTTTTGCATTATGCAAAAGAAAACAACAATTGCCATAAAAGGCTTGGGTCCAATGGGTATTTTCCAGTGATGTTTCAAATCTTGGGGATTTCACATTTAATTCAGAACACTCCAACAAAGAGTTTTGTAAGTCAGTGTGTTTTAATTTGTTAGTAAATCCAAATGGACTGCCTTCTGCAGGTAAGAATGTGCTTTGTTTGGGAAAGGTGTTTTTCGTGATTTGGGTGCTCTGTTCTCTAATATGTCAGATATGCTTGGGGACCTATAGTGCTTCACTCCTGGTATAACTTTGTCAGTCTTCCTAATTCATGCAATTTGGGACATCTTGACTTCTACAGCTGCTGCTGCTGCTTTTCTCATGCCCTTGCCCTTGCCCTTGCCCTTTTTCCTCCTCCTCCTCCCCCCCCCTCCTCCCACTATTTCAGTGGTGGTGGCTGAGCAAGGGTTAGATACAGATTATGCAGGTGTTGCTGTAGTAAGACGTTAGCATGCTTATTGTTACTTGTCATGTATTGTTACTTTGTCCATGTTGGAAACTTTCAAAGGAATGGGATGAGGTTGGTCACATGTTCTTCGGGTCATAAAATATCAGTTCTTTTCTGGTTATTTTACTGCTTATCCAAACACTACAAGGATCTTACAAGAGGCCTATGGAACTTTGGCTCATCTAACAAAATCCTCCTTCTTTTAGTGCTTCTAAAAAACTCAGAAAATAACTAAGTTGATTCTTTGTTGCATGGAAATTGCCTTTTCTATAATTCAGAGTATTAAGTATTAATACATGTGTTTTCTCACGACAATAAATACCTGTTCTTCCCTGAACAGTAAGTTCTGTCCTGTGAGGGATTTGATTGCTAGAAAGAGGCATTATTTAGGACTGAGAGAGACATGGACATACAAGAAGCTAGCCTGGAATTCTTCTGGATTCAGTTGAAAGTCAGGAATCCCTTTCCTGTCTTTAATTAGTCATCTCTATTCCTCATGTAATACACAAGTGTATAAGAAATGCTTCCACTTATCTCCAAGTTTACTAGCAACAAATACTTTGGGAATTCACACAGATTATTGCTGGGTAAAAATGAAATGTTACTTGGATCTCTCATAGCTTAAGTCCTAGAATATTTTGACCAGTCCAGGTAAAGATTATTCTTTTTTTTTTTTGTTCTTTTTTGTGACCGGTAAGGGGATCACAACCCTTGGCTTGGTGTCGACCTCACCGCACACCAGCCATCCGTATACAGGATCCGAACCCGCGGCGCCGCCGCTGCGCTCCCAGCGCCGCACTCTCCCGAGTGAGCCACGGGGTCGGCCCTAAAGATTATTCTTAAATAGGGACACCTCAAGACTTTCTGAAAATTCCACTGGTATAATCATTAGGGAAAATCAGAAATCTTGATGCGTAGATTCCTTTATTAAGCCACTTCATATTAACTAAAATATAACCTTATATTAACAATAAATATTTATCACCTAGAATGTGCCATGCCCTACAATGCTGTAAAGATATCATGAAAAGATGCCATGGTTCATCACCCTAGAGATACAAACCCTTAGAAAATTTTTCACCACAAACTACAGCAACCATAGTTGAAAATGCATTTTAAAGGTACACTTGAGAACAAACAATACATGATATTACTAATCATCTTGACATCTTCAACATTAGTGTGGTATAAGAAAGGTGTGTGTGTGTGTGTGTGTGTGTGTGTGTGTGTGTGTGTTTGTGTGTGTGTGTGTGTGTGTGTGTATGTGTGTGTGTGTGTGTGGTATCCCTCTTAACCTGAAATATAATACTTGCTCATTTAACTTCTGTTTCCAATACAAGAGTTGAATATAATGAATGTGGAGGTGGGTGGTTAATCCATCTCACTGTCAACGTGATTGTCAGTAATATTTTTCTCTCCATATCTTTCTCTGAATATGTAAATATCAGGTAAAATTTAAGTACGTCTCTTCATCTGTATTTCTCCTTTTCCTTTCCGAAAAAAAAAAGACATACTTCTTTTGATGTACCTAAAACCTTGGAAAAGTCATGGTGAAAATCTAAAGAGACTGGATGAATATAAGAGGAATTTTGAATTCTGTGAGGACAACATATGAGTGCCAAAGAAAACCAGGCCATGTGTTTCATATTGAAATAAAATTTAATATACAGTAAGGACTGAGACACTGAGATAAGGAGAGGTTAACAAGATTATGTTATTTTTCAAAATGTTAACAATACATGAATATGGTACACTTACTAAATTGTACTAATTTAGGAATTCTCATAGATTTCTAGTTTGTAATATTCTGTTGTCTTCAAAAGAAAATAGAATTGCATTAAACACAAATATTAATATGTCATAGCTTCTTTATTCACATTTCTTCAAATGTTTTGGATGGATGTCTGAAATTCTTACATGATGCCCCATGAATTTGGATTTGGTCTGCCTAACTCTCAGCATTATTGCAAAAGAGAGATAATGTCATGGGTTAAGGTCCCCCCTGGCTTATTGTCATGTCAGATTCTGGAGTATTTTCAGATATATCTTGAATACCTAATTGTGGTCAATTTCTTGGAAACATCTTATATTTATTTTATGGTATGCCTTCTCTTATTTTTTAAATTCACAACTTCTCAATGATTACATTTTCTAATTAAATGCAGTATTGTGTCAGTAAAATGATGACTCTGATGACAGGAGTTCATGCATCTGAGAGTTCTAAGAATCTTTTAGAATATTCTTTTGTAGTCACCTTTTACCATCGCTAAATGGTTTCTTCTAGTTCTGTAATATGTGACAAATTTCATATGAGGTTTTTGTGAACTGTCTGTGGCTTCTTCATCTGGGGCTAAAATGTTTGTTGCCTTTGCAATTTGCACTGATTGCTTAAGAAAAGAATGGTTTGTTTTGCAAGGGCTGCTTTTAGTTTAGTGGGTTCTGTACATAGTTAGCTACAATGCTTTTATTTTGTGGTGATAGTCCAGATTGTGTTTTTTGGAAGCATTTATTGGATTCTTACAAATTACACATATTGCAGAAGGGCTGTTTTTATACATAAATGGGGAAGAGATATACACAGTACTTGATCAAGTAAGAAACCAGATGAAATGGGCTCATATCACTGTGTCAAAGAAAAATGATGGTGTTAAGAAAAAAAAAAAAAAAGAAAAATATTTTTCTAGCATGATCATTCCAAATACTGTATTAGAATATTTACATATTTTAAGTTAATTTTATTACACTTAATGTTGTTTTGATATCCTTAACACCTTCAGGAAGAAAATCAGCTTGTATGATCTCTTCTGTGATAAATAAGAATACCAACATTTTTATTATTATGTGTTATACATTATATAATGTGTAGTGTGTGCCAGGTGGTATTTACAAACATGGTCTCATTTAGGTTGCATCACAACTTACTGAAAAATTATTTTCATCTCTCTTATTGAGAAAGAAACTGAGCCTCTAGAAGTTAAGTAATTTGACAAAGTTCACATGTCTAGTAGCTGGCCAGAATTTAAACAGCCCTGTTTGATTCCAAATCATCTGCTCACTTTACTATTCTGTATGATCTTCCTAACAGTAATTCCTCCAATATATATATTGTTGCCAATTTGGGAATTTCTGTTACTCTTTATTTTTATAATACCTTTATTATTTTTTTTACTTATATAATTTGAAAAATGAAGTAATAAATCCAGACCACAAAATATAAAATAAAATTAGTTATTTTGCCACCATCCAAAATGTAAGCACAACATTGACCAGAGTGATGTCTGATGAGTTGTATGATTGCTTCTTTCGGAGAAAAGAAAAAGAAAGAAAAAGTCAGCACATCAATATTTGGACAACAATTGCCTATTAAATCAGCTGTGGTATCTTATCTCTGGTGAAAGGAGACCTTACTCCCCAGATAAATACTGATAGGGGCTGAAACCCAGAAATATCTTTATTCATCATCACTGGTGGAGTAATGACCATGATCTTCTATTCTTTCCTAGTACCTTTTTGTATTTCTATGTGTTTGCCCAATTGCCTTCTAATTGTTTTTTCTACCTCTTTCCCCCACTAGATTGTGAGTATCTTGAGAGCAAGAGCTGTGGCTTTTGCAGATTCATGTTTCCGTTCTCAATGTTAGGCACACAGCACTATTCCTAACACATAGAATTTTTCATATTAAGAATTTGTATGAAAAATTGTTGCTAGAATGAATCTTTAAATTCAATGATGTAATGATAATATCTGAAGCCGTGGTAGTTCTTCATTGTCTGTCTACATTTAGTATTTCTGCTATTAAGAATATCAATATCTATTTTAATAGAGATATTAGAACCTCAAAATTGCTGGTTACTTAAAATAGGCTTTTAAACACTTAATATTATCGATATCATGATGAGGAGGAGGAGGAGGAGGAAGATAATGATGATGATGATGATGGTGATGAAATTGATGAAATTATTATCAACAATTTTATCACCATCACCACCATGTAATAAGATGACTACTATAGATTAAACTGATAAATAAAAACACCTGAAAAATAGTATGTCATAATCATGAGGACAAATACAAGAGAATCAAATATATAGAGAGAAAGGTAAAAGAATATGGGGTTTACCTTCTGCAGATCAGTATGCCTATTTCTGCCACTTGATAGCTGAGTGATTTTGGTTCTGTCACTTATCCTTTTTCTGTTCCATTATCGTTAAAATAGGACAATAATAATTCCTACCTATATATATCTTCGGAGGATCAGACAGAACACTCGTTTTGAAAGACCTTTGAAACTGTAAGTATTAAATATACAAATGCTAGCTAATATTATTCCTGTAATTCCTTCTCCAAAAGCATCAGTAAATGTAAGTTAATTTCTGGTTCTCTGGAAGCCCCATATTCTCTGTTAGTCTGAGCTTAATTCATTTTAAATCTCATTAAAGAGATTGAGATTTAATTCCTAGTATGATGGGGACCACTTAGCACCATAAATTCTTTAAGATATTGTATTTGTCCTTGTCATTTCTCTGATTTCTTGCTTCTGATGAATTCATTACCTCTGATATTCTCTTGTTTCCTGTCTCCCCAGGGATCTTTGTAAATATCTTCACCCACATTGCTTTATCTCATAAAACAAGAGCACAAGGGTCTTATGTAAAACAGAATTATAATGACTTAGAGTAGAATTTTAGAACACATATTAGGTAGACATTTTTTAAAAAAATGAATATCAATCATTATTGTTCTACAAAAGAACGATCATTGACCCTTCTATACGCTGGTGGATTTTTTGCTATTCCAGTCTTCTGTGATTACTGGCTGATGTCTTCACTGGTCTTTCTCTCCAGAGAAACTCTTTCCCTCCATCTCTCTCCTCCTCTACCAGTCCTGTTCTCCTGGTCTTTTGGAGGAAGAAGCATTATACTTGTTAAACTTGTTAAACATTAATTCTTTGGGGTCTAAAACTGTTCATCTAGCCTCTATATAGAAAACATTTACTTTTAAAAACTACATTGATGTTTTTGCTTTTAGTTTTTGCCAAAAAGGTAGAAAAATTTTATCTTCAATGTGGCTTTGCTCTTGTGTGAAGTTAAATAAGCTGAAGACAGCTTTTAAACTCATCTTTCTTTACTTTTTGTCTGTTTATGTCAAATATTTGGGACAAAAAAATACAAATGACCCTTACCTTTCCTATTCCACAGAGATTAACTTTGCTTTACTTTTGAAAAACATAAGAGTCAAAACTTCCAATAATTTATTTATTTATTTACTATTCATTAAGCACTCACTATGTTCTATGCTGGCACTGTACAATCAAACTATAATGAGAAACAGCTATGTACTAAAAAATTTTGTAGTATCCATGTTAAAAAAAAGGACAGGAAAAATTAATTTTAATAATATATTTGAATTAAATATATCCAAAATATTATCTTTTCAACATGTAATCACTATAAAACACTAATGAGATATTTTATATCCCCTTTTCGCATTACATTTTTGAAATCTGCTTTTTACTGAATGCTGCATATGTCAAGCCACACTGGCCACATTTAGAGTGATCAATAGCTACATGTGGCTTGTGTCTACTCCACGGTCCAGCACAGGTCTACGCATGTGTGAGCATTGCATGTCTCATATAATTCCCACAATGGGCTAATTATTAATTCCATGTGACAGATGAAGAAAGGTAAACACAGCACAGTTGATTAAGTTGTTTAAAGTCACACATTATATCAAGGCCAGAAATTGAAGTTAGCTTGGTATGTCTGCAGAGTTCTTAATCTTAACTTTATGCTCCTACTTCTATGCTTCATTTCACTATTATTTACATCTGGCTAAGTCTTTGATAAAACTTAGAGTTAGGTACTCTTTTTTTTCTCTTTTTACTGTGTGTGAATTTGGTAAGGAATGCTGGATTGACATATCTGTGGACTAAAATATTTTTGTGGTCAGAATGTTATTATAAGAATGGATTTAGGTTGCATAAGCAAATGCTGTTCTTTTGAAATGATGTACCTTAACCCTGCCCCAAAGGGGCTTTATCTATGCAATTCTTGGCCCTTTTACTGAATCAATCAAAAAAGAGACTGATTTGTGGGTGGGAAGTGGGTTGAGCTCAGTAGAGAAACTGCCACATTTTAGTAATTACTGGTTTCATGTTAATTTTAGGATTCAAAGTTGTATCTAGTATCATTATTCCTTCCAAGTTACTTATGTTCCTTCCTTTACAAAGAAAAAAATAGCAATGTTTGTGAGATAGTTAACTCTGCTAGCAGCAATATTCTTTTAAACATTTATCTTGATTCTGTTTATAACAGATGATTTAGTTTTTTTTCAGAAGTATTTGTTTATGATTTCACCAAGGATTCTATGGAATTATTTAACCATATCATCTGGATTTATAAACCCTAATACATTTATTTTTTATACATAAGGCGCCAAAAATATTTCAAATAAAAACCTAAAAATGTCTTTACTGGCACTCTCATAAAGTGACTATAATGAGAAACATTTTCTCCAGGCTGTAAATGAGAAATGGAAGCTGAGTGATGTTCCTAGTCTCAGAAGCTCTTGGTGATGGCATGGAGAGAGCTTCAAGTGGCTTCAATCAGCAGTCATTACGGATGCAGTCCTTTTCTGGTAAACTGTTCCTTCTAGATTTCCTGGAGCTCTTTTGGTTGCATCATGCCCATTGACATGTTGCTGGCCTTTGACAGTTTTCAGTGTAAAACGGGGAGACATGCTGAAAGGCAGGGTGACATCCCCACATCTCTTTTGCTGACTGGCTTCATGAGAGATGTGGCAGAAAGAAAGTCGTGTGTAGTTTACAGAGATGGAATGAGTTCCATATGCTCACGGTGCGGGCTGTCCTTGAGTGCACAGTAAGGGCTTTCCCAGTGCCTATATTTAATTTCCACACAAAATACAGGCTTTTCTAAAACCCTTACCACATTTTATTGTGTGTCTGCATAATTCAGAATGTTTTCCTTTGTGAATCACATTCTGAGAAAAATAGTGCTCCACCCTCATGAACTATTAATTTATTTACATAATGCAAAAGATTATATACATATTATGTATATATGTTTAAGGATATATACATACATGAAGGTGCTTCAAAAAGCTTGTGGAAAGATTTGTATTATCTTTTAATTCTATTTTTCCACAAACTTTTTGAAGTCCATCACACACACACACACACACACACACACACAAACACACACTCTCTCATGTATGTGATGAACTCATGTTCAAGTTTTCTTTCCTCTGCCGCCGCTAGGCTCCAGGTTTGAGCATTCCTCTTTTGTCTGGGACTGCCACTCAACCAGCTGCGCAGGTCCTTTGTTGTCTACATTTAACAAGCAGTTCCTCAGTGTTCAATGGCCCAATTTCAAAGTCCCAAGAAAGTAAGATTGCCCACATCATCTTCTTTGGCCAGGCTTATCAGTCTGAAAATTGGCTACAAATGAATGGATTGCCCAACACACCCTGACCCAGTGAGCTCTAGCTAAAGGACAGCTTTGTGCTAGAAGCAGGGATAAAGGCACCGACAGACAACTACATCAGACGGTGGCAGGAGGTAGACAAAAACAGTTCCTGGCCTTTGTCTTTTAAAACCTGTAACTTAATCTTCCTCTCTTTCAGTCTCTCTCTTCCTTTCCCCCCACACGGTGAACATAACTGTTTACTAATCTTGTAATGAGTTCACCTACAGCATTGCTGTAGACTTTTCCAAGTCTTTGTTTTGCTACCCCTCTAATCCCTGTGTGAAATTGAAGTAATAGCAACAGAGATAAGTGTGGCCAGGCTCAGCCATTCTATTACCATCCTGGTGTCCATATCCTAGAGATGTGCAAAGTGGACAAGATAAGTAACAATGAATTAATTCCTTCATAGAGAAAGAAACTGCATTCACTGAGATTATAATGTATTTCAAGCATTTGCCTGGAATCACTTTTAATCCTCTCCTGAAACCACTGAGGAAGGTATTATTTATCTCCATTTTGTATTTGATTAAACAGAATCAAAAAGTGTGCACATCACAAAGAAATAATTAACTTTTGCAATGATGAACATGCTAACTACCCTGAATGAATCATCACACATTGTATACATGTATTAAAATATAATTCTTTACCTCATAAATATGTACGGCCAGTATGCTTCAATTTAAAAAAAATGAGGAAGAAAACAACAAAAAACCCCATAAGTTACTTTGAGTAAGTTCAAGCAGCTACTATTGGCAGTAGTGTAGTTTAAAATCAGGTCTGTCTGATACTGCAAACCTGCTTTTTCTGCTACATTTATCCATGCTGTAAGCAGAAAATCAATCTTCTTGAGAAACCAAACAGTTTTCCAAATTTTGCCCAATTTAATTTTCTTTACTAACCAGACATTTACTGGAGAAAATATAAGGACCTTTATCTCTTCTTTCATTTCCATTCACCAAAGAGAAAAACGGTTGGGTTAAAGGAGGAACATTGACCAAAATCTTTGTCTATTAATTTCCTAAAGGCTTCATTGATATGCTGGAGAGGAAAGAAAGTGACCTTCTTTTAAAATTATTTTTTTCTAATAATAATGACAAAATTCTTTATGGAGAATTTTCATGACCACAGAATGAGTGTTCTTCTTTGGATATTTTTTCCACACTTATAAGGCATAAAAATATGGACAGTTATCAATATTAGTATAATTTTCCCGACATTCAAGTTATTGAAATAGTTACAACAAACTGTCCATTTGTATTCCAAAGTGAATTTTTCTTTCATTCTTTTCTTAGTTAACACTACTGAAAAAAAGTGTTATCAAAATCTTTCAATCTCATTCTTAATACCGTTTATCAGATCTTATAGCTTAAAGTTTACAAAGTTTTTTTGACCATTTTTTATTTTTATTTTTTGCATTTGACATTATATTACTCCATGCCTCCTTTGTTTTCACTCTCCATATCTGCTCCTGAAAACATATCTCTCAATTCTGTAACTGCCTCATGGGAATTCTGGCAAGAACAAGTAGAAAAAGAATAAGAGATATATGAGTCACTTCAGACCCTACAATTAACACATGGAGAGAGAACTTAGTGAAAACAATAATTCCTCAGGCATATGTGGTTTTTGTTTTTAAGCCAACATACTTTCCCTCTGAGTTCATTAGCTGCCATTTTGTAAATGAATCTTTGTTTGCGAGAATCAACTTTAAGTGTTTTAGCAAATTGGAACTCACACTGTTCTTATCATTTAATTTAAGGGTATGTTCTGCCCTTGATCTACAGGATTTTTAAAGCACCACCTCTATTGGCAAAAGCCCCAGGAAATCACTAAGAAACTTCTACTTTGGGAAATGCAACCTTTTAGTGTTTGGTCTATGCATAAAGTATGTATTTTATTTTATTTTTGTTATCAATGTTTTACAGCCAGGCTAAAAATGGGTTCTGAATTTCACTGTGTCAGTGATTTTCAAATTATAGGTAGACTACTATGTAGGTGGTTATGATATCAATTTGGTATGTAGTGGTAAACATTGAGAAGATAGAAAAAAGGTGAGCATTGTATGTTGGTAGCAGTCAACATCAAATTACAAAAAATACTGTGCATTGTTCGAAGTAAAATAAGTTCTCTATTGTGAAACTTTTTTTTCAGTTGTATATACATGTGTCTGTCTATAAATGGTTGTGAGTATTGTTAAATAAAACTAAAATAAGGCCTTACAAAGTCTCTGTACTCTCATAGTTGGGTTCTTATGTACAAATTGCAACCTAACTTAGTACTTAAACATAATGAAAACCTAACCAGAATTGTGTTTCTGTAACAACAGCTGAGTCTCAGCCAGTCACAGCAGCCATTCTTCAACCACAGGTGGTCAATTGTTCAAACCATGTTCAAATAAGGCAAACACCATATTGTAGCCAATCCAGCTGTTTCTGTTCTTTACTGAGAGAGGAGGCACTCAGTTTCCCTTGCTTTGGTTTTCAGGCCACTCCCCTGGGTTTCAAACCACTCCCCTAGTACACAGCTCCTTTGAGTCCTGAACTACTGTTGCTTGTTGCACCTATTTTCAGTATCAACACATGGAGACTCAGACTGCTGGAGACAGATTTATGTAATTTCAGTGGCTGAGCATGCTCAGTAGAAAGGAGTCTATCCTATGAATGATCTTCCACTGGAGGCACCAGAAAGCACCCAGCATATTTTAATTGTATTCAATAGAATTCGACCAATGAGAATGTTCCAAAGAGACCAACTGAGCATGTGCAAGGCTATGTTACATAACCTGTTACATAACTGGGAACCACCCTGTTAGCTGAATATTCATTAGGTAACATGAATATGTATAGGTAGCCAACCTATAAAAGTAGAATCCAGGAAGAGGGCAGGGGTGTTGCTCGTTCTCTCTGAAGCCAGCCCACACTTTGCCTGAGTTGTGTATACCTTACATTTTTGTGTTAAACCTGCTTTTAGTGGGCTGCTGCTCATTCTCTCAAGCCAGCCTGCACTTTGTCTGTGGAGTATGTATTTCTTACTTCTGTATTAAACTTGCTGTGGCTGTCGTTCACTTTCTGGAGGCAGCCTGCACTTTCCCTGTGAAGTGTGTATTTCTTATTCTTTGCATTAAACTTGTTTTCACTTTCTACTCTGACTCTGCTCTTGAATTCTTTCCTGTGGTGGAGTCAAGAGACTGGTAGAGGACAGGTTGGGTTGAGGTGAGCCATCTGACCTCTCCAGACACTCTGCTCTGGTATCATTACTTCTGGGTTTTATACGTCACTTTCCTTTTTCTGTCTATAAATCTTAAGCCACCATGCAGCAACCATGGAGTCCCCCTGAAGCTGTTCTGATTCACAAATCATTTTTCTTCCAATTTTTTTCTTGCTCAATTAAAGTTTGTTAAATTTAATTTGTCTAAACTTTTTACTTTAACATTGTGTGTGTGTGTACTACATTATCCTCGTGAATCACCATACAGTGTTTGAAAGCTGCAGAAATAAATCTATAAGCATTTTAAATATGATTTTTTTCTTTATTGCTTCAGAGACTGTGGTACTAAATGAAGAATCAACTTTCTGTATGGCCAAATTTAATGAACAAGTTAGAATTTGGTAAGCTTAGATTTCTTGCACTTGCTCAGATCTAGAGCAACTCTTTTTTTAGACATTTGGTGAAAAACGGTTTTCAATTAAATTTTTGTTGCTGAAAAATTCCTCTGTAATATTTTTAATACTCCCCAGGAAAAATAAATGCAACAATTGCAAGGAAACCAAACTAATTGAAGTTGGACTACAGTGACCCTTGTATGTGTGTATGTATGTGTGGGGGTATGTGTGTGCATATGTATGTGTGTGCGTGCACACATGTGCGGTCCAAGAAAAACTTGTACTGGATAGGGATAAACAGGCAAGGAAGACTGTATTCCAGATTATTGCAATAGGGGAGACAGATTGAACTCAATTCCACTGAAAAAAAGGGCAGGAGAGTTTTGAAGGGCTGGGATAAGCTAGTGGGAAAGTACCAGAGGATGTTAGGGGGGTGGTTCATCAATGTGACCATCTGTATTTGGTAATTGTCACCCATAGACGTTAAGTTCCTACTCACCCACAAAGATTGGGAGATGGGACTCTAAATTTCTTGATGGTTACCTGACTCCCAGGTCCTTGAGAAAGATATCCCTGTACCATAAAACTGGTAAGAGACTGGAAGAGGAATTACACTTGACAGGGACACAGAAAAAATTTGCAATTGTGAGTTTTCTGAAGGAAATGCTCTAAGGAAAGGAAAGTAAGAGGCCTATAGACATAGGAAGGAACTTGTTTAAGGTTTAAGTTTGGTTAAGCTGAGGGGAATGTTAAGGCCATCTTCATATATGATGTTACTTCAAAAAAGTTTGTGGAAAATAGAATGAAAAGATAATAAGAATCTTTCCATGAGATGTACCCTTGTGTGTGTGTGTGTGTGTGTGTGTGTGTGTGTGTGTGTGTGTGTGTGTGTGTGTGTGTGTGTATGAAATCTTTCAACAGGCAGGGTCTTATTTAAATAGTTCTGGCTAATCATTGTAAGATTTATATCTATGTCTACTTCTGTATCTATATCTATCTATCTATAGAGAAAGTGAGAGAGAGAAGGAAAGAGAGAATTTTTGGCAACAGAAATATTGAAGTTACATCAGATAAGATGCTGTGTATAGTAATTTATTAACAGCAATATGTGTGCAAGAATCTATCAGGCAGCATTTGAGAAAGAATAAACATACTGCTATAGCTTCCATAAGCATTGCAAAAGTGGTTTAAATGCTAAAAGTCTCACATGAGAAGAATGATATTCATATTTTCATTTAAATTGAGAATTTATTTACTACTTGCAAGCAATCCAAAAGTTACTTTCTCTGAAAAAAAATCTAAGGGCCATTGAAATTAAAGAAGCTGGTAAGAACCTGATAAACAAGTGGTTAGCAAGATTTCAATAAGAGATAGAAAAGAGTTATGAAAAATAATTCTAGGTTAATGAAAACATATTAGTAGGGGTTTTGCAACTACTGGAAAAAATAACTTCCTAGAGATTAGTTTATGGGAAATCTGTCATTGAATATAGTAACCTTGAATAATTTTTTTTTAATGTATGACAGAAAACATCTCTGTTTTCCTACAGAACAGCTGAGATGAACATATAAAAGAATCTGGGCAGAGGAGAAAGAAGAGAAAAATTGATTCTTGACCAGAAGAGAGTTGATACATATAGCAAAGATGTGTCTTACTTTCTACACAGGAGTATTAGTGATTATTATCAAATGTCACTGTGTATTGTTTATAACTTGTTACTTACAACAAAACTATTGTTATATATAAAATATAGTTCTATTTTTATTATATTTATTAAATCTTTCTCAGTTGACATTTTAATACATTTTTATCAATCCTATGGTTAAAAACTTCCTTTCTAATATAAAAACTCCCAACAATCAGCTCCAGTCAACATTCTAGTTTTCAAAATGAATAGTAAGAAGTGTTATAAAAAATTTATATTTTTTTTTGTTTAAGGGTGCTGTTCAATATGCAACTATACATATATGTATAAGCCACTCTAGCTATGAGAATCAACCTAATTATTCTTTCTAGAAATTATTAATGAGACATTTTGCATATCTTCTTTCTACCAAGTCTTTGAAACACAGAGAAAAAAGCCTAAAAATAGTAAACAGATTCATTTACTTATGGTACAATCAAGTATGTTGTAGAAATACCTTAGAGATTAAAGTTTGTATTAGCCAATCTGTAAGTCTATTCAATAAAATTAGAATATATGGTAGAATTATGCCTATTTTTTCCTAAAATATTATGTATTATTATTACAGTGGTAGTTTCCATTGCTACAGATGTGGACAACAAAGGTAGATCTGTGCACAGTCTAATTTGTTAAGAAGTGAATAATCTGGAAGCGAAGATGGACAAAAAAATGTAGCAAAATGCAGTAAGTTCTATAACAGAGATATTTGCAAAACTCATATGACATAAAGGAAGCAATGCCGCATTCTTAATGTATTATCTTTTTCTGAAATATTTAAGTATTAATTGAAAGCAATTGTAATAATCAATTAAAGCAAGAACTATTTATGAAGGAATTCTAGTTATTCCTGAAATATTTTGGAGATTATTTTAAAATGAAGGTTATTACTTAGAGTACCTCCAGTAAACCTCCAAAACCCAAATGTGTTTAGCATCTGGTTTGTACAATCCAGGAAAACCTCAAATAAAAATGTGAATGTTGCAGATTATTCACCATTTAAAGTTTTCTGGGCTTCTGCTTTTTTCCGTAAGTATAAATAATTGAGTATGAACTATGCAAAGACACGTTTACCTGAATTTCTTTGAGACTCATCAAATGTGGCAATTGGAATTAACCAGTTTCCTCCATCACCACTTTCTTTACTGTGCATGCGTCTACTTAGGATTGATGGAGATAGCGCAGCTTAATGTGAATTTAAAATTCAAAAGGTAAGGAATTAAACAAGATAGTCCTTTCCCTCTCTCCTTATTCTCACTTAGAAAGTTTCCGAAGTCAGGTATTTGTACAATGAAAATATTAAATCAAATTTAACAAGAAGATAAATCATTAATATTAAAGAAAGCAACCCCAGCTTCCATTTACCCTGAAGTATAGATTGCTTATCTGAGAAGCAGCTGAAACTTAAATCAAGTCAGAGTGGTAGCCTTTCTGATTTTTTTAGTTTGGGACTCCAATTTGACGTCATTGTTTCTCATCCAGCAGCATCTTAGTATCTACAGCAGGATATCCAGTTCATAGAGATCTTGTTGTCCATCAGTGGCATTTCTCCAGAGGATATCATCTTTGATTGTGCACCTTTTCCTCCCAGTCCCATCACAACGTGAAAGTCCCCTTCATCACAGAGCACATTTTAAAATCCTGCCTATACCCTCTAATTTTGGCAGACACCTACTCCTCTATTTTTGTGCAATGTATTAAGAAAGAGTAATTTAATTGTACATATTGAGTATATAATATCAATAAATAGCATTCATTGTTGAAGCTCGAATCCTTAATACTCACTGTCCCCTTTTTTTTTTTTTTTTCCGTGACCAGCACTCAGCCAGTGAGTGCACCGGTCAGTCCTATATAGGATCCGAACCCGCGGCGGGAGCGTCGCCGCGCTGCCAGCGCAGCACTCTACCAAGTGCGCCACGGGCTCGGCCCCTCACTGTCCCCTTTGCAGGCAATGGTCACTCCTTTATTACCTTGTCCCCATAGCCTACTGACCTCATACATCAAGAAAGAAGGCATTTATTTCATCAGTGATGCCTTTTCTCATCTGACAGATGAGAACAAGTCTTCCGGTTACAAGGTCTCATAGTACCCTGTCCATATTGACTAGAATTTGTAGTTATTTATTGTACTGTAGGCACGAGAAAAAAATGGACAATGCTTGCTTTCCCCAACTTTGTATTACCCGTACCTACTGCAGTGCCGGTGACATAGTAGATGTTCTATAAATATTTAATGATTAATTAATAAACAATTGAATAAATGAGTTAGTGACAAGATAAATGAATAAATCATACTTGTAACGTATAGTACACTTAGAAAGTCATAACATTCGAGACATTTTATAAACATTCACGTTTACATTTATGTCCCTCTTATTTATATATCTTAGAATTACACCTAATTTTATCAACAGGGATATGAGATGTGATATGTGTGCTATATTGTGATAATATGTATAGACGCATTTATAAATGGGTAAACTCTATGCCAAGGCAAGAGAGAAAAAAGGTAAAAGCTATTGCTATAGTCTTGACTCAGGTGATACTCAATATTATTTATTATTATCCTATAATATGTGCATACACATACACATGCAAACAGCTATACACATTCTCACCTGCATGATATCACCCACATTAGTATAATTTCCATTTCCTTGCCAATTCCCTTAAAGCTGGTATCTGACAGGTGGTGCTATTGAATTGCATTGTTTTAAACCACTTCTTCAATTTGTTGAGGTCATATTATGGTCAAGTTGAATTTTGATCTTGACATTCAAAGTGTTAATCAGTCTTTCTAACTAAAGAGAACTGTAAATTACTAAGTTCACAGACTTTTCTATCATCCAAATCATTGATGAAAATAATAAAGAGCCTCTGGCCCACGATTGACCTCTACATAATAAAACTCTCCACCTTGGTTGACAAAGAATAATTAATGACTTTGATGGTTCTACCTATTTTGTTTCCAACAAATAGGTCTATGGTGTTGATCCATTTTTATCAATTTGTAAATGAATTTAATTAATACTTTTGTAATTTCAATATTTGATGTCTGATTTCTAATTGTAGATGAAACAATGCTGACATTAACACATACTACTTACCAAAATGGACTAATCATAGTAAGAATTGTTAAATTAAATCTTTAGAATGCTGTCATGTTTATTCCTTTTCCTGTATTGTTTCGTTGTCTCACTTTCTTACTCTTTGAATATGACAGCTTGATGCAATATTTCTTTTCTATGTGCATTGCTATGAAAAAGTCTTTGTGATTGTAATAAGTTATAATATTTGATGGATAATAGGATAAATATACTTGTGCATTCTTAAGTAAAAAATCGATCTCTTCGGAGAATGAAATTATTTTATTTGTTGCTTGATTTGGGGGACTTCTTCCTCCAAATAAGTAAGATTTTATTTTGTCTCTTTATTTATGCATTCATCTCTTTACTGTTCTGCTTCTCCCCGCTAGCCTGTATTCTCCATAAAGACAACTGAACACTCATTCATCTTTGATCCTCTGTGCTAAGCACACATAGTAGTTTCTAATAAATATCTGTTTAATAAATTAAATACTATTATACTATGAAGTAGGAATATCTGGAGTTGTAAGTGGTCAACAATGGAGAAATTAAAGGATCCCTCTGAACTCTAAGAGCAACATATTGAGAACAGAATGGGTGAGTAATCAAAGGGGGCTAACTAGCTAACAGCTAGTATCTATTCAATTTTCTAATTCTATATTATGAGCATCCCTGGATGCATCATAAAATGGATAGATATAAAATTTTTGCTTTTTTTGTTTGTTCTTTAATTGAAACATAATTGATTATATATATTTGTGGGGTACAGAGTTGACTGTCAGTATTCACAGAAAATGTGTGATGATCAAATCAGGACAGTTGCCATATTTGGCATATTCATCATGTTTTTGTTTTCTGCTGGTTGGTTGGTTTGTTTATATTAGGAGACTATGTAGGCCTCCATTGCTTCCTAAGAATATTTCTCCAGTATCTTAACACAATCATTTTTAGGAAGCAAAGAGATTCTAAAGGAAAATAACAAATAATAGAAATTATTTTTATTTTTAAAGTCCTTGGCAAAATATGTAAAGATGTTTATTTATATTTTTCAACTAGACCTAGATTTCACTTGGCTTATAGAAGAAAAAAATTAAATGATCAGTATGATAAGATGAATTTAAATATGTATAAAATTAGCATTCATTTTAAATTTGGAGATACTGCATATTCTGAGACTGATTTGCTGACTTTCCATACCAAAAAGGCTTTTGTCTTTCTAAGTCTTTCATAGCACCATTTTAATATATTTTCTAAAAATTCTATCACTTAACCACTCTAGATGCTTTCTAATGAACAGATGACTTCTTTAAATATTTGCAATGAAGTCTAACTAAAGTAGGCTAAAAATAGTGGGATAATTGATGTTGCAACTTACTACATATTATTTATACCTGAGCAAGGTATGTTTTAATAATTTTGCACTGTATTTGCCTTTCTGTCTATAATGACTAACCTCAATTCTTTCACTATAGAATTTGAATTTTTCTTTCAAACCTTCAAATTTGTTTTAAATAAAATTTTACTCTTATTTTTCTTCTATATGGGCAACTAATTTTTGATGAGAAAATTTGTTTCCACAAATATTGAATCTTAACCATAGGAATAATTCTAATACAATTGGAAATGTGTGATTGTTTTTAGGAAAGCTAAACACATAAATGCCATTTTTAGAAGAAAATTATGAAATATATTCTGTTTTGGGATGAGCTCAAAAAAGTTAATTCCAGTGATTCAAACAAATATTTTTAAAGTATGTTGATAAGAATTTTCAAATTTAATTGTGAGTGTGTGTAGAGATAGGCCTGGGTCTGGAGCTTATATGACCCTCAAGCCCATTGTCCAGACTGGGTCACAAACCCTTCACATGCAGGTCCACGAGCTAGGTAACCAGAAAAAAGGTCCTTGGAGCCTTGTTTGAAAAAAGAGTAGTCTTTATTTCTGCACACACATGTCTAGGAGCAAGGCAGTCCAAAGAGAAACTCAAAACTCAACTGCTACCAGCAAAATCCGAAGAAAAACTGAGCAGCTGCCTGCAAAGTAAACATGCTCTATTTTTAGATGAGAGGTCTCTGCTGACCAGCAGTTCAGGGCAACTTCTCCACACAACTGTCTAAAACACAAGCATAGCAACTAAAAAGATACATTGGCGCTCATGCCCACTAACTCCACCCACACACACAATGTTTACAGAGAATGTGCTGCACCATACCCAACCAGACTTGAGGTGAGGAGGCCTGATTAAACTATTCTATTTTCCCAACAGTGTGATAACCATCAATTAAAGTTTAAAATGAATTCCTATAATTTTTAAACATAATTAAGCAAAAGAAAAGCTGTGCATATGTAGCATATTCTGTAAAAATAATTGGTTCATTAACTAAACTATAACAGTCCACTCTCATTTCTACATTCTAACTGAAGAATGGATTAAGTAAGGTGAGCTCATTGCATGATATAGGTATTCATGAGACAATTATAATTTCTGCAGAAATACCCATATTGTTTGATATCTTATTAATACTGTGGTGTACAGTGAATCATGCTGTGAGAGAAGCAATGAAAAAGACTACAAAAATTTGGCAGTATAATGAGTTACAGTCTGTCAAGTCATTTAAAGTATGTTATCTCAAATTGCTGGTACAGAATTCAGTAGTGGAAACAAGAATTTTATTCTCTATTTTGGAATGACAAGCAGGATTATGAGGTCATATTTATATTAATCCCATCATCAAAACCATTTTCCCAAACTCATTTTTCAAGTTAACATTATTTGGATGTTATGTGTGTATGTGCACATTCATATAGGCACATATGAAATAAAGCTTTATAGGTGAATTTGTCATCTTTTCCTCCTTTCCACTCCCATTTCACTCTCATCTGTCATTTTCGTAAGTAACTGGTATCATGAATTTGGTATGAATAGTTCCAGTCCATGCCTTAATATTTTAACTATATTCAAATGAATCTATGAACAATGTATAATTGTTTTGAGTCTCCAATTTCTTTGAGTCTTTAAAATTTGCATAAATGTCATCACGCCTAATATACAAATCTGAAAAACATTTATAACATATATAATTAATTCTTTTAATTGAGGCATGGCATTACATCTTGTAAATGGTTTATATATGTCTCCTGTAAGCTACATGTAACTGGAATTCTTAAATCTATTTTTATTGTCTCTGTAACTAAATGTATTGTGATTATTGATATGTGTTGACTGGCTTCTTCTTTGTTTTTACATGTTTTATCCTTCCTTGCATTCTCTTTGTTTAACCACATTTTTCATTCTCTTTCTTTCTTTAATCTACCTTTTTAATAAACTATATATGCAGTATCCATTTTTAATAGTTTCTGAAAATTTTAACATGCATTTCTAACTTTATAAAGCTAAAGGTAATTATTATCTCATCTTCTTCCTAAATAGTGCATGGACCTCAGAAAATTTTAAATCTGATTTCCAATCTTTTGGTATTTTTTCTAGTGTTTTAGTATTACTTTGTTTCATCTACCTCCTATTTACTATTATTATTTTTCATACTCAATTGTTATTTAAATTTTCCCCAAATTGCTAATTTCTTTGCTCATCACTGTTCAGTTCACTCTACTTCTTCTTGTTTTTTTTTTTCCTTATTGATGAAAATATTTTGTACAATGGTTCATAATTTTGGATAAAAGACATCAGAATCATGCAAGGAGTTTTGAAAACTCCCAGTATTCAAGCACCACCCAAGATCAATTAAGTAAAACATTTTCAGGGTGTTGTTTCAGACATAAGAATATTTTTAATGCTCCCCAGATGACTCCAATGGCTAACATCACTGCTTAGTCATTTTTACAGTTAGTTTGTGTGTGGTAATTCCTTTGTCTCTTCATGAATGAACATGTCTTTATTTACTTCTTGTTCATGAGTGAGTTTTTAACAAGATACAGAATTTTAATTTGGATGACTATACATCCTCAGTACTTTGAAAACACTATTCTATTTTTTCCAGCATCTATCTTTTTGCTTTTGTTTTTGAGAAGACAACAAGAGATATTTAAAGTCTAGCTCTTAAAACTAACTTATTGTTTTCAATCTTCCTTGAATTACTACTTACTACTTTGATGTTAAATTTGTTTTCTCCCTTAAATACTGGAACTGCAGAATTCTCCCCCATTTTTTTTCTTGAGTTTGTTCACTTATTGTTTTCATCATTTGCTTTTTCTATGTTGCTATGTTTTAGTCACCATGACTATGTGTTTAGATTGGGAGGAGGGATTTCCAACATCACTCAGCCTCCCCTATTGACTGGATGAATCTTTAAAAAAAAAAAACCCAAAAAACCAAAAAAGCTAACTTAAATGTTATGAATCTTATGTTCAATATACTCTTCACTTCTCTTGAAATATCTATGCTAGTTACACAACAGATTCAAGAAATCTGTTGTACAGCGTGGTATACAAATGATATATTGAATTCCTAAAAAATGCAAAGAGAGTAGATCTTACACACACGAGTGTGTTCTCACCACAAAAAGGATAACTATATAAGGTAATGTATTTGTTAATTAGGTAGATTTAACCATTGTATAATGTATATATACTTCAAAACATTATAACTCGATCTGTCACTAATACAGTTTTTGTATATGTAACTTCACAGGTTCCAGCCTGTCCCATATGCAAATAATGATTTTATACCTTATCTCTAACTAACTAGCATCATCTCTTTCTTTTCTTAATTGACTTCTCAGTATTACTTCAAGCAGACAGACTGTTCTTAAATACTTTAACACTTTAATCATTCCAGTGGTCAGGACTTCAATAAATTTCTGGATCACAGAGGTATTCGTCTTTGCACCAGTTTACATACTTCGCTCATGTTTTCATGTTGTACGTACAGAGTGACATTAAGGGAGTTAACTTACTGGATATTACTTCTAATAAATAATCCAGCAGAACACTGTCATTTAGATGTTTAATTCATTATTGCTACAATTAACAGCAACAAAATAGTAGTATTATAAGAAATAATTTACTACATATAGCAGTCTCAGTTTTTCCTTAAATGCAGTGGAAGGCCCTTCACACTCTATTTGTCAGGTTGGCTTTAAGGTTTTCATTTTGTTGGCTTGAAGACAGATAAAGGGGATTACGGACAGAACTGAGCCTGGTTTGTGCTAATCTCCAACTTGAATTCTTTCAAGGGTTGCAAAATATGATTCAAGTATTTTACAAGCCTTTATAACCTGAGCCAGACTTTGTCATCTGTCTGGTATATGTGCCATCATGGGTGGATTTGGGACTGACATTTTCTATCTCTTATCGCAACTGTATAAATATTTGTTTAGAGTGACTATCAACATAGCACACAGGCACTTTCTCCTCTGATGTATAGACGATAGAATAGTTCTTAACTGGAGACCTATGGATTGAGCAGGCATGAACCATTTGAGGGCAATGAGGCAAGTTCTCAGTAAACTTTAATATTTTTCCATAGGTACAATGTAGATCAGTTGCTTCTGTTCTAGAAAACTTTCTTATTATTTGGTTTACATTACAGATACCCCATATATACAACCATGCATCTGATTCTGTAATAGTGAATTAGTTTTCCAAAATACCTTATATAGGGAGTCCTCTTTTACTTTGGATTTAAATTAATCAAGATTCTCTTTTTTTCTTATTGTCTTCCCAGATACTATCCTCTAGAAAAACTTTTAAAGCATCAAGAGAAATTTTTAGGCAATATATGTAAATATCCTAACCCTTATTAGATAGATTAATATTTGTAAAGTTATAACTCACATTATTTCATGGAAGTCAGATTAAATTGATGCTATGGATATTATCAGTAAGTTATTTATTAATATATGCAGTGAGTTATTTATTAATATACACAGTATTCTACATACAATCTGTAATTTTAGTAAGGTAATTGATTATCTCAAGTAGTTTAGCAAATCTTGAAAATGACAAGGATTAAGCTCACTGACATATCACAGACACAGAAGCTTAGAAAGTTTGAAAGGAATATAGAGCTCAGATGAGAAAATGAAGGCTGGTAACCTAGCAAGTTTTGAAAATTCCTCTAAAATTATCTGATTTTTTCTTAGAATTACAGTAATTTAAAGTGCTAAGTTCTGCTGATCACATGCATTCTTTCATTTATTCAACACATTTTTGAAAATCTTCCCTCTGCTAAGTATTGTGCATGTACTGACTGGGCTGCAGAGATAAATAGTCCCTGGTCTCAAATAGCTAAAAGTGGTAATAACCATATATTAGTCTATGCTGAGGAAATTGAAGATGACGCTGCAATAAATTCTTTTATGATGTTATATTTATTAAGTTAAATAAATATTTTATTTTTGAGATTAGAATGTCCTTCTCTTATTCTAATAATGTTGGTAATAGTGTACATATTTTGTAGAATTTAATGGAGCAAAATAAAAAGTTGATAATGTGACATAAATTTGGTTCCCCAAGAAGATTTTATTGTCATTTCTATTATTGTCACTGTTATGCATTTTGGGGAACTATTGGAAAAATTATGTAAATCAATGTCTAACCAAAGAGAGGGACAAAAAAACCCCAGATAATTAGAGCATATTTGTAGCCAGTAAATTAGAAATATTCTCACGCACAAGGAAACACAGTGGTGGAAGCTTTGTTTGTTTTAAGGCTTTAATAATTATTGAATTATTAATATCAATAATTATTAAATTATTATTTAATAATAATTTAATTTAGGTAATTCAGGTGTGGAAAGGTAGTGATGAAACAGCTAATCTTTGGTATTAGATTTCACTTAGACTTTTGCTTCTGGACAAGATTAAGTAACAGGAACTGGATTTACCTTCCTGCTTTAAACAACAGAAAACACCCAAAATATATTAAAAATTGTTTTTAGACATTAGACAAAAGCAGCATAGGGAAATTGATTTTATAAGGCTGCTAATTATGATAATAACCCCTAAAAGCCAGTGGCATGATATCTACATTTAAGACAGTAATTTTTAATACAGTAAAAACTTGGTGTTAAAACAAGTTTCTGGTCATCTGTAAAAACTAAAGCTGGATTCCTTTTACCCATTAACTAACAAAGTGAATTTCATGTGGATAAAATGTTTAAAGATGTTAAAATACTATGATTACTAGGAGAAAATATACTTTTATAAATGTTGCATTCATTGCTTTAAGAAATATGCAAATATAGTTTAATATAATTCAACACATACAGCATCAACTAAAGTGTTCAATGGATACTTAGTAGTAGAGCCTTAGTAGTGGAGCCAAATTAGCTCTAGACAAAATTCTGTTTTGATTGCACTTAATAAAGCTTACAAGCAATCCTCAAAAGGATCAAATTACTTCTTAGGTATATCTTAGAACAAAATTCAAAAATATTGAAAACAATACAAAAATATCCAGCAACCCTCAAAGTACACTTCACATCTGACATTCAATCTAAAATAACCAGGGATGCAAAGAAGAAAGAAAATATAACCCATAAGAAGAAGAAAAATCAATCAATAGAAACAGAAAAATGACATAGATTTAATCAGTCGATAAAATCATTCAAACAGTATTATAACTAATTTCCGTAGGTTTGAAAGAGCAGAAGATAGCGTCAACATCTTAGAGAGGAATGAGAGATATAAAAATGACCCAAATTGAATTTTTAGAAATGAAAAAATACAATTTTTAAAATGGAAATACAAGGATAAGATTTTAAAAAAATATGAGACAATGCAGAAGCCTTGACAAAGATTAACCTCTCTGATAAAGTACATTTTTGTTATTAGGATATAGTTGGTTAAATTGAGTAACCCAAATGTGAGGTCTAAAATGAAAATTACCGGTTTGGATCATGTCCTTACATTTCAAGTTTATTATTATTATTATTATTTGGCTTATGTTTCCAAAAGCAACTAAGGTATAGCATTATGAAAATTTTCTTCAACAGTATTAAAATTAAGCATGTGAGTATTGTATGAAATCTCCAGCATAACTCAAATATCTAAAGTCTAAATAGTCAAGATATAAATAATTAGCAGAATGAAAAGAAAATCTTTTCATTCAACACAAACTATGGAGGAATATAGTAAAGAAAAAATTATTTTATTTTATTTTTAAGAGACAGTTAGCCTGCACAGTAGAAAACATGATATAAAGATTAACATATTTTTTTTTCTGAGAAACAGACATGAATTTAAAAGCCAAATGTGTAAACTTAAAGAAGGGTTAATGTTAACACATTAGCAAACTTCAGTTTTTTCTTCCACTGGCAACATCCCCTGCAGAAAATTTTAAGATATTTAGAATGCTTGCTGGAGGGTGAAATGCCAAGATTGTTAATGGCTATTGAAGCAAGTGTTAGCAAATCCTTTTATTGAACTTTAGTACAAAAGTCGATGCCCTTTGTGCTGAGGTGAACTTGTGCTAAGTAACTGCATTTCAGGGCAGCTCAAAAACAATTATTATTTTGGTGCTACTCTACATATTCTATATTTTAAAATTGTATAAACATATGCTATAGATCTATACCAATATCTACATCTATAGATATATGTATATCTCTTAAAGGATTGTTATATATAATAAAGTCATATTTTTGATACAGCTATTATGGAAGTCACTGATAAAGTTTTATTAATATAAATCATGGTCCCATTTATCTGAAAGTATGTGAGATGAGAGAAATGAGCTAAAGATTTGAACCATCTTCTGACTGTATTTGTGTTTTCAGTAATTTCAGAGGAAGAAATAATTGATTTATTGTAAACCATTCTACTTGTAGTTTATTTGATAGAAATATCAAACTGAATTTATGACTGAAAGGGCTTGTCCCAGAAGATAATATCTGTGGTTCTCATTTTGTGCAAAGAGATGTATCACTGGTAAATGATTAGACAAATATATACTTTATTAGAAAAGGTTATTTTTTATGGCTTTATAAACAATGATATAGAAATATTTTCTAATTAATTATATGATTGTTTGCAAATAATATTGCAGTATAAACTTATAAGTATTAATATGTTTTTCCTTTCAAGAGAAGAAAAATGGCATTCTCACTGTCACTTTCTCTATTCTGGGAAAGAAAATATTAAGGTCCATCTGGTGTAGATTGCTAAATAGGCTGTTGAAGTGAAATGTCTTTGGATTTTTCTAAGAAGAATCTGGCTAGAATTGCACTGGTTTTCATTAAACTCTTGAAGAGGGTGTAAATTGTGCACATTCTAGCTAACATTGTGATCCCCTGACAAATATCATCAAATTACGATTGAAAACATTAAGACAACTGGGCACATAGATGATGCATGAACCCAGACATTGTGCATTCTTTGATTACACTGATTACACTGTCACCACTGTTTTACTACAAAGAAATTGCATCCTATAAACAAGTGATGAGATCCAGATAGTCCAGCTGATTTGAATGTTCTGAGCTGTAATATTGCTGAGCACAAGGTTTCTTCTTTCCCATGTAATCCTTTCTTTTCATTCATATAAGGCTACCACCTGTAAAATCTGGCTATAAGAAACCAATTCACTAAAATAGTACATTTGAACAACAATTTCTGATATGGACCAAGGATAGTATCAAAATTATCACTTTCTGTCCTGGGTGACAGTAGTGATGATAGTTTCACAATGTTATAGTGCTTATGAAGGTAATATCATAATGACAGAAGTGGGTTGGTGGCTGTTTAATATGTCCAGGTGAGCTTCAGCAGTTATGACAGCACTTTATTAAGAAAACTATAATAAATGATCTGAAGTTTTACGTTTGTAATTCATGTGCTTGCTTTGATCTTCTATTTGTTTACAGGGTTTGGTAACTTTGGCGCCCATTAAAATAATTAAACTAATAATATTTTTCTGTATTGTATCTATCTTCTTTATCCTCTTTGAATAGCTGAATAGAAATAATTTCAGATGAATTAATATCACCATAAAAAAGTTTTAGAGGGGTGTATAAATCTAACCAGTAATGAGGTGAGTAAAAGACCAAAATACCATTAAGATTTGCAGAATTAATTTCATTTTGGAGAGAAAATTGTGAAATTTAACTTTCTAAATAGTCTTAGATGGTGTTTACAAAATAATGTGTAGCACTTACAGCTATTGATAATTTTATTTATATATTCCTTCTTATAATGCTGTTTTCTAATTATAATATAAAAGTATTTTATTGTAGAAAATTTGAAAAATACAGAATATTAGGAAAAGGAACCAAAACCTGTAATCTTATCACCCAGAAAAAAAGTACTATTGATGAACTACTGATTTCCTGTTGTACCCTTCCAGTATTCTATGACTTTTGTGAGTCCCTTCATTTATCCAACCTTTCGTATTTTATTCAATCACTAACTTTCTTAAACTTTCTTTACATATACCTGCAAGACCCTATAAGATCTAGCCCTGCCTATCTGACTTCATCTGCTATTACTCCTCACTTCCCTCATTATAATGAAGCCACACTGACCTTTGTTCTGTGTTTTCCCAGTTGGTCCTCTCTCTTTCACAGATTTTTACAAAGATAGTTCCTTCAGGTCATTCAGTTTTCTGATTTTAGTAAGATATTCTGGTACCACAACATTCAAATTAGAACTGCCTCACTCCATCCTTCTTCATTTTGTTGCCTTGCAGGGTTTTTTTTTGTTGTTGTTGTTGTTTTTGGTTTTTTTTTTTTTGTTCTTGCTTTTGTTTTGTTTTTTAAATAATACTTATCTCTATTTGAAATAATTTCAAGTGTCTATTTGTGTATGTCTTTGCTCTCTGACTCCTGCAGTAAGAATATATACTCTACAAAGGTGGGAATCTTGTCTATCCCTGGGGCCTACAGCATTGCCACACACAAAAAGCACATTCATGAATTGTCTTCGAATGTTCTATTGAAACAAAATTGAGCTATTGATTTACATTCATCTGCCTCTATGTCACATACAAATTATTCATTAGAAATATATAGAAGGTGAATAAAATAATTTTTGAAACTTGAAGAGATTAATAATGAATATTTTTAATATGTTTTTCTGACAAAATATTCAGAAATAAGGAAGAAAAGTTAAATAAGCATATGAGAATTTTTGCAGCTGCATTTTCCTAGACTGATGATTCTCCAGCTCTCTCATTTCTTCCACAATGGGGAAGAAATGAGAGAAAAAATTCTCAAAAAATAGGATTTTAAAATATATGCTTTCGGAGTTTTGGTTCTGCTTAGGATATAGAAAGTCTCAAAAGTGTTTCTCCCAGACTAACAATGAGAAAAAAGCCAAAAACAATACAAAATAGTAACTCTTCTTGAATCCTTCAGAATGCTTTTAAGGGAACCAGATAACACAGATATCATAAACACCTACAAGAAGAAATGAGACACAGGATGAGTCTTACTTTTGACCAAGCACAGGAGGAAGAGGCTTTTTGCCAGTTGCAGCTGAAGTGGTTAAGAAGAAATCGGCTACATTTTTCAAGAGCTGCTGAAGACCGAATTGGACCAGTTTAAGTCTGAAATAGGTGGAAGAATGGGAAACAGAAAGAGAAAGACAGAGAAAAACAGAGAAAGAACATAAGTTACCAGCATCCGGAATCAGAAAGAGGGCATCAATACAGACGATATAGACATCAAAATAAAACAAGGTGTTATAAACAACTTTTGAGTCATTAATTTTGATATTTTGCATGAAATGGACAAAATCATAAAAAAAAAATACAACTTTTTTTTGCAAAGCTGACAGAAGATGAAATAGAAAATATGACAAGCAGATAAATCTACCAAAGTAGCAAAATTCATTAATAAAACTTTTTCCACAATGAATAAATATCTCAATCACAGATGGCTTTACTTGTGAATTATGATAAATATTTACGAAAGAAGTAACAGAAGTTTATTTTACAACTGTTCTAGATAATTGAAAAATTAGAAACATTTCCAAACTCTTTATATGAGACGAGGAAAATATTGATTATAAAATGTGACAAGAATATTATGAAAAAAGAAAACTAGAGACCAATCAATAATATATATAAAACCTTAAAAACAAGAAAAACATAAGACAGAAACACAATTTTTAAAAATTTATTTATTGAATTGAAACATAATTAATTATACATATTTATGCGGTACCGAGTTGACTATCAGTATTTGTGTACAACATGTGATGATTAAATCAGTATTGTTAGCATGTTCATTATTACAAATAGCTATTATTCTTTGTGTCCCTTACCCAATACTCCCCAGCTTCCCCTCCCCCTTTCCCACCTCTAGAAACTATAGGTTTCTCTCCTTTTGAAAGTTCAACATTTTATTGTGGTCTTTATTTCTTTTTTTCTTTCTTAGCTTCCACTCATGAGTGAAGACGTGCTATTTCTCTTTCTTTGTCTGGCTTATTTCACTTAAAGTAACTTTCTCCAAGTTGATCCATGTTGCATCAAATAGCAGAATCTCATTCTTTTTTTATGGCTGAGTAACCAGCCATATGGTTACTGAGTATCTGTTGTATAGCCCGGAGTATCTGTTGTGTATATATACACCATATTTTCCTTATCCAGTCATCCACCAATGGACATTTAGGTTGGTTCCATATCTTGGCTATCGTAAATAGAGCTGTGATGAACATGGGAGTGCAGGGATCCCTTCAACATGATGATTTCCATTCCTTTGGGTATACACACAGAAGTTGGTATATACACAACTATATCCCATTTCTGAATTGTATGATAGTTCTATCTGTAGTTGTTTGAGAAACATCCATACTGTTTTCCATAATGGCTGTACTAATTCACAGTCCCACCAATAGTGTAGAAGAGTTCCCTTTTCTCTGTATCTTCTTCAGCAGTCTGTGCTCAGTCTTTTCGATAATAGCCAGTGTAACTGGGGTGAGATGAGGTGGACTTGATTTGCATTTCCCTGATGTTCAGTGATGCTGACCATTTTTTCATGTACCTGTTGCCTCTTCGGTAGATGGTGCTGGGAAAACTGCATATTCTTGTGTGGAAGAATGAAACTAGAACCCATACCTCTTGCCATATACCAATATAAACTCAAAAATAGACTAAAGACGTAAGTATAAGATCTAAAACTATAAAACTCCTAGAAGAAAACTGGAAACACTTCAAGATATAGGACTGGGCAAAGACTTTACAAATAAGACCCCCAAAACAAAACAGTATAAACAAATGGGATCATATCAAACTAAAAATCCTCTGCACAGCAAAGGAAATAATCAGCAGAATGAAAAGATAGTATACTGAGAGGCAGAATATATTTCCAACTATAGAGCCAACAAGGGATTAATACCCAGAATGTACAAGGAACTCAAACAACTCCACAGCAAAAAATCAAATAATCCAATTAAAAAATGGTCAAAGGAACTGAATAGACATTTTTCAAAGGAAGACATAAAAATGAAAGAAATAGAATTTGAAAAAATCCAACACACATTTATGTTTAAGATCTGTTACCATCTAGAAAAACCATGGATTTTCCTTTTTCTGATTGAGGATATCTGTGTAAAATTCTACAGAGAACATCAGAGTCAATGATGAAAATTGAAAATGTTTCCTCTGGACATGATGTCCAATGTCACCACTTCTGTTCAACATTTTACTAGAGGTACTGGCCTATGAAATAAAGAAAACACTTATTACAAAAACATAAAGTAGAATAAAGAATCTTGTCATTATCCATAGATAAAATGTTGTGTACCTAGAAAATTAAAAAAGGAAAGAAAGAAACTTTTGGAAATAATAAGGGAGTTAATGAACATTAATGAACAAACATCATTATGCAAAACTTCATTTCATTTTGACATATTAGCCAGAAAAAAATATATTTAAAAAGCCAATATATGCAATTTACAAATATACATAATTTAAAACCAAATATCTAGAAATAATTCAATCAAAAGTGTATATAACTTCCACTCTAAAATTTACAAAACATTTTTGAGATAATTTACAGAAGACCTAAGTAAGTAAAGAGATATGTTTTCCTAATCAAGACAATATTTTAAAGGTTTAAATTCTCTCAATCCCCCTACAAGTTTATTGCAATTCTAATGTAAACATTAACAAATGGCCTGCCTTTCTTTCTTCTTTCCTACATTCTTTCCTTCTCTCCTTCTGCCTGCCCGCCTGCCTGCCCGCCCGCCCGCCCGCCCGCCCGCCCGCCCGCCCGCCCGCCTGCCTGCCCGCCTGCCTGCCTGCCTGCCTGCAGTAAATGTTAACAAATTGATTATAAAATGTACACAGGGATTCTGGGAAGATGGCAGAGTAGAAAGCCCCAGAAATTTGTCTCCCATATAGGTAATGATTGCACTAGTAGAATCTGTCTGATATAAGTATTTTGGAACTCTGGAGACTAATGAAGGCTTGCAACTTCCCAAAAGCTTGGATGATAAATTGGTAGTTTAGGCCAATTACAGCTCTTAGCTCAACAGCAGCTACCCATGCCCCACTTTCCAGCCCCATGGCAGGCAGCTGTGCATGCATCTCAGAAGCTACTTGCATGCTAAGAGAGAAAATTGACAAAACTAAAATTTGCTTCTTCCAAAAGCTATATAAAGTTGACAAACTTTTAAACAGATTGACTAAGAAAAGAAGACAGAAAACATATACAGAAATGAAAGGCAGGGCATTACTACAGAATCTACAGAAATAAAACCAATATGACAGTACTTTGAACAACTATCACCAACAAATTGAATAACCTAGATAGAATGGAAAATTATCTAGAAACACAAAACCTATCAATACTGACTTAAAAAGTAAATAGAAAATCTGAATAGACCTATAACTAATAAAGAAATTGAGTCAGTAATCAAAAATCTTCTCTCAATGAAAAGCCCTAAATCTGATGTCTTCACTTTTAAATTCTCCCAAATATTTGAAGAATAACTAAAACCAGTCTTTTCCAAACATCTCCAGAAATTTCAAGAATGGGGAAAAGAAACACTTCTTAACTCATTCTATGAGTCCAGCACTGCCCTAATTCCAAAGCCAAAACACTACAAGAAGAAAAAAAAACCCCCAAAACCTACAGACCAGTATTGCTTATGAACACTAATTCGAAAATCCACAACAAAATACTAGCAAAATAAATTCAGCAGTATATTAAAAGGATAATACTCATACATCCTGACCAAGAAGGACTTATTTCTGGAATGCAAGGATGATTCAAAATATGGAAATCAATTAAAGTAATACACCACATTAACAGAATGAAGAATAAAATCCTCATAATCATTTCAATTTATTTTTAAAAAAGTATTTGACAAAATTAAACACTCCCTCTTCATGATAAAATCTCTTACCAAACTAGGAATAGAAAGAAACTATCTCAACATAATAAAGCCATGTCTAAAAAAACACAGTCAACATTCTAATAAATGGCAAAAGATACTAATAATAAACAATTTGACAAGGAAGTTAAGAAAATATAGTTTACAATAGCATCAAAAAATAAAATACTTAGAAATTAACAAAGGTACTGAAATACTTGTGAAATGAAAAGTACAAAATTTTCCTGAAAAAAATTTTAAAAAACATAAACAAATGGAAAGACATCCCAAGTCCATGGATTGGAAAATTTAATATTATTAAAATTTCAATACTACCCAAAGTGAACTATAGATTCAATGCAATTCCCATCAAAATCCAAATGGATTTAAAATTTTTTTTCAGAAACAGAAAAATCTATCTTAAAATGTACATGGAATCCCAAGGGATCCTAAATAGATAAAACAATCTTGAAAAAGAACAAAGTTTTAGGATCATATTTACTGATTTCAAAATTTACTTCAAAGCTACAGTAGTCAAAACAATGTGGTACTGACATAAAGACAGACATATAGATCAATAGAATATAAAACAGATAACCAAGAAGTAAATTCTCACATGTATGGTAAAATGATTATAATCAAGGGTGCTAAGGCCATTCAATGGGAAAATGACAATCTTTTCAATAAATGGTGCTAGGAAAACTGGATATCCATATGCAAAAGAATGAATTTGAACCCTTACTTAACATCACATGTAAATATTAACCCCAAAGTGAACAAAGACCTGACATAAGACCTAAGGTTATAAAATTTTTATAAAGAAACATGGAGCAAAACTTTATGACATTGGATTTGGCAATGATTTCTTGGATATGACCCCAAAGACGGAGGTATACGTATGGGGAAAAAAAAGACAAATTAGACTTTATAAAAATTAGAAACTTTGATGTGTCAATGGACATTAGCAGCAGAGTGAAAAGCAACTTATAGAATGGAGAAAATATTGAAAGCCATATATCTGAGCAGTGACTAACTTCCAAAATATTTAGGGAACTTATAAAACTCAACAACAATAAGAAAACCCCCAACCCTTCTCAAAAATGAGCCAAAGACTTGAATAGATATTTCTCCAAAGAAGATACACAAGTAGCCAATAAGTACATGAAAAGATAATAAACATCATTAATCATTAGGAAAATGAAAGCCAAAACCACAATGAGATGCCATCTAACACAGTTAGGATGGCTACTATTGGAAAAAAGAAAAAAGAACAAGAGGAAAGAAAAGACATTTAAAAAGGAAATAAAAAGTGTTGGCAAGGATATGGAGAAACTGGAATCCATGTGCATCATTGTTTGAATGTAAAGTCGTTCAGCCCTTGTGGAAAACAGTATGACAGTTCTCCAAAAAATCAAAAATAGAATTATTCAGCTGTTTCACTACTGGGTATATATCCAAAATAGAATAAAGCAGAATCTTTAAGTGATATCTGTACATCCATGTTCACAGGAGAATTATTCACAATAACAAAACATGTAAGTAACCTAACTGTTCATGGGCAGATGAATTAATAAGCATAATGTTATACATACATACAATGAAGTACTATTCATCCTTAAAATATAAAGAAATGTTGACATATGCTACAACTTGCATGGACTTCACTATGCCAGGTGAAGTAAGGCAGTTATTGAAAGGAAAGAACAAGTACTGTACGATTTCACTTATATGAAGGCATGTAGAGTAGTCAAAAATTATAGAAACGAAGTAAAGTGGTGGTTGCTAGTGGCTGCTGTGAGAGGAAATGGGAAGTTATTTAATGGGTACACAGTTTCCGTTTTGTGAGATGAAAAGAGTTCTGGAGATAGATGGTGGTAATGTTACATAACAGTGTGAATGTATTTAATACCACTGAACCGTACGCTTAAAAACGGTTGGATGGTAAACTTTATGTTATATATATTTTACCACCATAAAAAAATTTTTGGAAAAAAATGTATACAGAAATGCAAATTGCCAAGAATAGCCAAGGCCATCTGGGGAAAGAAGAAGAAAGCTGGAGACTCACATCACCAGATACCAAGATTTATTTTAAAGCTATAATAATTAAAGGAGTGAGATACTTGTATAAACAGACACATAGACCAATGGAAGAGAATAGAGTCCAGAAGCATACCTCACACAGATATGAACATGTTTTATAAAACAAAGAGACTTTTCAATACAGTAGAAAAAGGGTAATTATTTTAATAAATGGGTCTGTGTGGATTGTTTTCCACACAGGGAAAAAAGGTATCAAACTCCTATTTAACAGCAAACACAAAAATAAATTACAAATAGATTACCTATTTAAAGGTGAATGTCAAAAGGAGTTTCAAGATGGTGGTGGCTGCGGCGGTTGGCGCAGAGTAGCTGAGGTGGAAAAGGCGGCCACTGGGCCTCAGGCAGCCGGGAAACTTGTGGACCTTCCTCTGGCCATCTCTTAAGGGAGGACCGCTGCTGCTGGCCGGTCGTGGGGGCGGACCGCCACTTTGCCCCCGGCAGGAGAGGCTACCTCATTTACAGGCAACAGCTTTGAAGTGTGGAGCAGGAAAAGAACTGTTTCTTAGCTGCAAAAGCGAGTCTTGAAACAGGGAACACGGCACCAGGGCTGCTGTGGATGCAGCCAGGATCCCGGAGGCCGGGGCCGTGTTGAAGGCAGCCAGCTGCCCTATTCAGGATTCGAGGTTTCAGGCCGGCATTAAAGAAGATTCCTGGGAGCGCCCAAGCTGCACCACGACTGAACAGCCCGAGGCGGCAGCGGCCGAGAACAGGGAAGGCGACAAACCAGAGACAGAGAGTGAACACCAGACCTGGCACAACCCTGTGAGTGACCCCTGGCCCAGTTCTGTTCGGGGGATTACGCCCACCTGGCTCCCACCTGCATCACCAGGCCACTCACCGCCCCAGGGCTGCCTCCATTTTCCCAGGTGCTGGCAGCTCCGCCGGGCTTGGCCATCACTGAGCCTTCCCACTTGCTTGGCCCGACGCGGGGCTTTCTGGAGCCTGCAGGCCGGCCTCCCCTCCCACTCCCTCCATGGTTCTCTGGCGGGGCTGGTGGTGAGGGCATCCCCGGCCAGTGTCAGGAGGGCAAGGAAGTACAGGCGGGCCGACTGTCACTCCACCACACCCTGGACTCTGGCCGGCCCCCAGTAAACTTCCTGTTACTGGGAGGCAGATACCATCTCTGCAGCCACCAGTTCGGAAAAAAGCCTAACCAATTTATGGTTGGGAATAGTGTGGTAGGAGAGTTCCCAGGTCCACTTGAACCTGACGGAGAGCAGGCTGCAGGTGGGCACTAGATTCGGTCTATGCCGAGGGGATACAAAGGTAAACAAGACCCGAGAAAGATCTACACAGTGCTACAAAGGCATCCAGAGAGACCAGTCGCCTGTGCCTAGCAGAAACCTGGTAGACTTCCTCGGCAAGGCGGTGCCGAACAGGGTCTTGAAGGCCTAGCTGATAGAAGAGGGGTGCATAAGACACGCACCAGCCCAGCAAAGTGCGCACAGAGTGGGGAGACATGTGACCTGGGAGGCGGAGACTCGACAGAAACCACACACCCAGTGGGGTCGCCACTGCACGATCCAACAGCCTGGGCCAGAGCACACGGAACAGGGAGAAGTCCTGCACAGGAAGTGAAAGCTCAACAGAGATCACACACCCTGTGGTACATGATCCACCAGCCCAGCAGAGTCCAAGCTGACCAGAAAGGTGGCTCCCCAGAGAAGCCCAAGACCGGAGGCAACCACACACACAAGGCACTAGAGGCCAACTGAGCAGTCACGGAGGGAGCCATACGAAACTGGCAACCACAGCAACATCCTAGTTAGTCATTAGTCTCAAACCGGTGGTCTGTGCAACCCCCTGCCACAATGAATAAACACCAAAAAAAGATACCAGAAATACAAAAAATCAAGAAAGTACACCACCAAAAGTTAATAAATTTCAAACTCTAGATCCTATAGAACAAGAAGCCACTGAAATAACTGACAAGGAATTTCGAGTGATAATTCTAAGGAAACTGAATGAGATACAAGAAAACTCAGCTAGACATCATGATGAAATGAGGAAAAGTATACAGGATCTGAAAGAGGAAATGTACAAGGAAATCAATGTCCTGAAAAAAAATGTAGCAGAACTTGCTGAACTGAAGAAGTTATTCAGCGAAATAAAAAACACAACGGAGAGTTTAACGAGCAGGCTTGTCGAAGTTGAAGAGAGAACCTCAGAACTCGAAGATGGGCTGTTTGAAATAACACAAGCAGACAAAAAGAAAGAAAAAAGAATCAAGGACATTGAAGAAAATCTGAGAGAGATATCAGACAACCTCAAGCGCTCAAATATCCGAGTCATGGGTATTCCAGAAGGGGAGGAAAATGGAGATTCCATTGAAAACATATTCAACAAAATAGTGGCAGAAAACTTCCCAGGTATAGGAAAAATCACAGATCTTCAGATCCAGGAAGCTCAACGATCTCCAAACGTATCCAACCCAAAAAGGCCTTCTCCAAGACATGTCATAGTCAAATTGGCAAAACTCAGAGACAAAGAGAGAATCTTAAAAGCTGCAAGAGAGAAGCGTCAAATCACCTATAAGGGAGCCCCAATCAGGCTAACATCAGACTTCTCATCACAAACCCTAAAAGCTAGAAAGGAATGGGATGATATTTTCAAAATACTAAAAGACAAAGATTGCCAGCCAAGCATAATCTACCCTGCAAGGCTATCCTTCTGAAATGAAGGGCAAATAGTATATTTCTCAGACAAACAAAAACTGCGGGAGTTCACTACCACACGACCACCCTTACAAGAAATCCTCAAGGGAGTACTGGGTTTGGTTCCTGAAAAATAACTACCACTGCCATAAAAACCCAAGAAAAATCAATACCCACTAGTATAATAAAAATGGCATCCATGAAGAGAAAACAAGCAAACAAAAACACTATCTACAACCTAAGGAACCAACAAACACAGAAACCAAACAGTAAATCAGAAAGCAAGGAACAAAAGACACCTAAGACAACCAAACAACCAATAAAATGCTAGGAATAAATCAACACCTTTCAATAACAATTCTTAATGTAAAAGGCTTAAATTCCCCAATCAAAAGACACAGACTGGCTGACTGGATCAAAAAGCAGGACCCAACTATATGCTGCCTACAAGAGACCCACCTCACCCATAAAGATTCACACAGACTAAGAGTGAAAGGATGGAAAAAGAATTACCATGCAAACAGAAAAGAAAAACGAGCTGGAGTAGCTATTCTTATATCTGACAAAATAGACTTTAAACTAAAAACCATACAAAGAGACAATGAGGGACACTACTTAATGATAAAAGGACTGATCCATCAAGAAGACATAACAATCATAAATATGTACGCACCCAATGTTGGAGCAGCCAGATTTATAAAACAAACACTATTAGACCTAAAGAAGGAAATAGACACTAATACCATAATAGCAGGGGACCTGAACACCCCACTGTCAATATTAGACAGATCATCTAGGCAAAGAATCAGTAGAGAAACACAAGATCTAAACAAGACTCTAGACCAATTGGAATTGGCAGATATCTACAGAACATTCCACCCAACAACCTCAGAATATTCATTATTCTCAGCAGCACATGGATCATTCTCCAGGATAGATCACATATTAGGTCACAAATCAAGTCTCAATAAATTCAAAAAAATTGGAATTATCCCATGTATCTTCTCAGACCACAATGGATTAAAACTAGAAATTAATAGCAAACGAAACTCTGGAAACTATACAAACACATGGAAATTAAACAGCATTCTACTTAATGACACATGGGTTCAAGAAGAAATCAAGCAGGAAATCAAAAAATTTATTGAAACTAATGAAAACAATGATACATCATACCAAAAACTGTGGGATAATGCAAAAGCAGTATTGAGGGGAAAATTTATCACACTAAACACTCACTTCAGAAGAATGGAAAGATGGCAAGTGAACAACCTAACACTTCACCTTTAAGAACTAGAAAAACAAGCACACTCCAAACCTAAAGTTAGCAGACAGAAAGAAATCATTAAGATCAGAGCAGAACTGAATGAAATTGAAAACCAAAAAACAATTCAAAAGATCAACGAATCAAAAAGTTGGTTTTTTGAAAAGATAAATAAAATTGACAAACCATTAGCATGGCTAACAAAAAAAAGAAGAGTGAAGACTCAAATAACAAAAATTAGAAGAGAAAAAGGTGATATTACAACTGATTCATCTGAAATACAAGGAATCATTCGAGACTACTATAAACAACTATACGCCAACAAATTTGAAAATCTGGAGGAAATGGATAAATTTCTGGACACACACAAGCTCCCAAAACTGAACCATGAAGACGTAGAAAATTTAAACAGACCAATACCAATAAAGGAGATTGAAGCTGTTATCAGAAGGCTCCCAACAAAGAAAAGCCCAGGACCAGATGGATTCACAGCAGAATTTTACCAAACATTCAAAGAGGAATTGACACCGATTCTTTACAAACTACTTCAAAAGATTGAAATGGATGCAAATCTCCCAAACTCATTCTATGAAGCAAACATCATCCTGATACCAAAACCAGGTAAAGATATAACCAAAAAAGAAAACTACAGGCCGATATCCTTGATGAATATAGATGCAAAAATCCTCACTAAAATACTAGCAAACAGAATACAGCAACACATACGTAAAATTATTCATCACGATCAAGTGGGATTCATCCCAGGGATGCAAGGTTGGTTCAACATACGCAAATCAATAAATGTGATACACCATATTAATAAACTCAAACACAAGGACCATGTGATCATCTCTATAGATGCTGAAAAAGCATTTGATAAAGTTCAGCACTCATGCACGACAAAGACCCTCTATAAGTTAGGTATAGAGGGAAAGTATCTCAACATAATTAAAGCCATATATGCCAAACCCACTGCCAATATCATCCTGAATGGAGAAAAGCTGAAAGCTTTTCCTTTAAGAACAGGAACTAGACAAGGATGCCCACTCTCACCACTCCTATTCAACATAGTGTTGGAAGTACTAGCCAGAGCAATCAGAGAAGAGAAGGAAATAAAGGGCATCCTGATTGGAAAAGATGAAGTCAAACTGTCCCTGTTTGCAGATGACATGATCCTATATATCGAACAGCCTAAAACCTCTACAAAAAAACTGTTGGAATTGATAAATGATTTCAGCACAGTAGCAGGGTACAAAATCAACACACAAAAATCAGTAGCATTTCTTTTCTCCAATAGTGAACATGCAGAATGAGAAATCAAGAAAGCCTGCCCATTTACAATAGCCACCAAAAAAATAAAATACTTAGGAATTGAGTTAACCAAGGATGTGAAAAATCTCTATAATGAGAACTACAAACCACTGCTGAGAGAAATTAGAGAGGATACAAGAAGATGGAAAGATATCCCATGCTCTTGGATTGGAAGAATCAACATAGTGAAAATGTCCATACTACCCAAAGTGATATACAAATTCAATGCAATCCTCATCAAAATTCCAAAGACATTTTTCTCAGAAATGGAAAAAACTCTCCAGACATTTATATGGAACAATAAAAGACCACGCATAGCCAAAGCAATGCTGAGCAAAAAAAATAAAGCTGGAGGCATAACACTACCTGACTTTAAGCTATACTACAAAGCTATAATAACCAAAACAGTATGGTACTGGCATAAAAACAGACACACTGACCAATGGAATAGAATAGAGAATCCAGAAATCAACCCACACACTTACTGCCATCTGATCTTTGACAAAGGCACCAAGCCTATTCACTGGGGAAGGGACTGGCTCTTCAGCCAGTGGTGCTGGGATAACTGGATATCCATATGCAGGAGAATGAAACTAGATCCATACCTCTCACCGTATACTAAAATCAACTCAAAATGGATTAAGGATTTAAATATACACCCTGAAACAATAAAACTTCTTAAAGAAAACTTAGGAGAAACACTTCATGAAATAGGACTGGGCACAGACATCATGAATACGACCCCAAAAGCACGGGCAACGAAAGGAAAAATAAACAAATGGGATTATATCAAACTAAAAAGCTTCTGCACAGCAAAAGAAACAATTAAAAGAGTCAAAAGACAACCAACAGAGTGGGAGAAAATATTTGCAAAATATACATCTGACAAAGGATTAATATCCAGAATATAGAAGGAACTCAAACAACTTTACAAGAAGAAAACAAGCAACCCAATTAAAAAATGGACAAAAGAGCTAAGTAGGCATTTCTCTAAGGAAGATATACAAATGGCCAACAGACATATGAAAAAATGCTCATCATCACTCAGCATCCGGGAAATGCAAATCAAAACCACATTGAGATACCATCTCACCCCAGTTAGGATGGCTAAAATCCAAAAGACTCTGAACGATAAGTGCTGGCGAGGTTGCGGAGAAAAAGGAACTCTCATACATTGTTGGTACTGCAAAATGGTGCAGCCTCTATGGAAAATGGTATGGAGGTTCCTCAAACAATTGCAGATAGATCTACCATACGACCCAGCTATCCCACTGTTGGGAATATACCCAGAGGAATGGAAATCATCAAGTCGAAGATATACCTGTTCCCCAATGTTCATCACAGCACTCTTTACAATAGCCAAGAGTTGGAACCAGCCCAAATGTCCATCATCAGATGAGTGGATACGGAAAATGTGGTACATCTACACAATGGAATACTACTCAGCTATAAAAACGAATGAAATACTGCCATTTGCAAGAATGGATGGACCTTGAGAGAATTATATTAAGTGAAACAAGTCAGGCACAGAAAGAGAAATACCACGTTCTCACTTATTGGTGGGAGCTAAAAATTAATATATAAATTCACACATACACACACACACACACACACACACACACAAACCGGGGGGTGGGGGAAGAAGATATAACAACCACAACTACTTGAAGTTGATACAACAAGCAAACAGAAAGGACATTGTTGGGGGGGAGGGGGGAGGGAGAAGGGAGGGAGGTTTTGGGGATGGGGAGTAATAATCAGCCACAATGTATATCGACAAAATAAAACTTAATTAAAAAAAAAAAAGGAATTAAAGAACAAAAATAAATAAATAAATAAATAAAGGTGAATGTCAAGCAAAGAACTTTTAGTAGACAATTGGAAACATATCTTCCTGACTTCATGAGTAAGGAAAGATTTCTTAAAATTGGCAAGATGCACTAAATATGAAAGAAAAAAAATCAATGAATTGATCTGTTTTAGAATTAACAACTTTTACTTTTATTAAATTTCCATCAATATGGAATGAACAAACTGGTAGAAGTTATTCCCAATCACATTTATCTGAGGAGGAAATATATAAAGGACAATAGACAACCCAATAGAAAAATTGGCATAGAGTTCAACAGACACTTCCAGAAATGGGGATTCAAATGCCCATATTAACATATAAAATGGAAGGCTGGCCAGTTAGCTCAGTTGGTTGGAGATTTATAACACCAAGATCCCCAAACTGGCCAGCTTCGAAAATGACAACAACAAAAAATGTATAAAATGGGTGTTCAACCTTATTAAACATCATAGAATCATAGAAATGCAAATTAAAGTTATCAAGAAATATCTCCGTAAATCAATCAGAATCACAAAACCAAAAAACATGCAACATATCAGGCATTGTTGAAGATGCAAAACAGCTGGTACAACCTTTGGAAAACTGTCAGCCTCTGTTAACATTGAACATATACAGATTCCATGACTGAAAATTTCCCTTTCAAGGTATAGTACCAACAGTATGCATGTGATCAAATGTACAATAAATGACATGCATCAAAATGTGCATAGAAGCCCAATCCATAGAGCTGTACATATTCTAAATTTATATTATTCTTCAATAATATATAAAGTTCTCTATTGAAACCCCAGAATGTTCTAACTAGTGGATAAAACTTGCATAAGCCTTTCTGTTCTGGCCTTCTCTTAACCCCTCAGTCACATCACTGGTCTCTTCCCTTCCCCATCACTTTATCCCATGTTCCTGGAATTCTACACTCCAACAATGGTGAGTTTCTTGCATTTCCCCAAGTGCACTATGCTATAGTATTTTGCAAGGTTTATTTACAAGCTCATCTTTTCCCTTTACTCTTTACACCTCCACACCATCTCATCTTTCTAACTACTGCCTTTCAAATTTGTTATTGTTCTTTTTTGTTTATTGGTTATGAATATTCATGAGACACAAAGCTGATTGTCACCCTTCATGCGCAAGATGTGAAGCCAGATCCACACTGGCAGCATGCACATTACCACAAATTGTGTTTGTGCTTCATGTCCCCCACCCAATTATCCCCTATCACCCTCTCCCTTCCCCTTTCCTGCTCACTCCACTTTGTATCCCAAGGTATGTTCTCTCCCTCTGCAAGTCCAGCACACCACTGTGGTTTTTCTTTCTCTCCTTCTTTCTCTCTTAGCTCCCACTTACGAGTGAGCACATGTGGTATTTATCTGTCTGTGCTTTGCTTATTTCACTCAACATGTTTCTCCAGGCTCATACATGTTGTTGCAAATGGGAAAATTTAATTCATTTTTATGGCAGAGTAGTGTATATATACCACAGTTTCCTTATTCAATCATCCATTGATGGGCATTTAGGTTAGTTCCATATGGTAAACAGAGCTGTGATGAACATGGGAGTGCAGGTATCCCTTCAACATGATGATTTCCATTCCTTTCGGTATATACCCAGAAGTGGGGTTGCTGGATCGTATGGAAGATCTATGCACAAGCAGCAAAAGAAAAAAAAAATAAACAAATGGGACTATACCAAACTAAAAAGCTTCTGCCTAGCAAAGGAAACAATCAACAGAGTAAAATGACAACCTATAGAGTGGGAGAAAATTTTTGCTAACTATGCATCCCACAAGAAATTAATATCCATAATATACAAGGAACTCAAGCAATTACACAGTAAATAAAAAAAAAAAAATTTAAAAATGGGCAAAGGAGCTAAATAGACATTTTTCAAAGGAAGACATACAAATGGCCAGCAGGTACATGAAAAAATGCTCAACATCACTAGTCATCAGGGAAATGAAAATAAAAATTACATTGAGATACCACCTCACTCTGGTTAGACTGGCTATAATCAAAAAGATGGTGAATAACAAATGCTGGCGAGGGTGTGGAGAGAATGTTTTTGTTCTTAATATCTTAACCCTCATTATCCTGAGAAAATTTCCTTCACATTTTTCATACTGCCTCACTCAAACAGGATAAAGCACTGTTACGTACATCTCTGTCACTTTTTGAACGTAAACATGACAGTGCTCATCATGACCTGGTGCCTCACTATTTATGTGTATTCTCTATTAGACTATAAATCCATCGAAGGAATGGTGAAGGAAGAGTTCATGGACACATTTATTCAGTTTTTAACCACCAGTCGATTGTCTAAAATCTGGTAAAATATGGTTACTAAATAAATCCATGTTCAATGTGTGAGTGAATCGTTAAAAGGTGTTTCCCTAACGAAGAAATAGAATTGACCGTTTCAACATCAACATAATTTTTTCTAGTAAATGTAAGAATCTCATTCCATGGTTCAAAACAATACATGATCTAGAGTTAAATTAGAACAAACGTTTTCAATGTGAGGTTCAGGGACACCAGAGGGTTCATAAGGCTAAAACAATTTTCATGTTAATACTAAAACATCATTGACTTTTTCACCCTCATTGTTTCACAGGTGGAATTTTCCAGATTGTGCACCTCCTGTGATATCACAACTGACTGGATGCAGATACACATTTGAGAATCCAGCTGTCTTCTATCGATCCAGACTTTAAAGAGATTTTTAAAACTGTAAAATAATGCCACTTTTCGTCTTGCTAGTTTTGTTCTTGAAAATACAGTTATTATTCATAAAACCATGTTATTTAGACTCACATGTGATGTTCTTCTTATTGTTACTTTTAAATGACTTAATCAACTTAAAAATTTTGTTTTAATTTCAATGCAGAAAATATTGACAAATATAACCCCCAAAACTAAAGATCTTTGGGGTCTTCAATAAAAGTGTAAGTGAAAAGGAGTCCTTAGATTAAAAAGAAATAACCAAATTGCTAATCTAGAAGATTCAATTGACACTCTTGCTTCTGATTTGGTACATTAATCCATGAAAAGAGTTTAGTAAAAAGTTTCTGTAAATATGTTCATTATGTTACTTGGAAGGAAAAGGTAGGCATTTTCCTGGAAAAATATTTTCCTTATGGTAATAATTTAAAAAATGTTATTGAACAAAATAGTGCTTTCAAACACAAAGAAATATGGAAAAATGTTTAGAATATTGTTTAGAAAATATGTTTACAGATATACAAGACAAAATGATTTTTCCTTTGTTTCCCCTAATTTTGTTGAGAATTTGAGTATGTATAAGAATTATTTTGGTTACACTATTTTGGTACACTATTTTGCACATAAATTGGCCTGAAATATGCTGAAGATATTTTATAGCCTGCTCCTTCAAAATGTGGTATATAACATGCTACATGCATGGGTAGTGTTAGTTTTTGGCTTCAGTTTAACTTTGTGAAATATCTGTAAAGCTATTTGAACTTCCATGTGTAATTTTTATTCTGTTCTGCTAAATGCAGAAAAAGAAAAAAAAACACAGAAAATAAATTTCTCCCACAGTTATGTTTACACACAAAATATAATTTGATCATTATTTTCTGACCATTTTGAGAATTACCTAATGCAATGTTAATTATTTTTCTTTTAATGAACACTACGTCTTTGATTCTATAATCATCAAATACAGTATACTTTAATTTAATATTGATTCTTGCCAAGATGAATAATAAATATATTCAATTTTTAGAGTTATGTTTTAAATATGATTATATTATCATAAAGCACAACTTACATTTATAGGTTAATGCTGAATATTCTAGTAATTCCATGGCATATTTTTCTGCTTTATCATAACTTTCAGGGAAAATTAGCTTTATTTATCAGATTTTCTACCTTCCAGTACCCTTTAGTTTAACTAACATAGCATGTTTCTCCTTATCATATAGTAGAATAGAACTTTAAAATTATATAGGTTTCAGAGGTAGGGCAAGAATAGATGCAGAAGAAATTATACAAATTTATCTATTGGACTTTGCCTTTTTTAAAGATGATTGTTAGTTTTAATTATGAAAAATTTCAAAGCACACAAAAGTAAAGAAAGTAGGAAAGTGAATCTAATGTGTCCTTGACCCAATTTAGCACTTATGAAAATTCTGCCACATTGTCTTCCTTTATCTTCTTTGTCTTCTTTTCTTTGCTGGACTTTTTAAAATCAGGGTTTCTAAAATTTCAATGTTCATGAAAACCACTTGGGAATCTTCTTAGAATGAAAATTATGATTCAATTTGTCTGTGGTGGGGACTGAGATTTTGCATTTCTCATAAGGTCCCAAGTGAGGCCGAGGAGGCTGGTCTAAGGACCACACTTTAAGCTGCATATTTGTAAATTGCACTTCAGATATTATGCTCTCTCAGCTCTACCTACTTCAATATGCATCTCTATGAATATGGATGTTTTCTTATACAACCAAGTGCCATTATCATACTTAAAAACTAACAATAATTCCTTGGTATCATCTAATTCCAAACCCATATCATATTTTTCCAATTATCTTAATAATTTATTTTGCTCTCTATTTGTTCTGTTACATTAATGTAGGGCTGGGTCACAGACCCCTCTACCCTATCCTGTGCAGGTCCTGAGCCAGGTAGTGGGAAAATGATTCTGGCTGCTGATAACAGGATAGACTTGCTTTATTCTAACGTGAGGTCTGCCAGCCTGCAGTTCAGAGCCACTGTCATATACGGAAGGTACACAATAGCCGCAACAAGTCAAGAGGTACATGGGCACGCATGCACAGTTACACTACTCTTATATAATTTGTTTACAATGGATGTGCTGAATCATACCCAGCTGAATATGAGGGGAGAGGACCTGACTATACTGAAACCATTTTCCTCACAATTAGGTTTGGCCTAAAGCTTCCTTCCTACATATTGCAGTTTGGCCAGAGGTTTCTTTGTACATAGTGAACTGTAACCTAATGTAATGTGTAAACAGACAGTAATCTACTCCTGTAACAAGTAGCAGACTCTTAGCCAATCACAGTAGCCGAATTTCAGCGAACCACAGGCAGCCAAGTGTTCAAACCAGTTTCAAGTAAAGCAAAATCCCAACTGTAACCAATCCAGCTGTTTCTGTACTTCACTTCTATTTTCTGAAGGTCATTTCCCTTTTTCTGTCCATAAATGTTAATATGACTATGTGGCAGCCCCTGGACAGCTCCGGATCCATTCTGGTTCTGGGGCTGCCCCATTCCTAAGCTGTTCTTTGCTCAATTAAATTCTGTTAAATTTAATTTGTGTAAAGTTTTTCTTTTAACCTTTCAAAGCCAAACTAAAATAACACAATACACAATTTGTTTTGCCTCTTGAATTTTGTCTAATACATAGCATTCATTTCATTTAATTTTTTAATCCACTGACTAGTGACATTTATCCTGTAGAGTATAAAAGCATCTCAATTAGTCTGTTAGCTTCCTTTTGGTATCTTTTAGCTTGTCCTTCTAGCCCCACTCTGATTTAGGGCAAAACAGATGAATTTCATCTGCTTGCTGCCTCCTTGTCCTAGCAGACATACTTTTTTCAGTGCATCTTTTCATTGTGGTTGCAGTTTTTTGTGGGGTTCTCATTTCCAGAGCCTTACACATGTAACCTGAGACTTCTCTCCCATCCCTGACCAAGGGTCTAGCATCCTGAGATCTGCAGGTGCTCACAGGGCAGAACTGGCTTTACTCACCAGAGAAAACATTGTTAGTGAACCCCTCTTCTTCTAAAGATGTAAATATTCTCTTTGTTTCTTAAATTTTTATTATAAATAATTTCAAAGCTATATAAAAATAGAGAAAAAGGTATATATAATGCAATAAATCTTCATACATCCATCACCGAACTACAAAAATGATCAATTCCTCAATTAATCTCACTTTATCTATAGCCCCAACTATCCTTCCAAGGTTATGTTGAGTTAAATCATCTTGTATTTAAGCATATTTGATATTTTTGGATTGAAACATAATAAATATGTTTAAATACAAGAGTTCATTATTAAAATTAAGAAATAATAGCAACCAAAACCTGATTGGTCACCTTTTAAAGAAAATCGGTAATGAATTATTACTTTGAAAATTAGTAAAAGAAGCAAAGGAGAGAGTAAGGAAGGGGGGAAAAGAGGAGAATGATCAATCACTTTTTATATTTTTGTGCGAAAACTACACTTGAGAATTAATGAAAAGTTGATAATAGCAGTAATGAAAATACCACCTATGAATTAGGCATATTATTTCTAAATATTTCATCATGTAATTAAAAGACAATAAATTTTTAATTTTTAAAAAATTTCCAAATTATCATTTTATACCTAGAATTCATAATGATCCTTATTAAATATCCATTCATTGTTCACATTGCACCAATTGTCTTATAATTCTTAAATAGCATTTAATTCAGGATCCCAATATGTTCTATATTTGTAATTGGTTGATATATTGGCATCTGTCTTTAAATCTTCTCTCTTCCCCTCCCCCCTGCTTTTACGGTGTTCTTGTTATGGTTGGGAAAAAACCCAAAATATTTGTCCTATAGATCTTTTCATGCTGTAGGTTTTGACAATTGCATCCCTGTGGTGTCATTGAACACATTTTCTGCTCATGTATTTCCTGTAGATTAGTAGTTAGCCATGAGGACCTGATCATATCCAGGCATTATACATTTGGTAGGTAGGTGAAAAAATGAATTCATAGGTGGTATATTCTGTTTTCTTTCTTTTCTGTTTTCTTTTGAAGGTGACCAATCAGGTTTTTTGTTGCTGTTGTTGTTTCTTAATATTAATAATAAACTCTTGTATTTAACCATATTTGATATGTTTTAATCCATAGGATTTATTTTTAATAATGCTCAAATTGTCCCAACTTTGGCCATTGGCAGCCTATTCAAATTTGCTTTTTGAATGTTTTTGACATAGTAATTTTAGACAGACTGATTCCTTTGTTGTAATGATGAGAAAAAAGTTGAGCCTTTGAAAAAAATAACTATAAAATAATTTGTTTTTTATTTCTTTATTTTTGCATGTCGTGGGTGAAGTGTGGAAAGTATGCTTAAGTGATTATATCTGATGGAAGAAACAAAAGGGAAAATGATGCAGCATCTTTAATTGATCAGTTTATATGGGATTCTGGAAATCTTTTCAGTACAAGCTTGCAATTCTTCTGCCTACGAGTATTTCTTCTGTTTTCTTGATGAGCTATGTACCAAATACTCATTTCCATATAGGTCACATTTTATGGAACATATGCTTCAATTACTCTATCCTTTTTTTTTTTTTTCACTAAACTCAATTTGGCAACAAAGTCAGTAACTATACAATGAACTATTTTAACTCAGCAGTATATCAATCAAATATGCTGATTTTTCTAATGATTAATTAAGCCCAGGTATCTAGGTAGAATGACTTTCAATGAACCTAAAGATACTTTGTAAAAGATTCTAACATAGCATACTTTGTGGTATACATAGGGCCCCTATTTTAATAAAATAAATATACTTATCTAATCCCCACTTTCTCTTCAGGTAATCATCTAATCAGATAGTCCAAATATGTCAGAAGAAAGTTATTCTACTGAAGGAAACTTTGACTAATTTTAGCAGTTGTATATACGAAGGTACTTCCTTCAAAAAATTCATGAAAGAATGGAATTGAAAGTTAATAAAATTTTTCCATGAAGTTTTTGAAGACCCCTTGTAGTCAGTACAACATATAAAATTTAATACATTTCGGTGCCTTGGGAAACAACTGTCAAGTGGAAGTTAAAAATCTAAAGATATTTTTTAACTGATGAATTGTTGATCTTATACAGTGTAAATATAGCATATGTAGCACAATGAGAATCATTACAATCATGTGAAAATATTGCATTTACTATGAATTAATCAATTCCAATTTGTTTTCCTTCTACTTCTACTGGAAAGACTTTATTTTCAGAAATGTATTTCAAATAAATAATGACATTTAAAGCTGTACTTAGGAGGTTTTTGTGCAAATTACTCTTCAAGACTGCAAAAATATAATATAAGAAAAAGCAAGATAATACAATAGTAAATATTTTTCTAAGTAGGTCATTTAGCACCAAGTACACATTTTGCTGCACTTTAAGTCCATTTGAAAAATTAAAATAATGATAAGGACTGAATTCTTTCCTTATACACCTTGCTATATTAGCCTCCTGTTTTCATCCTCACCGTCTATTCTTAGTTCAAATAAAGTCTAAATTTTTATTTATAATTGAGTGATTCTTGGTGTCCTTCTAAGGGAAGAAAATACCCTTGGGAACAAAGGAATCAGGAAACAGCTAGAAATCTCATTACTTTTATTGTCATTATCCAAGAAAAAGATTTTTCTAAAGAGGAAATATGGTTGATCTTTGTAAGGGAACTGCCATTGACATAGGTAGTAATTAGTCTCAAATTCTGTTAGGTATAGTTCACATCCACACATCACAGAGCAGAAAATGGGAGTCTTAGACAAACAATACAGGTGAAGATCATTAAGAATTGCTCTGTGACATGCCAACCACGTGGACTTTAATTAGTAATCTGTGTTGCTCAGTATTTTGTACTATGGAAAGTACCAACTTATTTCACGAAGCCACAACTGCTACACATTTATGACTAGACTAGTGTGCTGCAAGTTTCCATTTATGTATCTCACTGCAAACATTCTAATGTTTCATTAATACAGTGTTTGATACTGTGTAAAATTGTTTCATTCTATTAAACACCTTTTTCACAAATGAGTTTTGAGTTTGTAGTTTCCTAATATGACCATTCAATGTTCTGCCAGTGTTAAAGTTGAGGGAGGATGTTTTTTCTGTTGATTAATATATTTTTGAATGACATAAAGGAATTATTTTGCTTTATAGGGTATAGTCTAAGGACACAAGTATTTGTCTCAGTCAGCAGAAACTACTTTTTATGAAAATACATGGTATATTGTTTGTGTATGTGGGATTGTTCCTTCATCATGGATTGTAATTTATTGTTCTTCATGTTGGCATTGCAAGCAAATGAGTCCCAGGGGATGATTTCCCTTTCACAGCCAGTGTGTGAGAGGCCAACTTATTTGGGGAAATCCGTGACCCTCGTGGATCCAAGTGCTCACTGCTAGAGGATTTCCAATCACACTCGCCAGACAGAACTTAAAGGAAAGACTTTTTATTTCAGAAGTCATTGATTGTGAGACAGAGGGTAGTAGCAACTGCCTCCATGAGTGACTGAGAGCTGGAATTTATATAGGTAAGGGAGACAGGATGTCCTTAAACACGACCAACAAATGCTTCCTGCTCTGAGAGATGTATTGAGTGAGACAGTATGTCTGCTTGAGATACAGTCTTAATCATAAGGACTAGCTGTAAAAAGAAAAAAATACTAGTTTTACAGTGTATACATGAGTGTGGAAGGGTTTCTACATTTACACTATGGTCTGGAGAATTACAGAATTTGTTACATCAGTTTTTTGAAAGATGAATATTAAATTAGTTAAGTAGATATTTGGTCTGTAACATACCCACATTCAATTTAAATGGCTTCTTTTTCTAAGATTCAATGGAATAATTAATTGTGTGGTTTTCAAACAAAAAAGTTCTATTCAGTTATTTTTTCAGAATTTGGTTTGGCCTATGAACTATTCTCTTCCCTAATAGATGCTAATCTTTTGTACATGATTTAAAGGATAAAATAAAAACAAAAAATTCTCTGACAAATGGATTAGAGAAAGGCATTGTAGACCAAAGGAACAATATGGTTGAAGGCAAAAACAAAAAAAATTACAGTCTTTATTATTCGTAGCACACTAAGTTAGAAAGGATGCATACAATTGCTGAGACCAGAGAATCTATGTTCACATCTCCACTTGAATTGATGTAGATTGTTTTCTTGGCCCAATTAAAATTAATAATGTATTTATTTACAGAATAGTTTTAGTTGCATACTATATGTGTGTCATAATAGTGGAATCTGAATTAAAATAATTTACAAACATATAAGGTTATAAGTAGATAAACCGTAAAAAAAAAGGTTTATGTTTACTTAAAAAGTAAACATAAAGTGAGACAATTTAATGATTATTGATGTAAAATACATGGTGGAAAGTTAGAAATGAGTATGTTGACTAATGTGGGTAGTGGGTTAAAAACTAAAAGTTTCCCAGGAGGTAAGTAAAGGAGAAGAGAGACATTGTAGACCAAAGAAAGAAGATGATTGAGGGGGAAATTTATTTAATTTAAATAGATAAAATGTATTTATATATAAATACATTTAATTTATAAATTTAAATTTAATTTCTATATATAATTTTATTTATATATATGTATATATGCATACAAAGGTACTTCAAAACATTCACAGAATAATGTGGATTATCTTTTAATTCCATTTTTCCATGAACTTTTGGAAGTACCCTAATATGTATGCACTTATAAAATTATTCATGGTGTTATGGAACAGACTGGACAGAGAACTGACTGACGCTCAAAGGGTTGGAGAGTCAGGTATTTTATTATGCTGGTAGACCCATACGAGCTAACACTACAATATCTGGACCCCAAGCTCAGGTTTTACAAGGCTTTTATAGGCGGACTCTTCTGGGTTTTTAAGTTTCATTTTCTCAGCATCCACGAGGCTAGCACAGCAGTAAGTTTTGGTTTCTCAGAATTTGTGTAGTCTAAGTGGTTAAACTAGCTAGGTTACAGAAGTGAAAAAAATGCAGACAGTTGGTTAGCAGGTAGACTGTTGCAATAAGCAAATACTATTTTGGAACAAAACAGGCTAGTGAGAAAATTCATTTCAAATTTTTGCCAACAATGGTACATTAAAAAGTTTAACATAGATTAGGAAAGATGAATTCAAGAGTTGAGTTAAGACATGTAAGCTATGACTGAAGAAAAGTCTTATTTAACAAGCTATGCATTTCACATTTTAAGGATTTAGAGAAATTTTGGATTTTAAAAGAGTTGGTGATTGTTTAAATTAAAAATCATCGTAGTCAAAAAGTAGAGCACAAATTATAAAAAATATATTAGATATAGTTATATAAAATTATTACTAGTAAATATAAGCAATTTTATATATAAACTGTACAAATTTTATTCCAAACACTGAATATTTGTTTGAAAAATAATGGAAATAAGTTTCTTTCTAAAGTCTAGAGTTGAATACAGGTTTCCCTAAAATAACTTCCATAGCTCCAAATGGTCTATCTAAAAATCATTTACTTAATGCAATAAGATTTAGAAGTGTAGATGGGCCATGAAAATAGTTTTTTAAAAAATCCCTTGGAAACAATCTCAATTGATATTGTTAAATGTCAAGTTATGTGTTCCTGAAGGTGGAGAAAGTCTAACATGCTCTCTCTCATATCTACACCCCAGTGTCCTACCATCAAATCCCTTCTGGAAATTATATGGAGAGAATGTGGAGGAGATCTAGAGACAACTAGATCAAAACACACAGGGAACCTTTAACACAGGGAAGCCTTGAACAACCCAAAAGAGAGAAGCCATGTGTTCCTGGGGCCGAGGGAGTAGTATATTTGATAAGAGAATTTTTGTGACATGAGCTTCCATTGTTTAAAAGGAGTGGACTAATCCACAAATGAATAACAATCATAAAAAACCTTCATAGAACCTACAGGAAAAAAAAGAAGAAACTTAAGCCAAAGGAAAAAAAAAAAAAAGCAAATAAAAATATCATTAAAGGAACTACCCTCGAAAACAAAAGTTGATTAACGATATATGCTTTCTAATAAAATAGTCAAATAGGGAGTGCAAAGAAAATATAGGACCAATATAGGCTATTATAAGAAGGCATCAGAAAAATGGAAATACAAACTAAAATGATAGAAAACATTAAGGGAGCAAAATTAGGATGAATACGTGTGGGGAAAATAGGGTAACTTAGTCAGGCTCCCTCACATTTCTTGTAAACAAGTTGTGTGTGGGTGGAGTTAGTGCGCATGTGCACCCATGTATCTTCTGGTTAATTGCTTTTGTGTGTTCTGCAGTTTTGTAAAGCAGGCTGGTGGCAGAGAGCTGGCATCTAACAATGCAGCACCGTTTACTCTGCTGGCAGCTGCTCAGTTTCAGTTTTTCTTTGGACTTTGCCTGTAGCAGTTGAGTTTCTGAGTTTCTCTCTGTACTGCTTAGCTCCTAGTGTTGTGTGTGCTGAATAAAGACTATTCCTTCTTCACCCAAGGCTCCAAGGACCTTTTTGCTAGTTACCTAGCTCATAGACCTGCGTGTGAAGGGTTTGTGAACGGGCTTGAGGGGTCTGTGAGCTCCAGACCCAGCCCTAGCTCTACAATATGACTGAAATGATATGGAATACAGAAGAAATTCAGCCTATGCCCAACGGAACAAAAATATATCTTCGAAGAGATTGAATTATTATGCGGTTTCCATCTGCAAGTTCTTTTCATGCTCTCGAGATGATTGCTGGAGCTCCAATACTTATGCACATAATCCATGCAGAATGAAGGGAGAAATTAGTAAGAGTGAAAAAGGAATTTGCCATCAGAATCACATTTAGGAGCTTTCACAGAAGCCTAACTCAATGCTGGACATGTTTTAGCTGGGTCCATTGTCATCCCCTAAAAATTTTAAGAATCCGTAATAAAATAAACAGCATGAGAATGAATATTGGACAAGCAACTAGCAATCTCTGTCACATGTTTCTCTGATAAGATTCAGCATAGAACTTAAAACATAAATCTTAAGAAATAAGAAAAACATTACAGATAAATATTAAATTTGATTCAAAAAAATCACATCTTAAACTATAATTCTAAAATATTTATTATTTATCATTCTAAAATATTCATAGCCTGAGTCTTACTTCCTCTCCTTCTTCGATGAAGTAAACAAAATCAATATTCTCTAGAATTGGCAGACTATCAGTAGTCCATGATCATGAACATGTGTATATATGCAAAAAATGCTAAACACTAAGAGAACTGTATATAAACTTGATTTTCCAAAATTATTCATTCAACACCTTTTATGAAGATTGATGCAAATGACCTGGCCATTTCTACCATTTCTATGAAAAGCTACATGAAACATTACTGTTTTTGTTCCTGTTTTTTTTTTTTTTTTTTTTTTTTTAGCTATTACTCTTGTGTTTATTTAGAGTCATGAAAATTTTGTCATAAACATTTCCAAATGTTATGTAAATACTATAACTTGGTGAAGAAATTTGAAAACACCAATAAGAGAGAGATTCTGTATATGTCAGGTTCTTTACAAGAAAATGGTTAAAAATTTTCTGTATTCAAAGGAGACCAGTTTCTAAGATATTTACTTGTTGATAGTGTGGTTCCTGGTAAAGCTTTTACATTATTGAGATCTGCTGTTTCAGGAATTTTCATGGCTAAAAAATTCCAAGCTCCTCTGAGTTGCCTAACTCCCAGAAGACGCAGCATTCTGGCTGTTCATTCAGTCAAACTATCCACAAAAATTAATTTGTCAAATGCCTAGACAGAAGAAAGTGACACAGGGTTCTTCAAGTTACAAGCTACACAATAATATATAATACAAATAATTATAGCTCAGAAAAAAATATATTTCCTGGCAGAAACATCATGATTTAGAGCCAATGCATTCCACTATTAGGATGGGGAGGAAGAATTCCTACGGTTATCTTTTATGAGTAAATTTGTCCCAATTCCAGGAAAAATTTGGCATGGATGCTGACAAAAAGGAGTGAAAAATCACTATCTTCCAGGCTCTCCTATAACCAAATGGGTTCACTTAGATTCAGGATTTTCTTTTCTATGAATTTATGGAGCTGTCCTCAGATTAAACTCAAGTGGAAAAGGATAAGGGAGACCTTACATAAAGTCTCGTTAGACAGTGTCAATATATTTCTATGTATGGTATGTGGTGTGTATGCATGCAAGTAGAGTTTGAACACCACTTGTGACAAAAAAAAATATTTCAGAAAAAATAGAAGCAGCACCAGACATAATTCTGGACTGACAGTTATGGGCAAGAACATGAATGGAGGAGCAAAATATGTTGGGTAAGATGGTGTAAGAATATCCTGCCTCTCCCACTGTATGCAGCTATGAAATCCAGTCAGAAGGCGACAGAAACTATTTGAGGTCTCTGAAAAGCAAGCAATAACCAATAGAATGGACAAGAAAAGTAAAATTAAATGTCATATCAAACAGGCTGTGAATTTACTATATTTTCTTCCATTATTCCCAAGGCCAGATTCAAAATGGCAGGAAACCCAGAAACGGGCATTGGCACTGAGAAAGAAAAAAACAACAGACTTACTGTAGTTCTGCTGTGAGAAGTTAGTAGAGAGTCCTTTAACATACTGAGGAGTGTGGGATTTTTTTTCCTTTCTTCATTGTCCTCTTCCGTAGTCACCAGGCATTCCTATGACATTGGCACCATGTGGACCTGCAAGAGCCTTAACTCTGAAGGAGGTAGCCCTCTTTCCAACTGGAGGAAGCACAGTCTCAAGAGTGTGGTACATACCCATGTTGTTTTCCTTCCTCTCTCTGACCTCTCACTGCTTGTCCCGCAGTTGTGGGGAGTATACAGAAGACCAAGGCAAAGCCCCAGATTTCTGGCCAGAGAATCAAAAAGATGAGCCCAGCTTACCAGAAAATACCAGAGAGATTTTGGAGAGAAAGTAGCTTGGGACAGTGACCCCCTTGATTTGTTTATAAAAGTCTGTACTTAACTCCTGTTTTGTGTATCCATTATCTGATCCTCAACAGCATACCACAGACTTTAAGAAGTGAACTTAAATAAAGACTACTGCCCAGACTGTCCACTGGCTGGTGCATATGCGTGACTGATCTGAAAAGCATGGTAGACACTAAAGCTTCAACACACAGAAGCCTGCTTCAAACCGTGGTCTGAACCCAGCTGGGTTGATTGCCTGCTAAAACAAAAATATTAACATTCTCTATAGGATTTAAATAAAATCCATTGTCTCATACATAATATTCAAAATGTCCAGGATAAAATCCAAAATTTAGTGAAATAAAAACCAGGAAAACTCCAACTTGCTTGGGAAAAGATCTGCAACAGATGCCAAAACCTAGGTAACAAAGATATTGTGATTACCTGGCACAGGCTTTAAAGCAGCTTTTATTAAAATAATCCAATAAGAAAGGGTGAATCTCTTGGAGTGAATAGAAAGGTGGAAATCTCAGCAAAGAAGTAGAAGGTATAAAAAATCAATGGAATTTAAAATACTGAATTACATAGTAATTGAAGGGCAAATCACTAGTTGGGATCATTAGAATGGAGATAACCAAGGATGTTGGTAAACTTGAAGATACATTAATAGAAATTACGTAATTTGAACAACATAAAATTAAAAAGAAAATATTGAAAAAAATGAGGACTTCCGAGACTTTGGGGACTATACCAAAAGTTCTAATATATCACAATTTCAGAAGGAAAAAAGAAAACGTGCAGAAATAAAAGGCTGAAAACTTGTTGAAAGATGTAAATCTACGGATCTAAGGAACTTAAATAGTCCTCAAAAGGAAAAAGAAACCCATGCTCAGTTTTATTATAGTCAAACTAATGAAAGCTAAATACAAAGAAACTATCTTGAAAATAGCCTAAGGAAAATCACACATTATTTATAAGGAAAAATAATAGGAATGACTGTGTATGTCTCATTAGAAACCATGGAGGCCAGAAGTAAGTGGGTTAACATTTGCAAAGTTCTGAAAGGAAGTCAACCCATAACTTTATATCCAGATAAAATATCTATCAGAAATGAAGAAAAAATACTGTACTGCCTCAAATAAAGAAAATCTCAGAGAATTGTTTTGCCAGCAGATATACTCTCAATCATTGCCAAAAAAAAAAAAAAAAAAAAAAAAAAAAAAAAAAAAAAAAAAGAAGAAGGAAAGGTTTTTAGACAGAAAGAAAATGCTATTAGGGGAAACTTGGAACATAAAACAACTTAGAAATAAATGAAGAATGAAGAAAAACAAATAGAAAAGGTAAATATATGGACAAATATAATAGACCAGTCTTTCCTTTTCTAGTTCTTTAAAATGTGCCTTATGGTTGAAAGCAAAAACTATAAAATTGTCTAATGGAATTCAACATACACAAAATATAACATGTAACAGAAGTAAAATATAGATGGGAAGGGTAAAGAAACCTATAGATAGTAAATTTTATATATTTCACTTGAGGTACTAAAAATGACTCTAAACAAACTATGAAATGTAATGGATGTATAGTGCAATTTAAAGAGCAACTGAAAGAAATATATACTCAAGATATATTTAAAGAAGACATCAGACACACTAAAAAACGTAACCCAAAAGAAGGTAGGAAGGGAGAAACAGAGGGAATAAAAAAGGAGGAAACAGGGAGGTAGGACTTTCAGGATGAATGAGTGAGGATTTCAGCAAATCCTGTCTCCAAAATGAAATGGTAAATCAGATAGAATTATAAAAATAGCCATTGAAAGAGACTGAAATTGACCAAAGTCATTATCAAAATGTGAAGCATTTCTTCCAGGAAATCCACTAAACCTCACTAACAACAGTGGGAATCTGTGACATTTTGGCCTGAGTCTACTCCCATCTCACCACCACAGCGTCATGAAACAGAAGTGGTAGCAGGACAGTGGGAGGGTACCGACATCATTTGTAGAAGAATGTTGAAAATGCCATGACCTGGGTATTGCCAAAACCAATAGAGATCTCAGTGGCAGTCAGGGCAGACGAACATGCTGGCTACCCTGTGGTTTCAGTAACAGCTGGGGTAAGCAGACCACCCAGAAATTTAACAGTGAAATCTGGGCAATAAGACATTGAAAGTCAGCCTTGATGAAATCCTGGACTAGAAGATTGTGGCATACATGAGGCTATGCACACATTCAGGAGATTTTGAGGAGGACTTTAGTGAGCAAACTCTACCTGGTTGAATGTGGAGCATTGAAAATAGAGAGAATGTTTTTTTTTTTTTTTTTTTATAAAAAGGCACATGCTCGTAAATGGACTAAACTTTGGATGAAATGTTGAGATAGTCTTTTAGTCTAAATTGTATTGATTTTACATATTACTTTCCATTTTGACCTGAATTGGCTCAACATTATATCATCTTAGAAATGTAAGTCTTCTAGTACATTTACTTAAAAAATAGCAAACTGCTTTTCTATAATTTCAAGGAATGATTTTTATTGGTTGGGGTAGTAAAAACTATGCAACAATCTATATCATCAATGTTTTCTCAGTGTTCTAAGTGACTATCAGAGGTAAATTATAGAAAGCGAGAACTGATAAAATGTTACTTCAATAAACAGGAGAGGAAAACTACTTCACACATGATCATATTGGAGCTTGTTAAGCAGAGTACTCATATTTTTGCTGGAAGTAGCTGGAGAAATAGGGGAAAAGAAAGGAACACTACATTTGATGATAAAAGTTGTCAGGAATTTAAAACTTTATTATAAAATACTGCAACCAGAAAAAGAGTAGTCCAGAGGGTGTCATTCAAGCACTATAGGTATCAAAATGTGTGCTTTGGCCCTGTGGTTGCAGACAAGCCAATTAGCTAGCTAACCTGCCTTGTCAACTTCCTCTTATTTGTCTGTTAATGAGAAATTTTCTTACATGGAAAGTCCTGTCCGCATATTTTCTGTTATACCTTCCTTGGCAGTTTATTCTGATTGGAAATCCTTCTGTAATTCTGCTTTTGTATTTGTACACAATTGAATGTTTACAGTAGGACTTATTTCAGAAAATGTATTGACTGGCAAGCTACTGTACTAGATTCTATACGGGAGAAACAGAGGTCAGTGTTGTGACCGTTGGAAGCAATAGACCAGGGTTTGAAATCCAGATTAACCATTAGTGAGTTATGTGACCTTTGATTTCTCTGAGCTTTGCTTTTCTTATCCATAAAATGGAAATAATATCTACTCTACAGGGCAGTTTTGAGAATTAAATCAGATAAATTATGCATAGTGAGTAGCACAATTCTTGACAGATAAATGGTAACTATAATTACAATTAAAAATAGATGCTGCAACTCAAGGCTCTCAAATAATGAATATTTTAAAGTGCTGTTTGTTTGCCAGTTCTTTTGAATTTCTTGTGCCTTTTCCTAGTGGTAAGACTATCATCTCAATAGTGGTTATGCTTTTTAAGTAATTTGCATCTTCACATTACTTTCTTCAAGAATCTAGAATTTAGCAGTAAAAACATATTACCTATATACCAAGTAAGTTCATAAAGGAAATAATCATATCCCATAGTAGATAAAAGCTGTCAAATGCTAAATTATCTGAATAATTAATTCAAGTGATGTATACATGCACACACACATATCTGCATATGGATACACATTATAATGCATTGAAGATATTGCACATATTTAATTGTTTCTTTTTCTTTTTTTTTAAACAAACTATGGTCTTAACCCTACTCATAAAATACACACACACACACACACACACACACACACACACACTCACACACACACACACACACACACAATTATGTGTTAGCCATGCATACATAATACACATTGTGAATAGTCTCATAATAAAAGGACACCAGAGAAATAGCTTTGTCTCACAATATAATTTTCCTTCTTGAATATAGCACTGAAGATGGCTCCATAGCTGTATATGTGGAACTGAGCCAAGATAGTGTCAAGTGTAAAAAGTGATCCAGATGTCACTGCTACTGCTAGGGAGGCATACTCCAGAAGTTGTCATCTGGGCACTACCACTGCCAAAATTGCTGCCTTGGCCACAGCTATTGGCTTTCTGGCTGGAAGATGATGAAGCAAGAAAACATTCAAAAGTATTGCCAAAACAATTGGAGGCAGCTAAACAATGAGTACACATTAGTGTAAAAGTCATTGCTAAATGTGCTTTGCCACAATTCTGATATAAAATAGATTTGTCTGTAGATTATTGATGATTAATTGATTAATTAATAATGTTTAAGGCGCTGCACTGCAATATTAAAAGCATGATTTCAAAGCTCATAAAGGCATAACCAGTTATTGGTTGAATTTATAAATGATCTATTTGAAATAATGTTAACGTAGGAGAGTCAAGTGTTTCAAAATTGAACTTTGAGATGTAAATCCAAAAGTGCATACATGCTTCACCAAAGTTAGTATTTGTTTGTAGGTAACTTCTTATATTTATATCTCCTACAATGCCTAACAAACTGCATTTTTCATATTAAATGTTCAATACATGCTGCTGAATAGAATTGATTTGAGCTGAATTGAATAGAATTGAATCTAATCAATCAACACTATGAGTTAGCTTTTGGTCTTTGATTTTGCTATGACCTCACGCTGGTAAACACATATTTATCTGTCTATCTACCTAGGATAGATAGATATAGATATATATCTGTTGTTTTATGATTTCTGTCCATTAAAATCCTCATGAAATAAAGAAAGCAAACTTGAAATCAAAGTATCCCTTTTTATTTAAGATTATTTGAATTAAAAATTTTCATCATAGTATTAAAAAAACTATGAGTTAGCTCTTGATCTCAAAAGTATGTATATATTGGATGAGACTCTGCTCTCATCCAAAACTTGAGGAAAAAGACAAGGACACAACTGTGGCTAGAACAAAGGACAGAACTCTCTTCTTTCTTCTATACTGTTCATTGAATTTTTTCTTTTTTTCTCAAAATGCAGAATGACTTTATCAGATAGTCAAGATCCAGACTACAGTTATTCATTTTTTTTTTCATCTCCACAACCCAATGGGCAGGGGAGTGTTCTCCAGAAGTTCCAGTTAGTAAAATTTTACATAGGGGAACTGATGGTGCCTACTTGGGTCATGCACTATCTGGATATACCTTTAAGGACCAGCAGGGGAGCAATATGATTGTCTCAGTCTTTCTTATATAGCAGGCTCTCTGATCATAAAGTAATTGATGATGTTTACCAAAATCATATGGAGTTGAGAAGAAGCTCCCTCTAAAGAATGGAAAGACTGATACTCAAAAATAGAGGAAGACAAGATCGGGTCAAATATATACATCTAATTTTCCCCTGATTTTATTAAGGTGTTTGGAATTTTTCTATGACATCCTGTAAAATTATTGAAGGGTTTTGGTCAGAGGAGTGGCGTGTGTGTGTGTGTGTGTGTGTGCGTGTGTGTACTTTCTTTTATTTCTCTCTCTCTCTACTTTTTTTTTTTTTTTTTTTTTTTGATAGTTCAGTAGATTCTCTATGGAGGATTGATTGGAGAGGAAAAATAGAAGAAGAAAGTCGAGTACCTGTGTCAGTAATCCTACTGGAAGATGATGAGAAATTCTACATGAACAGTGGCCATAGATGTTGATAGAGGAAATGCATTTGAGAAATAGGAAGAAAATTTGGCAAAACAGTAAGTAATGAGATGGGAGGTAGGTTTGGCAAAGGAGAAAGTGGTACAGAAATGGGGGAGGGGAGCAAGAGCTCCTCATTAAATTATTCATCACTTCAGGTTAATTTTATGTTAAAATACTCTTCCATTTGTTCTTTCTTTTGAACTTTGTAGTCTCTTCATTTAATTTAGTCTTTATTATCTCTTGCCTGGAATATTGCTATAGTCTGTTCAGAAATTTGTGTGATTCTAGTATCTTACCTTTCCAGTATATTTTCATTCTGTAATTCAGGATATCTTCCTTTAAAAAACCCAAATTTTTCTTATCTTTAGTTAGAAATCTTACATATTTCCCTGAAAACTAAGGCTGGAAGAAGACCCTAGTTTTTCAAGACAGCATATGCAATATATCACAAACAAGTCTTTAAGACTGACAGTCATTGAGTAACTACAATCCAGCAGAAATTAATGACAGAACACCTTTATACAAGGAAGTCTGAGGCTTCTCAGCCCTACTTTCCATCTTTCTGTGCTCTCCCAGCTGGAAGCCCAGGAACTTTTTTTTTCTATAATGTCTACCAAGAGGGTCAGATTTAGAGTCTGAAAATGAGACACATAATTTAAGAATTGGAAGGAGGAAGATGACAGAAGCCACATAATTCCTCCAGTAGCAGTGAACAAACCCATGAGCTTTACCAGGCATGAAATTGTTGCAGAAATCTCCAGAAGACTTCCTGCAAACCTTCTGTCCCATATCTGGAGCCAGATGTGTTCATTGCCAAAAGTTTCTTGTGGTTTGTGCAACCTTATGACTTCCCAAATATTAGTGGCAAATGTGAGACCTATTAGCAGTTTTACTGACTGTTGAAGCTTCTAGACTTTTCACTGATTTTGTAACGATATCTGCTCTATTAAATCTCTTTCTACTTGAACCACCTAGAAAATGGTTTCCATGATCCTCACCAAACACAAACTGAGAATTTTATTAATAGAAGTGGTTCCATGAAACCATGAAATCCTATAAAAACAGTATTCTGGGATTTATTTTTAGAAATGGTTATATTTAAAAACAGAGATGATATTATTGCCAGTGGAAAAATAGAATAGTCTTTGTGATGCAGTGGCAATACAGTTACTTAAATTATTTGCCACAGTTACTTGTAGTAAGGTGCTTATTTAATGCAAAGTTTGGTAGTCCAAGTGGCAGCAGCAATAGAATATTATGGTAGAAATGAGAACTGTGGTGTAGGCTAGCTGCTTCTGACTAAGCAGAAGAGATTACAGGGGAAAGTAATCACAAGTCCAAGCCTGCAATTGCTTAGCTTAAGGCATGCCCCCAAAAGTAAAGAACTTCTATGATTGGCCACCCCAATATCTTTTAACTTTTCTAGCTAGGGGCCCAATATGTTCAAAATACAGACTAAAAGTTTGATTCTGTATGTTTGTGAAGTACGATGCAAGTTGAAACATTGATTGGTAAAGACGAGCATCTTCCACTGGGAATGAATGCTATTTTGATCCCCTTCTCTCTGCACACCAAAAAATATCTCTTGTCAGGAAAATCAGCTTTTCCTTCCCTGTCTGAAGAAACCTGCCTACCTTGATTTAGTTATTCCAAGAGCTTTCAATGCTCACCTCCTCTGCCCAGTCGGGGACTCTGGATTCACAGACAGTGTTATATCTGACATTCCTCGGGAATATGAATACAATATAACCTATCCATTCAGAAGCTCTTCTGGGGGCGCATTTCAATACTTGCAGCTTAAGTGGAAAAAATTAAATGGACGTCTATATCATTATAATCAAAGCAGGCCAGAAATGGGTATTGTAACTGAATGGATGTTGTCAGAGATTGTTAATGTGTCTTAATTTGTTAGATGGAAGCATTATATTGTTTCTATTGATGTTAGGAAGTTAAATATAGGTAGACACAGTGCTATAATAGACCAGACCTTATTGCCCTGTATCATGTTGGTATCTTAAAATGAAAAATTGTGGAGGTATTTGCCCGTTTGTTTTAATTATCCCAGAGAGCTTGTCCAATGTTGACCGACACACTACTAGGTAGACAGATATACATGTACTTTCATTGAGAGCTCTGCTGGATACTTTTAGTGGCAATTTGGAAACATTTCCTTCTTTCAGAGTCCCCCACTCAAAGATGACGTGGAGTAGACATATTTCTCCCTATTCTTTCCACTAAGTGCAGTGAAAAATCTTAGACATTATATGCAAACAAGGAGGAGGAAGAAGACAACAACTTTGAGCGATGGAGAGTAGAAATCTATGTACAGTAAACAATAGTAAATTCTAGTATAAAATTTAGAGTTAAGAATATCATGTCTCTGTGTCATGATAGGAGATTCAAGGAAAAGGGAGTAAAATTCTTCAAAACAAACATTATTTCAAATGTGTTTTTTAAAAAAAAACATGAGAAGACAATAAAGAAAAAAGGAGACATAAATCAAATTAATTGGTTCAGAAATTATAATATTTGTTTTAAATTATTCTGCCATAAGTGTTTCTATGTTTAAAGAAAAACAGATAACCTGGATTATTTGGATTCATTTTATTGAAAAATTCAAATGTGCTTTTTATTTAAAATTGAACACCAGTTATTGTACTTTATGTAAATCATTCCTGTAAATGTATACATCATTATTGTCCCAAACTAACTTGTATCAAAATATCTGCAGTCCACCTTTAAAATTCAGATTCATAGACCCAAATTAGCATCATTGCAAGCTCTTATTCATCTTAATGTTGGGCAGCTATGGCTTTATATGTTAAAAAAAAAAAAAAACACAAGCAAACAAACAAACAAACAAAAACACCCAGGCATTTCTACAGCCAAGGGACACCTGTATAATGGATATACTCTTGAAAATGTATATTAGTTAAATGCGGAAGTCATTAAATGATGATCTTAAGTTTAAAATTGCTACATCCTTAATGTAAAGGTATTGATAATAAAAATGATGATTACATTTTTAAAAGTATACAGTAAACCACTGTAGTTTAGCTGAATCATCACATTTTACTATCACAGTAGCCCTACAAGGTGGGCAATAACAGTATTCTGAATTTTAACATATGGAAACAGATTTTATGGATTAAGTCACCTTTCTAACGAGGGGAAGATCGAGCATATGAATTTATGATGATCTAGATTTCATTCTTCATTCTGTTTTCTATGCCAGAATGAACAAGAAAGAGAGTAAAAGTACTTTGGGGATCTCAAAATGAAAACAAAAACAGAAAAACAAAAAAACCCACTTCACATTTATTTATTTATTTAATTTTTGTATGTCATTTTAAAGTGTTAACATCAGCCAGATCACAGCTTCAAATCTGAAACTTTGAAATGCAGTCATTTTGTGAATGGTACCAGTATTTTGAATTTTAGTATCTTGAGAATCTGCAGCATAGTAATGAGTTTAATTTTTCAAAGAATAAATACTCTTTTATGTCAAATAATGGAAAGACTAAAATTTGCAAATTTCTTGTAGGTTAGATCTAACATATATTTTCTTCTCATTATAGAAATGCAGAGAGGCAGTGACTGAAATTCTTGCTTTTACAAATCCTGCCAATGGTATGCAGACATTCTACACGGCAACCATGCAGTTTCAGTAGTGAACTCCCCTGCTTTGAAATTTTAGACTAGAGTATATTTTTTGGTGCCTAGGTTAGAAATCTGAAGCCCTCATTATTTCTGCTTTTCTTAAACTATGTCTTTTGTTCCACTTGCAGACCAAGCAGTTGGCTTTGATAAAACTTGATCTACATTCAGAGATCTGTTCTGATCTTGGTTTTCTAAATGGTTCATCCCTGGGCACTCTAGAATGTCTGAGAAGATACTTTTAGCTGGTTTCCTTTTTTATTCTTTTACTTTTAGTTTGGTTATTTTCATTTACATACCTGAGACTTTCAAATTTTGCATTTGCTCTATTTCTAGGGCTGATATGGTTTTGTGGCTTTTCTATCATAAAATCTTTGCATTACATACGTGTTGCAGGGTTTTCGTCAATAAATGGCCGTATTTCAAATAAAAAAAATCTTGCTAATACTTTACTAGAAATATATATGTATACTTTGTGTGTGTGTGTGTGTGTGTGTTTTTTATAGAGAATTTGTTAGTGTTACTAGTGTTACAAGACTTTTCAAGACTCAACTCCGGGCCCCAGGTAATTCATTCTGCATTACAATGTGGTGATATGGATTTGATTGTGGTGTTTGGAGTGGTGAAAGCCTTCTGTAGTTGTACACACTTTCTATCCTGAAACAGAAATATTGGGTGTGTTCTAGCTATGATTACCCAAAATGTTCTTGTCAAGATCAGAAATTGAAAAGTGATGCTTTCAATATCTGTTTTCTTTAAAAATATTGAGAGATGCATCCTGATTTCTAGCAGCTAAGGGTTTCTTAAAAACACAGTTCATTTTAGGGTTTCACACATAAACAATTCTTGGGACTAAAAATTAATCTTAAACAAACTGTATTTTCATTTTTGTATTTTTAAGCTATTCTCTACATCTCAAATTTTAATTTATTGAAATTTATGACATTAAATTATTGTCAAATGATGTCCTACAGATACACACACACACACACATTTATTTATATCAGTTTTCTAGATCCTTATATCTACCAAGCATTCTACCATAGTTCATACATGAGAAAGTAGATACTGGACTTCTCCTGAACTCTCTCTCCAGCTTGCATTCCACTTTCCAATTCCCTTTTGGGTGAGTTTCATATCCTTCAGATTTCTGCCAGTACCTTAAACCCAATACGTCTCAAGTATAATTATTCTCTCTCTCTTTTTTTCTGATTAGGTGTGACCCTAGGAGTCTCACCAAGAGTATGAGAATAGTGTGGCTGCTTCTCAGTTCATTCTTTACAAACTATTCCAAGAGATTGAAACGGACTCAAATCTCCCAAACTCATTCTATGAAGCAAACATCATCCTGATACCAAAACCAGGTAAAGATACAACCAAAAAAGAAAACTACAGGCCGATATCCTTGATGAATATAGATGCAAAAATCCTCACTAAAATACTAGCAAACAGAATACAGCAACACATACGAAAAATTATTCATCACGATCAAGTGGGATTGATCCCAGGGATGCAAGGTTGGTTCAACATACGCAAATCAATAAATGTGATACACCATATTAATAAACTCAAACACAAGGACCATATGATCATCTCTATAGATGCTGAAAAAGCATTTGATAAAGTTCAGCACTCATTCTTGACAAAGACCCTCTATAAGTTAGGTATAGAGGGAAAGTATCTCAACATAATTAAAGCCATATATGCCAAACCCACTGCCAATATCATCCTGAATGGGGAAAAGCTGAAAGTTTTTCCTTTAAGAACAGGAACTAGACAAGGATGCCCACTCTCACCACTCCTATTCAACATAGTGTTGGAAGTACTAGCCAGAGCAATCAGAGAAGAGAAGGAAATAAAGGGCATTCAGATCGGAAAAGATGAAGTCAAACTGTCCCTGTTTGCAGATGACATGATCCTATATATCGAACAGCCTAAAACCTCTACAAAAAAACTGCTGGAATTGATAAATGATTTCAGCACAGTAGCAGGATACAAAATCAACACACAAAAATCAGTAGCATTTCTTTTCTCCAATAGTGAACATGCAGAACGAGAAATCAAGAAAGCCTGCCCATTTACAATAGCCACCAAAAAAATAAAATACTTAGGAATTGAGATAACCAAGGAGGTGAAAAATCTCTCTAATGAGAACTACAAACCACTGCTGAGAGAAATTAGAGAGGATACAAGAAGATGGAAAGATATCCCATGCTCTTGGATTGGAAGAATCAACATAGTGAAAATGTCCATACTACCCAAAGTGATATACAAATTCAATGCAATCCCCATCAAAATTCCAAAGACATTTTTCCCAGAAATGGAAAAAACTATCCAGTCATTTATATGGAACAATAAAAGACCACGCATAGCCAAAGCAATGCTGAGCAAAAAAAATAAAGCTGGAGGCATAACACTACCTGACTTTAAGCTATACTACAAAGCTATAATAACCAAAACAGTATGGTACTGGTATAAAAACAGACACACTGACCAATGGAATAGAATAGAGAATCCAGAAATCAACCCACACACTTACTGCCATCTGATCTTTGACAAAGGCACCAAGCCTATTCACTGGCGAAGGGACTGCCTCTTCAGCAAATGGTGCTGGGATAACTGGATATCCATATGCAGGAGAATGAAACTAGATCCATACCTCTCACCGTATACTAAAATCAACTCAAAATGGATTAAGGATTTAAATATACACCCTGAAACAATAAAACTTCTTAAAGAAAACATAGGAGAAACACTTCAGGAAATAGGACTGGACACAGACTTCATGAACACGACCCCAAAAGCACGGGCAACGAAAGGAATAATAAACAAATGGGATTATATCAAACTGAAAAGCTTCTGCACAGCAAAAGAAACAATTAACAGAGTTAAAAGACAACCAACAGAGTGGGAGAAAATATTTGCAAAATATACATCTGACAAAGGATTAATATCCAGAATATACAAGGAACTCAATCAACTTTACAAGAAGAAAACAAGCAACCCAATTAAAAAATGGGCAAAAGAGCTAAGCAGGCATTTCTCTAAGGAAGATATACAAATGGCCAACAGACTTATGAAAAAATGCTCAACATCACTCAGCATCTGGGAAATGCAAATCAAAACCACACTGAGATACCACCTAACCCCAGTTAGGATGGCTAAAATCCAAAAGACTCTGAACGATAAATGCTGGCAAGGTTGCGGAGAAAAAGGAACTCTCATACATTGTTGGTGGGACTGCAAAATGGTGCAGCCTCTATGGAAAATGGTATGGAGGTTCCTCAAACAACTGCAGATAGATCTACCATACGACCCAGCTATCCCACTGTTGGGAATATACCCAGAGGAATGGAAATCATCAAGTCGAAGGTATACCTGTTCCCCAATGTTCATCGCAGCACTCTTTACAATAGCCAAGAGTTGGAACCAGCCCAAATGTCCATCATCAGAAGAGTGGATACGGAAAATGTGGTACATCTACACAATGGAATACTACTCAGCTATAAAAACGAATGAAATACTGCCATTTGCAACAACATGGATGAACCTCGAGAGAATTATATTAAGTGAAACAAGTCAGGCACAGAAAGAGAAATACCACATGTTCTCACTTATTGGTGGGAGCTAAAAATTAATATATAAATTCACACACACACACACACACACACAAAACCGGGGGGGGGGGAGAAGATATAACAACCACAATTACTTGAAGTTGATACGACAAGCAAACAGAAAGGACATTGTTGGGGGGGCGGGGGGGAGGGAGAAGTGAGGGAGGTTTTGGTGATGGGGAGCAATAATCAGCCACAATGTATATCGAGAAAATAAAATTTAAAATAAATAAATAAATAAATAAAATGATACCAAAAAAAAAAAAAAAAAAGTGCAAATGCAAAAAAAAAAAAAAGAGTAAAGTTGATTTTCTATGGAGCTCCCCTGCTGCTGTATAAATCAATATTCTGGGCTACTTGGCACCTTCTGAATTTCCTTCACTGGTTTGGTAACAGGGACCTACCTGAGTAAAATTTACTCAGAACTACATATAAAAATGGGGTAGAATGTGGTTATGAAAATGTGCTGCTCAGATATTATGCTCTGAGAAATATCCAATGGCTCCAGTTGCTGCCCCTATGGATTCACTGCTGCACTAGCACTGAGGCCGTGTTTCCTATGGCTTGTTCCTTGTCAATGACTGAACACAGTAGAGGTACTAAGGCAGATCCATTCCAGTTAAAAGCAGGAATCCTGCAAGGCACAGATTTTTTTTTTTTTTTTTTTTTTTTCCGAGAGCACTCAATCACTCAGCCAAAGTATTCTTGAAATTGTGCTGGTGCAGTCTGAGATGACTCCTACTACAATCCTCTTTACATCACTATCTCCTTACACAGGATTGTTATTTATATCACAGGCTGAGGTTCTCTTGTCTTTCTCTGTCTCACTTGCATATCTAATCCTAGCTTATCTTTTGCTTCTTGGAGAACCCAGACTAATGCAAATGGTAACTAGAGTGGTCCAAGAAAACAGGCAGTAAAATAATTTGGAATTGGTTTGCTCTTCACCACGTTAGTGAAAAGTATGTCATTCCAAGTGGTAATTGGGGTACAGATAGTTTCTGACACAAGATGGTCACACACTTGCTAAATATTTTTCTGATTAAGACCTGGGGAAATATCTTGGTGAAGGAAAATACTTGAAGTTGTCACTGATTCAGGTGTATAGTAAGTTAGGCTGGGAACTATGCCTATGAAGAGAGCAGAGTTGCTGGTTACTGCTAATCTGTATTCAGCCTTGCAGGGGGATAATGAGAAACCGAGGGTAATTAAAAAACAGCTAAAAGCTGAGGATAACAAAGTCCTCTTTGGTAGCTATAAAAGGGCCCTTATCTCCACAGTAAAGGCTGAGTAGCAAACAGAAGATCTATTAGAGCAGCACAGCTCCAGAGACATCTGAATGCTCTCAAAGGCAGGTCTGAACACTTGTGAACCTGAAACTGGGGCTGGTAACTTCTGGAAATAGGTCCCTGAAATTGTGGCTATGCCGAAGCCTGAACCATGTAGTATTTATTAAAGATGGCCCACTTTTTCCTCACTAGAACTAGCACTTCTCCTGTTTTGGAAGATACTGTAGAAGCCTGCTCTCCATAAGGTGACATGTGATCTCTCAGTAGCTTCCATTTCCACCGTTGCTGATCCCCAAACTGATAACTAAGATTAAATCCCAGCATAAGTTGTCTGGGGTATGCAGGGCCTTATAAAGGAGAAAAGAGACTGTATTAGAAAAGATGCAAAAATTAGCTAGTACGAACAGCAGGAGCCAAAGAAGTAACCCTACAATTGGATTTTGAAAATGCTTGATCAACGGGGTTGAAATCTAAGAGTATATAAGTGAGAATTCCATTGACTTAGAAACATTCTCTGGGCATGGGATATAGCATGCTGGCAAGAACCTCAGAGAATGGATCACATTCATTGCTAGAGAGGCTCTCATAAGCATAGAAAAAGTAATGACCAAGGCTGAACCTTTTACATGACTCTATTGCTAAAAAGCCCATTTGGCCACTTGTTGACCACAGAGGGTCCCTTTCATCCCCAGAAGGGCTAGTTGTTCGTCTCTACAGGAATGGATACTATCCTGGGTATGAGCTTACTTTTCCTGCCTTTGGATTCTCATAACAGCTATCCAGGGAATAATGTAATTCCTGACACATAGGCATAGAACTCAAAACTATGAAGTATTTAACTAGAAGTTTCACTTTACAGTGAGAGAAATGTGGGAGTGGGCCCATGAGCCATGGAATTCACTGGCCATATCACATATTACACCAGCCAGAAGTATCTGGCTTTATAGAGTAGTTAAATGGCTTTCTAAAGGATAAACTGGCAGCTTGGAGGCAATACTGAAAGGGTAGGACACTATCCTTCAGGATGTGATGTATGCATTAAATCAGAGTGTATGCTTTATATGGCATCATGTCCCTGATAGGGCCAGGACTCTAGTTTGACTAGTAGGTATAAAGAGGAGTCACGATCCTGGTAGAAAAAAGTCAATCTTGATCAGTAGGAATGATGAAGGCTGCTTTTACAAAATGTGGGCAAGGATAAATTTGTGTGGAAACCTAGTGGAGCGACACACTTCAGCACCTCTTGGTACTCCCTAGACCCACTGTAATCGTGAACAGATGTGTTCAGGAACCCTGGCATGAGAAGTTGACAAGGGCTCAGACCTCAGGATTGAATGTTTAAGTTGTACTACCAAGACCTTCTGAAGTGATAGTGGGAAACAAGGCTCCTTGCATATTTTTATGTTTCTCAGTGTCAGAGCTTTCTGAACAAAGATTACTGGAAATATACATGCCTTGAAAAATTAGAGATTGTTCATTGTTCTAGAACTCTTTGTTGCAGTCTATTGTATAAACCAGGAGACTCCTTTCCTATGTCTCTCAGAGCCATTTGATTACAATTCAGGGTAGAAAAGAGAGAACGTACTTATACAACTCTTCTTCTCTTTCTCCTCCTCCTCTTGCTACTGTTTTTCTTCTATTTCCCCTTTCTTTCTCTCTCTGCTCCAGAGAGGAGAAGCAATATATGAACCAGTCACCCTATGTAAGCTCTAAGTTTCATAATCTCAAAAGTTCTCTTCTGTAGCTCGATCCCTGCACTTCGAGTGGACCTCTGACCCATCTTATCAGCTCAGGTATATTTAGAGTTGGTACTGGAGAACAGCAGGGATGAATACCAGTTTACAGCCCTGATACCATTTTCAGAGAGAGGGTTCCTTTCATTACCTTCTACCTTTAAGGTTCTCCTCAAGAAGAGAGGCTCACAGGAACCATGGAGGAGCTGTTCCTCCAGACATCACGGAGAAGTGGATATGTGTGAAACAAGAGATGAACTGGGATGGCTTTGAAAACACTGAGATGACACTTGGATTTCCTCCTGCAGGAGGCATAAGTGGCTAGTGGCGCCAGTTACTGCCACACTTTCTGCAAGCTGCTTTCAGCACAGGTCTAAGGTTGGTGCGGCAGTAAAGCAGGACATTCCTGTGAAGTATGGGAGTGCGTCTCTCATGTTCATTGCAACACTGTTCATTCACAATAGCCAAGAGATGGAGTCAACTTAAATGCCTATCAATATATTAATGGATTAAAACAAAAAACACACAAAAAACTGTGGTATATATACATGCATATTAATCCATTCTCTGTTGCTTATAACAGAATACATAGAACTGGGTAATTTATAAAGAAATAGAATTTATTTCTTACAGTTTCAGAAGCTTGGAAGTCCAAAGTCCAGGGAACACATGTGGTGAAGGCCACCATAATGCAGGTTATCATATTGTGAATGGCTGAGGAAAAGAGCTAACCTCCTCACTTGTTCTTTTAAAACCATCAGAACCACACCCATGACCACCCATTAAGCCGTCAATGAAATAATCTATCCACATGGGCCCAGTCCTCAGGATCCAGTCATCTCTCAAAGGCCCCACCTTTCAATTATCATAATAGGATTTCCTATCCTCTTAACACTATTATAATGAAGGTCAAACTTCCAATATACGAATCCCATTCATGAGGGGTCTGGCTATTTAACCATAGCAATATACAATGGAATACTATGCAGCTATAAAAAAAAAAATGTTATCTTATCATTTGCAGTACCATGGATAGAATTGGAAACTATTATGTTAAGTGAAGTAAATCAGGCACAGAAAGACAAATACCACATGATATCACTCATATGTGGAATCTAAAAAAAAAAAAAAGTGGTGTTTGTGGTACTTATAGAATAGAGGCTGTGGGAGGGGGAAGGAGAAAGTGGTGGACGAACAGGCTCAAAGCTGTGCTATCTACTGTAAGTGAATCATTGTGCAATACCTGCTTGTATTGTAACAACACACCGCAACCTACAAATACATACATGTAAATGTTAGAATAAAAAATAAAATTAAATAAAAAAAAGAAATATGGGAGTGCTTCAACAGGTGACTTTGGCTCAAGGATGCCCTATTGGTCTTGCCATATCTTTCCTGAAACTGTGATACAGTCTGAGATTTTCCTATTTAATCTCCCTCCTTCCCCCATCTTTCCATGCATATCACATCTGTATCATGTTCTGAATGTTCTCTTTACCTTTTCATGTTCCTTGCCCTAATAAATCTCTTGCAAGTCTAACCTTGTCTTGCCATTTGCTTCTCCATGGACCCAAAATAACTCAGAGTGTAAATTTATGGACCCACCTGAGAGAATCCAACATGGTTCTCTCTTTTGCACATAATTTGCTCAGGAAACATTTCTTAAATATTTCTTGAGTGAACATTTATTGGAATACTCATAAGGACAAAAACTAGCAGCTGATATTTATTGCTGCTTGGCATGTGTCTTAGTCCATCTGAGCTGCTATAACAAAACACCATAAACATCCTGGTTCATAGATGGTAACTTTTTGCTGTGTCCTCACATGGTGGATAGGACAAATGAGTTCCCTTGGATCTATTTTATAAGGGCACTAATCCCATTCATAATGGGTCTGGTTTTGTGACCTGATCTTCTCCCTAAAGTCGCCACTTTCTAATACTTCATCTCCGGGGTTAGAGTTTGAACATGTGAATTTTGGAGGGACACAAACGTTAATGCCATAGCACTATGTTACCATATTTCCATCTTTTGTACTGAGTGAATTGAGCCAGCTAACAGCCTGTGTGAGCCAGAGGGAAGAAAAAAAAGACTTTTAACTTTAAGAATGGGTGAAAATAGCAGTTGACTTTGTAGATGGGATTGAGAGTTGTACCCTGTGAGTCAACACCCATTTTTCACCTGGTAGCATAATACAGAAACATTCCTCTGTCAAAGAAATTTACACATCAGTGCAGTATTGTAAATCAAACTAGCTTTTTAAAGAAAGTTGGAAGCATTCTCCTTCTGGTTTGGTTGGTTGAGAAGGAAAGGAGAAAGAAGAAAAGTAGGCCAAAAAAAAAAAAAAAAACAACAATAACAACAAAAAAACCCAAATCAGTCAAGCATAGCATTATTACTAAGCAGTTGGCAGTAACATTGTAACATTGCTATGGAACAAATTATTATTGGGGAGCTTGTAATCTACTCTGGGAATTGTTCATAGACACACACACACACACACACACACACACACACACACACACACACACACACACACACACACACACACACACACACACACACACACACACACACCCCTCATACTATTTACAATGAATAAGCTGTTGATTAGCACCTCCAAAATATTCTCAAAGTTGGATGCTTATTTGTGTCACTCGGGGAGTTTTAAAAAATACCAGTACTTAGGCCACACCCTTGGAGATTCTGATGATTTTTATTTAATTGCTTTCAGTGGGGTCTAGGCATTAATATTTTTAAAGGTTCCTTGGATATTTCTAGTATGCAACCAGTAATAAGAAAAACTGGTAAAGATTTTTCTTTGGTCCTTTATGTTTTTTCTGTGTGTGTTTTGGTGGCTGGCCAGTACAAGGGTTGAGCCCTGGACCTTGGTGTTATCAGCACCATGTTCTAACCAACTGAGCTAACCGGCCAGCCCCTATAATTAGTAAACTGAAAACACACACACACACACACACACACACACACAGAGGGAGAGAGAGAGAGAGAGGGAGAGAGAGAGAGAGACAGAGAGAGAGAGAGAGAGAACTCATTATTACTTTTTCTAAATTAATAGGAAGTTATGTGTCCACTTGAACTGTTTGCTGAGGTGACAGTAAGCAACAATATTATACGAGGGCGGGTTCTGAGGCATCTCCCTGTCAGGTCATTTCTTGATTGATGAGATCAACTTACACTTCATCTCAATTTAGAGACCCATGCCATAGTTTTCCACTGGTTGTGCCCAGGTCCAAGACCTTACTGTTTATCCACTGTAACTTTGCCAGGATCTTTCAGTCTAGATCCATGGGAGTTACATGTATTACAAATTGTATTATTTTTATATCCTTTTAAATCATAATTTCAAGTGCATAATAACTTTAATTATACTTTTTTGTTTTGTTCTCCTTTTAAATGAAGGAAGATATTGCACTGTGTTGAAAACATTTGCAGAATTAAACCTGGTTAAATAATTAGTCAATTCTCAAGGATTAGATCGCAGGGTCCCTTAGTCCCCATTCTGCTGTTAATTCACTCAGGCATGCTGCTAGTATATGGCTTTGATGCCAGCTACAGACTTTGGATTATTCCTTAGCCTTAGTGCCTTAAGACTTAGTGAACTGCAACATACCAATTCCCACACGTCCTGTTTCCCTTAGTGATGGGTTAGTTTTCCCTTCATCATTCCTGCAAATATCATCAATGTCAAATGGGTCGATAAAATCATCAACATTAGGACACTTCATGTTCTGGTGGTGAGCTACTGCCCACATGCTAAGAATCAAGTGCTGTAACATTCCGTGAATGTCCTCAAGACATGAGGATTAGTCTGTATTAACACGTTTCTCAGATGGAGTAAAACCATAATTTTTAATCTGCTACATTCCATTGTTGGGTTTCTCAGTCATTTCATAGAGCCTTCTGGTAACAATTAATACAGCCATAAAAAGGGAAAATAACAGGGAAAAACATGCACATAAATTGAAAGCAGATATTTGAATGCTGTTGTCCCACAGTTTTAGATCAACCACACGTCTGCCTGGAAACTTGTAACTAGCATTCATAAGTGATGTTATCATACAAAGCATGGTGGAGAAATCACAATGGAGCCTGTTTGTTCATTCTGGAATTAATGTCTATGTGCAGATAATTAAGAGAGCAATAAAATGCACAGAGTGAGTGTCCATAGGGGAAGGTAGGAACTGAACATCATCCAAATGTGTTGTATCATGCAAACCTTGGGGAAATAAAGCTTTATGGGATACTGGCAGACAGCATAGCTGCTGGAATCAGGAATTTGAAGTTTTACAGCTTGGAAATAATGCTTTCAGTTAATAAGGATGTGTGGGTGAAATTAAACTTACCACTCCCACTATTGTAGTTAGAATTATGTGCCTAATTCCCATATACTGTCCTGGAAATAATTCTTGCAATCTCTTTTACGAGAATGCTTTCAAACAAACCATGGTAGCATCAAATATTATGAAGATAAAACTTCTTCCAATTGTTAGGTGTACATTCTTTTAACATGACAAAGGTTTAGATATCCACATTGGCATCAGAAATACCTCAGTGTATTCCAAGAAAGCAAATCTTAGTCAAGTGACTCAATTTCAATTTTTGAACCAATGAAGATTCTTCTGAAGACTGTAGAACTTACTGAGAGTTGATGACACTACAATAAGCAATGCTTTCACCATCTAGTGCTTCCTGGTATTAGGAATGTATGTTGAAAAAATACTTGTGATAATATAGATATAAGGACAGATATGATCTAAGCACTTTAAATGTCTTGTTTATATAACTCAGTATAATGCATCAGACTTTGGGGGAAAGCAAATACTAGATTTTAGGCACAATTAAGTGCCCATGCAACTTTCAGTGAACAATTCTGTGCACTTTGCTTCCTTTATAACACACTGGATTTCAAAATTAATACCTTTATATTCTCTATCTTTTGTGTGTGTGCACGTGTGTGTGTGTGTGTGATGGGAAAAGGGGAGTCAAGATTTGTTTTAAGGAATCTTTGATATTCCTTTAAAAATTATTACCAATGAAGTTAAAACATATGATGATTTATATAGATAATTTTAAAGAAAATTACAAAAACTTTAACACAGTGGAATTTCTAGACACCATTTCCAAATACCCCAAAACATCTTTTCTTTTGAGAGAGATAGACAAAATGCATTAAGCTCATTGAATAATGTAAGCACAAAGGTTTCTGTCATAAATTGCTTTAAATCAAAGTATTCCTATGTTGACTTATCTTTGTGAAATTGTTAAGTGAATAAGAGTACTGCTCCTCCCAGTAGTGAAAAGATATTAAATGAAAACTTTAACAGATATATTTTAGATATCTTTCAGTAAAGTGCTCCATTGAAAAAGCCAACCAGAAAAAAAAATGAAATTAAAGTTGAACATATTACTCGTATAACAGATAATTCTTCTTCCATGATCTTTGTTCTGTACCTTATGATAATTTGTGAGAAAATGTTTTGTATGTCATCATGAGAAATATGACTTTTCTCACATGTCTACAATTCTTGTTTTACTTAAAATGAAAATTCTATTATATTGGGACATAGTGTGGACTTCTACAGACTAATATTTGTAGATTTGTTTATCATCAAAAAATATTTTAGGATGTTAGTAATAGAAAGGCCATAAAAATATTTGCTGTTAGTCTAGGAAAGGGACAGTTAGTCACTGTGGGAGAAAGGACAACACACATATAGGACCTGTGTTAAAATTGTTGTTTCTAAGCCTCTTGCTGGGAAGATCTGGAGAAAAAGGTTTTAGGCTGTGACAGTGTCCATGCTCTTGTTAAATCTTAGGTTCATAATTCTATGCAGGGGACAGTCCTTCTGCCAATGACAAAGCTGTGACAAAGTTGAAGTGCTTTTGATCTACATAGAGTTATCCCTTACCCGCCCTCCTCTCATTTCTGTCATGCGCACTCTTGCCTTGCTCCCTAACAGACTTTCTCTGGAACATAAATCCATTCAAACATCCAGAGGTCAAAGGTCACTTTTCCCATGGGTCTTTTGGATTTTAAAAAATGCACTTACTCTATCTGGCTTAAACTAAAACCTCGGTGCTGATTTCAGAAATAAAAGGAATGTCCTAATGAGTGTATGTGTGTGCACACGTTATTTTTGGCCTAGTGGAGAGTACAACACACAGTATGGAGACTGCACACTCTTTTGTCTATTTAGAAAGATGGTCCTATCACTGGGAGCTCCTCAGGTCAAAACTTCTTCACATTTACACTACTCAATATCTACATCATCCAGAAACTGTAACGAAATAATCCTTCAACTATTTATAAGTGTTCTTTAGGGTTTCCCTTTACTCACTGCGATATCACAGTTGTTTAGTGAGTTTTTATTTACCAGGGCACCTTGTGCATTGCAGACACTTGGTCTTTTATTTACTTAAATATGTGATATGTTGGCAAGTCATACTTTGACATCACCCCAAGGCTTCATGGGAGCCACCCTCATGCTTCCCTCCTCATAAGGGAAACAAACCTCATTTGTTTATAAAATTGACTTTAATATTCATGTACACCAAAAAAAAGAGAGCAAAAATAAATACTGGTATTGTTTGCTTTTAGAAGCTAGTCAAATATTGGGATTTGATGACATAATAAAAAAGTTAATGATCATTTTGTACTTGAAGAGATCCCACCTCCCCACAATGCTCTATAAAGATGGAAATAGACATGTACAGAACCTAAAGGATATCCCTCATCTTCGTTGGTATCCTTACCTGAAACTGTACCTCTAGAGATACAAATTTTTAACTCATTTAAAGTACACTTTGAGATGTGTGCATTAACGACTCCTTTTAATAAAAGATTGGCTGCTCCCTCACCATGAACTTTTAAAATCAGTGGTAAACAAATATAAATATGATATAATTACTTATATTGGCAAATTCTCCAGTCTGGTACAAGAAAGAATGCATATGCAAATAATTTTACTAAGATGCGATGATTTCTTCCATAGAAGTAGTACAAAGTTCTCTGAAAGCATCGAAAGGAAAAGGTTCACCAAGTAGATGACATTTCAGTTGATTATTGAGGAATCAGTAAGGATTGTTGCAGGCAGGGGTGGTAATAGGTGAAGCCAGGCCACTCAAGTAGCAATCATATTTCAAAGCCAAAAGAACCTCATGTGATTGGAGTATAAATGTGAATAAGAGGAGGGAGATAAAAAATGGTTAAAGATAAGCATAAGATAAGTTGGGTTTAGATTGAATAAACTATGCTTGTGTACAAAAGTAGTTTGTTCCTCACCTTAGGCACAACAGATGATTTTAAAACATACTGATCATAATTGTGGTCACATGGAAGTGTGTAGTTTATGATGGCAAGATATTTAGATAGGAGAAGAAGGATAGAATGATCAGTTCTGATTGAGTTGAAACCTCTTTCTGTTTTAATGTATAAGACACAGCCTCAGAAGAAACTGAGAAGCCAGCTGTCAAACATGCATGGATCGAATGTGAAAGCATGCAAGATCAGCATATCCTTTGGAAGGCTGGCTGATGCTGTGCCTGCCTTGCACGTGGTGAAAAGTGTACAGCCAAAATATTGAGTGAGTCTGATTCCTTGTGGCTTATTAAGATGAGACGAAAAGGGGTGAGACTCACATTTTCAGCTCTCCATCTCTAATGCAGAAATGTCAATGTGTGGTGGCAAATTGGAATGACAAAATGTTACTCTTTTGAGTACTTCCAATGGAGATACAGGATATGGTAAAAGTGCGGACATAATCTAGTGCAAAATCCAGAAAAATAATTCCAGACCCAATGCAGTGATTGATATTGTCTACAACTCTACATGTTAACCTGGCATAAATATTCTTCCTAGCTTCATGGGGGGTGGGGGTTTCATGAAAAAGGATAATATATAACATGAAACATTATCACCGAAAAGAAGAGACAGACAACTTTTCTAGCTACTTATTTAAAGGAATGCCTCATAATCTAGGCACCTTTGGAGGAATCAGTGCAAAGCCAGTGGCCTGGTTATTTAAATTATTTTCTTTTAGGATGGCAGTTAGTTTAGGTCTGAATATGGCTGGTGACTAAACCTCACCTGAACTGAGCATGTGAGCTTTTAAATCAACTGATATCAGGAAGAAAAGGCAACAATCTATCATTTACTCATTCAATTAATACTTACTCATAATTTGCCATTTTAACACCTTTACTAATCACCAGGGATAAAAAGTTATTAAAACTAATGACTCCATCCTTAAGGACTTTTCAGACAAGTAGAGATGAAATGTAGACGTGTAAATAGATAAATTTTAACAAAATGTGCCAAGTGCCATAGAAAGATGCAAACAACTGTCCAGATATAAACAATTGGATGGCCCAGGAAATATTCACAGAATTGATATTTGAATTTTGTCTTAAAGTATGAATGTCAGTGAGCCAGGTTTAAAGGAGAAAGTCATACTAGCAACGAAATTATAGCTCAAACATTTTTCTCTGAGAATAGTTTTAAAATCTTCAGTTATAATCGAATGTTGCTTTCAAAAGCAACAAGAAGCAATAAGTACTAACAGATACATTTGAAGTGCAGTAAGAAGCTTGGAGCACCTATCTTTTCAGAAAGTGCTGGGCAGTTTACTGCATTTTGCCAGAAAGAGTAACAAAGGGAAATCTGTTCAATTCAGTGCGAAATTATCTTCTAATTCCTTGCTTTTCTTCCATCACACCCTCATTCTTACTAGCAGTATCATGAGAAAGATTATATTGCATATATGTGTACAGATACATAATATTAAAAGCTTGCCAATCTTATATTTCAGTATTTTAGCTTAGTGGAAAATAATTACTGGACTAAGAATTTAAATCTTGGATTTAATTCTTAGTTTTGTTTGGTAATAAGTGTGTGGATTTAAGCAACCTATTTATTTTGTTCTCAGAACCTTAGTACACTAGTTTACAGAAAGTGGACAATACTCCCTGCTTACCTGGTATACAAAGTGGAAAAGGAAAATGTGCACTGGATCTTGCTTTACAACAGAAAATGTAAAATGTAAAATTCTGTAAATGTGAATGTGCTGTGGTTTGAATGTCCCCCCAAGCTTATGTTGGAACTTAACCTCCAATGGGGTGGTGGAAGGTGGGGCCTTTAAGAGGTAATTAGATCTTGAGGACTGTGCCATCATGAATGGATTTCATGGAGTAATGGGTGGATGATTTAATGGGTTGTCCTGGGAATGATTCTGATGGCTTTAAAGGGAGAACAAGTGAGAAGGTTAGCTCTCTTGCTCAGGAAATTCTCACCATGATACCCTGTCACCAAGGGACCCTTTAGAGAGTTCTCAGCCAGAAGGTGGCCCTCAACAGATGGACGCCCTGGAGTGTGCACTTCCCAGCCTCCAAAATTGTAAGAAATAAATTTCATTTCTCATAAATTAGCCAGTTTCAGGTATTCTGTTGTAAGCAATAGAAAGCGGACTAATGCAGAATATTATTATCATAATGATTATCTGTGCTATCAATACATGTCAGTTAAATTAGGGTTAGAATAAATGTTCTGTTAATAAGAAACACACTCTGCTCAGTTTTGCTTTTAAAGAAGAATGGGGGAAACTTATAAAAAAATAAATCTATTTTTCAAGTCTTAGCCATACCAATTATTGTTCATGAGACTACTGGCTTACTTTTATGAATCTCAGTGTTTCTCATGTGTAAATTGTGTATGGAAATAATTAACACATATACATATAATATATTGCTGTGTACAATGTGGTTTTGCATGTAACAGTTTGTGAAATTTAAAACAAGAATGTTAAGCAAACAACTGTATAATCCACATGTCCCTTTATGCAAAACCTGAGTTTCAGAAAAGTCCATGATTTGTTTGAAGCCTTAAGTCTAATAGCTAAGGGAGCCAAACTATAACTCCTGTTTTTGTTGTTTTATGTTAATTTCTTTCTACAATAACATGTGGTCTATCTCTATTTCCAGTAACATTTTATTTCTTATAGAGTTCTGGGGAGGATCAAATGAAATAGTATATTTAGATTCTAAATAAATGTAAAGGTGTGTTATTATTAGCATGTTCTTGAAAATAAAGGTGAAAGACATGTAACATATTTGTGTGTATTTCTATGTGTATACAAGTCTTTCTTATATTCATTTTCAATTATATAAATAACTTATTGCCCCAAGTTATAAAATAAAGTAAATGTTCTCCTTGGACTTTTACCCTTTGAATATTTCGATGAGTGTGGAAAAGTTTAATTTTACTCCAAAGACCTAAGATAAGGCATCAGTGTCTTTCTGGTCTGGTTTTCTTAGCGAAGAAAAAGACCATTCAAGCCACACTCACTCCTAATTCTCACACTTCGACTCTATTTACTCAAGTTTCATTATAAGCCATGGCATCCTCAAATAATTAGCGGTGGGCAAAGCAGAAATCTTTATTTCCTTGGAATAATCAACTGAATGACCCTGAGATAAGGGACCAGGAGTGAAACAGGGATTTGAGTATTTTCAAACACTGAGTTAGATTTGAGGACTCTTGTTTGCTTGCACTAAGGGATTTTAAACAAAAAGGTATCCAGTTACCTTAAGAAGTACAAAGTTTATTTAAGAGCCCCTGATTTCTTTAGAATATGATCTGAGTCTTGGCAGTGAACAGAAACACGTGACTTTGCAACATGTGTCCACATGTGGTTCACGTCCTCCACATGTGTTCTTTCAATGGGTCCTGTGACCTAGCTGTGGGTCACATGTGTTTTACATATGCTTTGCATGGTTCACATCTGTTTTAAACATTATTTTCTTTCTGACAGTAGACACCCTTGTTATATTACCATTTGCTGTAATAATTAAATTCAAGGAACTTAACTTGAGAGGATTTGTGGGGGAGGGTGTTTGTTAGTCTTGACTTATATTTGGTGCTGTGTGGAGTGATACACAGTATAACCGCTTACCGTATCTCTTTGCAGGCCTACTGTCACTGCATTAACCTCACTGAAGTCTGACTAATCCAGAGATGTTTGTAGACTCCTACGATTCATATGAAGGTTATCATTTTAGAAGAGGCCTTAAAAACATCCTCGGGATTTAGAGAAAAATAAATAAGTAAATAAACTGACATTTCCAAGAAGAAAGCCTTCTTTTAATTTTATATTGCAGATGCAGAGATAAAAACATATAGAATCACATAGTACACAACATTATATTCATCATATAACAAAATTAAATTTAAATGATAAACGTATGTCGTAAATCACAGTCACAAAAGAAGATACAAAATTAATATGGACACCTGCCTGTTTTACTTATATCAGGAGAAAATAAAATTCATTGCAATTTAATGAATTAGTTTCTATTATAATACTAATTACACGAATTATCTCCTCCACTCACCCTCAGGAAGTGTCTTTGTGAAGTCATAGTTGTATTTGAATGCATGCTACTTATTAAACAGGCAAGAAATACTTTTTATTAATTACAGTGTATTTGTTTTCGTCTGTTTTTATAGAAATTCTAAAATTAGAGATTTCTCCCCTGAATGAAATAATAATGTGCCTAATAAAGTCTGAGAAACCGTGACTCTATTCTGTATTTTTTTCTTGATTTGTGAATATAATGCTCATTAGCGCTAATAGTACTTGGAAGTAAACGAAGCGTATCAGGTTGTGGCCACCTTACCCATACACCGAGTAGGAATGTGGTGCCCCTCGGCCAATGAGTTACCTAATGCTCAGCTGGTCAAATGTTAAAAGAGATTTGGTGCTGTCGGCGATTAAATACACAGCTTACCCCTGAGGACCACGCAGCCGTAAGTAAGCATTTTAAAAGAATCTCAGCCTTTAATGAAGAACAGGGGAATTTTCGATGAGTAATCAGAAACAGCTTTGGAAATAAGGGATAGTGTTATGCATACTTTTATTTGGTGCACAGAACATGTATTGTTTAACAGACATTCCAAAGAATGAATCTCATTGTATTATAAATATTTAGTGTATTTTGAGCATCTGAAAAATTTAGAGGCAACATTCTAGAATAAAAAGAGGAACTTGTGAGAAGTGATTGCATTTATTTAAAAATGAGTGAATGACATTGAAAAAAGAGAAAGAACAGTTACAACAAGAAAAGAAAATATGTGAAATACAAAGCAGCAATTCTAATCTTTGCAAGCACTGCATATGACTTCGTGTATATTTAGAAACAATCTTCAAGTACAAAAGAAAACCTGTTTTTATCTTACAGTCTATAATAACAAGCCCATTAATGCAGTATATGAAATCATCCCAGCTAATAAGTCATCAGAATTCTCCGGAGTAAAAATTCCATTCCCATGTTTCTAAATAGATCAGAAAGACATTAAAAATAAGGGTAGGTCAGAGGGAAAAAGCAAGAACCAATAATGAGAGGAATACTTACATTCAGACTGATGGAATGAACATGATTTAAAATGCTTACCTGCATCTGCAGGGATCACTATTCTGACTAAATTGATAGTCAAAACCAGTCAATTATTTGTTTCATGTTTTTCTCCTTTGTCTCGGGGTCAGTAATCACCCCATACATCTTGCTGTGTATGAGATTGAAGTTCAACGAGCTGTGGATACAGAGATATAAGCAAACGATATCTAAATGTGAAGTGGTGGCAAAAAATGGAATTAAGAATTGGTAAGGCTGTCCCCTCGACTCACACCATGATGCCATCCATCTTGCTTATAAAGATGATAATTTGTAGCTCTACCAATACCCTTTGGGGGGCGGGATGGAAAGAAAGGCATTTGCAGTATTTCTCGTCATATGAACTTGCATGGAAGTAATGAGAGAAATGACTAAGAGTGTAAGATCAATGCATGAAAATAACAGGTATATCCAAAACATATGGTAATGATGAGTCCAACCCAGGACGTTGACATTGAACCCTACTGCCTCCTTGATACTATCACAAAAATATCTAATAGTCATCTCAAATTTAAATAAATTCACAACCAGACTTTCCTTATTCTCTCTTATTATCCAAACTCTACACATCCCATAATTTTCTACCTCATTAAAAATCAACTCCATCCTCTCAGATACTTATACCAAAAACAATACAGTTGTCCTTAACCTCTCTCTTTCTCTCACATACGTGTCTAATCTGTGAACAAACCTCGTTGGTTCTAGTCTTAAATGCTGGATACACAGAATCCAGATTCTTTCTCCATCTTCATCATTGCCACCCTTGTCCAAGATACTATCGTTCGTTGCCTTGATTATTGCAATAGCTTTCTAATTGCATTGGCACATGCCCTCTTATAATCTATGTGCCATACAGCAGCAAAGGATTTTTTTTTAAAGAAAACCATATTTGATCATGCCATTTCTCTGCTGAAAGCTGTCAATGGTTTCACACTGTATTGAGAGTAAAAGCCACATTTCTTACAAAGACCTGCATGATCTCACCTCTGGGAGCCTCATAATCACTTTTCTTCCCTCACTTTGCTCCAGACATGCTGGCTTCTGTGATGCCCTAAACAACAAGCATGATTCTGCTAAAGTGTATTTGCACTTGCTGTTATTTCTCCCTTAGAAACTCATCATGCCTCAAATATCCTTCTGGATTACTGGCTCTCATTCTTTAGGTCTCTGCTTAAATGTCACCTTATTGAATAAGTGACACTCCCTAGATCTTCATTATTTTTCTCTGAAGCATGAATACCCATTTGATATAGCATTCTTATGTCCACAGTGTCTAAATAGTACCAGGCATATAGTATTTATTCAGTAAAAATTTATTTAATGATTAACTTCTTCATTGCAAGGGAAGAAAAATGAAGTCCTGGAAATCTCGTCAAGTCTCTACTTGTCAAAGAAAGCAATAGACTAATTGGAGGTGGTAAGTAAATAAAGAGTCCATAAAGGAAGTACCTGAAAGAAGAGTTTTAGCCATGGGCTCTCAGGACAGTACAGAGTCTGTTGAGAGACACTAAATGGAAAAATAGACATCTGAAATTTATTACCTGCTAACTCTGTGCTAGACATTTTTTCTAAGCACGTAATAGATTCTACTCCATGAGGTAAAGACTACTGTCACCTCCTTTTCAAAAACAAGGACATCAAGGTACAGAGAGATAAACTTGTCCAAGTTACTTGGTAAGAAACTTTTAGAGCTGGAGTTCCAACTAAGGCAAGCTGGCTCAGGACGTTGCCTCTTAAATATTATAATATATTGCCTTGAATACTGTTGTGGTCAAGAGGACCCCCATGGGTCTTACTCCTGACTTAATGAAATTGCTGAACTATCAAACCTAAGTAATTAACTCTGGAATTATTGTGAGTTTGCCACACTGACACTACCTCAAATTCTGTAACCTGTAAAACTCACAAAAAATGACGGGATAGCTCCCTCTATATCTTACATCTCTTTAAATGCAACATACACCAAGATATAGATAGTCAAGTTTTGAAAGATACTATTCTCAATGAGGATAACTATAAATTTATTCTATAAGCCTAAATGTCTATACTGAACCCATCTATTGTAGAGTAAGAACAGACCAATTTTTGCATATAAGATTCTAACTACCTTCCAATTAGAACTGTTGCATTTAGGTGACTTTTGTGATTTACGTCTTTCACATTTTATGAGTCCAACAGAATAACCAATAGTATTAAGATGACTAATATCTCTGTGAGATGGTATAGATTTTATACTCATATAGCATTCAATATGCTTTCCCATCATTTTGCACTTACATGTGTATGTAGGTGTGGACAAATATCACATCATCACAGAAACACATCACAGAAACAAAAGACACGCACACTTGCATTTCTCCTTGGAAATATGGGTCCCACACATATGGTTGGATAGTGCACTTAATATCGGAACTTGGTCTTTATTCTTGAAAATATATTTATTAGTCTTGAAAAAAAAATCCCTGAATTCAACTTCAGACAATAAAATCTCTTTAATTTTAGTCTATTCTTCCTGACTCTTAGAGATTAAACAAATCTAAAAGATTGTAGTACATTACACAGATTTTCCATGTGACTAAATTGATGTACAAAAAAGTTTAGTGGCTATGTAAAAGATATACTTTTACTAAATATCCAGAAAAAGAACTTGATAGTTGTTATGTTGCTTCTTAGTCTATTGCCTCATGAACATGCAGCAAGAGAGCAGAGACAATTAAATATCTTAATAACTGAGCTGCTGGCTTGTTGTAGGTGGATAAAGGTTCTATACTGGCTGCCTGGAATCCTTTGTCACTCTAACTGTGTCACATTGGTTCTGACCCTCCTTTCGATTCCCTTATTTTTTTTCTCTCTCTCTATAAAATGAAACATTGACATTTTTACAAAATGAATGCATCAAATAATGGTATATTATGAATTTAAGTGTAAATATGTATATTTAGATAGATATACAGGTAGACAGATCTCATTGTCCTTACTACATTGACAGATATTTAATATTAAAACTCAGAATTGATGTATTTGGTGGATGGTGAGGTTTAACAGAAGATGAGGAATATTTTCCTTTGTGCATCAGAAGTGAAAAACTCCAGATTTTTTTTCTTTTCTTTTTGACAGCTATCCATTTCCCATTATTTCATGGTTGGTTCTTATAGCAGTCTTTGTTTTTTACATTTATAAGTTCTGCTTTTATACTTTTTCCATAGATAACATTTCTCTTGGCTTCCTTTGTGAATTAATAAATAAGTGTAAAACAAAAGCTGAATGAGATAGCAGGTAGGACCATTTATATGCCATCTGCCATAGTGCATTTGTAAGTATTCTGAGCTCTGAAAAGCTTTTAAGAAATATAAGCTCTTAATGCTAAGATTGTTATTGTGTTAACAAATACTATTCTATAAAGTCAAATTCCACATCTGTATGAAACATCTTTTTATTTATTTTTTAGTTTAGAAATTCCATTGCAGTCAAGACATCTATCTCTTACAATCATGCATTTTGAATACATGGTCGGGTTAGGTTTTATTACTTTGGTCGAATAAACAGAGAGATGAAAATTGAGCAGTTGATTGAAGCCCTAAAGCTCTAACTTTCCTGTAACTTGGCTCAGCCACCTGGTTGACTACAAAGAGATCTTGACCTATGTCACAATTGCATTGTTGTGGAGATTAAATAACAAATAGCTGTAAGTGATTTCAAAGGGCAACTCTGGATGACTTTGGGGTGTGAGCTTACCCTGGTAGCCCTTTGAGAGACCTGCACAATAACAATACACTTGTAATATGGTGTTATACCCAACTCGTGGCAGGTAACAAACATAACTTATTTTGATTATTGCAGAGGGTGGGATTAAAAGCAAAATACTCATGTAAAGACTGAATTCTGGTAAGTCCGAATGACAGACTCTTATAATATTGTTTGCTTTATTCCCCAGTAAAAAGAAGTTGGAGAAAACCAATAGCCTTCATTATTATTATTATAATTATTATTTTAACTTTTAATTTCATAAAATGCTTAGGTAAGAGGTTATCTTCTTGTACTAAAGTTTTATTATCATGTTTTTTCCCCTTAAGTTGTGAAGAGAAAGTGCTTTGTTAAATTAATGGAGAAGTCTGGTGCCTTTTTTTAGTATAATCTCTATGAGATTTTGTCAGGAGATCACATTGCGTGAGTTACTATAAATGCAAAAGCATAAAGGCTGCAATTGAATGGTAAATACCAATAAAATAAAAATAGACTTTAAAATTTATTTCTTAAAATCTAAATACATTTATTTTAATATCACATTTTCTTCTCTATCTTTAATTGTAAGAGAAATTTGTTAACAGGGATATATCCATTTTGATAGAATATATTTGCCGTATTTACTCTTGAAGTTTTCCACTATTTCATGAGCAAACTTATTCCTTTTTATTTCCCTTTGCCACCCCCAACCCGGGCTCTCATTATCTCACACCTGGGCGATTTTCTCCCTCTCACCATCTTCTCCTATTTCAATCCCTCCTAGACAACATACCTTTGCTCTTTGTCTGTTATTTTCCAACTTGTGTAACCTCCCCTTTCTAGTTGTAAAGGTCAAAATCCATAGTCTTGCAGTGAAATCACTCTCCAAACTCCCTTTTATTTATCTACCCAATTTTATCTTCTACTATTATTCTACATAATATCTTCGCTCCAGCCAAATTATTTTATTAATTAGTCCTCATGCCCATTAATTCAACAACTATCTACTTATCATTCATTACGTGCAAGGTCTTGTCTTATGTGCCTATGATGACTCAAAGAAGGGCAGGGGCCACAGCTTTTTCCTGGCTTCAATTTTGAGCATGCTGTCTTTCTAGCCTGGAGTTCTTTGCTCCTTTCCATGCTTCGCTTGAAGACTTTCCTGGAAAATTCTAGTCTTAAAGGTCAATATCTCCTCTGTGCATAAAAATTGTATCACTGTATCAGTGAATTTGCTATATCAGTTAATCCATAGAGTAAGTGACCTTATGCATATTTGTAGCCTATATAGGCTCTTCCGGTATCCTTCATGTAATACAACCTTAATTATTATTTATTGGGAAGAAACATAAGGAAGTAAAAGAGAATATACTTTGTAAGATATAAGTTTAAATCCTGTTTGTGCCATTGTGCAGCTGTGTGTCCTTAGGCAATTTATTTAATCCTTCTTAGTGTTTTTTCCTCATCTTATAATGGGGATGGTAATAACTACTCCACAGGGAGCTGTGAGTGGTAAATATTTAATCACCTTTCCTCTTGATGATGAAGAGGTACTGAAATTAGAACTTGTGAATGTATTCTTTAGATAATCACTTTTTGAAAGAAAAGATTACAGAAGAATGGTAATCCATTCTTGTTATTATCAAACCAGAATTGTCTTTGAGGTTTTTGTACATGCTTAACTTTTACATATATGTGATTATATTATAGTAGGTTTTCTTTAGACTAAGGTTATTGCTTCCCTTAAGAAGGTCTTGTTTTGATATTTTATGATAAATAGAAAAAAGAAATTACCACTTGCAAACTTCATGAAACATAGTTTTCATGGGGACTCTGATTTGTCTGCCTCAATCATAATTGCCTGGTAACACGCTTCATAGCAGAATATTAATGCGTTCAGATAATATCTAACTTTCTCAGTGAGCCCCTCTGTGTTAGAGACTGCTAAAGTTACTCAAGGGGAAGTGGTTCTACCTATGTGGGCTGTGGAACAGCACGTTCCCCTCGTATACCAGAGCCCGTTCTATCAGCATTTAGAAACTCTAGACCCTGAAACCTTGAGGCTTTCAGCATGAAACTCTCACCATAGGAAATTACAGTGCCAACCACTCAATCAGAGGGAGGCTCCAAGGGAATTAGTTCTCTAAGCCACCCAGCTATTTCCCAGGTTTTAATAAGGTATGATATCTAAGAAAAACCACAAGAACATTTTCCAATTTGGATGAAATGAAAATCTAGCAGTTGGTTGAGTGTGATCATTAAAGCTGCTCATTATTTGTTTTTCTCCTTTACTTTTCACCTCTTGAAAATATAAATGTTTAACTTTGTTGTCTTTGGAGAGGTGGACTTGATTTCAAACAATTAACGAAGAGGTGTCCCAGCCCGATGAGAAGTTGTGTGCTGGTAGATGGGATTCTGCTCTGAGCAGCACAGCCCTGCCTCTGCCTCAGCTGAAGTGGAGCTTGGTGAACCGCACCTCCTTAGTGTTGCTCTTAGGTTTACTTTGAGAGCCTGAGAATTGACCCTGTTGAGGTAAGCTTTGGATCACAGATGCCCAAGCAAAAACATTTACCATTACAATGTAATGAAAAGCAGATTTTAACATTCAGGGAAAAAGTGATTTCAGAAATATTAAAGATCTTTATGTGGAAAAGGCATCTTTTTAACTGAGTCCCTGCAGGAAACAAATTTCCCCTTGGGTGTTATGTAACATAAGCATGGTTCAGACTTTGAGATAGGGTTCAGGCAATTTAACAGGGAACAAGCAACAAACTCAAGATATCCAGACTTGAACTTGAAAGAAGTACAGATGGAAAAAATACACAATGATAAAAATTTATACAGCACTGTTTTGATCAGGAAATAAGTTCGTCAAAAGAAATGGTTTGCAAAGTATTTATAACTCAATAATTTAAAATATTATTTCTCTATAAGTTGCCTTTTAATGCTTCATTGCATGATAGATGCGAGGTAGAACACTATTCTTAATAAATTCTGACAATTGATTTATTCTTTCATATTTATTTGTGTGTATGGAGGATAATGTACTGCCCTATAGAGAATACCAAGTTTTAACTCACTCAAGTGACTTTGTCAACATACAAATTGGAAAAGTATATATTCATTTGTCCTTAGATCATCTTTTGCTATTATTATCACTAGCAATAATAATCATAATATTATACACACTATTTGTAATTACATAATTTTTTTCTTTTCATTTATAAAATTCTGAAGGTTTACAATGCTCATTTCTAGATGTACAGATTTCATTGCTTTGGTACTACAAAGGTATTAAAATTAAATTTTTATGCATTGATCTAGCAGGAAGCAGTTTTCACTGATGTCAGTGAAAGAAAATTACTGGTTTATTCTTTGTGACCCTTTTCTAAAAAATAAACTGACTTTTATATGTTATAAGCAGCTAAACAACATCCTTCAAACATAAAATTTTACAGTCACATGCCACTATTTAAATCTGATATGAATTCTCTGATGAACACCATGCTATAATGAGCAAAATGTTAGAAAAGTAAAGACTTATAGGAAAAGAATTCCTTAAGAGAAACAAACACCCAAACCTTTCAACCATGGATACTGATACTAACTCACACTCTGACTGCGAAAACATAAAATTGAATAACTACAGGTCATGTCCTAGACCTTTGGCATGACCTCTGGCTTTGCATTTAAACAATGTATTCAATGGAGAAATCGTCAGTTTAGAGTCAAAGAAAATTTGAAGAAACGTCTTTGTCAAACATTTGCCTATGCCTATTTTCCATAATTCTCAGGGTATCCTGAACTGTCTTAGAGTTTACAAACATCAATTAACTCCTGCAGTAACTTTTCTATTACTTCTTAATCTCCTCATCTTTCTCTCTCTTTTCCTTTGTATTTAATTTTGACTATAATAATCATTGCTAGAAATACCATCAATAACATTTGCATGAGGCACTGAAGAAACTAATGACTTTCTTACAGACAGGCTAACATTCCAGTTTCTGTTGGTGAGAAATTGGAGGCCTGTTTGCAAAAACAACCCAGTAAGGTTGGCAACCATTGGCTGCCTGTCTTTCCCGCTATACTGACTTTCTCATTGTCCCAAGTTCAACAATCTGTGTTCTATTTTTCCAATCTATGCACTCATATACTCCATTCCGCTCTCTGAATTATTCTTCCTCTTCCTCTACTGAATGACGATTCTAGCAATCTTTTGTTTCCGAACTCCTCTATGAAGCTTTCTTTAATCACTTCAGACAAAGCTTAATAGCAAGCACTTAATAGATAAATTACCGTTTTGTCCCTTGTTGTAACTAGATTGTATGTTTGCATGTGCAAATATATACAATTGTTTTTCTTATCAAATGGGGGTTGTCTTTTTCTATCTCCTTTGGTACTTTTAATCATAACTTTTATTATAGGTTCATGAGGAGTCTCACCTCACTAAAATCCATCCTCCTTTTAATTTATAAAGAGTCTACCTAAAATGGCAAAAAAAAATCTGTTCATACTAAGACCCCAAATTCTTGCTAGTGATGATAGGACCCTCTATGATCTTACCTCTGTCTTCCTTTCCACCTTCATCCTGAACCTACCTTTTCCTTCATGTTCTCATGGTAAGGAATAGTGCATTCTTCTCCTGAACACCTGCACACACTTTTGCTTTTGTTTTTCTTTGTACAGGTCTGTCATCTCCTTGCCCTATTATTCCCTTCTTATTCATCTATCAATTCTTACCCATCCTTTAAGATTCAAGTCATACACCACCTCCTCATGGAAGCCTTTGTCCCCCAAGACACACACACTTACCTGTGAGTAACATCTGTCCTCTGATCATGCCTAGGGCATTCCTCTATCAGGACAGGTTTTATATTATACAGTATTTAAAAGTACTATCTATGTATCTTTTTTTCCATGGTGGACTGTAAACCCTTCAAGGAAAGGAAAAAGGGGCCATGTTTTATCTGTCCTGGAATTCCTTGCACATGGCACATGCCTGCCACGTGGTGGGTAAGCAGGTAACAGATCTGACAAGAAGTGAGGGTACGAGGATTGAATGCCTGTTCCTCAAGCATACGGTGTTTCGACTGCTCTTGTTTTAACTGCCCAAGGCTGAATTTTAGCATCATCTTTAAACGGGTTCATAACTATGACCCTTAAAATGCCTGAATGTATTTTTCAAATTGTCAAGCATTATCAAGTGGTGGTGAATTTTTATTACGAATAGGCTCTAAGCAATGTCTTTGATTTTTAAGTTTATTTTATTATGAATGTGCAAATTATTAGGGCAATTAGTCATGAACCTATCAGAGTTTTTTTGCTTAGACTGTTTCACTGCCAGGAGTAGTCCCAGACTTAGGTATACCCAGACAGTATTTAGTGGTAGGCTTTCTGTTTTCATGAGGGGGAAGACGAATGCTGTCACTTTCTTCAGCTGGCTGCACAGGGTTCAACTGTTTAGGCTTCAACTCCTTGCCACATGTTGCTCTAAGTTGTCAGGGTGCTCCTAGGAGAACCACAAGAGCATGGATGAATCCTTGAAAGACAGGTGGTAGTGGAAAGAAGATTAGCTGACAGGATCACGAAGTGGGGAGCAGAAAGTTGGTGGTGGTTGAAGATGGGTGTATACCCAGAGATAGCTTTTCACCTCAGAAGTGCCACTGTATTCTACATTCTCCTTGACACATTTCAAGTGCTACACTTCTGTCTATTAAATTTTTACTTGTTTTCAGCTCATGCTCTTTCTTCCTCCTGAATTACCTATAAATCTATGAACTTTTTTGTACTTCTACTATGTTGTGTACTAAATTAAAATTTGAAAGTAGATGTTTCCTATAATTTGATCTCTTCTTTGCCGGACATCTTTTAAATCTATTCTGCATATGCAGAAAGATTTCAAACATTTGGACCACTAAAAACGAGGGTAAACCTGCACTGATGAAAATCCATATTCTAGAAATGCTTCAAAGACATACAGACACATTTTAAGTGACACAGTAGTCAAACACCTAAAGTGGTTTCAGGGCCCTTCTTTAATACTGTTTTCATATTCTATTATTTTAAAAATATAATTGCATTTTTAACAATTGGTTTAAGTAAACAGTTTACTTAAAATATTGTTTTATTTCAACTGTCAATTTCTACTCTAAAATGAGTCCTAATAATTAAAATACATGGATTCATCCCCTAGCTTGTACAAATGCAAAATAATTACTATCCCTAATTATGTAGAGCTCTAACAAATTAGCTATACCAATGTTTTGAAATAAAATTGATCATAAGAAGATATTTTTTGGACCTGAGAATCTTCACTGATTTCAGGCACATCTAATACCCATCCATGAGAGAGAGGACACTTTTTTCTGTTTCATACACAATTCCATAAAGTGGATATCTTTTGTTCTTGCATTCCCTGCATGTATTTAAAAGAAAAAAAAATGTAAGAAAGAAAGAGGGATTAAATATTTAACTCCTATTTATTCATGTCACTGATTTTTAGGTGTAGGGTGTGATAGCTTTTTTATTTTTTCAACTTTCTTGATGACTATGTTATTTGCCCCAATTTAACAAAATAATGCATATTGAAAATAAGTGTGAATATAAACATTAAATTTATGAATTGTTTCACACCTGGTTTAAAAGTGAACAAATCAGAGTCATTTAACTGATCCGTCTAGTGTTTACAAATATTCTAAAATGGCATTTGACTTCCAATTAATTTTCAGAATTTTTGTGTACTGAATTTGTTGTTTACTTTTGCCTCATAGTCATTGATTACAATAATTCGTAAATTGAAAACAATAATTTGTTAATTTTTCTTTTTCCTTGACCAGTTTGTTCAGCCCATTGTGGTGATTCAGGATACTAACATTTATTTATATTTTAGCAATGGTGGTTGCAATATTTGTGAACCTTCCATTAGTTGTAAAATTACCACCCTGCTACAGAATTAAACATATATGTAATTATATTGTAATTAAATATGGTATAGTAGGAATGACTGGTATTTTACTGTATTCACGAATGAATGTGTGAATAATAAATGTGAAGAAACAAACTAAATTGTTGTTGTGACTAAAATAATTTCTGTGTGGGTATATGCCTACTTAGATATTTTTTACTCCTAGGCTCCCATCTGCTTCCCTTTCTTTTTTCTTTAATGCATTATATATCAACATAGAGCCAATTCTGTTTTTCAATGATGTGAGAGAAATATGTTTAAACTTATGTCACTGATTACAACAGTGAATTGGGACTATGAAAAAATGATTATGAATGTGGGGATATGCTTTATATTAAGTGAGTCAGAAAAGATCTGGAATTTTACCAAAGACATATAAAGGCTGAAAATATTACTGGATTCTAGGAGAAAAAAGCTTTAAGAAGACAAACTTCCAGCTAAAGTGAGATGAAAATAACTATGGAATAATATTTTAGGCAAATAAATTGAAAAATGTTTTAAGAGTTTCAATTTTGCGTTAGGATTTCAATATATAAACTTGCTTATTTAACATCTTCTTTTTTTTTTTTTTTTTTCTTGACCAGTAAGGGGATAGCAACCCTTAGCACAGTGTCGTCTGCACCACACTCAGCCAGTGAGCTAACCGGCCGTCCCTATATAGCATCCGAACCCATGGCCTTGGAGCCACCATGACCGCACTCTCCCGAATGAGCCACAGGGCTGGCCCCTTAACATCTTCTTTTAATAACATGGAATTTTATCTCATTCCTACTATTCTTTCCCTCCAAATTTAATAGGTGTAAAAATCCCCCAAAGTATGCTTAAAAAACAATATATTTTCTTAAATTGATAACCCATAAATTGAAATGCCTTAAAACTCAGCATGCTTAATTTTAAAGCATCTTTAATAAATACAAATATCTATGTGCTTATTCTCCTATTTATATTAATTATATTTTGAAAATGGTTTAAACAGAATGTAAAAATAGAGTCAAATTCAACTTTTTTTTTTTTAACTAACAAGGTTCAGGTTTGTCAATAAAAATACACAAAATATGTTTTGCATATTTCACTATAAAAAATAAATCACCTCACCTAAACATTAAAACAAAGTTATTGAATGTGTATATTAGCACATGAAATATTCTGATGTTATAAATATTTAAGAACAATAGAACTAGTGAATATTTCAGGCTGAAATAATAGTTAAAATACCCTACATTAAAATAGCTTTTGGCTACTAACTCCTGTTTTCTTGATAATTACCTTCTCCATTTTTCTTTTGAAATATATATGAATGATTCACAAAGTAACTAAAAATTAGTGTTAAAGACATCTTTAAATAGTGGTAATATTGTAGTTCATAGGCATAACACAGGAGGATTTTTTCCCCAGCTGTAAGGTCAAGAAACTGGAGTTAACAAAACAAAACAAAACAAAACAAAACAAAACAAAAAAAGAAAAAGAAGAAAAGAAAAAAGAAGTGTTTACGGTCAGTTCTGTACTCAATGAATATGCATAACCAATAAAATTTTTAAAAAGAAGGAAAAAAAAAGAAAGAAAAAGGTTGCCTTTCAGCACTAGGCAGTCAGAAGCAAAAGAGACCTTTATCCAGGTGCTCATTTAGTTTCACTCCGCAGAGGACCAGGGTTAAAGAATAAGAAGTCTGCACCTTGCTGTGTCATAATAAAACAGTGCTTTGCTGATGGAAACATAGCAATAATCACAAAATATTTCCAGCTTCATGAATGGCAAAGTTTTCAGCGACTACCAGAGGATTCTTCTAGATATGGGAACCTTACTAAGCCATCCTCCTGGTAATTATATGTGCTCCTGTGGGATGGATCACCGGCAGCTGGGCATTGCAACGTGAGATATGGGGCATAACTGAGAAATGATCTTTCTGGAATCCCGTTGTATTGCTCATGAATGCTCTAGCACCTGTTTCTAGCTTCCTCTCTTTTGTTCTTTATCACACAAAGCTTAAAAATATCAGAACAGAAAATGTTGATAAAGAGTGCTTGCTACTTAAACGGAAAACTTGTGGAGTGTTAGTGTCTTGAGGAAGAAGAAAGGAGTTAAGTTTTCATATAATGGCCAGAAATAAGAAAATAATTATCTGAAGTGCATCTGAATCAATACTGAGTTTGAGTGTGACACCAACTTAAAAGTTTTGGAAGTGGTGGTTGGGGGGGCAGGCAGAGGAGAAGGTTGGGGGGGAAACTGACCAGTTATAAAAGGTAGTGTGCTCTGCATCCTACATAGAGATCTCTGTGTGCATTTCAGTTTAAATAGAGAGATTCAGCATGGAGATTTTATTTATTAATTCTATTTATTATTTATTCATTTTATTTAAGTCGTCACACACTGTTTTGATAATTACAAAAACAATTAGATAGTTGGGTGATTTTCCCAAAAAGTGTTACATGACTTTATTAAGTAAAGAGGTCCTCTAAGAAACTAAAAAAAAAAAAAAAAAAAAAATGAGAGAGAGAGAGAGAGAGAGAGAGATCTTGGTATAAGAAAACCTAGGAGACGTAGCTTAATAGTACTTCTTGGAAAATATACAGCTTGAACAAATTATTTATTTGTTTTTTTTTTATTAGTATGGACTCATGGAGATGCATTTTATTCTAAGGACTAAATTCCAGTACTATCGTATTAAATTTGTTCCAGTCTTGGTCATTAGGAGCTCCTACTCTGAATTTAAATGAATACTTTATGGACAAACAAAAAATAATAAATAAGTAGCTAGAAAAACAACAAAACAAATGTGAGAAATGTTAAAAGTAATTGATAATAAAAATAATAATGAACAAAATATAGCGAAAATAAATAAAACTATAGCCACTACACGGATAAACTTTGTGTGAACTATTTAAAAACCAAAATGAGGAAAAGATTTGGTGACAAAGAAGAATTAGGGAAAATTCAAATTTTGGTGTCCATAAGCAAAGTTATGGAACATGCCACACCCATTCATTTATGGATTGGCCATTGTCGCGCTCTTTTACCTGCCTGTAATCCTACCAACTGGGCCAATTGTCGGGCTAAGCCTGGGTCTGGAGCTCACAGACCTCTCAAGCCTGTTCACAGACTGGGTCACAAACCCTTCACATGCCAGGCTGGGTCTCCAGATCCCTCACACGCCAGGCTGGGTCACCAGACCCCTCACGCCGAGGTCTATGAGCTAGGTAACTGGCCAAAAGTGTCCTTGGAAGCCATAGGTCGGAGAGCATGGTTGTATGCACGGCAGCCACCTGAGGCAGTAAACGCCAGCCAAGGTGGCAGCACTGTGCGGGCCCACTAACTCCACCTGCACACACATAATTTGCTTACAAAGAATGCACCACACCACCCCCAACTGTCCCTATGGTGGGAGGAGCCTTATTAAATTATTCTTTTTTCCCAACGGCCGTGGAAGTTTTCATACTACAATGGCAGAGTCGAATAGTTGTGCCAGAAACTCATGTGGTGATCACATCACTTTTTGCCGAGGCTTTCTGAGTGCAATTCAAAGTGATGCACAGTGACAACACAGTGCCCCAAGCCACACTGTGTGAAAGGATGCACGTATTTCATATTGAAAGATGAGTTGTGTAAAATCTTATAACAAATCGTTTTTGACAGATGAATATTTGCAATTAGCAATTGATTTTGATGATGGGGAACACTAAGTCCAATCCTCTCAGAAAAGAATTCCGTTTTCATTACTCAATTTGTATTACAAAATATTTTATTCAATTATTTTTATATTTTGAATTTGGTGGAAATTGGTTTCCTTTCTTATATAATTACATGCATATTATCCTCAATTTTGACTATTGCCTGTAAAGCCTAAAACACAAGGATACTTCAAAAAATTGGGGAAAAAATAGAATGAAAAAATATTCCAAATCTTTCCATGAACTTTTTCATGTACACTCTTATTGAACAAAAAATGTTGTTTTTTTTTTAATTGAAATGTTTGCAAACCTCTGTTCTAGAGTTCCAAGATTGGATTTTAATGCACATGTACCCTCTTTTGTTTCAGAGAATTTTAAGAATTGTTGCTTCTTGAGAAAAATAAAAAGAACAACAAAAGGAGTGCCAAGAGAGTTGTCTAAAGTGAACAAATTTGAGGCAAAATTTACTAAATAAAATTAAATTAAAAACTTCATATTAAAAAGTTATAGGTACTAATGAAAATATAGTAGTAATGACTCTTCGTGTTTTATAAAACATAATCTCAATTAGAAAAACAGGCAGAGTTTTATATATAGTCCATGCTTCAGAAAATACTTCTTTTACTTGTAACAGTTCAAGTAGATAAAACCAAAGTAAGATAGAGAACTGGGTTGAATTAATATCTGTAAAATATAAAACTTTGTATGCTGTAGTCTGAGAATATTTATTCTGTATTGTCTACATATCCTTTAAAAATATGCTTATATTTTAGGCCATAAGAATAACTTTATTTCACTGTAAAAAGTCATATTCTCATAATTTACATTATTTGACCACAACGGAAGAAAGTGAGAGATTGAGTATTTTTTAAAAGCATGATAATTAAATCTACCACCTGAAAATTAAAAAAAAAAGCCTTACCAACATCATTAGTGGGTGAAAAGCGAAAGCAAAAATGCAATATTAGTGGGGAAGAAAATAATTCTGCAGAGTATAGTACATAAAATAAGGTTCATATTTTATTTTGGAAATGCAAAGCTTTAAATAACTGAATTATTTTTAAACCAGAATAAAATAATTGCTTCATGATTTTATTTAAGAAATTAGAGAAAAGATCTGCAAAATAAAATAAATAACACAAAAGAAAAGGAATAACTGCACTGAAAGCAGAAACAAATAATATCAGGAAAAGTATTTTTGACACATAGACATAGTGACTATTAAAGGTTAAACTGTACCAAAATGGAGCCAATCCAGTGTTTAGCAAAGCTAATAAAGAAAAAAGAATAAATACAAATATTAAAAATAGAGATGAAACAGATTATACTTGTATGATATACAGATCTTTTTTGCTTAATAGACAGTATATATAGAACTTGATATAAACATTTTAGTTAAATAAAAAATTATCTGAGAAATATAAAAATATAATAGTGTTTCAAAAATATATTAAAAAATCTGAACAGGCAGTGTGAAAAAAAAGAACTTCTTATCCATAAGGTTATGAAGTTAACTCTTAAAATCTTAATAAACAGATAATTTTTGTATGTAAACAGTTTAATACAGAAAAATAAGAAAATCTCTGCTGTTTGATAAATCATGGGGAAAGAACTGACTTTGGCTGCATTTCATTTTCCTCTTTGGCTCTGGCATATTCAGATTTTATACTTTTTCTTAAATTGATGTTGAAAATTTATATTCTCCAGTAATAATACAATAGTTTTCAAGTTATTTTGGAAAGTAATTATGGTAGTCTTCTCTATTATTTTTGCAATCATTTTAGATTCTGAAGTTATGTTTTATAATATAATTGCCTATTTTATAATTCTTTGCTGTTTACCCTCTTTATTATTTTTTTTCTTGGTCAAACTTTTCAATTGCTTGCCAATTTTCTTTTTCTTTTTTTACACCTTGAATGCCATGAGGCCAAAGCTTCCATCTGTTTTGTTCACTGTTGAAACAGTTAACACTTAGGATTGGAAACAGTGCTAAGCACATAATGTGTACTTTTTGTGAACCCTTTCCATATGAAGATAAAGGTCTGTGTACAATGCTGAGAAAGTCTTCTTTATTATTTCTTTGAATATTACCCCTTGTCCATCTTCTTCCTCTTACCCATCTGGAAACTGTGATGATTCCTTTTTTCCAGACACAAGTGAGGACATTGTTCCTCCCTTTTTAAACTAGACCTGGCCATGCACTTTGCTTTGGGCTATGAACCGTGCAGCAGAAGCAAGGGGCAGGTAGTGCATGACGCCATCAAGATGGGCCCTGCCATCTGTCTGAATCACTAAGTTGGCTCAGGATGGAGTGTTGCTCTGGAGAATAGCCTAGACATGCAATGGATTTGTAAGACTGAGAAGGAAAATTTCAATGTGCTAAGCCGCTGAGGATATTTATTCTTAGTTTAACACTAACTCTAATTAAAATGCATCACAACTTCTGAATCAATTCTTCTCTTACATTTTCTTCATTCATTCAATTTCTTTAACTGTATGTGCTTTATTATCCTAGAAAATCTCTACTCAACTTCCTGCTCAATAATTTTCTCTTCAGCTGTAACCACTTTGCTCTTTATTTCATCTACTGTTTCTTTTGTATTCAATATAAATAAAATTTAATTTTTATAATATTAATTGATTTTTTGGAATAAATGCATATTTCTCTCAGAAAAATAAATACGTTCATTTTAAAACCTGTTGTAACTGTTCTATTGATTTTGTTTTCTCTGGTAGTAATTATACCATTTGTCTAATGGTGCACTTTTTTTTTATGGTGTTGCATTCTTCAAATAATTAGTGATTACCAATAGTGTGGTCATCTTGGATTGTCTCTTGAATCTGCTTGAGGGAGACTGTTTGGAGGTTGGGATAAAGTGTTCTGTCATGCATTATATTTTGGCTCATTTACAGTGAAAATGGAGAAGGGAGAAGGAAAGCATTTTCCCTGCTCCATTCTCCAGTGGAGGGGGGATGCCTAGGTGGTATTCCATTGGGTATGGGTCCTTCCTAGATGTCATTAGCTTCTCTGGCTGCCACCATTCCTTCTCCTACAAAATCTCCTGGATATACTGCCTCATCAGAGCTTCATGGCCCATGTGCGCATGTGTGTGCGTGTGTGTGTGTCTGCATGCACTTGTATATGCATGCACACATGCACACATAAGAGTTTCTCCTGCTGCAGAACTGCATCTCAAATTCCTAATTGCCCATGAATTATCTATTGTGCCCAGATTTCACCACCTTTGGGAAAGGACTCTCTTTTTGCAGCATTATTTTCCCATGAATATATGACCTGTTTATGGAATGGGTTGAGTGTTGAAGGGTTTAATCAGAAATAGACATAATAAATTCTCACGTTGGTTTCCCCTTCAGATCTTGTCTGTAGATGAACTCAATCCTGCCTCACAGATAAAATTTCAAGGAGGTCCAATAGCTTTCTGTTGTTACATAATATGCAATTCTTTTTCCAGGTATTACACAATCTAAATCAAACTAATAATGATATGTCAGTAGTTCAAACTCTGATTCAGTTAACTTGTCTGTCCTTCTCTAGCCTAGATTATTCTGGACTTTCCTGAGTCAAGCTCTGAAGGAGGGAGAGGTAAAGGAGCAGAGTGCAGGGGCTTTCATGATCATTCCACTATAATCTAGCAATGGAGCCTTCCGGGAATAATACAATTCCAAAAGTGACTTTTCGTTTCCTGGGTTGCATTTGCAGCTTTCCTAGAAAACTTGATCTGCAGTTTCTAGGCTATGGGACATAATGTCCTTTAGGTGGCTACTTAAAATTTTTCCCCACCCCTGAGGGGCTTTTGACAACATACCCCTTACTCTTCAAGTGTTCCCAGGAAGTTTCTATTGGAAAACAACTCCAGACTGGCTTCTTCACACAGGCCTGCATCTGGTCCCCAGGAAAACATGGCATGAGTAGAAAGTAGCTTTTTCACAGCAGTCTTTTCTGTGACTTTTTCACAGTCTTTCTCTTTTCTGTGCCAACTAAAGTTAATCAAATGCCATTGCTATTTGCCCGTAAAAGTCAAACACCCGTCCACACATTTCAAATTCCAGAGAACATAAAGCCATTTTTTCTGAGTGCTTTGGAGATAGCTGTTAGTGTGCACTGTCTTCTTCCTTCAAAAACCCCTGCTTCTCTCGCAAGAGGCACTCGCCAGTATTTTCAAAGAATCCCTCTCTAGAGGCTGCTCCCACCGAGTCTCACTGTAGGTTAGTGATGAGCAACAGGTGGCAGAACATACTTTATAATTTCTTAACATGTTCGTGCAAGGTCTAACACCACACTTTAGACTTTAGCAAGTAAGTGTTTTGGCAATCGTCTTATTCTCCTCTTTTGGGTCCTTAGTTGAAAACAAGACAGAAAGAACGATTTTAATGTTTTGTTACATTTGTTAAAATTTCCAATCTGATCTTGTTTTCTATATATTAAGTAGAAATATTTATTTTATTTTTTGGTCAACGGATATGTATTCTTTTTGTTGATCTGCAGTGCTGTGGCTTATAAAGTATTGTTTCAGTCATTTCCAGGGACTTAGAGGAGGAGTGAAAGGCTGGAAGCATGGGCTCAGTCAATAATCTTAAAATGGAAGCTCTTCAGTAGTTTTATTGTTCATAGAACATGATAATTTTCCTGCCAGATGTCTAAATCTTTTTTCTGACCTAGCGTATCTCAAAACGCTTAACTACATGGATAAATTCCCTCCATTAAACACATGGTACTATTTATAGGGTACTTATTATGTGCCAGGCACTCTTTCAATGTTCTAAAGCTAAAGGAAATGACAAAATATTACAGATAGATAGACAGGGATATAGAAACACACATATACATACGAAAACTTTTCAATATGAGAGAATTAATAAAATAATATGCAATTATAGCACAAGGAATACCAAAAGGTTTATACTTGTGTTTGTGAGTAAGTAGCAGGAGGGGGATTGTTAGACACAGCACCTTCCCTAGACATTAATTTTCACCTCCTGACATTTGGTGTTGGGTCAAGTGTTCGCCCATATCATTTTATTTCTAGTTGAATCAGAATTCTGGAAGCACTGCTAACTTTAGAAAGGAGCCATAACTTGAAGCTGTCAGAGTCAGTGATATAGACTCTCTTTTAATCATGGCAGTGAAATCTGCTGCCATATGACATTCTGTATTTTCAGATAGTCATTCCAGACATCAAGAGAAGACCTTGTTGTTCAGTCTATTTGGTATAACTATGTCACTTTATTTATTTCTTTTAATTATTTTTTATTTTAAAAGATGACTGGTAAGGGGATCTTAACCCCTGACTTGGTGTTCTAAGTACCACACTCTCCCAAGTGGGCTAACTGGCCATCCCTACATAGGATTCTAAGCCCGGGGCCTTGGTGTTATCAGCACCACACTCTCCCAAGTGAGGCATGGGCTGGCCCTATAATATGTTACTTTATGCTTTAATCTTCCCTTAGCATTTTGAAAAGTTTCTCGATCATTTTCCTTCTCTGGTTAATGCTTTGTTGTGCTGGCATCATTTCAATATTATATCATGGGTGTGACATGGTATCTAATAGACCATAGAGCTTCCTTCCATATTATTATGTTATGACCATTGGAGATACCCAATTAATGCATAGTGATTCATTTTTTCAAAATCCGTTGCCTACTTGCTCATCTATTTGAAAACATTTTGGAATAATGTGAAGGGTAGTACTAAGTATCCCCAGAAGCTTTCTATTTTTGGTTTCAAAAGATATTTTTTCAAGTGGAAGGCAAACTTTATAGTGACTCAGCTTCATCTTTATACCCAGAATTGGAGACTAATCCTCACCTTTACCAGTCTGACATTTGTAATCAGTTGCCAGGTTCCTGTAACGTAGAAAGTTGGAACATGGGACTTAGATGTCAGTGAGGGCCCAAAGAAACCACTTACCTCTTCCTGGAACAAGGGAACTCCAGGAAAGCTGGTGAGTGGCTATTTCCAATTCTAAGTCAGTCTCTTTTCATATAAAAACAATAATGATAGCACTAAATTAAGCATCCCAAGTCTCCATGCTATAGAACTGAATTGCAATGAACCTGGCTTCAGTGCCTGTGGAGTGATGGCATTCCCCAATCTCATTACTGGAAACTCTGCCTTGTCATTTAACATTTAGTGGAGCATGCAGTGTTGCAGGTGAAATTTTCTTTTAGTTTAAATACATGACTGTAACAGAAAGTTGGAGTCTTCTTTATCTGCAGGAGGATGGATAGGAACATTCATTTATTTTTTCATACATTAGACAAATATTTCTTAAGTACCTGCCGTATATCAACATGATGCCATTTGCTAAGGGAGACAAAAGAAGTATCATTCATGATCCCAAGAGTGGAAATGCTTGCACTGAAACCTCCAATTGCATCTGAAGTTTCCCTTAACCTCACTTCTTGTCAAGCAACAATGATCACAGACACATTTTGATCACTTATGTTGCGGGCACCATGCTAAGCACCTTACAAAATCAGCTCATTGATTGCATTATTTTCTTTACAAAACCCACAATTTTATGGATTCAAATATTGGGTCTAAGAGATGATAAAATCTTGCCCAAAGTAAGCCAGCTAGGTAAATAAGGTAATAACACAGTTAGTAAGAAAAACAACAGAGCTAAGACCTCAGTTAATGTTTGTTTCACTTCAAAGTTTCTTATTTTAACTTCTGCTCTATACTGCCTCCTAAGTACTAAATTAAAATTGAAGTTCTTGAGTCTTCAAAATAAAGCAGTATTCAAAATAGGCAAGGGAGTAGAGCAGTTGGAAACACTATAAAGCCAGTCTCAACATCAGAAGACTAGAAAACACATGAGATTGTTCTCTCTTCATTCTTCACATATGAAAATATACGTGTTAGAGTCCTGACAACTTTTATTCCTATGTTTTTTCCAAGTGTGTTCTTTTCTGTCTATTCCTACCACCGCTTTCTGATCAACAGCTACCTGACTTGTTTCTCTGCCTCATATTTTATATCATTAATCTATCCTTTGAATTATCATATAATGATCAATCTAATATACAGAGCTGACCACGTCACCTCTCAGGTGGAGACCTTGCCAATGACCTCCCTTCATCTGTTCCAATGTGCCATACACAGCATGAAATTTAGCTTCCATACCTCATCTTCTGCCACAGCCTTGCTTCCTGTTGGAGTATCTCAAAGTACAAAAACACATTTTACTGCATACATTATTCTGTTTCTTTATTCTAAACATACTCTTTCTTTTTCCTTTCATGCTTAAGGGACACTTTATATTTTTAATGTACCTAGCATATATCTCTGGCTTAGCATTTCCCATGTTAGGTTGGATATATCTATTGTTATGTTTTATCTTTCCTAGCAAACTAGACAACTTCAATGCAGGACTATGTGTTTTTCAAATATGATCCTTCAGTGTCTAGTCAAGACCATAACAGTAAATATTTATTAAATTGAATTAGCACTAGAACAAAATATCAGCAAAACAAATAACAACAATGAAACACCCAAACCCAAAAATGAGCTATTGTTAGTTTTTCCAGAAGTACATATGAAATATTTTGGAAAAAAATAATTAGTGAGAAATCAAAATACTCCCAGGTTTACCACATCTTTGCTTTCACTTGTTATATGACCTCAGACCAATCACATATTGATTTGGGGTAGGTTTCAATTTCCTTATAAGTTAAATGTTTTTTTCTTTTTTTTGTCTTTTTTTTTTTGTGACCGGTAAGGGGATCGCAACCCTTGGCTTGGTGTCGCCCGCACCGCGCTCAGCCAGTGAGCGCACCGGCCATTCCTATATAGGATCTGAACCTGAGGTGGGAGTGCCGCTGCACTCCCAAGCACCACACTCTCCCAAGTGCGCCACGGGGCGGGCCCATAAGTTAAATGTTTGCATTGGATCATTCTTGTACATCATTCAAAGCACAAAAGTCTATAGTTACCACACTAACTACCCTGCACTTCAGAAATATTTCAGGAGATTTAATTCTTTCAAAAGTCACAGATGTGAATCAAGACAAGATCCACACATAAAGTACAAGCAGCAAATCATCATCAAAATTCTGTTTTGCAGGCAGAAACTGCTCCCCTGACCCAACTATCTACTCTAAGATAACATGCCACTAGTTAGAAGGAACTAAGTAAGAAAATGTGGATAGAAAATTGCAACATAGCACCCAAGTAGAAAATAAAATCGAAACACTGGGACTATATCATGGTCTTTGTGCATTTTTAATATCTTATCTTATTCATGTGAAAAGCTGCCAGAATGATACTGCACACTACCTTCATACCTAACAAACCTATTGAAACCTTTCAGGGCTGACGATTCAGGAGTAGCCACTCTTGGCTCCGAGAAGTACTGCTTCCTCAGTGACACAAGGGTTAGCTTAGGAAATGATATCAGTTATGGCCCTGAACTCCATATGAAAAGACCTCTCATTAGTGTGGCTGGGCTGTCGGTTTTCCAGGGCTGGCAGATCACTCGTCTCTTTAGCTATAACATACTCAAGTTACTGGTGTTGGAAAGCTGTCCAAGCAGTTTACAAAAATAGCAGCACATAGTCTCCAAGAGTCATACACACTGCATTTCAGTCAATTCTACCTATTTAGAAGGCTTATACTGGAGTCCTAAAAATTGGGGACTTCATGGGTTGGTAGGACAAAAGGAAATAAAAATTTATTGCAAATGTTTACACTGTTAAAGGTATAAGGTTTTAGTAAGGCTGAATTTGTTCACAGTCAGCTGGTTCCTGAACTAGAATCCTTTTCACATTATTAAGAATCAATTAAGCATCGTTTCCCTAGGTACTGCCCATGGTCCCTTGGTAATTTATCCAGGGTGCATTCATAGCCTCTTTGTAGGTGAAGAATAAATGGGACTGATTCAGATCAAGGATAGCTTAAAACTAACGAGTGGATCCCAGACACACACTACTGAAAAGATTTACAAGAAATTTTCTCAACTATCTTCTCTGCATGTGCCCAACTTTAAAGTTTTTATCAATTTCCACCAACCTTTGTAAGAACAAAGAGACAAAATTGAGGACCATATGTATTACAGACCCAATAAAAGTTACATGGAACTACATAACTAAAAGCGCACAATTTATAGCAACATGGAGACCTAAATTTGTCTTCAGAAAAGTAGCCAGTTTTACCGTAAGAAATTATGAAAGTCATAATTAATAAAAAAAAATCATTGAGGGATTTGTTAAAAGCAGATCATGGGTCTCAGCTTTTAGTGAATTTATTTTGAACCTCCTGAAGCAGACACTGCAAATTTTTACATTCTAATGAGTGAACTAAAAACATATATTTCAAAGCAAATAGCACTCATAAATTACATTTATGACACATGAGGTTGCTGACTGCTGTGCGGGGAGCACAGAGTAATGGTGCTCATATGCACTCTGGCTTGATTTTCTCAGTTCCCAACATGCTCTAATTCCACACTACAAATCTTTAAATGGCAGTTATATTTTAATTAATGTGATTATGTACTGCCATTAGCAAACCCTCCCCCAGCACATTGCTGCTGCCAGACCCATGAATGCCAGTAAACCATTAACATAAAAGGGCTGTTTGCTTATTAAATTCATCTACACAAATAGGCAAGGGTTGCAATTGTTGATTTGCCACTGAAAGAACAGAATGAGAAGGAGTTGCTCAGTGCCTGGCAGTTGCAATTATCTGGTGTAATTAAGTCTAATTTATAACCCCCCCCCTAAAATGAGAAAGTAACAATTTTTGTTAATTAACAAGAGCATTTGTAAAGCTCGTTAACTCCATCATTCACAGTCTGCCTGGAAAAATGTGAGCATATGGCTATTATGATGGGACATGTTGCATACATGTATTCGTGCATTAATCTGCTTGGAAGGTCTAATGATTGAAATGGGAGCTAGAAACGGATGTTATATTACTGAGAATAGAAGATCTACTGTTTTCATTTATCTTTACAGCAATGTGAGCACTTTGGCATTATCTTCTGCATACAGTTTCATTATTCTGATCCAGCACTCTACATTGCCTCATACCATCATGCCCATAAGCCTGGAGGGTACAAGAGCACTTATCTTTCCTGATGACTGTTGAATCATTTAAAACAAGTTATTAGTGAAACAATTAAAATGATATTGGTTCACAATTGTATTTATAGCTGGCAGGCATAATGGAACATTCTGAATAGCAGTTGGGGGTTCTCAGAATGGATAGAAAATGCTGTTAATCAGAGACAAGAGAAACCTCTAAAGAAAACCTAAATTGCAAGAGCATGTTAATTGTATTGGAGCATTTCATTTAATTGAGAACAAAGGGAAGGTAAAAATCATATTATCAATGTTTTATGAACATTAAGAAATAGGAAAATTACTATGTCATTTGTCACATATCTTCTTTGGAAGTGAAAATTAAAAAGGCAGTATTTAACTTTAACCAAAGTAGGCCAAATATATCATGTTGTTACACATTTTCATTTTCAAAGGGAACGCCAAAATCAAATATAACAAATAAATTAATTACCTAATAAATACAGAGGAAGGCATTGGGCAGAATACCCCACATGCATGGGAAGATTTCCATCAGACTTAGAGATTGTTAAATGTCTATAAAGGCAATGAAAGTTGTCCTTGCTCGGTTCCATTCATGATTCTTAAGAAATCACTGTGGTAAGATTATTCGTGAGAGGTAAAATATGTTATTTCTCTCTTGCCTTTGGTGGTGGAAGTCACCGGAATTTATGAGAGATTATTGGCAGCATATAGGTAGATGAATAGCAAACTTCTTTCTCATAAATCAATTCATCTTAAACATGCCTTGAATGCTATTGAGAATAGAAACATTCCATCACATCAAATTGTGTGTGTTGAGTGCTGTTTGTGCTTAAAGGAAGCAGAAGTGGAAGATCAGAGTTTGGGTGGGCAATCATGAGAAGGGGGTTGACTGGAAGAAAAAGGCTCATATTAGAGTTTTTCTCCAATAAACCACCTTATTTGGGAACACCATCTTATTTGGGAACTTAGATTTTTTTTCTTTTTAGCAAAAAGTAGGTTTATTATACCAATGAGCTGGCCTAGTTCATTTCAATTTATTTTAGGGTTCTACTCAAAATACAGACCCAAATAGAGATAGTTTTATTGCTATCAGCAACCCAAAATCTTTGATTGGGTTGGACATAAAGTCCAAACAACATAAGTATAACACTAGCTATCAACCCTATCCCTATGAATCCAAAATGGCAATTATGCAGATAAGCAATACCAGAGATTGGGAACAGAAAGCAAATTTTTTACATAAGAACTTAAAGTGAAAATTACAATAATGAGAGAAGGTTTCAAATGAGAAAATATTTTATTGACCAAGAAGGTCTGAATCAGTTGAAAGAATTGCACCATAAAATCATCGATGATTTAGGAATACAAATTATCCATAATATTCTTATTAGCAAAATTGTGGATCTTAAAGAAATTTATTTTAATAGTTACAGCTAATGCTTATTGAGTTTTTTCTGCACACCAAGTATTGGTCTAAATTCATGAATTAACTTTTTAAAAGTATGTAACATTCTTCGAAACAACTCTATGAAGTATTATCCTCATTTTATAGATTAGGAAAATGGACACAGAAAGTTTATATAAATTTAAGGACAAAAGGCTAGCACTAGGAGAAATTTTGTCAACTTCTTAGGTTGTAATCCATTAAACTAAATATTTGAACTAACATATTGACTTTACTTACACATCCTCTTCCACTGATAATTTTTTTTTAAAATGTACAATGACTATTTCCCTGCATTTGTTTTTCCAGTTCTGAAATGACAAACCCACAATAAAAAGAGATTTATATAAAGATGGAATAATTTTGAATCTTAATAGGTCAGATAAACAATTAATGTTTTCTGGTTGTAGTTTTCTGACTACTGACTTATGGGTGAGCCTAGTGGCAAGTGGAGGAGAGAAAGTGTAAGTGGAAAAGATGGTAAAGGACAGAAGTTAACAGTCCTTCAATCTTTTTCTCATTCTGTTTTTCTCCTCCTCCCACCAGCCACCTGGTGAGTAGAGCTCTGGTCCCCTAGTACCATTCTAACTTACAGGAAAAAAAAAAAATGTGACAGGTTGTAGATACTGTCTAATCATTCTTTTAGTAGATTTGAATTGATTTAAGTTTACTATTATTGCAAGTCTGCCTAAAACATTATCTACATATGTGACTATTACAATAAATAGAGCTTACTGATGGTCGGTTTTTGCCTTAGTATTTCTAACCTGCAACTCATTGTACTAAGTAATAAAGAATGATAGTATAGAAAAACTCTTAATAATCTGTATTATGGTATTTCTGCCATTTGCAACAACATGGATGGACCTTGAGAGAATTATATTAAGTGAAACAAGTCAGGCACAGAAAGAGAAATACCACATGTTCTCACTTATTGGTGGGAGCTAAAAATTAATATATAAATTCACACACACACACACACACACACACACACACACACACACACACAAAAAAAAAACCGGGGGGGAGGGGAAGAAGATATAACAACCACAATTATTTGTAGTTGATACGACAAGCAAACAGAAAGGACATTGTTGGGGGGGAGGGGGGAGGGAGAAGGGAGGGAGGTTTTGGTGATGGGGAGCAATAATCAGCCACAATGTATATCGACAAAATAAAATAAATAAATAAATAAATAAATTTAAAAAATTTTCTTCTTAAAAGTATATATAAAAAAATGACTGTTAAAGTTTTACATAATTGAGTTTCAATCAAAATTCCAATGCAGTTATTATTTTATACATGAGAAAGTAAGAAAATTATTTAATATACTTTACATAAATCCATAATGATGTGATAGACCTTGTAGATCATCTTTACTGGTCTATATAAGAAAGCAAAACTGAATATGAATATTATGACCAGTCTATTCATCTTTCATGTCTACCTTATTTCGAAGTAGCAGGACCTACCGTTTGGTGAAGAGAGACAAATTATAGTTACAGCTGAGTTTTTATCAGTGTGTACCATTCAATTCTATTTGTTTTACTTAAATTTTCTCATATATATATTTAAGCCTCTTCAGAGAAGACACTCTCAAATCTACAAAGAATCGCTATAAAAAACTTAATGAGACAGAACTAGTATGATTTAAGTTCAGATCCTGAAGGAAAAAAGGGAAATTTTTACTTACCTGTCTTGTTAATTATAATGTCCATAATGAGACAAGCAACAAGATAAAGATTTAGTTTAAAAAGATGCTGTCTGAAAGGTCAGGCAAGATGGTGGATGAGAAGTGCCCAACTCAGGATCCTCCCACAGAAAGGGACCAGAGCAAGGAAAGGACAGCTAAGTATGAGGGAGAGCACTGGTGGGAGAGCATGAGAGGGCAGCAGAAACCTGAGGAGGACTCTGTGGAACATGAAAACCAAGCAAGATGGTGTAGAGGAGAAAGAGGCATGCAGCTTCAGCCAATCTGAAGTCTCCCAAACCAGGATCAGCCTGGAGGAATTCTCTCTTGCAGCAGAAAGAATTTGCACTTCCCAGTGGTAACTTTCCTCCTGTTCCTACCCCAGACCACCCACAACACCACTGCTGTTTTCTGTGCCACTGCCTAGTCCTAGAGCCATCGCCCTTCTCCCACACAGGGTTCATCCTGCTCAGGGCACCCAGCTGTGCAACACATAGTGCCCATGAGGATACCAGGTACCTGGATTGCTCCAGCCTTCTAGCCAGCTGTGTGGCTCCTGCCTTTCAGCCACCTGCACAGCTCCAGGCTTTCAGCAGCCTATGTAGCAATGGCAGCCCATGTGACACCAACCTACCTGCCACCAGCAGAGCCCCACCAGCCCACCTGGGCCCAGCCTTCCAGCTATACTTGCAACTCCACCTGCCTGCTTGGGTCCTGGCTTCTAGTGACCTGTGCAGTCCCACCCGTCAGTGGGCCCAGCCATCAAGCCACCTGCACGGTCCCAACCATATACATGTCTCCAACAGTGCACACAGCCCCAGCCACGGACATAGCTGCCAGCATCCCCAGGAAATAATGAGTTTACTAAGAACTAGAAGAAAATCTAAGAGAGCTACCAGATAACCTTAAGTGCACAATGTCAGAATCATGTGTGCTCCAGAAGGGGAGGAGAAAGAAAAAGGCATTGAAAACATAGTCAATGAAATTATAGCATACAGCTTCCCAGGTATTGGTAGAGATGCAGACTTCCAGATCCGAGAGGCTCAAAGATCCCCAAACAGATTCAGTCCAAAAAGGTCCTCTCTGAGACACATTGTAGTAACTGTTAAAATTCAAAGACATTTCATTCTACACTGTTGATGGGACTGAAAAGTAGCACAGCCATGGTGGAAAACAGTATGGAGGTTTCTCAAACAACTACAGATAGAGCTACCATATGATCCAGAAATCCCACTACTGGGTATACATCCAAAGGAAAGGAAATCATCATATCAAAGGGATACCTGCAGTCCCATGTTCACTGCAACTCTATTTACAATAGCCAAAATATGGAAATAATCTAAGAGTCCATTGATGGATGGCTGGATAAAGAAAATGTGGTATATATATATAATGGAATACTACTCAGCCATAAAAAAGAGTGAAGCTCTTTTTTGAAGAATTTGAAGTAACATGGATGAGTCTAGAGAAAATTATGTTAAGTGACATAAGCCAGACAAAGAAACAGGAATACATAAGTTCTCACTCATAACTGGCTGCTAGGAAAGAAAGGAGGGTGGGAAGGAAGGAGGGAAGAAAGAAGGAATGAAGGAAAGAAAGAAAGAAAAGACCATACAATATGCTGAACTTTCAGAGGAGAGAACAAACTTAAGGATATTAAAGATGGGGGAGGGAGGGAGGGAGAGGTTTGGGAAGTGATAGGTCAGGCAAAAAGCATAAAGAAATATCACAATTTGTAAAAATGAATGTGCTAATAATAAATTTAAAAAAACCCTAAAAAGTAAAAAAAAGTATAAAAAAAGGTCAAAGACAAAGACAGGATCTTAAAAACAGTAGGAGAAAAATTCAAGTCACCTATAAGAGAGTTCCTATCAGATTAACAGCAGACTTCTCAGCAGAAACACTACAGGTCAAAAGAAATAGGATGACATATTCGAAGTATTGAAAGAAAAAAACCCTGCCAGCCTAGAATACTATACTTCAAGGCTATCCTTCAAAAATGAAGGGGAAATAGTATATTTCCCAGATAAGCAAAAGCTGAAGGAGTTCACTACCAAATGACAAGCTCTACAAGAAATCCTTAATAGGTTCCTACACCCGAAACCCCAAAAATGATAATCACCACCATAAATACACGAGAAAGAACAAACACCACTGGTTCACATACCACCTCAAAAAACAAACAAACAACAACAACAACAACAAAAAAACAGAAAACAAATGGTGAAGCCAAACAATAAAAGGGAAAGAAAGGAATAAAAGATATTTAAATCAACCATAAGAAAACAACTAGATGTCCAGAGTAAGACAATACCTTTCAATAACAGCCCTAAATGTAAATAGATTAAATTCCCTACTCAAAAGACACAGACTGACTGATTAGAATAAAAAAAGTTATATGTTGTCTGCAAGAGACTTATCTCACCTATAAAGAAATACAAATGAAGAGTGAAGGGATGAAAAAATATATACCACACAAATGTAAACCAAAAATGAGGAGGACTAGCTATTCTTATATCAGATAAAATAGACTTTAAACCAAAAAACATAAAAAGAGACATAGAAGGACATTATATAATGATAAAGGGATCCATTTAGCAAGAAGACATAACAATCATAAATATATATGCACCCAACATGGAAGCACCCAGACATATAATGCAAACATTATTAGATCTAAATAAAGAGGTATACACCAATATGATAATACTTAGGTATCTAACACACTTTCTCAGCATTGGACAGATCATCTAGGCAACAAATCAACAGAGAAATACAGGATTTAAACTACATGTTAGACCAATTGCACTTGGCAGATATTTACAGAACTTCTTGTTGTGCAACTACAGAATACACATTCTTCTCATCAGCACATGTAACATTCTCCAGTATAGACAACATATTTAGTCACAAATCACTTTGGAAAATTTTTAAAAATTGAAATAATTTCAAGAATCTTCTCAGACCACAACAGATTAAAACTAGAAATCAATAACAAGTGAAACTCTGGAAACTCTGGAAACTATACAAACACTTGGAAATTAAAGAACATGCTCTTGAGTGAGCTATGGGTCAAAGAAGAAATTAAACAGGAAATCAAAAAATGTATTGAAACTAATGAAAATAAAAACACATCATACCAAAAACTGTGGGATAGAGCAAAAGCAGTACAAAGAGGGAAGCTTATTACAATAAATGCTAGCATCAAAGAATAGAAAGGTTTCAAATAAACAACCTGGCACTACACCATGAAAAACTAGCAAAATAAGAACAATCCTTCCCAAAATTAGAAGATGGAAAGAAATAATTAAGATCAGGGAAGAACTAAATGAAATAACGCTCCCCCCCGCCAATTTATACAAAAGATCAATGAAACAAAAAGTTGGGTTTTTGAGAAGATAAACAAAATAGACAAGCCATTAGATAGGATAACTAAAAAAAGAAGAGAAGACCCAAATAACAAATATCGAAAATGAAAAAGGACACATTACAATTGATGTCACATAAATACAAAGAATCATAATAGACTATTATGAACAACTATATGCCAACAAATTTGAAAAGCTAGAGGAAGTGGATAAATTTATAGACACATACAACCTACCAAGACTGGGCCAGTAAGACATAAAAAACCTGAACAGTCTAATAAAAAGCAAAGAGATCGAAGCAGTAATAACTAGTCTCCCAACAAAGAAAAGCCCAGGATCAGATTGCTTTACTGCTAATTTCTACCAAACCTTTAAAGAGAAATTAATTCTCTACAATAAGAACTACAAATCACTGCTGAAGGAAATTAAATAGGATACAAAAGATGGAAAGACATTCCATGATCTTAGATTGGAAGGATCGACATTGTGAAAATGTCCATTTTAATATCAATGACATTCATGACAGTAAGAGAAAAAACAATCCTAACATTCATATGGAACAATTAAAGACCCTGAATAGCCAAAGCAATCCTCAGGGAAAAAAATATAATAATAATAAAGCTGGAACATTACACTACCTGATCCAAATTGTACTGCAAATATATAGTAGCAAAAGCAGCATTGTACTGGCATAAAAATAGACACATGGACCAATGGAACAGAATGGAGAACCACAAATCAATCCATATACTTTCAACCAACTGATCTTTGACAAAGGCACCAAGAACATACAATGGGGAAAAGACTGCCTGTTCAATTAATGGTGCTGGGAAGATTGGACATCCTTAAGTAGAAGAAAGAAACTAGACTTGTACCTCTTGCCATACACCAAAATCAACTCAAATGGATTAAAGACTTAAATATAAGACCCCAAACTAAAAAACTCCTAAAGGAAAACATAGGGGAAATACTTCAGGAAGTAAGACTAGACAAAAACTTTATGAATATTACCTTAAAAGCACAGACTACAAAAGAAAAAATAAACCAATGGGATTATATCAAACGCAAAAGCTTCTGTACAGCAAAAGGAACAATTAATGGAATGAAAAGACAGCCTGTGGAGTGGGAGAAATATTTGCAAACCATGCATCAGAGAAGGCATTAATATACAGCATATACAAGGCACTCCAACAACTTAACGGTAAAAAAGTTGAGTAACCCATGTAAAAAATGGGCAAAGGTGCTGAACAGGCATTTTTCAAAGGAAAATATTCAAATGACCAAAAGAAACATGAAAAAATGTTCAACATCATTAAGCATCAGGGAAATGCAATTCAAAACCGCATTGAGATATCATCTCATCCCAGTTAGACTGGCTATTATCAAAAAAACACAGAATATTAAAAACTGGTGAGGATGCAGAGAAAGGGGAACCCTCTACACTGTTGATGGAACTGGGAGTTAGTGTAGGCATCGTGGAAAACAGTATGGTACTTCCTCAAACAACTACAGATAGAACTGCCATGTGATCCAGCAATTCCACTGCTGGGTATGTACCCAAGGGAATGGAAATCATCATGTCAAAGGGATTCCTGCACTCCCACATTTATTGCAGCTGTATTTACAACAGCCAAGGGTTGGAATCAACTTAAATGTCCATCAACAGACGACTGGATAAGCAAAATATGATATCTATATATAATATATATATATATTATATATATTAGAGAAAATTATATTAAGAAAAATAAATCAGGCACAGAAGAGAAATACTGCATATCTTCACTGTATTTGTCCATTTGTGTTGCTATAACAGAAATACCGGAGACAGCATAATGTATAAAGAACAGAGGTTTATTTGGCTTATGGTTTTGGGACAACTATATCTGGCACCGGCCTCAGGCTGCTTCTACTCATGGCAGAAAGTGACAAGCAGCTGGCGGGTACCAGTAGATCACATGGTGAGAGTAAGCCAGCTCTCCTTGGAACTAACAGAGCAAGAACTCACTCACTACCCCTCCTCCCTCAAGGAGAGCATTAATCCATTCATGAAGGATCTGCCCCCATGACTCAAACAGCTTCCAGCACTGCCACATTGGGGATCAGATTTCCGCATGAATTTTGGCAGGGACAACACATTCAAACTCTATCACTCACTCATACATGGGAGCTATAAATAGATAGATAGATAGATAGATAGATAGATAGAGAGATAGAGAGATAGAGAGATAGAGAGATATATAAATAAATAATAAATAAACAAATAAATAGAAAGAAAGAAACAAACAACCAACAATCACAATAATATGTTGAACTTTCAAAAGGAGAGAACAGAACTGAGGTTACCAGAGGTGGAAAAGGAGAGGGGTTGTGGGGGATAGCAAGAAATTGGTAAAGGGTCACAAAAAATGATTACGTTGTGTAATGTTGAATATACTAATTATCCTGATTTGAGCATCACATATTGCACACAGGGATTGTTATTCAATGCAGTACTACACAGACATGTACAATCAATTTTGTTTCAATAAAAAAATTTTTTGAAAAGATGCTGACTGAAAAAATAATAGAGAAAACTCTGTTAATATGGATGCTGGTTAGTACTGAAATGTGCTAACCTGAGAACCTGTTGTATCTCCTAGTCTGGGTACCTTAGTAATGGTGGAGAATTACTTGTATAGTCTCCTATGAATCCCAGCAAAAGAAGTGAGATAACTAAAAAAGACTCCTCTCTAGATTGAAGAGTTTAAGAAATGTGTATTGAACTATGCATATAAAGGAGTTCTCAGATAAAATGAGATAACCCAAATATGTAGTTCAGCACCTACTGACATGTTAAAAATTTTCCAAATATTATATATACGATAACTTAAAATACATTTTAACTCTTAAGAATTCTATTATAATTGCTCCTTTGGCAGAAAAAAGCTTCCAACATTGAAAGGCAGAATTATATGTCATTGATATTCCCATTGTACAAAGATCAATTAGGCAGGCTGATTAAGAAAAAAAAAATAGCCACTGACGAGTATTCCCCTTGTATATGATTTAAGTCAATGATTTAGTTTAATGGTAAAGTGTAGCCAGTGTTATAGAGGAGCCTGTGTTGTGATGACTTCATAAAAATTTGACTCACAGGGTATATGGCAAAAGCATCTTGCACTGTTATACTCACAAGTATACCTATATACAGTTATTCAAAACCTAATTTCAGAATAAATCAAAGTTTAACAAAAAGTACCGTTCTCAAGGTAGCTAATCAAGGTAAACTCAATTGGCAAACTCCCTAGAGCATCCTCCCAGCTGGTAATGCTGTGTGCTCAGGACCAGACTCGGATTTCCACAATATTTTAACGGAGTTTTTTGGTTTTGGTGGCTGAGCAGCTCAGAGATCTGGACCCTTGACCTTGGTGTTAGCACCATCCTCTACCAAGTGAGCTAAACAGCCAGCCCTGTAGTTTTTACTGTCTGCAGTACCTGTCATTGTCAAAGCTGCAGGGAGGTTCTGGACCAGGTACTGAACAGCAAAAAAACTGATAAGAAGAATTTTTAAAACTATCATCTTTTCCTTAACTATCACCAACTTTTCACATTTAAAATATTTCTTAGGACGAAAGTCTTCAAAGTTCACTCAAAGTAAGTTGTTTATCACATTGTAGGGGTCTTTAAAGAGCTGGTCTGTGCTGATGCTCAGCATAAGGAGAATGGAGAGAGAAAAGAGAAATCAACTGTCCTCAGTGATAAACGTCATTCTGCCTTCCCTGGACACTGTACTGAGCGTGAGAGAGGAAAGCAGAGCGCGGGCAGCCGGAGTGAAGCTGAGTCTGAGACCAGAGCTGCAGCTCTTCCTTACTTTTCCCAAATCCTGATATTCTTAAATATTTCTCTGGCTTCTCCACAGCCAAAAGAAGCAGGAAAAAAAAAAAAAAATGAGGAAATTAGAATTGCTGTTTGGTTAGACGAGTAAGAGGTGTTTCCTAGTTGATGATGGAATTTGCTGTGGTTTCAGAATGGGTCCAGTTAGGTTTATTCTTTGTTTTTTCAGCCATGTGAAAAGCAAGTTGGCCACTGTTTCCTGTGTTGAGAGAAGTCTTTCAAGGTTCTTTGGTGTATTCACAAGCTACCCGACTGTTAGTTACCAAGTGGAACATGCTCTTTGGCACAACTCCCTTCATGCTATTGGTCGACTGACATCAAACATTGTTTTGGAATTGCATTTAATCTAATTCCCTCGTATTTCAGATCCATGTAAGTCTTGGTCACCACCTAAGCTTCTAGGCCCTTTGGTTATTCCCTATCCCATTTTCTCTTCTCATGCCCATTGTTTCTTTGCTTTGTTTCTCTCTGTTTTTGCTTTCCTCCTTCTCAAAATGTCCTAAGGAATAGTCTGAATCCTTATACAACACTAAACACTTTAACACTAATACTTAACTAATTATTTGCCACAGGATCCAAAGGTAGGAAAGGCATTCTCCTACTTTCTAATTGCCAGTTTCGAACCACATGCTGTCCGAGGTGCCTGCCTGTATGCTGCCGTCTTCTATTTTCCTGGTAATTGCTCTGTCATTAAGGATTTTTGTCACTTTTTCCAATTCCTAGGCACCATGCTCTGCAAACACTCTCCATGCAGGTTGTCTGTCCAGTAGTCCACATTCATGGTTCTCGACTATTGATGGCCCCTTACAACCTCTCCCCCCAATGCCCCCTCTTCCTTGCCCATGCACCCACAGAAATCGGATTACACACTCACTTCAGACATCTATTCCCATGGCCATATCCTGGGTTTGTCATCTAAAAATGCCATCAGATCAAAATATTTGTACTCTAATTCCCTAATTTATTCAAAACTAATTAATCATTCTAAATCTTTCATACTCTCACAGGGTACCTTTAATGATCTACATTTTCCATCGACTCTACCTGCAACTTTCTCCACACAACCCATCCCACTCAAAAAATCTCTTGCTCTCACAAGAAGATAGCATTTGCTTCCACAATATTTCCACAGCTTGACATCAAATTCCAGACCAAGATGAGGGTTTTCTAAAGAGAATGCTATTAGTCTTTTTAGATGAACAGTTGCATTGGAGGGAGAGGACCTGGAATAGCTGCAGGTCCGTGAGTGTGAGAATTCAGAAGCATGGAATGGTTATAAACCGAAGTATGGTTGACCATCACAAGTTGATCCCTCTTAGTATTTTGTACACTGATGTCCATGAGAGGTGGTAACAGTGCTTTGAGGTTTGAGTGCTTGACTGTGTTGAATACTCCATTGTGTATTTTTTGTTTCATGCATTTACATTGTTTATATAAAATTATTTCCTTTTATTCCTTTTAATTATTTATTCTATTTATTAAGTGCCAACTGTACTGGGCCCAAGTTTGAGGTGGAAAAGACAAAGAGAGAACTGTGCCTGGGGACCGGTTCTGTTGGGAAGAATGAGCCAGCAATCTATCAGAGGGGCAATGGCCATATTGGCATTAGACATCACAGGTAAAGCTAATGCTCTTTTGAGGGCATTTGAAATTTTTAAATACCTGTTCAATTGACTAGAGTAACTAACAGTCACCTAAAGGCTTTTTCACGTCACATACTTAAGTTACTTCTTGTTTCTCAAATGACAGCAGGATCAAAGAGGCAAAACTTCACAACTACAGGTTACAAATTAACTAAAGTATTTTGGTATATGCAAATTTTTCTGCCAGAAAACACAGTAAAAAGAACAAATTTACAAAGATTTCTACTTAAAATATGTAGAAGAAAGATCCTAAAATATTTCCAGAGACTAGCTAATAAAAAGTAATTATATATATTCAAAAATATATAACTCCTCATAGCTATTCTCTTTATTTAGTTTGCTTTTTCCCGTCTTATTTTAGTGAACATAAAATACTGGTATGTAATCTCTTAAACATATACTTCTGATTTCAAATTTTCTAGTTCTATTTTTTCATAGTCAAAAATATTTTGAATTTTTAACATTGCTGTCATACATCTTTTAATAACAGAACCCTGAAGATTGAAGAGATAACTTTTTTTGCATTTATTAGCATAATATTACTTCAGATAAGGATTCAATGATTTAAAAATCATGATGTCTTTTAATTTTATATTTAATTTTTTTACTTACTGCATTATTGGTAAAATTACAAAAAAAAAGAAAAAAAGAAAAAGTCAGCTGGCATGGGAAAGGGGATCTGCAACATTTAATTCAGCAGTAAAACCTAGATCAGGGTAATAATTACAGCTATGAAATTATGCCATGTGGTTGGCAGCCACAAGAAAACAATAATACACCCTTGTCCTCAGATATTCCAGAATCGTGTCCCTGGTGTCTGTATTTTAAGTGAAGTATATGGGCAAAATCAGAAGAATAAATATAGGGCTTCCTCTAATTTGGTTTCTCTCCAAGTTATTAACATAAAACAAGGGTCAAATTGCCCATGTAGCATACTATGTATTACTGGGCATGAAAACTCACCCATCGTCCTTCTGAAATGGCTGTCCTCTCCAGCATGACCCTTAAATCTACACGTCTCCAAAATATTGCTTACATGAGGCACTAGGAGTTTGAATTACTAGCTGAGTCAGCAGGTCACAGAGACCTCAAAAAGAAATTTCTGTTGTTTATTTAGGGGATGAAAGAGATTTGTAGAAATATGGAAATTATAGTCTGTCATTTACAGGAACATCTCTTTGTTTTAGGCATTCTGAGGAAATATGCAAGTACTATAAACAACCTAACACTAAAATTTTTCCAATGCCACAATTCAGAGAAATAATAAAATGTAACTTAGAGATTGTAAAGGAGCTGTTGTTTGTTGAAGAGTTTCCACACCACAATGTTCTAGTACTGAAATAATGTACTTTTATTTCTGGTGCTGATACTGGATTCTATACATTTCTAGTATATCATAACTTTAGGCATTTTAGATATATTTGATGTTTCAAGTAAAACCAGAGAAAGAAGCTTTTGCTGTTCCTAAACCACTTTGGGTATATTCCCTCAGAAGGAAGCTTTTGGTGTTCTTAAACCACTCTGGATGTCTAATATTTCCGTCCTTTCAAAGACGCACCACAATGGGTCAATGCACTGGGCCAGCTATCTTGTGCTTAAATACTGCTGGGCAGTGGTGAGAACACACAGCCAAGCTGAATGACTTCCCAGATCTGAGCGGCACTTCCCAGGCTGATGGACGCCAACATGCAACTGCTCCCTAAATCACTCCACACTAGAGAGACTGGATTGATGTGAGCCTAAATCCAAGCCCGCTCCTGCTGGATTTCATTCAACTGGAAAAATGAACATATAACAGCCACTGGCAATGGGCTTTGTTTATATGGGAAGTCCTCCCAGCCACTGCTTTAACTCCAGTGACCTTTTCTCCAACACTTAAGACTGAGAGGAACTTAGAGATGTGGGAGAAAAGAAAAAAGAAAAAAAAAAAAAAGAAAGAACATTTGAGAATTTTGGTTGGCAGGGATGCAAGCTACTGAGACCATGTGAATTCTATGGCAAGAGACCAACTGTGATTGCTGAGGCTTACTCCTTCTTTAAGCCTAGGTGGCCCACTTACTGATACAAGTGTTTTTTTTTTTTTAAAGAATATTTCTGGTCATGATGCACACATGCTTCCCGCCCGCCCCCTCCAAATTAACAAGTTCCATAAGTGTTTCACTTCAGTAGTGCTAGATTCACACTCCCTGTCAGATGCTTCCATCTTGCTGAAGACGGGATGCTTAATTTTGGTTAGCTAATTATCAGTCTGTAGACTTCCAACATTTCTCATTTTGACCACAGTGAAAAATAAAACCTTCTCAAGGAGCTAGCACATACTTATAAGAATGGCTGTTTCCTTGCTTGTCAGCACTTCCGGAGGTGGATGCAAACAAAACCTCACTTTCCACTGAACTCTAGTTCTTGTTTGGCTGCTATCCCACTTTACACACAAGGAATCAGACGCAAATTTGTGCATCAGGGATACCAGAAGACTGAGATAGGAGACAAGGATGTGTATCATTCCCTATTACAACTCAGGAACATTCTTCACAACAATACTAACTGAATATACATAAACATCAGTAAAAGAGTGCCCTTGTGCATTCATCTCTCTCAAAAAGTCACTGGATATAGTTGAACACTGGTTTTAGAAAGTAGATACTTACTTTTAGTATTGCTTGTACCACAAAATTGAATTCACGACACTTAAAATACAAAAGTAGTGGTTGCTGTTTTCTTGGAAGGCAGTCCTCTATTTCTCAACCCTCAAAATGATTTTGGACTGTTACCGAAAATCAGAAATTATTTTCAACCCTGAGAGACAGTGTTTCTTCAGAGGAGTTTGTTGTTTGGTTAATTTGCTACACAAGTGGCCACTAACCCTTCTTTGTAAGATTTGAAACATCTTTTTGAATAATATGGAAGGGAATAGTGGCTTGGATCCCATTTACTCTATCTGATGGCTCCATTCATGTGCATTCAACTTGCATTTGGTGGGTAAATATGGAATATAGTGGATCTAATTTATTTCAGGTATAGATTAGTTAGCAAGTTTTTGATAGCAGTCCTGATACTACTGTAGACAAAGCAATTTTCACTTTGGATAATATACAGTGTCTTGTGAGATAGTTTTATACAAGCGAAATACCTACTAGGTATCAGCTGAGTGCTGTAGTTCTCATATGTGATAGCTAATTCTTTACAAAGTGAATTAAATCCTCAAATATTTCAAAAATATTGAGCTGTGAAAACTTTCTGTTCTCTAGAGCATATTAATCCTTGCTGTCTCAGAAATATAGCCACCTTATTAACCTGCCACAGTCATGGTAATTTTTACACATATAGGGAAAAAATAGGATTATCTCAACCCAATATAGCAATGAACACTGGTAAGCAAACAATCAGGAAAATGAAAAGGTTGATTCATAATATAATACCTCACAGTCTATATAAAGCCCATGTAGATGTGGAGGATTTGATTTACTTTTCATATCAAAAGCAATATCATTTTTAAGGTGATATTAGACTGGTTTTAATGATATTGGTCTGAACTGTGATGACAATTTTTTTAAAAGAATAAATTGAATGATTTTTACCTTAAGTCCTGTTATTTGAAAACCTACATGAAAATTCTGTACTAGAGGTGAGTTGGACTTTAAAGTGATAATGTCTTAATTGCCAAGATTGCAGTCCTAAATGCAGTAGAGACAAGTTTAAATGAGAATAACATTTCAGGATTAATGTTTTAAATTAACAACTCACTACTTCGTGGACTCAATTGCAATTTATTGTGTTGAAGATAGGCGAAGTTTATATTCAGGGATTCCTCTTACATTTTCTAGGATTTCTTGGCCATATTAATTCAAATCTTACTCTCAATACATGCATGCAGCCAAGATAATTACTGGAAGGCAAGATCAAAGCCAGCATATTATAGTCCTATTCCATTTTCTGCTGATGTGAGTGATCTGCTTCTCCTTTGATGTTATATGCTTCTACAGTGAAAGTACAGAGGATAAAAATACTACACCATGTAATCTGGCATTTATCCCATGAGAGCAGAATTCCAAATTGTGACACATGTCAAGAAGTTAAAAAAATAACTTTAAAGAGACCTATGCTTTATAAAGTGACATACTCTGCATTTAAACACCATCAAACATCATTTTCCATTACAAATTTAGTCCCTGATATAAAATTCAAAGAATTTTTGTAACTTTAGTGGACGAAAATAGTTACCATATTTACTAGCAATTATATTAAACGTATGCCTGAGCCTTTATCCCACTTAATGAGGGCAGTTGAAAGGAAGCAGAAACACAGCATGTATACATGCATGTATCTGTGTGTGTACATCCATTCAAGGATTGAGTCACTTAGTGTGTACTCTACACATATATCCATCTGGTTCTGGTTTGCTCTGAATCTTCTATCACCTTAGGTCGTGAAGCTAAACAAATCTGATCTCTGGACTGTTTGTTGTTGATTAGAGAAAAAGAGATCTTGGTCATTAACATTACGTTTAACTTAAATTATTTGCCCTTATGCTGTATCTCTTATGTTCTGTCAAATACTAAATGTTGTGGGTCTCATCTTACGGTTTCTGACAGTGTCTTGTTCTATCTTACTCTGCCTTTTAGAAACATGTTAAATGTGTGTATCTGTGAATTTGCTTACATATACATGAACCTAGAGACTGCAGTATTATTTTTAAATTACCTTTCCTGGTAAATTAAATAGAATTCTTGTCCTTTTGAGGGAAAACAACATTTTTCAATAATGCCTCAGTGATTATTTGATTCTGATCCATTGAATTTGGACTCAGAGCCCTCCAAGGTACCATGATTAGACCTACATGTTTTGACAAGAAAATGGAACATTGTTTGGACTTTACGGCTGTCACTTCTAAAGCACAACAGCCAGTATCAAGAAAATTGTTTTTGATACAATATGACTTAACCCATATATTTCGCTTCAAATTGAAATCAAAACTATTTTTTATTTTGAAAAATAATGGCTTTTCTCTTTCTCATAAACTATATTTTAAAGGATTTCCAAGTGCTAGAATGATTATAGGGTGTAGTAATGAACATGACATATATATATATGTATATGTATAAATATACACACATACATATTTCTTATTTCTTTCTTCTCCACTGATGGTATTTAGCTTCTAATAATAGGTAAAATACAATAAAATGAAGATCATTAAGCATATGTGAGTAGCAGATATAGACATGGAGAGAAATATCTCTGGTGGTCTTTGTTATGTTATAAAATAAAGTGATGCTAGACCACTAGATACAAACAAGTGTCATGATGGTTTATGAAGACTGCAAATGTGTAGATCTGATAAAAATCTCTGACAAAGTTCTAAGATACATTTTCAAACAAATGCTTCTGAGGCACAATTGAAATAGGGGATGATAAATCATATTTTGATAGTACGGATTTAATTAGAACCAATTATGTCTATGTAATCTCAATCCCTTTAAAATGAGTGTGCTGCAATAAGAAAATACTGTTTTATTTTATCTATTATTTTTATCTGGCCTAAAGTGTGTCAAGGTAAAGACATAAAGATAAGCCTCTTTCTTCACCAGTGGCTCCTTTTCGGTTTCCTTTACTAGGTCCTCCTCATTTTACTCACTTGTAAACACTGGAGTTTTACAAGTATCAAGTGTCTTATCTCCTTTCTTTTTTACCTTACCCACTACCTAGGTATTATGGACTGAATGTTGTATCCCACCTGAAATATATATGTTGAAGCCCTTATCCTCCATGGAATGATATTTGGAGATGGAGTCCTTGGGAGATAACAAGTTCATGAGGGTGTAGTTGTGATGATGAGATTAGTGTCCCTATAAGAAGAGACACCAGAAAGTTTGCTAATTTTCTCCCTCTCCCTCATGGTTTAGTCCCCATTCACATCTCTGACCCTTCTTTTATTCTTTTAACTCATCCTTCTCTACGTCATTTGTTTTGAGTCTTTTCTCTAAGTCATCCTTATCAAAGTGGCCTTTCTTACTGCACTAACAACAAGGATCAATAATGCTTACCTCACCCATCACCCATTTTTTCCTCAAATAGTCTTAGTTTTCGAATGACATACTCTAGATTATTTATTTATAAATAATCCTTTTCCCTACTGCAATATAAGCCCCACAGTATTCTGACCTTCTACTTTTGTCTATTTAATTCTGAATGCCTAGACTGTGTTTTGCAGTGACAAGAGTTCAATAAATTTTAGGTAAGTTAATGTATAGGTAAAATAGTTTTGAGAATTGTTCCAAATCTACTAGTCATTACTTCTATGAACATGGATCAAAGCACAGTAAGGATGGTGAATTTTCTAGAGCAATCCACTAACATGGCTAAGGAACTGAACTATTAAAAATGTATTAACAAGGTTATTAATATATTTCTAAAGGGTAATAATTTTAACTGTTAACAAAAGCAATTTAAATTGGCCATTAAAATATATCTAAACTGCTCAGGTTTTCAAATATCCATTTGTTCTCAAGCATACTCTTGCTCTATTGTTTCACAGACATTTCATTTTTGACACCATTAAGAACATGTTTTCTCCCATATGTCAGTAGTATGCTTTAAATTATTATATTCTTTGCTTAGTATATTTACCGTGACTCTATGGTATAGAAGAGACTCGATTTTCTTATTCTTTTTTTATTACTAGAATGTGTTTTTCCCTTTAACTGAGCGCACAGCTGCCCAGAATAAAGTCTGTATTTCCCAGTCTCCCTTATAAGTGGTTGGGGCCATACCACTATGTTCCAGTAAATGGAAATGCTGTGTATGTCTGTCAACATCACTTTAAAGAGAATATATAGACCATTTGTGGACGAGATTCCTAATATAAGCACATTTTTCGTTTCTTTTTCCATAGTAATAAATTTGTAGCTGGGACACGGATACCCAGCAGACACTGCATTTCCTAGCCTCAGTCACTCTTTAATGTAGTCATGTAAGGACATTCTTGCCGATAAAGGATGAGTCAAAGTGATTGATGTGTGTCATTTTCAGGTCCAGTACTTAAAGCATTACACTTATGCTCTTCCACACTCCCCTTCCTGGGAGCTGCAAGATGGACATGCCCATGTCTCAAGTCTAGCCATAGAGGCAAAGACCACACTCTCAGAATAGTGGAGAAAAAAGATGAAAGGGATCCATGTCACTTATTGACCACCTAAGTGCAGAGCAGTGAGCCTAGCCAGCCTGAAGTGACGCATGAAAGGCAAATAAAATTCTAGATCATTTTGTTTGGAAAGCTTAGTTTTTCCCTAAATAATGTACCTTTCCTCAGCCTTCAAACTTCTTTCTGCTAAATTGTGAACTGGGAATGGTGGAGCTTGAATAGCCATCTTAGAACATGAGGTAAAAGCTACATGTTGATGCCATAAGAGACATGAATTCCTTTTATTCATAAAACATATAATATCCCTGAACTGCATATCCCTAGACTTTGTTCATGTGAAAGAGTGAAAAAAAATGGTTTTATCTTTGCCACTTTTATTTTGGGTTTCAATCATTTGAGCTGAATCTAATCCCAACTAATAAACCATGTTGTAGTCTCTAGTCACCGAATTATATGCATTCTGTCAGTGATTATAGTGCTAGTTCAGAAGCAATTCTGCCATGGCCAAGAGGGTTCTCTCCAGCCTGGATATCAGCACATTCTTTACTTATTATGCAGGATAACCTGGGTCTTCTTCAGGCAGCCTACTTCATGAACAATTAGGTCACGTGTACAAATGAGTGGGTATTGTTATAAACCTGAGGTACGGGGGTTTTCATTGCAAAGTTTCCATTTATCTTGTTGGAAGAGTTGCCTATTCCTTTCCCGTGATATCCCTGGAGGATAAATTTGTTGCAATAAGATAAAGGAAACTCTTCACTGAAAATCACAGCAAACTACTCAGGTCAGTTTTAAAATGTATTTTTCACCCCTCTCTCCCATATACACACATTATTAGAGTAAATCCAACTAAATTTCAGTGTCCAAAAAGAATACTTGCTATTATTATTTTAAGAGAATCTGGTAGACTATTATCTCTGCAACTGTGTTTCAGAGTTTCCCACGTCAGCATTAGTGTCTTTATGTGGAAACCTCTGAAGATTTGGAAGCTGAATTTTTCCAGGCCAAGATTTGGATTTTTCACGCATTTGGAAAATAGCCTTACATTCTGTGCCCATTCAGAACAAAGTCCTATTATCATAATTAAGAAGGGAAAAGGAAATACTGTAAATTTTTAACCTGATATCTATCTAGAATAGCCCTTTTCTTTTTTTAGGTAGGTATCATGAGAAAGATTTTGGTCTGTTTTAAAAGGCTTAGGCAATTACTAATTGACTATATTTTGAAAATAATAATGATGGAACAAAATAAATTAAGCCTAATGTGGATAATTATAACTAATATTTTGTGGTGCGTTATAGATTCTGAAGCATTTTAACAGCCATTATTCCGTTTGGTTTTCATAGCAGTTCTGTAAGGTAAGTTGGGCATGTACTATCATGTTACACACTATTTTTTTTTTATGTGTAACTTAAGTCCCTGCAATTTAAACTATATAGCTAACATGTGGCAAAAGTAAAATTCTAGATTCTAGAGCCTGTCATCTTCCTGCTCAGCATATACAGTATACATTAAAAACTTGAAATCTCTTTTTGGAAGACTGTGTTGCTGTCAAACTTTGCATATACAGAAAAAAATAGTACCAATATATGCAAAAACAGAATAAATAAGAGACATGACTTAGTAAGTATTCTGCCTGCTTCACTGTAATGCTGTCCAATAGAGAGGAGATGCTTCAACTTGAAGAGATGAAAGGTAACAGATAAATATTTTAATGTATTTAGTTTTCTCTGATCGGACTTCTTCTAATGCAAAATTTGGTTTTACCTTTGAAGAAAGCATCAAGTTTCAGAAGATAAATCTATACTAGGAATTATAACTCATAATAATCACTATAACTAATACTATCATTATGAAAAATACATCAACTATCATATTTTAAGAGGAGAGAGGCTATACTCTTTTATGTGGTCTGAAAACTGAAAACTTGATAGTCATTTTATAATTGCAAGATAGGGGAACCTTTTCTGTTTAGCACTAATAAAGAAATGGATAATGTTCTGGCCTGCATGTCTATGCCCTAATAATGTATTTTGAGGATTATGTGTTTCCTTTTGAAAAGTCTGAGGAAGCAATCCTGGGTACATCAGGTTCTATGTGTGCCTGGCTACCTGAATATGTTGAGCAAAGTGTCCATTCAATTTTCAATATCATCAACAACAAATTTGCTCCTTAAGAATTTTCTTTTTTTCCTAAATATTGTTTGATTGGCTGGTAGTTTGGGCACCTTATGTAAACAGCCAGTTTCTTTAATAATTATCCCTGTACCTAGTGAATAGTGATTTCAGGAAGGGAGTTCATCTGACACAAAGCCTTAAATCTATTTCCATAATTCAGGGGGAGCACAAAGAAGTGGGAAAAGGGGCTCATTTGAGCAGCTCAAAAACCACATAAATGTATGAAAAATACGTAATTCTCCCCTTCCATGAGTAAACTGCACAGAAACCTACATAAACGGTGCATAAAGCTTTCATAACTTGAGCCCTAAGGCTACATATTTAAGTGGTCTCCACCGTATTCACATATAAACGGTGGCATCGTATACTAAGAATCACAATAATAACAAAACAGCTATAGCATTATTAGCATGATTTTATTTTTATCTTTATGGCTTCTTGACTAGGTTGACAACTACCTACTGGCTTTCAGGAAATGCCTAAAATGCCAGTTATATGTGATTTGTGTAGGAGAAGACAGACAGTTTTAGTTTTGCGCATTGGATGTCCCACAGGAAAGCTTCTCAGACAAAAATTTTGGGGTCTCAAGTTACAATTAACATTCCATATACAGGCTTCCTTGTTATCAATTAATTCAACTTCCTTCTTCATCAATTTTTTCCCCCTTCAGTCTTGATGGTTTTATGACCTAGACCCAGGCAATACCCTTAGGCGGTCCATGTGATAATTGACACATTTTCTAACACGGTATAGTGATGCCCAAGTCGCTGCTTTCAGGCTGTGACTGGAGCTTATTGGAATCTGCAGCAGGGGCTGCTTTTATTCTCATACATCAGTATACACTGACAGCTCTCCCGTGCAGGGACCATGCAGATCTCTCCCCCAGGAAAATATATGCAAACACCTCCAGAACATTGAAATGGTTGCTAGGCATCACAATGGTGACATCTTTATGATAAACACAGTATGCAAAAGAAGGTCTAATAAAAGAATAACAAATTATTACATCCAGAGGGCAATTTTACAAGATTAACTGGTGTAATAAATTACTACTAGAGTGAGAATACCATGTTACCCTTTAAGGTATTTCGCAGTGGAGACAAAATGAACGGGCCTATAAAAACTCAGAAAATGTAGGATAGAATAACAAATTGCTTTTTCGCATTTCAGAAGGATAGTCCTGATACTTGCCTTCTAGTATGGTGAGCTTGGCAAGTAATTATTGTCAAATAGGGTTACATGGGCAGTTTATGCTAAGATGACTGTGTTTATTATTATTTTCCATACTGTTGCTGGATGCTCAGTAACATTGCAATCTATACACTATCAACTTAGTAAAAAGCCTGTAGTGTTTTATGTCTGAAACGATTTTAATACATATAATATTACACAGTAAATGCCAGTACTTGAATATACTGTATAATAATTTATAAAAATATGCATTGACAGGACAGTAGGAATTTTGGTGTCTATAAGAGGCAATAAATTGCTTCACTTGATTTAGATCAGGTGTTAAAAGTAAAAGGAAAATATTTGTAGATTTCCATATTTAACTTTTATTACTCATTTATTTAAAAAAGTAACCAGTTCTTCTTTACTTTTTCTTGCCCATACAGCATACTACAAAAGTGAGAGAAAACAAATAAAAAATTCTGTAACTTGAACATTGGAGAAATGACAAAATATATATAATTATATCTTTTTATTTTATTAAAAGAACAGTAGCTCTCACATGTTCATATCTTTTAATTCAGCAACACTAATTCCAGTTTCCAGTGGTGAGTCTAGTGTTTTCCAAGAAATAGAGAAAAATAAAAAGAAAGGAGGGAGATGTGCAGAAGGGAAGGAGGAAGGGAAAGAGGGAGAGAGAGAAAGAGAGTGAGGGAGGGGGGAGAGAGAGGGGGGGAGGGAGGGGGGAGAAAGAGAGAGAGAGGGAGAGGAACTTTTTATTCAGGTTCAGGAACCTTTAACATCAGGAGTGTGCTCTATTTATCTCCTTCTCACCACCCCCCACCACCCTCAGTACTTTCTACTGTGGCTGCCACACGAAGGTACTTTACAAGAGGATGAATTTATGACTAGTCCAGTGTTCCAACAGCACCACCCTTCAAGTGCCTAACAGTGTTCCTCATTTGATCAGAATAATAAATATTCCTTTTGACGTCCTTGAGGTGGCAAGGTGAGTTTGCTAATGCTTACAGCACAGTTCCTGTAGGGGGAAAGGAGTGGCTGAGTTGCTGCTGATAATTACTGGGTAGGGATTAGAAAGAGAGTTGGGGAGTGAGGGATAAGGAAGGGTGTTCGATTTCCTCAAAAACGTGTGCATTTCACTCCTCATTTGGAGTCTGTGGAAAGGGAGGGCCTCATTGAACCGAAAATGGAGCTTAATTGACTTGAATGTCTAATGAGTACTAATTTGATATCTATTAGTGGGGGTTATTACTCATACTTTTTCCTATTTAATATGAATTGATTTTCTTAATTATCATGCAGAGAATGCTTTTTTAATCCCTTCTACGATGCTCTTCCTTGCTTTACGTGGATCCAAGTTTTTCACCTTGAAGAACCTCCGAATATTTCAGCGCACTTTTGCTGGCAATATACTCTCTCAGCTTCTGTTTTTCTGAGAACATCTTTATTTCTTTTTCTCTTTTGAAAGATAAATTCTCCTTGATATAGAATATTAGATTAATTCTTTGAACATTTTCAATATTTTACTTTATTCTCTTTTCCTCCTTGAATAGTTTCTGGTGAGAAGTCTGCTATAATTCATGTACTAATTTCTCTGTAGATAAGTTTTTTTTTCTTTTTTTTCTTTCTCTCTCCTCAGCTTCTTTCACCATGTCTCTTCAACTCTGGCTTTCTCTAGTTTCAATATGACACGCCGAGGTGTAAATTTCTAAAACATTTATCTGGCTTGTTGTACTCTGGGCTCCTGGATTTGTAATTCGGCGTTGGCCATTAACTTTGGAAAATGCTTGACTGTTATGACTCCAAATATTTCTTCTGTGCCTTCCTCCTTCTTTCTTCCTCTCTCCATTCCTTCCTCTCTCTCTTTCTTTCTCCTTTTTCTCTGCTGGTATTCCAATTACATGTTAGCAACAACTTCTGAAAATTGTCCAACACGTGTTGGATATGCTGTTCTCATTTTTCATTCTTTTTGTCTCTTTCATCATTGTTCCATTCATCATTACTATTCCAGTGTTTTTTTTATTTCTGTCACGTCCTTTTGACTTTTTCTTAGAGTTTCAATCTCTCTTTGTACGTTACCCATTTGTTCATGCCTGCTGTCTACTTTTTTCATTAGAACCCATAACGTATTCATCATAGTTATTTTAAATTTTCTAAGAATTCCCGGATCTGTGCCGTAGCTGAGTCCTCTTGTGGTGCTTGCTTTGTCTCTTCAGACTTTCTTCCTGCCTTTTCACACTCCATGTAACTGTTTTATTAAAACTCAGATGTGATATGCGGGGTCCTAGGAAGCGTATACACAGGACTTTAGTGGGAGAATTTACACTTATCTGACTAGGTGTAGTGGAAAAGTGCGGCAGGAGGACGGTTCTGTAATTTTATAATTAAGTCTCGATGTTTTAGTGGACCTATGTCCCTGGGCTGTGACCTTTGCACGTGTTTTTTCAGTAGGACAGCTTTTCCCTACCCCCTTCATTGTGACAGGAATTCTAGAGAGAGTGAGAGTGGGAGTAATGTTTTCTCCAAGTAGAATAAGGTTCTGGTAAAATCTTTTTCCCTGGTGAGTAAGGCTTCGTTATGGAATATTTCACAATGCTTACTCTTCTCCTCGCCCTGCCACAGTCATGAGGGGATCTTTCTTGGTTCTTGACCATGACAGCCCATTAGGGCATTAGGGTTCTGGGGGATAAAACCCACAAAAGAGTGGGGGCCTCCTTTAGACCATGGTCCCCAAGACTTTCTCATTCTCATGTTATCCCCCACTCAGTCTCCAGCACTTCATGACAACTACCATTTACGTGTCCATACCAGTTTACGGCTTCAGTGGATTTTGAATTCATGTCTTCAGAATTCTGGGTGATCATTTGTCCTATCTCATTTCTCATTGATTTTCACTTTGTTCAAATTTTTCTTGTAAGGACAGGAGTGATAACTTCCATGCTTTTTACATGTCAGAGCTGAAACTGGAAGTTACTTATTTTCACAAATGCTTCTCTCACATTTTAAACTTGCGCTAGCCATATTTGCCGAAATTCTAAAAAGATGCAAAATATTAAAGCATCTTTCATTAACAAAAGAAATACTTTTGGGTCAGAGTGGATGCCTCGCCTATCTGAAGTTGCAACTATTAGGCAGCCACGAATCAAGCTTATATTCAGGTACATCTTCCCTCTGTCTTGCACATCTCTCTATGAGAGGCTGTGTGCCTGACGGATGATAGTGCACGCTGTAAAGCTAATCACTGGATTTTCTTGAATAGAAAGAATTTTGAGTCTTTTTCTTATTAGTTTGATGACTTGGGTGATTTCACCTATGGGGTCGCAGTTTCCTCATCTGTGAAAATGAGAATAATAATAGACTATCTCATAGAAATGCTGTGAAGATTAAGTGTGTGGATGCATTTAACACATTTAAAGCAGTGCTGTGTACTTCTTCAGCTTGATGTTACCTATAAAGTATCTTAAGAAAAGTGACCTTTATGAGAGGGATCATCCTGACTTCAAATTTAGCTCCTATAGCATTGAATTCAAAACTAGAGTTATTTAGGTTTTAGGGGTATGTTAGCTCATAAAGGTATTTATATTTTTTCTATAAGAACAAGAAAAAAGAGTAAATTTACTCACAATAGGATGCACTGGTAAGGATATAATTTTTTGTTGTTTTTCCTATAGTTGTTGTTGATGTTTTTCTTGTTTGAATACAACAATTTCATTTAAAACCATGTTGATTAGCTCTGACTCATTAGGAACCAACTAGCACATATTAATAGAAAATGCAATGACATCATTATGTGATAAATATTCATCTGGTAGGTAGGTGAAAAATTTCAAAGTATATGTGCATAAGGAAAAAATAGAGTTCTTGATAGAAAAAAAATCAGGGGAACCACGGGTATATATTTTTATGAACTAGCAGAAATTTTTGAAAGAGGAAGTTTTAGCTTTCTACAACTCTGTCTTTCAGGATCCATGCATCATATATGCTAGTAATTCCTACAAATTAGCTCATTTTCAGTGTTCTTTATAATGTTCTGTACTTGGCTTGGAATATAGGAAATATTCTACTAGCACCTGAACCAAAAAAATGTCTTTTCAGCTTATATTTTAGTAAGACATTTTATGTACTTTATAGTAATTAAATATAGTCATAATCCATGGATTGGAGAAAAAGATCAGTTTTTCAGCTATATAGTAACTGTACGTTTATGCAGTATCATAGTAATGCTAATATTTCATATTTATAGAGACCTCTATCTGAGAAGCTCAAAGAAGTTTACGAATATTACACCAGTTAGTCCTATATGACAATTATTACTATTCCCAGTATACAGGTGAAGAGGCAACAGTGAGGCTGCTGTGCAAGCGAAAAAGTTTGTACTGAATCTTGGGCGAGAGAAAGGTGTGTCATACCCAACACTTTTCTATTAAAAATGCCTTGGGGACTGAGTTTTTGGAGGACTGCTGAAAAGGCATAGGTCAGTGGTAGTTTTTGAAGTTCTCAGAGCTAAGACTGTCTCAGCTTAAAAAGCTGAAGCAACATCCATGAATTTGTTACTTATACATTTTAATTATTCTTAGTTAGCAACAAGGTAGAGATAGCAATGGATTTTTCAGTTATCTTGTTTTATTAAATGAGGGTATTTATCTTAGAGATCTTCCTGCCTTAACTTTGAGGAATGGGCACATGTATCTTTCTTTGCTCTTTGGATGGGAATTGAGTGAGTTGACGGTATACAGCTCACCATGTGACCTCTTTGTTTTCATCTGTGTTTATTTAGCCTTTCACCTGACCTTTGATCTCCAGTTTAGTTCAGTTCTATCAATTTTTGGTTGAGGAAATTGTGGCCTTTATTTGACTTTTGATCTGTGGTCTTTTTTGACCTCTGCTCTTATATATCTTGTATCGTCATAGACAAAGCTAAGAAGACTGGACTCTTCCTCCAAGAAGCCATTGAGTGAATAAAAAAAAGAAATGCCAGTTGCAGAGCAAAGTGTCAAGGAGACGCTCTTGATATTTCACAGACAAAGAGCTGGAATAGACCAACACTTTCGAATCTGTGTAAAGGAGGCAAAAACTTGAAACCAATCCTTTCCTATAGAACTGAAATCCTGGTGAAGGCTCTGCTTAATATCAGTGCCAAATGCTAATCAATACATACACATCAAACCTATGGGATGATCATGCTAGATAAAATTTTTTAAATTTAAAATCAGTGAATCTTAGTGCTTCAATATTATTGTCATTTGAGAATGACTTTATTTACTTATTTATTCTTCATTTATTATTTGGCTATATTTGCTCAATGATTTTTTTTTTTTTTCCAGAACTAACAAATTTAACACTGTTAAGCAAAATAAATGCTCATTTCGGTTTTTCAGCAGATGAATGTCTGTGAACTTTTAAAAAATAGTAAACATAGCTCACAGACCCACAATGTTGTTTTTGAAGATCACATATTATTTTTCAATCTTTCCTTGGGGTTTTGATTTGAACTTGCTCACTGACTTTCTAGTTCTACAAGTGGCTCTACTTGAATTTTTTATCTGTATGGTGCTTTCTTAGTACTTGATTTAGTTACACGGCATAACTTACGGATTTAGTATCTTTCCCATGCACTCCTAGCCATAGAGTTTTCATCTCCAATCTACTTTTGCTTTCATGCTTCCATCTTTGTAGTGATGGATTACCTTAATGTCGATGTCAACACAGGAAATCAGTAAGCACTACAATATTTTAATCTCTAGGAAGCCTCTAAAGGTCACTTAATAAACCCATAGTTGTTAGTCAGAGACATAGCCAAAAAAAGATTTCTTGGCCAAACTATCACCTGAATTCAAAAGCCCTGAGTTTAGGAGAATTCAGGCCTTAAGCAGTAAGCAAGACTGAAGCAAAAATGTGACCAGAGATATGCTATTTGGCACTGAGGTTTGGGAATGAATATCAGGATCAGAATTAGCTATATATGTTTCCTGAAGGAGGCAGAGGAATTAGTAGCACCTCAAATTCAGACCCCTGTATCCAGATCAGATACACGTTTTTTCTATCTTTTTAATTAATTGATTAATTAATTATTTATTTTGACCAGCAAGGCGAACGCAACCATCGGCATGGTGTGGTCTGCACTGCGCTCAGCCAGTGAGCGCACGGGCCATCCTTATATAAGATTCGAACCCGTGGCCTCGGCGCTCCCAGCGCCATACTCTCCTGAGTGAGCCACGGGGCCAGCCCCGATTTTTCTATCTTTAGCCTAAAATTTATGTAGGAAAAACATGATTATAGATTGAGAATTTGAAATAAGTATGGACCTGAATGAAAATAACATTTTTGTTGCCAAATGATTTCTTCTCTATTATTACTGCCAAGCAGAGAGGGCATGGCTGAGAATATTTAAGGACACTTTAATTCACAGTGTACCTCCAGGCAGGGATCACATCATTTTTCTTACAGCTGAATACATTTCTGTGCTTATTTTAGGGCTCTCTATTCGGTTCTATAGATCGACTTGTCTTTTTTCTTTTTTTAACCAATACCATACTTTTTTTATGCTGTACCTTTACTTATTATACTGTACATTTGTAATAAATCTTAAATTTGGGTAATATCAGTCCTCCAATGTTGTTTTTCCCCTTCAATATAGTGTTGGTTATTCTGGGTCTTTTGCCTCATCACATAAACTTTAGAATTAATTTGTTGATATTCATAAAATAACTTGCTGATATTTTTATTGGAATTGAGTTCAATCTACAGATCAAGTTGGGAGGAACTGACATCTCTACAACATTCAGTCTCCCTATCCATGAATATGGAATATCTCTCCATTCATTTACTTATCCTTTGATTTGATTTTTTTTCACCAGAGTTTTGTAGTTTTCCTTATATAGATCATGTAAATATTTTGTTTAAATTTGTACTTAAATATTATTTTGAGGGGTGCTAATGTAAATAATAATATATTTTTAATTTCAAATTTTACTTGTGTATTTCTGGTATATAGGAAAGCAGTATAATTTTGTACATTAACCTGTATATTAATTCTCCAAGCTTATTATAATCACTATTAGTTCCAGGAGTTTTTTGTTGTTGTTGTTGATTCTTTTGTATTTTCTACACTGATGAACATGTCATCTGCAAACAAAGACAATTTTATTTCTTCTTTCTCAACATGTACACTTTTTATTTCCTTTTTTTGTCTTATTGCATTAGCTAGGATGTCCAGTTCAACACTGAAAAGCTGTGGTGAGAGGGGACATACTTGCCTTGTTCCTAATTTTGGTGGGAAAACTTTGAGATTCTCAATAGTAAGTATGATGTTAGCTGTAGGACTTTCATTGATGTTCTTTATCAAGTAGAGGAACTTTCCTTCTATTATTAGTTGGTTAAGAATTTGTACCACGAATAGATGTTGAATTTTGTCAAATGCTTTTTTCTGCATCTATCCATAGGATCATGTCATTCTTCTTTATCTTGTTGATATGATGTCTTACATTATTCGATTTTTGAATATTGAACCAGCCTTGCATAACTGAGATAAATTTCACTTGGTCATGGTGTATAATTCTCTTAATACCTTGTTGGACTTGATTGGCTAATAGTTTGCTGAGGATTTTTGAGTTTACATTAATGTGAAATATTAGTCTGCAGTTTCTTTTCTTGTAATGTTTTGTCTGATTCTGGTATTCAGGCAATGCCAACCTCAAAGAATGAGTTAGGAATTATTCCCTTTACATTTACATTCTGGAAGATATAATAGAATCTTGGTGTAATTTCTTTAAATGTTTGGTAGTGTTCATCAGTGAACCTTTCAGGGCCAAATCCTTTCTGCTTTGGAAGGTTATTAATAATTGATTTAATTACTTGTATATATAGGTCGATTCAGATCGTCTATCTTGTCTCATGTCTTGTATGAATTTTGGCAGATTGTGTCTGTTAAGGAATTGATTTCATTTTACCTAGGTTTTCAGATTTGTGGGCATACAGTTGATTATAATATTCTTTTTTATTCTTTTAAAGTCTGTGATATCTGTAGAGATGTACCCTCTCTCACTTCTAATATTAGTAATTTGTACCATCTTTCTCTCTGTCTCTCTCTCTTTTTATTTTTAACCTGCCTTGATGCTAATAGATTTATTTGCTTTCTCACGAACAAGCTTTTGGTTTTTTTGATTTTTCTCTACTGATTTCCTCTTTTCCATTTCATTGATTTTTGCCTTAATTTTTTCTTTTTTTTTTTTCTGTTTCCTTTGGTTTTAGTTTGTTCTTGTTTTTCTAGTTTTCTAAAATGAAAGCTTAGGCTGTTGATCTTAGTTTTTCCTTTTTAAAAAATATATGCATTAAATGCTTTAAATTTTCCTCTCAGCACTGCTTCCACTTCATCCCACACATTTTTACAAGTTGTTTTTATTTTCATTTAATTCAAAATATTTATTTTAATTTCTCTTGATTTTTATTCTTTGACCCATGTGTTATTTAGAATGAGAGGTTTAACTCCAAATATTTTGGGATTCTTCAGCTATATTTCTGTTATTAATTTCTAGCTTAACATCTTTTTGGTCAGAGAGTAGACATTGTTTGATTTCTATTCATTTGAGCTTATTATAGTGTTTTATGGCAGAGAATGTGATCTACCTTGGTGTATGTTCCATGTGAGTTTAAGAAGAATGTGTATTGTGCTGTTTTTGGATGAAGTAGTCTATAGATGTTAATTATATTCAGTTGATTGATGATGCTGTTGAATTCTTAAGCCGTCTTTTCAGTTACCAGCTGAAGTTCAGGAATGCTGCTAAACACATTTGATTAACCTTCCTCCAGAGCAATCAAGTGATTTCTAGTATTATTAGAGTCCACACTCTACTTTGGTCTTTGGGATTGCATTGCAAGCTTCTGACATCTATTCAACACCAAGTTTTGATGTTGGCAATTTTTATAGTTGAGCATGCTCAGGCAATGACAACTGTCAGAAAAAATATTCCAGACTTGGAAATGCCAAAACAGATTACTGAGTATTCTTTTCAGTGCAGTACTAAGCATTATCTAGCAGACTCTGTAGATTATCTGATTCTATGGAGGTGTACACATGTGTTTGTTTATTACTTAGCCTATCCTACAACTCTACTGAGATAGAAGTTAAGCAGACAAAAAGGAAATGATTTTATTTATAGAAATAAAAGTGTATTTGGTCTGGTAGAGATAAATTTCTTCCTAGTAGTAAAAATGAGCCCACCCTTATATTATATTGCCTTATAAGTTATTAACTAGTTTTGCATCTATTAGTAAATTTATTTCAGCATTCCAGTTTGCTTGCATACATATGTTTCCTCAAATTTTTCATTGAAGTGGTTTTAACTCCTTACTGGTTGGTTCATTAGTTAATGAAGTAAAGAAATCTTAAGCATGTGTTAATTTTATTTTCAAATGTGAATTATGATTTTTTCTTTCTGAAAATTATGGTTTAACATAATTATGACATCATAGCCACCTTTGACTCTAAAATCAATTAAAGCGATTATATGACATTGATTTTAAGACATTTTAAGATTTCAGAAATTTTTAAAAAGATAATATGTACATTTTAAAATTGGTGAAGTATGGTAAGTTATATTCATTCTTCATCATAATACTCTTGAATATGTTCTCTTCCTCTAGTTCCCAATAACTTTTTCTAAGTGTTTTTGCTTCTTATCTATAATGTATCAGTAACATCCTAACCAATCTCTCTTTCGTTAGTTCTCATTCTCTCTAATTCATCCTTTGCAATACTGCCTGAGAATGATTCTAAACCCAACGGTTTATATTACTCTACTGTTCTAAACCCTTCAATGAGTCTACTTTCTAAACCCTTCAATGAGTCTACTTCTTTGTACAATATATTGAGATCTTCACATTTTAAATCCTGCATATCTTGCTTCCAACTTCATCTTTTCCTTAGTGGAGCTCAGATTTTTCTTACTTTCTTAGAGGTCTTCTACTTGTAGTATCACTTTCTGGGTAGAGATTTTTCCAGTTTCTATATGCTTATTATTGTTTCATAATACACAGCAGACTATCTATCTTTCTATGTATCTTTTTGGTATATATTTATAAAGGTAATTTACATCCTCATAAAAGCTTCTGAGTGGCTGTCTTAAGTATTTCTGATATCTGTCAGTCTTTAGTCAAAGTTTGCAAAATGCCAGATCACTTAGTAATTACACATTTAGCCTTAATTAAATTCCACGTTCATGCTTAAAGAGAATAATCATACACATGTATTCTGCAGATGATTTTAAAATCAATTAAAGTACTAACTGGATCTACTTTCTCTCATTCCATTTTTGTATGTCTAGGATATAAATTAGGGGAATTAAAAGGAATTTTAATGAACCACAATAAAAATAAATTGAATTAATACTTAGCATTTTATTTTGAGCTTTTCTTATAGCCTAATCTTGGATAGATAAAAATATTTACAAGATATAGATATAAATATGTGTGTATTTAAAAGTTAGTATATACACAAAACATTCATTTTTGGCATTTGGTTTTTAAATCTGATGTAGAATGGAGTTTTTCAGGTAAAAAGGAATGTGATTAAGGAAAGAATGCATTTTTATGAAGTAAATAGTTTTATATAAAAAGTATTTTTATAATATATGGCTGAGAAAAAGGCTACAGAGAAACACTGTTTGACGATGAAAGAATTTGTTCTTCATATATTTTAAAGTTGTGTTAGACCCAAAACGTTACCGCATTAACAAGTCTCTTTACTAACATGCTTTTAGTTTATAGCCCCCAAGTCACTAAATTATTGGAGTAGAAACACAAATTTTAGGCAAAATGGGTCACTATTTTTTTTGTAGAAATATTAAGAAGTATTTTATTTGTATCCTGCTAAAAATAGATATTTAATATCAGAATTTCAACTTGCTGATGTGGCCTGTCATGAGTGGTCTATATTGACAGTAGTGTCTGTTTAAACATATTTACTCACCAAAACTTTTGTTCTAACTAAGCCAGTCTACAGACATGCATATTTTTTTAGTTCTCTTATTTTTCTTACATTGTGTGTGAAAGAAGTATTGGCTACTTTTATTATGTCTATTAACATAAAAAGCAAAAAGTTTTTTCTCTGCTTTCTATAACTGACTTCATTGTGTGCTTGAGCCACTGTTCATAAACAAACAATAGGAAACAAACTATAAACAAAGCAAAATTCATCAAGCCCTAAATATGTGCATTTCAAGTAACTCAATTTCTTCTAGATTTAAAGCCGTATCTTTCAGGTGTCATTATCTCAGCCAATGTTATTATCTCAGCCAATGTTATTATCTCAGCCAATTATGAATTTATGCTCAGTCATTTATTGATTCTTATCTTTAATCTCCTTTCCATCTGTCAGGCAGCTACTTAAATTTTCAGTGATTTTAAATATCATTTTGGCAAAGGAAAGAGATGTGTAGTTCTTATGTGTATTTTTCTGAGATTTATCTTACCGTGTCTGATCTCTAATATTCCATCACTGGAATCTACTAAAATATGCCTGGAACCACCTGGTCATTTGGACATTAGGCTGCACACACATCCAGTGTCTGGAATCATGAGGCACTGTTTTTTTTTTTCACCTTCTTTTCTAAAACCAAGTTTCCTTTTTCTGTTTTTATATCTCTCTTGAAGCCCATGGGAATCATTGGATCCTCCAATCAGTCTTTCTGATTATTTAAAAGCCATGGGGGTTGGGGGGAGTTGTTTAGCACAAATCATGGGAGTGGTACCAATGTGTAATAGTAGTTATTTTATTCTTCACCAGAGGAAATCAATAGTTTACAAATTACTAGTTACAAAATGCATGGGTAAAAACACCAGTCAAAGTACAAGATAAAGATAAACCAACGAATATTGATGTAACAGTGTACAGTTAAGAAACCACCACCTGCCTCCAGCTTTGTTTTTCTTTCTCAAGATTCTTTTGGCTGTTTGGGATTTTTTTGGTTTCATATGAATTTTAGGATTTCTTTTTCTAATTGTGTAAAAAAATGTCATTGGGTTTTTGGTAGGGATTGTACTGAATCTATAAATTGCTTTAGATAGTATAGACATTTTAACAATATTGAGTCTTCCAATCTATAAATATGGGATTTCCTTTATTTAAGTCAAAACCACAATGAGATATAACCTTACATATATTACGATGACTATTATTAAAAGCAAAAGATAACAAATGTTGGTGGAGATGTTGAGAAATTGGAACCCTTGTACACTGTTGGTGGGAATGTAAAATGGTGCAGCTACTATGAAAAACTGTATGAAGATTCCTCAAAAGCTTAAAAAAAAATAGAAATACTATTTTATCTAGCAATCCCTCTCCAGATATTTATCTAAAAGAATGGAAATCAGGATCTCAAAGAGATATTTGCTTTTCCACGTTCATTGCCTACTATGAGTTAAATGTGTTTCCCAAAAGTTCATGTACTGGAAACTTGACCCCACTGCAAGAGTGTTAAGAGGGAGGGAAATACAACTATGGTATTTGAAATGTGGTGCCTTTGAGAGGTGATTAGATTGTGAGGAATGTGACTTTGTGAATGGAGTAATCCATTCACGGAGCAGCGTGAATGGTTTTGATGGCTTTAAAAGGAGAACAAGTGAGCAGTAGCTCTCTTTCTCAGTCTATTCTTGCCAAGTGACTCCCTGTGTCACTGTAATCAGTTCCTGTCAAGAACAATGCTCTCAGCAGATGCACCCCCTGGACTTCCCAGCCTCCAAAACTGTAAAATGAATTTTGTTTCTTTATAAATTACTGAGTTTCAGGTATTCTGTTTTAAGCAACGGAAACAGACTAATACATTGCAACATTATTCACAAGAGCCAAAATATAGAAACAACCTCAATGTTCATTAATGGATGAATGGATAAAGAAAATGTGTGTGTGTGTGTGCATGTGTATATATATATATATCAAACAAAAATTTTGGCCTGAGAATGCCTCCATACTTTCATACTTGAGCTCTTACATAGGAATCACAACCTAACTAGAAGGTAAGCAAATTGAAAACCTAACTTAGAAGCATGCTTCTGAGACAATAGCTGAACCTCAGCCAATTGCAGGCAGCCAACTGTTTTGTATCTCACTTCCTTTTTCTGCACAGTCACTTCCCTTTTTCTGTCTATAAATCTTAACTGACTACACAGAAACTGTGTAGTCCCTCTGAATATATTCTGACTCTAGAGGCTGTCCAATTCACAAATCATTTCTATTTTCACTTTTTTTCTATTCTTGCTCAAATTAAGCTTTGTTAAATTTAGTTTGCCTAAATTTATTGTTTTAACAATATACATGCACACAGTGTAAAATTATTCAGCATTAAGAAGGAAGTTAATACTGCCATAAGAAACAACGTAGTTTGTTTCTTGAGGACATTTGCTAAGTAAAATAAGCTAGTCACAGAAGGACAAATACTGCATGATATCACTTATATGAGGAATCTAAAATAGTCAGACTCATGGAAACAGGTAGTGTCAAAGGGTTGTGATAGGAAGAAATGGAGAGTTGCTATTTATCAGTTATAAAGTTTCAGTTATGCAAGATGAATAAGTTCTAAAGATATCTATACAACACTGTGCCTATAGTTAGCATTACTGTATTGTACACTTAAAAGTTTGTCATGAGGGTAGATCTCATGTTAAGTGTTCTTAACACACTTTACCACAATTTAATAAATAAATACATAAATACCATTTATTGAGTGCTGATATCATACCATAGAAGAATATTCACAATTATCTTTTTAAAAAAGTCATGAAAATACTCCTATCTTTGCCATCTAAATGTCAGGGTGTGACTTGAAATTCTTTAATCACAACAATATTTCTCAAAAGTTATGTTGTTTACTGAAGAAGCAAATATGGGAAACCAGATGTCTTCAATCATGCTAGAAATTAAAGAGATTTAGAAAAACGTAAATCAAAGCTCCTCTTGTCACCATTTTTTTGGGGGAGAAATTTACTAGTTTTTTCATTAAATGTTTTTTTTTTTTTTAAAGTAAATGTTAACATTTTCTTTATCAATTTCTCATACACTAAGTATTAGATTTTGAAATTCTATAGTATCATGACTCTGTAAGGTCCTCAGTAATTTTTTTTGAGTATGAAGTGGTACTGAGACCATATCTTTTTCACTTTGGCATGCTTTTTAACCTGGACTAGTAGTTACCTGTAGTGGATTGAATTATGTCCCCTCAAAACTCCCTGAAGCTTGAATTGTGTCCCCTCAAGTTTTATGTATTAGAAACTTAGCCCCCGCTGTGACGACTGTTAAGAAGGTGGGAAATCCTAATATGGTAATTGAAAGGTGGAGCCTCGAAGACGTGATTGGATTGTAGGACCATGCCATAGTGAATGGATTAAAAGTGGTGGTCAGGGGTGTGCCTCTGAGAGCTTTAAAAGAAGAAGAGAGTCAGTCTCTCTTGCTCTCTCTGCTCTCTCTGCTTCCACCATTTTGCAATGCGAGACCAGTGGGTTATTATCGCTACCACCAGATGGACTTTGAACTTCCCAGCCTCAGCAAGTGTAAGCAATAAATGTCATTTTTCTTTGTAAATCACCCAGTTTCAGGTATTTCGTTATAAGCAACATAAATGGACTAATACATTACCTAATTCAAATATTTGATGAAAATTATTTCTCTAGTGAGAGAGTACACTTCTGGAATGAAAGGGTCATAGTGTTGAGAAAAATTGTAAAATCTTTGAAATAGGCAAAAAATTTACAGGGTATTCATACAATGGAATACTTATTGTCTAGCAGACCCTTGGAGTATCTGATTCTATAGGAATCTGTTTCTGTCATTGTTTTTGACTTTTCTGTTTTGAAATTTTTAGAGACAGAAGTTAACTTGTATAGTGCTGATGGTGATGCAAATGGTTCAGGTTCATAAAGATGTAAATGATTTTTTATTGGTTCAGATGAAAAAAAATGCTTTGATCCTGTCTTCCCACCCCAAGAGACAATTCCAAATATTACATTTTATTTCTTTTTGGATATTAAGCCCTTGTCCATCTATTTACAAATTAATTTCAGCATTTCTGATATTGTGTGTGCCTGTTTGTCCTTGTATTTCTTTCAAACTGGTTTTAACATTTCAATTACTGATTCCTTCACCTATTAATGCATTAACATTTTGACGTGTTCATTTTATACTGTGAGTCATGCTTCTACCTTTTAAAATGACTTTTCAACAATAGCATATTGACATAAATCACCTCTATGAAATATCAATTCATGCAATTGAGTCTTAAATAGGGATTCACTTTTTATTTGCCAATTTTCTGGTTAGTGAAATTATATTAGAAAAAGAGCTTTTTACTTCATCACTAAACAATCAATAGAAGATGATCAGCTGTTATATATAGGCCTTCCTTCCTTGCTCCCTTCCTTTTTCCCTCCTTCCCTTCCTCCCTTCTTTTCTTTTTGAATTATGTTCCTTTTATTTGAAATAGACATTGAACCAGTTTGTATTTTCTGGCCATCACAGGGCCAACAGCAATGGATTATTTTTATTCTTTTTGGTTTTCTTTATGTATAAATGAAGTCATTTGAGTGAGTGATTTTCTTTGATTTATTATTTTTATCATGCTGTTAATGTGCTGTTATCCCGAAATATGTTCATTCAGGGTATTTTAACATTGTTTTTAATACTTTGATTAGAATACATTTGGCCTAATTAGAAATGTGAAATCAGAATGGATGATGGGTATACTCAACCTTCACTTCAAACAATCTTACAGTCATTTCAAGAAGGGGTCAAAAAAATAAACTATAACTCATTAGCCTGGGGGGTATGAGTGATCTCTCTGCCATACTGGAAATTGGCAGCCCTTCTGTCTTTTGTCCTTAAGGAGTCTGATTATTAAACTACTTGTTAAATATGCTAAACAGACTGACAGTAAAATAACAGGCTCTGTCTGCATGCATAGAATAGAAAAGGTATTAATTTCATAACTGATTCCTTTTTGGTTAATATTTACAAGCAACCTCCATTTCGGTAACTTTAAACACACCACAGAGAAATATCTAAACTATACATGGTATGAAACATTTTTGTTTTGTGTTATACAGAATTGGTTTTCGTGACATCCCAAACAATTATAAAAACGTTCTTTTTGGGACAGAATAAAAACATTCTATATATTTTACTTATGATGAGTGATATGTCTGTTATTTGGGGAGTATAATTAACTACATTAATAAGCCACATGTCTATACATTAATGTTTGAATGAATCAATCTTCTTTTTAAAATGTAGTGTTTTGTTACTATTTTTTTTACTGTATTATTCTTCTCTATGTTTAAATGTCATCTTAATACTGCTGTTGAGTTTCAAAATTTAGATTTATTGAGTAAGTTTTTAATTCAATTGAATACCTGTGCTAGGAACTCCATAAAACAAAAAGAACCATAAACATTGTTCTGTAGTGCAAATATTTTGAGTGAATTATTCTGATATAGATTAAATAATTTAAAATAAGAGCCAGTATGTTATAGGAGGGTACTTCAAAAAGCTCGTGGAAAAATAGAATCAAAAGGTAATATGAATTCTTTCATGAACTTCCTGAAGAAGTTCCTTGTATAATAAATTACTAACTTTGTCTGGAAGAGTATAGTAGACATAATCAACATAAAATGTATAATTCAAAGAGACAGAAATAAAGAAAATGGAGATATTTGGTAATACATATCAGATTATGAGAAAATAATTATTTCAATAATAAATATTTTCAAAAACAACTACCTATATCTACCAGCCATTAAATAAATATGTTCTTCTTGATGCTATCTTTATATTTTGAAGTGCATTACATTTTTTGTTCATCACTCTATGCTGCAATTTAGGTTTTTACTTTTCTTTGGTCTGCCATAAATTCCTCATGGACTGACTGCCATGCACATCTTTATATTGACATTGTCTAGGTCTGTGCTTGAAACATAATGACAGTTCAATAGTAATTTTAATATTAAATAAAATGAATGCTTTTGGCCTTGGCAGATCTTACCCTGGTAGATCATGTTCTTAGTTGGTTTAACACCATTGGTATTATCGCTTGAATGAGACATTAAAAAACTGTGATTTTATTAAGAAGATGAACTTTTTAAATCTTAGTGTATTAATTTTCCATTGCTTCAAAAATGAATTACCAAAAATTTAACAGCTTAAAACAATACCCATTTAATAGCTCATAGTTCTGTAGATGAGCAATTTGAATAAACTCAACTGAATTCTCTGCTTAGAGTCTTTCAAGGATCTGCTTAGAGTCAATCAAGGTATCAGCTTGGCTGGGCCTTTGTCTGGAGACTCTGGGGAAGAATCCACTTCTAACCTTACTCAGGGTGTTGGCAGAATCTAGTTCCTTGTGGCCTCTGGTCTCTGGTCCCATATCATTGTTAGCTCTTAGGTAGGGGCACTTTCTGCTCATAGATGCCACCTACATTCCTACTCACCTAGCTCCTCCACCTTCAAAGTAACAGCAGTCCTTTGAGCACCTCTCACAGTTTGAACCCCTCTGGCTTCCCTCTTTTCTAAAAGGTCTCTGCTTTTAAAGGGCTCATATATTTGGACTACGTCTATCTGAATAATCTCCCTTTTGCTATGTAATCATAGGAGTAACACCAGGATACAAAGGTCATGATGCCATCTTAAAATTGTGCCTACCACAGAGATATACAGTCAGCCCTCCATATCTATGGGTTTTGCATCGATGGATTCAATCAACTGCTGATCAAAAATACTAAAAATTGCATCTGTCATTATTTCCTAAACAATATGGTCTAAAAATTTACATAGTATTTACATTGTATTAGGTATTATAAGTAATCTAGAGATGATTTTAAAGGATGCGCATAGGTTTTGTGCAAATACTACATTATTTTATATCAGGGACTAGAGCATCCAAGGATTTTAGTATCAAGAGGAGGTTCTGGAACCAATGCCCGATGGATATTGAGGGATAACTGCAACAAAATTCACTTGCCCATTTAGTTCATCAGTAGGTCAAGAATGTCAAATAATCTGTTGATCATATGAAACCTGAGGATGTAGATTACTCTCTTTATAAAGAAAGAATAAACTTACTGAATTTCAGAGATTTTTTTTTTACATTAATGTAGACATTTTCTTTATGTGAAACATACTCACATACATATATTGAAGTATATTTTTTGTACATTTTTTGAGAGCTATTAATGGTAGAGTCAACATGAATTAGGAATACATTTAAAGTTCCAAATTATTTAGTATGATTTCTTAATTGCATATTTATAAGAGCTGTCAGCAAATAAAAATCCCTTTCTTAGAAAGAAATATAAATAAATACATATATGTACATGCCTATACATTCACTATACAACCTGGTGACTTATCATTGTATGATCATTCTGGGAATACAGATATGGCTGAACAAGTGATTTTGTTGCAAGCCCTAGTGTCTATCACTTAGATTACTTGGTTCAGAAATATTCTCTATCATGCTCTCTTTTTTTTCCCCTTTCTTTTTATATTTCAGTGACGGACTTGTATTTTTGTCAAAAAATTCTATAAAATTTTCTAAAAATTATTAACATTCAAAGGAGATTTTCTTAAACAAAGTTTATTGAGATTAAAAGTAATTGGAAAAAGAGAATACTTAAGTACAGTGTCTATAATGTGAATTATCTAACAGTAATAGGATAGGTTTTAATGTAAAAACAATAACAACAAGAACAAAAACATAGCTTGAATTTCGGCTCACTTTTTCTGCACTAGCACTGTGATATTTGAAAAAATCTTAACTTCTGTGAGCCTTACTTTTCTCCTCTGTCAAATACAGGTTATTATACCAGCCTTGTGGAGTTAGTAAAACGATTAAAACAATGCTTACAAAATGTTCTAAGTTGTACATAGCTCCACAGCTGCTGGTAAGAGTCAGTTGCTTTACTTTCTGTAGTGTTCATGGAGAATATGAGAGGAGGTAACAAAAGGATTTCTTAATGCCAGAGCTGAAAGGAAATAGAAGCAAATTTTTAAAAATAATTATTTATTTATTATCAATATTTTTATTACTTACATTCAAAGATATTGTTGAGCACTGGGAGGGGCAGGTGGGAGGGGGTAGAGAAACAGAGGTGGAGGTGGGGGGCGGTGCTGGCCTACAGCCAGTTCCTTCACTGGCCTGCTTACTGAGGGCTGGTGATGGGGGACATGGCTGAAACCCTCGGCCCTCCCCACCCTGGCTCAGGGGCCTGGGGGCCTTTCGACTACAGCACGGATATTGCCAGGCTTGTTGTGGATACCGAGGGGGCGTGGCTTAGGCCCTCATCTCCCCTTTCCTGGTTTGGGATCCCGGGCACATTGTCACTGGGCTGGATGCTGACATCAGGGGGCGTGGCTGGAGCCCTTTGCCGCCCCTCCACCACAGCTCTGGAGCCTGGGGGGCTTCTGTGGTGGCTTGGTTGTCACTGGGCTGAATGCGGATGTAAGGGGGTGTGGCTAAGGCCCTTGTCTCCTCCTCCCCTGGCTCGGGAACCTGGGGGGCTTCTGGCTCTTTCAAGTTTTATAGGTGTTCTTTGGTAGTGTTAGACTTTTATTGGTTAATATTAGAACTTTGTCTGTGATCTGTGTGTGTTTTGTGTTTTCTTTCACTTCGTGTTGGATTACTAGGTACCCCCACCACTTAAACTCTGCACTGGAACTAATTTGTTGTCTTTTGCTTAGTTCTAAAATGGGGGAACTTCCTGTGGGACCAGCGCTTGAGCTCTGTGGTTGAGCTAAATTGCTGCTTTGCTGTTGATATCCTGGGGAAGACTTTTTGTGCAGCTCAGGTTTCAATGGTTGACTTTTTGTATGTACTTCCAGGTCTCATGAGATTTGATACACCTAGGTTTTATGGAACCTCTGGTCTGAGCCTGAGTCTTTTCAGCAATTTGCACCCTCTGCAGATCTATACTCCTGACCAGTCTACACTGAGTGGACCTTTGCTGATTGGAGGGCAGATCAGCTGTCCATGCTTTGCCCCAATGTCCCCCCAGTGTGCCCATCTCCCCAACCTCCTGCACTCCAAATGCTTCCCTTGGGGAGGGACATGCACCAGTCCCTTGCAATGACTCAGTGGCCTTTGAGTGGTTCCTTCTTTCAGTTGTTTGTGGCCCCTCGCTCCTATGTGGGTCCACAGGAACCCTGTGAGTTATCTTGCTGGTCTGGGGTCCACCAAGGCCCTCTTTCCCCTGCAGTCTTTAAGCAACTTCACACAAAGGACGCAACTGCAGTTTCTGCCAGCTCTTGCTCTGTGTGCTCACCAGAGCCAGGCTTAAAATGTTTGGAACTCAATATAGTTGGAGTGGTCCCTTCTTTCTCTCATTCCAGCTTCTCCTAACTTTATGAATTCCGTAGGTCCCTCTTCCTCTTCCTCTGAGCTCTGGGCCACAGCTTGGCATTTGTTGCCTTTTTTAATAGTTGTAAATTGGCCAATTGTGGGAGACAGTGATGCTGGGGACCATCTACTCAGCTATCTTGACCTGGAAGCAGAAACAAGTTTTTGAACATAAGAAACACAGACAATAATATTGCTCATGAACTCCAAAGACACTATATGTAATCCATAACAAATAGCACAAATAAATTAGAATATGTGAGGAGGGGCAGGGTCATTATATCAGTGATGAAATGGAAGGAATCAATCCCAAATACAGTAAGAATTTTTCTCCATGCTCATTCAAATCAATACAAATAAAATTATCTTCATTATCTCTCAAAAGTTTTCACTATCTATATTTTTATTCATATTTTGATCCATTTTTTAAATTATATACTGTGAAGATTCTTTTATTTCTTAAAAGCATAAGAATATAAAAACTGAGAGACAGTAAGCTTTTAGAAATATATTCAATACAGTCAATATACCATAATCTAGATTTTTTTCTCTTGTTCTCAGCTTATATTTAGATCTACTGCATCCCAGAACAATAGTGTCATATGTTTGAATGATTGTAGTAACATCTGCAGTGACAGCCTATTAAAACAGGAGGCACTAAGCCAAAGGTCTTGGTTCAAAGTGCTGTCTCAGCCCTTTATTTTAGGTGACCTGGGGAAGGCAACATGTTTGTTGCTCAACTATCTCATTTCCAAATGTTGATAATAAATCTGTCTGCTCTATATCACATATGTGAGTATCAAGTGAAATAGTCATACAAAGACATTATGCAAATTATAATGCTCTGTGCAGATATTAGTGATTGTTTAGATAGGTATATTCTGTCAACTGAACTTGATGGTTGTTGAAACTTGCATCTAAGTAAAAACCAGCCAATAGTCTTACCAAACACGCATAATCAGAATGAATTTTTTTTACCAATTTGAATCCATATGCAGCCCATATTGCACCAAAAGCCTAAACATATTATGGGAGCCTCAACATATAATGGGGACCATATATTTTTTTTAATGTCACAGTCAACAATTTCCTTTTCTTTTCTAGGTTTCTTAGATAACTTATCAAAAACATACTCATACAATCATCAAAACACTCATCCCAAATTATATGCAATTAAAATATTTATAGACTACTAAAATAAAAATGTTTGTGCTGTATCTTTATACCTAAATCAAGATATTTTTGTGGTGGTGGTTGTTATATCAGTGATCATTCAATATTCACTATGTCAGTGAAAGATTCTTGACCCAATACATCTAAGTAGGTAGAAGTAAATTTCTAATACTTCCTAAGATGCTGTGAGCATAAAGAAAGTAATACCTGTGAAGTTAATTTAAATAACCATTTGTGACAATAAGCATTTTCTAAATATTAGAAAGATAAAATGAAATAAACTATACTTAGTATCAAAATAATAGAACTTTTCATAAGTTGTCACTGTCTAGTTTTTTTTTTTTTTGGCAAGCAAAAGAGAATACAGAAACATAACATTTTAAAATTAAAATTTTACCCAAACATAAATTATGTTCAGATACTCATAATTATCAATGACTTCAATATTCACAAACACCAAACTGAGATACAATGAATGATCAAGGATTTGTTTTGTAGTTTATGATATTTACTTGTATTTACAGGAAAATGTTTAAAAAGTTATAAAAACAAAATCTTAGTTACATAGTTGTTAGATTATCTTGTTAAAAGAGTAAGATTATATGAAATTAAGATTATAATAAGGACCACTTATGTTGGGCTTTTCCTTAAAATTTTAAAAATCTTCACGTATATTGCAATTGCACATTGTACATTCATACTTACTTTGCGATTTACTTATTTATAGTATTTATATATGCTGTATTTGCCACCCACTAATGTGATATCTTTAGTCCCATTTGTATTTGATCAGGGGTTTTATTTTTGGTTTTTTTTGAAGATGCAGCAGGAAACAAAATCTCATGGGTTTGTATCAATTATTTCTATGTATGAATTGCTAGTAAAACTATTGGTATACTAGCAAGGTCCTCTTCACTGTTAAATTAGCCATAATTTAGTCATAACAGCTAAAAGGCTTGGGTTGGTCCCAAGAATGTCAATGTTGAACGATTTGATCATTTTCGCCCTATTTTGTTTAATAAATTTCTCAGTATGTACACTGATGCTATGGGTAGAATTGAAACCAAGTTAATGAGAAGTTTAGTAAACAAACAGAATGCATTAGTCAATTGTCTAATTATGTATTCGTGTATAAGAGAAAATTTTTTCTACAGATGATTAAGTATCTGTCCTCTAGCCTGAGATTTGATTTCACAGTCATAAAGAAACAAATGATTCCAGTTGCAAATGCTTCTTCTTGAGTACCCACGTAAAGAAAGGAGAAGTATGGAAATGCAGGAAGGAACATGCTCTGGAAATCCCAAATGAGTAATTTTATTATTTTTCTGAAATTCAGCCAGCACTGTTGTGATAGACTCAGTGATATTTGGCTCCCATAAATACTTCCTATTGGTGATTAGCGCTGTGAAGTTCTCTACATCTAGTGCTTCTTACTAAATCCAATAAAAATGAAACTCTGCTTTCCATAATATTATTATGCGACTGAAATCAACCCTTTTCCATTTTATAAATTTTTAAAATTTGAAGTCACTGTAGACTTTCTCAGTGGCCATTACTAGTATTTCTTGATTTATCCTAGAGAGGAAGCAAGTCTTCTTTTCTCTTTCACCATGTAATATAGTTGGTCTGGCCCAAAGAATCTTGAGCACTAAAAAAAAGAAGAAACTGGTTTGGAACCTGGGTGGCAAAAATGTCTGAGGTTTATGGAAAACCAAAGAAAGAGGCAATGATATCGTCCTGCTAAAGAACTCTGGCCTAGAATGTGGTTGTTAGAAACTACATAAAGGCAAGATGTTACCGTATCTATATTCATATATAGCATAACTATCCCATGTTTACATTTGCTTTTATATTTGGAAAACAGCAAATGGCAATATATGCTCAGTATAATAGCTTTGTGGAATTGTTTTTATGGTTGCAGTCATGAATAATGCAAGTTGAATTATAAAATAGTTTTTGATATTTTGAATGAGTAGAGGTCAAAATTCCTAGTGACTATATTTTGAATGCCATAGAAAAGAATGTGGTTATATGAATACTTTAATCAAACCAAAATGCTAGGGTTTGATAAAGCTAAATTAAATTTTTAGGAAATTGTGTATCTCAGATTTTTTATTTAAAAATTTTTCCCTTTAATAGACAAAATGTTCAGTTACCTCCAATCTTGCACATTAAATCCAGAAGAAATAGAAGTAATTATATTTTCAAGAATTGTTGAATCCTCATGAACAAAATTATAGCTTTCAATAAAGCAGAAGTGGGACTAAAATTCTTTGACCATAAATGCTATTTTTAACCAACTTTGTAAACTGACTACTTCCTTTCTCTTGCTTTTCCCGCAGTTTTCTCCTCCCAGCTTCCTACATCTGCCATATAGCATTGCTGAGCATCCAAGAAAATTGACAAAGTTTTGACCACAATCGCAGTGGACTTGATGGCCACAATGTTGCAAAATTTGATGAATAAAGGTGACTTGACTTCTTTTACTTTCAGAAATGAGTGTGGATCTGATTGAACAGAAATAAAATAATGAAAAATATAACAATTGTATCTGATACTGATATTCAACCTAAGACACAAGGTGCAATGTTACATGGGTTTGGTAGGTTTAAATAAAGGATTATAATTAATATTTGTTTATATCTATTTATTTGCATCTAATATTGGTAAGAAAGTTGGCAAAAAAAATTTTCTGTAAGAGTAACTGGCAAGATTAAATTTTAGCGTAATTTTCCATACTTTAATAAAGGGTTTCCTTCTTAATTTAAATAAATGAGATCCATATATTTTATATAAATGTGGTAGAATAAAAAGCATATTGGTGTAGGGCAAGGCCGGAGACGAGAGAATAAGAATTTAAGGTAATATGTGCGAGAAGTGATGAGTCAAAACCACGTTTGTAGCTCTCTAAGAATGAGGAAGAGAAAGTGGATTTAGGGGTTTTTAAGAAAAAAGTGGTGTAATTTGGTTATTAGCTGAATGGAGAGAGTAAGAGTTGCCTCTGATGTATTCACAGTGTCCACAGTCAAGATCCGAATTCCTTCACTAGACATACAAAAGCTTTCATAATCAGCCTCCAGTCTTCCCGTCTGACCTCATCCATAGTTCACCCTCAAACTTCCAGGTGCCCTCCCCAAACCTCTTACATCTTATCCTAACGTCTCACACTTTACCTCACATGCCTTATCTCCTACAAACATCAGTTCTTCTGCTGAAGAGTCTTGATAAATTTTGGGGTCTCTCATATTTAAAATATTTGAGATTTCATTCTTATACTAGAAAATACCTATCCGGTCTTTAAATTATGCTAGTTTTTAGTGTTCCCTGACCTCTGCTTTTTTTTTTTTTTTATTAGTTATGAATATTCATAAATACAAAGCTGATTGTCACCTCTTGTGCCCATGACATGAAGGCCAGATTCAAATGGCAGCATACCCGTTACCACAAGTTGCATCTGTACCCGGTGTCTCCCATCCCCAAGTAACACCCTCCCCCTTCCCCAAACCACGCCCCCCGCCTCCAGTTTGTAGCCCAAGGAGTGTTCCCTCCCTCTGCATGTCCAACGCCCCACTGTGGTCTTTCTTTCCTTTCTTCTTTCTCTCTTAGCTTCCACATATGAATGAGTACATGTGGCATTTAACCCTCTGTGCTTTGTTTATTTCACTCACTCAACATAAGTTTCTCCAGGTTCATGCATGTTGTTAACAAATGGGGAGTATTTCATTCTTTTTTACGGCAGGGTAGAATTCCATGGTGTATATATACCAAAGTTTCCTTATCCAATCATTCATCGATGGACATTTAGGTTGGTTCCGTGTCTCAGCTATTGTAAACATGGGTGTGCAGGTATCCCTTCGACATGATAATTTCCATTCCTCTGGGTAAAGACCCGGAAGTGGGATTGCTGGATCGTATGGAAGATCTATCTGTAGTTGTTTGAGAAGCTCTCCATACTGTTTTCCATAGAGGTTGTGCTAATTTACAGTCCCACCAACAGTGTATGAGTGTTCCCTTCTCTCCACATCCTCATCAGCTTTTGTTATTCACCATCTTTTTGATTATAGCCAGTCTAACTGGAGTGAGGTGGTATCTCAATGTAGTTTTAATTTGCATTTCTCTGATGACCAGTGATGTTGAGCATTTTTTCATGTACCTATTGGCCATTTGTATGTCTTCCTTTGCAAAATGTCTACTCAGCTCCTCTGCCCATTTTTTAATTGGGTTATTTGTTTTTTGACTGTATAATTGCTTGAGTTTCTTGTATATTAGGGATATTAATCCCTTGTTGGATGCAAATTAGAAAAAATTTTCTCCCACTCTGTAAGTTACTGTTTCACTCTCTTTATTGTTTCATTTTCTGTACAGAATCTTTTTGGTTTACCATAGTCCCAATTGTTTATTTTTTCTTTTGCTGCTTGTGCTTTCAGGCTCATGTTCATGAAGTCTGTGCCCAGACCTAGTTTCTGAAGTGTTTCACCTACATACCTACATTTTCCCTTAGTAATTTTACAGTTTCAGGTCTTATACTTAAGTTTTAATCCATTTTGACTTGATTTTAGTATATGGTGAGAGGTGCATGTCTAGTTTCATTCTTCTTGCAGATGGATATCCAATTTTCCCAGCACCACTTATTGAGGAAGCAATCTTTTCCCCAATGTAAGTTTTTGTTGCCTTTGTCAAATATTGGATGACTGTAAGCCTGAGGGGCAATTTCTGGGTTCTCTATTCTGCTCCACTGGTCTTTCTATTTTTATGCCAGTACCATGCTGTTTTGGTTACTATAGCTTTGTAGTAAAATTGGAAGCAAGGTAGTGTTATGCCTCTGGCTTTATTTTTTTGCTCAGGATTGCTTCGGCTATTCAGGGTCTTTGTTGTTCCATATGAATGTTAGGATTGATTTTTTCCATTTCTGTGAACAATGTCACTGGCATTTTGATGGGGATTGCATTGAATCTGTAGATCACTTTGGGTAGTATAGATATTTTCACAATGTTAATTCTTCCAATACAAGAGCATGGAATGTCTTTCCATCTTCTTGTGTCTTCTTTAATTTCTTACAGAAGTGGTTTGTAGTTCTCATTGTAGAGATCTTTCACCACCTTGGTTAAATTGATCCCTAGGTATTTTATTTTTTTCGTGACAATTGTAAATGGATTACTTTCTTTATTTCTCTTTCTGTTAGTTCATTATTTGAGTATATAAATGCAACTGATTGGGGGCATTTACTTTGTATCCTGAAATGTTACTGAAGTTGTTAATTAGCTCTAGGAGTCCTTTGATAGAGTCTAGGTTTTTCTATATATAGTACCATGTCATCTGCAAATAGAGAAAATTTGACTTCATCTTTTCCAATCTGAATGCACTGTATTTCTTTCTCTTGCCTGATTGCTCTGGCTAGTACTCCAGTAGTATGTTAAATAGAAGTGATGAGAGTGGGCATCCTTGTCTTGTTCCTGTTTTTAAAGGAAAGGTGCTCAGTTTTTCCCCATTCAGAATGATACTGGTGGTGGGCTTGTCATAAATGGCTTTTATTGTGTTGAGATATTTTCCTTCTATACCTAATTTTCTGTGAGTCTTTATCATAAAGTGATGTTGAATTTTGTCAAATGCTTTTTCAGCATCTGTTGAGATAATCATATGATCTTTGTCCTTGAGTTTGTTGATGTGGTCCATCACATTTATTGACTTTCGTATGTTGAACCATCCTTGCATCTCTGGGATGAATCCTACTTGATCATAGCGCATAATTTTTTAAATATGTTGCTGTATACTACAAAGCTATAATAACCAAAACAGTATGGTACTGGCATAAAAACAGACACACTGACCAATGGAATAGAATAGAGAATCCAGAAATCAACCCACACACTTACTGCCATCTGATCTTTGACAAAGGCACCAAGCCTATTCACTGGGGAAGGGACTGCCTCTTCAGCAAGTGGTGCTGGGATAACTGGATATCGATATGCAGGAGAATGAAACTAGATCCATACCTCTCACCGTATACTAAAATCAACTCAAAATGGATTAAGGATTTAAATATACACCCTGAGACAATAAAACTTCTTAAAGAAAACATAGGAGAAACACTTCAGGAAATAGGACTGGGCACAGACTTCATGAATACGACCCCAAAAGCACGGGCAACCAAAGGAAAAATAAACAAATGGGATTATATCAAACTAAAAAGCTTCTGCACAGCAAAAGAAACAATTAAAAGAGTTAAAAGACAACCAACAGAGTGGGAGAAAATATTTGCAAAATATACATCTGACAAAGGATTAATATCCAGAATATATAAGGAACTCAAACAACTTTACAAGAAGAAAACAAGCAACCCAATTAAAAAATGGGCAAAAGAGCTAAGTAGGCATTTCTCTAAGGAAGATATCCAAATGGCCAACAGACATATGAAAAAATGCTCAACATCACTCAGCATCCGGGAAATGCAAATCAAAACCACATTGAGATACCATCTAACCCCAGTTAGGATGGCTAAAATCCAAAAGACTATGAACGATAAATGCTGGCGAGGCTGCGGAGAAAAAGGAACTCTCATACATTGTTGGTGGGACTGCAAAATGGTGCAGCCTCTATGGAAAATGGTATGGAGGTTCCTTAAACAATTGCAAATAGATCTACCATACGACCCAGCCATCCCACTGTTGGGAATATACCCAGAGGAATGGAAATCATCAAGTCGAAGGTATACCTGTTCCCCAATGTTCATCGCAGCACTCTTTACAATAGCCAAGAGTTGGAACCAGCCCAAATGCCCATCATCAGATGAGTGGATACGGAAAATGTGGTACATCTACACAATGGAATACTACTCAGCTATAAAAACGAATGAAATACTGCCATTTGCAACAACATGGATGGACCTTGAGAGAATTATATTAAGTGAAACAAGTCAGGCACAGAAAGAGAAATACCACATGTTCTCACTTATTGGAGGGAGCTAAAAATTAATATATAAATTCACACACACACATACACACATACACACACAAACTGGGGGGGGGGGGGAGGAAGAAGATATAACAACCACAATTATTTGAAGTTGATACAACAAACAAACAGAAAGGACATTGTTGGGGGGAGGGGGGGAGGGAGAAGGGAGGGAGGTTTTGGTGATGGGGAGCATTAATCAGCTACAATGTATATCGACAAAATAAAATTTAAAAAATAAAAAAAAAAAAAAGATCATAAAAAAAAATAAAATAAAATAAAATAAAAATAAAATAAAATAAAAATAAATATGTTGCTGTATTCTAATTGCTAATATTTTGCTGAGGATTTTTGCATCTAGGTTCATCAAGGATATTGGCCAGCAATTTTCTTTTTTTTTGTTGTGTCTTTATCTGGTTTTGGTATTAGAGTTATGTTGGCCTCAAAGAATGAGTTTGGGAGAGTAGCTTCTGTTTCAATTGTTTGGAATAGTTTGAGGAGAATTGGTATTAACTTTTAAAAGTTTGATAGAACTCAGCTGTAAACTCATCTGGACCTGGACTTTTCTTTGTTGGAAGATTGCTAATTACTGCTTCAATCTCCTTGCTTGTTATTGGTCTGTTCAGGTTTTCTGTCTCTTCTTGGTTCAGTCTTGGTAGTTTGTATGTGTCTAGAAAGTTATCGTTATCTTCCAGATTTTCATATTTGTTGTCATCCAGTTGTTTATAATAGTCTCTAAGTATTCTTTGTAATTCTGTGGTATTGGTTGTAATGTCTCCCTTTTAATTTTGTCTTTTTGTTATTTGGGTCTTCTCTCTTCTTTTTTTTTTTTTTTTTTTTTTTTTTTTTTTTGCAAACCTGGCTAATGGTTTGTCTACTTTATTTATCTTCTTGAAAAACCAACTTTTGCTTTTGACTAAGCACAATGATTTATTTCAGATATGTGTTCTCAGAGCACTTTATACAAAACTCTCATGGCATATTGTCTGTCCTTTGAAAACTTAACAGTATGGAGCAGCAACTCAGAACATATTTTGTCTTTGTTTCTTTATGGGAGCAGCAGACCAGTTCCCCAAAAGAAAGAAGAGCTGAAGGTACTGAATTTATATCAACAACACCAACTAATTAAGATATTTGTATTCTCCAGGGAAAGTGTTATGCTAATGGAGATTTCTCCACTTGGAAGTACAACAGTGGGGGAGTAAGTATTTGTCCCTTTTCCCAAAGCTTGGCTTGTTCAGTTGTAGGTTTGTATAGAATATTAAAGTAGAGATGTCTAGTAGGCATTTAGAAATATTTACTTGGGCCACCAAAAAACCAGAAAACAAACAAAAAACCAACAACAAACAAACCAGGACTTGGAACAATGTGTTAGGGATTAATTTGTAAGTCTTCTAGTCTGCTACTCTTTGGCAGTTAGCCAAGTAGTGATCATACTTGAGATGATTTACAGATAGTATTTACAGGTCAAATAGAAAAGTCAATAATAGAAAATAGCAATTAAGGGACCTTCACAATAAAAGGAGCTAGTGAAAGAAAGAGAGAAAGAACATTTAAGAGAACCAAAGAAAATAACATCATAGAAGCTGAGGTGGGTTTCAAAGGAGACATGGACAACAGTATTAGTGCTTGGTAAATAAAAAAGAGTTTCAAGGATCAGGAAGACCTGGGAATGATAATGGCAGAAACTGCTGGAAGAGAAGAAGGAAGCACTTTCTTTCTCTTTGTAAGGGAAAGAAGAAAAAATACATGGATCTAACACTGAGAGGAAACAGAAACGGTGTGGAGGCAGGGACAGAGCCCAGATATACAACATTAGCTTTAGAAAGGAGTAGGAAAACCAGAAAATTGCAAGACCAGGTGAAGAGATGCAAGTGATTGGGAGTGAAGTTGAGGAAGCTCATGCTGATAGTTGTGTTTATTTTGGCTGTGGCAGGAAGTGGGTCATCTGCTTAGTGTAAAGAGCATAAAGATGAGAGCTTGGGGAAAGTCTTAAAACATCTGTGATGGAGAATGGAAGAGATAGCCAGTGGGATTTGTGTTTGGGGGTGATGATTGTCAGGTACCTTGAGTGCTTAGACATTTCCCTAGAGAATTAAAAGATGATCCACAAAATTGTCATGCTCACAAGCTACTGCCTAAGTGTGTTCTGGGATTTTCTTTTCTTTTCTTTTATCTATTTTTATCTTTTAATAAAGAAGAAAAGAAAAGCTTTTATTTCTGAATTGCCACAGCCTTTGCCCCTGAAAATCTCTGTGCTCTGCAGAATTATGTAAGGCTTTAGTCAAACATCTGCTTTTTATTTATCTTTGTTTATTTAAGTCTCCACTTTATTATTTTATAAACAGTAGCATAGATAACAAAATTATGGATGGTTATTTTTGTTGGAGAAGAGTTTTAAACAGTGCTCAGCAAGAATAAAACATTGCAGCTGTCAGGAAAAGTTTCAAATTTTTCCCTTTTGAGAAAGGTCTAGTTAATTCTCTTTTACTCAAGGAGCATAAAACATGTTTTCTCCCATTTTTACTTATAACTAGTGGCAATGGAAGGTTACCGAGAGTATTTGAGGCATTTGACAGTGCAGATTTGGTGGTAGCATAGCACAGAGAATTACTTCTGTGTTGAAATCTAGAAGAGTATGTAAGCCATAATGGGACTGTGCTTGTATCTGGTGATGTTTAAAGGCTGATAGGGATATACATGGGTTTCCAGATAAAAGTAGTTATACTACCATTGTAGGACTTTCAACATACATATTTGGTATGTTGTTTTCCTTAGTCATATAGTTTCCTCAGGGAAGGCTGTTCCCTCATATTTCCTGGTTCCTAAATTACCTGATTGATGAGATCAGGTGAGGAATTAGCACGTATTTCTCAGCTTTTCGCTTTCACTTTTTTACTATTGACATACCTGCTTATCCATAATGTAAGTTTATACAAGTGAGACCACCACATAGTATGGCCTGAAGCTGTTCTCTTCCTGGGGCTACATAAACATATCTAATTTTGAGGTTCAGCATTAAAAAGACCATTGTTGCTGCATACTTAAGCTATTTCTTCAAACTTAATGTTTTTCAGTAATAAAGATGGCATTTTGCTCTCATCTACTGACCCGTTTTCTCAATGCACCCGAACTCTGGTGGGGAGAGAAAGTTTGTTGTCAATTGAGGATTGAGGTCAATTATATGATATACGTATAGCACTTACAGTCATCATTATATTGTGATTCCACAGAATTTTGCTCATATCTCTACTACGAAATTAATTTATATCATTGTTGAAATGGGTCTTTTACTTCTTTCTTATTCATCTCTATGCCCAGTTCCTAGTTCAGTCAATGGCACATAAATAGATACTTACTAAATATTTGTGGAAAGAATAAAAAGATCTTTAAGGAATATTAATTCCATTCCCATTCCTAGAACTTTAATTTAACCAAATGAGAAACATAATATCAGACTAAAAATTATAACACTAAGCATTTGAGAGTTCTTCTATCTCATATATCACATTTTGGAGAATAAAACATGTTGCATTTTATGACTAACTTATTGTTTTACAAGTATTAGGTGTGAATCTGAATTAAAAATGGTCATTTTCATTACATATAGTGATCAAGAAGAAGCAGGGATATAAAGAAGCAGGGATATAAAGCCATGTTATTAATTCCTGAATGAGAAAATAAAAATGATGTGAAAATCAGAGGTAGCATGATGTTGACCATAGTATAACAGTTATTATTATTATTATTATTATTGTTATTAATTTTTGCAAATAAATGCAACCACCAAATATAATGAGATATTTTATACTTTTAGGATTTATTCACAGTTATAGCTAAAAATTAAGCATATAAATTACGGATAAAATGCAATTGTAAATAAAACTGCAAAAACCTATAATAGTCTAAAAGACATAGTGATACAAATCATCGTGTCCCTGAGTTTGAATCCATGTAGTTTAAAACCTTCAAAGAAATACCTGGCTTTCCAGTGAAAGCTTTTCACATACATAGTCTTTTAAGTGATCAGAGCCTTCATTTTCACAGAAGACTCTTGAGTGTCATGCAGTTAGGCCAGGGAAAGTCAATTTCAAAGATATTATAATAATGAGACTGGAACAGATTTTTTATTCTGTTCAAATACGCACACAAGTCACCTCTGAGGCTAATGTCTATGTTAGACAAATTTTCTCAATAAATTAATATTAAATTTCAGGATATACTGTTCTGATATATAATAAAACACACCCTTCACAAAAACCAATATGGGAAATGAGGGGGTTAAACATTAAAATGACCAAGAGTTACTAAGGCCATGAAATCTTATTGTAAATACATTTCTCAATGCAAAATTGTATTATATTATTTCATGTGGACATTCACAATTCACACAGCTAGTGTTTGCTCTCGATAAACTAATGCATTGTTTTAATAAGGCTAATGTTGATTAAGCAAATTTTTTAAAAAATTACACATATGCCCAAGCATTATTACAATAGATGTCTTTGCTTTACATTTCAGCATTGTTTGTGTGGACTTGATTTAAGCTGTGATATGACAAGGTGACCTACACTCCATGTGCACTTTATAACCTCTTTGTTTAATAAATACAATCTTTTTATATAACAGCACAACACAAAGTGTTTCAACTGTGCTGATAAGTTCTCCTAAATAGATTAATTGATCTTGGGACAGAAGTGTGCATATAATCAAGCATCCTTGCACAGAAGAAGGGCAAATTTCGATAGACAACTGGCATAGTGGTTATTTTCACCCAAATACTTCAGACTGGCATTAAAACTCATATTTTTAGATTTGAATGGAATACTGAATATCCAAATACCAATTCATAAGATTAACAATTATATTAATTACTTCACAAACTATGAAATTACAGGTGAAACAAAAGTGATAAAGTGATATAGGTACTAAGAGCTGTTGCAGAGGGTATAGATTTACTTCCCACACTGACGGCAAACCTAATTTTTCACTTTTTATGACATCATATGGTCCAATCTTCATTATATCAATGCTCTCAGAGGTGCTAGGAGCTTCTTGATTAAATGCAATTTTTGTAGACCTGTTTGGGCAGCTGGATTTGAAGAGTTTGTGAGGTGCTGGAGAAGTATAATCATTCTTCCCTAACCTGTGATATATTAGATAATTTATTTGTAGCAAAACAATCATTTCCATAGTGCTTTTTGTCTACCATAATGAAAGCCTTAAATCTTCCTTTCTCTTTCTTAGAAATTTAATTTTTGCTAAAAATGGGCTGGATTGTTCAAGATTTTTAAAAATATGTCAAAACAATAGAAATTTCAAACTATTAATTATTCTTCAAAGGTGTAATTATATAAGATGTAGAAGAAATATGGCACAAGTGGTGTATTTTTTAATAATATAGAAATATTCATGGGGCTTATGTTTAATAATAAAAAATAAGTTTTATTAATATATAATCCTGGTGAAAAGCACAATATATTTTCCGCACTTGGCATACTGACATGAGTTAAATAACAAGTATATCTAACTTGCTTGAGGTATTTTTCTTCAAGGAATCTATTCTTCCAAATTGCAGAAATTTGTAACAATTCAAAATATAACTTGCTAAGATCTACTTTTCCACATTTGATATTTTTCTCAGTATCAAATTAATTAAAATAGTAATTTTGCTTAATTTCTTTTATAGAATTTGGACAATTTCTGTAGGAGCATAAATTGATACTTTTTATTTTCTATGTAGTCTATTAGCTTACAGGAACTTTGATATTTTAGATTTTGTGATGAAACACTTACATTAGACATTGTGATGAAAGTTTAAGAAAATTATTCTCAAAAGGTCAGAATTTTTCCATATATTTTTAAATTGTTTCAAAAAAATAAGAAAATGTTTTTAATCTATCAAACATATGGCAGTTTAAACTTATTTAAATATGTATGCTAAATTGTCAATATTAGTTTTCACATATATTTGGTTTAGATGAAACACATTTGTAACTACAGAGACTATAACAGAACTTTCTCCAGTGTGATCTTAAAATTTTTTATTATAAAAGTCAAATCCTTAAGTGTGGGTTAACAAATAATGGATTGCTAATTTTGCTAAAGATATAAATGACGTCTACTCATCATACATAACTCCTGCGTAATTTATACCATTCACCATTTAAGCATACACTTCACACAAATTTGAGGTATGTTAGCAATGAAAACTATCACAACCTGACAAAACTTTCACATAGTATTTCTTAATCTTTAATTATTTTGTGGTCTTCATAACCTTGCCGTGACCAAGAAAGCCCTCATGTTTATCTCAGCTTAGGCTAAACTTTAGACCAGTTTTTTTCCTGACTATAGGCACCTGGCCTTATCTTTTCTTAGGGCATTTACTTTAGAAAACTTGTAATTGCGAATTCTTTCTCTGCCCCTTTGAGATTGGATATTTTACAACCCAGGGATGCCTTTCTCAAGGACCTCGGAGTCATCCCTTTGACATGTAATCCTCAAAGAAGATAGCACCTCTATCTCCCAGTCTCTGTGGCAGGGTAGGAGCTTAACTTCATAAGGGACAATTAGCAAACACAGATGGCCTAATCACATTGACCAACCTCCCCTCAAGTCCTCCAAGTATTTTTCCATTAGCTCACCCCAGTTTTTAAAAGTATTCCTGCCTTTTGTTTCTGCAGAGTTGAGTTCAATCTTTCTCTTTTATTTTTATAGTCTTGAGTGCCTATTTAACTGGTCCAGTGCAATTTTTCTTTTATTACCATACCCAGGCTTTGTGGCCTGGAGTGATGCAGGGATTGAAATATGCTACAAATAGTTAACTTGCTAGTATTTTCCTTCCTCAGATGTCACAAAAGGAGGTTGTAACTTGGTCACAAAATCATTCTACAGATGTTGTTGGAGATGGAAGCACTTTGTAACTACAGGAGACTTTAAGCTTTCAATTAGGTAAGAACCCAAGGAAGATAAATACAAAAAACTTAGACATGAATGAATATCACTCCATTAATATCCAAGAAAGCATAAAGCCTGAATCCAAAGGAAAAATAAAGCTTTCTGTCTTTCATGTCTTTGGAAATAATGGGTTAGGGCATGATGTGTTTTATGAATGATGGTTTATTGTAAGTTTGTGACATTATGAGAAGAGTTAAATTTAATTGTGACTATGTGGGTAATTAAAAATAAAAGATGCTACACATCATTTTACTCAAGTTAGTGTTCTTTTTTCCTTTTATTCAATCTAATTCAATGGATTCCAAAATTTAGGTGGGCAATCAGTATATTATGAATTCATGTTATAAAGGAAATAACCTGTAGTAAATAGAAAGCTTCCACATATCCTTATATACCTGATCCAGCATTTTAAATTTTAGAAAAGTTTTTAGCCTCTGGATATATATACCCATGAGCACAAAGATGTATGCTGCAAATGCCATTGCAAAATTGTTTGCACTGTAAATCTAAAACAATTAATAGAGAAGCATTTACTTAAAATATGATAAATTCTTATAATGAAATACTAAACAGGCACCAAATATAATGAGATAGATTGTATATGGTGATAACATTACTAAGTTCAAAGAAGTAGAATTCATGTGTGTGTATAGACGATCCTCAACTTATGATGGGGTTAAGTACCAATAAACCCATCAGAAGTGGAAAATATTGTAAGTTAAAAATGCGTTTAATACACCTAAACTGTTGAACATCACGGTTTAGCCTAGCCTTCCTTAAACATATTCAGAACTCTTACATTAGCCTAGAGATGGACAAAATCATCTGGCAACACAGTGCACTGTAGGGCATTGGTTGCTTACTCTTGTGATCGTGTGGCTGTCTGGGAGCTGCAGCTTGCTTCTGCTGTCCAGCATCACTAGAGAATATAGTACAGCATATTGCTAGCCTGGGAAAAGATCAAAATGCAAAATGCGAACCGTGGTTTCTACTGAACATGCACCGTTGCAAAGTAAAAAGATTGTGTCTAAGTTGGGAACCATCTGTACATATTATATTATTGTGTCTGTGTATACGTGTGTGTGTATGTGTGATGTGCTCATATGCATGAAGATCTCTGGGAAATACACAAAGAAGTATTAGTGGTATGACTTCCAAGAAGTGGTTCTGAGAGTCAAAAAAGACGAGTGAGAACTTTATATTTCTTATTGTACATCCTACCACACTATTTGATTTTTTAAAAATCCAGTTTATATATACTAATCATACTTATTAAGTAAATTGTTTATAAAAAGTAAATACTCTCGTCCATAAATTATTAATTGCTGAGGTTATAATTTTGGGGGCGAGATATACCACTCTGCAATTACAGCATCTAGTGGGAGGGGGAGAATTTATTTCCTGTACAGTTTTGATCAATGAAAGCATCCCCTCCACTTGTTAGAGGCTTAATAAAGACAGGGACCTTTGGTGTGAATGGCAAATACACCCCTGGCAAGAGTAACATCTTGAATAATTTTAACTGGGGCCCTGGGCACTAGTTCATATCTGGTCAATCGATGTATGTTAAGTGATTTCATGATATAACTGGTAACTGTATCTTGAATTTCAGAACTGGAAGGCAAATTTAATTTTATGCTGCTATTTGTATAGACACACCAGAATTTAATCAGTTAGATAAAAGAAATTAAATATGCACAGCTTTGATTATTAAATTCAAACATTCAGCATAGTTAAAGGCGATTAGCATTGAACATTTGGGGTAAATGGGAAGTGTAGTGTCCTGGGAAGTGCAGTGTGGGCTTGTTAAAGAATCCATGACATATGAAGAGAGTTAACCTAAGTTGTATGCACTGAGCGTGAAATAGGAAACGCAGTGCTCAGAGCCACCCGTTAAGATCCTCTTATCTCCCTGCAAAAGGAAACTGAACTTCATGTGTTGCCAGTGCTGGTGAGGCAGCCTACTACGTTTATCACAAATGGAGGCTGGGAGTCTAGTTAAAAGGATTTTATACTCTTTGGGCTTCAGAGCAAAAACAGCTGCAGAAATACCCTCCCCCCATCACCAAACAAAATCTGTTAAGTATCCACATCCACATGGATTCTATCAGAACCCGGCTAATGGAAATCAACTCCAAATCTAGCCTGCATAGGGTAAATGAACATTTTCTACCTGAATCCTTATTTTTCTTAGAATGCCCTGATTTTTCAGGATTATGAAATATTATCTGTTCTTATATTTCAGAAATGGTAGCAGTTCTCAAAAATATGCAAAAGCCTATTATTTATAAAAAAGATATAAGCATTTAAAAGTCACAAGACAATTCACCCTCCTGAGCTCCTTAGCCAGGTTGGCTTTTTTGAAATTATATCTAGTGAAAACCACAGGAAGATCAAAATTTTCCTCTCCAAGTCTTAATGGAAAGATCTTACTCCCAATAGCAAACTCTTGTTCTCTTTGGTCAGTAAGCTTGGTTCAAGCTCATATTTATCTCTTTTTTTAAGCTTGTAATACTGCTTTTTCCAATGCATCTTGGCAGATACTTCAGAATGGTAGAACCAAAATTTAAATGTCTGGGTAATTGTCATTCTGTAATGTGTTACAAATGGGTTGATGACACAATTAAAATCAGACAGACATCTGCAGATGGGGAATTTATTTATATTATTTAAATTAAGTTTTCTTGGCAGTTGATGACATCATATGAGCCATTTCCAATGATCTGAGTAATAACCTGATAAACCTAAATTATGTACTCTAAGTATTATTCCAGAATCAACTCTCATTTATTCAGGAAATCCTGGAATATAGGGAATAAACTATTATTGTGTTTTATGAAACAAAGGAAGAGTGACACAGAATAAAACCTTCTTCTGATATTTCTGGGAATTGTAAAACCCAGCTATAAGAATTCTCATGAAGAGCACTGAATATTCTGAAGTGGTATTTTTGACTTTAAATAGCTGTATCTGGAATCACAGATACAGCTATACTAAGCTATACTAAAACTAAGGCTGTACTTCCTTTATGAAAAGAGCAGAAAGTAGATAATTCAAAGTTACGGTAATAAGGATGCCCTTTTAGATGGGAAAATGAATTCAAGTCAAATGAATCCTGCTCCTTTAATGCACACAGATTTTCACAGATTAAAAATTAATCAAAACTTTGGAAAAATCAGAGTTTGATGAACTTGACATATTAAGATAAGTAGTTCGTTTTCAAAAAAGGTCTTGCATTCTGTTAAAAATGAAGTGCCAGAAATATTACAGGCACTTCTCCTAAATATATCATAGCACTATTTTGGCCTCAGTAATCATAAAGAGTTTTGATAAGCTCCAGACATTCTTCTGAATTATGTAATTCATATCTAGGACTATGTATAATATTGGTAAAATATTCTTTACATCACATAAGATAACTAGGTGCAACTGAGATTAAGAATGGGAGAGAGTATATAAAGTAAACATTTAGTAGGATTTCTACTATATTTTCAGTAACAAAAGAATAGGAGATAGCACTTGAATTCCAGTGGTCTTTGGAAAGAATGAGAAATGATGGTACCCACATCTTTAAACCTTCCTTCTGTCTTTTAGCAGATTCACTTGTAGTGTTTCCCAAAAGTATCCTAATCCTTAAAATCTTCTGTGTTTCACCAAGAGGAAGGATTGGTGGAAAACTTTGACTATCTCTGTAGTCATTCATGTATTCACTTCTAGTATAAGCAGTGGATTAACCTAAACCTAAACCTAAATTTCACTACCGGAACAAGTTATTGCATGGGCAACCAAAGGGAGATGGCCTTTTTTTTTGTAACTTGGTCACAAAATCATTCTACAGATGTTGTTGGATCTGTTTTAGTATATTTCTGGTTCCTTTAATCATATCATCCTATAATGTGGACCACATGAGGGCAGGGACAAGACTGTTTTAGTTACCTTTGACACCTGGTTCCAAGCCAAGAGGTATATGGCACTTGGTAGACACTTGGTGAATCTTTATTGGATAAATAGATGCATAGGACTACTAGTTGTTGCAACAAAGTAATACAAGTGTTGACAAGACCCATTTAAATATTTTAACCCCTGGGAAAACTGAACATTGAGGTAATGGAGATGTTTAATTTCCTTTAATTCTCTGATGCTTAAATGAAAAATTTGATCCTTATCTCTTGGTGTTATCTTTCTGCAAAAATAGTGCTGTTGTCAAATTATTGAGGTCCTACGATGTTGGTTTTATGTCCTCTGATTTTCTTAGAGCGGTTTTATGTGTATTCATTACTTTTCTAGCAAGAAAGTTTGAGGCACTATGCTAATTTCACTTTTTTGTGTAAATAAAAACAACTCTAGTGCAATTTATTTGAGCAGCATTGTTATGAACTTTCACTTTATTTATATCTTATAAAGCAGTATTCTATTTTTAAATTATATCTTATTTATAAAGTAAAATTTCTACATTGTGACAAGATAAAAACAAATATTACATCAGGATTTTTAAACCATGGTGTATGGGAAAATTATTTAAGCAGTACTAAGAAAGAAGACCAACTTGTAATGCAAGAGCAGAAATAATGATACCAGTTAGATTTCATTACCGGGTGTAGCAGGTAGAAATTATATTTAGCTGCAGGTAAAGGAGACACTAGTATAATATAATCAAACTGGTGTTTAACTTTTCCCATATAACAGAAAAATTGTTTCCCTGTTGATTCAGTAGCTCATGAATATTAGAGATGAGATCTAAGATTTCCTTAGATTTTCCCTTATGGTGACTTTGTGATATAGTTTGGATATGTTTGTTGAAATCTGATACCCAAAGTGGCAGTGTTGGGAGGTGTTTGGGTCATAGGGACAGATTTCTCATGAATAGATTAATGCTTTCCCTGGGGGATGGGGGGTAGTGGTGAGTGAACTATCCCAGGAATGGACTAGTTCCCACAAAAGCTGGATGTTAAAAGGAACCAAGCAACTCACCTCCCTTTTTCCCATCATGTGGTCTCCTTGCACCTGCTGTCTGTCCCGCCTTTTTCTGCCGTGAGTAGAAGCAGCTTGAGGCCCACACCAGATGCAGCTGTCTCAGAACTGTGAGCCAAATAAACCTCTTTTCTTTATAATTACCCAGTGTCAGGTATTCTGTTATAGCAACACAAAAAGAGACTAATACACTTTGTGATCACAAGATGAATGTTGAAGCTCTGGTCTTCACTTCCACTTTCCAATCATGCATAAAGTAAAGGAGCCAGATTTATAGCAAAATTCTCAGATGTCTTTTACTTATATCTTATTGGCAGAACCAGATCATATGATTATACCTAGGTGCAAGACAGATTAAAAATAGATTTTTTCCTGGATGTCCCGGGAAGTCAGGTTTATGTTACTTGTGAAGAGAGGAAGAATGATGACTTTACAGATAAGTCATAATCTTGCCAAAGTGACATTTCTGACTAAGAAAGAAATGCTTGCACATATTTAGGGTGATTACATCTGCCTGATGGCCGTATTACTAGTGCCACCCTTGAATTTCACCATAGGATGGAGCACACACTTCAAAGCATAGACTGCCTATCTCCCTCTCACCATGGGACCATCGCAAAAATAAGGGAGAAAGAATAAAAAGGTTTTCACTTTGATTTATGACCAAAGATCATCCTCTTTATGTAATGAATTTAATAGTAATTTCTTATGCAAACAAAATCAGGTTCAGAATTTGCCACTTACAGAAGCTGCATTGCCAAAGAAGGGGAGTGCTTTGAGCAAAAAGCAGAGAACCAAAACTCTACAGAAGTTACAGACTTTCTTTAAAATAGACGTAAACTTAACTTCCCTTCTTGGAATTGCCTCAGAATTAGCAGGGAGGAGCATCAACTTGAACCTGACGTTGGGGAAGCAACACCTCATGACACTCAGCAGGAGAGGGCAAGAAGATCTAGTGTCATAAGCCAGCAGGCCTCAAAAAGCTATTTCATGGGACTGCTGAAAACAACAGTTGTAAAAGATGATGATGATTGTCCAGAAAATTGTTAATGACCTATCATTTTGTTGACGCTTTTTTCTTTTTCTGATTCAGACATATGGCAGCATTTTATGGTGAGAAGGTTTTCCTCATCAAGTCCAATCTGAAATTCGTTCCGATCATCCATCTTTTCAGTATTCAGGATTTGGGAGGGGGAAGTGGAGGCTTGGTGCAGAGAGACTCGAGGAACCAAGAATCTCAGAAGTAAGCATTGAGTAATGGATTCATACAGGATAGCAATTGCAGGCATTAATAAAGATTTAGGATGACTAATTTTGAAATAATACTTACAGTAATTATTTACATGAATAAGCTATAAAATATATATTTAACAAGGCCATTTACTTATGCAAACGGGAAGCTATTTTAAAGACCGTTTTTAAAAACTATGTTAATAGATAATTGCCTATTAAACATTGCTTAATTGTTAACCTGAACATAGCTGGCAGGATTTAATAACATCATTACAATATATTTAGATAATGGTGTAATAGATTAGATGGAGAAACGTAAAGGCAAAATATGTAAGGGCCAGAGCCTAATCTATTGGGTGCAATTTGTATCTAGTTCTCACATATTGAAAAGAAAACAAAATTAGTAAAGCAATACTTTACTAATTTTGGATGCTCTTGATATACATATACCCTTTGAATAATTTGATACAAGTTTTAGACATAATGTCTATTGTGTAATACAAAATTACTCTTTTTTGTAAAACTGGAAATTGCTTTATTGAGAAATACTGCACTTTTTCTCCCTGGTTGCAATGCTTTCATCAGCCTTTTGAGAGGAAATTCCAAAAAAACATTCTTATATCCAAAGGTGGCTTCTTAGTTCTTGTGCACAACAGGAATAAAATTTGTGAAATTATATGGGAAAAATCCTTGACAGAGTGGGAACCCATAAAGACTGAGCACTCCAGAGAAAATGGACAGAAGAGAAAGAAATAAAATTTCTGGCAACAAACAGAAATCAAAAGATCCAAGAAAATACATTTTTGGGGAAAAATTTAGTAGTTGTTAAAATAACTAAATCCTATCTAAATAAATAAAATTTAACAAATTATTATACTGTGGGCTATGCACTGCAAGTCCCTTTTTTTCTCACCTATGAAATTATCTGCAAATTCTGTACTGCTTAGAAATTATTTGATTCGAATGAATACACCTGTGAAAATACTTTTGGTGAGTGCAGAATCTGAGCTTTAGTATAGACTGGATGAAAGAAACGCAGAGAGAGGCAATGGTTACCATAACATCTGGTTAACGATTACAAAGAAGGGCAGCACTTGGAAATAAAAGGTATGAATCACTGTCCATCAGACCAATCTGAACTGTCTGCAGTTCCGAGAGGAAAGTAAGAGCCCTAAGAGGATGATTTCCTGATGTAATGACAAGCCAAGTACAGGAAGTTACTTCCAATCACCCTCCAAACCCAGTTTTAATTTACAATATATATATAACTATATATAAAAAAAAGGGAAGAAAGACTGCATGAACACTGGAAAGTAATAAAGGGGCATGATGCCAAATATTTCAAGGGATTTTTGCTGAAGATCATTTACAAGAGAACAAATTAAAGAAAAAAACGTAGGGCCAGAAAAAGTCTCCTCATTCCATAAGGTGGTGCGATGTCATGTGAGGGAAACAGAAGAAAACAAAAAGTGTTCCCATCCACAACTCAAGGGCTGGTGGTGAGGGTACACTGGGACAGATGGGAAACATACATTTGGGAACATTTTTGAAAATGTATTCTTCATGAGTGTTTTCATTCAATAAACATGTACAATCTCCATTATACATATTAGAAAATAAGCAGCAACATGGCAAAGTGTTCTTATGAATCTTATGTTCATGTGGAGAAGAAAGACAATAAGCAAATAAACACATGAATAAAGAATATAAATTTAAGAAATGATATCTAGACTGAGAAATAGGCATGGGCCAAAGAGAGAAGGTGAAAAGGATGGGTGACCACAAGTCTCTAAAAAAATAGATTTGATTGAGAATTTTTGTATCTATATTCATCAAGGATATGAGCCTGTAGTTTTCTTTTTTAGGTGTATCTTTACCTGGTTTTGGTATCAGGATGATGTTTGCTTCATAAAATGAGTTTGGGAGATTTGCCTCTGTTTCAATCTTTTGGAATACTTTGTAAAGAATTGCTGTCAATTCCTCTTTGAATGTTTGGTAAAATTCTGCTGTGAATCCATCGGAATACAGCAACACATACGTAAAATTATTCACCACGATCAAGTGGGATTCATCCCAGGGATGCAAGTTTGGTTCAACATATACAAATCAATAAATGTGATACACCATATTAATAAAATCAAACACAAGGACCATATGGTCATCTCTATAGATGCTGAAAAAGCATTTGATAAAATTCAACATTCGTTCATGACAAAGACCCTCTATAAGTTAGGTATAGATGGAAATTATCTCAATGTAATTAAAGCCATATATGATAAACCCACTGCCAATATCATCCTGAATGGGGAAAAGCTGAAAGCTTTTCCTTTAAGAACAGGAACTAGACAAGGATGCCCACTCTCACCACTCCTAATCAACATAGTGTTGGAAGTACTAGCCAGAGCAATCAGAGAAGAGAAGGAAATAAAGGGCATCCAGATTGGAAAAGATGAAGTCAAACTGTCCCTGTTTGCAGATGACATGATCCCATATATCGAACAGCCTAAAGCCTCAACAAAAAAAACTCCTGGAGTTGATAAATGATTTCAGCAAAGTAGCAGGATACAAAATCAACACACAAAAATCAGTAGCATTTCTATTCTCCAATAGTGAACATGCAGAAAGAGAAGTCAAGAAAGCTTGCCCATTTGCAATAGCCACCAAAAAAATAAAATCCTTGGGAACTAAATTAACCAAAGATGTGTAAAATCTCTATAATGAGAACTACAAACCACTGCTGAGAGAAATTAGAGAGGGTACGAGAAGATGGAAAGATATCCCACGTTCTTGGATTGGAAGAATCAACATTGTGAAAATCTCCATACTACCCAAAGTGATATACAAATTCAATGCAATCCCCATCAAAATCCCAATGGCATTATTATCAGAAATGGAAAGAACTATCCAGATATTTATATGGAATAACAAAAGACCATGCATAGCCAAAGCAATGCTGAGCAAAAAAAAAATAAAGCTAGAGGCATAACACTACCTGACTTTAAACTATACTACAAAGCTATAATAACCAAAACAGCATGTATTGGCATAAAAACAGACACACTGATCAATGGAATAGAACAGAGAGTCCAGAAATCAACTAACACTCCTACAGTCATGCAAATGGTGCTGGGATAACTGGATATCCATATGCAGGAGAATGAAACTAGATCCATTCCTCTCACCATATACTAAAATCAACTCAAAATGGATTAAGGATTTAAATATACACCCTGAAACAATAAAAATTCTTAAAAAAAACATAGGAGAAACACTTCAGGAAGGAGGACTGGACACAGACTTCATGAATACGACCCCAAAACCATGGGCAAACAAAGGAAAAATAAACAAATGGGATTATATCAAACTAAAAAGCTTCTGCACAGCAAAAGAAACAATTAACAGAGTTAAAAGACAACAAACAGATTGGGAGAAAATATTTGCAAAATATACATCTGACAAAGGATTAACTTCCAGAATATACAAGGAACTCAAACAACTTTACAAGAAAAAAACAAGCAACCCAATTAAAAAATGGGCAAAAGAGTTAAACAGGCATTCCTCAAAGGAAGATATATGAATGGCCAACAGACATATGAAAAAATGCTCAACATCACTCAGCATTTGGGAAATGCAAATCAAAACCCCACCGAGATACCATCTCACCCCAGTTAGGATGGCTAATATCCAAAAGACTGTGAACGATAAAGGTTGGCGAGGTTGCGGAGAAAAAGAAACTCTCATACATTGTTGGTGGGACTGGAAAATGGTGCAGCCTCTATGGAAATTGGTATGGAGGTTCCTCAAACAATTGCAGATAGATCTACCATATGACCCAGCTGTCCCACTCCTGGAAATATACCCAGAGGAATGGAAATCATCAAGTCAAATGTATTCCTGTACCCCAATGTTCATCGCAGCACTCTTTACAATAGCTAAGAGTTGGAACCAGCCCAAATGTCCATCCTCAGATGAGTGGATATGGAAAATGTGGTACATCTACACAATGGAATACTACTCAGCTGTAAAACAGAATGAAATACTGCCATTTGCAACAACATGGATGGACCTAGAGAGAATTATATTAAGTGAAACAAGTCAGGCACAGAAAGAGAAATATCACATGTTCTCACTTATTTATGGGAGCTAAAAATAAATAAATAAATACACAAAAAAACAGGGGAGGGGCATGGGAGGGAAGAAAGCATGACAATTACAATTCCTTTAAGTTGATAGGACAAGCAAACAGAAAGGACATTGTTGGGAGGGAGGGGGGAAAGGGAGGAGGGAGGAAGGTTTTGGTAATTGGCCACAATAATCAACCACATTGTATATTGACAAAATAAAATAAAATAAAATAAAATAAAATATAATAATAGATTTGAGCAGGAAATTGAGTCACATGAAGTAACAAGCCATCTGACGAAAATACTGGGAAAAGCCATTTTTGGAGGGACAAGACACAGTGCTGTGATGTTAAGACACTGAGGCCGGAAGAACATATTCAAAGAACTTCAGGAACCTCTTGTATGTGTGTAGTGCAGTAAAAAGCAAATAGATTTATAAGAATATTATTTGGTGACAGTAATAGTACACCTAAGGGTAGATGACTTCCTGACAACTGCAAAGCACCAAGATAGCTGGTTTTCTCACAAGTGAGCCTGGAAGCAGGAAAATAAAATTGGCTGAATAATCCCAAAGGAAAGACTGTAATGACCAGAAATTTGATGAAGACCAAATTTATAAAAGTAAACTTCACAAATGATAGTTCTTTGCTAAGTATGCTAAGTATGTTTCTTGCCCAGAGTTCTGCACATTTTCTTTTTTTTGGGGGGGGGGGACCAGTAAGGGGATCGTAACCCTTGGCTTGGTGTTGCACCCACTGCGCTCAGCCAGTGAGCACACCGGCCATCCCTATATAGGATCTGAACCTGCGGCCTCGGTGCTCCCAGTGCCGCACTCTCCCAAGTGAGCCACGGGGCCAGCCCTGAGTTCTGCACATTTTCTGAAAGCTACTGGATCCCTGGGATTATTTTAATCACCTCATTAAGAGAGGTATTCTTATTCCTAGATGCACATTAGGATCACTGGCAAGCTTATAAAAATATAGATGTGTAATTTCCACTACAAATTGGGTTCCACTCAAATCCGAATTTCTTGAGGGTATGACCCAGTCATGGTAATATTTTTTAAAGTTCCCTAGATGATTCTAATGTACAGCTGTAGCTGAGAATTGCTGTTTTAGGAGAATTTCCTTTTTTGAAACAAATGTCAAACTTATTTACAATTTGCCTCACTCTAAGATGAGTACCAGAGAAAGGAAAAGTAAACCAAAAACTAAAATAGAGAAAGAACATCATCAACAACAACAAATCCTGAAAACATTCCATTAGAAATGTAAGAGTAATCTCCTACTAGGAAGGCAAAGAGAGATGATAGTTTTGGAAAGGACTTACTATTAATAAAGGAAACTAAGTAAAAATTTAACTTTGTGGCTTCTGGTCAAGATGGTGGAACAAACAGTTCCCAACATTGCTGTCTCCCACAAATCAACAAATTTACAACTATTAAAAAGCAATGACAGCCAAGCTGGGACTGCTATAGTCCAGGGGAGGAGGAGGAAAGACCTATGGAGTACATGAAGGCAGGAGAAGTCACGATGAGAGAAAAGAAAAGACCACTCTGGTAATTTCAAACCCCTGCCACTTTAAGGCTGGAGCTGGTGAACACACAGAGTAAGAGCTGACAAAAGCCACAGCTGTGCCCTTTATATGATGTTCCTTGGAAGTGGCCAGAGAGAAGAGGGCTTTGGTGGCCCCCAAACCAGCAAAGCCACTGGCAGTGTTCCTGTGGACCAACATAGGAGTAAAAGGCCACAGACAACTGAAAAAAGGAACCACTTAGAGGCTGGTGAGTCATTGGAAGGGACCAGAACATGGCTTGTCCTATGGGAAGTGTTTGGAGTGCAGGGGGCAGGGGAGATGGGCCCACCCAGGGGAATATCAGGGCACAGCATGGACAGCTGATCTACTCTTCAATCAGCATAGGACCACTCAGTGGAGACTGGTAAGGAATTTAGAATTGCAGGGGTGAAGTTTGCAGAAAAGACTCAGCCCCAGACCAGAGTTTCCACACAACCCAGGTGTTTCAAACCTCATGAGGCCTGGAAGTACATACAAGGTCAACCATTAAAACCTGAGCTGCACAAAAAGCCTTACCCAGGGAATCAACAGCAATGAAGCTATTTAGCTTAGCCCAACTACAGGGTTCAAATGCTGGTCCCCACAGGAAGTTTCCCCATTTTAGGAGTAAGCAAAGGACAACAAATCAGTTCCAGTGCAGAATTTAAGTAGTGGGAACAACGAATAATCCAACATAGAAATGAAAGAAAAAACAAAATCCCCACAGATCAGAGAAAAAGTTTGCTATTAAATAGTAAAGGTCTAACACCACCAAAGAACACCTGTAAAACCTAGAAGGACCAGAAGCCCTCTGGGCTCCCAAGCCAGGGATGGGGAGGACCTAGGGCCTCAGCCATGCCCTGCCCCGACATCCACAACCAGCCCAGTGATGACCACTGAGCTGCTGCAGGAAGTGCCTGGGACCCCTGATCTGGGGTAGTAGGGAGCCAGTGGACTCAGCCACATCCACCTGACATCTGCAACCAGTCTAGTGATAACCACTGAACAACTGCAGGAAGCACCCCAGACTCTTGAGCCAGGGCAGTGGGAGACTGAGGGCTTCAGCAATCCCCCTCCCCCCGATATCTGCATCCAGCCCAGCAATGACCCAACCACCACTGGAAGCCCCCTGGTCTCCCCTATTGAAATGAGGGGGGCCCTCAGGCCTCAATCATACCCCCCTTCCTTCCCCCTCTTCCCACCCTATTTCTCACCCCCTTCCCTTCTCCTTCTCACCCCCAACTGCTCTGCAACAACATCTTAGAATGAGGCATGGAGCCAGGGGAAGCCAAACCCAGCTGCAACCAGGTAAAGAGCACACCAAAAACACCATTTTCATACGGGTAGCCCACCATAGCCACTGCAACTGCCATGGCTGCTGCAAAAGTGGCTAGTCTCTAAAGCAGCAGTCACAGCCACCGTGCAGATGGCATGCCAGACTCTGAACTGCATCAACACAAGGACAGGCACGAAGGGAGACAAAAAAAAAAAAAAAAAAAAGAGGAGGTTTTCTGTCTCCACAAAGCACACTCCAGTGTAATGGAAGAAGCATCTGATGTATGATAAAGGGGAGGACTTGATCACTCCTGTCTCAGCACCGGACAGATCATCTAGGCAAACCAACAGAGGAACAGTTAATCTATCAGATGGAGAGAACAAATCCATGGTTATTAGAGGGGGGAGGGGGAGGGGGATGGGGGAATATTGGATAGGGACATAAGGAATAAGTATGATTTGTAACAATGAATATGCTAATAAAAATAAATTTAAAAATTAACTTTCTGATCTGAAGGAAAGTTATAAAAACTTGGAAGTTATGAAACAAGAAATTAAAAATAAGATTAATACAATAGACAGTTTAAAAAGGTTTGAGAAAAATAAAGAAAATCAATAAAGTCAGAAAAATGTATTTAATTTAAACTTGAATAAAGTGGAATTATGTCTTCATAAATTTGCATTTGTTTATTTTCAGAACAAATTTATTTAGAGGGAAGCCTGTCACTATATTACTTTATTGTGCCATCATATTTTTAAAAATATTTTTTATTCTGATGTGATTGGCATAACATAAAATTTAGCTGGTACAATTCAGTGGATTTTAGTATATTTGTAACAGTGAGCAAATGTCATCACTACTAAAAATTCCAAAACATTTTTATTGTTTCAAAAAGCAATCCCATACCCATTAGCAATCATTCCTCATTGCCTCTCCCTCCAGCCCTTGATAACCACTGATACACTTTTTGCTTTATGGATTTATCTCTTTTGAACATTCCATATAATTGTATTTTACAATATGTGCCCTTTTGTGTGTGGTTTCTTTCACTTAGTGTAATGTTTTCAAAATTCATTCATGTTGTAGCATGTATCGGTATTTAGTTCTTTTTATGGTTGAATAATATTCCATTGCATAGCTGTATTACATTTTGATTGTCCATTCATCAGTTCATGGGCATTTGAGCTGTTTCTACTATTTTGCTATCCTGAATAATGTTTCTATAACCATTTGGAAACAATTTTTTGTGTAGATATAAGTTTTAATTTATCTTGTGTATATAGCTAAGAGTGAAATTGCTGGGTCATATGGTATCTTTGTGTTTTAATAACTGCCAGACTGTTGTCCGAATTGAATGCATCGTTTTACAGACCCTCAGGTGATGTATAAGAGTTCTAATTTCTCCACATCCTCACCAACTCTTGTTATTGTCCATCTTTTGGATTATAGCCATCTAGTGAATGTGAAATATTATCTAATTATGATTTTGTTTGCATTCCTTAATAATGTTCAGCACTTTAGTTGCCATTTTTATATCTTCCTTAAGGAAATTTCTGTTAAGATCCTTGCCCAATATTCAAGTGAATTATTTGTATTTTTATTATTGAATTATCAGTGTTCTTTATATATTCCAGATACGAGACTTTTTTCAGATTTATGATTTGCAAATATTTTCTTCTATTCTATGGGTTGTCCTTTCAATTTCTTACAGTGTCCTTTAAAGATAGCAAGTTTTTAATTTTAATCAAGTTGAATTTACATGTTTTTTTCTTGGTTGTGATTTTGTTTTCATATGTAAGAAACCATTATGTAACAAGGTTATGAAGGTTCAGACCTATATTTTTCTTTAAAGGTTTTATAGTTGGGCTTTTGTCTTTAGGTCTTTGACCCATTTTCAGTTAATTATTGTACATGGTATGAGGTAAGAGTCCATCTTGTTCTTTTTCATGTGGATATTAAGTTGTCCCAGTACTATTTGTTGAAAATACTGTTCTTTACTCATTACACGATCTTGGCTTCCTTGAAGAGGATCAACTGACCAATCTTTGATGCATGCGTTTGTATCTGGACTCTCAATCCCGTTCCATTGATATATATTTCTATTCAACACACACTCTTGAGTATTGTTGATTTGTAGTAATATTTGAAATTACAAATAAAATAGTAAGAGTCCTCCGACTTTCTTCTTTTACAAAGATTGCTCTGGCTATTATCGATCTCTTAAGTTTCCATATAAATTTTAAAATCAGCTTATCAATTTTTTCAGAAAAGGAAACTGGAATGTTACTAGGGATTGTGTTGAATCTGCATACCAATTTGTGGAGTACTGTCATCTTAATAATATTAACTCTTCCAATCTATGAATGTCTTTCCATTTACCTAGGTTTTCTTAACTAATTTCAATAACATTTTATTATTTTTAGTGCAAAATTCTTACACTTTTGATATATTTATCCATAAGGATTTTATTTTATTTTTTAGTGCTATTGTAAATAAAGTTGTTTTCTTAATTTTGTTTTTAGATTGATCATTGCTGGTGTGCAGAAATACATCTATATTTTCTCTACTGAATTTGTATCCTGCAAACTTGCAGAACTTATTTATTAACTCTACTAGTGTTCTTGTGCATTATTTAGGATTTTCTATATAACTATTTTCTATATAACAAGATCATCTTGACTGTAAATAGAGATACTTGCACTTCTTCATTTCCTGTGGAGTATACTATAAAGCAAATATATTTCACAGGGCCTAGTTTCTTGTAGTTTCAGGTTAAGCCTAACTTCCTAAAAGTACGTATAAAAATGTTAACCTTGCAAAAGACAGGAAATTTTCCCCAGGCCTGTCTCTGTTGTAAGATAAAGAATTGTAGCACAGCAAGGTTGCTGGCTCAAGGACAGACAAGTTACTGATTAATATTTGAAGATACTGGGAAATTGTTGTGGGGAGAGAGAATGTTTGCTAAGATCAAGCTTTTGTTGGTGGGTCAACTTAACATTTTGCAAATTGCATTATGGAATGTCACCTTGCTTGTTACCAGCCTCTATTGTTAAACTATTACCCCACCTATGTTCTTTTTCTGTAACTTTCTGGTCTGGAAAATAAAAGTGGGATGAGAACCCCAATTTGTGGTTAATTTCCCAAAGGAAGGACTGCCTTGCTCTTGAGGAAATTTCTTGGGAAATTTTCTTGGGAAATTAACCCCTTTGGGGCTTCTAACTGCTTGGAAGAGATTGGCTTTGAGTAATCCTTTTGCAGCTCTGTCACCCAGCGGAAAAGTGGTGACAGATCCGTGGGAAGCAAAGCAACAATTTCCATTGTGTCTGAATTTTTCTTTTCTTTCTTAATTACTCTGGCTATATCTTCCAGTACAATGTGGAATAAATGAGAGTCACATCCTCGTCTTGCTAATAATGTTAAGGTGAATGTTTTCAGCTTTTCACCATTAATATTATATTGTGAGGTGAGGGTTTTTATAGATGCCCTTTATCAGGTTGAAGACATTCTCTTCTGTTCCTACTTTGTTGAACATTTTTATCATGAGGGGTTGTTGGATTCTGTTAAATACTTTTTCTGCATCTATTGAGATATTCTGGTCATGTGTGTTTTTTGTTTTTCTACTTTAATGGTGAATGGATTGATATTCATACATTGAACAGAACTTACATTCTTAGACTTAATCCCACTTGGTCATGGGCCTAATCATTTTTACATATTGCTACATTCAGTTTTATAGTATTTTGTTGAGGATTTTTGTATGCACATTCATAAAGGATATTGGTCTCCAGTTTTCTTTTCTTGCGATGCCCTTGTCTGGTTTTTTTCTAAGCAGGATAATACTGGCTTCATAGAATGAGTTGAGATGGGTTCCCTCCTCTTTATGTCTTTGAAAAAAGTTCTAATGTATATGTGTCAATTCATCTTTAATATGGTGTAATTAACCAATAAAGCCATTGCTCCTGAATTTTTGTTGTGGATTTTCAAAAAATTATTAATTCGATATTTTTTATTTTTATAGGTCTATTCAGATTTTTAATTTTTTCTTGAGCTAGTTTTACTAGTTGGGTCTGTCTAGGAATTTATTTATCTAGATTATCTAACTTTTTGCATACAGTTGTTCATAGTATTCTTTTATAATCCAGCTTGTAATAATGTCTTCACTTTTACTACTTATTTTTCTAATTTGGAGCTTCTTCCTTTTTTTGTGGCCATCCTTGTAGAAATTTGAATCACTGATATAAGGGTGAAATTTTAAAAACCCTCCCTTAATATTGAGGAAAACAAAAATTCACAAAATGGTTAATGTGAGTGGTATGGAAGAAATGGGAAATACATAGAATGTATATTTGATTATTTGCTTTTCCAAAATTAAAATTACACTAAAAAATAACATACTGTCTTTGATCTAGGAAAAAAAACTTCCCTGAATAAAGAATAACTGAAATTGTAAATTTAAGGAGTTTACCTATACTAGGTAGAACCAACAACAACAACAAAAATATATTAATAAATATTTAATATATTTCAACAATGTGACAAATTCTTACCTAATTTATCAGCAATAAGTTAAGCTACATCTCACTTAATTTCCACAATAACTCTGTGAAGTAAGAATATTTTTGTTCATATCTTACTGACAAGAAAATGGAAGTATAAAAGAACCTTTGCCGTGGTCAGAAAGTTAGTATGAAGCATTACCAGGATTTTAATAAATAGATATCTTTCTCCATTGCTCTTGCTTTACCAAATAAAGCATTCCACTTGTGATTCTTACCTAACATTTGTGAAGATTTCATTTGCATAGCATTTTGTCCAAAGTTTATGGAAAAATAGAATTAAAAGATAGTATGAATATTTCTATAAAATTTTTTGAAGACCCCTCATACGTGAAATGAATTATTCAGCAAGCTGATGGGTTGTACTAGTAATCTCTGGCATTGATTTCTGATTACATATAACCACAAATTTATATCAATTGAATTCAATAAAAAGCAATTGCTTTCCTTCTTTTTTCTAACTTATGATAAAAGCATAAGACCAAGATGCTCAATTGAATTTGTGCTGTCTATTGTAATGCTGTTATTCAATGTGAATGATGATAACACTGTACATCTACTAAGGATATACACTGTTTTCCATCTTTCGGTTTATGCAATTTACATCACAATCAAGCACCTATATATGTAAGTTTAGTCCCAAACTATAACTTGGGAGGATTGAGACAAATACTGTATCTAAGGAGACCACAGTATTTTTCTCAGAAAAGGATGACTTTCTCACCCTTGGCTAGCCTCTTTCCAACTAAGGAATCTTAATGAGATTACATGCATAACATCTCTGGAAAAGGCCACACAGCAAAATAGGGTCAAATAAGCAAAATGATGTATGAGTTGCTGGAGAAATGCCTGGGCGAGAGGAATAGATAAGTGATCATGAGATGTCGCATAATCAGTGTTTAAGAGGTGTAGTCATGCTGTGGGCCTTTAGCAGATATTGAAGGAAGTAGTAGGATTTTGGAGTGTCACAGTTAAGTGCTATTTCCCTCAAATTGTATCCCCCTCCTCTTTTAATTGTAGTGTTGAGTTAATTGTCTTCTTAAGAATGTCAACATTGGGACCAGGTTGTGTGGGTGTGATTGGTAGTATAGTCCTTAGTAGCTGGGTGACTTAACCACTCTATGCCTTGATTTTTTCATTTGCAAAAGGTTTCTGTGGTGCTTAAATAATTCAAATATGTAAAGCAGTTAGAACAGCGACTGCACAGAGCAGGTTCTCAGTAATGCTAATGTTATTATGGCTACGGGTATCTCAAAGCTAGGTTTCTTTAAAGCCACTTGCCAACTAATCTCCAACCAGGTATTAGCTGTTTCAGTTAAGGTGTTTATACTTAAGGGTATTAAAATTTAATTAGGTGACTCCTGAAGGTTAGCCAACCTTCAAAGCAGAAAGGGTAAGACATCTAATTGTGGAATTTCAGACATTTGTATCAGGCCCCAGAAGAGGGAAGGGACTGGTGGCTCTTTTACTATATTTTATTGCTGGAACTGACACCCCTCGAATTACTGTGTGTGGGCAAATGTTTTCTCCATCTGTCTGTAATGGGGATACAGAACAAGGAATCAAAAGAGAAAACAAAACCTAAACTCATGGGAGGAAAAGGGCACAGACTGAAGAAAGAACAGAGCGAGTTTCATGATGATAGGGCTGTGTTTTGCATCCTCAGGCTGCTTGATGGAATGAAGTTGTGATGTTCTTCAAATGGTGTGGAAATGGACTTGATTTTTGTTTCTACGTGGCTTCTACACAATTCTACTTTAAAATACAGGATGGGAATGACTCAAGTCTCTGCTAAGTATGTTTGTAGAACAGACACTTGATGGAATTATCTGAATAAGAGATGTGTGCATGTTCATAATGATCTCTGTGACCTCACCTTCCTCCAGTAATTTTATATTTGTAAGGAAACTGCACTAACCCTTGAGAATAATCAACCACACAAACATTAAGACAGTGAAAACAATTTAAGAATATGGTATAACTTTTATTCCTTCCATATATGTAGAATTACAAATCTGTGTCAGCTGAATACTGTAGGATGCATTAAAAGAAATCAGAAGGAAAGACAGGAAAAAAAGAAAGGAAGGAAAAGAAAAAAAATAGTGAAAATACAAAACTTCTTCAAATAAAATAATAAAATTAGAATGTTTGCAGAGGGGATATGTTACTTTTAAGCTCTGTTCAGATACCATGCCCTCTACCAGATGCAATGACTAAGGTTGGGAGGATCAGATGGGTGGAATCTTGACTGCTTTTCTTTGGCCCTGGAGAAGCAAAGGTCATGCTCAATTCCTTTGAGTTATTTCCTGCCAGTTTTCTCTTGATATATGAACCATTTTGCTCAAGATACTTCCCTGTAAAAGGATTTTGAATAACCTCAACTGGCTTGCTGTTGCTTCCCTGCTTACCCCTTCTTGAAATCCTGAAAGATGCAAGCTGGTGTACGCACCTTCAACTGCATGGACTGCTAGGCTATTCTTAAGTGTTTTCGGGAAGCTGAATTAAGCCTGTCAGTTCTTGTAAGAATTACCTGCTACAGCACTCCTAATTAGCTTACTGACTATTTGGAGAAAGCTCTCCTGGTTTCTCTGTGCCCAGTCGTTCTTGAGTGAGCTACTTCTGAAATGAATGTGTTCTTTATAATGATGAGGTCATTTTTACACTTATTAGTCTTTAAAGCAAGCTGTTATTTATAGAACAAAGTTGGATTTGAGAGAGAGGAGGAGAGGGAGGAGGGAGAGAGAGAGAGAGAAGATGACCGATAGAAAGGAAAAGAAGTCTTTGTGTGTGTGTGTCTACGTATTTTATTAAAAGTTTTAGTGGCCGCTCCAAGAGAAAGGTGTCTGTGCCTTTAATCATTTTCATTTTAAAAACAGAGCCTTATATTTCCACATCTTCAGCTGTCCCAGAGGGCAACTAGGCCAACTTTAACAACATTAATTTCTCTTTATGACAGGACTAGTGCTGCCCCAGGTCTTCAGAACTGCCTAAAATGTCTGGAAAAGTAGATAATGAAGAGGATATTAGAATTGTAAACAAGAACAATTTTGTAATAAAAACCATATATTTTCTCCATTGGACTTTGGGCTTAATACTGCAGCAGCAAAAGTGTCACAAGTCATAATTTGTTGATGGCTCCTGAGCATTAGTTATAGTCAGAGCGTGTGCATAAAGGGCAAGTCCTCCTGGCATCCCATTAAAGAAGATCTTGGATGGGAAATTGCAATTTAGTTGTTCTAATGTGTCTCTTTCATTTATTTTTTATTGTGCCATCTGACGAAAAGAACTTGTGTATTACAACTTCCCAGCCTGCTCACAAGAGACTTTTGCCCCAATGCAGAGGTATTTTGTACAAGCTTAAAGGACTTATTAATATTGAATATGAAGGGATTACCCTAATAAAAAAAAGGAGATCCCTGTCCAGCTCTCCACTAACTTCAAAAGATTTAGGAAGAACCAGACAGAAGCACTGAAAAAAGAGCATTCTCTCTCTTTCCTGTTGTGTTGTTCTAGCAGCCAGCACATCCCTGCTTCCATCTGTCTATTCTTCCTTCTTGCTGGCAGAGTTTATGAGTCTGATACAATGGACTAAGAAACCATAGATTTTCTCCAAGAAACAGAGTGCTGTTCTTTGTTTTTCTGCAAGAAATGTGGGGCAGAGTATAAAATGTAAGCATGATGGTCCGTTAATATCATAAACAAGGCTTTTGTCTTGTCCTTCGGTGCACAGAAGTTGAGAAAGTTCATCCCATGCTTAACCTTTTGTTTTTCTCTCCCCCTTTGTTGTCCTATTGCACGCAGAAGAAATCTGAACACATAATCCTAAAAACATAGCAGTTGCCACTAGTATGGTTTTTGTTTGCATTTCATATCTGGTTTTATTATACTCAATGGCCTATATTTCATAATCTATTCCCTGAATTTAGTTATGCAAGAGAAACAATGATGCCTAAGCCTCTCAATTTCTATTGAGATCTCTTCCCACTGAAGGTAATAATGATACTATTTATGTTTTCAACTAACTAAAACTTAGTGTCACATTTGGATAATTTTCTTCTCAGGACTGGTGGTGATGTAATAGAATAGGTTTCAAAAAAGACAAACTTCCTATAAAGACTAGAGTAAGATCCCAAATACTTTAATTTTGAAGTGAAAAGAGAAGGCACATCGTGTTTTAAGAACTCTTTAAAAATTACGATTTTAAAAATAAGGGCAGAAACCTTTTATCTGCATCTATGAGCATCTAATTCCCTTTTTGCAGCTAGGATGTGAAGGGAATCAGCCTCATCTCTGTGGTGTGATTGGAGGTAGGGGTGGTGGCTTTCAGAAGAGCCGGAGTAGTGGGATCCGATTCTCAGACAGAGCTCACTGGGGCTTGATACAAACTGAAAGGCAAAAATAGGATCTTCTATTATTTAGGCACCTGTCCAGAGGTTGGAGGGAAAAAAAAAAAAGAAAAAAAAAAAAAAAACTTCCTTGTGATGATGTGTAGATTTAGCCTGAGAGAGCAGAGATAACCACCTTGCCTTCTGTGTCTAATATGATGTGAATGGGGGCAGAAATAATGAGTATTACATTGTATTTTTCATGTAAAAGCCTGAGAAACAAAACGTCCTGAACACTGGCAGTGATTCTAGTCATTTTCAAATGAAAAGGGCTATTTGTTTCCAAATTACAGCAGCTACTGGAATGCATACGTTTATGGCTCAGAAATCCTCATTTTGTGAAGTAAAATTACCTTTCAGTAATTTAGTCACTGCAGGCTTTCTCCCGCTGACTGGTCAGAAGCTATCAGATAGCTTGCAGCTGCAGGCTGAAGCCTGACCATTTTTTTTTTCTAGGACAGGCAGTTAGTTAGTAGAGCCATCAGTGCGGCATCTGTCATCCTGCTAGGCCCAAATTGTTTTCTATGATGGATGTCACAGTCTGTATGATCAAAATAGAAGCCCTGCTGCTTTTAATTGCAAAATCGGAGTACTTGCACATTTGTTATTATGCCGAGGTTATTACCTCACACAAAATGAATTAACAGGTGAAAATAATTGATGAGAGGAGTCTAGGGATTTTTAGCCTCTTCAAAGAGACTTTGTAATTATGGCATAATGAATGTTCTGAGACATATCTGTGGGGGGCAGCATGAGACCACCAAAGATCTCTTCAGATTGATGATAAATTCTACTGAATTCTACTGTAATACTACTTAAATTTACTTAGCAATTAGTTTAATAGGCCCACATGATTCATGATAACATACTGAGAATTTTTAAATAAGTTTGTTATAATCTATAAATTAAGCCACTTACCTCAGCTTTCTTCCCAAGGTGATGGAAGATGTTAACGAATCAGACTTTCTGAAACAAAGATGACATGGGATAGGTGTGTGGGGTTCAGAAAACCCTAACTAAATGCAGCTGGAGTCTCCCATAATTTTTCTTCTCCTTTTAATTCCTCTCAATAGTTTGTGAAAAGAGCCTCACCAAATTTTGTCCAAATATAGTTTTAAGTGTTTTCCAGTACACAAAGACTCTGTATTTCTCCTGAAGTGTATGGTTTAGATATTTCGCAAGGTGAAGTAATTGCTCTTGGCTTTCTGACTACTCTTCCATTCAGACTTGGTCATATTTCAAATTCATTCAGGCTTTGAGTGCATCCAGAACGATGGAATCCAGCCATCTTTCCCTTTCCTTGTGACATCCTGAGATTGCACGGGGGAATCTCTGTCACCACGAACTCACTTACCATGGCTTCAGAGCAAAGAAGGCACTTTCCCTACATTAGCCCAGTGCAGCCAACATGCTGGTGCAGAACAGTAGCTATAAGATGGTCAACTTAAAAGTTGCAAGGGTGGTAAAATATTACTAGGTACAATCAGGAACCATTTAAAGAAAAAAAGAAAAACCTACAATGGAACAAACTATAAGCGTGCTTCTTTTCCATAACCACTTATTAGTCACATACTCTACATTTAAATCTCAAGGTGACCCTTTAATTAGCAAGAGCTAAAAAATGAAATTAATTGTCAGCACAGTTATGAGAAGTATACATAAAGGAAATCTCAAGACTTGAGATAAAGATAGTTTTTAGTTAAAAGTGGAGAAGAGAAAGAGAAAAGGGAAATAGAACTATAAGTTTTGAGGAAATACAAACTTAAATATGAGTCACTTGTTAAAAACATCTATATTCATTTCTTAAGTGACAGGAAGCTTTATCACAGATTCTAACTAAACTGATTAATCCATATTTCTAAAAAGACATGCATTATTTACCACTGTTCTTTTTCTTTTTGCCACACGCACAAAACATATCATGCACACTTTCCTGCCTCAAAAGTTGTAACATCTTTGTCAGGAATCTCTTCTATCAGGTAATTTTTAATTTTTGTTATTTTTGTCCTGAGTTTAAATGAAATGCATAGTTGAGGCATGTAGTTGATAGTGAGGTGACTCTTTTTACATTTTTTATGTATGTAATCCTTTTCTGATTTACTGTCAGAATTTTGGTATTTAAGAGTATATAATATCAAAGGGTCTCAATAACAGGAAGAAAAAATACATACAAAGAAAACATAATGAATGCCAGGCAAGCAATGGATCGTCCCACATGTGAAGCGAACTGTGGTAACTCATCTTGGGCCACATGTCACTTGCTGAGGCATTTTTCATAAACCTTCACACGCCTGCATTTATCTTCAGTACAAACCCCAAGATGAATTCTACGAAGACATTAACAATAGATAAATGCTTTTTAAACAAAATAGTCTATGCTAAAAATCTGTTGCAAAGGTAGGAGGGTGTTATACAATCAGACTTCCATTGTGTCATAAACCATGACACCATTCTGTGATATCACTCTATTGTTTGGTCTTAGCTTTAATGGAAAGCAAAATGACCTAAAATTCAGAGGTTGATGCTGTAAAATTTTGATACCTGTTTCATTTAGATTATATTGGATTATTGTTATGAAACACCATGGAAAACACTCAAGGGATTCCAACTTGAACAAAAAAACTGCAGGTGAAAAATTGAATTTCTAAAAAAAATCATGTTAATAAAGATCAGATACAATTTTTTGAAATATGATCATTAAAGATATTTCAATATCCTATTCATAACATCAACCAAAGAGCAATACATACACGATTTAAATTTTACAGACACAAATAGACATGCCTTTTGCAGAAATTAAGAACACAGGGACTGGGTGTGCTTTATGACAAATGACACATGCATAGAGTACAGTATAACTGACTCTAAAGCAAATTCAGATGCTTCCTTCTTGTCTCTTCTTTTTATTTTGTATGTAATATGTACAGAAGTACAAATGTTTAAACTGTGTCTAGTGACTACAAACAAGGAGCATTCAATGCAATGTGTATATTTACTAAGGAAATTGTGTTTCAGATGAGAAAATCTGATGTCCTTTTTAACGACTATAGAATGTGAAGTAGTCACAATAGGGAAAAGGGTATTTGTTTTATTCATGGGTGATTGTGAAATAATTCTTGTGTGTCATAGAGGATGATGAGCTCATGAAATCTGAATCACTGACTTACCAGACAGATGTATTTCCAGGAAAGAAAAAGTTTTTGTTGATAATTTAATGAGAATGCAAATAAATTCTTTGATGATGCTAGAATTTTGGTAGTATTAGTCTGCTGCTAGTATGCTACGAATTCCGTATAATTAAATAGAATTGAATTTTGGACCTGGCTTTATGTAGATGGCTCTGGTTTCTGAGTGATATTCCATTCAAACACCTCACTCTGATGTATTGCATTAATAGATCATCAGAAGCAGTTGTCATCCCAATGATGTATTAGTGTAATACACGAGAATAAGACTCACTGATGATGTATTTAGTACTCACAAGGTGGCAGTGTCCAAAGAAGAAACGGGCCCAGTAATGAAGCCATTACAATTACAGGATGAAGTCAGTCAGTGTGCAGCATTTGACAAGCTTTTCTGGGGTGCTGTGTGGGTATATTGGTGCTAAAGCTACTCTTAGGACAATGTTGCTGGTGCAATGGGAACAGCATTATTATCCCTATTTTAAACAATTTCCGGTGGTGAACTACAAGATAATATACATACATGTCTAATTACCATACAACATTTTAGTACATGTCAATGGCTATACTGGCAAAAGGCATTGTGTATTGTTAGTACTGGCCTCTGGAAAAAAAAATCTCTCTTAAGCAGGATTTCATGGGAAAATACTCAAATATATTACTGTAACAGCAGTTTTCCAACTGATGGTTTATGCCAAAGGGGAAGCTTTTGCTAGTAAGTGTCTACATGCCACCAATCATGGGTATGGCTTCTGGCATTAGCTAGAGAAGCAGACATTTTAAGTAAAACATTCAACTTAGGTCTCACTGTCATACATTTTCTGCTAATAGAGCTTGCAACACCTACTATAAATGTAGATGAATTAGAGACTCCCAGTGACCTCTATCTACCTCCTGCTGTGCTTTTTCTAAAAGGGTAAAAGACAGACTTTTAAATGTTTATAACATGGGGCTAAAAAGGCTTTTTTATGCAATGGAATAGCAGTTACTGTTCACCTTCTTATAGCAGCTGATTACATCATAAATAAAACAGTAGGGCTAGTCATCCCAGCTGCAGAATGGATGCATCCAGATAGCAGCTGAAAAGTACTGGTGAGAGATCAGGAGTTTTCCTCCCAGGGCCTGGGCCTGTAAAGATTGCAGGTGCTGTAAGGTCTGTGTGCCCGCAGTTTGGAAAAGAGGATGAAGGGGAGAAAACAGAGAAGGAAGTGGAGGTGATAGCTTGTTCATAGCATTCCTGCCTTGGAAGTTTAGGAATTGAAGAAAAGCATTGTTTGAGAGAAATTTCCTGATCCCTTGGACAGGAAGGCAAAGCAGTAGTGGAGGGGAAGGGTTAACCACAGAGACAGGGAGATGCAGAAGCAGCGCAAGTTCCCATTTTCCTAGTGAGGCTGGTAGTGACTTTCGTACACTGTGTTACATAACCGAGTTTAGAGCAGGAGACTAAATTTGGAGAAGGAAGTGGGGGGAGTCTATTTATTAATAGGATTTCTACTTTCTGGTATATCTTATATCATAATTATTGCTTAAATTTGGGACAGAAAAATCACTTTATGATTTTTGAATAACAAATAGGAACTCTTTCAGTGGGCCCCTTTAACCATCTTGATTTTGTCTGAAGGCTTAGAAAATGTTATGGAAAAAATGTACAGCCTTCTTTAAATTGAGAAGAAAAATTATTTTGAAATGTTTCATATATCTAATCCATTTTAAGAATAATTATTTAATGTAATGTCTATTAAAATATGTGTTTTGCAAAATGTCTACTGATTTTCCAAACTATTAACCCCCTATACTCAGTTATATTCTAAACTTGTTAGTAAGCAGTGTTACTAACAAGTTTAGAATATAATTGAGTATATCTAATCCATTTTAATAATAATTATTTAATGTAATGTCTGTTAAAGTATGTGTTTTGCAAAATGTTTACTGATTTTCCAAACTATTAACCCCCTATACTAGGAATATGTGCTTGGAATATGTACTTGAACGCAAGGTTGAATACATGTAAGGTAAATTTATAAAATATATTTTTAGGTCCACAAAACATGAAAAGAAATGTCATGAAAGTAAATTCAAGATTATTACACTATAATTGACCAGCAATTATTTTTATAAAATATAAAAATGATTTTTTCACATAAGTCGATGTAGTTCTATCATGCATTAAAATATATATAGGCATTTTTATTTTTGCCTCAAACATGTTTGCATAAAACATTTAATTACTTGTCAGTTTAAATAGTCTTTACATTAAAATGTACATAATTTAGTGAATATTTGTTATAGATTACCAAATTATTAAGGAGTGTGCGTTACCACGTTTGCATAAAGTTAAGCAGCAGTGCTAACAATACTTACAAGGAAAACCTTAGGTGTCTTCTTTGCCTTAGGTAGTAAAAACATGACTTAGGCCCTACCCCAGACTCCTTGTCTTTCTGTCCTTCCTTTCTTTCCTCCCTCTCTTCCTCACCTCCACTCCCTTTGCTATCCCTCCTTCCTTTCCTTCCTTCTTATCTTTCTTTTTATTATTCCTTTTTTTTTTTTTTTGGTTTGGTAAATTTAACAACACCTATATAAAAAAGAAAATGTTATGAAAACAGCAATGGAGAAAGAAAGTTAGAGGGACAGAAAATAGTGTCACTTTCACCCTGTGATAATGTGGAAACAATTTTAAGAATTGCAGTATTTCTAAAATACTACATAGTTGCGAGAGGGTTTGTTAATGATATTTCCATATGTTATGTTTTCCTATATACAAGCCTAAATCATAGTAAATGGGGAACAAAGATATAAATTAATTATAAAATTACTGGTAGGAAAATCCACCACAGCAGAACTCTAATGCTGTGAGAAAAGCATTCAATAATAGACCGAACTTGGGGGTGCAAAAAAAAAAAAAAAAGACTAAGCTAAGCTTGTTGAAAAGTTGAGGTATTTAAAGCCTTTATTCTAATAGCATAAACACATTTATTCTAAGTATATTTTTAATATTTTAAGTAGTAATATAAAAGACAGCTACAAAAATTATATGTTTTAAACCACAGTAAATTAAAAAAATAGAAGAGACAGTCATAACATAAAAATGAATTCTGACCTTTTGAACATTATGCTGCATTCAATGGCATCTAAGGTAGCATTAAATCTAAACTTGTGCCTGATATATTGTCTAAGAAGTAACAGGAACCAGAAAATTCAGAATTCTCATAAATATTGCAGGAGGTAAACACTGATCAAAGTCATCCCAAAGCGTTTGGGGTTTTAAAAAAAATATTACTTTGAATTATAAACAAGTCAAATATACTATATCATATATCTCTCATATTTTATTCTAAGTAAAAACTGTTTAATCACACAAGCATCTGCATTACTGGAGTAAAAGACTGTATTGTTATCTAAAGGTGAAGCAAGAGGGGTACATTCCCTTGCACTCAAGTGAGACAAACATGAAAATCTGGTTTAGCAAAGCACAAAGCTGCCAGTTCACATGATGTTAATACAAAAAGTTCTGCATCACTTAAAAGTTCTTTATCAGCCTGTTAGCAAAGGTTTTCTAAAATTCAGACTAGTGTTTGGACTGACCGTTTGATGGTGGCATTTCTTGGTTTAACTAGTTTTGACACCTAATTGTCTCCATGGGCTTTTACTTATAAATCCATCCCATTGTACCTCACTAGTTAAACAGTTATAATTCTGGTTTACCATGTAATATGTGGCAGTTCTGTGATAACCAACCCTATGTATTAATCCTACTTTCCTTCCCATACCTTGTCTTCCTTTGTTTCTGAATTCTTTCCTTCCTCTCTAGTATCTGCCTATTCTTTGAATCTCTCTCAACAATTTCTATAGGAAGTGGTCTAGGCTCCCCTCTTCTTTCAGCTGCATAAATGTTGCCTTTTCACTTGATGGTAATTCTCCTTATTGCTTTTACCCATCTTTTCAGTCTGTGTGATCATCTCATTCTGGAAGTGACTATTTCTTTTACTTTTTATGTGAGGAGTTATTTTTTTCCATTAGTAGCCTTCACCTTCATAGATATAAAAACCTAATTGTGCACTGTGGTACAAATGGAATCTGAAATTATCAAGTGCAAAATTACCATTAAAAAAATCATAAGACAACAAACAATAGGGCTTTTATGTGATTTTTGTAATTGAATGAAACTAGTTACTCTGGCAATAATTGTTTGTGCTTCATTAACATGCAAAATGGTTTTATAGGCTAACCCACACACAAAAGAAACCGTTTTTGATGAGAAGTGTGCTTTGTTTAATGTTAGACACCATTGTATTTGCTTTCCTAATATAACAGTTCTAATTAGTACCTAGCACTCATCCTGAGTTTTTCAGCTTGAACACTCTGAAGATGACAATTGAGTCACAATTCCATGGCACTCTTTGTCAGTACCTGTCAAAATATAGCTAAGCCTTTAGGAGTTGTGATCTAAATACTGTAAAAAAAGTTAATAGTCCAGAAACAGTATGTCCTAGGTAATTTCAAAAATTAAAGTTGCACGTTAGCCCTTGCTTAAAAACATAATACAATTAATGCTAGCCCATTAAATGTGGCCCTAACAAAACCAGATTTATCCTACTCACTTCTTAGCAGTGTTTTTATCATCTGACCTTTGTCTATGTGCCTGATTCATTTGATTTCACTTCCTTGGTGAAGTAGCACAGGTGGAAGAATAGCAACAGTTTAAATCAGTTAATATGCACGTGCACACTTTTCAAATGTAATTGACTCTTCATCTTAAAATCATAGAAAATAGTTTTTAATTGCACTGAAGAAGTAAGTGCAATTTTAAAAAATTAGGCTAGATTTCATGAACCTAACCATCACAAAGCGTCCCAATTTGGTCCTACTGCGAGGAAGCATGCAGGTCTCCACTTGGGCCTGCCTCTAGTTGGGAGAGAACCATATTCAAACCATGGGAGAGGATTTCTCAGCTGTTGTTGAACCCCATGTCTTTCCTACCATGGGACTGACCTAGAAGAATGCAGGCTGTGGAGGACTAACTTTATTAGGAGAATGCTGCCATTTGTGGGTCTGGACCATCAAAAATATATCAAATGCAAGACTTTTGAGCAAATGACAGGAAAGGTAGGCTGGTTTAATATTTTACCTCTGATTGGACTCGTAAGAATTATGTGACCACTTTCTTTTGGGGGAAAGTAAAATGAGATTGATTTTTTTTTTCAAAATTTCTGATTTTGTTTATAAAGACATTCCATGTAACTTACGTTTTCTCTAAAAAGTCAATGAATTTGCTCATTTTTCCAAACTGATTCACCAACTTAGTAATCTTCCTAGTTTAGTTGGAGTTGACTAGTTCACCAGAAAACATCACAGATTTAGGAAAATAATTACTAGAGTACTATTGTTTCAGTTTGTTTCTCATTAGAACCCAACAAAAAATGGTTTATATCAATACCATATAATACTTTAATAATGGAAAATAAAATAAACTAAAAGCAAATATATTATTATCCACATAATTCTGTATCATTTGGATGCTCGGATTCTGGATCATCTATGATGAAATATTTCAGAAAATCCTATGATATATGTGTGAGTTTTAAAGACACACTCACTCACCTGTGTTCTGGAAGAATTTGAATTGGTAGTGCCTTGAGTGAAGTTTCTGCATAAAAGAATTGCTAGTCTCTTTTTCCTCCAAAATACTATTAAAGTCAAATCCCATCTTTCCATATCAGTGCCTCACGCTGCAACTTGTATTTTTTTTTCTGTCCTCTTGAAGTCATCTCTAATTTCTTAAGTTTTGTAATTCAAATGACACATGATGAAAAGAAAATTTCTTATCTCCCTCTTTGATACATTTGGCTTAAATAACTACTGAAAAATGTCTGCGGACTTATAATTGTTAACTATGAAGAACTTAAAATTGACAACTAAAATGAATTATTTTGGCTTATTTATTCTGGAGTGAAAATTAGTGAGCTAAAGTTATGATGGATGAGAAAATAGACATACAATGATAGATTTCATTGATCAAAAAGTCATAAGTGATCTTGAGAGTCTTTCATCCACTTCCCCATGAAGGTACTTATAGATTGTAGCTTTTTGGATAAGAGTTATTAAGCTTCTGTTTGTAAACATTCAATAACTGGCAATCCATTACTCTACTCCACAGAATTCTTTCACTGTAAGCACAGAAATAGATGGAAAGTATTTTCTTAAAGATTTTTTTTTTGTTCCTTTACTCATATTTATCCTATTTCTCCTTAGAGATATATAACAAATCTACCCGTAAAAGAAGTTCCTCTAAATATTTTAAAGTATCATCCAACAATGTCATGAAATTATTTTCATCCTGCTAAACAGTTTTCATCATAAAATAAGGCTTCAAGACCCCGCTTTACCCTTTTCTTCTACATGTTCTCTAGTTTCACCACCTCTCTTAAAAGGTGGTGCCCAAAATATCTGTCTCTCATCCTGTCTACCACATCAGTCTCTCCATTATCTTTCTATCTATTTTTAATAGACTTGCTATGTTCAGAGTGAAAGATCTGAGTTCAGAGTAATGCATTAAATCACAATCTTGACCCTCAAGTAGTTTAGAAGTCACTAACAAAGAGAGACAAGTAAAAAAAACTTTGCTTCTTAATTACAGTTGTGAGCAATAGTCTGTTTGATGAATTAAAAGAAGAGACTTGATTTAATAGAAGTGAGTAAAAAGTTCAGGGAAATTTTTCTAATAAAAAATGTGGAAGACTATGTTTTGGGGTTTTGGTATTGCAAAAAGAAAACCTGATTTGGGCACACTATCTATTGTATATGTTAGATAATAGATCATGTTACCCACACTCACATTTTTATGATGACTAATTTTCTGTCATGACGGGATAGACTTATATCTCCTGTAGCCCACAGAAGTCCTAGGGAACTCATATTTAATTTAAGTATGTATCTTAATATGTTTTGAAAACCTCATTAAATGTTATCATGGAATCCTACATTTACTAAAGGAGATTCATCTCAAACTCAGATGGTCCAAGAGAATTCCACTGGGGTTTAGATCTTCTTTGCACCCTTGCCCTTTCCTCAGTTGAACTCATCTCACACTGGATCCTCTAGATTTTCCATAATCCCTAAAGGCAAAAAATAACTCTTTACAGTGTTATTAGAACATATTCTAAAATAGGTAAAAGCATGTAGCTGCTTCTTTTGGAGCAGAATATTCTTAAATCATTAGTAATATTCTCTTTAATTTTGTATCCTAATTCTACCACATGGTGACGTACTCAGAGTAGTTTCTGATGATGACAAGGAGGAATCGTATCTAACTTTGTTCTTCTGAATTGCCCACTGACAAATATAATGATATCCACACACTCATCCATTCTTCATTCCAGCAATATTCAGACATCATCAGCTAAATCCAAGCAACGTGTGTGTGTGTGTGTGTATGTGTGTGTGTGTGTGCGGTTTTGCAACTGGGCAAATAATCAAAGCAGAAGAATGAATACAACCATCTGTATGGAAATTGGTAAACTGCAAATTGGTCCCCTAACTGGGATTAGGGAGAATACATGTTTTCCCTAGCTCTGCTTCTTTCCCAGAATTTCACATACATCAATAACAATGGCTTTTGCTTCCTTCAGCTGAAGATGGAGAGAGAGATGCTTTAAAGTTGTCAATGTCAGGGAGGGTTTGTCCTGCATAGTTATAAGCCTATTATTTAAAAGAACAAAATGAAGGCTCGTTTCCTACAGTGAATCTAATACTTTTCCTGCCTTGTGTTATGATGATAGTGCTGAAAAGGAGAATCAGGAAAAAAAGGAAAAAACAGGAATGGATTTTTTAAACTCAAAACCAAGTAATAAGTAATCCTTTCTTGTATAATAACTGCTGAGATATTTACCAATTAATGTAATCTTTAAAAGCACAGGTAGAGCCAAACAATATTTCCTTTTATTTTATAGTCAATCTTTCCTTTTATTTTATAGTTAATTGCTGTTTTTACAGAAATCCTATTGGGGGTCTCCTAGGAGCCTAGTATAATACAATAGGGTATGATAGGAGTACGGACAATAGGATACCCCTGATATACCATTGTTAAAAGTGTATAAACTATGAAAAGATAAACCTAGATAAACAAATAAAAGTAGATGATATATCCTGCATGATTAAGACTTAAAGTTTATTACTTACATAAACCTGAAATATTGGGTTAGTACAGAGCTCGGAAAAGCTCTATAGCCTTTAATAAACTACATACCACTGGAAAAGGGCACAGAACAAAATATGAGTCCATATAAATGATTAGGAAATTTTTGTTTCTCTAAAAAATCCTATGAATATAAGTATTATTTTACTTATTTCTGATTATAAAATGTGAATTCTTTCAACTTAAAAGGAAGCAGTGGAAGCCAGGAAAAAAATATCTTGCTTGGGAAAAAATTTTTAATTTGACATTTTTTTTTTGTTCTTTCCATAAGCATAGACAGATAAGCAAACTGATTGGAGAGTAATATGTTGAGATCATATTGTGTGAAAATGCATTAATACTAATTGCAGTGGGTTGAATGATCTCTTAAAAGATACGTCCAAGTCCTGGCCCCGAGTACTTGCAAATGTGATTGATTTGGAAAAGGGTCTCTGCAGATGTAATTATGTGAAGGATTCTGAGATCATCCTGGACTAACCAGGTGGCTCTCAAATTCAATGACAATTGTCCATACAAAAAGAGGAGAAATTAAGAGACACAGGGCAGAAGTCTATGTGAAGCTGAAGGCAGAGATCGGAGCAAGGCATTTTCAAGCCAAGGAGCACTAAAGATTTCTGACACCAGTAGGGGAGAGGCATAGAATATATTCTTATTCAGAGACCCCAGAAGGAGCCAAACCTGCGGACACCTTAATTTTGGACTTCTGGCCTCCAAAACCCTGAGATAATAAATTTACATTGTTTTAAGTCATTTGTGGTCATTTGCTGTCGCAGCCCTAGAAACATAATACACTAATTTTCATAATACTGGCATTTATGTATTACATTCAGCTATCCATATGAAAATTAGAAACAGCCATTTACCATCAACATAAGTGTCACAGTAAGCAACAGAACAAATCCATGAAGTAAAATAAAAGTAACAAATGGAAAAATCCCAGCCTTATAATAGATTGTTTAGCATAGAGCAAAGGATGGCAAAACAGATATCAGAAAACTTTCTGTGAGGCACTTAACTTCTGGTTATCTTATTTTTGAACAGACTTTGTTTTTTTTTTTTTAGAGCAGTTCGAGTTTTACAAGAAAATTGAACAGAAGTTACAGAAAGTTCCCATATACCCCCTCCCTCTGTCCTCCAAAGTAGTACTTTTCTGATATTTGTACTCTTTCCTTAGTTTTGCCTTTTTTCAGAATGTCATATGTAAACATACACTATGTCCTCTTTTCAGATTGGCTTCTTTCACTTAGTAATATGCTTTAGGGTCTTCTATGTCTTTCATAGTTTGACAGCTCATTTCCTTTTAGAGCTGAATAATGTTTGATTGTCCAGGTCTAGTCAACTACCAAAGGACACCTTTGTTGTTCCAAATTCTGGCAATTGTGAATAAAGCTACTGTAAACATCTGTGTGTAGCATTTTGCATAAATATAAATTTTCAACTTATTTGGATAAATGCCAAGGAGCATCACTGCTGGGTGATACAATAAGAAATGTTGAGTTTTGTAAGAAACTGCCCAACTGTCTTTCAAAGTAGCTGTACCATTTTACGTTCCCTGGAGCAGTGAATGATGGTTCTTGTTGCTGCACATCTTTGCCAGCATTGGGTTTTGTCAGTGTTTTGGATATTGGCCATTCTAACAGGCATGTAGTGGTATTCATTGTTTTTGTTTGAAATTCCATAATGACATATTACGTTGAGCACATATTCATGTGTTTATTTGCCATCTATATATCTTCTTTGGACAGGTCTTTTGTCCATTGTTAAGTCAGGTTGTTCTTTTCCTTATGTGGAGTCTTTAGAGTTCTCTGTATATTTTGAATAACACTAATTTATCAGATGTCTTTTCCAAATATTTTCTTCCAGTCTGTGGCTTCTCATTCTCTTGGCATTATTCTTTGGAGTGCAGAATTTTTAAAAATTTTCCTGAAGCTCAACTTATTATATCCTTCATGGACCACACATTTGGTTTTGTACCTAAAAATCTACCACTATTCCAAAGTTCATCTAGATTTTCTTTTATGTTATCATCTTTATGTTTTATGTTATCTTCTATATGTTCTCTTCTAGAAGTTTCATAGTTTTACGATTTACATGTAAGTTTGTGATGATCCATTTTGAGTTAACTTTTGTGAAGGATGTAAGGACTGTGTCTAGAATCTTTTTTTTTTTTAACATATGAATGCAGTTGTTCCAGCAACATTTGTTGAAAATGCTATCTTTGCTCTGTAGTACTGCCTCTATTCTTTTGGTAAAGATCAATTAACTATACTTATGTGGGTCTATATCTGAGCTCTCTATTCTGTTCCACTGATCTATTTCTCTATTTTTTCCACCAATACTACACTGTCTTGATTATTGTAGATTATTGTAGCTTTATAGTAAGTTTTGCCATCATGTGCTGCCAGTCCTCTGACATTATTCTTCTCCTTCATTATTGTGTTGGTTATTTTCAGTCTTTTTCCTCTGCATAGGAACTTTAGATTAGTTTCTTGACATCCACAAACAACCTGTTGACATTTTGATTGGAATCGTGTTGAATCTATAGATAAAGTTGGGAAGATCTGACACTGTGACAACATTGAGTTTTCCTATCCATGAACATAGAATATATCTCCATTTTTAAAATTATTTTTTATTTGTTTGATCAGAGTTTCATGGTTTTTCTCATATAGATCTTTTATATATTTTGTTTAGATTTATATCTAATTTGTATTTTTTATTTTTCGGATATAAATCTAAGTTGTATTTTTTCTAATGTGATTGATAATGTGTTTTTTCAAATTCCATTTGTTCATTCCTGGTATATAGGAAAGCAATTGGCTTTGTACACTAATCCTGTATTCTGCAACCTTGCGATAGTCACTATTAGTTATAAGAGGCTTTTTATTTGTTTTTTTTTTTTTTTGTATTTTGTACATAAATGATCATGTCATCTGCAAGCAATGGCAGTCTTATTTTTTCCCTTCCATTCTGTATATATTTTATTCCCTTTTCTAGCCTGATTGCATTAGCTAGAGCTTCCAGTAGGATGTTGAAAATCAGTGGTGAGGGGGATGTGCTAGCCTTTTTTCTTTTCTTAGCAAGAAAACTTCTAGTTTTTCTCCATTAAGCAAGATGTTAGGTATACGTTTTTTGTAGATCTTCTTTATCAAGTTGAAAAAGTTCACCTTTTTTCCTAGTTTTTCTTTTTATCAACAACAGATGTCGGGCTATGTCAAATTCACTTTCTACATGTACTGATATATGGATTTATTTCCTTAGTGTGCTGATGTGATGGATTACATTAATTTATTTTCAAATGTTGAACCAGCCTTATATACCTGGAATAAATCCCACTTAGTTATGCTGCTTAATTCTTTTTATAAATTATTAGATTCAATTTACTAATATTTTGTTGAGAATATTCATATCTATGTTCATGAAATATGTTGGTCTGTAGTTTTCTTTTCTTATAATGTTTTTGTCTGATTTTGATACCGAGGTAATGCTAGCCCTATAGAATGAGTTAGAAGGTATTCCTCAACATCTCTATTCTGGAAGATAGGGTAGAGAATCATCATAATTTATTCCTTGAATGTTTTATAGATATTCTAGTTTTTAATCAGTAAAATGGAATTAAAACCAAAGGTAATCCATGTGAAAATAGTATAGAAATTAAAAATTATTCTTTTCAGTGTCATAATTTTGCAATGGTAGGCATGAAAATTTATTTTTAGGGACCTCACAATGTGATCTATGAGTAACTGTGTTTTAACTTTAGAAAATAAATATTAATTGTAAGGAATAAGCAAAATAACATGTGATTTTTTTACATATAAAGTGAAAAAAGGGAAATTCATTATAATTTGGAGCAATAGCAAAAGAAAGTTTGAATCTAAGCCTATATTGAAAACTCCTTTCAGCAATCATTTTTTCAGTGAAGTTTCTGGAGATATGCTTATCTTTTCTAAATAAGCTACGTTTTGATAACTGAAAATCAACGGCAGTTTGTAGACAATAATACTTTTTAAATTAGGCAGCATTTCATGCTTCCCAAGACTTCTGTTAGCCCTAGTTTTTGAGTTCTAGAAACAGGTATGATTTCTCAGTGCTTGTCTGAGGCATTCCAAGCCAGTTCTCAACAACAGATTTATTATTTATTCATTTATTTATCAAAAGCATCAAATCATAAATGCTAAAATTATTTATAGGACACACTTTGTTTTCTTTCAATAATGATACCGAGTTCTGCAGTGAGAGAAATGCCCATAGACCAATTGATTTGTGAATTGGAAATGCCAATAAGAAGAGTGATCACTTTCTTGGCACAGAATTTTAATATGTGGGCATATTTAAAAGTTAGCAACCTGGAGATCATCTCTAATTTCTCTTTTTTACATTAAATAGCTTTATCATTTCTCTGTTCATTTCTTCTCCATATGCCAAAATCTAAGGCCTCGTATATGTAAGTGTAGTTTATCCTGGAATAATTGCATAAAATTTAGTTATTCACAAAATACCATTAGCAAATTAATTATATATGTGTGTTTAGTACACTCCAGGTACTGTGTAAGGGAGTTGTAATTCAGTATTTGTGCACATGGAGCTTATATTTTGGTAGAGAAATACAAAAAATAGATAAATCAATATATACTTTCACATAGAGATTATTTCCATAGAAAAATAAAATTTGTTAAGGACAGGAAAACTTCAGTAGTGATGGTGGTAGGAGTGCTTTTTTCTCCAACTTATATAAAAAATTCAAGGGGAAATTCTCTGAGAATGTGAAATGAGAGTAGAAACCAAGGCAAAGGAGGGTTTTGAGATGTGAGTTTTTCTGGGGGAAGGGACTTCCAGGCAAAGGACAGTATGAGCTTTGGTTGAAAGTTACATTTTTCAGGGAACAGCAAGTAGGTCAGAAAGCAAAAGATAAGGTGCGGGGTAAGGTCATAGAGGTGGAAGCAGAGTAGGCAGAGCATGTAGAGCTGTGTAGGCTACTATAAAGAGTTTGGACTGTGAGGGAGTTTGAAAAACAATTAACAGGCCAAGAGTAAGGCATGAAATGATGGTGTTTGCCTTAGAATAGACTCTGGGAAAGGAGAAAAAGAAAAAAGATCCAAAAAAAAAAAAAAAGAAAAGAAAAAAACATCAGTTAGGAAGTAGTTTTAATAAGTGTTAACTTATTAAAAGTCAGCCTGACTCTAAGATGGCAGGACAGAGAGGACAGAGGTAGTAAGAATTGGCAGATTCAAGATGTAATTTGACGTTAGAACCAACAGTATGTCTATTGGTGTCTGTGGATGGATTAGAGGTTGGGTATTAGAAAAAAGAGACCAATTAATAATTATTCCAAAATTTTTGATCTGTGATATCAAAAATTGAAGTTTCTGTTTATTTACTGTCATAAAAGTAAGATTGGATGTAAAATAAAATGTTTAGCTTTGGAAGTGTTAAATTTTAAATGTTAAATAAGCAGTTTGATATTTGTGTGTGAAGTTTAATAGAAAGGTCCAGACTGGATATTACATTTGAGAGTCATCAATGTTCATATGACATCTAAAATCATAGGCCTGAATAAGATTGCCTAGTATGTGTGTAAAAGAAAATGAAAGAAGTTGAAGGATTAAGCTCCAGGGCTCTTGAATGTTTAGGTTTTTTTTTTAACCAGGATGGAACCAGGTTTTATGAAGCTCAAAGATTCACAATTTTGATGATTATTTTTTGAGAAAAAAGATGTGAGATTATAAATGAAAAATCAAGTATAATGATTTGAAAGGGTCCTATCCAGATCAGAAACTCTAATGCTGAATTTATATTAACTTCATGGTAAATCTGCTTCTGTTTGGAGAAATGAAGGACAAGCATTGGAAAAGACTAAGTGGTTGCCAACATGTAGGAAGAAACCAAGGAAAGATGATATCTCAGAAGCCAAGTAGTGCAAGTGTTTCAAGTAGGAAAGAGTAATCTGCTTGTTTAAATGGTGACGACTCAACAAATAAAATGAAGGCAAAGAATGGACCATTGGATCTGGCAATGCTGAGACACTGGTGAACATGACAAAGAGTAGTGCAGGTTGGTGGAGCAGGGGCAAAATCTCAGTTAGGGTAGGTTTAGACAGAGAAGGTAAGAGCAAATATGGAGCAATAAGTTTTTCTGTAAAGGAAGAAGATATATGGAGCAGAGCAAAAGGAAGCCATAAGATCAAGGGAGAGTTTTAAAACTAGTTCATATACATGTTGTTTGATTTGCTGGATAACAAACATTTCGATTACCTGAAAACAACTTATGTTAAGTGCATGAATATAAGACTAAAGACATAGAAGGGCCACTTCTTTGGGAGAAGGTTATAGCTCTAAAAATAACATGTCCTCTTCCCCAAATTTCCTCTATTCCTAAAATACCGGTATATAAAGCTATATATGTGCAGCAATGGACCAAGTACTTAACACAACGAGATGTAAGCCATAATATCTTTTTAAAATTTGTTATGAATATTCATGAGATTCAAGGCTGATTATCCCTCCTTGTGTCTAGATGTTATGGCCAGATCCATACTGGCAGCATGCCCATTACCATAAATCGCGATTGTACTCTGACATTTCTGGCTCACTGTTATCCTATTTTTTTAAAATATAAGAAATATATAGTGCTTTTAAACAATCAACTTTATTGAGAAATAATTTTCTTTTGATGTAATTATGTCCTTTAATAAGTATTGACAAATGTATACATAAATGCAAGCATAATCCTGATCGAAATATACTACATTTTCAATACCTTCAATTTTTTTTGTGCTTCTATTCAATAAATTTTGCACAATACTCTACTCCAGTTAACAACTGATCTGATTTCTTTCTATGAACATAAGATTAGGTTTGAATGTTGTAGAACTCCATATAATTGAAATCCTATGGCATGTACTCATGTGTGTGGCTCCCCTTGTGCCATATAATCTTTGAAATTTATTTGTGTTGATTTGTGTATCAGTAGTTCATTCATGTGTATTGATGAATAGCATTTTGTTGTATACATGTGCAGCAATTTGCATACCCATTCACCCATTGATGGACATTTGGATTGATTCCAATTTTTGTAGCTTTTAGAAATAAAGGCACTATAAACATTGTATACAAATCTTGTGAATATTGATTTTCATTCTCTAGGGTAAGCACCTAGAAGAAGAATCTGTATGTCATAGGATAAACATGTGGTGAAGTTAATTAGCAAACTGCTTAACAGTTTTCAAAAGTAGTCATAATATTTTACACTATTATCAGCAATTTATAAGCATAACAGCTGTTCCACATCCTTGGAATTGTTAAAGAGGTAAACCACAACAACTAGCTAGAAAAGTTTCAAAACTCTAAATATTCTAAATTCATCTTTGTAATATTATGCATGTAAAGTAGATTTTTGGGAAGAATTGAGTCAAATGCAAGGCACAATTACCTAATGCTTTCTTGTGATAATCAACATTGTCAGTGAAAACTGCCATGCTATAAAGTCTCTTACTGTCCTTGATATAATTATGAAGGAATTCACTATGCCCTATCATAAATGTTCAGTGAGATCTTCAAAAAACTAATATTGACTGGTCATGGAAATTAGCAATGGGTACTTCTAAGGATCTTCTTTTAACTTCGTGTTCAAACAAAACTGTTGTTGTTATAAATCTTGTTGTGACACCATTAATCAAGGACAAAATGGGTAATTATTAAAAATTGTATGTTCAGTAGCAAATTTATGTAAATAATGAGTACACATTTCTTTAGAGAGTGTTCATTTGCCTATAAATTGTTTTCCCATTATGAAAACTAAAATAATTTGTAAGACTTTCACAGAGGGAAGTTTGGGGTTTTTTTAACCATAAAAGTATAATTCTTTTCCCTTGAGACTCCTTTGTGCTTATAATGTATTCTGTAAAAATAGCTTAAGAAATTCTTTTTTGTTTAAGCGAGGAAAGTAAAGAAGCTTCTTTTGAATACCATGTCACAAATCTCTGTGGCCCATCTTCAAGTTTATCTGCAGCTACAGCTGGTAATTCCCATTCATGCTAATGACTTTTCACCTTATATGTGGAGATACATTTGCTTCTATTTTGAGGGTTCTCTCCTTTAGGCCTGCAACCAAGGACAATCTTCAGCTAAGGAAGGATGGGGATGTATGGGGGGGAGGAATAAATACCCACGTGGGACTATTCTCAAGCCTGTTCTACTTGGCTACTCAAAGGGTCAGCGGATTGAGCCCCAATTGCTCCCTGTGATGATCTGCTTGTTGCCACTGACATCCCCTGTGTGGTTATTCTCCTTTAGCTGTTTTTCTTTCCTTACTCCTTCACTTGTGCTTCCTGTTATCATCCCCCAAATAACCAACTTATCTCAGGTTCTATTTTTGTGAGAAGTCACATTAAGAATAAAAGCTTATTATGTAAAAATAAAGCTTTCATTCATTCCTTCATCTACCCATTCAACAAGCATTATTGTATCCTTACAATCTTCTAGGCACTGTTAACAGGCAGACATGTTGCTTGTCCCCAGAAAGTTAACAATAGTGTAGAGGACTGACATTGAACAAGTGATTATAAATGTACATAGACTAATGCTATAAAGATTAGAAAGTCGACTCTGTGAGGCAGGGATTTTGCCTGTTTGATTTTTCCCCATTACTATATTTTTCAACATCAAGAAACTGTCCTGGCACATAGTAGCTGCAAAATAATAAATGAATGTTAAGGTTAGACTGGAAATATTTGATGATTACCACTGATCAAGTTCACAGGGAGAAATCATTACAAATAAAGGAGAGTGGAAAAACTACATCAGAAAATAAGGTTAATTCTCTGATTTATCAGGAAGCCAGGAGCAGAAAAAAACTAGCACAATATGGGAGGTAAACATCCCAGGATGTTGGATTTATGATTTGATTTTGGAATAAGGGCTGTAAAGGAAAAGAAAAGGAATTTGGTGAGTACATTAAGAAATCAAGCCGTTGTGAATACTAAGATTTTTGGCTGGACACTTGACTTCTAAATTAAGAGACAACAGGCTGCATACATTCATGAAATATTAGGTGTAGTATCTGCAGGGCTGCCATTATAAAGTACCACACACTGAGTGGCTTCAACAACAGAACTTTTTTGTCTCACAGCTTTGGAAGTACAAGATCAAGATGTCTGTCAGCAAGGTTGTGTTCCCTCTGAAGGCATTACGGAAAGATCTCTTCCATGCCTCTATTCCAGCTTCTGGTGGCTTGCTGGTGATCTTTGGCATCCTTGGCTTGTGTTTGCATCATGTAGATCTTTGCCTTAGTGTTCATATGGAGTTCTCTCTGTGTGTATGCCTGCCTCCCAGCTTCCCCTTTCTATAAGGACAGCAGTCATATTAGACACACCCTACCTGAGAATGACCTCATCTTAATTATATCTGCAACAACTCTGTTTCAAATAGGATCACATTCTGAGATACTGGGAGTTAGGATCTCAATGTATGAATTTTGGGGAGATGCAATTCAACTCATCACACTTGCCTTTTCTCCAACATTTGAGCTGGATGGAGAGTGTTTTCTAAAATTTAGTATATAATAGGTGAGACTCAGCAATGAAGATGCTATAACTTCAGCATTTCCCCTAAAAGGACTATATAAAATAATTTTTATTTTAATATATTTTGATCTATCTTTAATTATTATTTCCATAGAATTTTAGGCATATCATTTATTTTATTAATTTGCAATAATAAGTAACTTGATGTTAGGAATAAAGTAGAAGTGCCAATCATGTTTAAAATAGAAATAATCACTTTTCCCAGATAGTTAACAATTAGCAAATCAGAAATGCATGTGAAAGAGGATAGTGGAGGTAAAATACCACAATATAAATTAATATAAGGTCTATTTTGTAAGTATTACAAAATATCTTAGTGTATTTAATATTGCCAGTCAATATCAAATGAGGCTCTATTACGTAAATTTCATTCATTAATGCAAAATGTAAGTATGGAAACTGAGTTATAAATTAGCTTACATACAAGAAGTATGCTTATTATAATATTTTTTTTAAAACAATCCCTCCTTTTTTAGGCAGATAAGCCATACCCTCCAACAGAAATAACACAATTAATTAACAAAGATTTTTGACAGATGATTACTAGATGAATATGTAGTATGTTGTTGCCCCTAGAGATTTGGACTTTTGTTAAACTATGCTTATTTAAAAAAAAAAAAAATAGCCCATCACAAGGATGCTGAACAATACAACAATCCATCATGCAGCATTTACTACAGAAATTACAATGTCCCAGAGCATAACTTCTTTGTGACCTAGAATTAATTGAAGAATTGGGGCAAGAATCCTCATAAATAGAAAAAAGTGACAGGCTCTGGTTTCTCTGAGGTCAAAAGAATTTCAGTGAAGAGGACTGTGATGTCGTCCAAAGGGCAATATCCAGATTAAAGGTCTGCTAGCTTGGTTCTCTGTTTGATCTTTTGATCTCTATTTACTGTTTCATTGTCATTACCCAAGAGCAAGAAAGAAAGGTCATTTTTTCCCTTAAAATCTAAGCTCTTTACCTTCAGTCTGTCTTCGTTTCTCTCTTTCTTTTGTGGCACCAATTTATCTGACCTGGTCCACATAGTCCAAAATTCTCAAACTGGCAATGATGCATAGATGAAGAATTCTCTCCAGAACTAAGTCAGTATGTCCTTGTCATTTAAATATTCATGGACTTTGATGCCAGGTAGACCTTGCTTCTGCTCCCCACTCTATTTCTCTTTCACTAGGTGACAGGATCCATTGACTAACTTTTCTTCAGTTTTGATATATGTAACATAAAATAGTACTCTTTCTTTATTTTACATTCTTTCTGTGTAATATTAATTCTTTTCTCTGGCAGACGTGTGCTTTGAACTAGGGAGAAGCTCATGATTTGGGTAATGAAAAAAGAAAAACCTTAATAGTTTTAATATTCACCTATTAGCTTATACATAGATAATTTTTATAGCAGCCACATATTCTCGTGTTCAGATTGCAAATAAACGTTGCTATATAAACATGTTGTATGAATTGAAACTTTGCAAGTTACTCTAACAATCTAACCATAATATATGACTTTAACTCCTGTGGTGTAGTCAGAAAAGACTACAGGCCTCATTTGTTGTCTAATTTGCAATTATGTCACTGGAGTACTAAAATGACTGGGGGGAAAAGGCAGAAATGAAGAATCATTAATGTCAAATTGAAATATTCTATGGATAGGAAACAAGTCATCCTCTACTAAATGGGGAGGTGGGGTGGGGTGTGGGGGGTGGAGATGGTTTTGAATTGCACTATTTGCATGACCAGAAAAGCCAAATGCAGCTTGTCCCAGATAGGGACTATGAGAGGTGGGTTGGAGAAACCAGAAGTAGAAAAAGGTTTAGGATGGACATCAAGTTCAAATTTTCAACTAGCATAAAAGAAGAAAAACAGCTCCAGTGGGTGTATGACCAAGATACTCTGCAACAATCGAAGGGAATGAAGAGAGTGACATAAGTAACATCGCAGTCCTGGGGGGGCCACTGCCGAAAGACTCATGACGGTCTCAGGATGTTTAGGTACAAATTTGATCCAGGTCCTTTTCTCAAAGGACTTTTATGAAAGCTGGGACCCACGTCGGGCTGGATCACAAACCGCTCTGCGCCGTCCCGTGCAGGTCCTGAGTCAGGTACACGAAAAAACATCTCAGCAGACACCAGCAAAATGGACATGCTTTATTTTTAGACGGCTGTCTTCCATACCGAAAGAGCAGACGACCCCAGCAAGGAGGCAAGGAGTACACGGGGCGCGCATGCGCACTAACTCCACTCCTACGTGACTTGTTTACAAAGGATGTGCTGAGTCATACCCAGCTGGACAGGAGGCCAGCGGGCCTGACCACACCAACTACACTTTCCTCACAGACCCATTTTCTTCCGGGTGAAGTTAAAGCTTCATTAGCTTAACGAATAATTTTCAAGAGCTTGCTATATTTCAGAAATGTCTTATGACACCTTTTATTGCTTGTCATCTTCCTATCTTGCCAGCTTCCTTGCTTATATTTTGCATTCCAGAAGTTTTGAATTATTTTTGATTTCCAGAAAAATCCTTACTATCTAAAGTCTCATTGTCCTTGCATCCTGCTATGTGAAATATTTCAGCTTAGCCCTGGTGTATCAGCTCAAAGGCTGTCTCCTTGCAGAAACCTCCACTGACTGATTAAATCTCCCATTGCCTTGCTCCCACTCCGCATCCGATGCATCCCAGTGATTCTATGACCTTACTGTATCATAATTGTTCATAAGTTTATTCCTATAAGTATGTATTTTTGGCAGGAGCATTACCTTTAAAACCTCTCCCTCATCATTTTAGCTTACAGACCTTGCACAATGCCTGATACAGTTAGTGTTTATCAAATGATTAAAAAAAAAAAAAATGCTAAGGAGACAGCCCCCAAAGCAGACTGGGGACAATTTTTGGAAAACAATGAACATCCAATCTTATATAGTACAATGTGGGGCATGTAGTAAGTAATCAGTAGAAGTGACTGGGGTCTTCCACCTAACCTAAATCCAAAAAAATATCTGAAATCTTCTGGTAGCCATAAATATTCACCTCAATGTTAGTAAATATAAAAATCAACATACAGACAAGAACTTAAGTAGTGCTGCGCACTATAGCATTCAATAAATGTCTTTTGACTGATGCGTGGCATGAATACCTGACACGAATGAATTAATGAATGAATTCTGCTGTGGTCTGAATATGTCCTCCAAAGTTCATGTGTTTGAAACTGAATCAACGATACAATAGTGTTGAGAGAAAGGACCTTTAAGAGGTGATTAGGTCTTGGATAAATGGATTAATGCTGTTATATGGGGTGGGTTAGTTATTGCTGGAGTGGACTCCACAGATAAGGATGAATTCCACCCCCTTTCTCTCTCTCTCTCTCTCTCTCTCTCTCTCTCCTACACACATGCTTTCTTGCTTTTCTGCCTTCTACCTTGGGATGACGCAGCAAGAAAATCCTCACAGATGTGATTCCCTCAATCTTGGACTTCCTGGACCCCAGAACAATTAGCCAAATAAATCTTTTTTTTTTTTTTTGGTAAATTACCTAGGCTCAAGAGGGATTGATTATTCCATAAGCAAAAACGAACAAATGGTCTTTGCGCTCTCTTTCAGTTCTGAGTCTAAATTATTTTATGACTCCTGAAGTCACATAACTGCTAAAAGTAGTTTCAATCATGCAACTCTGCTAATTTTGGATGTTTTAATTTTGTTTTCAGGTAATTTAAAAAAATCCTTGATCTGTGATGAGAAAAATAACACGTTTTGTGTGATGGTTTTTTTCATGAATTTATATAGAAGCTCCTACCTGAACTCTATCTCTTTTTCTCTTTCTCTCTGGGGAGCTATTCTTTTAAAAGACCTACTTCTTCAAGAAACACGATTACATTTAACAAAAGACAAATACTAATGCTATTACTTTGTATAGTTTTGTGCACTGACAACTAGAAAATCACAGTAGATACGTTTATAAACATTATTGCTGTAATACACTGTAAGTAACTTGCAATTTGGTCAAGATCCACACTTAATTTCTATCTTTATATTCAGATCTCAGTTGTATTTTCTCTTTGGCATCTTTAAAAGCTATTTTATTAATCAGTCTGCCTTTATATGTCACTATAACCCCCAAATTGCTTTAGATAGGTGAAGAGATAGGTAGCACCTTAGATAAATAAAAGAAGTAACAGCATTGTGTCATATGATTTGTTATCACACTGAAGATTAAATCTATAATTTATGAGAAAAAAGCTTTAAATGAGTTTCTAAGGTCATAACCTTATGATGATGAAAAATATGTCAACAATTCACAGTGTTCTTGCTTTATTTATGTAATAAAACATTCCTATTGTGATAATAAATTATTAACTTATATGTAGTATATTCTTTAAAAGTTGACTGATTTTTGTATATGTATGTTGAGGAGCATGCTTGCATGAATAATATATATTTCTTTTTTCACAACTGGATTTTGTGTTCAGACATCTTGATAAATGATAAAACTTTTGAACATTTTTGTTTGTTTGTTTCAAGAAGTTCAAAAATGCCGATAAAATGAAACTTCATAAAAATACTGTCTAGTAGTATACAACTTCCTTCCTTTCTAAATATAAACATACATAACACATAAAATTATTTGATAGTTCTTCAAAGTATGTGAGAGCCATTTTTGTGAAAACATCAATCTAAATTAATACAAAAACTCTAATAAGAAGTTTAATTTGTTCATTTGAAATGAGATATATTTGTGTGTGTGTATGTATATATATATATATATATATATATATATATATATACATACACACGTACACACACATATATATATATATCTCCTTTGTATTGTATGGTAGGCATCAATTCTACAGATGACTAGACGGAAGAATTGTACTTTATTTTCTTGGTATTTAAAAATGTGGTCCTATCCTCAAAGTCAAGGTTCCATTCTGTTCCATAATGGATATTTTAAATTATTATCTCTCATAATCTGCTAAGAATTGGACAAAGGAACTATGTACAGGTCATGGTGTTTGCTTAAAATGAAATATATATCAACACTAAATTGTTCTTCCCAAGAATATTCAAAATGGTGTTTAAGAATTGATCCCTCCTAGTCTATCTCTTCTGTTCCAAAGCTGATTATTACATTGCTAAATGTCTGCTTTCATTTGGTGTTCAACTTTTAGGACAACAGTGTGGTAGCAACTGTTCGTCCCTGTGGTGATGAAAGTAAAATTATTGGGATAGGCAGAATGCAGGATTTCTGAGATGGCTAAGTGGTGGAAAATTAATCCTAATAAGAAGTGAATATGTGCTTTTTATGATGCAAAGACTCAAGGCTAACGCCTCCCCAAAAATGGCACTGTGTATGCTCTGGCAGAACAAGTTTACACTAACATGAGCTTCCCTTATTGAACAACTCATTCCAATTCAGTCCCCACTGCCAGTTAGTCTGAAACTTCTATGAATAACTTCTAAAGTAGTGACTGAGAAGTTGCACATAATAGGGTGGATGAAGTTAGTAGAAACCTGTTGGCACTGTGAGCATCTCAGGGCTGGTGAGATGTGGAGAATTACTGCCTAATCCTGTGTGGTTCCTGGAAAGTTTCCTGATTAACCAAATTTGCTGGTGCAAGGTGGCATGCTTCAGCTTTTTAACTGTAGCAGCAGCTGGCAGCATGCTACAAAGCACCTATGCAGTAATCACCAGCTCACTATGTGAAAGCCAGAAGGAAATCTCTTAAGATGAAGCCCTGACGGGTTTCATGCCTCAGAACCACTAAGGTTTTGCAGTTGGAATGATTTTAGAGAAGTTTACAAGGAAAACTTCATTATGAATCCCTCATACACGATGTCTCCTGAGAAGCTTATCACTGTTTGTCAACTGCAACAGAAGGCATAATGCTTTTTTATTAATAGGGTTCTCTTTTTTTCCCAAAGGGATTGTTGTAAAATACCATGATTAATTGAAGATTTCTTTTTACTTCTGATTTGCCTGATTGACACAAGTAACCCTTCTTAATTTCCCCAGATGCCTAAAGCAGCAGTGGCAAAGGAACACAAGATAATGCATTATTTATTCCAATATCCAGTGGTCATTTTCATCTTTGTCACAAGTGTTAATTTAATGAGGTCACATTACCATGTTGCCCACCAACTCTGACATGGGGAGTGTTGATAAAACTGATTAAGCTCTCTACATTAAACACATTTCCCCAAATTCATGTTCAGATGCTTAAAACTCTTGCCGTGCATTATACTGTGCAAAATGTGTTTCCTATTACCAGTTGCATGAAACAATGACAAAACAAATAATTGTGCCCAAAAGTTATAAAATCTCACCAAATGTGTATATTGTCAACTGCTTGGTATTTAAAACAATTTGATAATGGCGTATTTAAAATTTAATGGAGTTGGTAAGTTTTTGCTTTACTCATTTGTTTAGAAAGCATAATATTTTTATCAATATATCTTGCAGTTTTTAGCCTGGCAAGACTCAGAGACAAGAATACAGTGTGCCACTTTGTCAGTTATATTTTAAGATTGTAGACCTCACTAAAATCTTATCAGTCTTTAATAAAGTAAGATCTATGTCTCCATTCATGTCATAAATTCTAAAACTCTTTCATTGACTCCATGGAACCTCATTTTCAGTTCGTACTTAAGAAAATGTACATTAGAAATTCAATGTTTTTTTAAAAAAAATCTAACTGTAGATATTTCATTAAAGATGGCCAGACCATGGTGAATTTTTGAAGACATAAAATTCATTTGAGTAATATTTTTTTTAATCTTCAAGTAAAGTCCCCAAAATATTTGTTTCAAACTGTTCAAATGATTAGCAATATATTAACATTCTCAGAAAGTCTAGTAATGGCTGATTGTTACAAGAGTTTGGACCTTATATTTTTAGGAAGCTGAAAATATGGCCTCTGATATTTTTAATTGTCACTATCCTCCATCCAACTCTCACAATCATCTTTCTAAAACACAGATCTAATCATATCCCTCTGCTTTTATAAAGTATTAATTAAATGGTTTTCACTCATAAAGAAAAATTAATTCTTCCCAAGATATGACTCTTTTTCCCTTCTTTTTTGGTGGCTGGCTGGTATGGAGAGATATGACATTTTAAAAATAGCTTGACATTGTCTATGCAATTGCCATTTACCATCCCAGCAGATCCCTGTTTTGTTTACTTTTTTTGAATCAGCTTGAAAAGGCCAGTTCATATATACCCTCCTCTATGACTCCTTATGAGACCTCCCACCAGCTCAACTCTTTGACTTTAGTGCTCAAAAGAACCTTGAACATCACACAGTGATATATGACATCACTGCATTGTGATTGTTTGCTGTCAAGCTAACACTGACTCTGAGTTTCTCCCGAACAGGTAGAACTTCTCATCTACACGGGTCAAGGTGGTGTCTGGCACAGAGGGATAGATGGTTAACCAATATGATAAATAAACTATCAATTCATTTATCAAAGCCAATAAGAATTATCTAAAAGAGTGTTACTTCTGAAGGTAGGTCATAAGAAATTCGGTAAAATTTGTTTTAGGATCACCTATAATAAATAGAATAAAGAGGCTTATCATTGATATGAAAGTTACCAGCTGGCTGCTTATTCGTCTCCTAAAAAACTTGTCTCTCCTGTCACAGGAAAAATGGCTCCAAGCTTCTTTGTATAGCTCAGATAAGAGAAAATTTAGCCTGCCAATCAGTAAGGAAGGACAAGTCAGGAGGGACTTTAGGCCAGGGGTCTGGAACTATGAGCTATGCTGGAAAATCCACTGAGGCCCAAAAGCTCAAAGGCAGAAGAAAAGTGCATGGCTTTTTGCTCCCCCAGCAATGTATTTTATCTCTCTCTTAGGGAACTAAATTAAATCTAACAGTATCCTCAGCTTTACATGCCTGCCTGCCTCACCAGACTTCATTCACTATAAAGACTAGAGTCATGTTTTTTTTCCAGTCACTATATCTCTCTCTCCAAGCAGAATCTTTTAGTATGAAAAAGGTGCATGCACTGGTTAAAAAATCATAAGAGCTAACGTGTTGAATAGCTGCTAGATGCCATGCAATAGTAAGATTAACTTAATCCTCTCAACTACTATATGAAGTGGGTATTGTCTTTCCTTCATTTTTCATGTGAAAAGACTGAATATGTATCCATTATCTATATAAGTTGAATCAAGTGATATTTTTATTTCTATGTACATATTCTACTATCTTGTGAGACTTCCAGCCAGGCTAGCCCATGTATGAGTGGGGTTTCAGCTGCCAACCAATGTCTCCCAGTTATTAATGTGCCTCCAAGGAAAACCTCCCATTTCACCCAAACCTATCTGTGTGTCATGCTCTCCTATGGTGTTTGCTTTTCTTCCTTCCTTGCTTGAAACTTGTCCATGTGACCCATTGCCGCTACTGCCTATCATAAAGTGTGTTTTTCTCTGGATGCTTTCCAAACTTCAAATTGCTGGAGCAACAGAATGATGTTGGATTCTGAGCAATAGAAAGGAAGAGATAGGCTCACTGTGGAACTGGGACCTTGCCTTTCCACTCCCTTCACTTTAACTGGAGAGCTGTACTTTGTGGCCCTGCTGGGGTGGAAACTGGAGAACGGATGGTGGTAAGCAGACACGGAAAGATTTGCAAAGCATTCATTTGCTCAATAAATATGTCCTAAGCACCTACTCAGATCCAGGAATTGTTCTAAGCATGCACACACTTGCAACATACTCTCAATCAAAATAGAGAATTTCTACTTTCAAGTGTGTACATTCTGTAAGAATGCCTTACTTTAGAATGTGTAGGGTTTTAGGAGCTAGACTCTGCCTTACTCTCCAGCCTCTTTCATATCCAGGATGCTTAAGGATCCTCAAACATACTAATCCAAAAAGATCCTCTCTCAGATTATAGTCAAACTGGCAAAGCTAAAAGACAAAGAAAGTTGTAAAAACAACAAGAGAAAAGCACCAAGGTAACTATGAGGGAGTCCCCATCAGACTAATAGCAGATTTATCAACAGAAACTCTACAGGCAAGAAGAGAATGGGACAATATATTCAAAATAATAAAAGAAAAAAAAATTGGCAGTAAGGAATACTATACCCAGCAAGGCTATCTTTCAGAAATAAGTGAGAAATAGTGTATTTCTTAGAGATATGAAACTTGTGGGAATTCACCACCACAATACTAACCCTACAAGAAATCCTCAATGGAGTCCTGCATCTGGAATCTGAAAAATGATACTTTATTGAATACACAAGAAAGAACAAAACTCACTGGTAGAACAAAAATGCAAAGGAGAAAGAGAAAGAAACTATATCTTACCACCTAAGCAAACAAACATCAAAGGCAAACAATAAAAGTGGAAAAAAGAAAAGATATTTGAAACATCCAAACAAAAGTCAGCAAAATATCAGGAATAAGACAATACGTTTAAATAGCAGAACTAAATGTAAATGTATTAAATTCCCCACTCAAAAGACACAGACTGATTAGATTAAAAAGCTAGACCCAACCATCTGCTATCTTCAAAAGACTCACATCACCTGGAAAGACACACATCTATTAATAGTGAAAAAATGGAAGAAGATATGTCATGCAAATGGAAACCAACAACAAGCAGCAGTAGCTATTCTTGTATCGGATAGAATAGACTTTAAGCCAAAAAAAAAAAAAAAAAACCCATAAAAAGAGGCAAAGAAGGCTATTATATAATGATAAAGGGATCTATCCAGCAAGAAGACAAAATAATCATAAATATATAGGCACCCAACACTGGAGCACCCAGATAGGTAAAACGAACACTATTAGATAGACTGAAAGAAAGAGATTAACCCCAATATGGCAATAGTGGGGAACCTAAACACCCCTCTTTCAGCACTGGACAGATCATCTAGGCAACAAATCAACAGAAAACTACAGGATTTAAACTACACCCTAGACCAGCTGGACCTAGCAGATATCTACAGAACATTTTATCCAGCAACTACAGAATAAGCATTCTTCTCATTAGCACAAAACATTCTCCAGGGTAGACCACATGTTAGGTCACAAATCAAGTCTCAGAAGATTTAAAAAAAGATTAAAATCATCTCAAGTACCTTTTGTGAGCACAATGGATTAAAAAGAGAAATTACTAACAAGAAAAACTCAGTACACTATACAAATATGTGGAAATTAAACAGGTCTGAATGACCTATGGGTCCTAAAAAAAATAAAAAATTTTCTTGACACCAACAAAAATAAAGACTCATCATATCAAAATCTGTGGGATACATTAAAAGTGGTACTAAGAGGGCACTTTATTGCAATAAATGCTTACATCAAAAAAAGAAGGATTTCAAATAAATAACACTACACCTCAAAGAATTAGAAAAACAAAAAAATCCAATCCCCAAATTAGTAGATGGAAATAATTAAGATCAGAGCAGAACTAAATGATATGGAGACCCCAAAATATGTGACACAAAAGATTAATGAAACAAAAAACGTGTTTTTTTTGAGAAGATGAATAAAATAAGTCATTAGACCATTAGCTAGGGTTAAAAAAAAAAGGAAAGAAAAAGAGAGAAGAGACAAATAACAAAGATCAGAAATGAAAAACGAGACATTACAACCAATACCACAGAAATAAATCATTAGAGACTATTGAAAACAAAGACCTTCCAACAAATTTGAATACCAGGAGGAAATGGGTAATTTTCTGGACACATACAAACAACCAAGACTGAACAAAGAAGACACATAAAACCTAAATAGACCAATGACAAACAATGAGATTGAAGCAGTAATCAGCAGTTTCCCAACAAAAAAATCTCAGGACCAGATCGTTTTACTGCTGAATTCTACCAAACATTTAAAGAGGAATTAATACCAATTCTCTTCAAACTATTCCAAAAAATGGAAAGAGAGGCCATTCTCCCAAACTTGTTTTATGAGGCCAGAATGACCCTGATATAAAAATCAGACAAAGATGCAAGAAAAAAAGAAAACTGCATGATGAATATAGATGCCAATCATGTTTCTTTTTTTTCCCAAGGCTACCAATTTTTAATATACAAATTATGATATCTCTCTGAAAGTTCCTCCAATTTTCTTTAGAAGGAAAATTATTCTTTATGGATATTAACTAGCAGTTCATGAAATATTTATTAAAATGCTTAACATAGTAAGCATGGTAAAAGAACCAAAGTTTAAAAAAAAAAACCCAGACACTTTAATGTATTATAACAACATAAACAGAACCTTGAAAACACTAACATGAATTATTTTTTGTATAAATGTTAAAGATAGGGAAAAACAGTCTCTTTGGAGTAATTATGGGTACATATGCTTAAAAGTAACAACATTTAAATCAGCTAGTAACCTATACAAAATTTATAGCTCCACTTAAAATAATATATTTTTAGTCCCCTAAAACTTTATGTTCCTTTACTAGATTACTTTTGGATGAATCTGATAGAGAGAAATTAAATTTTGTATTGAAGACAAATGTAACAAATATTTTGTTACTGTTTTTATTAGGAATAAAATGGAGATTTGGTGAGCTTTTAAAGGGCACTGTGAAGATTGCTGTTAGGAAAGATTGACCACTATGAAGAAGATTGATTAAGTCTGAGCTGCTGCTTTAAAAATTTCCCACCGAATTCTTTCTTTGAATTAATGAGAATTACTTTGTGGTTGTATGAAGCTCTAATTATTCCATGAGAGTTCAGAGTGATCATGTGATGGCAAAATTCATAAAATAATCATTTTGGGTCCATTTCCTTTGGCTGCACACTCTGTTTATATAGTGGTGTGAGGGTTTCAATTACTGCTCTGTCTAGGAAGTTTAGCCTTGTTTACATAGACTTGCTTTGGGAAATAATAATCCAATGTCTAACGACTAATGCTCAATCGACAATTCTATATGTAACTACGATAGGGTAAAATAGATAAATACCTATCCCTACTAGTACCTCCTATCTGTAAAATTGCAACATTTAACTTCTAGTGACCATATCATTTAATGTCCAAACTAGAACACTTTTAAAATTGTAAATAGTTAGGACAAGAGGCATGAATCAGACTCACCTCATGCCAATTGGAGCAAATGTTCACCTTACTCAGTGAATATCTTTGAATCATTTTGCTTCTCTTTTTATATTCTGGCATTATTAACTCCTATGTTAAACTCTGTTTTTATGGCTTATCTTCATATCCAGCTGTCCATATCATGCCATTATTTGCATTATTCTTGCAGAATTCAGAGCTAAATATGTCAATAAATTTATTTCTACCGGTATTTTCAGGTAAAGTTCATATATACTCACCAATTATCTTCCTCAGAGTATGATTATCACCTGCACACAAAGGGTCATAAGAAACATTGTCACTAACATGTAGGATCTAAAACTTCTGATTATTTTATCTCTGGAGCACGTAGTGTATTTTGTTTTTACATTAAGTATTGAAATTACAGCCAATTAAAAATTAAGCACTTAGAATAATCATTCACAGCTGTGTTTAAAAGGATATAACTAACTAGATATATTTCAAGACTACCTAATATGTGAAATGTGCCCTGTACTCACCATATGCAGAAAGTAGGCATGTTTAGTACTAGAACTGTAACTAAAACTAATGAAAAAGATATTCTTTAGATGGCCTGAGGGATCACATTATCTAACAATTTCATAAGTATATATTTCTTTTCTGGATTGGATCCCTTGAGCTTCCTGCACTTATATCTTTTTGATAATCCTTCTCAGTTCCCTCTAAATCCAGATAATACGTGCAGTGCTAATAATAATAAAATATTTTATTTATTTTAGCAATTTTTATGGGTAAACATATACTTGGCTTAAAATCCACATAAGTGCATCTGTTCATATGTATGTATGTATATTAGTGTATATATATATACATATATATATGCACACACAAATACACATGTCCACTTTATTTTGTATACCAGTTTCATGTTTGCTGAAAAACTGAGCAGAAAGTACAGTTCCCATATGCCCCTTCTCCCAATTTCCCATATTATTAACATTTTATATTAGTGGGGTACATTTCTTAGAATTTAGAGCCAATGTTGATATAATATTAACAATTAAAGTCCATAGTTTACATGTGGATTCACTTTTTGTGCTGTACATTCTATGGGTTTCACAAATATATAATGGCATATATTCACCTTACATCATTATACAGAATAATTTCAGTGCTGTATTAGTCTGTTTCCGTTGCTTGTAACAGAATACCTGAAACTGGGTAATTTATAAGAAACAGAGATATATTTGGCTCATGATTCTGGGACAACTGCTTCTGGTGCAGGCCTCAGGCTGCTTCTACTCATGGTGGAAAGCAACAGGCAGCCAGCGGGTACAAGCAGATTACATGGGAGAGGAAGCATGAGAAGGAGAGGGGAAGTTGCCAGAATCCTTTAAACAACCAGCTCCCAGTGAGAACTAGTAGAGTGAGAACTCCCTCACTACATCCACCACACACAGGGTGTCAATCTATTCATGAAGGATCCGCCTCCATAACCCAAACAGCTCCCAACATTGCCAAGTTGGGGATTAGATGACAAGGGCTATGGGGGAACAACACATCCAAACTCTATCAAGTGCCCTCCACTGCTTTGCCCAAACTACTCATAGTGAGATCACCAATAACATTCACATAACTCAATCCATTGATAATTCTGTTACTTGATTTCAGCAACATTTGACAATGAATCCTTCACACACTTTTTTATTTAGCCTCTGAGAACACACATTCTCCTGAAATATTTTTTACTTCCCTATTTACTATTTCTCAGCCTTTGTTGGTTTTTCCTCTTCCCAATAATCTCTTAATAGTTGATTGCCCCAATGCTCATTCTTTTTTCTATTCACTTCTTTATCTATACTTAGCATCTTGCTGATCTCATGGAGTCTCATGATTTTTAATAGCATACATATGTTGAAGATTTACTAATTTATGGCCCTAGTCCAGACTTCTTTCTCATAATATAAACATATTTTCAACTGCTCCTTTGATGTCTCAACTTGGATGTCTAAAATGCATTTTTAATTAAAGTAACTAATGATTTTCATCATACAATCTGCTTCTCTATCGTTCTAACAGTTCAGTTGATGGCAAATCCATTCTGCCAATTGCTCTGTCCAAAATCTTGGACCCATGCTTGACTCCTCCAGTTCCATCATATCCTACATCCAATTCATCAGGAAATCCTATCAGTTTTAACTTTAAAGTATATCCAGAATCCAATCAATTTCTACTTCCTTCGCTCCTATCACCCTGGTCTGAGCCACCATGATATATAAACTAAATTATTGTAGTAACCCCTTAAACACCCCTCCACCATTTCCATGGTTGTTACACAATTGTCTATTATTGTTTGAGTACCAAGAGTAATTCTTCTAAAACATCAATGAGGTAAATGTTACTCTTTGTTCAAAACCCTGTTTTGGCTCATCATTTCATTCTGAGTAAAAGCCCAAGTCTTTATGATGGCTGTTAGTCACCAGTAATTGTCCACCACTGTCACTTGTTATTCTCCTAAATCCCTCCCCCTTGCTCCAGTCAAGTCACACTTGGTCCTTGCATTGCCACACCAGGCACACACCCACCCTCACATCCTTTATACTTGGAGTATTCTCTTCCTGGAATACTCTCACCAACTTTTTTTGTTCAAATGTGGCTTTTTCACTCATGCCTTCCCTTCCCTTGCTCTTTTTGTTATGCAATTTAATAGCATTAAACACCTGCTACAATATTATCATATAATTTACTTATCATGTTTATTGTCTAGAATGTAGGCTTCTTAAAGATATGAATCCTTGCTTTGTTTCTGTCTGCTAATATATCCAAACACACAGAACTGTGCCTAGCACATAGTGAAAACTCAATAAATATTTGTTACGTGCAACCTTTTTTATATTTTTATTTTTCTTGTGCCTTTGACACTGTCAATGGAGAAGCACCAGAAATATGTCATATGTAGAGTTCAAGAATGTTATTAGCAAAGTACAGAAAAGATCATTATTGTAGACTATCTCTGTGACATATTACCATGTTTAAATCAACATTAGACAAAATTAGCTAAGACAAAGCTGATGTTTTACAATGTAAATGATCAAAAATAACATGGATATTCAGAGATAAAGGTAAGGGAGTGGAAATAAACTAGATTTCTATATTTTTGAGGTACATATGAGTTATAATTATTTAGTCTCCATTACAAAATAACAGCTCCTGTAATGTCCTACTTCCCTTCCTATAGAGGATTCATAAAGCAAATGTACTTCACAGGGCCTGGTGTTCCAAAGCCTTGCAGTTTCAAATATTGACCTTGCAAAGTACAGGAAATTTTTCCCAGGCTACCGAGGCTCTGTTGCAAGATAAGAATTGTAACACAGCAAGGTTGCTGGCTCAAAGAAGGACATGTTACTAACTGATATGTAAAGTTACTAAAAAGCTACTGGAGGGAAAAGGAATGTTTGCTAAATCAAGCCTTTGCTAGTGGATCACTTAATTGTTTAACAGACTATTATCTGACTTGTTTTTACTGAATGTTACCAGCTTTGATTGTAAAAACTTGTTAAACTGTACTTAGCAAAACCCCACCTATGTCTCTTCCTGTAACTTCTTGGTCTGGAGAATAAATGCAGGAAGAGAACCCCAATTCGTGGTTAATTTCCCAAATGGAAGGATGCCTCAATGCTTGAGGGTCCTGGGATATTAACCCCTTTCTTGGGCTTCACACTGCTCAAAAGAGATGGGCTTTGAATAATCTTTTATGGCTCTGTCACCCAGGAGAAAAGAGGTGACAAATCCTTGGGAGGCAAAGCAACACCTTCCTGCTTCTTTTTCTCTCTCTTTTCTCTTTTTGTGTCTATTTCTTTCTATTTCTCTGTTTTGTATTGTTTCTTTAGGATCTGCAAATTTTATAACTACTAGTAAATAGTATGTTACTGGTTGTATTTAAGAAGAGTATTTATTGGGAAAGGGAGTATGTACCATTTTCTAAGAATAAAAGCATAGACTTTGTTTTTATTTTTATATTTAATTGTAATACAGAATTCCAACCTCATTAGATATTTGGAAAAACATGTAACATTTCTACTTTAAAATATGTTTAAAGCACTGAGAAATAAATTATTTTTCAAAAAAATTCTAATAATACTATGTATTAAAATGGGATTCTGGGAACCAGAATGCTTGATTTTCAATCATCTAAGAGAGATATAAGAAGAAGGTTTTATCTCATGCAGGATATCTGAGGAGCCAGTTTTTCTCTTTCTTTCTTTATTTCTTTTTTTTTTTTTTAGTTAACCTAGGTGGTTATCTGCTTTCTTATATTATGTGTAGACCATGAATATACACATCACTGTCCAGATCACTGTGACACTACAAAATACATAGGATATTTTTATAACTAATACATTGAAAGTTTCTAATTAAAGTTATAAAGGTTAAAAACAAACACTTTCAAGTATTTATTGGATAAGAAAATAAAATTAGCAACATTTTATAATTCCAAATTTTAATTCAATCCCAACATTAACTATAATTATGGACTAATAGGCAATATACAAATATGTGACTAATAGATGATTTCAGAATCAAAAAGATTACAGTAAAAGTAGAAAAGAGATCAAATATATTCTTTACCATAAAAATGTTTTTAGACAAAAATTATAGTAATTTCATTATTGACCACCAGAGGTATTGATTGGCTAAATCTTATTTATTGGCCTTGGCATGGAAAAAATTCCCCTCTAACACTTTCATCTCTGTATTCTGTTATTTTGGAATTATTTCCCTTTTACCCTCTCTTTTTTTCTTTCAGTAAATGTTTGTTTACCTGTGATTTAGAAATTTGCAAAATGATGAGTTAGAAAGACAAGAGTAACAGACTATATACATGATAGACAATCTGGCCACTGTAACTATAAATTAAATAAGTAGCTCATTTAAATTAGAGGATCTGAGAAGGGTTTCTAAAAGCATCAGCACCAAAGCTGGGTCTTGAAGGACACGTAGGATTTAACCAGATAGAGAAAGTGTGAGACCCCTGAGCAGAGGGACTTTCCAAAGTTCTGAGAATCATGGTACATTCCAAGATTTCATCTTGGCAGTTTTGCACTGTGGAAGAGTAAGGTGGAGCTGTATGGAGAAGAAAGATCAAGAGATGAATTTGGACAGATAGAAAGGGCCAGATAGTACAGGTGTTTTTTGTTTGTTTCTTTTGTTTTGTTATACGCTAGGGGAGGAGATTGAATTAAATCATTTAGGGGGACTTGAAATGAGGAGACCATGGATGGTTCACTGAAAAGGATCAATGTTTCAAATGTCAGCCTATATATTAGTTGTCTATTGCCATGTAAAATATTACTCCAAAACTTAATAGCTTATCTCAATGAATTTGTATTATCTCAAATGATTTCTCGAGTTCAGGAATCTAAGAGCAACTTAGTTAGGTATTTCTCACTGAGTGTCTCTCATAAAGTTGCAGTCAAACTTCTCAGACAGAGCTGTAATCCCCTGACAGTTTGATGAGTGCAACAGGATCCACTTCCCAGAAAGTTCACTCACATAGTTTCTGGCTGTAGACCTAGTCCTTTGTGTGCTGTTAGCAGAAGACCTCAGTTCTTCACAGCATGACTTCAATCTACAAAGTTTCTCATGATATGACAGCTGATTAAAGTAAGAGCTCAGAGCAAGAGCAACCAAGATGAAAATCACAATGCCTTTTCTAACCTTGTCTTGGAAGTGGCATGCCATAATTTCCATCATACTCTTTTGGTCACACAGACCAACTGCACAAAGTTGTGACTATCTGAAGCAGGGGATTATGGGGGAGATTGGCTGCCATAGCCTAGAGGGAGAACATAGAGGGACACTGAGGAACAGATTCAACATTTTGGAAAGAGTTATGAACTGAATTGTGTCCCCCACAAAATTTACGTGGAAGCACTAATCTCCATTGTGACTGTACTTGGAGACGCGGCCTGTGAGGAAGTGATAAACATTAAATGGGTACATATGGGTGGGTCCCTGATCCCATACATCTGGTGCCCTAAAAGGAAGAGGAGATACACTAGAGGACACAGCTAGAAGGCGGCCATCTGCAAACCAGGAAGAGAGCCCTTACCAGACACTGACCCCGCTGATGCCTTGATCTTGGACTTCTAATCTCCACAACTGTGAGAAATAAAGTTCTGTTTTTCAAGCCAGCCTGGGCTACATTGTTATGGCAGCCTGCCTAGGCAGACTAATACAGGAGGAAACCAGAGAGAGGGGTATCATAGAAGCCAAACAGAGAAAATATTTTGAGAAGGAAAAGGTAACCAATAGTGTCAGTTGAGCAGTACATATTACTGTTTTGGAATTTACTACGAGTGGATGAATGACCTACTTTTTTGGGAGAAAATAAGGGTTTTAGATAGTAACTATAGTTTCTGCTCATCCCAAGTTATGTCTTATGGTGGACCCAGCATTTTATTTCTTAACAAATATTTAAAATTCTTTTAAATTTCTTTTCTTGGCTATTTTGTATTATTTTTCCCATTGTGACTCTATGATCCACTAAGTTTGTATTCTCATGTATATATTTTTTCTTTTTTTTCTCTGAAACTCTACAGTGATATTAAATTTGCTAATTCCTGTCTCATTTATTCTGAGAGAAAAAGGTCTAAGCCATATATCAGTTTAATGAAACATTCTCTTTAGGTGTTAAATTCAATGAATATATTAGTCAAATTGTAATTATAAACAACAGGATACTTTTCAAAAATGAAATATTGTTAAACCTATCTAGCATTCAACAGCATTTGATTATTTTTAAACTGATAAAAAGTTAGCCAATTTTAAACATTAGAAAGTCTTCAAGAATCCTGGTTGAATATTTTAAATGCTTTGATTTTAATTATATATGGGGCTTCTTCAGCTTGCTGAAATGAGGTTAAAAAAGAAAAGCTAAAACAAAACAAAACAAAACAAAACTTTCAAACCATACTACTCTACTAAACAGCAGGTGTCAGCTCTTACTGCTTCTGAAAATATTTAATATATTCACTTAATCAGATTCCTTGGAGAATGTTACAATCCTGCTCATTTGTCTTATGCAGTCTTTGTAGTAGGTTTTCTTTCTTATTCACTGTACTCCTTTACATTCTATGATAAAATCATGTCTGAGATTTTCTGGTTTCCCAGAAACTTCAATTTTAGCCTTCTTCAGCCTTTTAATCACAATAAACTGACTATCCTACAAGCTTCATTTCCTGACTTCTAGAATCACAGATCTTCATTCTAAGCATCCTGAGATTACCTTGACTATTTTGGAAAATTTACTTATCTCAAATTAGCATACAGTATGTCAAATATTTTAAAGCTTTATAGATGGGTGCACATCAAAGCATGAGCATCATTTTTTTCCTGGTGAGTTTATGAAGTGGTTTATATCAAATTGAAGAAACTGTTAAAAACTCCGAAGTTTGGTCTGTGGCAGTATTCACCTGAATAGTACAGCAAGTGACCAACTTTTGTATGTCTGCAAGATCACTTAAGTGGATAAATTGAGAGGTTATTTATTTATTGGACTTAATATCATCTCATACTACACCCCTGAATTCTTCTGAAAAAACCATGTTGTTAAACAGACATAAAATGTAAAACAGTTCTAGTTCTGTGGGAGGTGACCATGCCTTTGAGGGCAAAAGTTGAAACAGCAACCTTTACTTCCATGAGTCGTGCTTGGCTCTGGTGCTCAAATTGCAAAACTGTAATGAAATTTATGATTTTAAAGAAGTGCCTTCACCGTAAAAAATAAATGATAATCTATACGGTAGAGTAACTGAGGGATGCTGAGGAAAATAACATGTTATAACTTTAGAAATTTTAGCTGAACACCTAAGTATACCAAACACGGGGTATTATTTTATTTTAAACATTGTTCTCATGTCTATTTCTGTTACATTGAGGTATGCGTGTGTGTGCATGTGTGCGTATGTGTGTGTGTGTGTGTTTGTGTGCATTTACCTTATAAGTAAAGTACATTTTTGTTTTAATACAATGTGATTTGAAATAATGACCTGAAGTCATCAGTAGGGAATAGTGTATTGGAAAGAAGTTCAAACTATGAATAGATAATTAGGAAGCTTTTAGATGGATTAGGTAAACTTTTGAGTAAGTGGGAACAATCAGCCTCACCAGGTGAGAAGTTTTGAAACCCTGTCTGTCCCAATTAACCCCTAACAAAGAGATACATATAATAGTCTGCAAGAAAAGGAAACATAATCTTAAAATTCCAGTCTTGATTCTGAGATCCTCCCCCACCACACCTCCTAGTTTTAGAATAATTATCCTAAAAGTTGAAGGATAAGTCCAGGAAGGAAGGTTACCTTCTCTAAACACCTCCATTGTCTGCCATCGATGCTGAAATATTCACCATATTAATTCATTTGTTTGGGACTTGGAGGCCTTTAGAATTCATGTTCACAGTAGAATCATCCCCTGGCACCCTAAAACAGCTAGCAGTCGCTTCTACCAAGTAGAGGAAGCTTTAGGTGAAGTAACAATTTAGATAAGGGAATGCATACAGTTGCTATCTATAATGCTCCTGAAAGACAAAACTCTTACTTAGTATCAATATGATTAGTGTCAGTTTGAATAAATTTTAGTGGCAGGCGTCCCCCCACCCCAAGGTGATTTCAATGCCCACCGAATTCTGAATGAGTCTTCCCATTTAAATTAATTGATATTTTGCTTTAATTGCTTTTATTTTTAAATACAGAGATCAGTGAATATTTGTCACGTAAACATAGTAGTAAAGCATATGGAGCAGCAATTTGAATATTTTCATATACCTACTATGTATCTTTCCCTTTGTATCCATTTCCACTTTCAACATGCTAGATTATCACATCTTCAAAAGACTAGTTAATAGTTTAATTGGCTCCTCCCCACCTTTTTGTAGCCTCTGAATTCCTGTAACTACTTCTCTGTGCTTCTTTGGACTTGTCATTGCTTGAGGCTAGAATCCATAGAATAAAATTCATGCATCTTCATCTGCCTATACATTTTCCATAAGCTTATCACAATTTATTTTTTAGGTTATATATCTTTTTTAGGTTATATATATTATATCTTTTATATCCTGTATCAAGTGTGTGTGTGTTTGTGTGTGTGTGTGTGTGTGTGTGTGTGTGTGTGTGAATGTGTATGTTGTGTGTTTTTAAGTCATCCCTGGACAATACATTTGCATTTTCTAGCCCCATACATTATTCATATGGTTCCAAATGCCTAGAATGTGTTCCCCCTTCTCTTTACCTAATTAAATTCTACTCATGCTTGTGCTAGTCTGAGTAACTCCTGCTAAATGCTGCAACAGATAGACACAGAACTGGTGGCTCATCACAGCCAAGATTTCTCTGTACCCCAGGTTAAGTCCTATGCATCAGGAGGCTCAGGTAGCTCTCCTCCACCCAGTGGCTATACAGTCTGGAGGAATATGTGACTGCCAAAGCCACAGAGGCAGGAGAAGAAAATGATGGAAGAGGTCCGTTGACACTTAACTACCCTGTCCTAGAAAAGACACAGGTTGCTTCCTCCCATAGTCCTCTGGAATTTTTCCATAGTTGCAACCTAACTGAAAAGGAGGCTAAGAAAAGTAGGAGAGGACATGGCATATTTGGGGCACACTGTCATAGTCAATTCTATTAACACAGACACAATCCACTGCTACTGTAGAAGCTTAACCCAACACAACAAACTACAGCAATCTTCTCTGAAATTCTATACCATTTCCTGTAAAATTAGCATGCCCGGTCTTAATGAATAGTTTTATGGCATGTTTTCTACATATTTTTTATTATCTTAATTTTTCCAAAATTAATTTTCTCTCCTGAATTAAATTGTAAGCTCTTTGAGGATGGGATCCGTATCTACAGGATGTATCTCCTGAGGGTGCTTAGCATGACGGCTCAGACAGAGTGGGAGCTCCGTCAGTCATTATTGCTTAATTTCACATTCCAAACAGTTTCCTTTAATGGAGAAACATCCCATAAAGCAAGACTTCAGTTTATGTCAGACATAAATTATTAATACTGATTATTGTTTTGCTGATAATGTTTCTTCAAAAATAAAACCTTGGTGGAAGGACAAATTTATCCAAATGAGATAAAAAGGGGGAGTGGGTCACACAATACATTACCACTCTTCTGAATCCCTCTATATTCTCAAGATACCTTTGCATCCTTCTGAGGTTACTAATACCTGCTGTGACCAATGAGCACAGCAATAATTTACAATGGTAATTTACAGTTTTTAGAAAAAGAATATAATTACCTTGATCCTTAAAGCAAACCTGAAGAATGGAAAGATGTCACTGTAAAGCATATTGCTTAAATGAGGAAATAAAGACTTCAAGTAATTTTGAAACTTATACACATTTAGCATGGACAAAGACCTTAAAGATGTTCTAATCTAACAGTTTCATTTACAGCTGAGAAATTTGCAGCCCAAATAGGTTAAGTGACTTGTGCAAGGTCCCATAGAGAATGAGTGGATGCAGAGAATTAGAGCTCCTCAAGTCCAGTGATATTTAGGCTGTATTATTCTGTCTTTTATTTAATTAAGTGCAACACAAAATATGCACTGTTGAGAAAAGCTATTTAAAATAGTGTCTACTTGAAATGGACTAAATGTCAAAAGGACTTTATAAGTCATAAGTTTTTAATATCTTTTACTTCTTCCTCATTAAAAGAGAAAAATCTTTGAGAAAAAAAGAAATACCTCTCTCTTAGATAAGTGTTCACCGTAAATCTTGAACCTTAGTGATATTTGATTTTAAATTGGGTATGCAGCAAAATGTGTAGCTACCTATAGACTTAAATTTTACTCAGTGGGCTGACAATGCTAGGAAATACAACTAGTAGAAAGAGAACACAGGGTATTCAGAACTCTTCTTAATATAGAAATGGTGAAACCAAATATTTTTAGTTTCCAAAATATTTGGTGGCATTCACTTTAAAACTAGTAAGTGCAATTCAATTATGAGTTATTTCCAATATTATTTTAATTCTAGAATACTGTTGATAGTATTTAATATTAACAATCTCTATGTCCTAGATTCTGTAAGAAACAAATACAATGTGCAGTCTGTTTTCAGGACAGTTTCATTTGCATTTCATTACACTTTTAACCCTCAATTTTTATTCTTCTAAAGGCTATTATAGGGGCTGGTAATCATACCTTATATATTATAAACAACACTTAGGTCACCAGAATGATCATCTGGTCTATTCCTCTGAGTCTAAGAACGTCAACCTTAGATCACTCAAAACTACACTTACCTGTCTAATTTTTCAAGACACCAGGTGTAAAGATCAAATCTATCATATTTTTTTAAAAAGTATATTTCCTTGGAGACTGGCATGTAAAAGAAATTGAGCTATATCTTGTGAAGAATAAAATAATTAGCATTTGGTCTCAAGTTCACAATTAAAGGAATAACTAAAAAAATACGAGATGCAAAATAACATTTTAATAAAGCAATAGAAAAGTTATAAAGTGATATTGGGTTTATTCTCAAATGATTGATTCAGGAAATACATGCTATTAAAGGTTAAAGAAGGGAGAAATATACCCTGACATTCAGTAGAAATTCTTTCTTGCTGAACTTAAAGGCAATTTTATTTGGCTTAATCTTCTGTGGTTCACTAAAACTGGCAAGTTGCAAGTATCTTTTTCTTTCCTTGATTCTTCCTATGTTACACATTACCTATGACTTCTAAGCTTCTTTTAAACTTTATCTATAGGTTTCAGTTGAGTATCTGTTAAATCTATATTTCTTAGCCTTTAAAAAAATTTTGTGATATATCAAACTTTAAAATAATGGAAAATTATTTCTCATGTTTAAACAACATAGTTAAATCCATGGTGTCACCTCTTTTATGATTTCCAAATCAGCTTTAGCCTTATATGAAACAAGGTAGGCCTTCCTCATCTCAAATATATGCAGTACTTTCTTGAAATAATATGTGCTCTGACCCCATAACTATATCTTTTTTAGAAAGCAACTTGATTCAATCCTACTCAAATATATTAATATTGCCATTGCAACTAACTCACTTGGCAGGGACAAAAAAGTTCACGTGTCAATGTAATTAGAAAAGAGGGTGAGGCACTGGAATAAGTGAAAGGGACATTTTGGAATTAATCAAGATGAGAGTACTGGCACCTCATATTTTACCCAAACAAAAGCAGAGTATCGCATACTTTTCCTTGGCATTATTGCTGTTTCACTCTGCCTTATAATTGATAGATCATTCGTTTAATTAATCAATTCTTTTCCAGACTACAAAATGTTAAATGAAATGTTCTTTTTGATTCACTTTCATTTGCAGTCTAGATTTCTGAATACATTTATTTCTGAAACAGGAACAGAAAATACCCAAATAGTATATTTGGGTAGGAGACCAGGATTAAAGACTACAGTGTGAAAGAAAAGACTATTTTACTTATAAACTCTTTTCAATACAGAACACTCAAATGTGAAAGAAATGCCACTGAAATGATTTGAGGGGATTTTCTTTTTCAGTGATGAAACGCCCGTGGACTCAGTAATGTATGCCATTGTCTTCATATGACTAGTAGATGTAAAAGGCCTCTTCTTCTTCTAATGCTCCAAGTCATCTTTATAATATGAGATTGTCACTATATAGTAACACAACCAAACTTTATCTAGCTATCTTTCCAAGATAAATATATCATTGGTGTTATTCTGTCAAGGCATGAATACGTGAGGGTAAAAGAGTGAAAAATTCCTTTTCTACCCAAACTTTCCTTCACATTTAATGCACCTTTTAAAAGGGGAGGAGATCAGGTATGGAATAGAGGTGAATCAGGTGAATAAAGCTGTAAAGAGCTGTGAATCTTCAGTGCTTCATACTCACAGGTACTGATGTACTTTCTCCCCTAGGAAATAGTACCTCTCTTGGGCACTGTGAAGGATATAAACCAACCCTTTACAGAAGAGATAACATAAACATGTAAATATGACAGCAATCTTTACATAAGATTTTATTTCAACTCAATCATTCTGAATGTTTTTAATAACACAAAATGAGCAAGAGTGCAGAGAAATTGAAAGAAATTTAAATCTAGACTAGAGTTGATAATGTTTAATATTAAATACTCTGATGCTAGAGCTCAAAGGAATACATACCAATAATCATGTCTTTTGACCTATCTTTTCAAATCCTTTCATTGACTAAGTTTCTTAGAAATCAAACTGGCTATAGCAAATTCTCTCCCAGGAGCTCCATCAGTAGTTGTTGCTGGGAAACAAAAGAAGAGCTGTTGAAGGGAAAATCAGAACCTGAGCCACCCACCCCCACCTATGTTGATATTGAACTATATTCCTATCTTCTGTGTATTTCTAAAGTGTTATGGAGCTTCCTATAATAATAGGTCATCCATTCATTCAGCAAATAGTTAAATAGCATTCTTTTAATGCCAATCACTGTGCCAAATGATAAGCTTTCAAAGAAAACTGCAATCCATTGCAAATGTCAACTCCTTTCTTGTACTTGCATAAAAATAGACGGAGGTTCAGATCCATTAGATTTATATCTAAGTTATGGCTAGGTGACTACCACATGAAGAAATAGCAGTTAGGTTGATAAGAAATACTTTATTTATTACAAAAGCATGTAATTGTTTAGATAGATACTACTTTGAAAATGTAAAAGCATTGTTCCATATTACAATTAAATTAGCTCCACAAAGATTCCTTGGAGTCTGGAGAATATACGGAAAAACCCATGACTTCCCAGGGCTTAACAATTGATGATGGTAATTGGACCAGAGTCTTGTGATACATTACTTATATTCTTTATAATGTAGTCATTTTACCATCTCTCAGCAACGTATTTGAGCATTGAGTGTGTGGGTTGTGTGGGTGTATTATACATATATTTTATGTATATGTATATATAAATATGTATACATATATAAACATATATTTAGAAAATTTATTACACATGTAATTATTAAGAAGAAAATGGGGATATGAGAGCAAAATATCTGCTTTACAAAGTGGAAAACTTTTATAATAAACTCACACATTGCGACATTTCATTGGTAAATTTCAAAAGCTTATTGTCAGAACTGGAAGCCTTTCTGCCCTTACTTTTAGAGCAACAAGCTTATGAGTCATTACCTTGGGTTTCATTTTAAAAAGTTCAATTCATAGAGAAAATATATGACAGGTGGAAAAAGCAAGGGTTTTTTCTTTTTTTTTTGTAACCATGACTATATTCTTACAAAAAGAACTAAAGAAAGTTAAGCAAGCCTTCTTATTGTCTAGAAATACACTTTAATGTGACTTTCACCTTCCTAGACTCATAGAAGGTTGCCCTCAGTTACCTGCATAATTCTCATTGATTCCAAGAACATACTTAATTGGATAGAAAAAATTTTTTTAAAAAATTGTTAATTACATTATTTGATATTGATTTTGATCTGTTTTGGGGGTATTTATTTTGCTACATTTATTTGACTCCTTTTATAATGCGACTCTATTGTAGTGAATGGCATAATTTGACAAAGAAATAATCATTTTCCTAGGCAGATTATCTCATAAGAAAAGGTTTAGAATTGAAGATATAGGCCTTGTCACAAATTATCATAACACACACGCACATACATACTCATATTCACACTCACAAACGTACTAATCTAGTTGTCCACACGCTTCTTTGAGTGATTGTTCCTGACCACATACACTGAATGACTGTGATGATTAAATTCTGTGATCTTTTCTCCACGTTTAATTCTTCCTGTCAGGTATGGAACACCAATGACTTCATTTCAAAAGCAAAAAGAAAAACAAACAAAAAAATGGGGCTTTGTTCCTCGACCTTTGGTTCTGAGAAAAATACTAAAACATCGACACATACCCAAGTCGCAAACATGGATTGCTAATTTCTATGTTGTGAAGAGTGAAAGATTTTTAAACTTTAACATGAGGCTGAGTTTTGGAATGAAGGCAGGTTTTGTCCTCTGCTGGGCAACTGCTGGAGAGACGGCCTTCGATGTCTCTGTCACATTCCCACACACAGTCTGTGAAGTTTCTCTGAATCCAGGCCGGTTAGGTCACAAATCTGTGCAAAGCTCCAGTGAATAATTTATACCAGGCATGAGGTGACAAGTTAAACACGCCCATTTTGTCTAAAATGCTATGAAGGCATGAAGATGGAGCCAAGCGGCAGAGAAGGGAGAGCTCGGCTGATGATAACCCGAGTACATTCAGAAGAGGAGATGCTGCTGTAAAGAAAATGAAATGTAATGAGATCCTCTTTCATGCATAATTCATAGGTAAAAACACGACTGCATAAAAAGCCATGGATTTTAACAAGGCGAGCCTGCAATCATGCACATTATCTTCCCAGCGGAACTTTATATAATATTGGTCAAAAAGGAGAGGATTCTGAATACCAGTACAAAATAAACCTGACAGGTTTTCAAATGCAACAGAATTTACTTTAATGTACAATGCCTGTAAAAGAAACAAATTTCTATTTACACCTAAAAATACTGCTTAGCCAAAAATGTACTTTTAAGACGTTTGCTTTCTCTTTAAGTAGGAAAGCAAAACAAAACAAAAAACAAACAAAGAAAAAAACAGGAAAAAAATAGAAGAGTCACGTTGGTAAACATAAATAAAATGCATAAGTCATATTTGCTGAATGTCGTGGGATCAGGTTAAACTGGGCTTGGCAGGCATTTTCACTCTTCTGGCAACAAAAGTTTAGATAGAAATGTAGGCAATGAAGAGGCTTTAAAATGATAAAATGTTAGTTATTGTCAACACAGAATTTAACTTGGCTGTGATGTAAGAGCAAATAATATAATTCAGCTTTCAAGACCAGTTTAGGAGCTAACACATGCCTGATTTCAAACACTGTTTAACACGTGGGGCTCTTCGTCAAGGGATTAAACAAGAATGTTGATTAGAGCTTGGATGTCTTAAAATTTATCACCACCAAACCCTAAAAACTCCTTAGAATGAAAAAATTGGGTAAGTGAGGGTGCTGCTTTGATTGTCTACACTGAAAATATGTAAGGAATGCAGAAATACAAGAGAAAGGGTTAGAGGTGTCTGTAAAACTTACACACTGGTGAGCTGTGCTTGGCTTGTCCGCTTGGCTTACACTTTGTATTATCAATACCTGAAAGTGAAGCAAAGTAGCTACATTGCATCCAGTTACAGTTTTGTGGCTCTGATATTTGGCTGAAGAAAGCAGTAAGTGTTGAAAATGGTTAATGTATCCACATCAAAGTGGTCACCTTCCACATGGTTTTTTAAAAGTCCCCAGTTTAAGAATCAAAGAGAACTGCTATAAAGAACGGCAGGTTGAAGTGGCCCAGATGCCAAATAATCTAATCCACTTCAACAAAATTGTTTTATCAAGTTCTGTGTGCTATAACTCAGATATGCTTCAGATGCTGACAAGATTTTATAAAGTCGGACTTTGGAAGTTAATGATTTAATTTCTGAATATGGAATCTTTTAGTTTCTATGACCAAACAACAGAACAAAGGAAAATCATGCCCAGAGCTGGTCACAAAAAGAGTTCTTTTAATATCATAGGACTTTTATTCAGATTCCAGTGATAAATTCGGACTTGAGTTTGGCCATTTGCATTGTGTTTAAGTATTCATGTTAATCCTACTATGATATATTCCTGGAACTGTTTTGCTTTTAAAAGACATTTACAACCTGCTGTCTCCTATACAGCCTCCATGACTTTAGGTTATCTCTTTGAGACATCCAGAGTTAACCAGCTGGTTACACTTGTTCAGCCCTCACATGTTTGCATACTCACTCCGCTTCCTGAATTCTTACTTGCTTTGGATTCTTGCTGGGGATGACAGTTCAGGGTGACAGTATCTTTTCCTGACTGTGATCAAAGGTGAGAAGAGGCCATCATCATCTGTCCCCTCTACCTGACAGATGTGCTCTTCTACCTCTTCTTGCCAGTTCAGCACACTGCTGAGAAGTTCACTATACTGAAGGATCAATTTTCAAGCACAGAAGGCATTTGTTTGCTTATACACCTGTGCTCTAAAGGAAGTTGTCCTATTGCTTATGCCAGTTGGATGACTTGCTGAATTCTTTAGCATATATAAAAATGCAAAATGCCTGAAATGGGAACAAACGATAACATTATTAGAATTCCCTCTTGGGGTTAGATGAGACAGACGGCTGCATTAGGAGGATATGCCTGGGTACAGCTTCTGTAGTCTGAGATTGTTTCCTATTTGTTTCTCTTTCTTTGAATGCAATGCATATATTAAATATCATACAGAACACAAAGCACATTTGAAATAAAGACAGGAGCAGAATGGGACATGAATTGTAAAAGTGCCATTGGCTGAGCTACATGCCCAAGCATTGGGAAATATCATCCTAAGTCCTCTGGATTCCACACTCTGCAACTTCCTCCAAACAGAAACCTTCACAAAAAACAAGCTGTGCAAATAGGACGATGCAATTCTTGATTCGATGGATTTGCTTTTCGTATTCAGTCAAGTGAAATCAGATTATATCACCTGCTGCAATTCTTTAAAAGTCCTCTAACACTTACAACATGCCCCCTTTTTAAAGGTTGGCCACTTGCTGTCATTCCAACTTTGTTTCTCATCATCTCCCCTCTCTTACTCTGCTTCAGCCACTCTGGTTTCCACACAGTAGGAAGGTGATGGGGTCTAAAAGCAAGAGGGGAGAAGATGCCTTTTAAGGTAAGAACAGCACTCCCTCCATTGTAATGAGGAAAAGATGTAGAGATACAGATAGTAGGCAAATTAGGGGATTAATTTTTAATGATGTCTTTGTTATGGGAGACACATGAGATGAAGAAAACTTTTAGGGACAATTTCAGATTTCAAGTTTTCTTGTCAAATAACAGAGAAATTAAGGTCATTTCATGGATCTAAAAAACAAAGTGATGATATGGAGAAGCCAGCATGGTTTCACCAAAAATAACAATTTTGGCAAATTATTTTTTTTTCTAGAGAGTGTTATTAGATGATATTAGGTACTAGAATAGCATTTGACAAGGTCTCTTGGGATGAAAAACCTTGACTTCACACTTATAAATCTGATAGACTGGAAATAGTGACCATAATTTTTCTCAAAACTGCTGACCATTAGAAACCTAGAAAGAGATGTTCAATCATGAGTAGTAATGCTCCATTCTCCTCTCTTTTGTTCATATAATAAATAAATGTAAGAATAATTTGTATGAAAAAATTGGTTGAAGCTGGAAAGAAGAATAAATAGTTTCTAAAAAACAGAAAAATCATGACATGCAGAAGCATGTACGTAATTCTTAAAGTCTGTAATACTTGTTTTCCTTTTCTTTGAAGAGATTCAAAAATTGAAATTGAAATGGCTTATCTATGAATTTAACAAATCTAGGTTTGAAATGTGGCTAGACAAAAGAGTTCAAAAGGAGTGTAAAGGAGTGCAGGGTGACAGAATATGTCCGTTCTTACAGATATTTGAAAGAGTGGAGGTGATCACCATTAGTTCCCTTCCACCTGGGAAGACTGAATCATCTCTGCCCCTCTTTCTACACTGATTCTTTTCAGATTTGCATTTCCAACTGTTTCCTGATTCTCTCCTCTGACTAAATTCCATCTTTGGAGCCAGGGACATCCAGTATATGAACCACATTGTCCCCACTTTCTGGATTACTTTTCATCCTATTAGGATGTAAGGATTTGCCAGAAAGAAAATTTGACATGTTTGGTCTAAACATGAAAAAGCTCAGCTTATTTTCTATAAATAGACTCCTGTAATGAAAAAATACAGAAATATGTGTTTTAAACAGTATGCAATTTAAAAGGCAAAGTTTTCCATCAATGGGCTTTGTGTTGTGTAGTCTGCAAGTCAGGTTCACTGCATGAGTTTTCAGTTTCTGAAATATTTTTGTAACCATGCCTTTAACCATTGCCTGTTTGTGAGATATTTGAATTAAGATGAACAAGAGGATGGGCATTTGGTTTATTTTAATATGTCAGATGACTAGTTTTTGGAAATCAACTGATATTTACTTAGCTGCTTCCTCAGATCAAGGGCTTTATACTTTCTTATTCATGTAACAAGATGCTTAAACATGCTGAGTTGTAATCTGTGAGGGAAAACAAAAGCATTGTTGATTGTTCAAGGAAGAGTGAAGATTTGGATCTAAAAAGCACTGAACTAGTAGAAATGGGAGGCTGCACTCACTTACCGTTGCTGAATGGTCCTGCACTAAATGGAGCCCTCACTTTTAAAAATTGCGCAAATGTTTGCTGGAAATAAAGTAAGAATTTGAGAAGATATTTAGAGAATTTAGTGAATATAGATCTCAGTTCTCTTTTCTCTGTCTCTTTTAAATTACATTAATATGATGCAATTTTAAAAATCTTAGGACTTTTTTTCAAAATTCACTTGGTAGGATTGCTGTGTAGTTAAAAATGTGTTTCCCATAATGTGTGGGTTTGAGCAACTTTCCATGTGGTATACTAAATTTTAGAAGAGCCACAAAGTTTATATCTGTCTGAATAAAAAAAGTCAACAGTGAATTAATAAACACCTTGGGGGTATATCTATATAATAAAATACTTGTCAATGAAAAGAAACAAACTACTCACAAGTATGACCACGGATGACTCTCAACAAGGATATACTGGGTGAAGAGGCTGGCCAGAAAAAAGCATACGTACTGTATGAGTTCATTTACATGAATTTCTAGAACATGGCCATACTGACCCACAGATTCAAAAAGCAGATCTGTGTTTGCTCCAGGCCGGGGATGAGGGATGAATGCTAACATGAAAAAACTCTTCCAGGTAATGTTAATGTTCTGATCTTGATTATACTGTGGTTACATAGGTGTGAAAATGTGTCAAAACACATTGAACTGTATACTAAAAATCAGTGCAGTTTATTTTATGTAAATTATACGTCGATAACGTTGAATTAAAAAGCAAAACAAAATCATGTGATCCACCATGAAAATATTTGGACACCCTTCCTTTAATACACCAAAATGAACCTTGTGGACTTGTTGAAAGCCTCTTCTCCTCTAGTACTGAAATGCTGGAAGCCTGCAATTCAGCAAGAGCTGAAAACTGAGACTGCCTTAGAGAGAAGTGTAGTGACATCTATTGAGCAACTTTCCAACTCTGCATAAGGTGCTTTCAATACATGCATATATGTAATATTGTGTTTGAGAATTTCTCTTAGAGATTTTCTGTTGTTGGGAAACCAAGATAAGCCATATGGTAGGAGCATCTCGTATGCAAGATGGCTGAGTGTGGCAGAACTTTTCCTGAGACAAGGATGGGAGCTTGTGGGTCACCATGGGAAAAATTTTGGAAGATTGAATTAGTAGATAGAGTGGTTGAAGCCTCTAGCTGGGGAAAGTCTGTGTGATACATAATGGGTCCCTTCCACGTAACTTTCTAAGTCTGCAGGAGAGTTTGTAAGTGTTTATGGAAGAGTTGGTGCCTTGGCCCAGGGTGACCCAGTGTAGAGCAGAAGGAAAAACTACCAGTGTCCACTCAGTGTAAATTAGCAGACATATTAGAAAGCTCAGAGATTTGCTTATGATACATTTCAGGGTCTCCATACTTTCTACATAAATCTGCAGAGCTCATTTGACTCTCTAGGTTACACATTTATTAAATATTATTTTTACATGTGTGTAACAAATGAAAAAATATCAATGTCACAAATGAGAAAAATAGGCTCTAAGAAGTCAGAGTTGAGAAAGGGGAATGAAGCACAAGACTGTATTTCAGCCTGTTGAAATTCATGTTCTCAAAGTGTGACTTTATTTTTACTGTCAAGTGTGGATAAATTGTATAACATCAACTATTCGCAGAATTATGTATTCTGAAGCCACAGGTTGGCTGTGTGAGACCTTATTTTCGAATAATCCATTATGTGAAATTCCCATTAGAGATGGTCAAAATTCAGAGAAAATTTTAGGTAAAAATTCCAAGTATTACTGCTAAAAGTTTATTTTTTAGATATTAAAGTTATAAAGTTTTTAAACTTACATCATATTTCTCTTTTGCTATATAATTCACCTTGGAATTCTCTATTGGAAACTTCTCAAATTCTTCCTTTCTTCATCCTAGGAGATAATTAAGAGTGATCCAGGAGTGACCAGAAACCAAATAAGTTTTCCTTATAAGTAAGGAATTCTTTCTGTCATCCCTAATAAATACATGCAATGTCTTCCTAACACACACACAGAATTACCATGCTGCCAGGGAAGCTATGTGCCCGCAAAGAAAAGGTTAATTTTGGCTTTTTTCCCCTCAACTTAATGTCTGTCAAAATACTGAAGAAATGTATTAATTTTTTCTTTCCTGAGTGAAAATAACTCTAATTCGCTTATAATGATTAACCTGTTCTTTTTTGCTTGTTTGTTTTTAATATATAGATTAGAGTATGATGGCTGAATGACGTTTAGAAGAAAGTTTCCAGGTTTTAGGTTGTGACACATGGGTGGGTCATGAAATCAGCTAAGTAGGTTTTGATCAGCATCTTTAAGAATTGAAATAAGGTAGAAAATATCAGAGTTATTTCATATAGAAACAGTAAGTTTTGTTTTATGAACTGTGTTTTAGAGGTATATGTATATATGCCTGTGTGCACATGTTTGAGTGTGTGTGTGTATGTAAGTGTGAGTATTGGGTTGCAAGGTATAATGTGTTCCTTATTGTGGGCTTTAAACAGCAAAAAAAATTTAAATACTTTATAAAAGTGTTTTAGAGGATCACCTAGGAGTTTGTGATGGCTGAGGTCATTGAGCCTCCTTCCTATGAAGAACGAGGCAGTAAATAACCATTGAGATGATCACTCAGATTCATAAGTGTCCATGCATTGGGATGAAATGGGAACACTGGGTTCACAGATGGCTCTTTTACAGTTTTTCTAACGTCATGACACTTTTTAAATTCCTTTCTTAAACGACATTCCTTAAAACATTGTGTCAATATATTTTTAAGACATTGCAAAAAAAATAAAACGTTATTGAACTTCTGTGGTTTACATTGAGGAAATATAAATATTCTCATCAGTTTTTAAAAATGTATTTCTATCTTTTCTTCCCCTTTCTTGGAATACTCTGCTTTCAGCTGCTCACAAGGCCAGGAACTTCGTACAATTCAGATATCATCTCTAATGTCTTCCCAGAGAAAGGCTTCCTGAACCACCAAATCTAAAATATTCCCACCTCGATCTGCCACAATTTTTTTTTTCATTTTGATAAAACTTATCACTACCATAACTTATCTTGTTTAAATTTTTTTCTTCTTTATTTTCCTGATGGCCAATCTAAAATTCACCCATTCATCACTCCAGTATGTAAGCTCCAGGAAAGCCAGGTCTTCGTCTGTCTTGTTCACTGTATGCCTTAGAAAAGTGTCAGACGAAGAACTTCCTCATTAAATATGTGTTGACTAGATAGCTGATTTTACTTCAGGAACAATGGCAAAACTTTGCTTATTTCTTTAGAAAAACTTTCTAAAAGTGGAAATCAGTGTGGTTACAGCAACACAGCATTCCTAATGATTTTGGCTTTGGTCCAGTTTTGTCCTCATTAGGCCTTCCTTATCTATTTATTTTTTATTTACAGTGATTAGGATTGTTCAGATTCTAAGCCTCAAATGGCTTAGGAAATCATAAAAAATAAATAATATAGAGCTATTACCACCCCTAACCAGCAGTGACATTTAAAAATGGAATCAACAACAACTATTATGAATGCAATTAAAATCCTAGGAGTTTGTGACTAAGGTGGACACTTTATTATATCACTGTGTCATCTGCTGTTTTAGGGGTCAATATGAGCCCTCAGTGCATTAAAATCTGTTAAATCTAACACTGTGATCTTTTTTTTCAGTAGACAAATTAATAGGAGTGAATGATTACTATCTTTATTATAGGTTGGGAAGCTAATATATCTGCCTAAGTGCACTTATTTGAATGGAAAACAGGTACATAAAGTTTGCTAAAAAGAAATATGACAAAGCCTTTGAACTAAGAAGAAGCTGACTCTATTTTAAAGATTAAATACTTCAAAAATAATATTGCTCTGGTTGTGATTTTAATTATTTGGGGAAATTTGCCTCTATGGGTAATTAAACTTAGTCTTAAAAAATTCAGAGAGAAATGAAATTTAATATGCTAGATAAGTTTTTAGAAAAACAGTGACAGACTGCAAGGGCTATGGGCCTTTCCCATCTAAGATATTATTGTGATTGTGGAACCATTATTTGAAATATGTTGAAGTTATTTGGCAAAATGATACTATAATAAATATGGTACATCCATTTTAATACCAAAGTACAATTAATAGCTTTCAAGTTGAAATTCAGTTTATTTATATACATCCTTCTCCAGATTCTCATCAAGTGTTACCCCTGTTTGTTATGTTATAACAGATGTAGGAAGCAGTAAAGAGAAAAGATGTCAAATCAGATTGTTTATTATTTGACCTTGAAGATGATCCAGAGAAGCAAATGTCTGATGTTTAAATTCTGAGGCTTAAAATAAATATTTCAGAAAGACTCTCATCTTTTGTTGTTTGCCAAAAACACCACAGAATCTCACTTTCTCACTACTTAAATCACTGTTAAGTTCTTGAAAAGAATGCTTTGTCTTAAAAAGAGGGAAGGTGTACTGAAATAGGCACTTGAACAACAATAAACTGATTATGCTATAAAAGCATTGAATTAAGAGATAATAATAATAATAACGATAGCAGCAAAATAATCTGAGTCCATCTTATTGAATACTGGGTTAGGGCCAGGATCTCACAACATCTCTGAGAATTAGTTACCAATTTTATCTCTTCCTAATTTACAGACATAGAAACTTAATTGAACCAAAGAAACATGTATACCAGAAGTGCACTAATATCACTGAAACAACTTTATTTACAAAATGTGAGTGGTGAATAGAATATGTATTTAAGAAATAGCACGCTAATTATATTACTGGCACAAAAATTTTAGTTTGGTTTAAAACATTGACAGACTGACTGACTATACAACAACCTATTTATCCTCACATTCAAATCTATTATTAATGAAGGTCCAGCTGCTATAAGTTTCAAAATGCTGAAAAGTAATAAAAAATGCCCCTTATAAATGTAGTGTCTTAGTAAAAACATGGCAAACATTTAAAAAGTGACTATTAAAAAGACACAATTTGCTTAAAAATTTTAAGGGCATAGTCTGAGTTTTTAACTCCATTGTGTCCATTTCAATTTCCTTTTATTAGCAGAGGATGGGAACTTCAAAGGGATTCTTTTTTTTTTTTAATTTTAACTTCTCAATGTACATTGTAGTTGATTTTTGTGTTCCTTTACCTGTTCCTCTTTCATCCCCCATCTCTCCCCTTCCCCTCCACTACATAATATCTGTTCACTTATCTTAACAAATACAAGGAATTGTGTCTTCTTCCCCCCACCACCCTTAATTTATTTATTTGTTTGTTTGTTTGTTTGTTTGTTTGTTTGTTTATTAGCTCCCACAAATAAGTGAGAACATGTAGTATTTCTCCCTCTGTGCCTGACTTGTTTCACTTAATGTAATTTTCTCTAACTCTGTACATGTTATTGTGAATGGTAGTATTTCATTCTTTTTTATAGCAGAGTAGTATTCCATTGTGTAGATATATCACAGTTTCCATAACCTCTCATCTGATGATGGACATTTGGGCTGGTTCCAACTCTTGGCTACTGTAAATAGTTCTGCAATAAACATGGGAGTAGAGGTATCCCTTCAGCATGATGATTTCCATTCCTCTGGGTATATTCCCAGCAGTGGGATAGCTGAGTCATATGGCAGATCTATCTGTAATTGTTTGAGGAACCTCCATACCATTTTCCATAAAGGCTGCGCCATGTGGCAGTCCCACCAACAGTGTATGAGAGTTCCTTTTTCTCTGCATCTTCATCAGCATTTATCATTCTCAGTCTTTTGGATATTAGCCATTCTAACTGAAGTGAGATGGTATCTCAAAGTGGTTTTGATTTGCATTTTCCAGATGCTGAGGGATGTTGAGCATTTTTTCATGTGTCTGCTGGCAACTTGTATATATTCCTTTGAGATATGCCCATTCAGCTCTTTTGCCCATTTTTAAATTGGGTTGTTTTTTTGCTGTAAAGTTGTTTGAGTTCTTTCTATATTCTGAATATTAATCCTTTGTCAGATATATATTTTGCAAATGTTTTCTCCCATTCTGTTGGTTGTCTTTTCACTCTGTTGATTGTTTCTTTTGCTGTGCAGAAGCTTTTTAGTTTGATATAATCCCATTTGTTTATTTTCCTTTGGTTGCCTGTGCTTTTGGGGTCATATTCATGAAATCTGTACCCACTCCTACTTCCTGGAGTGTTTCCCCTATGTTTTCTTTAAGGAGTTTTATTGCTTCAGGATGTATATTTAATTCCTTAATCCATTTTGAGTTGATTTTGGTATATGGTGAAAGGTATGGTTCTAGTTCCATTTTCCTACATACAAATACCCAGTTTTTCAGCACAATTTGTTGTAGTGGCAGTCTTTTCCCCAATGTGTAGACTCGATGCCTTTGTCAAAGATCAGATGGCCATAAGTGTATGGGTTGATTTTGGGGTTCACTATTCTATTCTATTGATCTGTTTGTCTGTTTTTATGCCAATACCATGCTGTTTTGGTTATTATAGCATTGTAGTATTGTTTAAAGTCAGGTACTGTTATGCCTCCAGGTTTACTTTTTTTTGCTCAGGATTGCTTTGGCTATGTGCTGTCTTTTTGTTATTCCATATAATGTCTGGATAGTTTTTTCCATTTGTGAGAAAAATGTCATTGGAATTTTGATGGGAATTGCATTGAATCTGTAGATAACTTTTGGTAGTATGGACATTTTCACAATGTTAATTCTTCTGATCCAAGAACATGGGATATCTTTCCATCTTCTTGTGTCCTCTTTTATTACTCTCAACAGTGGTTTGTAGTTCTCTTTGAAGATATTTTTCACCACCTTGGTTAACTTTATTCCTAAGTATTTTATTTATTTATTTATTTTTGGTGACTATTGTATTCTTGTGAGGACATCTATGGCAATATTTTCAAAGGAAATACTCAACAACTGATGTTTGTAGTCTATTCTACAAGGATTACATACTACAAATCTGCAGCTAGATGACCACTGTCATATTACCATTGACTTGTACTCCATTGTCTTAATGGTGAGTGGGGACAAATAGATTTCTATTTCACAATTGCATAAAGGGAATCTCAGATAAATTTGAGAATGTAGAATTTGCACTAGCTCAGTGAAGCCAAGGATTTATGATTGTCATAGCGCTAACACTCAAACATATATAGGATATGTCTTTCAACAAAATCAACAACAAATATGAATATGTTATTAGTTTTTTGACATTTGCAATATTTGATGGTATTTTATATAATTCTTACATATTGAATAGTATATGGTACTCTCATGGTGGCAATAATTGGTCAAATCAGAGAGAAGGTCCATTAAGAGTGAAGCCTATATGTTCATTTATCAGTTGAAGCAAGTAGCCTCATCCGGTAGTGGAAAATGAAACTGCATAAACTAGCAAGTATTCACATCCACCATGAGGGAACCTAGCTTGCTTGTGAAGCTGCAATACAGGGCAGGTATAAAAAATTGCTGAAAAATTGCTTATGATCACTGAACAAACCATAGCCTGGAGACAGATTAGTTTTAGACTTTTTAGTTGTGTTCAATTAACCTATTTAATTTGCATTGGATTTTCTACTACTTACCACGGGAAAATAGTCTGGCTAATAGTTACCTTACCTATAGGAAGGATATTTATAGAATCTCTCTTAATGTTAATATGAAGATGGTTACTCTGCTTAACTCACTACTAGCACTCAATATATTAATTCTATAAATGTTCACTAATAAGCCTTGAATAGGCTCTAGAAAGAGACCAGGGTTTCCTGACTGAATCTGTTCCTTTTTTATTTTTCTGTCTTTAGGGTGGTTGTAGATATCGTATCTGAGACAAGTGAAACAAGTATAGTATGTTGATTTAATGTGATCAATGCCCCAACCCTCAGAAAATAATGTCACATAAAATTGCAACATTTTCCAGCTAGTCCACAAAAATATCTTCAGCTCCTAAACACTTGGACTGCCTTTCTATGCCCTTAGAGATATTTATATTGGAATTAAACTATGTGTCAGGTTGAGTGGAGGGCTGCCTAAGCACTGATTATGCAATATGTTGATAGAAAATTCTGCTCTGTGTTTTAAAAAGTTACCAAATATTTATTTAAGAATAATTTCCAGCTTAAACCAAAATTGATTGAAATGGATTAAAAAGTATTGGGAAAGGAACTAATACACAGTTTTTATTTAATTATACTTTTATAAATTTGTATTTAGGGTGTCAGAAGACAATCTAAAATGTAACACACAACAATTTACAAATGTACACTAAAATCTATGGGGGGAAAGTTGATCATATTTTCTATGTTTTTATTTTATATTTATTTATTTTTATTTTTTATTATTATTTTTTTAAATTTTATTTTGTCGATATACATTGTAGCTGATTATTGCTCCCCATCACCAAAACCTCCCTCCCTTCTCCCTCCCCCTCCCCCCCAACAATGTCCTTTCTGTTTGCTTGTCGTATCAACTTCAAATAATTGTGGTTGTTATATCTTCTTCCCCACCCCAGTTTTTTTTTTTTTTTTTTTGTGTGTGTGTGTGTGTGTGAATTTATATATTAATTCTTAGCTCCCACCAATAATTGAGAACATGTGGTATTTCTCTTTCTGTGCCTGACTTGTTTCACTTAATATAATTCTCTCAAGGTCCATCCATGTTGTTGCAAATGGCAGTATTTCATTCGTTTTTATAGCTAAGTAGTATTCCATTGTGTAGATCTACCACATTTTCCATATCCACTCATCTGATGATGGGCATCTGGGCTGGTTCCAACTCTTGGCTATTGTAAAGAGTGCTGCGATGAACATTGGGGAACAGGTATACCTTCGACTTGATGATTTCCATTCCTCTGGGTATATTCCCAACAGTGGGATAGCTGGGTCGTATGGTAGATCTATCTGCAATTGTTTGAGGAACCTCCATACCATTTTCCATAGAGGCTGCACCATTTTGCAGTCCCACCAACAATGTATGAGAGTTCCTTTTTCTCCGCAGCCTCGCCAGCATTTATCGTTCATAGTCTTTTGGATTTTAGCCATCCTAACTGGGGTTAGATGGTATCTCAGTGTGGTTTTGATTTGCATTTCCCGGATGCTGAGTGATGTTGAGCATTTTTTCATATGTCTGTTGGCCATTTGTATATCTTCCTTAGAGAAATGCCTACTTAGCTCTTTTGCCCATTTTTAATTGGGTTGCTTGTTTTCTATGTTTTTAAAAGGGTCTAGGATCTTAGAAATATTCAGGACCAAGGGCATAGAATTAAATATTCATAGGCTTTTTTGTCTTCCATAAGTACCACAATCTATTCTGTTAATATGTAAATAGTAGTGAGTATTTGGTTGGATGCAAAACTACACTTCATGTATAGAAAAGTGCTTAGAATAGAAGACTCCGGAGTCAGTTTAACAAGGTTCGGTTCGGACCCTAAGATTGTCACTTACTGGCCTTGTGATGGCTGGCAAATATTGATCTTTGAGTGGCTCCCTTTACTTATCTGTGAATTGGTAAACTGGGAAATTTGTAGTACTTACTTCATAGGTTTATTTTAAGGGATAATGAGGAAACTCATGTAACACATTTAGGATACTGCTTGAAACAGAGTAAATGTTCATAAATGAGCTCTTTTTATACTTGCTTTCCAGGGGAGGGGAGGGACCTGACCAGTTATATGTATGTATTGTGTGTTTATTTATTTTGCAATCTAAATGGATTCTATATTTGTCTAGATATAAAAGGATACATGGAATGTGATATCATTTGTGTCAATTCTTAAATTATAAAAATAGTATATATTTTATGAATACATACACGCATATATGTAGTAAAAGTACAAAGCATGTGCACCAATTTCAAACTTTGGATCCCTTGAGAAAAAAAGACTGGAAAATATGACAGAGAAGGGGCCTTCCTTGACTATTATAAAGAGAGAGAGGGAGAAGTGAGCAAATGTAGCCAGATGCAGTCATGGGTGAATAATCATGCTACATTATATTCGGTATGTTTGAACTTTTAACAAAATATGAAACAGGGACAGATGCATGTATATGCATATATCCTAAAAACTGAAATAAATCTGGACAACATTGGTAATTTCTATTGGGAAATTACTGGCTCAGAACTATACATAATGAAGTTGTCCTGGAAGACTTTTGCACTAAGTGCTATTACTACTGCCTCTAAATATATACTAAATATATTGCTCATAATGGATATATATGTGTATTCACAAGATACAGATACACAGCCCTGTTAGGTAATGCCTATGATGGGTAAGAAATTTAAACAATCGGTTAATACCTACTATGTGTGAAGAGCTGGGATAGTCCCTGAGAAGATGACATCATTAATAAATTCCCTTGAGAATTACTTAATCAAACAATGTCAATATTATTAATTACAAATTACATGTTAATGCAAAAAGTGCTCTAGAAGGCAAGAGAAAGGATGAAAACTCATAGACTGATTTATGTGAACTCTCTTCTCAAAAGCAAGGCTACTGCATTACTTTTTGGATATCTTTCACACTACATTGTATGTGGGGCGGGGAGAGGGAGGGGAATGCTACTATTTATGCACAAAAAATAAATGAGGGATTCCTTCAGAACTGTGAAATGTGGTAGCTCTTTGCAGAGATAGTTATTTGTTGAAAGGAAGATTGTGCCTTGATTAATGAGATAAAACATAAATAAGTATGTGAGATTAGATTCCCTATTAGAAAGACAAAATTTAATATAGTAAGAAAACTTTTGAAATGAAAACACCTTTTATTTTCTAGCTGACACATTTGAGTCTTATTTGTTGTCAATAAAATATAATGAAATTGGTCAGACATATCTTCTTTCTCTTTTCTCTCAAGTTTGCTAGCCACACCACCTCAACATACAAGAGGATATATGACTGAAAATGAGGGACTACTGACAGTACAATGGGAGCACTGTGGTAATATAAAATGGTGAGTAAAATCTAATCAAGTGACATAGTTCGGGGAAAGCATCTTCTTTCAATAACAGGATAGCAAATATGTAAACATTTGGTTTCTTGTAAGAATCAGACTATATGCTCCAGCATTTAATCATTTAACTGTGAATATAATCTGTATATGAGAAGTTAATAATATAAAACAGTAAATGATTGATCCAGGAACATAAGTAAGATAAACGAGTACAGTGCACTTCACTCAGTACTTTTGCTACTGTATTTACATGGTAAAGTGTTTTGAATTGATTAATTATTTTGGCATTGGGTGGAAAGAGTGTACTGTAGCTAGGATTTGAAGGATTGTCACAATTTTGTTAAGTGGAGAAACATGGGGAACATTGGATTCATTAATTCAGTAATTAATTCACTTAGTCAATTAGTATGTCAGAAAAAAACTTTGAGCATCTATGATGAGCACCTAAGTAGCAAGATGGGCTTGTCACTGGATAGACTGGTATGAACCAATTAGAAATGGTCCCTATCATATGGAACCACAAGTTCCATATAAATGCTATGAAATAGATGTGCTATAATAACAAAGTGGATGACTTTTGATTTATATTTCAGATGGATCACACAGAAGGCCTATATGTAAAATAAATACTTAAGGTAAGACTAGAAAAATAAATGTACTGTAGAGATACCATGGTATTCTGTGAAAATCAATCTTAAGAGCTTCTTCTGGGTGTTCTTGCAGTGGCCTCCCTTCTTCCTGAAGGAGGGGATGAGCCTAAATTCCATGTCAACCAGAAAGGTCTTGTTTATGGGTGTGGATTAATCTTCCCACTCTTACAGAATATCATACAGCTTGGTCACTTGAAAGCACAGCGTGAGCAGCAATGGGTACTTGTCTGCCCAGTGAAGCCTTCAATCTCTTGACTCCTAGAACAACTATTTCTTTAGATGAGCAGTGTCTTACATTATTTTGCACATGCACACTCCTCTTTTCATTTGATGCAAATGGACTGGAAGCCAGAATGAGAAGCAAATACCACCTTGCTTGTCTGCTTTCCCTCTCTTCTCACATCTCCTTGGGTACATTCTTGCCTGTATATACACATATATGTACAAAGGTATGTCAAAAAGTTCTTGGAAAGAGTTGTATTATCTTTTAATCCTATTTTTCCACAAACTATGTGTGTGTGTGTGTGTGTAAATAAGTGCCTCCAAACAGGAAATCAGTCATTTCAATGATTTCCTGCTTTATGCAGTGTGGTATCTGAGAATTACTGTATTTTTTGGTGGTGTCATATTTTCTTGTTTATTCATATTTCTAGTAGCTCTGTGTTGATATCTGGTCATCTGGTACAGCAGTGCTAAATAATCCTGTAAGTAGCATCAGAAATTCACAATAATAATGTGATAAAAATCTATTGGAGAAAAAGTAAAAATCCTTAAGGTATCCAAGATGAGAAAGGTTGATGCAATACTTGCTACATCATTTAGTGGGGAACTCTCAGACGCTGAGTATGACATGTATTTCAAAACATCCTAGGTCTTTGTCCAGTCAAGTGTGGCTCCTTTACTAAATAACATAGTTAGATATTGTCTAACCTAAGAACTTTATTATGTACAAGTATTAGCAATCATAAAATTACATTGTATTATACATCCTACAAATTTACAAAATTTAAAAAAAGAGAGAAAATGTGCAATGGACTAAAGTGTTCTTCTATGGATAAAAATAATGCACAACTAAAGACAGTGATAAGTGTTGATAGATGACATCAACATGATACAGATCCAGAGATGTGGAGTTTTCTTTAACATTATTTTAGTTACTTCTAAGAACTCTGGTTTAATTAAAGGTCTCAGGACATGTGCACATAAATTTTTTTAGGATAGAAATGTGTGCCTCAAAATCTTAATTACTTATTCTGCACAGAGATATTTGTGTTAATAAAATATTGCTTTCATGCCTTTATAGTGCTTGCAGTTTCTTTAAATAGAAAGGTTTCCGTATCTGCAGTGTAAGGCATTCTCCCCAATACAACCTGAAGCACGATATTTTCACAAATATTACAGGGAACTTCCTCCTGTGACGTTTTACTTCTCAAGGAAAAACAAATGTCATAAAAATCTTGCCAGTCTCACAATAGTGATAGTCCAATATAGCTACCTAACTCTTAGCTTATTTGATCTGTTCTACTAACACAAATATTTTTTCCAAACCATATTTAATAATGTACTTAGTAAACATTGAAAAAATATTTTTTAATCTTATAGCAAATATTAAAAATTAGGAAAATAACAAATAAAAATGTCTTTCTAGCAATGTTACCATGGAATTAGCAGTTGACATGTAATTAAGCTAACTCTAGACTAAGCATTATTAATATTACATTTTAGTATCACTGTACGTTTAATTATATGACATAGATTGTACCAATGTGTTATTAAAATAAAGTCCATTTTCAGGTTTACTGTTTTTTTGTTATAATTACATTGTCATGTTTTCTGTTAATATTTTAATTTGATGTTAACCATGGACAGTTTCTAACCTTTAGGTTTCTGAATATAGATGTTAATGAAAATTAGATCAGCAGTTTTGATTCTGTTTTCTGTTATTTGGAATTAACTGAAAGCTATGAATATTAAGTAAAACTGATCCTTTCAAAAGGGATCTAGTAGAGATTGAATTAGAGACAATCTTCTCCTTATTGTGCTTATCACAGCTTTGATTTTCATTTGTTTTGATGAGGTGGTATCTTCACAGCAAGAGAGGGCTCACTTAGAAGTATTTACATCAATTTCTTATGAAACAGGGCCCAAAACCCACACAGAAGACAAGATAGTCTCCCATGACTGGGGACCCAGGCAAAAGCCATGGGCAGCCTCTTGACACCTGTACAGAAGACAAAGGGCCTCTGCAAGAGCACCAGAAACACTACTTCCATGTAGGTGGTCCACCACAGCCATCACCACAGCTACTGTCACCTCAAGGATGGTTCACCACAATAGCAGCAGCTAGGAACATCCTGCTGGAAGCCCGCTACACAATTGACTGCAATGACACAAGGAGAGTCACTAGCATAGCCTGCAAATAGAGAAGGAAGTCTTTTTCCTCATTGCCTACTCCAGAATAATAAAAGAAACAACTGCTGTACCAGATGACCAGATATCAACATAGAGCTACTAGAAATATGAATAAACAAGAAAATATGACACCACCAAAAAATACAGTAATTCTCAGATACCACACTGCATAAAGCAGGAAATCATTGAAATGACTGAAAAGGAATTCAAAGCAATGATTTTGAGAAAATACAATGATACAAGAGAAGACTCAATTAGAGAACAAAATGAAACAAGAAAAAATGTATGGGATATGAAGGAAGAATTTTACAAAGAGATTAATACCTTAAAATGAATGTAGCAGAACTCCTGGAACTGAAAGATTTGGTTTATTAAATAAAAAACACAACTGAGCTTAAGCAGCAGGTTAGAGCAAACAAAAGGAAGAATTTCAGATCACAAAGATGGTCTTTTTGAAATAACCCAGATAGATTGAAAAAGGAAAAAAAGAACAAGAAAAAATGAAGAAAATCTAAGAGAGCTAGCAGACAATCTTAAGCACACAAACATCTGAATCATGGGTATTCCAGAAGAGGAGAAGAAAGGAAAATAATTTGCAAACCTCTTCAATGAAATAATAGGGGAAAATTTCCCAGGTATAGGGAGAGACATGGATCTTCAAATTCATGAAACTCAAAGATCCCCAAACAGATTCAATCCAAAAAGATCCTCTCTGAAACACATTATAGTCAAACCAGCAAAGAGCAGAGACAAAGAGAGAATTCTAAAAAGCAGGAAGAGGAAAGCATCGAGTCTCCTATAAGGGAGCACCCATCAGACTAACAACAGACTTCTCAACTTAAACTCTACAGGCCACAAGAAAATGGGATGATATATTGAAATACTAAAAGAAAACAAACAAATGAAAACACCCAGTCAAGAATGCTATACCCAGCAAGGCTATCTTTCAGAAATGAGGGAGAAAATTAGTTTATTTCCCAGACAAACAAAAACTGTGAGAGTTCACCACCACATCACCAGTCCTGCAAGAAATTCTCAAGGGGTTCTTACATTTGGAATCTAAAAAAAGATAATCACTCTCTTGAAAACACATAAAAGAACAAAAATTACTATTCTGAACATCGATGCAAAAATCCTCAACAGCATATTAGCAATCAGAATATAGCAACACATCAAAAAAATTATACACCATTATCAAGTGGGATTCATCTTAGAGATGCAAGGATGGTTCAACATATGCAAGTCAATAAATGGGATATATCACATAAAAAACCAAGGACAAAAACCATATGATTATTTTAAGAGACATAGAAAAAGCATTCAACAAAATTCAACATTGCTTCATGATAAAGACTCTCAGAAAATAAGGTACAGAAGGAAAGAATCTCAACAAAATTAAAGCTATTACAACAAACCCACTGCCAATACCATCCTGAAGGGGGGAAAGCTCTACAACAAGAACTACAAATCACTGTGAAAGAAATTACAGAGAATACAAAAAGATGGAAAAATATTCCATGCTCTTGCATTGGAAGAACTAACATTGTGAAAATGTTTATACTACCCAAAGTGATCTATAGATTCAATGCAATCTCCATCAAAAGATCAATGATATTCCTTACAGAAATAGAAAGGACAATCCTAATATTCATTTGGACCAAGAAAAGACCCTGAATAGCCAAAGCAATCCTGAGGAAAAATAAATACATAAATGAAGCTGGAGGCATAACACTACCTGACTTCAAATTATATGACAAAGCTATAGTAACTAAAACCACGTGGTATTGGCATAAAAACAAGCCCTTGGACCAATGGAACAGAATAGAGAATATGGAAATCAACTCATTTACTTACGGCCAACTGATCTTTGATAAAGGCATCAAGAACATACATTGAGGAAAAGACTGCCTCTTCAATAAATGGTGCTGGGAAAATTGGACATCCATATGCAGAAAATTGAAACTGGACCTGTACCTCTCACCATATACCAAAATCAATTTGAAGTAGATCAAAAACTTAAATATAAGACCTGAAACCATAAAATTACTAAAGGAAAACATAGGTGAAAAACTCCAGGAAGTAGGACTGGGCATAGACTTTATGAATAAGACACCAAAAGCATAAGCAACAAAAGAAAAAATAATCAAATGGGATTATAACAAACTGAAAAGTTTCTGCACAGTAAAGGAAACAATCAACAGAGTGGAAAGACAACCTATGGAATTTGAGAAAATATTTGCAAACTATACATCTGACAAGGGATTAATATACAGAATATACAAAGAACTCAAACCATGTACATTAAAAAAAAAACAAGTAATCCCATTAAAAATTGTGCAAAGGAGCTAAGGTGACATTTTTTTCAAAGGAGGACATACAAATGGCCAACAGGTACATGAAAAATGCTCAGCATCACTAATCATCAGCAAAATGCAAATCAAAACCACACTGAGATATCATCTCACCCAGTTAGACTGGCCATTATTAAAAAGACTTAACAATAACAAACGCTGGTGAGAATGTGGAGGAAGGGGAACTCTTCTGCACCATTGGTGGGACTGTAAAATAGTACAGCCATTATGGAAAAGAATATGGAGGTTTCTCAAACAACTACATATAGAACTTCCGTATGATCTGGCAATCCCAATTCCAGGTATATACCCAAAGGATTGTAAATCATTACGTTGAATGGATACATGCACTCCCATGTTCATCACAGATCTATTTATAACAGCCAAGATATAGGACCAACCTAAATGTCCATTGAGAGATGACTGGATAAGGAAAATGTGTTATATATACACAATGGAATGCTACTCAGCCATAAAAAAGAATGAAATTCTGCCATTCCTAGCAACATGGATGAGCTTGGAGAAAATCATATTAAGTGAAAAAAGCCAGGCACAGAAAAAGAAATACTGTATGTCCTCACTCATAAGTGGGTGCTAAGAAGGAAAGAAAGAAAGACCACAATAATACATTGTACATTCAGAGAGAGAGAACAAATCTATGGTTATTACAGGTGGAAAAGGGGGAAGAAAAGGGAGAAATTGGGGGTTAGGAAGAAATTGGGTAAGGAAAACAAAAAATAATTATGATTTGTAATATGAATTGCTAATAATAATGATGTAATCATCACATTGTACACAAATAATGAAAGTCAACACTGTACCTCCAAAATATACATAATCAACTATGCTTCAATAAAAATTAAATTAATTAACTTAAAATAATGATTTCATATGAAACAGAAATAATGACTGTCTAAATGACTTGGTGTCTCTGATGATGACAACAGAGAAAGGTGAGAAAACAAATTAAACATTTTCTAATTAAAAAAGGAAATAATGTTTCTTGTTACCTTTGACCTAAGAATCTTTTGAATAAAATCTATTTTCTAAATCAGAACTATTTGTATGGGGTGGGGGAAGGGTGAGACTGAGAAAGAGGTAGTTCAATCCTGGAGAAACTCAGGATAAAATACATGAATATCTAAAATATTAATTAAAACAGAAATACTGAAACATCCTATTCCAAGAGTTGTTTTGTATTTCTCTTGAATACAAAGGGTTCTGTCTTGTATAAATACAGATTTGCATGCTACATGTAAGTTATCTAGCCTTTGCCCCAGAAGCCATGATATTTTGTCATCCAAACCACAAACAGTAGAAGTAAAATCAAGAAATATATTTTTAGAAAAGGAGGAAGAACTTTTCTATGATGTCCTGTTATAGCTGCTACAAATCTTTATATTACAAAGATAAGAAGATATAGAATCAGTAGATTTCATTTTATTTTAACGGTCTAGGTAGAAAGGTTTAACCTCAATCAATAAATAAAGTATAAGTAGTCTTCTGACTTTAAATCCTATATTTTGAGGACAATTAGAGTTAATATTAATTTCAGAAAAGATAGGGCCTCTAAAATCACCAAGACCTAAAGTATAGTCCTCTAATGTGTAGCCAAAATATTAAGAAAATAACAATAAGCAAAATATATTTCTCTTATCCTATGAGTTAGGGTAGTATAATGATTGCTAACATCGCTTCAAGCACCAAACAGTTTGAATTCAAATTGTGCTTTTAACACTTAATAGAGGCATGAACTAGGTGAGCTACTTAATTTCTCTGTGAAATGAGGGGTGAAAGCAGTCATGTTCCATAAGAATCATATTCCATAAGGTTTAGTGCATAGAAAAGGGCCTGTTATGTGAATTCTCCAGGAAGCTATGTCTCATCAATTCATAGATCCCAAATATGTCCACCATAAGCAATCCTTAATGAAGAAAACAGTGTTATGATCATATAAAAATGAGAATTCTCTTCCTACATAATATTATTACTTTATTTACCTAGAGAGCTATTCATCATTTTAGAGATTCGACTTCAAAACCTGGCTTTTTTTCTTTCTTCCATGAACATTTCCCCTCCATGTGCATACCTGTGATCAAGAGAGAGATAAATCACAGGCCATCTGCATTAACTCTTTCCTCCCCATAGACTACATCACATGGGGTGGTCATGTGAAAGCACAAAGCAAATCAAGATTGAGGGACAAGTGCTGAAATCATATGTAAACCATACCATATCTGAATCATTTTTCTTTCGAACCAAGAATCCATCTATGTTACTCAGAGCCAAGAAATAAGCCATGAGACCAAAAATGAGCCCTACTCATTATCAAAGTCAATTGAAAAACATCAAGTTACAACCAAAGGTCAAGGTATGATCTTTATTTGTGCAATCCTCAATTTTTTTTTTTTTTTTTTAGAAATTTACAATTTCAAGTAGAAACTAGGCAGACTCCTTTCTATCATTACTCTATTCCAGGGGAGAACCACACAATTTAAGCTAATTCAATTGACATATTCTGTTTCCCTGTCTCCAGGATGGGTAGGAGACTTAAGTTGTTTTGCTCCTAGTAACTTAGAGTCAGTAAGCTCTCTTATTATGGAAACTGAATGAAGAAGAATGTTGCCCACATTGCTGATTTTAATCATAAAGAGACACTAGTCTAAGATGAAACTCAAATAATGGAAGATAAATATAAAAAGAAAACTGGATTTTTGATGATGCCTAAGTCCAGTCCAATCTTTAGCATTTTAGGTTAGTACCCTATTCTCACTCTCTATTTTAAGATATTTTGAGTTTGGAGTTTTGATACTTGTCAATAGTGACCAAAGTATGCAGACTGATACATAAAACAAAAAGTAAGAGGTTTCTGTGCATGGCGATGAAGTACAAGAATGGTCTTATCTTTTAACTGGTCAGGTATGTTATTAATTGATTAATATAAAGCAATTATTCCAATTTAAGGAGAAATTTTTAGACTAATGTAGGTGTGTCAATCTGAAATTTCCCTAATTTGAAAACGTGCAAACCAAAGAGACAAATACTCTCCTCCCATAAACCCAATATACAATAATAGAACAGATATGAGATAACCACTATAGATTGCCCTGGTAAAAACTGGAATAAACAGCAGTTACATAGAAGTCACTGGTCCACATTTGTTTTGAAACCAGGCAGGGAATAAATTGGTAGTTCCTTCAATAAGGCATAGGTCTGGGGATATGTCTTCATGGCTTTTGACTTTGCTCAAAGGCTCTTGGTTTCTCCTGTGATTTCTTCTTTCTTTTCCATGAAAAATAGCTCATATTTGCATTTCGGCAGCATTATAAACAAGTTTTCCTCGTACAGAAGTTTTGGGTTCCAAAAGGCTCTTTTTATTTTCTGATCTCTCTTCCCCATTCAGTCCAAGTTGATGGTGTTTCTGTGCATAGAATTATCTTTAAAATGTCTGTGGGCCATCTACAAATCTTATGTGGTTCACTCCATTAGTCAGATACGACACTCACAAACATTTTTAAGATGAAGACTTTCTGTTTTGAACTTCTATCAGAGCTGCTGAATGTCAAAACTTTAAACTTCCTAAAAGACATATATCAGATTTCTTTGCTCAGGCACTGTCTCAGATCCTTCTGAAATCTTAACAAATATTTTGCAGTCACACACTTGGCTTCAACTTTACCACACTTTCCGAACATTCTCCTAGATCTGTCTTTGTCCAAAAATCATTTCTTAATTTTAGGATATTTTACCACTGAGTTAAATTTGAAAGTTTTATAGCCAGCAAGTTTCAGCTTCTTTATGTGTAATATTTCCTCATTTAACTTATTACTGTCATCTCACATTTTATTCTAATCAGGAAGAAGTATTCAGGCAACACTTTAAAAACTCTTCCTGGAAACATTTTCTATGTCAATCAGTTGATTAGGCACATTAACTACTTTCCATATTAGCACAGGTAGCAGTGTTGCTAAATTTTTGCCACCACATAAAAAGAATTCTATTTCTTACAGTTTCCAATAACATTTACTCAATTTCCCTTAAGTCCTCACTGGCAGATTCTTTGATGGCCTTCAGAAAAAGCTGGCAGTCTCTTCAAGGTGCTTAAAGCTTTCAGTATCACTCTCCTAAGATGCTTCAAGTTTTCTTTCATGCCCCTCCTAAAGCCATAACTAAAGTTTTAGATTTTGTTATGACAGTAAGCATTCTTATCTCAGATATCAAATTCTGTATTAGTCATCTATTGCTGAATAACAACTTAGTCAAAAACTTAGTGGCTTAAAAACAACAACAATAAAAAACCCTTTATTAACTCTGACAGGTGTATGTCAGAAATTTGTGAGTAGCTAATTGGGGTAGTTCTGTCTCAAGGCCTTTCATGAAATTTCAAGATGTTGGCTGGAGTTGCAGTCATCTGAAGGTTTACTGGGGATAGAAGATTTGCTTTCAAGGTGGCTCACTCAGATGGCTGGTATGTTGGTACTGGTGTTGGCAGAAGAACTCAGTTTTTCCTTCAGTGGTACACTCCACAGGACTTTTTGAAGTCTGATGAATGACTACTCCCAGAGAGCAAAGTGTCAGCTGCAATATTTTTTTTATAACTTAGCTTCAAAATTCACACACTGTCATTTCAGCAAGCTTCTTTTATTCACACGTAAGCCCTTTCTCTGAGAGAGGTACTACCCAAAGCATGAGCATCAGGAGGCAGAGATTATTGAGGGCCATTGTGGACCCTGGTTACCAAAGAATATGTGATAGAAGCGAAAGCATTTAATATACACTTGAGCTGTTATGGGGAATGAAAAGGTCCTGTTACCCTATCCTAAAAGGGAGAAAAACAATCAACAATTGGTTTCACTTTCAGTATTGTAATCAATTAATAATGGCAATAAAATATTTGATTTATTAATTTCATCCATATCAAACCATGTGACACTTCAGTTGTCTGTTATTAAATCTAAGTATTCATCTCATTTATAGTTTATTTTATTCTTGTTTAAGCTCTCCTATTTTATTTATCCTATTTTATCTCTTTTTAATTCACAATCACAAATGTTTAAGTGAATAGATTTAAGCTACTTTGAACCCAAGGGTAGAAAGTTGAGGTATCCTTCAACAAGTTCATTACAGTGATATCTTTGAAGTCTTATTTAACTCTACAATTCTATGCTACTTTGCTGAGACATTAAAAAAAATTAAAAATATTAATTGGAAAATTCTCAGAACTTTCAGACTTTTTGTTATATCACTGTTAAAGTCAAATTACATTACTAAATGATAAGACACGGGAATAAAATGAAAGCAATAATTGGGACTAGGAGAATAGAAAATGTTGAATAAAAGTTAAAAAAAAAGACAAAAAAGAGTAAAGTGCAAATACGTAGATTAAAGGTCACAAACTGAAATACCTGGACAGGTAACATGAAAAATTGTCAAACATTGACAATTTTTTGAGGATGGATTTTTGAAGGAGGCTCCTGATCCCTTCTTTCTGCAGTAGCTGGCAGGCTGCCTGTTTTCCTATCTGTCTCGGTTATAAGACTTCCATTTTTCAAGGGTCCCATAAATTTGTTGAGAAATAAGGTGGGATAGGGCAAGTTAAAACATTACAATGCTCTCTCATCTTACAGAAACTTAGCTGTTTTCTTGTGTAAACATTCTTTGAGTTGTTGCAAGCCTTTGGTTAACTCCAGAGTTCTGAAAAACTTAATTTTGAAAATTTTTGCCACTGTTCTTGTTGCTTTTGTGGGAGAGAGGATTTTTTGGATGTTTTTATTGTGTCATTCCAGAAGTGTTTCCCAAGTCTTTCATTTTTAAATGCAAAATATTTTAATCATTTTTTCTCAATTTTTCAAAGTGTTTCAAACAAAACATATCTATGGGCAGCATATAGACCCAGAAACAGCAATAGCTTGTGACTCTTTATGTAGGCAAGTGTAGTACAGGTCTGGAATATCAACTAAATATCACCTGATAAAAACTACTGACACAGAGAGTCCTTTGATGGTAACACATTATTATGGTAATAGAATGAAATAATACATTTCAGAATCAGCCAAAAATTAAATTATGTTTTTTGTTTCTATTTAAGAACAGGAAAGTGAATAGTTTATTTTAAAAATATTATCAAGCAGAACAGAAAATAAGGATTTTAAGCATATGGCTTCTGAAGTCATATCTCAATCTGCAACTATATTGGTGCTAAATGGTAGGTCTCACATATTCAGGAAATTCATTTTTATGAACCACACTATTCTTACTGAAGATGTGTTTATATTCTTTAATCAATAAGGTACTTTTCTGTTAATTAGTATAAACTGTTCCAGCTCCTTCTTCTTCTCCTTTCAAAGAAATGGCAGAATTTGTTTCTATACATTCATATATGCATGGGAGACTTCCTTGGCAGATAAATGAAGAGAGATGATGTTATTCTATGACAGCAGTGAGGGATTGGTTTGAAAAAAAGGAAAAGAGATATATAAACTAGAATGGAAGACTTCTATTATGCTCTAGGTGTATTGGGATGGTATTAAGCACTCTATAGAGTTGAGAAGTTAGAGGCAGAAGCTAATGAAACTAGCCAAGAGGATTCAGAAGTCAGAAACATTATTTTTCCTCCTTCATTTTAGACCTCAGTACTGTCCTGTTTGCCCAAAAATTGTAGGCTCTAGCAATATCACAATAACTAGGCTTTACACATTGATAATCTCAAGATGGATGATGGCATCATCAGGGGCTCTCCAAGTGGCATTGCTCACAGAACATGAGGATACGTAGGGACAGAGCAGGAGTGGAGAACAGAGCAACCAACACATGGTGACTGCAAAGGTATTTTGATAACATCCCAGAAATTAATAAGCAAATATTTGCTAGTGAAGTCTGTGGCCCTGCTTTAAGTGGGTGAACATCTTGAAGACCATAGACTTTTGCTCTATGTTTGAATTTTATTTTCCTTTTACCTTATTGACCTTCTTTTAGGAGGCCCATGCCTCAGTCTCACCTTCTGGTTTCTTCAAAATATAACTGGTAATCTGATTTCATGGGATGATAAACTAACTCCTTGGTATCAAGACTACAGTGAGTTTAATTCAAAGACACATTGAGGAATGTTATAAAAATAGACAACTATTATGAATCTCAATACCCAGGATAATACTGTCCAAGAACTTCTGAAGCTCAAGTTAGCTGTTATAAGTAATTTATTATTTATATTTCCAAATATGTTTTTGTTTGTAAAAGGATTATTTACTGATCTCTCAGTGAAACATACTTTTAAATGAGTGAATTGGTGATCTAAGCCATTAACTCACACACAGGATTTCCTCAGATATTTTGGCTATTATCTGGCCAGCATTAGTCAAACATTTCACTCCTTCACAAAAAGTTATACTACTGTATTCAGCCTCTTGCTTAAAAATTCTTACACAGAATAGAACAACTTAAAGCTTCTCCCTGGGACAAGAGTTTTCTGTTCACACACCCAAGGAATTCAAGCGTAGGTGGTCTACTTTATTCTATGTTAAATCTGAACTTTTATTTAGAGCTTGTTTCTGTCCTGCCTTGATTAAACAATAACCCCTACTACAAAAGCTTTTACAATAAAGTTAATAAGCCACTCTTTAAACTCCTAGTGTTAATTTTAATTTTTTTTCCTGACTCCCACGAACAGAGTGCCTATGCATTATTTTGTCTGATCTATTACACTTTTGAGAAAGACGGAGACCACTAACTGAGGAGAAACAAGAAAAATCAGTACAAACTAGTTTATTACTACCTTACCTGTGAAGCACAGGGACATGTTATGCAGATTAATCAAAAACCTCCAGAACAATGTGGTCTCATCATTGGATATGTGCTGTGTTTAAAGTTATATGTATATACATATATACATACATATACATATATACATGCATATACACACATATATGTATATATACATATACATATTTCCCAGTTTTCTTGTACTTTGTAGATTCCTCCAAAACAATGTCTTATGTATCTGCCTCTGATCACTATGAAGCTCCACTGCTCTGTAAAGTGATAGCAAGCAATAACTAGTACATTTTGGGGCTTATAATCAGGTATTACTTTCTTCTACTGGAAACTTCTCCTGGGACCATTGCTTCTACTCTGACTTTACAATTTTTACTCATAATGATTCAGACAAAATTTAATTTCAAAAGGAATTTAAACAGGACGAAACACTGATACTTCTTGCATCCTTTTCTAGCTATAGTTTTCACTAATTACTAAGTGAGAAGGATCAGGAAGTTAAGACTGTAAGTCAGGTATTATTGGTTATGACCTCATTATGCTTAAGTTAACCAAGAAAGTTTTATATGAAGCTATTTAGATGTAGCACTTTCAATTGTTTTATTATCTTTCTGACAAATTCTGGAGTTAAAAAATCCCTTTAGATATTGCTAAAGAAAAATATTTTGTTTAGTTGGATCTCAAAAGACCAGAAGATACTGACATTATACATTTGATGCTCACATATTGTGGGGATGAGCAGGGTTTGCCACGAAATAGAAATACTCCAAATCACTCTCTCTTTCTTATAATTATTTTAAATGTACTCATTACTTTCCCATGGTTCTCCACACAATTTTCTATACTGGTGAAATGGGAATATGATGTTTGAATAAGTACTATTTTGTTTAAGACCATATACTATATTCCATTCATAGTAGCAATAGCACACAAACTTTCCGAGAAGTCAATCTTCATGATCACAGGTAGTTGAAAGTACAGTTAAATATCTAGATAGTGGCGTATAAAAATTTGGGGATTTGGACTTGGAATCATTTACACTCTTTAACACTCAATACTCTCATCTGGAAAATAATGGTAGTAATATTGACGTTTTTTCAGAAAAAGAAATTAGAAAATGTTTAAGAAGAAATCGTAGAACACTGCACAGTGCTCCACAAATACTAGTTTTTATTATGGATGACTGTCTCAGATGGCTTTGCCAGTTTATGTGAAGTGCTCCTATCCCCAGAACACTGATACTAGAGAGCATATTGTGGAGAACAAGGAAATTGCAGTATTCGCTTGACTGTCCCCATATCCAATCCAGACAGTCATGTGCTCTCAGCAGCCATGATGCCCCCAAGTTGGATGTGCTGATGCACATGACCAGAAGGGTTGCAATAGCTTAACCTAGGGCTCACTGGTTAGTTTACGTGGGAGAGCATGGTGCTGATAACACCAAGGTCAAGGGTTTGGATCCCCATACCAGCCAGCTGCCAAAAAAAAAAGCATATCTTAGCCCTTGTGCTGCAATGTCTCCAACTCACTTTTCCTTTGTCCCTGGATGAGAGGCAAGAAATCAGTGCCAGAAGCTAGAAAATGTTGAAAGCTACCCACTTGCAATGGCACATACTCAAAGAATCATTGGCCTAACGATCTCAACTAAAAGTGCTACAAATTAAACTGATATTCGAATCAACAATTGAGACTCCCATGGGCAAACTTTTAAAGTAATGAAAGCTTTGAAGATCCAGCTGAGAAACTAGAAAAAGACATTAGAGAGGTTGTTACAAGGGTGGTATTTCATACTGATTGTGCAATATTTTAGTTCTCTCAGCTGAAGACTTTGGGAAACAAAGGCACGTTAAAACCCTTGAGTTGGATCACATAGTTTGACAGACCCTGTCTCATACAATATTACTGATGCTAATATATAGCGGATATTTGGCGTTGACCTTCTTTATACCATCCTTCTTTTATTTGCCTACTTTCCTCTTTTTTTCTCCTAATTGCCTCACATGATTCCCACTCAACTTCACATGCTCAAAAATAGAGGGAAAAAAATCTTACACACATTAAATACTACATTTTAAAAATATTTAAATAGGTTTGCCATGGATGATTTATTATAATTGCTATTAGGTAAAGAATAATTCTTCTAAAGTTGTTTAAATTTTTACATATTGGAAACTAGATTGTATTGTAGGAAGAAATAAAGTGTGCTGGCTATGATTGAAAATTTATAGTCAGATTGACTGGAAAGCAAATCTTGGGTCAACATTTGCCAGTTTGATTATGGTGAGCAAGTGGTTTAACTGCATTAACTCTAAATTATCTTGTTTGGAAAATGGGTATTATATCTGACTTATATTGGATGGTTCTTATGATAGAATGAGATTATAAATTGAAAAGTGTTCTTGGATCATAGATCACAATATATTTACATGGTCATTGTAGTTACTGTTATGTATTTTTCTTAAATTTTTATTTTATTTTTTCATTGTACACATTTATGGGATACAGTTTGTTGTTTCAATACATGCATATATTGTATAACGATCTAGTCAGAATAGATAGCATATCTATCACCTAAATATTTATCATTTCTTTGTGGTTATAACATTCAAGATCCTCTTTTCTGGCTATCTTGGGATATACAATAAAATATTATCAGTTATTGTCACCCTAGGGCACAAGCACTTATTTTCCCTATCTAAGAGTAACTTGGTTGTACCAGGCTATCAACGTTTCCCTGGTCCTCCAATCACTCCCGTTCTCTGCCTCTGGTAATCGCTATTCTATTCTTTATTTCCCTCTTTTTTCCCTCTCTCTTTATTTTTCTTAATTGACCCATGATAATTGTATATATTTATGCAGTACAATATGATAATTGGGCACACTCACACTGGGTGCAATGATCATATCAGGGTGCTTAGTACATCCATCAGCTCCAATATTTGTCACTTCTTTGTGTTGGGAACATTCAGCATTATCTTGACTAGATATTCAAAGATACACATTATTTTACTGTTAACTGTAATCTACCTACATTACTATAGAACTCTAGATCATATTCTTCTTGTCTCTCTAATATTTTGTATTCATTGATCACCTTCTCTCCATTTGCTCTTTCCCCTTCCCTCCCCTGGTCTCTGTTAACCACTATTCTACTCTATTTCTATGAGTTCAACTTTTTAAACTTCCACATATGAGTGAGAACATATGGTATTTTTCAATTAACATAACTTTCTCCAAGTTCATCCATGTTACTGCAAATGGCAGAATACCATTCTTTTTTTATGACCCAGTAGTATTCCATTGTGTATATACACCACATTTTCTTTATACAATCATCTGTAGAAGGACATTTAGGTTGGTCGCAACTCTTGACTATTGTGAATAGAGCTGTGACACACGGGAGTGTAGGTGTCCCTTTCACTTATTCATTTCTATTCCTTTGGATATATATACTCAGTAGTGGGATTGCTGGATCACGTGGCAATTATATTTGTAATTATTTGAGGAATATCCATTCTGTTTTACATAGTGGCTGATGGAGTTTGGATGTGTTGTCCCCTCCAAAACTCATGTGGAAATTTGATCTTCAATGTGGCAGTGTTGGAAACTGATTGAGTCATGGAGGCGGATCCCTCATGAATGGATTAATGTTCTCCTTGGGGGAGGGGGAGTAATGAGTGAGTTCTCGTTCTATTATTTCCTGCAAGAGCTTGTTGTTTATAGGACCCTGGCACCTCCTCTCTCCCTCTCTTGCTTCCTCTCGCCATATGATCTGCTCGTACCCACTGGCTGCCTGCCACTTTCCGCCATGAGTAGAAGCAGCCTGAGGCCTGTGCCAGATGCAACCGTCCCAGAATCGTAAGCCAAATAAACCTCTTTTCTTTATAAATTACCCAGTCTCAGATAATTCTGTTATAGCAACACAGAACAGACTAAAACAGTGGTTGTGCTAATTTACATTCCCACCAGCAATGTATAAGAGTTCCCTTTTCTCCACAGACTCACCACCATTTGTTATTTTCTGTCTTTTTGATAATAGCCATTCTAACTGGGGTAAGATGATACCTCACAGTGGTTTTGATTTGTATTTCTCTGATGATTAGTGATGTTGAACATCTTTTCATATGCCTATTGGCCATTTGTAGGTATTCTTTTGAAAAATGTCAATTCATTTCCTTTGTCCACTTTTTAGTCAGATTACTTGTTTTTATACTATTGGTTTGTTTGTATTCTTTGTGTATTCAAGATATTAATCCCTTGTCAGATGCATAGTTTGCAAATATTTTCTCCCATTCTGCTGGCTGTCTTTTCTCTTGGTTGATTGTTTCCTTTGCTATGCAGAAGGATTTCAGTTTGACATAATCTTATTTGTTAATTTTTGCTTTTGTTCCCTGTGCTTCTGAATATTTTTCAGAAAGTCTTTGCCCAGCCTATGTCCTGAAGTTTCCTCTATGTTTTCTTCTACAAGTTTTATAGTTTGGGTCTTACATTTAAGTCTTTAATCCATTTTGAGTTGATTTAGATATACGGTGACAGAGAGGGGTCTAGTTTTATTCTTCTGCATATGGATCTCCAGTTTTCCTATCATCATTTATTGAAGAGACTGTCCTTTTTCCAGAGTACTTTCTTGGCTCCTTTGTCAAAAATCAGTTGGCAATAGGTATGGGGATTTATTTCTGAATTTTCTATTCTGTTTCATTAGTCTATGAGCATGGGATGTCTTTCCATGTTTTTCGAGACTTCCTTAATTTCTTTAATCAGCATTTTATAGTTTTCATCATAGAGATCTTACACCTCTCTGGTTAAATTTATTCCAAGGTATTTTTTGTTGTTGCTATTGTAAATGGGATAGCTTTTTAAAAATTTCTTTTTCTACTAGTTTGTTGTTGGTGTATAGAAATACTACTGATTTTTATATGTTGATTTTGTATCCTGCAACATTACTGAATTTGTTTATGTCTAGGAATTTTTTGGTCAAGTCTTTAGTTCCTATATATGAAATCATGCCATCTGAAAACAGGGACAACTTGATCCCTCCTTTCTAATTTGGATGCTCATCATTTCTTTCTCTTGCTTAATTGCTCTGGCAAGGACTTCCAGTATATGCTAAATATAAGTTGAGAGAATGGGCATCCTGCTTGTTCCAGTATTTAGGGGGAAAGTTTTCAGCTTTTCCCCATTCAGTATGATGTTAGCTGTGGCTTTGTCATATAAAGCCTTTATTGTATTAAGATACTTTCCTTCCATACCTAATTTGTTGAGAGTCTTTATCATGAAAGGATGTTGAATTTTATCAAATGCTTTTTCTAATTGTATTGATATGATCATATAGTTTTTTCTTTCATTCTGTTGATGTGGTGTATTACTTTTACTGATTTGCATATGTTGAACTCTCCTTGCATCACTGGGATAAATCCCACTTGATCATTGTGTATAATCTTTTTGATGTGCTGTTGGATTCTGTTTGCTAGTATTTTATTGAGTAATTTTGCACCATTCTTCATTAGGGATATTGGCCTTTAGTTTTCTTTATTTGTTGTGTCCTGGTTTTGGTATCAGGGTAATGCTGGTCTCATAGTATGAGTTTGGAAGAATTCCATCCACTTCAATTTTTAAAAATACTTTGAGAAGTATTGGTATTAGTTCTTTAAATGTTTGGTAGAATTCAGCAGTAAAGCTATCTGATCCTGGGCTTTTCTTTGCTGGAAGACTTTTTATTACTGATTCTATCTCACTGCTTATTAGTTTTATTTATTTATTTATTTATTTATTTATTTATTTGGTGGTATTATGTTACCTTGTTTTCCCGTGTTTCTTGTTCTCCTGCATCAGTATCTGTGTATCTTATAGAAGAATCACCTTTCTGAGTTTTGTAGAGTGGTTTGCATAGATGAAGAGTTTCACTTGCAAATGCATCCTTGTGAGTCAATTGGGTAGAATGCAATGGCTTTGTTTTGGATAGATGAAGTAGTGTAGACTCTTTGTAGTTTTGTCAGCTGTAATCCACTTTTACTATGTCTGTGAGTGACTCAGCAATCTATGCTTCTGTATTTTGTGGTGGTGATGACACAGATTTGCTGGGAGAGGTACCTCTAGGTTGGTTCACAGGCTGGTGGTATGCACATGCACCCTGTAGGTCCATCATCTCAGGAGCTGGTTCACTGGAGATATGGTTGCTGAATTAATTCTCAAGCTGGGGTTGTGGGCATATGGCATGTCAGGGTCTCTGAGACTGGTTTGCCAGTAGCAGGTAACCATTCTGCTTTTCTAGCCAAGGGTGAACTTGCCAGAGGCATGTCAGCCAAACTTTTTGTTAGTTGGATGCTTGTGCATGTCATGGCTCAAAGACTTGGTGGCAGGTTTTCCAGGAGCATGATAGCTGAGCTGTGTCTCTGAGCCAGGGGCATGGTTGTGCTTTGACTTGCCTTACTGAGTGTAGGTCTGCTGGTGGTCCTTCTGCTGTACCAGTTCTTGAGGTCTGATGTGAAGTCATGCTTCCCTGTGAGGTTCAGGAGCTGGATTGCCAACAGTGGAGCTTCTGAGCCACTTCTCAGGAAATGGGTAAGGCTACTAGGCAGGGCTGTGTGGGGGGCCCTTCCAACTGCTTCTTGTGTGGTGGGTAGGGCTGCTAGGCAGGCCTGTAATGAATTGACCCTGGCCCCAGGGAAGGGTATACTCCCATAAAAATGGATCTGGCTTCAAAATGGCACTGTCTTGCATTGGCTTGGATTATGAGAGTGGGAAGTGGGGAGTGCATAGTTTGCACTAGTGTTCTAGAGCAATGCGGTGAGTGTATTGTTGACTGCTCCCCATATTTGGCTCTAGGCTTGTCCTGTTGAAGGATGTGCTGGGCTCTGTGGTGAGGCTAGAGGTTGGTGTGGGTAACTCTGCCTACGTTTTTGCCACAAGGGAAAATTCTTTCTCCATCTATCCCAGTGTTGGAGACATGGCAACTGAGGCTGTGTGCCTCTCTCTTCTCTCTATGCCAGCATCCTGGGCTTTCATGCTCCAAGAGGATTTCACCAGCCTCCTGCTGTTTGCCTACACTCTTCCATTGACACTCCCATCAATATTTATCTGTCTGATAGTTGTTTGGTCCTTTTCTGTGAGAGGAATGTATCCTGGACACCTCTAGTCTGCCATTTTGTCCTGAGTCCTCTCTATTGTTATTTTTAATAAGCTTAGTATCTGAAGTCAGAAAAATCTGTGTTTTGATTATTTCTCCAAGTCTTTGTGGCTAAATAGTCTTGTGAAAAACTTCTTATATTTTTTCTAGAGCTTTCATTCCCCTAATTTGAAATTACAAATGTAATTGTAATCATCTGTTTATGTCACTTATAACAAAATACCTCAAATTAAATAATTAAATAATTAAATTAAATAATTTGTAAGGAAATGAAATTTATTGCTTACAGTTCAGAGGCTGGGAAGTCCAAAGTCCAGGAAACTCATCTGAGGAAGGCCTCGGTGGTGGTGACAGTGACAAAGGGGTCTCACGTGGCAGAAAGGCAGAGCTCCTCATGTGCTCTACTTTTAATGCCCTTAGAACCATTCCCAAAACAACCATTAAACCATCAATGTATTAATCCATTTCCTTGGACATGACCTCACAATCTAATCACGTCTTCAAGGTCCCACCTTTTAATTACCAAAATAGGATTTCCTACCCTCATAACACTGTCACAGTGGGGGTTAAGTTTCTAATACATGGATTTTAGGGAATACAATTCAATCCAATTGTATCAAATTGAATACAATTCAATTCCTTCTCTGGCGCCCAATGTTCATGTTGTTCTCACAGGTAAATGCATTGATTTCACCCCCAAAGTTTTGACTTCTTTCAACTAAAAAGTCTGAAGTCCAAAATCCCATTTGTGAAATCAAAACAAGTTATGTACTTCCAAGGTACAATGGTGAGAAAAACACAGGGTACATATTCCCATTCAAAATGGTAGAAATAGGCCAAAAGAAAGGTGTAACAGGTCCCAAAAAATTCTGAAACCCAGCAGGACAGGTTTAAATCTTAAAGCTGGTGAATCATGTACCTTGACTTCATGTTTGATGTCCTTTGCACGCTGGTGTGGGGATTGGGCCTCTAAGTCATTGGTTAGTTCCACTCCTATGGCTTCTCTTGTCTCCAGCCATGTTTTAAGTCTCCCATACTGGTGTTGCACATTGATGGCTCCACAATTCGGGGTCTCCACGGCAGTTCCACTCCCACAGCTCCACTAGGCATGGCTGTGGTGGGATTTCTCTGCTGCAACTCTGACCCCACATTTCTGCTTGGCATTACTTTGGTGAAGGCCCTATGTGGTGACTCTGCCCCTGCAACAGATCTCTTTCTGACTCCCCAGGCTTTTTCATCCATTGTTTGAAATTGAGCTGGCAGCTCCTAGTCCTCTACAGCTCTGCCATTAGTCGAGCCTGCAGACTTAACACCACATGGACACTGCCAAGGCTTCTAGCTTGTATCTTCTGAAGCTGCGGATCCAGTCATGCCTGGGGCCAATTTAACCACAGCTGAGATAAATGAGGCAGCTGGAGCAGATGGGTGCTGGTGCTGGTGATGGAAGCAGCTTCCTGAGGTGGCCGTGGGCAGCAAGCCTGTGGAGGGTGTCTTGGGCCAATTTCCTGAGACCATTCTCTCTCCCTATGCCTCTGGGGCTGTGATGGAAAGGGCAGCCTTGAAAACCTCTAAAATGCCTTCAAGGTCTTTTTTCCCTTCTCTTCATAATCCCTTTCTTTTGTATTAATCTTCTCAGCAAACGTTCACTAGGCTACACTCTGCTTTCGTCGCCAGGCTGAAAGTTTTCCAATTTTTGGCCCTCTTCTGTCTTTCGAACTATAAATTCTGGCTTTATGTCATGGCTTTTCTGCCATAACTCAGTGTAGGCTGTTGCAAGTAGCCATGCAGCTTCTTGAATGCTTTGCTGCTTAGACATTTCTTCCATAAATACTCTGGCTTATAATTTGGAAGTTTCACATTCCATAAAACTTTTGGGCATGAACAGCATGTAGCCAAGTTCCTTGGCAGTTCATAACAAGAGTGATCTTCACCTCAGTTGCCAATAAGTCCTTTCTCATTTACCTCTGAGATCGCCTTAGAATGGTCTTTCCAGTCCATATTTCTATAAGCATTCTGCTTGCCACCACTTAACCAGTTCCGAAGACGTTCTAAACTTTCCTCACCAGCATCTAGGCTTTTCCTAGCCTGTTTCTCCAAATTCTTCCAGCTTCTCCTTAACACCCAGTTCCTAAGCCACTTCCACATTTTCAAGTATTTGTTAAAAGCAGCACCCCACTTCTCTGGTATGAATTTTCTGTATTAGTCAGTTTCTGTTGCTTATGATGAAATACCTAGAATTGGGTAATTTGTAAGAAAACCAAATTTATTGCTTAAAGTTACAGAGCTTGGAAGTCCAAAGTCCAGGGAACACATCTGGCGAGGCTCTTCTTTTGTGGTGAATCAGAGCAACGTATCACAGATGGCAGAGCTGACAGAGAGCTAACTCCTCACTTCTCCTTTTACAGCCCTCAGAACCATGCCCACAGCCACTATTAAACCATCTGTGGAGTAATCTATTTACTTGGGCATGGTCCTCACAATCTGATCACCTCTTCAAGGTCCCACCTTTCAATTACCATAATAAAATTTCCCATCTTAAGTTTCTAATACAAGGACTTTGGGGGACATGATTCAATCCAAGGAAACAATTATACTGAGTATACCAGAAATATATCAGTCAGCATATTATTATGCTATAGTAATGAAAAAATGTCAAATCTCAGTGGCTTAAAACAATAAAAGATTATTTTCCACTCATGTTACACATCCATTACAAATCAGCAGAGGTCTCTGCTGCAAGTCATTGCTAACCTTACTTTGGGACCCAAGATGATAAAGCAGACACTATCAGAGATATTGCTGGTCACCAAAGCAAAAAGAAAAAAGAACATGGGAAGGCTCACACTAACTCATAAAACATCTGCCTGGAAATGATTCATGTCACTTTTGATCACATTTCATCGAATAAAGTAAGGCATCTGGCTGCCCCTAACTTTAGATGAACGGGAATGGACATAGCTTATCGTATATCTGGGAGGGAAGAGCTGAAACGCTTGTAAATGGCTCTGATATCTACCACAATACATACTCGAATTAAAAGGAATCATGTCTAGAAAAGCATTTTGTAAACTGAGAAATATACAGATGGTGGTGAATAGCATTACTATCACAGTTTTGGAACAATCCATTTTCTGTTCAGTATTCAGCTTGTATGTATCTTTAAACCAGTATTCTGTAATGCTTTTCAAGATTATTTGTAATAATGGCATTTTACTCTGTAAGAAAGATAGTATTTTAGCATTCATTGCACAATTGATTGAAAAACAAATCTGGTGGTTTATTTCAAAGTAACATCTTCAGGCGCAATGCCTTGATTTCTGAATGGGGATCATAAAGCCCCACTGAAGACTGCACATGAAGTACATGCACTTTTGAGTTCCATTCTTGATTATAAATCTGAGAATCTCTAATAATTGCCCTTAGAAAATGGGTATCAAATAAAATTTTAAAATATTAACATGATTTGCCATGCAAATATTCTGAGGCTGAAGAGAGATAACGTTAGTGCAAGCGAATATATGGCCCGTTCTGATAGGAAAATTATTTCACAGTCATCTTAGTTCCCTGACATTCCTCATTCTCTGTAGCCTCTTAATCATATCCTCTGTTTCCCACTCACCTATCAGCTTTTCCCAATTGTCATACAAGTAGATATTCTGTGCCCTCTGTACTGGTTAGTGATCCAGGCCTCATACACTTATGCAGCAATATTTGTTATGACACTTTTTTGTGTGAAATGATTAACATACATGGCTATCTTCTGGTAACAGGAACTTAACAAACTCATCATTTAATGATAGTTTTCCATTAAGCTAGTCATTTTACTAAAAATCGTATAAAAGGTTCTGATGTTTGTGCAGCTTTACATGTTTCTTATGTCTTAAAGTACATATATGATGCATTGTTTTAACAAATTTTATTTTCAAAAGCACAGAATACAATAGCATTTTAGTAAATATGATTTAGCATACAAGTAGCAAATATGCTTTAATATGAATAGCCCTAATATCACAGTTAACAATAATTAGGAAAGAAAACAGAAGTAAAGCTGTATATAATCATGAATTTTCAGTTGAACAGATGAAATCCACCACTATCTCTCTGGCACCCTGAAAAAACGTTCAGCTTTTTAACTTTGATTTTAGGTGGACAGCAACTGTTCTCCCTAGAGAAATATTCTCAATAGAAAACCCAGGAGTCCTGTAGTCAATACTAAAAGAAAAAAGAAAATGTGAGAAATGGGAAGATCTTCTGATCTTGACGTAGGTCAAGAAAAAGCTGATATACTTAGAAGCATTTTTATGGTATCGGTACCTCTTCTTTTCAGGGCTGGATTTATCAGAGAAATGTCCAGCAGTGTGTGACTTGGTGTGATGCTATGGTATTCAAAAGGATACAAATTTTTGAGCGAGGTTGTAAATGATATAAAATATCTTCTTTTAAATCTGAGCTTATACAGCTATATCTACTCTATAGTTGTAGCACAGGTTAAAGTAACTATAAACAATAATGTTTTCAACTAATGATATCTAAAATAGTTTTTTTTTTTTATCTTGTAATAGGTAAGTTCAGATCACCCCATAACCAGAGTGTAATGAAATTGTCAACATTTTCTTCATTTCTTCTTTTCCTGACAAATGGTGTGAACATATCACCTTTTTCTCTTAATGGAAAACCTAACTGGAATACATCAAAATGCTATTAGGTTTTTCATTTTCTTCCACAATGCAATGCTGGGGAATGCACACAGCCTTCATCTAGGCACCACTGTGGAATATTCCTTGTCCCTGATAAAATGACTGCACAAGAAAATCAAGCAGAATTGTTCTTCAGCTGTATTACTGTTCTTTTGTTACATTACAGTCTCTCCAAGAATGTGTGCAGGGGGATTATCTGTGCTGCAGGAATACACATGGGTTATGTTAACCAAAATGTGTTTAAAATTTTACCCAAGTAATTTTAATGTGCAAACATGTTTAATGAAAAAGTCTTCATGTCCAACACTACTTATGCATATGCTGCAGTTTGGAATAAAAGGAAGAGCAGCAATATAGACTGCATGCCATAAGTTTCAAAAGACAATTATTGCAATATTATGTAGGAAGAGGGGAAAATAAAATCAAGTGCTCTTACCCCAGGGAAATATCTGTAGCCTATTCATTGTTTAATTTACTTTGTCTTGAACTAAACCAATAATAGGATATAAAATAGATCTGGGTGAGTATACATGAAGTATGGAAGTCAGAAGAGGAAAAGAAAATTCCTTCCATCTATAAAATTTTACCTATGGATTGCAATTATTCAAATAGAAAAAAACATTTTGCTGTACTGACAGTTTAGCAAGAAGAAACCATTAAGTAGCTTTTTTGCTGACCTCATAAGCAATCTGATGACCTCATAAGCAATTTGATAAAATAAAAGCAAGAATACTTAAAATGGAGTGTGTATATATATTTCTTCTATGATGTCAATTTCTAAAAATGTATTTACATGCAGAAACCGATTTTTGAGTAAGCCATATAAATTACAATGTCATTTTTAGAGAGGAGGTTCAATGTGAATAAATAATCTGATAATTTAAGAAATCATATAACTTATAGAAAGAATAATTTAAAGCTATTTTGAGTGGCCTTAAAATTCAGCACAATCATCGTTACTTTTTCCCTAATTGTATCAATCAGCTCTGAATATTCTAATTGTTAATACATAAGAGACAATTGAATCTTTTCTTCCAGGTCTTTTATTTTTGACAACGCTTTAGCAATTCTTGCAAAGTCTGAACAGTGGTATCTTGATTTGCTCTGAATGACAGGTCCAGAGAAGCATTTCTCCTAATGCTTGGGAAGAGCAATAAATATTTTCTTGGAGCTCTTGTTATGATTTATTTTAAAAATCCTAACTAGAGTTATGGGAAGACTTCATAGTGAAACATTTTCATTTTATTTCACCTCAACAAAAATGCACCAGCTGCATAGTGAAACTCATTTCAAGTACAAAAATGATGATACAGTATTCGATAGCTGAACCTCCTAGAACAAATGGCCATTAAGAACACAGAATACAGTCCTTTCCATCCCCAAGTAATTTACTACTAAGTATGCGATGAACACTGTAAGATCAGAACAAATATATTTGTGCCCATCCCCTTTCTCTTTTACATTTCTAATTAATTTAAAGGCCAAAACCAACTATGCATCACATATTTTAGGAGGGGAAATATATGAAATTTTATTTCACAATTGAAAATCAAAATTTAATATTGTCTTGACATATGTATTACCCACATTAGAGAAATTTGGGGGCTACTCAATTGTTTTCAAATTTGCTCTATTTATGGACCAGTAGTGACTATAGGGAAATTTGCACTTTTTATTCATGCTCATCAGTGTGGTGTAACTACTGTCTCAGACAGATATATTTTTAAACGAAGGAAAAATAAAATAAAATGCACCTAGAAATCAGTTGTTAAAGTCATTAGCTACCACCCTTTGGTCTTGCTGTAATAACATCCCAATTGCATGCATGGCAATTTACATAGCATTACCCACTATGCTCCTAGCTGCAATTTGGCTTTTGGAGGTCACTGTACCTTGATTTACTCTGCAAGAAGAGAGCATTTTCAAAGCATTAAAACCAAGCTGTTTCATGGCCCACTGTATTCTCTGCTGGCAGCTTATGTAAAAACAATGTGCAAAGACATATTGAGCTGGAAATCCTGAAATTTTAACCATTAAAGCAAATCTTTGGGAAAAATCTCACAATCTTTTATTAAAAATAAAGTTGAAGGAAGAAAAAAGGTAAATTAGAGACTGGCAATTGTAAGTTTCATATTTTGGTGCATTTTGCAGATATGGCATAGATTTCTCTGGCTTCCATTATTTGTGTGGCATTTATTTGTTTTATTTTAATTATAGGGGTGAAGTAGCTGCCTCACTGATTCATTTACTTCAGCATTAGCTGCTCATGGTAGATGCTCAATCCACTAGATATCTGTCACAATTTTGGATTGGATACCCATTATCGAGATTGATAGCAGTTATCAAATCTCAAAATGCGTGTGTGTTCTCTTTTAAATATTAGCTGTCAGTGTGTGATAAGTTGTGTTGGGTTGTATGGAGCAGGGTTGAACATATGACACAGTGAGGCTTAGTTTTAAAGACGAACACACTTTATAGCTGAAATCCATGACAAAAGAGAGAGGCAGGCAGAATGCCACATGTACAGAAGACAAACATCAGGGTTCAGCAACCATTCCAGATAAAGGAAAACAATTTGACCTTCCTACTTTTGTCTTATAAAATGATGTGTTTAAGTTTTAGCTTTAAAAAGCATAAAAGCAAGAAAGAGCATAAAATGCCTCCTGTTGTGCTACGGGGAGTGTGAGCCTTATGGTAAGTTCTCAGGGAGGTGGTTCTGCCAAGGAATTACAAAATTCTTGAAATATGTATTCTGTGTAATGCCATATTTCATGAAAATATGAAAAATCCTTCCATTTTAGAGAATTAATTGAAATTGGTCTGGAGCTCTGTAGGAACTCATTTTTAAAACAGCCTTCATTTTGAGTCTAATTTTTGTCACATATGTCTATGTTAATGCTAAGCACTACCTGTCAGCTTAGAGGCAGTGCATATTGGCATATCAAAGTTACAGCATACATATATATCTCATCTTAAAAATTTGTTTTTTTTTTCCTTTTCTAAATGGTCTCTAAATATTTTGCTTACATATTTTCTGCAGAAATTTGCACATTAATTCTATCTAATTGGCTACTAGATAGACTTTATGGTATCCTTGCAGAAGAGACAGTCTAATAAGGAAACTCTGGCACAGTGTTGCCTCTTTAATGGGTACCTTAAAAGTATATAATTGTCTCTTTGTCCGAAAGGTCTAAAGAAGACTCTCATCTTCTGACAAAAGATGACTGATAATTTTATTACTATTACGTTTTATATCTTTAAAATTTACTAGTGAAGAATTCACTTTTAGCCAAGTAAATGGAGTATTTTAATTAAGTGGAAAACTTGAAAAGGAAGGCTTTGCAGAGAGAATCAATTGCTTCCTGCAACGTTTATGAAAGGGGCAGAGTGTTAAAACAAACCTCCCACTTTTATTTTCAAAGGAGAAAAAAATCAGAGCTAAAGATAATCTCTCCATTAGTATTGTTAATAGTGTTCAGCTTTCTTGACATGCTTTAGAAGCAGACAGACTTGTCATGAGCATCACATTTGCAAGCATTGTCACAGCTTCTGAAGGCTCTGGTGAAAGCACAGAAGTGTGTTCACAGTACTGCGAGTGGCCTTTGGGGAACAATAGGCTTACCTTAGACTGTGCCCAGATTTTCAAAAACAAGTTGCTATATTATACTCCATACTCACGTTAGTGATCATATAATACTTGACCCAGCTTCATTTTTTGAAGTACCGTTTCCAATTCTAAACTCCTTTCTCATCCCCTTTGGATCATCTAATTTGAGTGTTACAGCATCTACCCACAGAACAGTGATTTCAGCATGCGTGTCCAATGGTTTCTGGTACAAGGGCTTAGCTACTCAGATTGGTGGATATATGTTTTCCATTTTCTCCAAAATATTTGACTTTTTGTTCTGCTAAGTCTCCTAGCATTTAGGTGTCATAAATAATTATCTAATAAAACCCATGGTATTAAGTGAATAGCTATAAATGATCCCAAGATTTTAAGAACAATTGTGTCATGAAACTCTTCAAGTATATCAGAAGCATGCGACAAGAACAGTGTGAAACTCTTACAGAATCTTATCTAAATAGGATATAATTTCTGTTTCATTGTTCTGTTTTATAATTAATCTGCTCTATGTTGCTGGTGTCACTGAATAAAATACCTCGTCGTGGCAGCTTTTTATGCAGGCTAGCCAAGGGAATGGGCTAAGTTTACATGCTTGTATTTTGTTCCAATAGAGCAGTGGCTGCAGCATAATCAGTTTGAATAAGTAATCAGCTAGGATACTGTTTCGAGATTTGCTTTTTCCTTAGGTCAAGTAAGTCCCTAACTGACATACTTTTATAAAATTAGGCAAGGACTAACTGAGTTTGGCATCTAATCAGTTTTAGCCAGTAGTTCATTTTACTCATTGTCTACATCCACTGACAGTCCAAGCTGTGCTCTATTTCTTTGTAGAAATGGTGTAAAATTTTGTTTCAAAGGTAAAATATGAAATAAATTATTTCACATATTCACATGAAATAAGTGTACCATATGAAATATTTACATGAAATAAATTAACCACAGAAAAACCTCTAAGGACAAAAGCATTGTCCAAAAGGAACATACACACACACACACACACACACACAAATATCAGATATATTGACACAAACACTAAAAAATCCATTATTAAATTTTAGGGTGTGGTGGATAGCACTTTTTAAAGGTCTCTCTTTTTATTTGCAGAGTTATTTTTAATATACATTACAATGCTCATGAGGAACACATTTTGCCCTATCAGATTTTTAAACCCAGGAGGAAAAGTCACTTAATAATGGGGTTTTTGCTGAGTATATGTCTACTTACGTGTCTAGATAGGACTATCACAGCAGTGTATGCAAGCCAACCAACATGTTGACTTTCATTTTAAATATGGCATTATAGCATTGCAGTCTTGAAATATAAGATATTACAAGATGCACAAAAATAAGGGTGTTGATTCAATATTGTAAAATGTGATACACATTAAAACCATGATAGAGACTTCCAGAGAAAATCTGGATGAATTACTACTGTTTGTTATATTTGAGTGGGTCAAGTAAATGTTCAAAAGTTTTTGTAATGATTTTAAACCAGGAGGAAAATGTATGTAAGTTATTAGGAGTTGAATTTATAAAATTGTATATCCAACACTGCTTGTATAATATACAAACAAATATATGCACCTGTTGTGGCTGTGAGTAAAAGTGTACATTCATATGCACATTCACATACATATCACATTAATGAGTTTTTCTTCTTTCATTAATTTAATTTGAATATACTTAAAATAAAATAAGAAAAATTATGTAACAAAATCATTTCTATCCATAATAAACAGGAACATGAAATAAATATAATATTATTTAAAACTACTGTGGCTTTTTACCCTCAAAGAAATCCAAAGATGTAATATAGTTTCATGTGTTGTTATCCTCCCTCTGAGCAGATCTTTCCAACCCTCAACCCTGATGCTCAGGGAAGGTAAAGCCCAGTAGTTGAATCTCACCCACTTCCACTCTACGTGACTTGTGGATAAAGATAACAGTTCTGGTCCCTCTTGCTTTCAGTTCTTTCCTTGAGATGACTTAATTAATCACAAACAGGGAAAGCAATAAAAAATAATGTTGAAGCTTGTGCTTTAGTATGAACATAAACTGTGCCTTATATATATTCAAATTCATGTCTAGTTGAGGGAATATTCATGACTAATATTAAACTAAGCCCAGAATTAGGCAAAATGCAACAGACATATATTGAAGTGAGCATTTTATTACATGCCATGTCAGTCAGATTAAAGAAAAGAGTGCATGACACCAACAGGATATTGCATATATATCAAGCAATCTATTTATATGTGACAGGGAGAGTTTGATTTCTGAAAAGACTGACAACTCAATGAAATAACCGCTTGCTTTCAAAATTACTATAGTATAAATGTGCATCTTTTAAGGTGGGATTTTAAACTGCAATTAACAAAATGTGGATAAATATGCTTAGGAATGAATAGTGACATATAGGAAAAAAAAGAAATGAAGAAATCTGTATACATGCAAAGGTTTTTCAAACCTTCATCCTCAGGGTCCAGCGCAGAACACTGGTGGATGCTTGCCATGCCTCATAACATCATAACAATCTCAGAGCAAGAAAGTTCAATCAAGTTAATACTATTTTCCTAACAAAACAGAATCTGTGAGTGTGGGAAGGAGTTAAATTGCCAATTGGGAAAGACTAGAGTATAAAATATAAACATGACTCTTCTGTAAGCAGTAGCTAATCAGGAAATTATTCTATTTATAAATAATTAGTGCTATATTCTTTATATTGGCACTTTTTCAAATAATGTTATAGATTTTGCTTTATTACAAGTTTGCTTCTATTCTTCTAATTTCTTCCCTCATTTGTTGAAAGATAGGACTAAAAAAAGGCAGACCATGAAGCTAAAACAATGTAATTACTATTTGTCTTTCATGGAAGTAGCCTGTGCAAGGGGGAGAGGAATAAGGGGTAGAGGCAAGAGAGAGAGATTGAGAGAGAGAGAAAGAGAGAGGGAGAGGGAGAGAGAGAGAGAGAGAGAGAGAGAGAGATCAAGACTAAAGTTAAAACCACTACCTTCATTACTAGCAACTACAAAGTGCAGTGGAAAAGGAAATTCTTTGAGTTCACAGTCATTATACTTGGATACCCTTACCCAGATACTGGGATAAGAAGGAAGAATAATCAGTGACTTTATTTTCTTTACTTAAATGATAATTGTATGACTTTTACATGTTTCTAGGATTAGCTGAGCAAACCACACAGAGACTACCTGCCAAGCAGTCTATAAAGTATGCTAAATGAGAATAGCAGAAACTGGGTGTGATGCTTGTGAAGCTGGGTTCTCATTGCAACAGACGGAAGAGCACTAGCTGAGGCTCCTTTCTCTTTCATTTTCAGAGATTTAGGCAATATCCCAGTGGTGCATGTGGGGGAGCTGCAGGACAGACTCAATCAGAGCTGGCTTTGTACATCAGTAATGGTGAACGTATTTTCTCATAACCTTTCCTTCTTTGTTCAAAAAGGGACTTCCATTTTAAACTGTAATCTGTGACTTTTGAAACGGGCATTAAGGAATCTTGCCGACAAATACTTCTGGCTGATTTTTTCTCTGTCCTTGCTGTTTTAAAAGAAAATCATCATGGCAGCATTATGTGCAGGTGAAAGATACCAGATCTTCAGGAAACAAAATCTCCCCACCCCAAGATTTCCAACAGGATTAAGTTTTTAGGAAATGGTAAGCAGAGTTGCACACTAATGTTACAGGCCACTGGCCACTGGCCACACATACTCAGAGATAAAGCCATTTCTACAACACTCAGACTAAAATCTTGGTTTGAACATTTTCTACTTTCAATTTTCACGTACATTTTCCTTGATTATCTGTAATTTATGAATACATTGCTAATGCTATCTTAATCCTGAGCAAAAATTTGACAGTATAACAATAAAATTATGGTCTAGAAACTATAAAATTCAAAGGTACAAAGTGTTGTAAATGATATTTTTATATCTAACTGGTCATTCATTATTACATGGTCTTGACAATTCCAGAGAAGACAAATTTAACAATGTTTGATTAGCAATATGCAACTTAATCTCTCTCTCAGAGAGAGAGAGAGAGAGAAACTTTTTGGCTGCATTATTGCTGATACGTAGCACACTGGCTAAATCTTAGAGAGAAGTATCCTTTCCCGGGAGACGTAGCTCAGTTTAGCCCCTATGTGATACATCACCCACAATAAAAATATATCTTGTGTGGACATCTCTTATGTGATAGTCTCAAATAATCCTAACTCCTTTGGGATAATATTGAAAATTTTGATTTTTAAAAAACTAACAAAAATATGGAGGAAAGGGAAAGGGAATAAACAACGGTATTCTTTAGGGTATAGTTGTGAATTGTACCTCAATATTTTCTTTTGGGTATGCTTACGATTTTTAATGCCATGTGCCATGGACAGTTTAACCACATCTGGCACGTGCACTTTCCAAATGAAAAGCAGGAGATGGTTAGTCCTCTGGCGAAGCAATTTTAGTATACTGTACCTGAGTAAGAAACAGAGAAGTAGTTGTCCTTTATTGTTTGTTTCTTTTCTATCACATTAGAAGACATAAGGTATTTGGAGAGGAAATATTACTCTGATTGCCTTTTCAAACACACACACGCACACACACGCACACACGCACATACGCACGTACACATTGTACTCCATAAATATATAGTTAGTATTTGTGAATTTTTTTAAAGAAGTAAAATACATATACAAAAATATTGATTGTACAAAACGCATTGAGGTAGTATATGTTCCAATAACTTGGTTAGTTCTAGAATGCAAGCTGATATTATGAGCACTATTCAATCAAATTCTAAATATGTGTATTGTTTTGCTTATGATGATATTGTTACTGGTTTCCTTATGTGTACTATTCTGGTAGGATAGTGAAAGCTTTCCCTGAGATTTGGTCCTTTGTCTTCTCAATATATGGAAGTCTGTGTTCTGAAGAAGCTGTTACTGTTCACAGTACTGCCTCCATGCTTTTCCAGATGTGAGGAGGCTTTGCTCAGGTGCTGCCCTATATCTGATAAAAAATGAATGCACTGGGTGGGGTGGGAAGTGGTAAAACCTTGGGGTATTGCCTCAGAAGTGACACCAAAAGTTCTTATTTAACCAGAATATGTTCTGTTGATTAAATAATATGAGTAAATAGATAATAATTATATTTAATAACTACAAAGAAAAGAAAGACTTTTTTTTTTGACATGGCAATTTAGGCCTAGTCTACTGATACATAACTAGCAAGAAATATGAAAAAAAACTCAGCTAGATTTTTTTCCTCACATGCTCTAATTATGTTAAACTTCAAATTAATTTTAATTTTCTTTATACTTGTACTTTTTTTTTTTTTTTGCTGGTTCTACTGCTATTAACTATGCAGTGTTTTCAGTTATTTTGGAAGCATGTGGACAATAAATGCCTAGACCAAAACTTATGGAGAATACTACAGAAATGTTTGGACTCACAACTGACTAACGAAAGCCCAGCTCAATTCCTGTTTCATAGAAAAAGCTTCATAATTGTTTAATAAACAAATAAGTGAATGAATAATGGAGCAAATTGGTGAATATAGAAATTAGACTGTGCAATCAGAAAAAAGTAAAACAAAAGCCAAATATTGTCTTGGTATCATGGTAAGTATTGAATGAAATTAAAAATTATTATTATTAGAAACAAAAACTCTATGATTATCTGACCATATAGCTAGTTTCAAAAAAAAGTGATGTATTAGGTGTCTACTTTATACCCTAAAGAATGCTAGGCAGGGAATAACCAAGCATGCTCCCAAAAAGTTTAAATGAAGTTTCATCCTCTGCTGCTCTCCCTCAGGCACCTTTTGCTTGAGTGTGGTTATGGTCCTGCCACCTAGTATCCATGTTTTTGAACTTAGAGTTTACTTTATGTCTAACTCTTTTTCCAAAGCTGCATAGCTCCTTCTTGCTTTGTAACACTCAATCCATGAATTGCCTCTTTGTTGACATTTTTCTAAACTTCCTAAGCCCATGAGCTAACTTCCCAAACCCTACTAGACTCAGAGCATATACTTCTGTTAGAATATTTTATGACCATATTGCAGTTATGGATTTCATTTTGCATCTCATGAATTAGGCTGTGTTTTATTCATTTCTTTAAGATACATAAATATATAAGTATATGTGTGTATATATATATATATATTAATTAATTATATACACACATTTAGCACAGCACCTGATAAAAATACGCACTTACTGAAAGTTTGATGAATACATCTATAAATGTAGACAAGTACATATGGATAACAGATATAAAACAGTCCTGACAATATGACTCTAAGTTTTATTATCTGGGATGGAAGGGAGTATATGTGTTAGGAAACAAGCACTGGAAATGAATGAGGATAGGTATTAGCAACTCTACTTGCATTTAATAAAGGCAAACACATAAAAACGAAAGTGTAGCATTTAATCATGATGATTTGACTTTGAGGCATTTAGTAAATTCATATAAGCATGATTTTTTTCAATTTAAAACCTTTTGAACTAGTATCCCAATTGAGTTGCACATGTTAATATTCACTAAGAGCACCCCTTTCTAAAAACTCTTAGAGATTTAATACATCATGTTGTTTTGTTTTTTTTTTCAGAAAAGGTGCCTCTTACAATTTACAACTTTCAAATTAAAATTTTTTTCTATGATCTAGTGTGTAATAAGTGTTGTAAAAATTTATAAACACTTAAAACCATGGCTTATTAGTACAATGTTTGATGTACGAGTATACAAGGGTACTTCAAAAAGTTCATGGAAAGATTCATATTACCTTTTAAATTTCATTTTTCCATGAACTTTTTGAAGTATCCTGATGCATGCTACATCTGAACAATCACCTTATTCATCATGTCTTTAATTATATTTCATCCAGTAGATCTCCTAGAGCATAAGTGTATGATGTTAAAAATTTTTCATAAAATTTTAACTTATGCTAATTTTTCTTTGTAATTTCCTATTTTATAATACTGATGCAGTGGTATTTAGCACATATAAGTTTACTATTATCATATTCTGAATAAATTATATGGATTAAATGTTTATAACTAGAAAGTAACCTTCCTTGCTTCACTAGTCATTTTGACTCGAAATTTTATTATCCTGCTATTTCAACTTCGCTTTCATTTTGTTTGCATTTGCTTGATCTATCTCCCCCCACTCCTGTTTTTAAACTTTGTCAGCCACTTTATTTTATTTTAGACATTGCTTAAAGCAGTGTATGCTTAGATTTTGACTGATTATCCTTATTTTCTTAAATTATGGAATTTGCTGTATCTTTGTCATCTTCTTCTATGCTTTTGTTCTATTTCCATTTTAAATGCTTCCTTGAGGTTTCCTTTGTTTTCTGGATTTTTAAAAATTTTTGCCTTCTGTATTAGAAGGTGAAGACCTAATTAGTAGCTTCTCCTACTAGCAATTACTTTAAAGTGTACTTGAAAACATTCTTAAATTCCCAAGTATCTAAAATCAATGACAAAACAAGACCAAAAGAAATGGTCAGATTTCATCCCAATATAATGTTATAGACTGTTCCACTATAATTGTGTCTTAGGAAGAATTACATCTCTGGTATCTCCAAATTAAACTTATGTCTATTTGAGTGTCCACTTGCTATATGGGCAGTTTCACTCTCTTCCTTTCACATTATTTTGTCTCATTTTATCCAAACAACCAAAGGCACCAATTCCAGCCAGAAGTATTGTCTAACTGTGGCTGGAAAGGTAGGGTTCTGATTTATATCACTCTTCAGCTGCTGTTTTGTCACTGCTCCTTGTTGTCATGAGGGGTTGCTGATGAACACTAGGATGGTACTTTACAATCAGACCACAGCTGCTTGTCTATATGGTGGCAAAAACCTGCTTGTCTGAAGTGCAGTAAGCAATTTTTGAAAGATGCCAAGTCTACAGTGACTCCACACCCTCATACAGTTGTCCCAGGGCACAATATGAATGGAACAAGATGAGTCCTTTTATGCTAAAAACTCATCTCTCTTTTCTTCTTAAAAAACCTTTTATTGTATGTTTCTTTATTGTTTCTAATACTTAAAAAAAAATTCTTTCTGGTATTGCTTAGTGTTTGTAGTTAAGTTTCTGCTCTCTCCATATCTATTAAAGCCTTAAAGAAAATAATTGCCTGTGTCTTTTTTTGTGATACCAAGTACATACTATCTAAACTTTTCTACTGCCGTTTGCGTAAGTAAATTTCGAAGACCTGCACTTCCTTAGAGTCTCCTGGACAGGGCTGTATTTTGCTTAACCTGAAGAATTTTTTCCTAGATATGTTCTTTATCTCCTGTATATTCAAGCATAAAAAAGGGGATTACTCAGAATTGGTGTAAAGACCCTCTATCTCTCTATATCATTGATGTTATCATTCTGTTAACGTAGAACAGTTTCTGTTTCCTAAATCCTCTCTTTACATGCTTCTTCTGTGATTAATTTGTTAAAACAACTGGGTTCCATGCCTTGCAAAATTATCCACACTATGTATTAACTTCACGGTGTCATGTAGCTAGTTTCCCTATCCCCCCTATATCCTACAAACTAAAAGATTCAGGTTCACATTTTATTATTTATTTTTTGGCTGGGGCCAAGAATGCTTCATAGATGGTACCACAAATTTTGTGTTTCCATCCATCCCTCAGGAGGCACAATATTTGGTGTACCAGTCTGAGTAATGCTAGGACTAGTCAGTGAATTAAAGTAGTAACAGCCTGATGCCTCCATTGCAAAGTTGCTAGCTTTCCCATTATTATTAAGTTCCAAATTCAGTCCTCTCTACTCAGTCTTATGATTCAGTGGCAAATACTCTGCAAACCAGACTTGTCCTTTGCCATTTGGCTATTTATTAGGTTCTGTGGATAGGGGCTCTAGAACAAGATGGAGAACCTGTAACTGTCCTGGCTATGTTTCACTGGCTGATGTGAAGAGACAGCAGCACCAGACAAGCACTGTCTTCTCTTCAAGTTTGAGTTGCAGTTCCACAAAAGCCTTCTGCCAAGCTTCTGAGCTACCAGCAACTTCCTCCTCAGAAGTCTGGGTACCTTCTCCAAGCTTCTAGATTCTAAAAACTCCAACCTTTTCCTTTCATTACCACTTTAGATAATGATTACCATTTCTGTGCTATCTCTGTGCTTATTTTATTTTTTGCTTTTCAGTTCTTCTATACCTGTTTAACCAATTCATTTTACTGTTTTATTAGATTCACTAACTGGAAAGTTTCTGTTTTCTGACTGACATAGTTTTCTGACTGATACAGCTTTATAACAGAAATAGTCTAGAAAACATCCTCAAAGACAGAATTTTGAGTTGTTACAGTTGTTGTTTTTATACGCCTGGATTTGAATGTAGTGGTAAGTTCCTTGCCAATGAGAATCGACATAACACTAATTGATGGCATGACAGTGAACCAAATTATGAGGTCTGGTTGATTGTTATGAAGTGCCTAATGAAGCATGCCTTGGAGAACCAAGTACTCTTTATAGCACTGATAATAACTACCAGAACTGTCAATGGTATGGTTGCTTCTAACTGTATTGAAGAGCTTACAGAAACAAAGGGATGGGCTTGAGCTTGTATATCCGTAGCACAATTCATGGTCAGAAAATTACAGAGTTCATTCTGTGTCTTTAAGAGAATTTACTACTTTGTGTAGCCACAGAGTCAACTTTATCAAAAATCATGAATAAAATTTAGTTGTCTACTTTTGTAATTATAGAATATATTGAAATTGTGGCTTTAGTGGGTCTCTTCATGTGAAAATTAGGGCATTGTATTTGTTATTTTCTATTCCTCATAACAAAATACCTGGGACTGTGTAATTTATAAGAAAATGAAATTTATTGCTTACAGTTTTGGAGGCTGGGAAGTCCAAAGTCCAGCAGTCACTTGTGGTGAGCAATTCAGGGGTTCACGTGGTAGAAAATAGTGGAGCAGAGAGAGCCATAGATCCTCACACACTCTCCTTTTAAAGCCCTCAGAACGACGCCCCAACCATCATTTTTTAATCCATTCACTGCAGCATGGTCCTACAATCTAATCATGTCTTCAAGGCCGCACCTTTCAATTACCATGATAGTTTTTCCACCCTCAACAGTTACAGTGGAGATTAAGTTTTGGGGACACATTCAATCCAAGGCAGGCATTGATTGGGAAGAAACTGGAACCAGAAATTCGGGATTGGGCCATTTGAGTGGACTCAGATGAGGCTAAATCCTTGACTCCTTGAGCCATTCTAAACACTCCTTGCTAATGGAAATAGTACAACACTCTATGTGTGGAGCAACTGAACATCTTTTGCCTGAAAGCCCTTTAGTAGACATACCTGGGTCTTCCAAGAGACTGCCTATTCATACCCACATCAACCACCTGTGGTGGTGTCTAGACCTATAACCATAGTCACACATCAGCATGCTCCAGTGAGACAATACAATGTCTGACAAAGAGGAAATAGCTCAAAGAAGAAATGTACTCCAATGGAATTGTATTATCTAGCTAAATGATATCAAGAAAAGTTTAGGTATTGTATACTCAGGTACTTCAGAAAGTTTGTGGAAAAGTAGAATTAAAAGATAATATGAATCTTTCCATAAACTTTTTGAAGTACCCTTGTATAAGAGTAAAATCTACGACTTTAAGACTGAGAAGAAAAATGTAATAGGATGAATTCATTAATGTTGGATTAGACATGAGGTATGAATTTATGCATAGTTTGTGCAACTGGAAGTAGCTGTAACACTTTAATCGTTGGATTGATTCAAACTTGAACACAAACGTGATCCACATTCAGTAAGGTGAGATGTCAGAACTCCCCTGTCCTAATGCAGAGGAAGAAATTTAAAGGCTTAGTGCAATATTAGTGTGCGTATGTATTTATTGTGTTTAAACATCACATTTTCACACATCCACAATTATATCCCCCCCTTCACTAAGACAATCACTTCACTAAGTCTTTGAAAGATATATTAATGAGGAAAGCACTCAGCATTCTTGAAAAGCATTTTAATTTTACTCTGTAGGTTGTGGGTGGTAATGAAAAATGCCACCTAATAAGAGTTTGAATGTGTTGTCCCTGCCAAAACTCATGTGGAAATCTGATTCCCAATGTGGCAGTGTTGGGAGCGGTTTGAGTCATGCGGGCGGATCCCTCATACATGGATTAGTGCTCTTCCTGGAGGAGGAGGGGCCTGAGTGAGATCTTGCTCTATTAGTTACTGCGAGAGCTGGTTGTTTAAAAGACCCTGGCACCTCCTCTCTTTTTCTCTCTCTTGCTTCCTCTTGCCTCTCCATCTGCTTGTACCTGCTGCTGGCTGCTGTTTTCCTCAAGTAGAAGCAGCCTGAGGCCCACACCAGATGGGGAAGTCCCAAAATCATAAGCCAAATAAACTTCTTTTCTTTATAAATTACTCAGTCTCAGATATTCTGTTATAACAACACCAAATGGAGTAAAACACCACCATTGAAAGGAGCTCCCTGATTTCCGTTGGGATGATGAAATTTCAAAGAAACAGAGGACAACACAACTACAAGAAAGATTTATTAATGGGTACAAAAAAGGGGGAATAGACACTTGCTTTAAATTGATTTTAGCACTATTGTGGTTTGTTAATCAAATCGACAGCTTAAGGTGGTCAACTGGCAAGAGAAATTTGGGATCAAATTCAATATACCATGGGCTCAGTAAAGCCATAAACATAGCACATGGTTGTTTTCCAAATTCATGAATATGTAATTAGAATAGACGTAACTTAGCAACTGGAGGAATGCTCATATTGAGTCACTGATCCATGTCTGGATCACGTATTTCGTTTTTTCTATTTTTTACTCAGTATCTCCTGGAGTTATGGGAGATCACCCCTGAGAGTGATATAGAGATTACTCAATACCTTTTATGACTGCATTACATTCCCAAATATGGATATATCACAGCTTATTCAATCAGTTCCTTACTGATGAACTATGTGCAATTTCTAATCTTTTGTAATTGTTTAGTAAAAACTAATACCACACTTAGTAACATTGTCAGTAACTCATTTATAAATCTAAGGTACTTAATCATCATAGTTCTAAATTTAATAATATATTACCTGAAAAAATAAATTTTATTCACTAAGAAAGAATTTGGTCTTTGTGTTAGTATTTTTTTTGCTGTTGTTGTTGTTTTATAACAAGTTACCACAAATTTTGTAGCCTAAAATAACACTCTTTTATTACTTTAGAGTTTTGTAGGTCAGTGGTACAAGCAAGGGGTTTCTGGGTTCCCTGCTCAGAGTGCTACTAGGCTGAGATTAAGGAGTTGGTCGGGCTGCATTTCTTTTGAATGTCTAGGGAATAATCTGCTTTGAGGATTATTCAGGTTGTGTTGGAATTCAGTTTCTTGAGGTTGTGAGACTGAAATCCCCATTTCCATTTTGGCTGTGAGCAAAGAGCTGTTCTCAGCTTCTAGAGTTTGCCTGTAGTCTTTGCTGTGTGGGCCCCTTCACCCTCAACGTCAGCAATAGAGACTTTCCCTTGCTTCAAATCCATCTCATGCTTCAAATCTCTTCCAGCAGTGAGCCTAGTCCCTTTCAAGGACTCACCAGAGTACATCTGTCCCATGCAAGATAATCTTCCTGTTTTAAGGTCGACTGATTTAGGACCTCAGTTAAATCTGTGAAATTCCTTCACAGCAGCACCTAGATGATTGAGTGATTGAATAACTAAGAGAAGTATCTATACCAGGAGAGAAAAACAATGGAGACTATCTCAGAATTCTGATAGCACAGACTGCCTTAAAAAAATTGGGGTTGCTAATAACAATAGGATTCATTTCTGGGAAGGAATTTTCAAATAGCCCATGTTTTAGCTGTAGTCAGAATGCAGGAAGAAGCAAGCTTAAAACATGCCAAGGGAAGTGAGTGAAGGGTTTTGGTAGAGTCATCATGATTAAAGGGGATCCCAGGTAACATTCAAGATGAAAGTTTGGGCTGTGGGGTGGGAATAGCGTGATTTTTTTTTTTTTTAAGGAATGGAAGAGCTAACAACAAAACTAGAGCAGAATCAAGTTTTAATAAAGCTGAGTTTTGAAGAGATGGTGAGCAGTACCCGCTCTACTCTCTATGAGATAAAGGGATAGTGGCACTTCCAACTGAACTATTTTGGGAGAGTGACTGGTATATTCTTTTTGCTTCTTTAGACCCCAGTTATCCTTTACTGAAGAGCTCATGAGCCCTCTCTTCATGACGCCTTACTTTGACAATCCTGTTCCACGATATACTCTCAACTGTGAACTGCAACAACCATTCTATATAAAACTCACTTGGTTTGTAACTTTTGGATTGTCATAGGACAGTTCTTACAAAGAATTAAAAATATATATATTCATATGTGTTTTATTTATTTACCAAGATGAATTTTTACCCCCACACTACAGGAAATATTCTTTTCTTCTTTATATAGTCCATAGAACATATAAAAATTTTGCACTCATAGTACATAGTTCAAAACATTCGTTAAAGGTAACATTTGCAAACTATTGTAAATGACCTATTTATTAGTTTTACAACTCCAGTCTCATGGATGTTCTTAATTTTACATAATGGTTTTCAAAATATATAATTAACTTTCAGAGATATATTTTCAAGAGCACCTGAATTTCACATCTGATAGATATATTCCATTTTATAATATAATTATAAAGTTTGCTTTAAATTATTTTATTGCCTATTGTGAAAGTTTAAAGTTTTCAAAATAATTTCAGAATTTAAAAGAAATATAAAATTAAACGAATTTAATTTCTTGTAGTTGATTGTCATAGAGAGAAGAGAAATTGTCTCTTTAGATTTCACTTCTAGCACTCCACCCCCATCATCACAACAATAGTCCCAGACTCACCCCATCACTTATTATAACCCCTTGGCAGGAAGAATTGCCTATCTCACTAATCAGATTCTTGAGCATTTATTGTAAAAGTCATTGTTACTTGAAACGGCAGGCACCCATGTCCCATATGTTTCCCAACTTCTTGTTGCTTTTATCAGAAAAGACTAGTCAACTAAGCCAGTAACATCTCCGGGCAAACTGATTTTGAAATCTTCCCTGTTCTTCATAAGATGGAGTTAGATTACACAATTTCTGAGGCCTCTTTCAACTCTAACAATATTTTATTCTATAGTAACATAATAATCAACAGCTCTCAGGACATATTCAAATAGAAATATGTTAACCTATGAATAAGGGCCTTCATGCAATATATTTATTTGCATTCTAAAGCTGTTGTAGCATTTTCTATATCCCCTCTGGTCATCCTTTTGCTACTACGGGATGTACCCTCAGTTTTGAGGATCTCATCTGTCTTGTTCACTATTGTATGTATACCACCTAGAATATTCTCTAATTCTGTAAGGCTTTTAATGAACATTTATTAATCGAATAGATAAGCAAATAAATAAGCATGCTAAAGAAATTTGGCTTTGCCTTTATTGCAAATGTCAAGCTCATATCACCATCACAAGACCTAAAACAATGTGACTGCATACGTGTTCCAAGGTATTGATGCTGTTAACATCAAGTAACATTTAGTGAAATGGCTTTCTTTTTGGGAAAGACTAAAAAATGCTTTCTTACCTCAACAGTATGGGATAGCTTTGCATTTTAAAATATGTGATTGCTTGCAGAGACACCACAGTTGAGTAATGTCACAAAGAGTTTTAGGACATATTAGACTTGTGTCCAACATGTACTGGGATTTTAACTTCCCCATTCAATACATTAAAAGAACACAAATACCAGGCTCCCTGAAACTCAGACTCTTATGAAAACCCAAAACTCTGAAAGACAGAAAACAGCAGGTACACTGTAGCTGAAGGATAGTAGCCAAAATACTTGTGCATGCTTGATGACCCATTTCTTGATGTTTAAATGCCTCAGCTTTTCTCATTTGCCCAGGCTCTGGCATGAAAGTTTAAGAGAAACTTTTTACCTGTGAAAATCTCTCATTTAAACAAAGATGGACTAAAGAAAGAAAGAAAAAATTCATAGGCAGGAAATTTTGCATCCTGCTGAAATTAATTTGAGTAATTTGGAGAAATGTTTATTCATCACAGCAGTTTCAGAGATGTATATTATTATCAATTGGCATGTTCCTACAGTGAACAGGAGTGGAAAGAAAGAGCTTTCTGAGAATAAAGTGCTGCACCATGGGGACTAAATTAACTCTTTATTAGCAATGGGTCTTATGAATAAGCAACCTCCTTCACAGTGCCAAGTGGTTTCCTAGAGACTAGATGAAGTTTATTTTTCAGATTGCAGCTATGATAACAAAAATAATAATATAATTTCCACTCACTTCAATTGACTTCTGCAATATATTTGGTTTGTATCATTTTAAAGCACACAAACATGCTGGCACATAGAGAAGAAAAAGTAGCACTTCCAGAAGAAAGCAAATGAAATAGTGTGTTAGAATGAAATTTTTTTTCCCTCATTGCTTATTTATTGCCTTATTCGGAGACAGGTGTCTTTGCTTTCTTTTTAAAAGGTCAGTTATGGATAGCTCAGTCAGTAGCTCAGTCTGTTTTGAAGTTATTTGAAGAAAAAGTTGTTTTTAATATGTGAAAGGATTTAGTGTTCTTTTTAAAATTAAAATATTAAGACATAGCATTATAAGTGAATTCAGTTGAGTAGATTTCATTATTTATAGTTAAAGGAGAAAAATATTTACATTATTTATTTTGTTTCTAAATTTTTTTTAAGATTTTGAATTTTTATCTTGTTTTTATTAAGTTATTTTTGATAGCTCTGAATTTAGTAAGGCTTTATTTACCCAGACCAGCCCACTTTGTCAAGTTTTGATAATCATAAACCCTTGTCTTCTGGAAAGTGTTTCATAGGTTTGAAAAATGACTATGTAAATATGTAAATAGCCTATGATCTATTTTTATTTTAACATTTACTTGTACATATTTGTGACGTACAGTGTGTTGTTTCAATACTTGCATACACTCACAATGATTTGCTTAGGGTAGGTAGGATAGTTTTGTAGCCATTAATCCACCACTTCTCTTCCCCCGTCTACATTCCCGTCTGGTAACTATTTTTCTACTCTCTCTACTTTTATGAGAACTACTTCTTTTTTTTCTTTCAGATTTCACATATGAATGATATACAGTATTTGTTTTTCTGTTCCTAATTAACTTCATTTAACGTGATGGTTTCCAGTTCCATCCACGTTGCTGCAAATGATAGAATATCATTTTTTGTGTGTGACCAGTAAGGGGATTGCAACCCTTGGCTTGGTGTCGCCCACACAGCGCTCAGTCAGCAAGCGCACCGGCCATCCCTATATAGGATCCGAACCCGTGGCAGGAGCGTCGCTGTGCCCCCAGCGCCGCACTCTCCTGAGTGAGCCACGGGGTCGGCCCTAGAATATCATTTTTTAATAGCTGAATAGTATTCCATTGTGTATATATTCCACATATTTTTTAGCCGTTCATCTGTTGATGGGCATTTAGGTTACCTCTTGGCTATTGTGAATAGTGCTGAGATGAACATGAGAGTACAGGTGTCTTTTTGATATACTGATCTCATTTCCTTTTGGTATATACCCAGTAGTGGGATAGCCCGGTCATAAGATAGGCCTATTTTTAGTTCCCTCAGAAGCCTCCATATTGTTTTCCATGATAGCTGTACTAATTTACATTCCTACCAACAATGTAGGAGAGTCCTGTTTCTCTGCATCCTCGCCAGCATTTGTTATTTTGTTTTGTTGATAATAGCCATTCTAACCAGAGTGAGATGATATCCCACTGTGGTTTTAATCTGCATTTACCTAATGATTAGTGATTTTGAGCATTTTTTCATGTGCCTATTGGCCATGAAAAAATACATTTTCTTTTGAGAAATGTCTGTTCAGGTCTTTTGCCTAGTTTTTATTTTTTATTTATTTATTTATTTTTTTACTGTTGAGTTATTTGAATTTCTTGTGTATTCTGGATATTAGCCCCTTGTCCAATAGGTAGTTTGCAAACACTTTCTCCCATTCTGTAGGTTGTCTCTTCACTTTGTTGATAGTGTCCCTTGCTGTGCAGAAGCCTTTTAATTTGATGTAGTTCCATTTGTATATTTTGCTTTAGTTTCCTGAGCATTTATAGTCTTGCTCAAAAAGGCTCTTATCTCTCCCATTTCATGTAGCATTTCCCCTGTGTTTTCTTCTAGTACTCTTATAATTTTATGATTTTAATAAATTTTGAGTTAATTTTTGCATATGGTGAGAGATAGGATTCTAGTTTTAGTCTTCCACATGTGGAGATCCAGTTTTCACAGCACCATTTATTGAAAAGGCTGTCCTTTCCTCAGTGTACATTTTTGGCACCTTTGTCAAAAATCAGTTGGCTGTAAGCATGCAGGTTTATTTCTGGGCTCTCTATTCTGTTCCATTGGTCTATTTCTCTGTTTTTATGCCAGTACCATGGTGTTTTTGTTACTACAGCTTTATAGCATGTTTTGAAGTCAGGAAGTATGATGCCTCTAGCTTTGTTCTTTTTGTTCAAGATTGCTTTAGCTATATGGGGTCTTTTGTGGTCCCATGCGAATTTTAAGATAATTTTTTTCTGTTTCTGTGAAGAATATCATTGGTATTTTCATAGGGATTGCATTGAATGTGTAGATTGCTTTGGGTGATATGGACATTTTGAGGATGTCTTACAACCCATGAACATGGAATATCTTTCCATTTATTTGTGTCCTCCTCAGTTTTTTCACTAGTGTTTTATAATTTTCATTGTAGAGGTCTTTCACCTCCTTGGTTAAATTTACTCCTAAATGTTTCTTTTCTTTTTTTTTTTTCTTTTGGTAGCTTTCTTGATTTCTTCTTCAGCTATTTCATTGTTGGTATATAGAAAGGCTATTAATTTTTGTGTGTCCATTTTGTAACCTGACACAATACTGAATTCATTTACTAGTTCTAGTAATTTTTGATGGATAATTTATGGCTTTGTATACATATGATCATGTCATCTGCAAATATGCATAGTTTGACTCCCTCCTTTCCAATTAGGATGCCCTTTTTTTTCTTTCTCTTGCCTAACTGCTCTGGCTAGGTCTTCCAGCACTATGTTGAATTCAAGTGGTGAGAGTGGGCATCTTTGTCTTGTTCCAGTTCTTAGGGGGAAAGCTTAAACCTTTTCCCATTCAGTCTGATGTTAGCTGTGGGTTTGTCATATAATGGCCTTTTCTGTTGAGTCACATTCCTTCTCCTCTGCAGACTCCAAGTAGCTTCATCCAAGGGCACCACTTCTGCTTTGCCATCTCCTGGTCTCTGTTCTGTGTCTGGTAGCCGCTCCCTGCCTTGTAAACCCACAAGCTCAGGAAGCGATAGGGGCTTGGGATGGTAAGAGTGGTCCCTCCTCCTCTCGCCAGGCCTCTGGTGCCTTCACAAACTCCCCAAGTCTCTCCGCCTCTTCCCTCGTGCTGCAGAGTTCGCAGGATGGCAGCTTTTGCTTTAGAATAGTGGTAAATTGATCAATTGAGGGGGAAGAGACACTGGGAATGGAATCGTCTATGCTGCCGTCTTGGTGACGTCACTTCCGAGACTTTCAATTGGCCTCATCCTTTTCCTTTTTATTCCGAATGTGCTGATTGCTCTGCTGTGTATGTGTGTACATGTGTGTGTGTGCACACACAGACACACGTAGATATGTGGTACGCACATGGATATACACACTACACATGGATATACGCATGTACAAACGTGTATGTTTTGTAAGATATATGTAGACAGGTAGATAAATAGATAGGAGCCATTCATATTGTACCGTTATATGATGTACATGAGATTAAAAAGTCATAGTGTTTTTTTCTCCCTTGTTTTTAAAGTGGTCAAGTGCCTGTAGCACAGAACAGACATAATCTGTATTCTTGAGACAGGGGCTCCATTCCACTAAGTCATAAACTACTGAGGCAACCTTGTCATTGCAATCAGACACACTTTTTTGTGTTCTGTCTCTCACTGATGCCTCATCTCTCCAGTTTAGTGCGCAGGCTGCTAGCGTGGAACAAATTTTTAAAAATTTAATGGAAAGAGCTGAAGCAATAGCAGTGAAAACTAGCAAAAGCCATCACTGTTGGGAGTCTGATTACATATAGATAGATATAGATAGACATTATATATATATGGATTACATTGGGGAATTAAGTACATCATGGAAAACTTAGTTTGATTATATGATATGTAAAAATATCTATCATCTGTCTATCTATCTTTCTAATGTGATTCAAATTCTTCTCCCCTTTATCTGAAGGGAGACCCAGTATGCAGTTAATTCCCAAGTCTCTAGTTTCTCATTGGTCTAATTATTTTCCCTATAAATATCAACAGTTCAATTTTAAAAGGAAAATTATCGTGTCTTAGAAAATTTGGAGATTTGAGAAAGGGAAAAATGGCAGTCTAAATCACTTTACTATCACTAAATTCTTTCAGTGTTTTATCCATTGCCAGTAGTTGCTTTTAAAAAATGCATTCTGCTATTCTTAGCAGAATATAAATTATATAAAGTGGATTTATTTGTTCTTCTCTTTCTTTTCTCATTGTCACTTCCGAAAAGGAGTAAAGGACTCCATGTAGCTTCTCCCTGTGATTCCTGTTTATCCTTTACATCTGTCCTTGGTGAGGTGAGAGAAAAAGAAGTTGGAGAGAAGATAATTATATGTTTGGGTTTTTAAAGTGTGCAATTTTCTTAGTGCAGAGCTAAAAATAGTCATGAGCAAAAGTTGGGAAAAGTCAACAAGGGACTTTAATGAAATTCAAAAACAATAAAAAATATTAAACACAAAATATAGCTCAGATTAACTGAAATGATCAAAAGTTGCCTTCAGATGATGGACTGTTGATTGTATAACTAAATGCTGGCAAAATAAAGACACAGACAAAATAATCCAGGCATTCCCATTTCAGTTTGAATAAAATATTTCTTTGTATGTTATCTTCGGTTAATGTCATATTTTTTTAGCCTGGAAAGCTCCTAGAATTTTAAACTTTTCATTGCTCTGGATTCATTTAAGGCACAGTCTCTGTAAGCATAAATGTTGACTAAAGAGCATGTGCTCATCCTAAGAATAATAGTATAGTGAGAAAACAGGTATATACACCTTCACTATTAATATCACTTTTGAGATTATTTCCTTAGCGTATTAAACAATCAAATCAAATTTTTAAAGTTATGATATGACAGTAGTGCTTGAAGCAAATCTAAAGAAATGAAAGCCACTTTCTTATCATCTCAAAAACTCATCTATACCTTTATCTGCTGCTTGTTAGCACCAGTGTAATAATTTATAAATGGTCACAAATTGTCCTAAAGCTATAGTAATAAAAGGGACATAATAAGCATGAAAGCATGAAGTACTAAAACTTGTTATGCCCTAAATAAACAACACCACCTTAGACCTGGGATGACCTTGCCTGGGTCAACTTGCTTTAGAGAAACTGTTGTATCCTCCAGCATCAGCTCTCCCTACAGGGACAAAGTTTTAGCAACATAACAAGACATACCCTCTTAGAAGTCAGAAGCCCATTCATGACTACATGGAACCCTAAATTCTCTGCTTCTTCCAGTGGATAACTAATTTGCCATGGTTACAAAGACAAGTAGTAGTATAAACTCTAAATCTGGGTCTAATCTCACAACTTGTGTTCTTATCTACATTCTGTACAAACTTCAAAATTAGGGCAATACTGTTAATTAGAAAAAATTATACTATACTGATATATACATAATTTTAAGAGCCAGATAAAATGAAGATATCATTCTAAATTTCTCAATGTTTTGGGTCTATCAGTCTTTAGGTACTATTTTCTGGATTTCTAACACTACCCTGGCTCAGAAGCTGATAAAGTTCTGTCAAAATTTAACTAGCTATTTTTAATGTTGTATAATTCTGACAAATTTGATTGGATGATTAGAACACCAGCTACATATTGTAAAGAGGAATAATTTAGTTTGTTCCAGCAGGTATCAGGCATTATGCATCATGCCCTTAAATCCACATCGTCTAAATGTGTCAAACTACGACAGATTTTTTTCTCATAGTGTTTTCATACTTGTCTTTTTTTCCTATCATTTCTATCCATTTTGATGATTTAATTTGGACATTGTATCCAATCAAATTTTATGATAGTATAGCCCATTACTATTTTGCACCATTTCTTTTTTTTTTTTTAATTTTTATTTATTTTATTTTTTTTTAAATTTTATTTTGTCGATATACATTGTAGCTGATTAATGCTCCCCATCACCAAAACCTCCCTCCCTTCTCCCTCCCCCCTCCCCCCCAACAATGTCCTTTCTGTTTGCTTGTTGTATCAACTTCAAATAATTGTGTTTGTTATATCTTCTTCCCTCCCACCCCCCCCCGGTTTGTGTGTGTGTGTGTGTATGTGTGTGTGTGTCATTTCTCTTGAGAAATCAGCTACTTGTCCTATTGATGCTGCTTTAAACGTACTGCACTTTTATCCTGTCTTTTCTTAAAATGTATTGTTTTGTTTTGTTTTTTAGTTCATACAGATTACTGAACAAATGGCTCATATTTTTTATTATTTTGAAAAATTCTCAGCCAGTGTCTACTCAAATGTAGCTTCTGCCTTATTTTCTCTTTACTTCTCTTCTAATTACACACATCGTTGTGCATGCTTTCTTTTGTATTTTCTTTTGGTTGTGCTGTCGACAATCATCTTGGGTACATTTATCCCATAAATTTTGCAGTTCATGAATTCTTTCATTTGCTCTTCCTTATTTTCTATGAAACCTACCACAGTTTAGTGATTTTATTTTTTATTTACATAGACTTCATTTAATTATTTCTTATAATTTTTAATTTTGGGTGAAATTCTTCATCTGTCTTCTACTTCATCTATTCTTGAAGATATCTATCACAGTTATTTTAAATTTCATGAATGCTGACTCTAAGCCTGTTTCTATTGTCTGGCATTTACTGTCATTATTTGTGTTTGTTTGTGGTGTGTGTGTATGTGCTAGGTGGTGTGTGTGTGTGGGTGTGTGCATCTGTGTCCGTGTCCGTGTCTGTGTATGCCTGTTTCCTGGTATATACCTAGTAATGTTTGTTTGAATGTCATGCTTTCTGTATGATAAATCATAGAGATTTTTCTTTTTGTGTTCTTCCTTGAGAGAGAATTTATCTTTTCTTCTGATAGGCTGATAGACTTGGGAGGGGGATTATCTTAATTCATTGGGTGGTCACCTGATTGAGGTTAAATTAGAGCTTTTATAAGGTTCCATTTATTTCTGATTTATCCTGGCCTTAAGGATACAGCTCTCGTGGGATCCTAAATCAGAGGTTATGGTGCTTACTGGTACCTTCTTTTTCAGCGGGTCCTGAACTATATATATTTTACCCTTTATGAGCAAGGAATTGTACAACATTCCATTCTGCTCTTCAGAATATTTTTACTTGCTTTTTAAGGCTCTTTTTCTCAGCAGGTAAAGAATTCATTAAATGCTTAGAAACAAAATTGTTGAATATCAAATTCACTTCTTTGAACTTCACCTCTTAATCAACTACTTGTTCTTATGTCTGTGTTGCTTTGATAGCCCTGTTTCTTGCCTCTCCAGTCCCATATAATTACCAAAGTTTCTGCTTCTTTATCCTGCTTGTATGTTTCTGTCTCATTCCTTAGGATCCAACTTTAGATTGTGTATATATTGGAAACTGTTACCCTCCCCAAAATTGGCATACACTCACCTCTTCCTAGATTTGCTATTTTTCAAAATATTAATCCTTAAAGTCTTGATTGCCTTAGCAACTCACCAAAATCTTCAAACAGATTTTTTCTTAAAATACTATGCCTGGATTTCTAAGTATTCTACATTAGGGCATTGGTCTTCTGAAGACATGGATAAGGGGACTGGACCCCCCTCTCACAACCAGGCACACTGTGCCAGCGCCTCAGGGCCTGCCCAGGGATCTGGGGCATGGAGAAGGGCACCGGACACACCCACAACCAGGCACACTGACAGCACTAAGGAGCATGCCAAAACATCACCTCCATGTGGGTGGCCCACCACAGCCACCACAATAACCATGGCTGCTGTGAAAGTGGCTAGATGCCACAACTACCACGCAGATGGTCCGTCAATCACTGGAGTGCATTGACACAAGGAGAGTCACCAGCAGAGATAAAGAAAAGAAGAGGATGTCTCTCTCCACCAAGCCCATTTCAGAGTAACAGAAGAAGCATCTGCACTATGATAATATTGGGGGACCTGATCACACCTCTCAGCATTGGACAGATCATCTAGGCAACAAATCAACAGAGTAACCATTATTCTTTCAGAAGGAGAGAAGAAATCTAGGATAATTAGAGGGGGGAGGGGGAATGAGAGGGGGAGGGTGAGAGATCGGACAAGGGGCATAAAGAATAATTATGATTTGTAACAATATATATGCTAAGAATATTGATTTGATCAACATATCTCGATGTTGAACCCCAAAATATGTATAATCAATTTTGATTCAATAAAAAATAAATTTAAAAAATAAAAAGATAAAAAAATAAAGGAAAATGCACCATATCTCAAAGCCAGTGTCCAGGAAAAAAAAGCTTATTAAATAGAAGTATTAATTTCTATCCTGGTCATTGAAATTTATAGAAGTAATAACAAACTATAAAAAGACCTCCTGTGTAGGTGAACCATTTGTCAAGTTTTATTGTAACTATCTCTTTTCCAATCCCTAAATTAGAAAACTTTAACATTGACCAAACATGCAACTATTCTTCAGTTTTTCCTAACCATATTCCACCCCCAGTCCATGGAGCTAATGTTTAAATATTTTATTTTTTATAAACATAAAAAATTGATATCTCTTTAGTGACTAAAGGGTTCTAATCCAAGGTTATTTTACTTATACTTAAAAGAAAAACATGATACACTTCTAGCCTGCCTTTTAAAGTCCTTCACCTCTTATGTTTCCTCTGAAGTCTTTTTATAGAACATTAACAGAAGTTTGATATTTTAAGCCTGGTCCATTTATAGAAGGACTTCACAGGTCCTTCTATATATTGGCATTGGAATTATATACAGAAAACATATTAGCTTTTTAAATCCATATTTTATTTTACATAGTACTTCGACATAGGATATATATATTTACTATATCCTACCAAAATTAGATAGGAATTTCTGTGGAAGTTTAATAGATTGATCAATCCAAGTCTATTAATATTTTCAGCCATTTATATGTGTAATGTGAGAAAGATAGTACCTTGATGGGATACAAAGTGGAATACAGTGATACCCTCAAAAGAACACAGTCATGTGCACGACTAATTGTAAGACAGGGAAGAATGACAGAAAGTATTAAAATTGTGCTACAGCGATAATCCTGTTGACTTCAAAAATCATTAGATTTTAATAATAACACTCTAACACATTACACAGAACTTAGTCAATTGATATATAGACTAAATGAATTATTAGCTTAAAAGTCTCCAATCTTGAGTTAAGTTCTTATACTCAGTGTTCACCTTATGTAAGCTCGGTTTTCACAGATCACATTCACAATAAACTGCCTGATGAGATGTTCATTGAAAAGTTTTATTTTATTTATTTATTTATTGGCAGCTAGCCAGTACTGGGATCCAAACCCTTGACCTCGGTGTTATAACCAACTGAGCTAATCGGCCAACCCCCAAAATATATTTTTTCTACTGCTATGGCATGTATCAAATGCCATCTTTTGATGATTAGCTTTCTATGAAAAAACTTTATTCTAATTATTTTTCCACGCATATATATATATAACAAATTAATTTAAATAAAATAGACATATCCTTTAAGGAACAAGGAGCACAATTCTATGGCAAGAATAGGCACAGAATTTGCCTGGGTTTATTTACATTTATGTTGTTTATGTGTTATGTTGTTTACGTGTTATGTTGAGATATACATATATATATGTATAAATTTAGAATTAGTGCTCTGCCATAATAAACATATCAAAGAAGCATGGTTTCTATATACTGATTAAAAATAAAATAAAAATAAAATACTCAGTTTTCTAATATGTGATGGCATGTTATTGTGACAAAAACTAGAGTATAAGGATTAATATTTCCCACAGATTCTACACTCAGAAAACACTATATGATATAATGAAGGACAAATATAGCTTTTATACACAACCAGACAAAGGTCATTTGTAAATCTAGGTTTTGAAGAGTTTTTTAGGTGAACAAACAAATCTTTTTATTTTCAGATGGAGCATTCCTTTGTATGTGCCATATGTTTGTACATATGTTGATTGCCATTTAGAAGCAAGTGAGAAATAACATTGCAGTAGATTGAGCACAGTTGTGAAGACACATTATTTTCCACTTGAACATATGTTTAACTTGTGTAAATTCCAATTTCTTTATGCAGAAGTTGCATTAACTGTGTAAAGCCATGTCTTGAATACCACCCTAACTGTCTGCATTTTATTAATATGTGATTAAGTAAATGTTGACTGAGCTAGGGCTCAGACTAGGAGATTCTCAGTGAAATAATCAGAACACCACACCAAATATGGTTTGTGTGACAGAACTAAACTAAACACATTTTGTTTTCTAGAGTTTAACATACAGGATTTTAAGGAAGAAAGTCATATAGAGTATAAGGCGTACTTCCTGGTTTTATTATAGATTGAAATTGCTCAAGATAGATTCAGTATTCAAAGAATTTCCTGTGACATGAACATGACTGGAAAAATAATTTTCAACATTAAATTTGGTGAACTGCTGAACTTTGTTAATATTTTTTACAGTGTTCAATTTAATTTTAATAAATTGCATAGCTCTGGCAGCAGAGTGAAGTCAAAAGATTGAAAGCCTGAATAGGTCAAAGGAAAAGTTAGCTTGCCAATGCAAGCCTGTTAAAACACTAACTAGAAAATTAGGCAGGAAAAACAGTTTAAAAAAATATTGTGAGTATCTTTGATCATCAGCTGGTTGAAAAGAAGTAATATGACAAACAGGAAATTACAAAGAATAACTGTTTTGACTGTAGTGGAAATAGCGACTTAGGTAGCCACATTTCAAACTAAATGTAGAATATTTTCCTAGAATTTAAAGAAAAAGTATCCAGATGTCTAAACATTCTATTCAATGCAGCTTTTATCTGAAGTTTGGCAAGACTTCAGAAAACTAGTGGTCAAGTTTAGCTGGAATTTACATAATTTCATACATGTTTTATGCTTCTGCATTTCACTTTTTAGGAGTGGCCATGTTTAATTTTAGGTTTTTCACAAGTGTTATATTTGCTTGCATGAATTATTTTATTGTTTCCTATCAAAATGCTTTGAGGATAAACTCAATACTTACACCTGTGAACAACTATTACAAACAGTAGTGAAGACAAACTTACATATTGGTATCATTAAATCCTCTAATAAGTGTCTCCATATAATTGCATGATTCTGCTTTCTAATAGGAAAAAATCCTTTCCTAAGGAAGGAAATTAAACTACTCTCTTATTCACAGATTTCATACAGTGTGTGTTTATTACTAGGAATTAAAGATATTATATGCATATATTTACTTTATGCATATATTATAAAATATTGGATATTGTACTTCAGTGTAATTACATAAAACTTCCCTTAGAAAATGTTTATTATGAAAATGTAAAAATACAAAATGTAGGAAGAGCAACCAAAGAAAATATTTGTATTGTCTGGTAAAAATTTAATAACTTTACCTTTTGTGTTAGGTATTACAATTATAACAAATTTTAATAATAAAAGGCTTAGACATGTGGAGGCTTAAGTACTGTGCCTAAGGTCACAAAGCTAGGAAAATTTATAGCCAGTATTCAAATTCATATAATCTGATTTTAGAGATTTTGCATTTAGCCACTCTACTAAAAAAATAGGAAAGAATGAACAAAAATAAAAAACAAAACAAAAAGGTTCAAAATGCAATCAGGTCAAATTATTTAGGAATATGGTAACAACTGCAAGAAGCACATTTTATTTACTCATGGATGCATGCACAAAATGTTTCTTAGAGAACACTAGAAAGCTACAGAAAAATAGTGGAATAAATGGTTCCTGATCTCGTATAGCTGAGGTTGAGTCTAGATGGTAAGTATGCCAGTCACCATTCTTAGCTGTAAGCAACAGAAACTGGTAGCTTATTTAATCAGAAAAGAAATGTGTTTAAAGTATATAATACTGGAGTCCCGAAGTAGAAAATGGACAGGAACAAAGAAGGCTATGCAGACGTAGTTACATCATAGAACTATTCCATTGAGGACTCCCTATTATCACTATTAGACCCTTGAAGCTGCAGCATACACCATTGATTAAAAGGGCACTGGCTGCTAGACTCATGCTCTGACACTGCTAAAACCAGGTGTTGGTAGTGCCGTTCTTTCCAAAAAAGGATCTAGACTGTGTGTGTTTCTTTGCATAATTGCTCAAATGCAGATGCACAGGGTGAATGATCTTTCCTATCATGCCCAAAAGCAGTATTTGCAACAAAGACTGAAAAAATGGATACATGGTATATTAGTCAGAGTTTAACCAAATGAACAGTACCAATAGGAAATATATGTGTATGTATACATACATGTGTGTAACTCTTTTTTTTTTTTTTTGGCAGTTAATTCAGAGGCATAAGACCAAAGTGTCCAGCTGGCAATTTCAACTTCTAGTTCAATAGGTTTATTGTGTCTCCTGCTGAAAATAGTCCTTTCACAAATGGGTTGCAAGCTAAGTAAACTCAAAGTTCACTTACAAGAAGCCATGAAGGGAAGATCTAGGGGAAAAGGAAAAAAAAAAAAATTGCAGACCCAGCTATGGCTTGAAGTCTGTAATTTTCAGGGAGAGGCTATACTCGTCTTTGAAAGACATACCCCTAATTTATTCAGATCCAACCAGGATAATCTTCATTTTGATTAACTCAAAATCAACTGATCTGGAACTTTAATCACATCTGCAAAATTCCTTTACAGGAATGTCTAGACTAAAGTTTGATGGAAAATGCATGGATTAGAAGGTATATAGATACTACAAATGAGTGCTTTCTCCCTAGCATTCTTCACTTCTCACTAAAGAAACTCCCTATGTCTCACCCTAACTGCAAACCTAACATAAAGGGGATTCTTGGGAATGTAGTTCAGCCTACCCACATTGATGTATACTTAAGTCATTATATGAACACCCATATCTGTTAACCATCCTAATTCTTCAAATATAAATGAAAGTAAAGTCATCATGTCATTTAATGCAGCTGCCCCACATACAACCAAAATTCCACTAACCTTGTCTGGTGAAGGGATGCAAAGTCATTGAAAGAAAATATTTACTCACTCTTCTCATAGATGATTCACACTCTCTGTCTGATAATCTGTAAGTTAAATACTGAAAAATACACATTATTTTATTAAAACGTCTTACATTAGATAATAAGAAAGAAGGGGAAATATAAAAATAGTTCACTAATATATAGGCAAAACAAAGCAAAATTAAAAAGTAATGATTATACCATTACATAAATCCTTGTTTCAGCAACTGGTCTTCTGATTATAGCTTGTATTTATAACTTCTTTTTCCACTCTCCATTTTACAGTCTCTTTGGCCTCAGTAAGTACTTCAGATGATCATGTTTTTTTGCCTAGTGGGGTGATCCAAACCTTCACTTTTGAAGGGTATGGGCCATAGTCCTGACTGAATTGCATTTTAGTTTTCCTTTTACTTAGTCACAAGACAGAATATTACCTGTATTGCAGATATACTCCTTTTTACTCCCCTTGTCTAATGGCAACTCAATTTACTTTTGATAGTCAGTATTAAATATCTGAGCCAGTGCAGTAATTCCTTTTCTTGCCTGTTATTCAGACATTAGAAGACCAAAGTGTCCAAGTGGCAATCCCAACTTCCAGTTTAATAGAATTATTGTGTCTCCTGGTGAAAATAGTTCTTTCATTTGAACTAAGACCTCTAGACCTTCAAAGCCCGAAATCATGAACACAGAAAAAAATATTTTTCTAGTAGATCATTAGGGGTAAAAGAGAAGCCATTCCCATTTTCACTCCTTCATTCTGGGACTCACACATCCTGCTATGGAAGAAATAGTACCATTTAGGGGACTCGGATTTAGGGCATATAACTCATCCTGAAGAATATTGCTCCATCCCTACAAAGTATTGTTATCTGTCACGATAGTCTTCAAAAGTCTGTTCTCCCTTTCTGTCTAGCTAACTGCTTCAGAATTATGGAGAACGTGGTAAGAGCACTCATTGTCACACTTCACTTGCTGTGAAACGAATTCCTTGATAATCAGCAATACTTTATGGAGTACTGTGATAGTGGTTATGACATTGTGATTGTCTGTGGATGGTAGCTTTGACAGAATTATTAAAAGCAGAGAACACAATCCCATATCCAGAGTAAATATCTATTCAAGTAAGGAAAAGTGTTTCTCCTGCCATGATAGTGAAAACTGGAGAAAACAATCCTCTTATGCTTCTAGCAGAGGCAGGGTAAAAGGAGACTGCTCTCAAGAGAAACTTTTTTTTGCCAGAGCCTAATTTGCTGAGGTCTTATCAGAGCCTAACCTACCTGAGGGAAAGGAAATACCTGACTACACCCCGCCTAGCTATCTTCTCCCACCTCAGGGGGTTGGGGGAAATGTGAAGCAGTGGTGAAGTTCACAGTCCAGGGACACAGGCTCACCAAAAGGTTGAGACCTAACAGGACTACAGAATGATTTCCCTCTCTCCTTACTTTACTACCACATTACTAAAGGCCCATTTCCCAAAATTTGTTTCCTCAAACATCATATCTAATTTTCAACAAAAAAATGAAAAGGCATACTAGAAAGCAAAAAACACAGTTTGAAGCCAAAGTGAGATAGGCAGGAACGTTGGAATTATCAGAACAGGAATTTGAAAAGAAAAAAAAAAAAGTTACGATTAATATGCCATGGGATTTAAAGGAAAAAATTAAAAGAGTAACATATGTGTAATGTAATACCAAAAAGAGAAAAAGAGAAAAGGAGAATGAAACAGAAGCAATATATGAAGCAGTAATGGCTGAGCATTTCCCCAAGTTAGTGTTAGACGCCAAACCACAGCAGATCCAGGAACCTGATAGAACACCGGGCATGATAAAAATGCCCCCCCACCCCCAAATAACCTGCTAGCAAGAAAAGAATGGAATGAAATATTTAAAGTGGTGGGAGAACAAGCCCACCAACTCAGAGTTCTGTACCCTGTAAAGTGATTTTTAAAAGTTAGGAAGAAACAGACTTTCCTCAGACAAACAAAAATTAAGAAAATTTGTTCCCAGTAGAACTATTTTTCAAGGAATGTTAAAAGTTCTTCAGAGAGAAGAAAAATGATATGTCAGAAACTCAAAACTATACAAAGAGAATGAATAAGTGGAGATTAAAAAAAATGTTCGCTAAATTAAATGAAACACACCCTGAAAAATAATTGTAATTTTCCAAGAGTTTTGTACATTTGTCTTATTGTTAATTGATCTAACAAATAACAGATTGGTACATTTGTTACAATTTACTAATTCACAGTTTTACTTTTTATCAAAGTCATTATTAACACTTTACTAATGTTACTCCTAGGAGATTAAAATACTATGGTATATGCACAAAATAATATAATTCAAATTAGAATAAAATAAGTAATTTTACTGAATTGCTAACGCATTAGAGGCAATCTTGAATGTTATGCTCCCATGGTTGGACATATTTCACAAAGGCCTCCCTCACTACAGAAAGCTTGACCCTCTATTTCTCTTTAACTAAATATTTTCAATTCACCCATTTGCATACACAAGTTATTATTTTAATTTTGTCATTTTTATCAAGCTACAGCTCAAATACTATCTCTTCACAATTCCCTGCACTAATCACATGAATATCATAAAATTCTTTGCTTGGCTTTCCTTCAGACCTTATTAATGTAAAGTACATGAGCACTTGTGCTATGTTTCTGTAGCACCTTCCACTGGCAAGGTTGATTGCCTTGTGTATGATATCCCTTTTTTTTTTTTTTTTGACATTTGTCTTTTTTTGAGGGGAGATCTATATAGAGTATGAACTGAATTCATTCTGTTCCAGATATTCTCCAATTTACAGGTTTTTGTGGGAAAAAGAACTTCTCTTCCAAAGTAAAAAATGACATTACCACATGCAGTAGGCAGGTTTTAAGATGGTCCTCGTGATTTCTGAGTCCTGGTGTTCACATCCCTTATATAATTTTCTCTCCTTTGAATGTAAGCACAACCTATGACTTATTTCTGTATAACAGAAAATAGCAAAGGTGATGCAATGCTATTCTTATATTGCCTTGTATAGCAAAAGTAATCTAATATCACTGCAGTATTATGTTACATTATATGAAAATGAAGCTTTAAAGTTTTGTTCCCTTTCCCAGCTTTGAAAAATCAAGATTCCAAGAGTCCTGTCGTTAAAAGGAAATACATTCTGGCAATAATCAGAGTGAGGTTGGAAGTGATGCCTCCCCGTTTCACCATCCAGGTGAGAAACAGCTCTAGCTGATACTTGATTGCAGCCTTTCTGAGGTCCCTGACAAACCTGGACTAGATTGTTGACTTCAGAAACACTGATCAAAAAATGTGTGTGGTTTAAGCTGCTAGATTTTTGGTAATCTGTTACATAACATTAAAAACAGATTTTGATACCTGGAAGTATTGCTGTAAAAAGTACCTAACAACGGGAGGGACTTTGGAAACAGACAGTGAGTGAAAGCTATAATTACTATACTTTATTTTTTAAAGCAGTTTTAGGTTCACAGAGAAATCAAGCAGGAATTACAGAGAGTTTCTGTATATCCCTTCACATTCTCTTCTGTCAACGTCTTGCATTGTGGTACCATTAAAAATCAAAACTATTCTTTATGAGAAGCCCAGAGACTTGTTTTATTATATAGTCTCATCTCTCAAGAATCTTTGTCTTTTCCTTTCATTATTTACTCCTTTAGTTGATTGCTAGCACTGTTATTTGGCCCTTGTTCATTTCAACCTTTTTAATAGTTAATTTAATAATATTACATATAATTACCAAGAGAAACTAGAGGAAAAGTAGATGCCACCTCAAATATAGAAGTGAATTTTTTAGGGTATTTTGCGTCTCTACGCAATCTTTTCTTTAAAATGGAACATTCGATTTAGAACATGTGTCGAGAATTAGATAACATCAAATAACTGACACATAATCAAGAGAAAACACTTTAAAAGTTATCTAATTATCATCTTTAAACCAATGCCTGTCAGTTTTTACAAGCTGTTTCTGACACTTTGTGGTTTTCTGCTTCAAGATTTTGTTCTTCTCAGTTCTTTACAGTGGACCAAAATATAGTTAGGATTGTGATTTTGTTGAGGTATGGCCATGTCATGTTCCAGGAATGCTTGCTCTGTCTCAATTAAATCTCTGAAGATTTTATTTGGAGATGCAATTCTGTCCAAATAAATTGTACACTTTGTTCTTGTATGCTTACGTCATCTCTACCACCATCACTTGTTATCTACTATAAACAATTGTTGTGTCATCAAAGCATTGCTTAGGCTTTTGTGAATTTACTTAGGCGACTATCACTACATGCTATCTTCAACTATGCTTAAATGCTTGCTAGTATAATGACATAATTTGGCATAAGTGTAAGTAAAATCACCTTTTCCCTTATATTTACTCATAGACCTTTTAAATCTTGCATATCATAGGTAGAGAAGACAACTTCTACCAAAATGATAAAAATATTAAATAACAGTTAACTTTTCTTGAGTATGCTGAAAGCTATGAATACGATAGTTTATTTTTATTTTTAATATAACTTATGAGATGGAATTGTCATTATGCCTAGTATAGAGGTACAAATACTAAGGCTTCAAGAAGCCAGAAAACTTGCCCCAAACAGCCTAGCAAGCAATCTATAAAGCCCGATTCAAGCTCTGATTCTCTAACCACAATCAGCCCTGACTGCAATACAATGCATTGTCCTGTTCTGTAAAGACAGAGGTAAAAACTGAAGTGATGCAGCTGCGAACCAAGGAAATCATGGATTGCCAGCAATCGCCACAATCTAGGAAGAGGAAGAAAGGATTCTTCCCCACAACATTTAAAAAGAAAACATGACTCTGCCAACACCTGCCAACACCTTGATTTTGAACTTCTAGGCTCCAGAATTGTCAGAGAATAAATTACTGTTGTTTTAAGTCACCAAGTTTGTGGTAATTTGTTACAGTAGCCCTCTGAAACTAATAGGATGTGTGAAGATACAGGAAAAAAGAAAATAACTTGTCACCTAAAGATGACAATCTTGAAGATTAAAGCCAGAAATTGTTTAGTATGCATTTAGCACTGGAGCTAAGAGCCACTGAGTGGGACCCTGACTCAGCTTTTAAAAATTCCATTCCCTTAAAAAGATTTTCACTGTGTTAGGAAACAGGATGTCCAGAAATCCTAGCCTAAGGACTTTTTGTTAGAACATTTATATCTCTTTTGCTTTAACTCTACACTCTCTAGAGCAGTCAATTGTCAAATTACAATTTGGTCCCTTGTTCATCTCCGTTAAAGGAAAAAAATGTATTTAGCCACTTAAACTTTAAGTTTCCAGTTTCCCTGGCAATGATACCTCTTTGAAAATTAATAAATTGAGAGCCATGGTTCTAGTCGTCTTGTATGATCACCCTAGGCACTGATATTAGCAATAAGCCTGAAGAGACCTATTGAAAGATAATATGACCCTTACCACCACCTCAAAATGCCTACAGTCTTGTTCCTACAACTTGTGTGTCACTGTGTAAGACTCTACATACAAAAATAATAATGTAAAATAATTTCTGAGTTGAAAGTTACTAAAGGCCACTGGGTTCAATCTGTACATTAATGGAATTAGTGGATATCAAGTGGTTCAAGGGAGCCCTAGAGGTGGTTCTCTAGAAGTGCCTTAGGAGGCTCCACTCCTGCTCTCATTTCAATCAGATGCTCAGAATTGATCTAGTTTTTTAGAGTGAGCTTTATAAGATTTTACTTCAAAGAACATTTCCCACACACATGCACACACACACAAAGTTTGAAAGATATTGCTCCATCATGGTCAATGTTCTATCTCTTCAGACCATAAGAAAAGGAAATGATGATGATTAAAATAAAAGTTAAGTGGTACAATATTAACTCTAAATAGAATGTCAAAAATTAAGGTTGTATAATGTAATCCCTAGAACAGACAATAATTCAAAGAGGTATAATTTTTCTTCCCCCAAAGAATTCAAATAATCCAAATAAAGGAAGAAAAGTTAGAATGAATGAACAACAACAAAAAAATAAAATAAAATAAATCAGATTATTAACATCAGTATTGACCCACCTATCTCAATCATTTTGCTAAATGTTAATGGACTAGACATTATAATTAAAATGCAGAGAAGGCTAGAATGGATAAAAGAGCAAGGCACAACTATATACTGACTAGATGAGATACAGTAGATATAAGTATCTTAAAAAATATTGTTGTCAGAGGTACAGTGGGACATTTCAGAATAATAAAAGGGTTAATTCATCTGAAAAATATAACATTTATAAATGTTTATAAGCCTTATATAAGAGAAGCAATATAAATGAAGCAAAAATTGATAGAATATAAAATTTGAAAGATTAAAAAATTATATAAACATAGAAAATTCCATAATAACAAATAGAAAATTCAACACCCTGCTCTTGGCAGCTAATAGAATAACTCAACAAAAATTACCAAAGATAGAATATGTGATTAACACTATCAACCCTGTTGACCAAGTTGTTATTTGAAAAAACTACATGCAACCACTGTAGAACATACATACATTTTTATGTGCATGGTATGATCACCAAGATATGACTTGTGCTGGCCATAAAACAAGCCAGTAAATTTGAAAGAATTGAAATGATACAGAGTATATTCTCTGACAAAATGGAATTAATCAGAAATCAATAATAAGATATCTAGGGTAACCACAAATATTTGGAGAGTAACATACTTCTAAATAACTCATGAAAAAAAGGATATAAGGAAACATTAAAAAATATTATGATATAGAAAATCCTAAAGAATCTTTAGAAAAGGTATTAGTTGTAAAAAAATAAATTTGGAAAATTTGCAGAATATATGATGTACGGTAATCAATTATATTTTCTATATCAGTAGCAGAAACGTGGATATTAAAGGTACAAATAATATTTATCATAGCATCAAAAACTAAATATTTAACAATAAGTTCATAAATAGATGTGCATGACTTCTACAATAAAACAAAACATTGCTGAGAAAAATTAAAGAAAACCCAAATATATACAGAGATCCACGATGTTCATGGATGAAAACTTTCAATATTATTCAGGTGTCACTTATGCTCAAGTTACTCTATAGATTCAACATATTTACAAATACAATTACAGCAAACTTGCTTAGAAAAGTTTCCAAGATGTTCTTAAAATGTATACTGAACCATAAATGAAGCAGTCCTGAGTTCAGGTTTATTATAAAGGTACAGGAACCAAAAGAGCCTAATGTTGTCATCAGTGGCATAACAGAAGAGAGAGATCATAAAGACTCACACTTACATGGTCATCTGATTTTTGTAAAGACAACAAAAAAATAAAATTGGAGAAAGAAAAGTCTATACAGCAATTAGTTTTGGAACATCTTGATATAATATACATACCGGCAAAAAATGAACCTTGAGCCTTCACACTATACACAAATATTAATTAAAGTTAAAACATAGACTTAAATGGAAAAGCTAAAGATATAACTTTTAAAGTAGAATATTTTCATGAATTAGGTGTAAAAAAGGTTTTTTGGACACATCACATAAACCAATAATCACAAAAAAATGATAAAGTTCATCAAAATTAAAAGTTCTGTTTATCTAAGAACACACTTAGACCACAGACTAATGAAAATATTCACAAAACATATAGCTGACAAATGACAGATATCCAGGATATGTAAAGAAGTCTCACAATGTAACAATAAAAAGACAATAAAAATCAGGTAAATATTTGAATAATTATCTCATCAAAGAAGATATACCAGGAACCAACAAGCACATGAAAAAGTGCTCAAGAACATTGGCCATGATGGATATTTAAATTAAAAATTGATGATGTAACAGTACACAGGCACTAGAATATCTAAAGTTAAATAGACTGGCAACTAAAAATATTGGCAAGCATGTGGAAAAACTAGAATTCTCAAATATTATCAATATAAACTGTACAGTTACCTTGGAAATGCCTGGCCATTTTGTACAAAACTAAACATAAACATCTCCTCTGACTCTGCAATTCCACTTATAAGCATTTATTCAAGAGAAATGAAAACATGAAAAACACTTGCACATGAAAAGTTCTTAGCAGCTTTATTCATAAAGCTAAAAATTGGAATTAGCCCGTCTGTTTGTCAGTGGATCAATGGGAAAATTATTTAAAACTTAACATAACCATACAATAGAATAGTAGTCTGCAACACAAAAATAACTGATAGCCACACAATATCAGTGAAGCTCAAAAGCATGATACTGAAGGGAAAATCTCCCTACACAAAAGAGTATACACTAAGTTTTCCTTTAAATGTAATTTTAGAACTGGAAAAACTAATTAACTACAGTGGGAAAAGTTTATGGCAATGTTCTTGTCTTGGTGACTACAAGGATTAACTGGGAAGAAAAATGAAGAAACTTTCATGGTTGAGAATAGTCCTCTACATTTTGATAGAGGTTTAGTTTTCATAGGTATATGCATTTTACAATCTCAGCAAATATCCACTTAAGAGTGGTCTATTTCATTTTACGTACATTTTAATTAAAACTCAACAAAGAATGACGTCATAGCCAATAATATGCATGCAGATATGTTTTGGTGGAAACATGCTGATGATAGGGGGACAGATAGGCAGATAGATACACATATGATAAAGCAGCATAATAAAATGTAAATGATAAAATTTGTGTGGTGGGCAGATTGAATGTTCATTGTAAAGTTCTTTCAATTTTGCTATGTTTGAAAATTTTTGTTAAAAACTAATTCAAAAGAATTTATTTATTTAATAAACAGTTGTTGGTGTGGTAGACAGTAATGCACCATCGATATCTCCCCTTCAGTGAAGGGCTTCTTTTCCACCTTGGTTGAAATGCAGCTGTTTGGACTGCAACTATCTTCAGTTCTTAGCCACTTGCCTTCAAATTATTAGTGAATAATAATTTATTCAGCTGTGGAGAGCTTCCTCATTCAAACTCTTACCCTTCCCTAGGCAATCCAGTGACTCATGGAGGCGAGGGATGTGAAGGCTGAGCCATTTGACCAGCCATTTCCAGTCCTGATCTTCCCTTCCCTTTCACAGGTATTTCTCCCAGTCTTTCATGTACATTCAGATCTTTCTAATGGATCTCAGAGACTGTTTCCTGGAGAACGCACCCTGTGACAGGCAATTGACTGAGTTAATCCAGAATGTTTTGCACTTTAAATAAAAATATTGACTAGAAAATATTTAGAATTAAAATTAAGCTAATTATGAAATACCTCTTTCAGTTTTCTTAGCTCCTTTACAATTCAGGATCATCTTCTACATGTACATAATATTCTCTCATTTAAAAAAAATTGTTTCTTTTGATTTTATTTTTATTTTCTTGTCAATTTTCATTCCTTTTCTCAATCCCTTATTAAATTTTCAGGCAAATGTATTTATTATCTCTTGGACACATTATTTAGTCTCTGGCAATAATTTTATACTTTATTTTCTAAGTTCTACTTTTTTTTTGTTTGTTTTCATTGTGAGTTTTTTTTAATTTTTGATGGGCTTTTATTTCAGATAAGGTTTTACTTTGTGATGTTCTTTTGATTTGTGGTTGTTTATTGATCAGTATCTTTATAAATTGTTTTAATTGAATATCTCCATCATATTTTAATTCATTTTCCTCTTTTATTTTCATGGAAACCTTTCATGAATATTGTTTTCCTTTTTTGCATATCTCAATTTTTCAGGACCAGCAGGTTTATTTTCAGTTCAAAACTTCCTTATTACCATGTATAGTGTTTAAGAACTGTGAAGAATTTGATATTGACCAATACCTGCAAATTAGCCAGTGAGTCTGCCAGTTTCACAGGTGCTGGTGGAGACAGGGAGAAATGGTTTTATTACTCACGACAGCAAAGATTATATACTTCACAGCAATGTCAGTTTTGCTCTCTCCCAAAGTCCCATGTGGCAACATGGAGTGAGCCAGGTGTATGCTGTACATCTAGTCAGTTTGTATCCTATCTCGGAAACCAGGCCTTAGGAATATGTCTTTTTAAATGGGCTTCAAACAAAAATGTCCAGTCGTCTCTCAGAGAAATGCATTTTCTCTACCTTCCAAAGTTGCTTGCTATGCAACTCCTTTAAAAAGATAGTCCAAAGTCAAAAAAAAAGAAAAAGAGAGAGAGAGAGAGAGAGAGAGAGAGAGAGACTATCAGTTGTTTATTCCCAAAATATTAGCAGAAACACAAAAAATCCTTGGAGAATTGCCTTTCACATAGTAAATTGCAATTTCTTTAATGAATGATGCTTTTTATGTAAGACATGGTCATTTCTTTTGGTTTTATGATCATCTTCTGTTTCTCTAGGATCATTAATTTCTGTTATATTTTTTCTTTCACTTCCAAGTATTTAAGAGGTGCCTCTCTGTTCTAATTCAGCACCTCCCTCCTAGAAATGATACCACACAGGATTGTTATTTATGTTTCTATGTGAATGTTCAAGCTTTTTATTTGTTTCCACATTAAGCAATTTTCTGATTGAATCAGTGTAAGATTTGTTGTAAGCATTTCCTCATACAGCGTAAAATTCTTGTTTTTGCTGGGTGTAATTTTACTTCTCTTCAGCTATTGGTACTGTGCTTCTGCTCTCTCATGTTCTTTGCCTGATTCTCATTTCTCATGTGGATTCTCACACTAGCTGTAATAAATTCAGAATTTTTATTTCCTCACATACATGTCATTGACATTTTTAGCATTCTTGTCCCATTGGGTTATGGGTAGTTTCATATGCTTTTTTTGCTGGATTGAATGGCTTTTGCAGAATGTGTAAAAAGATTAGTATTAAGATAGATTTAATTATCCATGTGTGAATACTAGAATTTTGATTGAAATGGATTAATTTTATAAATTACTATTAGAGCTTTGCATCCAGAAACATGCTATGAATCTTCATTTATTTATATTTTCTATTTTACTCCCCTATAAACTTTTGCCTATTTTAAAAAAGAAAATAGGTCCTATTTTATTAAGTTTCAAGATGTTTTATTATTGTTAGTTTTATTATAAATTGTATTCATAACATTGTTTTTAACCCAATTTTTGCAGAAATTCAGTAATGCAATTTAATTCTGCATATTTATTTAATAAAATATTTACTAAATTTTGATGAGAATTTAAATATTTTTAAGTTGCTTGTTCTCCATCCTAAGAGAACATGCAACTAATTAAAATTAATTTTTCTTCTTTCTAATTTTATAACTTATATTTTATCTTCTGATATCTTTAGATAAAACTTTCAAAACAGGAATGAATTATAGACATGACAGCAGACATAGTATTGGAACTCACTATAATGGAAATTACTCTCACAACGTAACTGTGTACATAACATTTGCTTGTATGTATTCTTTAACATGGTAGAAAACTATCCTATTCTTGTTCTTATAGTTGTCTTCATAAGCAAAGGCTAAATACATCAAATAAATTTTCAGGATGTATTAAAAATTATCACATAGGAAATCACCCACAATTTGGGGGGACAGAAAAAATGATAATCTTGTCTGAAGCATTGACCCACTACTATGGTACCAGCCACTGCAGGAACTGCCTCAAATACAAAATCTAGTTGTTTGATTTCTAAAAACCTGTAAAATCTAGCTTGGAAACTGTCCTTCATTTTTACAAAATAAATGCTGAACAAATTGAAAAATCAGCTTCTCTTAGATCCATCAGAGAATGGATCCATCAGGGAAAATCACTGTACCCAAAATTGGAGAGACACACAGGAAAATACAGGGAATCACAACTTAACAGAGCAGAAGCTTGGGAGCAGAAACCTCTCTGGGGACCAGTGCTGGGAAAGAAAAACTTAAACTATAACTGACAAGTTACTGGAGACTCAGTGTGGACAAGTTTGAGAAATAAAACCTCTAGGTGAGCCACTCTTAGAGGGTTCTCTCAACTTTTGTGAGTTGTTTACCTCTAGGAGGCCCACCAGGTTCTCACAGTGGAACTAAGAGAAAAACTCTGATACTTCCAGTGGGGGATTGAAAGTAACCACGTAAAAATACACTCAGAGGATTCTATTCTTTTTGACGATGCCTACTTTCAAGAGAAATGATTTTACTAGCATGTAGCCAATGTGCATTTTACCAGAATCTAACTGACCTGGAGGAAGAGAAATACATAAAGCCGTATTATACTCAGTAATGTGGATGGGCCTCATCTAATCAGTTGAAAGCCCAAATAGAACAAAAAGACCATTCTCCCCAAGCAAGAGGGAATTCTTCAGCAAACTGCCTAAGAAATTTTTCTACACCATCAGCTCTCCTGGGACTCTGCCGGCCAGCCTTACATCTAGAACTGCACCATTGACTCTGCTGGGTCTCCAGTCTGCTGGAGCAAACTGCAGATTTTGGAGTCACCAGCATCTATAATTGTGTAAGTCAATTCCATATAATAAATCTATATATGTACATATACACATATATGTAGAAACATATCTGTTTCTCTGGAGAATCCTTACTAGCACAGATTTTGATACTAAAAGTAGTTTTAGAGGGAAAAACTCTTAAAGATTAATTTCCTGAATTGGTTCTGGGATTTCTGGAATTGGATCTTTAATGTGTTTTAATAACACCTATACTCTTATTTCAAGTAGTAAAAAGCAGTCACAGTCCATGGCATGATCTGATGATAGTAATGTGCAAATATTGTCATAGGATCCTCCTTATTAAACACTTACAAGAATCAAGTATCTGAGTGACCGTGCATATGATACTTCCAAATATTTTTGTCAAACTAATGAATATAATGAGATTGGCTGGGTGCTTTTAATGTTGCTGGACAAAGTGGGAAAAAAATGATGACCTTGAGGATTAAATTTCCACCTCAAGCACTGCATAAGTGATCCCAAAGCTCCTTTGTCTCAGAGGAGACCCTTATCTCCTGTAGTGGCGGGAATAAGATTGCTGAAAATAAAACTGAGAATCTCATCTTCTAAGTGGCTGAATTACAGAAAATACAGAATTTTTGTACTTTCATAGTGTCTACTGTTAAAGTGAGGGCATTGATCGGGAAATAATGTGATCCTGAAAGTTGGACTGAGGTGGTATGGAAAGATCCTATGAAGTTGAGAGCATTGAGGCCTAAAATTCTAACAATTATTTTGTGCCAGTAGAGCAGCCTCTCCACCCACATATGAGAGAATTCATCCTGCACTGCCTGAGGAAACGGCTCTCCCTGAGGCAGTTGCCTTTCAAGCCAATGCTGATTCTCCTCAGACCCACTGCCACCAGCTTTTGCTTCTACACCTCTAAAAGAACTCAAATTCCCAGCAGGCCTTAAGGTAAGGTGCAAAATGTGACCTAAGAGCAGATGCACTACACTCCCAAATAATTATTTACATTTTCTAATTTATACAGAAATAAATCTCGGGAATATGTGTCCAAATGGATATTAAGGGTGTGGGATAATGGTAGAATGAAAATAAGGTTGGATCAGGCTAAATTTATTAATATGGGCCCACTAAGCAAAAACTCTGCATCAAATGTTGCAGCTCAGGGAGTTAGTAAGGGCTCTAATGGTTGTTATGGTTTGTTGGCTGAAAAATGGACCAAAAGGTGATCCACAGTAAATGAGCTTTAAATGCCAGACTACCTTGGTTTACTACAAAGGAACAGATTTAAAGGCTTAGGGAGATTGGAATGTTAGAGTGGATTTGTCATTTAAGACCTACTCACCCGCCCTGGGAAGGTCTATAACACACACCTGCCATCATGACTATGGAAAATAAATTTGTATGGGGAGCCTCAGTATCCTTGAAGAGCTCTGTGATCACCCTTATCCATAGGCCACACCTTACAATGGGAACTTTGGTCACTAAATTGGGACACCTAAATGTAATGGGAGTAATTGGATCCTGATATGGCAAGGGCAAATGGTGGAACTCAACCACCAAACACAAGTTGGGTGTGGTTGCTGTAATTGACAGCAGAGTCAAAGCAGTAATCTGAATAGTCTGACTTACGCAGACCTACAGCATCGGCTAGTTTATAACGGTGTTCCTTGAAGTGACACAGGTAGAAGCCTACAAAATTTTTTCTTGACAGTTATAAGCAAAAATGTTCTAAGTCAAGTGAACAAAAGTCTAACCTGAATCATAAAATCAGGAAATCACAGCCCCTCAGTTGATTCCCAGATTTGAACTAGTTCACACACCCAGAACCCCTTGAATGAAGGGCAGGCTGGGTACCTTTGAGTAAGGACCCTGGTCCACTAACAAAAATTTCTCCTAGTCTTCGCTAAAAATACCTAGAGCCTTTTGCTAGGGTAATTGTGCACTGGAAAAAAGGAAATAAACATGTCGGGGAATATTAGACACTGGCTCTAAACTTACACTAATTTCAGGAGACCCAAAGCATTACTGTGGTAACTGCAAGTGAAAACAGGGACCTATGGATGTCTGAAAATCAATGAAGTTTTAGCTCAGGACAATTTCACGGTGGGGAATATGGGTCCTTGAACCAATCCTGTAGTTATTTTCCCAGTTCTGGAGTGTATAACTGGAATAAATATATTCAGCAACTGGCAGAATCCCCACATTGGTTCCCTGACCTATGGAATGAGGGCTATTATGGTGGGAGAAGCCATGTGGAAGTCATTAGAAGTGCCTCTACCAAGAAAGATAGTAAATCCAAAGCTATACTGCATTCAAGAATGGATTGCAGAGATTAGGGACACCATCAAGAACTTAAAAGATTCAGGGTGTTCATTCTCATCACATCCTCATTTAACTTACCTATTTGGCCTGGGAAGACAGATGGATCTTGGAGAATGACAATGAATTATTGTAAGTTCAGTCAGATCATGACTCCAATTGCAGCTGATATACTAAATGTGGTTTTATTGCTTGAGCAAGTTAACACATACCTTGTTACCTGGTGTGAAACTATTAATCTAGCAAATTAGCAAATGTTTTCTTTTTCTTTTCTTTCTCCATACCTGTTAATAAAGACTACCAGAAGCATTTCGCCTTCATCTGGCAAGGCCAGCAGCACACCTTTGCTGTCTTTCTTCAGGGGTATATCAACTCTCCAGCCATGTGGTATAATTTAGCTCACGGGAGTCGTAATCACCTTTCCCATCCATGAGATATCACACTGCTCCATTACATTGTTGGTATTATACTGTTGGACCTAGTCAGCAAGAAGTAGAAACTACTCTAGACTTATTGGTAAGATATTTATGTGCCAGGGAGTGGGAAAAAATCTGACAAAAATTCATGTGTCGTTTACTCAGTGAAATTTCTAGGGGTCCTGTAATGTGGGACATGTCATGATATTCCTTCTAAGGTGAAGGATAAGTTGCTGCAAGTGGTCTCGCTCTGAAACAAAAATGACACACAATGACTAGGAAGCCTCTTTGGATTTTGAAAGCATTATATTTTTCACTTGTATGTGTTATTTTGGCTCATACCAAGCTACCTGAAAAGCAACTAGGTTTGAATGGGGCCCAGAATAAGAGAAGCCTCTGTAACAGGTCCAGGCTGCTGTGCCACTTGGGCCATATGATTCAGCAGGTCCAAAGGTACTTTAGGTGTTACTGGCAGATAAGAGAAGCTGTTTGGGGCCTTTGGCAGGCCCCTATAGGTGAATTAAAGTGAAGTCCTTTAGGATTTTTGAGTATGTCCTTGCCATTATCTACAGATAACTACTCTCCTTTTGGGAAAAATATCATGGCTTGCCACTGGGCCTTGGTGAAGACTGAATGTTTAAACATGGGACACCAAATTATTATATGACCTGAGCTGCCAATCACAAACAGGTTGTTATCTGACCCATAAAGTCATAAAGTTGAATGTGCACAGCAGAGCACCCATCATCAAATGAACGTGGTATGTATATATGAGATTTGGCCATAGCAGGCCCTGAAGACACAAGCAATTTTCATGAAGAACTGTCCCAAATGTCCATGATTTCCATTCCTTCACCCTGCCTTCTCTCTATCAGCTTACCATCATCACTTGGCAGGGAAAAAAGAAACTTGGGCCTAGTGTACAGACGGTTCTTCGTGATAAGCAGGCACTACCAGAAAGTGGACGTCTTCAACACTATAGCTTCTTCCTGAGACATCCCTGAAGGACCGTGAGCAAGGGAAATTCTTCTAGTTGACAAAACTTCAAGAAGTGCACTTGGTCCTTTATTTTGCTTGGGAGGAGAAATGTCCAGATGTGTGATTATATTCGTATACTGATTTGCGGTCAATGTACAAAAATAGGGATGATATTTTTTCCCATATTAATGCTCATCAAAGGAAAATATTTTAATAATAAGTGAAAAGGATGACCTGTTCTGTAGATATCAGTCAGCCTCTTTCCCCAGGCACCCATGTAATCACTATCATAGTGTCAGGTAGGGGAAACAGGAGGACGAGATTTTACTAGTGGGTCATTAGGAGTTATAGGGAGTTGTTCCACTTTCATTTCCTCTCTGGATTCCTGGCCCTTGAATCCGGGCTATGAGAGAAATGGGCTAATGAACAAAGTGGCCATGGTGGCAGGGATGGAGGTTATGCATGGGCTCAGCAACATGAGCTCCCACTCACTAAGGCCAAACTGGCCACAACCGCTGTTGAGATCCCAATTTGCCAGCAGCGAAGACCAACACTGAATCCTGTTTTGGCACCATTCCCCAGAGCAATCAGCCAGCCACTTGGTGGCAGGTAGATTACAGTGGACAATTTCTATTATAAAAGGGGCAGCGTTTTTGCTCTTGCTGAAATAGATACTTACTGTGGATACAGATTTGCCTTTCCTGCACTTAATGCTTTTGCCAAAACAGTCTGAGTATTAAGCTTTATTTATTTATTTAGTTTTGGTGGCTGGCCAGTGTGCAGATTCAAATCCTTGACCTTGGTGTTACAAGGCTGTGCTCTGACCAGCTGACCTAACTGGCCAGTCCTGACTGTGAAGCTTTTGACCTGATCACTTTTCTCTGCCTTCTACCTTTCTGATGAATAAGGTTAGAGCTTCTTTGTAAATTTATAGGGAAGTCATCTGGCTTTCACACTTGGTTTCCAATTGCCTGTTAATCAATCATTGGAACTTGTACTTATCTTTCTATAGGATATCAATGGCACTTAGCAACAGCTACCAAATTTCATTATCCTTAGAGTTAGTCTTTCCTTTCAAACTCCTCTACTGCCTGATAAATCACAAGTTAGTTTATTCCCTTCTATGAGTAAATCATTTCAGTTTACTACCAGTGAAAATTTTAAATATTGGATCTCCTTTTTGTGCAAGGAAGTATCCCACTACCAATTTTGGAGGTCCTCACTGCTAGGGAGGTAGTGTGGGTTTTAGCTCCAAAATCCCACCTGTCATCTGCTTTCTAGGACCACTCCTGCTACCAAATATCACGGGTTGGTTTCTTTAGAAGCAGACCAGACATCGAAGTGGAATTTGATATAAGGGATATATATTAGGGGTAACAACTTTAGAAGAGAGAAGTGGGGAGATGGATTGGGCAGAGAGAGAGAGGACTACAAAGAAAAATCCATATGGAATCATCACTCAATTCTGGTGGGGGATGAGCTTTCTTACCAATGTGTCAAGCAGTTATTGGATATGGATGATTCCAGAAAGGGAATTCTCTTACATAATGTGTCTTTCCATAGCTGTAGCAAACAATAACAAATTTTGAGAAAAGGAGAATTTATTGATGGCTTGGGCAATAAGTCCTTGCTTGGGAAAGAATTTTGGCAGTGCATCTCCACTATAACATTTCACTTATAACGATAATTTACATGGTTAGTTAACTTTTGCGTATGTGTGTCTTATTTCCTGTAATTAAATTATGTGCTTCCTGGAGATAGGATGTGTATTTCTTTCTTATGAGAGCAAATAAACAATTACTTGTAATTATTTACATAGAGTCTTTGTAGACCATTAATTTGATAAAAGCAAAATCATCTCTCTCTCTCTCTCTCTCTCTCTCTCTTTCATTCAATGTTGGATCCTTAGTGCTTGCTGAATAAATAGGTAAGCAATAAATTATTATAAATGTATAAATGCACCATAAGTACATTGCAGATGTTCATGGAACATTTTTAATGAGTTGTCAAGTGAATGATTTATCAATGATTCAAAAGTCCACAGTCATTATATAATTTTCAACAGATAATATTGAAAGTATGTAATTTAGCACATAATACAACTAAAACCCTTCTGAAGTTGAAATTCTTCCAGATTTATATCTACTGTTACCCCACTGACACAATGTTCCAGCAGTGAACAAAGTTATAAAAATGAGTATTCGTGCTCATATGAACTCATCTAAAATTCATGTTTTTATTTATTTATCTACTAATATATTTTAAGATCTAATGAATTCTTTGACGTATCATCATGTATTGTTACCACTTCTCATTACATCTCACTAAAATGCCAGAGACAAAGGTAATGATAGAAACTCACAACAACACCAGCTAAAAATGACAATAATCATAACTTGAAAAATTGAGAGGAATCCATACTGACTCTGAAGCAGTAGGTGGGAACTAAGTTGGAAAGTTACACTTGTCTTTTTCTTATGATATTCTTAGACATTATTTTAGCCCATGATATAGATAAGACCTAAAAAAAATAATAAACTAGGAGAATACTTTTTATTTTCTCCCATTTCTATACACTGAAAATATTTTTTCTTCAAAGGGTTTTAAAGTTTTTGGGTGCTCTTATATAGACTGTTCTCTTCATTTTGGAATGCAAAAGTTAAAACTTCTATACTCTGTTTTTTTCCTGCTAATATAATTTTTTTATATCTTTTTTGCTGCTTCATACTTGATGTACACTGATCTTGAATTTGGTTTTAAATAAGGATTGTCCTGTCACTTAATGTGCTGTTTTATCTGAGTAAAGTCTAGGCATGTGTTGACAAGAACTCTTAGTCTTGGGCTATGAAAGAAAGAGAATATGCAAACCTTCTTGTAGGGCCATAGGACCTGTAAGTTTGCAGCAATCTAGACAATCCATGCGGAGGGAACAAAGAGGTATGGGATAAGAAAGAGCTAAAATCTATGTGGTAGGCCAGTGTCTAAACTAGCATCTAACCACTGCATTTAGCTTTAAATATGTAAATACAGTGTTATTTAACTTTGTCAGTATTTTACATGCTTTTTCTCGTCAAGTAGATTATATAATCTTTGAGTGCCAGGATTTCATCTTTTTAGTGGTTATAGTCCTAATATCACCTACAATAAATAATGTGGAGTATGTACTACAGATTAATGCCTTATTACTTTGAGATCCACAGCTATAATTTATTCCCAGCCTACTTTATTCTATATGAGAAATGTTTGCTGAATGTTCATTTGTATAGCAGGTAATTCTCAAATTAAAATGAACAGCTTTCCATAACAATTTTGGCTCTATGTAGAAGTGGTTTGATGCCATTTTGAAAATATGTAGAATTTGCATATATGAGACTTCAAATTAATAGTGAAATATTATTTAAGAGCGAATACTAATTCACAAAATACACAAGTAAGTATTATTTTGCATTTTTGAGCTTCTAACAAAATAGACAGATGTTTTATTGCCTTTCTCAGAATGCTGTTAACAAGAAAATTTCTATTTTGTAAAGAAAATATCATCACATTTTTGACTTTGAATATCCTTTTCTAATATTTAATTTTGTTTTTTGACCAATGCTTTTCTACAAAATTCAGATCATTTAGATTTAACAAGTTTACTTTTAAAATATTTTTCACCCTTTAAGCTTTAAAATATTTCAGATTGTTTTGACTTGCTTCATATTTTACTGAAAACCAAATAATTCTAAGTGTTTAAAACAAGAAAATAATAAAATACTTGTTTTGAACAAGTTATTTCAATAGAAATCTCCTTGGTTTTTAATACTTTGAAAAATAAAGATAAAACTTGTAAATAAAAAAATAAAGTAATGCAATACAGCTCTTTGAGAAGTTCTGCGTAAATCAGCTACAGGCCTTTTAAACTCAGACTTTTCTGGTAGGAAGATTCACTATTCAAACCTGTCATCAAATAAACCTGCTGTTTAAAAACTTACTATAGTCGGATTTAAATTTCTTCTTCAAAGCATAAGCATGAAAATTGAAATAAATAATCTTAAATAATCTCTAATTAAACATATTATACAGGTTTAATATTATATTATTCATATATCAACTATTTTCTTCTTTTCCTGTACAGTAGGTGTCATTATATTAAGCATTTAGGATAATGTATTCACTTATATTAGAACGTAAAAAAGAATGTTCATATTTACTCAAAGAAAAAATGTCTCTGATTTTTCAAGATGGAATTTTATTCAAAAAGATAGCTTTGAATAGGTTGTAAGACATTTTCCATAGATACTCATATAAATGGATATATTAAATTACAAAGAATCAATTATATATCATAGAAATGCATTTTTATTAGTCCATCTTTAAACATATTGCTAAATGCTAGTTATAAATGGTGAAGAATTATTTAATAGAGAGCCATTAAAAATAATTACCTCATAGTGTTGTACTGCAATAAACTAAACATTTATCATGTATTGCAATTAAGTGTTCATGAATAGTTAGATGGACATATCCTATGGTTTAAAAATTGGTTTTCATTGATACTACAAATATTTTCACTGGAAGAGCTGAATTGTAGAAGGTTTTTGAACATCAATAACTGTGCTTTGTTTTGAGTACAATTTTAACATGAGCACCATTAACACATACATCTAGGTCTCCTCTCCCAAATTAATTCTGATGTGCTCAATGGAATTCTTTCATAGACCATTTTTTTGTCTGCTTTATTATTGTAATAATACAATTACTGAAATGGGTATTATAAGATATCTTACTATGATTATAGAGTTGGAAATGTCTGCTTGTAATTATGTTGGTGTTGCTCTACATATTTTAAACTAAGACATTAGGGACAAACACATTTAGAGTTGTTATCACTATGTGTTATACCTGCTTTTTCTTAAGAATGTTTTTTACTTCAGTGTTGTATTAATGTTATTCAAAATAAATTGCAATAATTATTTTTACTTGTATTGTGTAGCTTCCTTCTACCTTTTATCTTTAACATTTCTATGCACTTATATGCATGGGGATTATACATAATATATCTTGATTTAAAAAAATATTATGGTAATCTCTGTCATTTAATACTGCATTAAATTATATTTCTTCATTTTTTTAACATGAGTTTAGAAATTATATGTTGCACTTTTCTTAGCATGCCTACTTGGTTTTACCAAGTCTGAAATTAATCAGTTTCTGTACCATTCTTTAAAAAAATACATATATCTTCAAATGCTTTGATACTTGTGCTGATTATTTTTATGTGCCAACTTGACTGAGCTAAGGGATGCCCAGATAGCTGGTAAACATTACGTTAAGGTGTGTCCGCAAGGCTAATTCTGGAAAAAAAAAAAAACTGTTTAAATCAGTAGACTGTAATAAAAGACTGTCCTCACCAATTCTGGTGGGTATCATCTAATCCATTGAGGACCTGAATACAACGGAAGGGCATAATGCCAAATTTGCTTTTCATTTGAGCTGAGACATCCATATTCTCTTGTTCTTGAATATCAGAGTTTCAGATTCTTGGACCTTCAGATTTGGACTGAATTGTACCACCCACTGGCTTTACTGATTCTCCAGCTTGTATATGATGGATCTTGAAACTTAACCTCCAAAATCACATGAACCAAGTCTCATGATAAATTTCCTCATATCTATATATCTCCTGTTGGTTCTATTTCTCTGGAGAATTGTGACTAATTCAGTAGTAGTCAACTGCATCTCTTTTTCTTTGTCTCTTGCTCTCTCTTTTTAATGGACTATTTTTTAGAGTAGTTTTAGGTTCATGGCAAAATATATTAATCAATTAAAAAAAATATTACTACAGTGCAGATTTCCAGAGTAAGGAAGGCCCTGTCCTCACATACATAAAACCTTCCCTACTCTGGACATCTGCACTGTAGTGATATTTTGTTAAAATTGATGAACATACATTGACACATAATTATCACCCACACCTCAGAGTCTACATTAAAGCTCACTCTTGGTGTTGTACGTTTTATGAGTTTTGACAAATATATAGCATCATGCAACCACCATTATAATATTATTTAGAATAGTTTTACTGCCCTAAAAATTCTTTGTGCCCTGCCTATTTATGTTTGTTTCTCCCTAACCCTGGAAACCACTGATCTTTTTTTACTATTTTCAAAGTTTGCCTTCTCTAGATGTCATATAGTTTTAATTATATAGTGTGTAGCCTTTTCATATTGGCTTCTTTCACTTATGTGCATTTAATGTTACTGCATATCTTTTCATGACCTGATAGATTATTTCTGTTTAGCACTGAATAATATTCCATTGCATAAATCTGCCCCAGTTTATCCATTACCTACTGAAAGACATCTTGGATGCTTCCATGTTTTGGCAATTATGGATAAAGCTGTTATAAACATCCATGTGCATGTTTTTTAGTGGACATAAGTTTTCAACTCATTTGGGTAAACATGAAGGAATGTAATTGCTGTAGCATAAGAGTATGTTTAGTTTTGTAAGAAGCTCTCAAACTCTTTCTGAAAGTGGCTGTACCATTTTGCAATCCCACTAGCAATGAATGAGACTTCCTCCTGCTCTGCCTTTTTGCCAACATTTAGTGTTGTCAGTATTTAAAATTCTCAGCACTCTAATAGGTATGTAGTGGTATCTCATAGTTGTGTTAATTTGTAGTTCTCTAATAGTAAATGATGTCGATCATCCATTTATATGTATATTTACTATATGCATATTTCTTTTGGTAAGGTGTTCAGATCTTTTGCCCAATTTTTAATCAGGTTGTTCACTTTCTTACTGTTGAGTGTTAGGAGTTCTTTGTATATTTGGGATAGATAACAGTTCTTAATGAGAAATTTCTTTTATATATATTTTCTTAGAATCTATCGTTTGTCTTCTTGACTATTCTTGAGAATGTCTTTCACAGAACAGAAGTTTTAATTTTAATAGTCTAGCTTATCAATTGTTTCTTTCAGGAAGCACGCATTTGGTGGTGTTGTATCTAAAAGTCATCACAAATCCCAAGATCATTTAGATTATCTGTTATGTTATCTTCTAGGAGTCTTTATCATTTTGTGTTTTACATTTAGGACTATGATGCATTTCGAGTTAATTTTCGTGGGAGCGTAAGGTCTGTGTTTAGATTTGTTGTTTAGATTTCATGTGGACATCTAGTTATTCTAGCACCATTTGTTGTAAAGACTCCTCCTCTCTTTTCTTTTAAGGCCCTCATAACCATGCCCCTGACCACCATTTTTAATCCATTCATTAGGGCATGGTCCTACAATCTAATCATTCCTTCAAGGCCCCACCTTTCAATTGCCATAATAGGATTTCCCACTCTCTTAAGAGTCAAAGTGGGGGCCACGTTTCTAATACATAAAACATGGGGGACACAATTCAAGAGTCTATAAGTTTTGGGGTGACAAAATTCAATCCACTACAGAAGGGCACCTCAGAGGAAGCCTGGCTGTCTGAGTTTACAAATGTAAATTTCTTTCCACAAAGAAACAGCCTTCAAGCCAATCTTGTTTTTCTAATCTTTCTGAATTAGCCAACTTGAAATATATCAAAGAAATATATTTCAGGACAAAAATACTTTGCTTTCCTGTACTGTGACCACAGCATTTCTAACTTGCTTACTTTTACAACCTAGCTTATCAGTTCGTGTAATTATTACTACTTTTGCTTGCAAAAGGATTTAGCGCTTTGCCTCAGTGAAATATTTTGCTTTTGGCCCATAATAGTGATATCTGAATCTGCACTTCTGTGAGGAGTGGGTGAAAGGTAGAGAATGATACCACACTTTTCACACACAAATCTCACCTTTTCTTTGTTGACCTTTAACGCTAATGCAGGACACAGCCATTTATCTGTCTTATATATTCATAACTTCAGGCAAGATCTGCCCTGTCCTATTTTTTCTCTGCAGCTGTCAGAGTCACCCCACTCTCAAATAGTGCACACCATTCAGGAATGGGGATTGATAGCTTTGAACAATAGTGAAGTACTCATCCCTCATCCCGAAATGTTCCCAGATTACTTATTCTAAAAAAAGAACTTGCTAAAAGGGACTTAATCAACCACTCTATTGTTTGACATTAAACGTAAGGCCTCTTTGCTTCCAGTTTTGGTTTTGGGGCAAATTGAAAACATCTGGTTAGTGCTTCATAGTAAGAAGATTTGATCCTTGTTAGAGGTTAACAGTAAATAGGAAAATTCTTCAGCTAGGCATCAATGTATTTTCAGAGACAGCATTAAATGTGCATTGTAACTTGTCTAAAAGGCTTAACTGGAAATTTGAAAACATAATAATTCTCCATTGTGGATTGTGTAACTAATTAATTAATCCTTTTCAGCAAATTTCACAACAAAATAATTTCTTCAAGGAATAACAATAAGAGAGAAAGAGCTGGGGAGGCAATAGAGGAAGAAAGGCGAGAGATCAAGAAGTAGAACAAAACACTGGCATCACTAGTAGATAGAACTAAATAGGAGGGTGCCTACAGAATTAGCCTCCGGGGATGGCAGTTTAATAATGATAGGCATTTAAAAATAATTAGCATGTAAAAGGAAATACTAAAAATATTTTTTTAATAATAAAAAAGTCAGCTTTGTCTAAGATCTATTATGTCTAACATGTAAACACTCTTCCATAATTCCTGACACTTTTCAATTAGATTCTATTGTTATAATTATGGTAGTCTAGCAAAAACACAAAAGCAAAAACCAACAAGCAAACATGATAGGTAGTTCTTGCCTCTTTCGGTGGAGAACATGCATATTTATTTATTTATTTATTTTTTGTACATTCTAAGGTGTTGTGGAGCAGTTGGGGGGAGGGGGAGGGAGGAATGAAGAGAAGGACAGGTGGGAAGAGGAGGAAGAGGGATGTGGTCAAGGCCCATGGCACAGCACTCACTTTAGCAGGGGAGCCCAGGGGGCTTCTGGTTGTGGCTTGGTCTTGGCTGGGCTGGATGCAGACTTCAGCAGGGCATGACTGAGGCCCTCAGCCCCCCATTGCCCTTGCTTGGGAGCCCAGGGGTGCTTCCATCAGCAGTTTGGTGGTTGTCACTGGGATGGGTGCAGATGCCAAAGGGCATGGTTGAGACCCTCTGTCTCCCACCACCCAAGCTCAGGAGCCCAGGGTGTTACCAGCAGCAACTTGGTGGTCATTGCTGGATTGGATGGTAACATTGGGGGCGTTGGCTGAGGCTCTCAGCCTCAAAATGCCTTAGCTCAGGAGCCTGAGGCACTTCCAGCAATAACTTGGTGGTCTAGATGCAGATGTTGCTGGGCTAGATGCAGACGTTGCTGGGCTAGATGCAGATGTTGCTGGGCTAGATGCAGACATCGGTGGGGGGAATGGCTGAGGCTCTTGGCCCCCGCTGCCCCAGTTTGGGAGCCCAGGATGCTTCCAGCAGTGGCCTATTGGTCATCATTGGACTGGATGCAGACTTCAGGGGGGTGTGGTTGAGGCCTTCCACCCTCTCCATCCTGGCTTGGCAGTCTGGGACATTTCTGGTGTTAGCTCGGTGGTCATCGCTGGGCTGGATAAGGACATTGGGGAAGTGTGGCTGAAGCCCTTGGCCCCCACCATGCTGGCTAAGGAGCCCAGGGCACTTCTGACAGCAGCTTTGTAGTCGTTGATAGGCTGGATATGGATGTTGAGGGACATGGCTGAGGCCCTCGGCCCTACTCCCCACCCCGTCTTGGGAGCCTGGGGGGCTGTCAGTCCTTCTAGGTTTTATAGGCATTCTTTGGTGGTATAGGGACTTAACTGATTAGCATCAGAACTTTGTCTCCGATCTGTGTTTTTGTTTTCTTTATTTCAGTTCTGTGTTGGATTATTTGCTATTTCAACTACTTACACTCTGTACTGGAAGTAATTTGTCATCTTTTGCTTACTTCTAAAATGAAGGAACTTCATATGGAAACCAGCACATGAGCCCTCTGATTGAGTTAAATTGCTGCTTTGCTGCTGACTCTCTAGGGAAGGCTTATTGTGCAGCTCAGGTTTTAATTGTTGACCTTGTAGGCACTTCTGGGTCTTGGGAGGTTCAGTACACTTGAGTTTTTGTGTGGAATTTCTGGCCTGGGCCTGAGTCTTTTCAGCAAAGTGTACTCCATGCCATTCTCTATTCCTGACCAGTCTCCACTGAGTGGGTCTTTGCCAATTTGAGGACAGATAAGCTGTCCATGCTGTGCCCACTGTTCCTACAGCAGCCCTCTCCCCCGCCCGCATGCTCCAAAGATTTCCCATGGAATGGGTCATGTACCAGTCCCTTGTGATGACTCACCAACCTCTGAGTGGCTCCTTTTCTCAGTTGTCTGTGGCCCCTTCTCTCTCCTGTGTGGTTCTCCGGGAACCCTGTTAGTGGTCTAGCTGACCTGGGGGCCACCAAGGCCCTCTTCTCCCCTGCAGCCTCCAAGCAACTTCATATGAAGGGCACAGCAGCAGCTTTTGCCAGCTCTTGCTCCATGTGCTCACAAGGGCCAGCCTTGAAGTGTTAGCAGCTAGAAACGGTTGGAGTGGTGCTTTCTTTCTCTCATTGTGGCTTCTCCTGCCTTCATGAACTCTGTATATCTCTCCTCCTCTTCTCCTAAGCTCTAGTGGCCCCATCTTGGCAGTCGTTGCTTTTCAATACTTGTTAATTGGTTGATTGTGGGAGAGAGTGATGCTGGGGACTGTCTATCCTGCCATCTTGATTGTAAGTCCTACTTTTCTGATAAATACTTTTTTATAGACTCTATCACAAATATAAACTCTGAGAATTATATAATATGATTTGGCTTGTATTTCATATCTTCAGCAGGTGGGAAATTTTAAAGGAAATATTTGTGAATATATTTTTAACTGTCCGTTGATTTGAGTTGTATGGACTGAGAGAAATACACTGGGTTCAAATTAAAGCAAACCATGTAAAGTGGTGCCTTAAAACTATTCCTTTAGCTTTGATATTTCTAGCAACATAAAATATAGAGAGGAAAGTTAGAAATTTAAAACAAAATCTTGTTATAATTTAATAAGGATAGTTGAGTTGGCATCAAAATTTAATCTAGTTTGGATATGAGGAGCACGTCCTTTATATCAAGATTAAGACATATGATATGACCAAAGGATTGCCTGCTGTGCAGTTATGAGGATACTTCAAAAAGTTCATGGAAAAATAGAATTAAAAGATAATACAAATCTTTCCATGAACTTTTTGGAGTACCCTCGTATGTTCATATATGAAAAAAAAATACAGAAAATGTATTTACTGGTATGTAAATTTCTTCAGAACCTAGATCTATTGTTTCTAGTTGTATAATGTACTGAGTGATACCAATCTATAGGGAAACAATATCAAACAATATCAAACCAAAAAGCAAAAACAAAAGCAATGTACTAATGGATGCTAAAGATTGGGGGTGGTGAGATAGCTTAGGAGCAGTGCACAATTCAGATGTATTTGACTTCCTCCTCAAGTCTCAGTATCTTCATACAAATGTGTGTTCACATATCCAAGCCTAAAGTTATAACTCTATGTAGAACTTGAAGCTTTGTTTTTGATATGTAAAAAGAAAAATTTAAATTTTTGACTGGTTTATTGAGATATTACTCATATTTTATATAACTCAGCCATTTAAAGGGTACAGATCAATGTTTTTTATTGTATTCACAGAGTTATGCTAATGTTAAAGAAAAAAAAATTACTCAGTGACACTTGTTAAAGCATAGATAGGTACAGGGACCACTGCAGTGAGAGAGAGAGATTTGGCCCAACTCAATACAGCATGGGCAAGTAGGAACTTATAGCCAAGAAGAAGGGTGGGGATCAGTGGATGGGAAATTGCTAAGAGGAAACATTAGAGGTAAGAAGAATTCTGGCTAAACCAACCGAAAAGATTCTTGCTGAAGACAGGCCAGAGTGATCAGATAACATCTGGAGTATGGTGAAGGATGAAGATCCTGATAAGATTTTGAGGATGGGGGGTTCTTGCAAAAGTGACTTACCAGGGTTCTTTGCTAAAACTTGATTTGATAAGAAAGTACACAGTTGAGCCTAGCGGAAGGTTCAGGAGCCTGACTAAAGTTTGGTCAGGCAAAGAATCTTTGTCACTACCAGCATCATAGTCAATTTTAGAACATTGTCATTAGCCCACAAAGAAACTCTGTACCAAGTAGCATTCTTTTCCCATCCTCCATCCAACACCCCAGGAGCCCCTTTAACTACTTTCTGTCCATACAGATTTCGAACTTTGGAAATATCATAAATTATATTATGCAATATGTGGTATTTTCTGACTTGCTTCATTCATTTAGCATAATTTTTTAAAGCTCATCAATTTTGGAGCATTTATCAATATTCCATTTATTTTTATTGTGAAATAGTCTAGTGTATAAATGTACCAGATTTTATTTATCCTTTCAGAGGCTGATGAACATTTGAGTCATTTTCAAGTTTTGGCTATTATGCATAATGCCACCATGAACTTTCATGTGCATATGTTTTTGTTTAACTTGAGCATATATCTAGAAATAAAATTTCTGGGTCATACGGTTATTCCAGATTTAACGTTTGATGAACTGCCAGTCTTCTTTCTAAAGAAGCTGCTCACTTTTACGTTCCCATCAGCAATTTATGAAGCTTCCAATTTCTGCATATTCTCACCAATGCTTATTATCTTCTTTTTGGTTGTATCCAATCACGTGTGAAGTATCTCATTTTGTTTTGCAGTTCCCTAGTGGCTAATGATGTTGGGCATCTTTTCATGTCTTATTGGCCAGAGATGGGAGAAAAACTTTTGTTTGATTGCCAGTAAGAAAAACTTTTGTTTGATTGCCACTCCTGCTTTATCAGTGGGATGCTGGTCAGATGAGAGAGCCTCTGGTCATTTTGGTTTGCCTCTCTTAGTGTGGAACTTCCACCTTGTGAGTGAGGCAAGGGGTACTGGGGTCGAGTATTCTCAGAAGAATTTCTGCCCTGTGAATTGAGGGTGGGCTAAAGAAGTTCAAGACTTTTCAGCATTTCTTGCTTGGGTAGATCTAGTTCCTGCAAGATGGAGTTAGGGTTTGAGATATGGTGGCAGCTTGCTCCCCCTGGAGAAGATTTCATAGCCCTGAACTGGGGTCTGGGAGAGAGGAAACCTGTGTTTTCCAGCTGCTTCTTCCAGGAGTACAGCATCTGTCTCACATCTGGGAATGGGGGAAGGGAGTGGATTACTACTCAAATGTCATGACTTTTGCTGTTCTTATCAAGATTTAGTAGGTTTTCTTGAATAATTGTCTTTGCATTTGCTGTATGCCCTTATGACCATTTCAAGAAATGTTAAATGATTAGTTATAAAAAAAAAAATGAAACAGTTATAGTTATTCTACTAGGAAAAGTATCTCAGAACTCCTCATTCTGCCATTCCAAATTTCTACTTTTCAAAGATTTTGAAAATTGAAAGCTCTCTTCTGCCTTGAAAAAGATTGTCTTTCAAAGTGATTTCCTAAAATAAAGGTCCGATTTGGGATACAATCTTATGCAATGAATCCTACTCTCAACTCTACTCATCTTCTTCCTGAAATAATAAGTGAAAATTATATAATAGTAGGGGAAAGCCAAGGATTAAGAGGTGAAAATATCCCCTATGATTAGTAAAGTTTTCTTCATTGTTCTCTCAGAATATAAAATTGTTCTCATAATTTAATCTATTATGTGTGATTATTTTATCCTGAAGTTCCTCCATTATCTTTGTTACACTATTCTGTGGCATCTTCCTTCCCCTAATAATTCCCATTCTGGAGCCCTTTTTCCTCTTGTTCCAGTCTAGACTATTTGATCTCTAAATTTACTATGTAACTATTATCCAAAATATAACTTCCAGGTTTTTAGTTTGGTTCCAATGCTTCCTGGGTCCAATGTCTTTCTTTCTTGATAAATGTCATCTCTTAGCCAGAGAAATTCTTAAGATACTTAATACAAAATTGTGTCTATAGCTTTCCATTATTGAACATGCCTTTATTTTGTCCTTATTTTGATTAATAGAGTAAATAGATTGAAAGCAAATTTTCTCCAGTGTGCTGATAAGTGTATTGCCAGTATAATTTGGCTCTTTTGAATACAACATATTTTTCTCTTCCATCACTGGAATATTTTTGTACATTTTAAAATTGTTTTATATGATTTAGAAACTCTCCTTGCTTATCTCAGGTCTTACTGGAGAGTCTTCACTCTCCACACCATCTTCTCACTTTCTATCCTGTTTATAAATTCCTAGTTACATAAAATATTCCTTTCTAAACTCCTTTTACCCTCTTCTTTAAGCTTATGATCTCTCAATGCTCATCAATTTCTAACTGCTAATTTTGTTTCCTGATATAATTTATTAAACTATTTGTTAATTACTAAGCAATGCTATTAGGAAATAAACCTCATAGGAATCTACTGTTTCTGAAACCTATCCCTATACCTCTACCATACTATTATGGTCACTGAAAGGTGGGGCCTTGAAGAGGTGATTAGATTGTGAGGATCATACCATAGTGAGTTGTTTAATAGTGTTCATGGGCATGGTTCTGAGGGCTTTAAAAGGAGAGCACATGAGGAGCTATCTTTCTTTCTCTGCTCCACTTTTCTGCCCTGTGAGACCACTACATCACTGTCACCATAGACAGATGTGTTCTGTGGACTTTGGACTTCTCAGCCTCTGAAACTGTAAGCAATACATTTCATTTTCTTATAAATTACCCAGTTCTGGGCATTTTGTTATAAGCAGTAGAAATGGAAGAATACAGAAAATTGGAACCAGAGAAGTGGGATGGTATATTAATTAGTACTTGAACATGTGGAAGTAGCTTTGGAACTGGCTGTTGGGCAAAGGTTGAAAGAGTCTGGAGGACTTAGATAAAGACAAGGGAAAGTTTGGAATTTCTTAGAGACTGGTTAAATAGTGGTGACCAGAATGTTCTCAGAAATATGGACTGTAAAGACTATTCTAAGGAGGTCTCAGATAGAAATATGAAGTTTATTGGAAACTGGGGCAAAGATCACCCTTGCTATGAACTGGCAAGAAACTTAGCAGCATTCTGTTCAAGCCCAAAAGTTTTACTGAATGTAGAATTTAAAGGTGCTGAATCAGGATATTTGGAGAAAGAAATTTCTAAACAGCAAAACATTCAAGAAGCTGCATGCTACTTGCAACAGCCTATGTTGATTTTAGGCAAAAAAAGGCATTATATAAAGCCAGAATATGTAATTAAAAGGGAAATAGAGCATCAAGATTTAGAAAATTTGCAGCCTGGCCACGTGGTAGAGAAGCAGAGAGCATTTTCAGGAGAAAAATGCAGTGGTACGGTACAATGACTGTTTGTTAAAGAGATTAGCACAAAAGAAGGGGATTATTAAGAGAAGTAAAAAAAGGCCCTGAAGGCATTACAGAAGCTTCTGGGGTCAGCCCTTCCATTACAGGCCCAGATGTCTAGGGAGAAAGAATAGTCTCAGGGAACAGGCCTGAGGCACCTTCCGCTGGCTCACTGCCCAAAGCCACCTCAGGAAGCTGCTCTCATTACTAGCACACTGCTGGTTTTAAATGTTCCAGCTGTGGCTAAATTGGCCTTACGTGTATCTTTACCCACAGCTTTGGAAAATACAAGCCAGGATAACTTGATAGCATCCACATAGTGTTAGGTCTACAGGTTCACAGAATGTTAGAGGTGTGGAAGCTTGGGAGCTCCCACCGTGATTTCAAAGGATGTATGGAAAAGCCTGGTGGCCCAGGGAAAAATCTGTTGCAGGGGTGGAGTCATCACACAGAACCTTCACTAGAGCAATGCTAAGCAGAAATGTGGAGTCAAAGTTGCAGCAGAAAAACCCACCAAGGCCATGCCTACTCAAGCCATGGGAGTGGGACTGCCATAAAGACCCCAGACTTGTGGACCTACCAACATGCACACCCAGCCTAGGAGAGTTGAACTGTGGCCTGAGACCAGAACAGCCATAGGGGAAGAGGTGCCCAAGGACTTGAGAACTCAACCCCTGCTCCAGAATGCAAATGATGTCAAACATAGAGTCAAGGTACATGATTTGCCAACTTTAAGATTTGATGCCTGCCCTGTTGGGTTTTGGACTTGCTTAGGACCCGTTATCTTTCTTTTGGCCTTTTTCTCTCTTTTGGAATGGGAGTACCTTATGCTTGTCCCACTATTGTAACTTGGAAGTAGACAACTGTTTTTGATTTCACAGATGGGACCTTTGGACTTTGGGCCTTTTGAGTTGAAACAAGTTAAGACTTCGGGGATGGAATGAATGCCTTTACCTGTGAGAAGGACATAACTTTAGGGGCCAGGCACAGAATGACAAGGATTGAATTGTGTCCCCCAAGTTTTACATATTAGAAGCTTGATCTCCACTGTGACTTTTGGGAGGGTGGGAAATCCTATTATGGTAATTGAAGAGGTGATTAGATTGTGAGGACCCTGCCATAGAGAATGGTTTAATGGAGGTCATAGGTGTGGTTCTGAGGGCTTTAAGAGGGGAACACATGAGGAGCTATCTCTCTCTGCTCTGCCATTTCTGGCAGGTGAGACCTCTGTGTCACTGTCTACACTCACAAAGCCTTTACCAGGTGTGTTTCCTGGACTTTTGACTTCCCAGCCTCCAAAATTGTCAGAAATAAATTTCATTTTCTTATAAATTACCCAGTTCCAGGCATTTTGTTATGTGCAACAGGAAGACTAATACAGCCTCGTTTACCTTTTAGCCTGCCTGCTTCCCTGTGTTCAATCCCCAGCAACTGCACAGATCAAGCCATTTAGCCAATTTATGTATACTTAACTTGGCCTTAAACTCTGGGATCAATCAAGATCTTCATAGTTAGCAGTAATCAATAGAACTCACATCAGTAGTTTGGTGGTTCACAATCAGGTTGGTCTTCTAGGTGTCCTTGGAGACTCATTGTGAGCTTGTAACCAAATGTTAGCAAATGAAAACATCCTTTCCATCTTGTTATCAAGCTCTTACTTTATACTACAATTATTCTAACTCTTATTCTCCCACCTTAGCACCCTAATCAGGGCTCCCATAACATTTCCAGTGCTCCCTAGGTGTAAAGAACTAACCTGAAACTTATCCTTTGAAAGAGTTCTCAATATTTATTTCCAAAACTGTCAACACTTTTTTATTTTCAGAAATACTAATGGTCCCTGAAAGACAAACTTACATTTGAATTGACAAGATATGTATATGATCTATGTGAGACAATTAAAGAACAATCAACTTCAAAAGTTGTGTTAACTTGTTTTCTCTCAGTTTAAAGAAGTTCATTTAAAAAAAAAAAGATTTGAACAAGGATTGCTTCATTCATTGTAGGAGCTAGAACTTGAGTTAGATCTAAATAGCTACCATTTATCAAAAACCTACAGTTTTTAGCTTTCTTATTTGTAATTGTGCAACCTTTTTCTAAGATATTAATTTTTCTTATTTTATGGAGCAGAATATCAAGTTTTAGAAATAAGTTACTGTCCAAATTTACCTGGCTGTTATTCACAGTGTTCAATCAGGATGCAAATTCAGGCCTGCATTATTCTAAAGCCAATGGCATTTCACTGGGCTACTGTGCCTTTAAGAAAGAGTGGGCTTTAGACTGTAAGATAAGGCTTAAGTGGAAAAAACAACAAGAACACAAAGCAAAGGAGCATGCATTAACATGCCATGCAGAAGTCAGGTTATGCTAGGCTGGACAGTCTACAGGCTTTGGGCATTACCAAAGAGGCGGTAATGAGAGGGTCTATTCCAGAGTGTTCAAAAGTTCTTAAGACATGGTCTTCTGACAGTGGAATGAAAGCAACAGCAGAAGTGGCGGCAGCAGCAGCAGCACTGTGATAATAGCAATTTATGATCCTATTGTGCATACAGAGGGTGCAACTAAGTGTTATCTCTTCTGAGCTAATCTCACTTCCAGGTGCCCTAAAACTATGAAGGTAAGTTTCTGCTCCTAAAGGCAAGTTTCCGGGTTTCTATAATATCACAGCAGCACTGTATCGATTACCTCTGCTTCATCAAGCCATACACACTTAGCTGATGCATGAAATTCCTAAAGCAGAACACAAAGGCTTTTATTCTATTATTTCAAACACAAATTTAAAATGCATATACTACTATGAGAGATAATTAGTGTAAAATTAATGACAGATGTTTTCCTGTTTTGAAAAAGAATATAGAAGAGAACAGCACTAGGTACTTTAGTAGGGAAAGGGGTTAGCAATAAGAAGCCAGGAATGTTTACCTGAAAGTCAGCCCTACTTTCTATTTGGCCTTATACCAAATTTACATTATTTGTCCTTAGTTAAGTTGTGAAATAACTATGTACCTTTGACCAAGTACCTTGATGCAGGTACCACTCTCTGAAGGTGCATTTTCATTTTTTCTCACCACACCGCACACATATATTTTGCTGCTATAATCGTCATTTGGGTAACTCCAAAGGAATTACGTTAACTTTTTAATTCAACGATGACAGCAAATGACATCATCTAAGAAAAATTGACATATATTATAGAAGGTTAATATATTATAACAATTTATGTATACTTCTGTATACTAAAAACTTTACAAAATATAATCATGGTAAAGTTTAGTTATTAATTTATAATATTTCTTTCCTGAAGGAAATGGTGAAGCACCGAGCCAAGCATTGTTAATGACAATGTGCCTAATTTTAATCTCTTAAATTGCATCATCCACTGTTCCACATGGCCACAAGGATGACGTTTCTGGGGAGCCAGAATATTACTTAATGCTCTGAGCATTTCCTTGTGTTTAGTTTGATGCATTAATTGCAGTGAATCTTCAGTCATTGTATGCATTTGTTAAAAAATTCAGACTTTAAGTAGAGGTTTGATCAATTTTACTGTTTAAATACCTGTGTTATAAAATGTATTACACTGATTTCAATTGTTTGTTAATATATTTGCTCCCCTATTATATTATTGATGGGCAACTTTCCTTTGTGGACTGTTTTTTTTCCCAGCTATTTCTCAGGAATATATTTGCATAGAGAAAATTTGAGGAATGAGGTAACGTTTCACTCTGGAACAAAGGGCAAGTCTGAATATTGCCTGCTATAAAACAGTGGTTCCCTCAAGTTGTGTTCCTCTGCTGTGATATGAACCTTCTATGCACACCATCTGGGCACCTGCACATCACCACCATGGCTTTCATGGGCAGGAGAACTGACACAAATATGAGTCCCATGCTACCTGTTTTGCTGTGAATAATAAAGTCTCTCTGCTTCTGTCTTCTCTCATACCCCATGAAACAGTAATAGACTGACTTATTAGCCTGTAAATAGGGTAAAATCGAATCCTACAGTCTTATACTTATCATCCCTCTAAAGGGATTCATTTCTATTTCTACAGTTCCTTTAAAGTTTCCTGGCATGTAAAGATGTTTAAATACTTTTTTAAAAAATGATGAATGAGTTTTGCTGTTATAGCATTAATAAATAGTTTCTGTAAATTGAGACGTTATTGATCCTTGCAACTTTGAAACTCAAGTTCATTATCTTACAATACCGTGTTGACAAATTTGATATGCTATGGCTCAGCATAATGATTCTCTCTGTCAGTGCAGTGATAAATAAATAAATAAATACCTGTATGTGTATATATGTATATGTGTATCTATATGCATAGTAATGATGACTTCACCTTTGGTGAAAAAAAAAAAAAAGAACTTCCTGGTTATTACTACCTAAGAAAGTCTCCAGTGAATACTTCCGAAGTCTCATTTTCAATCATCTCATGTCTACCATGACCTCTAATGGAAGGGTGGGATAGGGGTATAATTACTTCCCTCTTATACATGATTAAATAAAGACAATTATCCAAAGAAACTTTGTTCTTTTGTGTTTTTGCCCATATGTAACATGATTGAACTTGGGCATTAAAGATGCCTTCCTTTTTTTTGCTCATGTCAAGATAATAAAATGTTGCATCTCCATCTTCGGTTCTCTAACGTTAAGTTATCCTAAACATTGGGTGCCCCATTGTGCCAGCCAGATCCCCCTCAAGACTGAGGCACTCCAGTTGCATGGATTGCTGACTGCTGACAGCTAACAGCTCAGTTTGCCTCCAGAAATTCCACTAACCAAAGGTAACTGCCTCAGCCAAAGTACTTGTCCCCTCCCTGGGACAGCTGACACCTAATAGCTGATTGATTCAAGAGTAAAAGATCTGGCCTCCTTGCCTCAACTCAAAATATTTAAAAATGGCCATCCTAGCTTCAAAGCTTCAAGTGGAATTGGCATTGTAGTCAAACTTCTCACTTTGTCAAATCCTATTTATCTCCTACCTGCAAGTCTCTCTCAGATTCTGTTTCTGTTAAACCTAAATTATGGTATTTGATGCTAGGAGAGTTCCTAAGCATGGTCCCCTAAGTAGATTTTGAGTAGAAGACTGATAGCCCCTGACATAACTATAGCAATATAGTTATTAAAAGTTTTAATAACTCAATGGTAAACTGGATAGAATACCAGTGGAACAGAATTCACTGACTGATGCAGTATTTTTTTTTTTTGGCTTTTGACAGTTTCAAAAAATGCACAAATTATAAGGACACTGGAGTCAGCTGTTATTTCTGGTTGTTATAAAGGCATGGAGAAAAGTCACAGAAAGCCTGGGGTGATTATTCAACAATTTGCGGCAGAATGGAAAAGTCAGTGGGCCTCCTCTATAGTATGTAAAGAGAACTTTAACTCCTGCAAGGTGAGGGCAGTAAAATCAAAGAAACAAGAAGAAACAGTTTTAAGAGCAGCAGAACTTCTTCTTTTTCCTTTTAACATTCATTTGTACATAATCATGGGGTGCAGTGTGTTGTTTCAATGCACAGATATACTGTATACTGATTCACTTAGGGTGGATAGCATAGCTTTGTTCCTGGCCATCCACCATTTCCTGTTATCTGCTTCAACCCCTCCCCCTTCTCCTCTCCTGGCCTTTGGTAACCACTGTTCTACTCTCTAATTCTATGAGAACTGCTTTTCTTTAGCTTCCACATATGAGAGAGATCATGTATATACCACATTTTTATTATACAGTCAGTCATCCATTGATGGACATCTATGTTGATTCCACATCTTGGCTATTGTAAATAGAGCCCTATGAATGTGGGAGTGCAGGTACCCTTCAACATGATGATTTCCATTCCTTTGGGTATATATCCAGCAGTGGGATCGCTGGATCAAATGATAATTCCATCTGTAGTTGTTTGAGAGATCTTCATACTGTTTTCCATAATGGCTGTACTACTTTACAGTCTCACCATTAGTGTAGAAGAGTTCCCTTTTCTGCACATTCTTGCCAGAATTTGTTATTCCCTGTCTTTTTGATTATAGCTAGTCTAACTGGGGTGAGATGATATCTCAATGTGGTTTTGATTTGCATTTCTGTGCTGATGTTGAGTTTGGGTAGTGTGCACATTTTCACATTCATTCTTCCAATCCGTGAACAAGGAATGTCTTTCCATATTTTGGTGTCCTCTTTCTTTCAACAGTGATTTGTAATTCTTTCTGTAGAGATCTTTCACCTCCTTGGCTAAATTTTTTCCAAGGTAGTTTATTTTTTTGGTGGCTATTGTAAATGAGCTTTCTTTCTTTTTCTGCTAGTTCATTATTGAAGTATAAAAACATTACTGATTTTTGCATGTTGATTTTGTATCATGCAACTTTACTGCATTCATTTATCAGCTCTAAGACATTTTTGTAGAGCCTTTAGGTTTTTCTACACATAGGACCATGCTATCTGCAAAAAGGACAGCTTGACTTCTTCATCTTTTCCAATTTGGATGTCCTTTATTTCTTTATCTTGCTTTCTTGCTCTGGCTAGAACTTGCAATACTATGTTCAGTTGAAGTGGTGAGAGTGGGCATCCCTGCCTTGTTCTTGTTCAGGATGATCTTGGTGATGGGTTTGTCATATATGGTTTTTATTCTGTTGGGATAATTTCCTTCTATACCTAATTTGTTCAGAGTCTTTATTGTGAAGAGATGTTGAATTATGCAAACGTATTTTTTGTATCTATTGAGATAACCATATGATTTTGGTCCTTGAGATTGTTGATGTGGGGTATCACATTTATTGATATGCATATGTTGTACCATCCTTGTATCCCTGGGATGAATCCTAGTTGATTATGATGGATAATGTCTGTCATATGCTCTTGTATTCTATATGTTTATATTTTATTAAGGATTTTAGCATCTATATTCATTAAGGATATTGGCCTGTAGTTTGTTGTTGTTGTTGTTGTTGTTATATCTCCAGTGGTGTGGTTGCTAATGGCAGTCATCCTAATAAATATTCTGTATGGAAATATCCTTCTTGGAACCTGTTGCTAGGAAACCAACTTCCTCCTGCTTCACTAGAATTTTACTTCTTCTTACACTATAGGAAAGTTTCCCACTTACCATCATAAAGTCATGGGCAGCCAATTCCAAGATACCACCCAGCACCACTACAGACATCTACTATTTACTGAGCTCTCACCTATTTATTGCCCTCATGTAACTGTTCATAGTATTTTTGCTGTAGATTGGGTGCCTCCCACCCCCAACCTCACTGAAGCTTAATTCCCATAGTAATTATTGAGGGTGGGAAATCCTATTATGGTAGTTGAGAGGTGGAGCTTTGAAGAGATGATTAGATTCTAGGACAGTGCCATAGTGAATTGACTAATAATGGTGGTCAGGGATATGGTTCTGAGGGCTTTAAAAGGAGAGTGAATGAGGAGGTTAGTCTATCTCTGTGCTCCACCATTTTTGCAATGTGGTTCTTTGCCATCACTGTCACCACCACCAAAGCCCTCACCAGATATGTTCCCTGGACCTTGGACTTCCAAGCCTTAGAAACTATAAGCAATACATTTCATTTTCTTATAAATTACTCAGTTCTGTGTATTTTGTTATAAGCAACAGAAATGAACTAATAGAGAAAGTTGGTACCAGAGAAGTGGGGTGTTGCTTATAACAAATACTCAGAAATGTGGAAGCAGTTTTAGAACTGGGTATTGAGGAGAAGCTGGAGGAATTTGAAGGAACAGGCTAGAAAAGACTAGATGCTGGAGAAAGTTTAGACAAAAAACCAGGGAAAGTTTTGAATGTTTTTGAAACTGGTTAAATGGTGGTGACCAGAATGCTTATGAAAATATAGCTTATAAAGACCATTCTAAAGAGATCTCAGGTAGAAATAAGAAGGAGTTTTTAGGAAACTGGAGCAAAGATCAACCTTGCTATGAGCTAGCAAGTAACTTGGCTTCATTGTGTCTATGCCCTAGGACTTTGGGGAAGTTAGAACTTAAGAGTTGTGAACCACAGTATTTGGTGGGAGAAATTTATAAGCAGCAAAGCATTAAGGAAGCTGCATGGCTACTTGCAACAGCCTATGCTGAGTTATGACAGAAATGGCATGATGTAAAGCTAGAATTTAAAAGGAAAATGGCATAAAGTTTTGGGAAGTTTGCAGCCTAGCCATTTGGTAGAGAAGCAGAGAGCATTTTCAGAAGAACAATGCAATGGTGATTAGAAGATTAGTACAAAAGAAAGAGATTATCAAGAGAAGGGGGGAAAGGCCCTGAAGGCATTACAAAAGCCTCTGGGGCCAGTTCTCCCATTAGAAGCCCAAAGGCCTAAGGATATAGAATGGTCTTGGGCAACAGGCCTGAGGCACCCTCCATAGGCTTGCTGCCAGGGCCACCTTGGGAAAGCTGCTCCCCATATGAGCACCCTGGCTGCACTGGCTATTCTAGCTATGGCTAAATTGGCCCTAGGGGTAGCTAGACCCACAGCTTTGGAAAATACAAGCCAGAAGCGTTGGTGGTATCCAAGAGGTGTTAAGTTTGCAGGCCCAAAGAATGCCAGAGCTGTGGAAGCTTGGGACCCTCCACCCAAATTTTAAAGTGTATATGAAAAAGCCTGGGGCCTAGAAAGAGATTTGTCACAGGGGCAGATTCTCTGCATAGAGTCTTCGGTAGAGCAATACCAAGCAGAAATGTGGAGTTGGAGTTGCAGTGGATAAACTCTATCAGTGCCATGCCTAGTGAAGCCATGAGCATGAGACCAGCATGGATACCCCAGACTTGTGGAGCTACCAGCATGCAACCCCAGCCTGGAAGAGCCAAAATGCGGCCTGAGACCAGGGAAGCCATAAGAGTAGAGTTGTCTGAGGACTTGGGAACTGTGGAATATACTATAAAGCATATGTACTTCACAGACCCTGGTTTTCCAAAGCCTTGCAGTTCCAAATATTGAACTTGCAGAGGACTGGAACTTTTCCTCAGGCTATAAAGTCTCTGGTATAAGATAAAGACTTATGACATGGCAAGGCTTCTGGCTCAAAGACAGACTAGTTACTGATTGCTATGTAAAGATACTGAGAAATTGCTGTAAGACAGGAATGTTTGCTAAGATCAAACATTTGTTGGTGGATCACTTAATTGTCTAATGGAATGTCATCTGGCTTGTTTCACTGAAAGTTACCAGCCTATATTGTTAAACTATAACCCCACCTATGTTCTCTTCCTGTAACTTCCTGGTCTGGAAAATAAATGCGGGAAGAAAATCCCAATTCAGGGTTAATTTCCCAAGGAAGGGATGCCTCTTGCTTGAGGGTTCTGGTGGGAGATTAACCACTTCGGGGTATCACACTGCTCAGAAGAGATGGGCATTGAGTAATCCTTTGCATCTCCATCACCCAGAGGAAGTGGGGTGACAAATCTGTGGGGGGTGAAGCAACGAAGCAAAAGGGACCCCAACTCCACACCAGTGTACAGAGGACTTTGAACATGGAGTTCGAACATGATTTGCCAGATTTGAGATTTAATGCCTGCCTTGCTGAATGTCAGACTTGTTTGGGACCTATTACATCTTTCTTTTGGCCTATTGCTTCCTTTTTGAATGGGAATACATACCCTATATTTGTCCCACAATTGTGTCTTGGAAGTAGATAACTTGTTTTGGATTTCACAGATGGGACTTTGAACTTTGGACTTTTGAGTTGTAACAAGTTAAGACTTTGGGGACAAAATGAATGTATTTGTGTGTGAAAAGGACAGGAGTTTGGGGTTCAGGGACAGAATGCTATAGACTAGATGCCCTCCAACCTCATCGAGGCTAATCCCCACTGTAACTGTTGAGGGTGGGAAATCCTATTATGGTAATTGAAAGGTGGGGCCTTGAAGAGGTGATTAGATTTTTGGGACCATGCCATAGTGAATGAATTAATAATGGTTATTAGGGGTGTTTTTCTGAGGGCTTTAAAAGGAGAGTGAATGAGGAGGTTAGTCTCCCTCTGTGCTCCACCATTTTTGCAATGTGGTACTTTGCCGTCACTGTCATACCACCAAGACTCTCACCAGATGTGTTCCCTGGACTATGGACTTTGCAGCCTCAGAGACTGAAAGCAAAAAATTTCATTTCCTTATATGTATATCCCAGTCCTGTGTATTTTGTTACAAGCAGCAGAAACAAACTAATGAGATTTTCTTTCCCTGTAACCTCTTTTTCTCATTCCTGCTTCTTCAGATACCAATTTTACTTCAAGGATGTTTTTTAGTCTTAACTCTGTAATGACTACTTTTGTTATCCAAGCAATGCTTCCTCTCTACACTGTTAAAAATAGTTGTACCATGAATATAACCATTAACATATTCTATTTTGTATCATTTCTGTTGTGTCTACATATTGAGTTGTGGGAGCACTGCTGTGTTGAAGAACTCTGGTGAATATTATGAAAGTGTAAATTACTACTACATAAAAGTAAATAAATCACGTGTGGGATGTAACTTAAAAATAGGTCTTAGAGTCAGAAAGACCAAACTTTGAATTAAAAATCTTCCACTTCTATTGAGCAAATTATTTAACCTCTTCATTCCCAAATTTCCCCCATAATCTGTAAATGCAATACCTTATTTTAGCGCATCATTATAAACATTAACTAAAATAATTTACTGAAAGAGCTTAGCATAGATCCTAGCAGGTGAATTCAGTAAGTGGTGAATGTTTTTATTAACAAAGGTGCTATGGGTCACATGTCCCCCAAAAGTTCATGTTTTAGAAACTTGATCCCCATCGTAACAGTGTTAAAAGAGTGGGAAATTTGATTATTGTATTTGAACGGTGGGGCCTTTGAAATGTGACTAGATTGTGAGGACTCTGTCCTCATGTATAGGTAAATCCATTCATGGATTAATGGTTTAACGATTTGGTGGGCTATCGTAAATGTGAGTGATGACTTCTTAAGGAGAACACATGAAAAACCTCTTGACATACTCACCATATGATTTCCTATGATGCTACGGGACACTGTAGGGAGTTTCCACGCAGAAAACGGCCACAACCTGATGTGCATCCTGGACCATGGACTTCCCAGCCTTCAAAACTGTAAGAAATGAACCTCTTTTCTTTATACATTACCCAGTATTCTGTTCTAAATTACATGAAACGGACAAATACAGAATATTCGGGTATTCTGTTCTAAGCCATGGGAAAATGATAAACACAGAAAATTGGTACCATCATGGGTACCAGTGGGGTGTTGCTAATAATGAACACCTGAGAATGGGGAAGCAGCTTTGGAATTGGGTGATGGGAGGAGCCTGGAAGAATTTGGAAGAGCAGGTTAGATAAAGCCAAGATTTTGGCAAAGGGTTAGAAGACAAGAAGACCAAGGAAAGTTTGGAAGGTCTTAGAGACTGGTTAAGTGGTGATGACCAGACGCTGATAAAAATATGGGTAGTAATGGCCATTCAGGGAGGTCTTAGATGTAAATGAGAAGGAGCTTATTAGAAACTTAGGCAAAGATCACCCTTGTTATGAACTAGCAAAGAACTTAGCTAAATTATGTCCATGCTAGAGGACTTTATGGAATGTGGAACTTCAAAGTGATACACCGACATGTTTGGTGTATCACCAACGCTTCTAAGAAGCAAAGCATTAGGTAGCTGTGTGGATGCTCCTAACAGCCTACAATGAGTTATGGCAGTAAAAGCATGACATAAAGGCAGAATTTATAAATAAATAGGAAGCAGAGCATAAAAAATTGGAAAACCCTCAGCCTGGCCGTGTAAAGAATGAAAAAGTATGTTCAGGAGAGAAAACTAAGGGTATAGCTCAGGAACCATCTTCAAGGAGATGAGGACAGGAGGCAAGAATCATCAAGAGAATAGAGAAAGAGACCTTGAAGGCATTTGAGAGATCTTCACAGCTGCCCCTCCCTTCACAGGCCCAGAGGCCTAGGGAGAGAGAAGGATTTGGGGAATCAGGCCCAAGGCACCCTCCTTGCTTCCCAGAGCCAACTTGGGAAGCTGCTTCTCGCACCAGTACCCAGTTGCCTTAGCTAAATTGGCTCCAGGTGTTTCTGGGCCTGCTGACTTAGAAGACACAAGCCAGAAGCCTTGGAAGCATCCATGTGGTGTTAAGTCATCAGGCCTGAAGAATGCCAGAGCTATGGAGACATGGCTGCTTCCATTCAGGTTTCAAGAGATGTATGGAAAAGACTGATGCCCAGGAAGAGATTTGTCACAGCGGTGTAATCACCTCACAGACACTCCACTAGAGCAATGCTGAGCAGAAATGTTGGGTCAGAGTTGCAGAAGAGAACTCCCACCAAGGCCATGCCTAGTGGAGCCACGGCAGTGGGGCAACCACTAAGAGCCCAGAATTGTAGTGATACCAACATAGAATGCTAACCAGGGAAAACTGAAACATGGGCTGAGCCCTGGAAAGCCACAGGGGTAGGACTTACCAAGGACTCAGAGGTCCAACCATTGGACCAGTGTGCAGAGGATGCTGAACATTGAGTCCAGGGAGATTATACTCCATCTTTAAGATCTGATGCCTGCCCTGCTGGGTTTTGGACATGCTTAGGACTGGTTATCCCTTTCTTTTGGCCTATTTCTCCCTTTTTGAATGGCAATATGTACCCTATGCTTGTCCCACCATTGTATCTTGGAAGTAGATAACTTGTTTGATTTCACAGATGAGACTTTGGACTTTTGAGTTAAAACACATTAAAACTTTGGGATGTGATGAATTTGACCTGTGAGAAGGACACAAACTTTGGGGACTGGAGGTCAAATGTGTCCTGCAAAAGTTCATGTATTGGAAAATTGATCCCCATTGTAACAGTGTTAGGAGGGTGGAAATCCAATTATGGTATTTGAAAGGTGGGATCTTTGAGAGGTGATTGGATTGGAGGACTCTGTCCTCACAAATAGATTAATCCTTCATAGATTAATGGGTTATTGGTTTAGTATGTTATTATGGATGGTGAGTAGTGGCTTTATAAGGAGAGCACACAACAGAGCTCTTGCGATCCTTGTCATGTGACAACCTGCATTGTCATGGGACCCTGTAGATAGTGCCCACCCAGAAGAATGCCCTCACTAGATGCACACCCTAGACTGTGGACTGCTCAGCCTCCAAAACTGTAGGAAATCAACCTCTTTTCTTTATACATTACCCAGTTTCAGGTATTCTGTTATCAGTGACAGAAAACAGACTAATATAGAAGGAATATATTTTATCTCCTTGTGTCCATAAGCATGATCATTGAATAAGGTAGGTGTTCATTGTATGTTTTTGATGTGACTTATAATGAATATTCTCCAATATTTTTCATAAAGAAAACAGAATAGTAATATCAAATTTCTAAAATGAGATCAAATTTTAAAACTTTGAAGAAAAGGTGTGATCTTGGTGTTTTTCATCAGCAACTGCCTTAGAAATGTAAAGTCTGGAAATATAAGGATCTCCACGCTCTGATCATGGAATGATACTTATATTACCTCAATGTAAACTTGCTTCATGTCTGCAGGTGATTTTTAAACTTATATTAAGCCAAACAACTTCTATGAAAAACTGTCCTCTCAACTTTATTTCATTGAAAAACTGCCCCAAAATATGTTATTTTTCTTAAGAAAAAAGAAAGTTCACATGGAAACATGTAATCTTCTTATTATTTCAATATTAGTGTAGTGCTTACAAAGGACCGTGTCTAATTCTGGACAGTGTTAATAAAACACACCATAAATAACTTGGAAAGGTTTCAAGAGGAGAACACAAATTATCTAATACAATTCATGTGGAAAATGGTATATCTTAGAAAACTTTGGAAGTGTGTGCTAATTTAGATAAAAAACCTGCTAATAAGAAACTTTAAGCATATGAAAATTGGAAATAAACCAGGTATTGCTTTTATAATTACAAATATAATGTCATTATGAAACAAATACAGAAATATTTACATTAAATAATAAAAGCCTCTTTTTATTTCTCAATCTTCTCCCCACAAGGGATTGAAAAAAAGTATATATTTTAAATCTTTCCTATACCTTTAATATAGCCATGTTAAATGTATATGATTCATTTTTATATAGGACTTGATAAACATCTTTATTTCTATTGAGAAATAAAGTTTCAAGTGAAAGCATGTAGACAAATGTTTCCTGATTTTGAATTCCTTCCTAGGATCTCAAATTGTTTCAACTAGGGTTTCTAGGAACCTGAGGAAGGAAGGCAGGTGTCTATAAATCAGAACTCTCTTTCCAGCTTAGTTTTCACAGGGTGTTATCATCACTACTTAAGTCTGTCATCTCCTAGTCTTTTTAATTTTGACAGAGTTTTGAGATAAAACGTAAATTTTCCTTTCCAAAAGTTTAAAGATCTATGTTCTTCTTTAGAATTACACAGTTGTAATCTGTATCTTGATTATGGAAAGCACTTCTTATGGGTCTCTCAAAGTTCTTTGCAAATTCTAATGTTGTATAATTCTGTGCTTCTTTAAAAGTAAAAAATGTATATAAAACAGCATCATTAATAACAACAGCAACAAAAACTCTTCTAGTTAGTCCCATTTCTGTTGTCATCCTATTTCTTTCTTAGCCATTGCTGTCAATCAAGCATGATTGTGAAATTGCCTCCTAGATGGATATAAATTGAGACTAGTTTGAAATTCATTTTATCCTTTAGCCCAGTTTGATAACTCAACTCCATGCCATTTCCTGGACATACAATAGATAACAACCCTTTATTTAAAAGACATCTGGTCATCAATCTAATCTGGTCCTCATCTACAGGAGGCTGTGTGTGTGTGAGTGTGTGTGTGTGTGTGTGTTCAGATTAATTTTGAAGACTGAAGCATATAAATGATCATCAGCAAGAACAGTAAGGGAAGTTTAATGAGGAGACTATAATCAGAAAATGCAATAATGGAAAACTTGCTTAATGAGGACACTGGTGCCAAGCTACATTATTCATAGGGCATTCTGATTAGAGACAAATGCAAAATGAGACATACATTCCTTGGTGGAAGTCTTCATTTACATTTCAAATAAATACTATTACTCTAACCTTTGGCTGAGAAAATGAGCTTTCATACTGAATAACTAAAGACTCCCCCAAAGATAATGGTGTAACAAATAGATTGTTAAAGGATAAATTGAAAATTAAAGTATGTTTTCCTGATTTTAAGCTATGTTTCATTTTAGACCAACGGCAAGACACATTTTTCATCCCGATAATAAATCTTCTAAACTCAGGATCTTTGTACCTGGAATAAAACCTGGCTATAAATGGATTTACATATTTCCTCAATATATTATATCTTAATAGCTTCCATTCACCTTTTAAGAGTCAATCAGCTCAACTGATTAAAGCAAAGTGATAATGAGACCTGGATTATGAATCACAGCTTTTCTCACTAGATTTCTTGGCCATGAAATGGAATCTTATCCTTAGCTAGCCATGTCACAAATACTACAAAGTATTTGTAGGTTGGAAATCTTGATTCTCATTTGATGTTTAGAATAGGATTTTTTAGGTAAATACATATTGGGGCAAAAGCCTTGGAGTAGGAGGCAATGGCCTATAGCCAGAGGGCAAAAGCCCATCTAATCAACTCTAATCACTGCTTAGGTATGGGATTGTATACTTTAATGATTTTAGAGCTAACAGGTGGTTGTCATACCGATACTGTTAAGAGATTTTAAGAACTGCCAAGGAAAAGGTGTGAAAAAATATATTTGCTAGGGGCAAGCTGTCTGTGGGAGAAACTTTATAGATAATCGTACTTAGATTTTATCATACAAATATAACTTTTGCTTAAGGAGAGGTTATACTTTAGATAATGAGCTAGTTTGACCAACTTGGCTTTTCACTTATTGGACTTTGGAATGTCACATTGTTAATTTTACTGATGTTACCGGTTTCCATTGCTTAAGCTAGATTTTAGATAACTTTTGTAAAACTGCCCATGTCCTTGTGTCCTTTGTAATGATTTAATCAACTGAATTTTCTTGTGAAACTTCCTTGTCTTTACAACAAAAAAGAGAAGCTAGCTTTGAATGGGGGCCGTTCCCATTTTCTGTGGGATACAGACCCTCTCATCTTCTCTACACATTGATGTTGCTTTGAGTAATCTTTTTGGGTCTCCGTTACACAGAGAGAAGTGTAACACAAAGTGGAGTTGAATCATCTCAGAACCATTATTAATGAGTGTGTGTGTTTGTGTAGGTGCATGTGTATAAAGTGGTAAGCATATCACAATCACCTATGGAAATTTTGTGTGTAACAGAGTCTCCTTTGGAGGTGAAATATGAACTGGGGTTGTTACTGTGGGTTGAGAGCCTTTGGCATGAATTCTTTCAATCCAGAATTTAGAACCACTAGAAAAGTGTCATAGTAAAACTCCAAGCAATAATTATTCTTTTATACAATCTTACCACTAAGAGAATCCATAAAGGGAGGAGATACTTTTTTTTTTGTTTGAATGAAGCATAAACTGATAAATGAACTTTTGAGTGAAGAGTGATTAACTTGCTTTGTGTGGGGTAAAAGTAAGGACCAGAACTCATTCTTTGGATGGGACACAGAAAATGTAACACATAAAATAAATTTTAAAGTTAAAGAAGAAAAAATAGACTCTGTTAATTTAAATTCCTCAGTACTTGATTTTTTTTTTTTTTTTAGCTTAACTGTAACCTTTATAAAACTCTCTCCAGGAGAGAAAAAGATATATTACTTTGAGGGAAAACACCTTAAGGAATTTATAAATAACTACCAATGGTCAGTGATACTGACACTAGTCATTGAGAGAAAAAAAAAAAAAAAAAGTCTTATGGGAATTTGGGCTCGTGGTTTATCCTAAAAGACTAAGTGGTTACATAAGACAAACATATGAGCACATTTTGAAAAACATGTCAATGCCATTCTTGCCCTCTACTTAATTCTTGATCTGTGCAGAGAGAGATTTAGATGTAGGTGAGGTAATGCATAGGTTAGTATCCACACAAATCCCATACCTTACACAGTATTACACTTCACTAAATATGCACACAATCAGGAGGTGCAGATAAACAGCAATATGTATAGAGCACCATACGTGACTCTTTGAGTTCTTCTTTCCTGCAAAGGTCTTGTACTTTCTAAGTGAACATAGATTGGGTTGCTAAAGAAGAATGTAGGATAGTTCATATAGCTGTTGGGATAAATTTAGGTTATAAAATCCTTCATTTCATATCCCATAGATTTGTATAGCTTGCATAATATTACACAGAGTCATGCTTCATAAATTCATAGATCATATATTGGTTTATTGTAGGGAATCCTAAACCAGCATTCCATATATCAGGATTCTCCTAGCCAATATCATTAGTCTATATGCCTGGAAGTCAGTTACCAGCAAGTTTACAAGGATATTAGTCCAGTTATCTGTTTTCTTTCTTCCCACAGGAACACATCCCCAGTAACAAGGAGAGTCATGTTTCACAGGAAAACTAATTCTTTGCTCTGTAATAGGCTAATATTTCAGTGAATTCATTTTGGTTTAAATGATGGAATAAAGGATATATTAGCATTCTCCACCCTACTGTACCATTAAGCCTGTTTTATATTGTGGCATGTTACATACCTTCATACTTTAAAACTCAGAAAGACTCAGATATCACTGGAATATTGTAAGACAGTTGAGATGTTTCCAAAAAGACAACTAATTGATGCCCTTCTGAGTTTGAAGTAGGTAGAAAGGTGCAAATGGTACTTAGATACCTCATAGACACTATAGGCAGCAGAATTAGGTATCTTCTGGCCCTCTTTGATGCTTTCAATTCTGCAGCATATTTTTGGTGGTAAGAGTAAATAAAGCTAAACATAACCTTGGATTGAAGAGTGCAAAATTTGTTTATAGAAATAAATATATCATTTCTTCCTGCCCCACCATCAAAACATACCTGTTTTGTGTCTCACATCCTTATACTCAGGGGCTCCCATAACAACATAATTTGGTTTATTAATATGTTATTGACTGAAGTAGTGCAATGTACATCTCCCAGACAGCAATTTGGATAACTTAAGTAATGTTTGGTTCAGAGAGTTTATATATATATTTTTATCCAATAGTCTATTTTAAGTGACTACAAATAGCATTTATCTGTCAGTAAATAAATATTAAATGTTTTCTTGACAAAACAAGCTATAAAAAAATGAAGCATTTGTCCTCATCTATGCAAATTTAGTTTTTCTTTAAAAAAATCATTTCTTTTCTCAATCATCCAGTCAATGAGAAAGCTGCTTTCTTTTATTACAGCTACATTGAGAATGACGTATGTATTTTACGCAAATTACATTTTAATACTTCAGAGCAAGATATAAATGGAATTGAAATGAACATTTATTCCTCCAGTCATTTTTAAGATGCACAATACCCACAGCCATAACTTGATATGAATAATGGTGATATTAATTATTAGTTCTATTGTTTTAATTGAGTACAGAGTATGATGGCATTTATTCAAATATTCATCAACTGCACATAATAACTGTTTGGCAACATGTTATAATAAGTGACACAATTACTATTACTTACTTTGGTACTAATTGTTAAAATATGAATCATACTAAAATATTATTCCACAGGAATCCTATTGTAATTTGCCAGAGCATTAATTAATACTACTGTGCAAATATGAGCAGACAAGTAACATAGAGAAATGAAGCCAGGAAAGCCATAAATTTTAAGTTCCAAATTATACCATGTTCAATTTTGATGATTATTAGGTTTTATTTATGGGAAATAGCCACCAAATATAGGAGGTGGCCCAATAAATTAAGCCACACCTATGGCAACCATGGGTTACTGAAGAATCTTAAACTTAGGGACACCAAAATTAATGCTAATTTCAGGAAGTTCATCTTGTCAGGAGGTCCTTGTCTCACCAACTTTCACAGGTCTTCTGTGTTTGAAATACCTTAGGGAAATAGCCATCCTTGCAGTTCCCCATCTATAAGGAGGAGACCCTTGAGGACAGGAGTCACTGATATCAAGTGACCGCAATCAACTAGGTATATTGTGAGAACATATAACTAGTATTAAGATATGCAATTATAACTACATAAAGAGGACAATGTCTAGTTCAGGATGTATGCTCTATCGAGTTCAGGAAGGTGTTGCAGAGTTACAAAAGATTTCTGTGGACCTGACTTCCCCATCTGCTGGCTACATGAGGTTAGGCAATTTGTTTAACATTTCTATCACTCATACATACACTATATACAAATGTAATACATACCCGTACATGTCACACTCACACATAGTACACACACACACATACACTCACATACACTATACTCCCCTGCACATACTAAACTCTTTTTTCTGCATCTATCTTTTCTTGGCTTCTGATACTGTCATTTACTCTTACCGCCATTTCCTTCCTAATAATCATCAATTGAAGTTTCAGTCCTTGCCTTTCTGCTTTCTCCCTCCTCAATTAGTCAGAAACTAGGTGGAAAAAGATTATTTATTGAAGTCCCTCAAAAACACAGTGAATAATATGACCTGAGAACACCTATTTGTCACAGAAACTTAGTCACTGCTTTTCCATTCTCATCACTAATGCCCTCATTTGCACTGCCATTTCTTCATGCGTGGAACACTGAAATTATTTCAACACCTCAAGGCCTTTAGTTAGTTCATCTTCTCTCAGTCTTTTTATATTTATTCATTGCTTACATCTTTTCTTTCCTTCTCCCCTTTGCTTTCTGCCTCATTCTCTTCCTCACACAAACCATCGCCCCAAACCTAAAAGTCTAGTGTGTATCCTCCATACTTTTTACCATGATTGTAATTCACATAAAAACACAATTATAAAAAGCTGGCTGGTCAGTTCAGTTGATTAACAACAAGGTCAATGGTTTGGATCCCCAGTTACCAATAATTAATTAATTAATTAATTAATTGGTAGACTGAAATATAATAAAAGTACAGGACTTGAGCACCCCTTTCAACACTGGACAGATTATCTAGGCAAAAAATCAACAGAGAAACACAAGATCTAAACAAAATTTTAGCCCAGTTAGACTTGGCAGACTTCTAAAGAACATTTCATCCAATAACCACAGAATATACATTCTTCTCATCAGCACATGGAACATTATCTAGGACAGACTATATGTTAGGTTACAAATCAAGTCTCAACAAATTAAAATATTTTGAAATTATTTCATGTATTTTTTCAGACCGCAATGAATTAAAAGTACAAATGAATGACAAATGAAATTCTGGAAACTATACAAATACATGGAAATTAAATAACATTTTAATGAAGGACATATAGGTCCAAGAAGAAATTAAACAGCAAATCAAAAAATTTCTTGAAACTAAATAATGACACATCATACCAAAACATGTGGGATACTGCAAAACCAGTAATAAGAGGGGAGATTATTGCAACAAACACATCAGAAGAATAGAAAGATTGTGAATAAACAATCTAATGCTTCACTTCAAAGAACTAGAAAAACAAGAACAATCCAATCCCAATGTCTATAAATGGAAAGAAATAATTGAGATCAGAGCAGAACTAAATGAAAAAGAAACCCATAGAACTATACAGAATATTAATGAAACAAAAAGTTAGTTTTTGAGAAGATAATTGAAATAGGCAAGCCATTAGCTAGGTTATCTAAAAAAGGGAGAGAGGTAAGCCCCAAATAACAAAAAATAGAAACGAAAAAGGAGACATTATAACTGAAATACAAAGAATCATTAGAGGCTATTACAAACAACTATACACCAACAAATTTGAAAACCTGGAGGAAATGGACAAATTTCTGGACACATACAAACTACCAAGACTAAACTAAGAGAACATATAAAACCTGAACAGACCAATAATAATCAAAGAGATTGAAGCTGTGATCAGCAGTCTTCCAACAAAGAAAAGCCCAAGACCAGATGGCTTCACTGCTGAATTCTACCAAACTTTTAAGGAATTAATACCAATTCTCTTCAAACTATTCAAAAAGATTGAACTACAGCCCATTCTCCCAAACTCATTCTATGAGGCAAACATAACCTTGATACTAAAACCAGACTAAGGCACAACAACAACAAAAAAAGAAAACTGAAGGAAAGTATCTTTGATGAATAAAGATGCAAAATTCCTCAATAAAATATTAGGATACAGAAAACAGCAACACATCTGAGAAATCATACACCACAGTCAAGTGGGATTCATCCCAGGGATGCAAGGATGGTTCAACATATGCAAATTAATAAATATGATACACCACATCAACAAAATCAAAGACAAAAACCATGTGATTATCTCAATAGATGCTGAAAATGCATTTGACAAAATTCAACATTCCTTCATGATAAAGACTCTCAAAAAATTAAGTATAGAAGGAAAATATCTGAACACATTAAAATGATATATGACAAACCCACTGCCAATATCATCCTGAATTGGGAAAATTTGAAAGCTTTTTCCTTAAGAGTGGGAACAAGACTAGTATGCCCACTCTTACCACTCATATTCAACATAGTATTGGAAGTTCTAGTTATAGCAATCAGGGAAAAGAAAGAAATAAGGGGCATCCAGATTGGAAAAGATAAAGTCAAATTGTCCATTTGCAGATGACATCGTCCTATATATTGAGAAGCCTAAAGACTCTACACAAAGAACTCTTAGAGTTGATAAATGATTTCAACAAAGGATCAGCATACAAAATCAACATGCAAAAATTAGAAGCATTTTAATACTCCAACAATGAACTAGCAGAAAAAGAAATCAAGAAAGCTAGCACATTTACAATAGTCACCAAGAAAATAAAATATCTAGAAATAAAGTTAACCCAGGATGTGAAAGATCCCTATGATGAGAACTACAAATCACTGTTGAGAGAAATTAAAGAGGACACAAGAAAATGGAAAGATATTCCATGCTCTTGGGTTGGAAAAATTAATATTGTGAAAATGTCCATACTACCTGTATTAGTCTGTTTTGTGTTGCTATAACAGAATACCTAAGACTGGGTAATTTATAAATTACAGAGGTTTATTTGGCTTGTGATTCTGAGACAGCTGCATCCGGCATGGGCCTCAGGCTGCTTCTACTCATGGCAGAAAGCAGCAGGCAGCCAGCAGGTACAAGCAGACCACATGGCAAGAGGAAAAAAGAGAGAGAAGAAGGTGCCAGGGTATTTTAAGCAACCAGCTCTTGTGGGAACTAATAGAGTAAGAACTCGCTCATTACCCCCCACCTAGGGAGATCATTAATCCATTCATGAGGGATCTGTCCTCATGACTCAAACAGCTCCCAACACTGCCATATTCGGAATCAGATTTCCACATGAGGTTTGGGGGGGACAACACAGCCAAACTTTATCACTACCCAAAGTGATCTACAGATTTAATGCAATCCCCATCAAAATACCAATGATATTCTTCACAGAAATGGAAAAAAAACCCCTAATGTTCATATAGAACAACAAAACACCTGTAATAGTCACAGCAATTCTGAGAAAAAAAAAAAAGCCAGAGGCATAACACTATCTGACTTCAAATTATACTACAAAGCTGTAGTAACCAAAACAGCATGGTACTGACATGAAAACAGACACTTGGATCAATGGAACAGAATAGAGATCTCAGAAATTAGTTCATATACCTGCAGACATCTGATCTTCCACAAAAGAACCAAGAACATACACTGGGGAAAAGTCTGCCTCTTCAATAAATGGTGCAGGGAAAATTGGGCATCCATGTATAAAAGAATGAAACTAGACCTGTATTCTCACTATATACCAAAATCAACTCAAAATAGATTAAAGAATTAAATATATTTCCTGAAACTATATAACTCCTAAAAGAAAACATAGGGGAGAAACTTCAGGAAGTAGGATGGGCACAGACTTCATGAATACGACCCAAAAAGAACAGATGACAAAAGGAAAAATAAACAAATGGGATTATATCAAATTTAAAAGCCTTCTGCACAGCAAAATAAACAAATAATAGAGTGAAAAGACAACCAACAGGATGGGAGAAAATATTTGCGAAATATGCCTCTGGAAAAGGTTTCATATCCAGAGTACATAAGGAACTCAAACAAACAACTTAACATTAAAAAAATAAGTCACCCAATTAAAAAATGGTCAAAGGAACTGAATAGACATTTCTCAAAGGAAGATACAAGAATGGCCAACAGACACATGAAAAAACGCAAATCAAATGCAAATCCGGAAATGCAGATGAAAACCACATTCATATATCATCTCACTCCAGTTAGGCCTACTGTTATCAAAAAGACAGAGAACAACAAATGCTGGTGAGAATCTGGAGAAAGAGAAACCCTCTTAGACTATTGGTAGGAGTGTAAAATGGTGCAGCCATTATGGAAAATGGTATGGAGGTCCCTCAGACAACTACAGATAGAACTGACATATGACCCAGCTGTCCCACTTCTTGGGATATAGCCAAAGGAATGGAAATCATCATGTTGAAGGGACACCTGTGCTCTCATGTTTATTACAGCTCTGATTACAATAGCCAAGAATTGGAACCAGTCTAAATGCCCATCATCAAATGAGTGGATAAGGAAAATGTGGTATATTTGTACAATGGAGTAATACTCTGCTATAAAAAAGAATGAAATGCTGCTATTTGTAGCAACATGGAGGAAGTTAGAGAAAATTATGAAAGTGAAATAAGCCAGGCACAGAAAAAGAAATACCGCATGTTCTCACTTATATGTGGTAGCTAATATAAATAAGTAAGTAAATTAATTAATTAATTAATTAATTAACAAAACAAGAAAAGTTACAATAATTTGTTGAACTTTTTAAATAAAGAGAACAGAACCAACATTACAGGCATGGAGGAGAGGGAGGTGGAAAAGGGAAGAATTGAAAAGAGCCGTAAAACTTGATTTATTTGTATAATGATAAATGGAAAAAAAGCAAAGAAGGAAAAATTAAAGATGATGTCATAGAGCATGTCAAAACAAAAATAAATACATAAGTAAAATTTAAAAAGCATAAAGAAAATTCAAATAAACCATAATTCTAAAACCTATAAATAATTACTAACGTTTTGGCTTTGAACTTTTCCTGTGTATATACATGCACACACAAGTATGAGCGTTTTTTAGTAAGACTACTACATTTGCAGTGTTGTAACTTGTTTTTTTCATTATATGTATCACAGCCATTTTCTATGTCAGCAAAATACACTTCTCATAGCTGCAAGTATGCCATTAATCATTAGCTGATTTATTATGAAAGAACATTTGTTTCCAAATTTTCACCTTTTTAATATGAAAAATACCATAAAATAGTCAGACAAAAAAATGTAAAAAATACCTGCAGCACATAAAAATAAGATAATTTCTCTTTTTAAATAAAGAACTTCTATCAATCCATAATACACGGAATACAAAAGAAAAATATTGGGCATCACAGAAAAAATGACTTTTAAATATATGAGAAAAATATTTTAAATATATGGTCAACTTTTCACAATAAAAGGAATGCAACTTAAAAATAAACAAATAACATGCTACTATACAAACACACAGAGAAATTGTGTTTAGGTTTTAAAAATGAGAACATATTATACCATTTTGCATGTTAACGTTTTCATCCAACAATAGGACACGTGAGTATAAGTCACTGTAAGAACTTTGAAAGAGTAATTTTAATGACTATATAATTAACCATGATATGGATGCACCATAGATTATTCAAACCATTCTCCTGACAATGGACATTCAATCTGTTGTCATCTTTTGACCACCATGCACACTTCTACAATGTATTTACTTATAAGAGAATATTTTATTTTTTATTTTTATTTTATTTTTACTTAACAGATAGCCATGGGACTGGAATCACTGAATGAATGATGAATATATATATATGAATTATTTTAATAGATGTATTGTGTAACAATTTACGTTCCTTTCAGTGATGTGTGAGAGTTTCCTAAATTCTTGCTGGCACAAGATGTTATCATATTTTTCCTTTGCCAAGATAATGGTTATAAAGTGATATCTCCTTCTTATTCTAGTTTTTATGACTGTCTACCTAATGAGTTTAAGCAGATATTTATGTAGTTGTTAAATTTGTGGGTCATGAATTAATTATTCCTATCCTTTGCCCATTTTGCATTGAATTGTCTGGCCTTTTCTTATCTATTTTTAGGGGCTTTTTTATTTCTATATAAAGTAATTTTATTTGTCATTGGCTTTTCAATTTATCCTTTATCTGTTAGATTTGCTCTTGGTTGTAGTGCCTATAATCATTAGAAAGTATTATTTATAAATAATTTGTTTCATATTAATTTTTTTCTAGTCTCTTTGATCCTTTGTCAAAAATGGCAGCTAGTTTTTGTCTTTGACACCTCATGATTATTTTCTAGTTTAAATTTTGACATAATAAATTATAATGATACATTTTATAATATTCAAACACTACTGCATTTCTAGAATAAATACCAAATGATCTTGTGTATTTTTACTACTAACATATTAGTAATATGAAATTAATTTATACATATACAAATTAGGTTTGCTAATATTTTGGAGGGTAGTTTTAGCATGGTATTTAAAATTAAGGTTGGCCCATTGTTTATTCCAGAACTCTTTTCACCTTGCATAACTGAAACTCTATACACATCAAAGAACAATTCCCGGGCCAGCCCCATGGCTCACTCGGGAGAATGCGGTGCTGATAGCACCAAGGCCGAGGGTTCGGATCCTACATAAGGATGTCTGGTGTGCTTACTGGCTGAGCGTGGTATGGACCACACTGTGCTAAGGGTTGTGATCCCCTTACCAGTCAAAAAACAAAACAAAACAAAAAGAACAATTCCCTATTTCCCACTCATTCCAACCCTTTTCAGTCACTACTCTACCTTCTTTCTATAAATTTGACAATGATAGGTAAGTCATATAAGTGGAATTAAACAGCTTTTTTAAAAAAATTCTTATTTCATTTAGCATAATATCCTCAAGTTTCTTGTTATAGCATGTGCCAGAATGTCCCTCCTTTTAACGGTTGAGAAATATTCTATTGAATGTTATTCTATGTTTTGTTTATCTGTTCACCTGTAGATAGACATTTGGGTTGCTCCATCTTTGGCTAATTTAAATAATGCTACTGTGCACATGGGTATACAAATGTCTCTTCACGACCCTGCTCTGAATTTTGGGGGTGTACACCCAGAAGTGGATCCTATGATAATTCTATTTTTTAATATTTGGAGAAACTAGTATATTGTTTTCCGTAACAGCTGCTTCATTTTCATTCCCACCTACCATGTATAATAGTTCCAGTTTCTCCATATCCTCACAAACACTTGTTGTTTCTCTTTGTTTATTTTTGATAAAAGCCATCCTAATGCGTGTGAAGTTGTAGTAACTCTTGTGGTTTTGATTTACAGATCACTAACGACTAGTAGTGTTGAACATCTTTTCATGTGCTATTTTTTTAAAAGTTTCCAGTTTCTAACCAGTTTAATTCACTGCAGTAAAGCACCCCATGACAAATCATTCAGAAATTAAACAGAAATTTATTTTTCAACTCCTTATATGTGAAAACACTTAATACAGCTTTGAACAAAATAGTAAAAAATAATCTTTTAAAAACCACTGTGAAACAGTTGCTTAAGAAGTTCCTACATTAGAAAATAGTTCATTTACTGGGATTAATCAACTCATGATTCATCATTTTATTCTTTTTATTTATGTATATTTATGGGGTACAGAGTTGACTATCAGTATTTATGTACAGTATGTGATTATCAAATGAATATTATTAGCATGTTCATAATGACAAATCATAATTACTTATTGTGCTCCTTATCCAAGTACTCCCTAACTTCCCTTCCCCTACCCCCTTCTCTCCTTTAGTAACTATACATCTGTTCTCTCTTTCTGAAAGTTCAACATTTTATTATGTCTTTCATTCTTTCTTTGTTTATTAGCTTCCACTTACAGGTGAGGACATGTAGTATTTCTCATTCTGTATCTGGTTAATTTTACTTAACATAATTTTCTCTAAGCCTATCCACATTGTTGTGAATGACAGAATTTCACTCTTTTTTATGGCTGAGTAGTATTCCATTGCATATATATAACAAATTTTCTTTATCCAGCTGTCTGTTGTTGAAGATTTAGGTTGGTTCCATATTTTAGCTATTGTAAGTAGGGCTGAAATGAACATGGGAGTGCAGGTATCCCTTTGACATGATGATTTCCATTCCTTTTGTATATACCCAGAAGTGGGATTGCTAGATCACATGGTAGTTCTAAATGTAGTTATTTGAGAAACCTGCATACTGTTTTCTGTAATTTACAGTCCCACCAACAGTGTAGGAGAGTTCCCTTTTCTCCACATCCTCTCCAGCATTTGTTATTCTGTCTTTTTGATAATAACTAGAATGAAATGATATCTCAATATGGTTTTGATTTGCATTTCTCTGATGAGTAGTGATGTTGAGCATTTCTTCAAGTACTGGTATTTTTAGGTCTTCCTTTGAAAACTGTCTATTCAGCTCCTTTGCCCATTTTTAATTGGATTATATGGATTTTGTTTTGTTTTGTTCTATTTTGGTTTTTATTGTGAAGTTGTTTGATTTCCTTGTGTATCCTGTATATTAATCCCTTGTCAGATGTATGGTTTGCAAATATATTCTCCCATTCAGTAGGCTGTCTTTTCACTCTATCGATTGTTTCTTTTGCTGTACAGAAGCTTTTTAGTTTGATATAATCCCATGTGTTTATTTTTTCTTTTGTTGCTTGTGCTTTCAGGGTCTTATTCATAAAGTCTTTGCCCAGTCCTACATCCTGAAGTGTTCACCCTGTGCTTTCTTCTAGGAGTTTTACAGTTTGAGGTCTTATACTTAAGCCAAATTCACTAAAGTTGCAGAATATAAAATCAATACAGAAAAATCAGTAGTTTTTTGTATGTTTTTTTTTTTTTTGTGACCGGTAAGGGGATCGCAACCCTTGGCTTGGTGTCTTCCGCACCGCACTCAGCCAGTGAGAACACTGGCCATTCCTATATAGGATCCGAACCCATGTCAGGAGCGCCACTGCGCTCCAAAGCGCTGCACTCTCCCGAGTGCGCCATGGGGCTGGCCCCAAAATCAGTAGTGTTCTTATACACCAACAATGAAGGAGCAGAAAAAGAAATCAAGGGGCTTGTTAGCCCATTTACAGTAGCTACCAAAAGAATAAAATACCTAGGAATAAATTTAACCAAAGAGTGAACTACAAAATTCTGCTGAAAGAAATTAAAAAGAACACCAAAAGATAGAAAGACATTCCTTGTTCATGGATTGGAAGAATTAATGTGGTGAAAATATCCATACTAATGCTACCCAAAGCAATCTACAGATTCAATGCAATCCCCATCAAAATACCTACAACATTCTTCACAGAAATAGAAAAAAATAATCCTAAAATTTATATGGAAAAACAAAAGACCTGAACAGCCAAAGCAATCCTGAAAAAATAAAAATAAAAAAAAAAATAAAACCAGAAGCATCACACTATCTGACTTCAAATTATACTACAAAGCTATACTTACCAAAACAGCCTGGTACTGGCATAAAAACAGAGAAACTGGAGCAGTGGAACACAATAGAGAACCCAGAAATCAACCCAAATACTTACAGCCAACAGATTTTTGACAAAGGCACCAAGAACTTATATTGGGGAACAGACAGCCTCTTCAGTAAATAGTGCTGGAAAAACTGAATTTCCATATGTTGAAGAATGAAACTAGACCCATACCTCTCACCATATACCAAAATCAACTCAAAATGGATTAAAGACTTAAGGTCTTTTCATATGTTTATTGATTATTTGTTTCTCTGGAGAACTGTCTATGCCCTCTGCTCAGTTTTAAAAATTGGGTTGTTTAGGGTTTTTTCTTTTTTTGTTGTTGAATTGTAGGTGTTCTTCTTATAGTCTGAATATTAGCCCTTATTAGATACATGATTTTCAATAATTTTTTCCTATATGTAGGTTGTCTTTTCACTCTGTTGCTTGTGTCCTTTAATGCATGGAAGTATTTGATGTTGACATAGTCTGATTTATCTATTTTTTTTCTTTTGTTACCTGTACCTCCAAAGTCAAGAGGGTTTTCTCCTGTTTTTCTTCTAAACTGTTTTTCATTTCAGCTATTACAACTAGGTCTTTGATCCACTTTGAGTTAATTTTTGTGTATGGTGTTAAGATTTCAACTTCATTCTTTTGCATGTAAATATCCAGTTTCCTAGCACCATTTGCCAAAAACACTGTTCATTCCTCATGGAATGGTCTTGGCACCCTTGTTGAAAATCATTTCACCATATGTATAAGAATTTACTGATGGGCTCTCTATTCTATTCCATTGATTTATATGTTTGTCTTCACACCATTATCACACTATTTGGATTACTGTGGCTTTGTAGTAAGTTTTAAAATTAGAAAGCATAAGTCCTCCAGCTTTGTTCTCCCTTTTTAAGATTGTTTTTTTATTCAGGGTCCTATGAATTCGATGTAAATATTAGGATAAATTTTTCTATTTCCCAAAAAATGCCATTGGGATTTTGGTAGGGATTGTGTTGAGTCTGTAGAGTGTATTGAGTAGTACTGACATCTTAACAATATTCAATTTTTTAAATTGTTGCTTGTTAGTATACAGAAACACAACTAATTTTTGTGTTTTGATTTTATATCCAGCAACCTTTCTGAATTCATTTGTTACTTCTAGTAGTCTTTTGTATGTGTGTGTGAACAGACATAGAGTTTTCTACATATGAGGGTTCTTCAAAAAGTTCGTGAAAAGACTCATTATCATTGAATTCTATTTTTATTTTTATTTTTTATTTTATTTTATCAATATACAATGTGGTTGATTATTGTGGCCCATTACCAAAACCTCCCTCCTTCTTCCCTCTCCCCCCTCCCTCCCAACAACCACATATCTGTTCGCTTGTTATATCAACTTGAATTCTATTTTTTCCACACACTTTTTGAATTACCCTCATATAAGACCATGTCATCTGCAAACAAATGTAATTTTACTTTTTTCTTCCCAATTCAGAGGACTCATTTCTTTTCCTTGCCTAATTTCTTTGGCTAACAGTGCTAGTATCACCTTAAATAGAAGTGGTACAAGTGAGAATCCTTGTTTCATACTTTATCTTGGAGGAAAAACTTTCTGATTTTCCCCAATGAGTTTAATGTTTGGAGTTGATTGTAAACTTATGTTGAATTCAGAAAAAATAATTTTAAAGTTCTCCATTTTTTCAACTATCTGGAATTTTTTTTTTAGAAATGATGCAGAATTCAACTTTGAAATACTCTAGCTGTGGTTACTTTTTCATTGGCAGGTACTTTATTACATTTTCTGTCTTATAATAGTTGGTATACTGGAATTTTTCACTTCATTTTGATTAATTTTGGTATTGTATTAAGCAAGTATGTGTCTGTTTCCACTAGGTTTTCAATTTATTTTTATAGAGTTTATACATTTCCTCATAATTAATTTGATCACATTTTATGTTTGCCTTTGTCTTATATCTCATTCTTAATATCATGTACTTTCGTCATTTACTTTTCTGTAATCATGCTCATATGATGTTCATATATCTAAATATCTTTAACATGTTATTTATCTTTCTTCTAATGTTTGTATCTTAATTTCAGCTTAAAACTGATACATTTTCACTTTTTTCTTTTTTTGGGGGGGGTTTAATTTCTTAACATTAGTTCAAAATTCTTGCTATTGTTCCTCTTCATAGTTAAATCATTTATGGATACAAGTATCTTCTGAGTTTAGCTTCTATAAGCTGTATTGCCATATAAGTTTTGTCTTAAAATGTTCTACTTTGCATTGTTTTCCATATAGCTGATAATGCCAGTATTGCTTTTTTTAAATATATGCTCCAAAGTGTGTAGAAGTGTTTATTTCTAAATAGTTAAGATTTGATGGAAGTAAATCACCATGTTATTACCTATACCTAAATTTATTGGTTTAAGATTAAATATTGATAAGATCACTTATTCTGAGTTTAAGGTTTTCCATGGGACCAAGTATGTAGTCAGTATTTTTTTGTAATGCTCAGGGCTTTTTAAAAGTAATTTATAAAAGGGGTATTAAGTGTAATTTAAGAATCTATATATCAATATACTGTTTGTTGATTGACTTAAATGTTCTACATTTTTTTCTACAAAAGCTATTAGATTTTCAGAGGCATATTGAAATATCCCATTAATATTTTATAATAAATCAGGTTTGTATTTTTTTTCTTTTTTGCAATTCTAATTGCTTAGAGTTTACATTTTTATCAACGACAGGCATGTACAGGTTAATGACTGTAGCAGGATCTTGATCTCACTTGTTTATAATTTCCATGAAAAGCTCTGCTCTTGTCTGTAGCTGATCTAGGAGCATCATTTTTGGCACCCATAGAGTGGAAAGTGTGCTCAACTTTAATTTTTAATCAAAATTGTGTAAACTAAACCAACTGAGATGTCTATGGTGTTGGCTATTGTTTCTGCTGTTAACTGTCAGTCTTCTCAATTAGGGCACAAACAAGACTAATTTTTTCTTTGCAAATTGAAAAGGATTATCTAAAACTGCAAGCTTTATTTTCAATATTGCCTCATCCCTTCTTAAAATAAATCATACATTTGTATACTGCTGATTTTGTTGGGGTATTGTCTCATAAACTTTTTGTAAAGCATCAGTGATCTCACCATTCTTTCACCCAACTTTTATCATAAATTTGATGTTTGTTCTTGAATCAATTTTAACAGAATTCATGTTGCTCTGATAGGAGCTCTTTTCAAACTGATGTCTTATCCTTCTTAGTGCCTCAAATTATACCATGTTCAGAAATATAACAAGTTAATATGAATTTATTCTGGTGCCAAAAATGTTTGCAATCCGTGCATAGTTTTTTCATAACATGCATTTTCATGAACATTTGGAAGACTTCTTGTATTGTTTTAGTGTCTTATAAATGTTTTTCTGCTTTCTATTGTCAAAATAGTGTGTCACAAAAAATCATAGTAATGCAGTGTTTTACAACAATAATTATTTATTTATAGCTCACTAATTGTGTGCAGGATTCAGTGTTCTGGCCTATGGTTAGCTGACCTCAGCTGGATTTGTTTATGTGTCTAGAGTCACTTGCACATGAGTGGGAGTTCTTCAGATTTTGGTCGTTTCTCTTATTTACCTGCTGTCTGTTAGCTGGTAACTATAGAATGGTCTATATCGGTACAACTTGGGGCAACATAATTTGTGTCATGTATCTTGTCCTCTAGCAGACTATCCCAAGCATGTTGCCTTGGCCAAAGCAGAGGAACAATAGCAATTCTGGGGTAGCATGCAATGCCTTTTGAGACCTAGCCTCAGACCTGTGTACGCTGGTACTTCTAAATCAATTTATAGTTTCAAGCAGTGGGAAAGTGACTCTGCCCCTTTAGAAAGAGAAACTGTAGTAATTCAACAAAAAGTATGGATTCAGGATAAATCAAAGAATCTGAATCAATTTTACAATGTACAGCAAATATATAATTTTGCATTTTAACTGAATTTGATAAGCTATTTATTTTAATAAAAAAATAAGTTTTATTTTATTTTTTCAATTTATTTGCAAAATTTGTTTTATTTATTTTCTGATATGCAAACAGTGATATTGTTATTTACTTTCCACTTTATAATTTTTAAATTTTGCTGTGTTTTTCTATTGTGTTAGTTTTACTGTCCCTATAGTGGTGCTCATAATGAATTACTTGTCTTTATATTTTCTGTGAAAATAAAATACTATTTTCCCTACCCAAACATTCTGTTTCCCCAATACTTTCCCATCCCATTCCACTTACACTTCTTGTACCATCTTGCTGCCCACCTTTTCCTTTCTTTTTTATATTAACTGATTTAGTTTACAAATTTCACTTCTGACCCTTAGAATTTTTTTGCATCTTGGTCTTTCAGTTTCAAAACGTGCATTGACACATTCTATTCAGCATATAATTATAGAAAAGAGTATTGGCAAAAGGTGGAGGAGCAACACTGGAAGGATGTTTGAGCTAAGTTTCCTGGCACATTCTTGTTTTCTCTCCTTTTCTGCTTTATCTTATGATCTCTTCTCTGATTCATTTGTTGTCTGATTTGCAAACTTTGGAGAGTTTACTTTTCTTAGTTGTTAATTTATTTTTTATTTCATGCATAGCTGCTTATAATTTCTTTGATTGTTGAATGATATTATTCTTGGCTTGATATCCTCTCTTGGTAATCTATAGATATTATCTCACCACCTTTCAGCCTAAATAGCTGCAGATGGAACATCTATGCTGACCTAACTTTTTCTCAGATTAAGTAATTTTTATTTTAGTTTAGAGCTTGTAAGATTTTTTTTTTCCTGGTTTTGCAGTTCAGGAATTTACTACTAAATGCTTAATAGTGTGTTTTCCCATCAATACCTACGAAACTTACTAAGGCCATTCAGTCTGCAGATTGAGTTCTTTCTTTAGTTTAGGGTGGAGTTTTTCACTGTTTGCTCCTTTAAACTGATACTCCAAGCCACTGACTCGAATCTCAATGATGATCTTCTTCTCTTTCAATTTTCTACTAAAATGTTTAGCGTGAAAATCTCTTTTGGTTCTACAAAATTTTTTTTTTTTTTTCTTGTGAGTGCTACACTTAAATCTCCTTAAATGCTATTACCATTTTTGTTATTTAGATTTGCAAATGCCCCTTCCAACAGGTCTACTTTGGAGGGAACAGTTCTATTTTTTTTTTGGTTCTCCCTCTCTCTGCCTTCTGGGTTCCATTCTTTCCGTTGTTATTTCTCTCTAGTTCAATAAGTCTCAGATCTAGTTACTAGGGAACATTAAATAAAATCTCTTTCAAGGATGGGGGAGCCAGGCCGGCCTACATTATTGTAGGCTGGTGGTATAACAGCAGGTAATCATTAGACCCCTGTTCAGATACCAGAAAGAGGCTTCTGGGTTTTTTTAGACTAAAGGGTAAAAAAGACTAAAATCACCCATTCTGACTCCCCTTAATTCCCTGGGAAGTGAAGAATGAGCACAGGGAGAGTCTCATTAAGATGGTCTATATCAGCCTTTCTTTGGAGTGTTCCATGGTGTCCCTTGGTCAAAGTTTCACCATAATTTATCCCAGGCAGTTTCTTGCCCTTGAGTTCTCTTGCACTGGTTTCCAGAGACTCAGATGTCTCAGAGTAGAGAAAACCTGTAATCACTGTCTCAATTGTACCATTTTTATCCTAGCTGCCTGCCTGTCCCAGTGCCTGTTTGGCTTACAAGGGGAAACTAGCTTACAGCTGAAATAGTGGAAGAGAAAAAAAGATGCCTTTAGGTGTCTCCTTATAATCTCCTTCACTGAAGCCAATTTCCTGCTGTAATAATTCCAAAAATTTTGCATGTCACACAATAAAAATGGAATCTCCCCAGTCTGGCATTCAAGTACTTTGAATTCCTGATTTTCCTTTAACTTTATTCAAATGTATCTATCTATTCCCTTTTCCTATGAGACCAAGTTTCTATAAGACAGAGCTTTGCCTTAAGTTATCATGATATGTTCCAGCCCTGTATAGTATTCCTTTAGTCCTGAAATATTCAATATGTAATTTCGGAAAAAACAAATGAATGAGGTAATAAATAAATACACTACTTTGAGTTCTTGCTTTTTTGCTTGCAGTAGCAATTAAACATATATTGCCCTGTTGGAGACTATAAGTAAGGCATTCACTCTTGCTTTATTTCACCAATTAGATGGATGCTCTTGCATGTCAATCATCATGACTTGGCTATTTTGGTTACCTGCTTCACAACACTAAGAACATATTGCTAATCACTAAATACTTGTCTAATGACTTACCTTATGAAAATAAGCATGAGAGAACATTCGTGATACCTATTGGCAAGAAGTATTTGAAAAGAATCCTGAGAATTCAACTTAGTGGTTCTGCCTGCCTGCTTTCAAATTCTGGTCCTACTCATTTTGAGTTCCACAGTACTTTAGCATAATCCAATAATACATACTCCACAGAAAGGTTGTGAGAATTAATCATGCAAGTAAAATTCTCGCATCAACCCCTGACATGAAATAAGTATTTAAAAAAGTTATTGTCATTATTATTATTATTTTATTGACCCAAAATATTATACCCTAAGAGGTCACTGAATCAACACAAATATTAAACACTATTCTTTCTGTGATTTCTGTACAAAACATGTATATGAACAAAATAAAAGTTATCTAAAGTTCAGCAGTGAATAGAGTTAGGGGGAAAGTATATTCTGCATTCAAGTAGTTATCACAATTATATGACTTTAAAGTCATGTTCATAGTCACCTTAACTAAAAGATAATGGCTATTGTCTGATTTTCCTATAGACAGTAATATACTATAAAAGTGTTATAAGAGCTAAAAACTGTTAAGTGTTGTAGATTACTTGTGAGATGACCACAAGTAAGCATAGTTGGATGTCATCGCTGGTACATTCACACACACACACAAAAACACACCCCACCAATAATGCCCAGAATTGTAATGGGTAGTAGATAGGTAGTAAAACCATTCCCTGAGGTCCAAAGCAACATTAGCAGTGAAATCTTGATTTGAATTTTTTAAGTACAGCCTTAAAATTCTATTAACTTTCATTTCTAATATCAAATTTTTAAGGAAGAAAAGAAAAGAGCAGCTGAGTGTAAAAAAGGTCAAATGAAGAATTATCTTAAAATGACATTTTTATGATTATGGCCATGTTTAATAACTTCAAATGAAGAATTATTCCCCATTTGATGTTTTTAAGACTGAGACCATGTAAAAACGTCATTTTAAAATGACATTTTTACAATCAAAGCAATCTGTAAAAATGTCAGGTGAACAACTCAATGAATTAAATGTTTCTAAGGATATAAAATAAGTTAAAATGTCCAGTGGAGCATTTCATTGACATTTGATTATTTTTTTCAGGAAATATTGATCATAAAAATGCAGTACTTAGTATGTTACTGTCTTTAATTCTTTTTTAGTTGTCTCATCTGTAGAATGATTAATAAGTAGATGTCCTTCAGATTTAACATTAAAATGATAGATGAAAATTGACCAGCATTTAAATATTAAAATGTATGGAATGTTTTAAAATTACTTTTGTAAAACAGAATTAAATGCCAAAAACAAGATATATATGAATATGTCATTTTTCAATTTAAAATATATTTTATCATTTTTATATGCTTTTATATACCCAAGAATAAAGAATGAGGTAGATATTATCACATCTTTCTGACAGAAAATCAAACTTCACAAATTCCCAGTGGAGTGAAAAATTATATACAGAACTTCATCTTTTCTTAAAACTTGAAGGTTTACTGAGTATATGAAAATGGAATAAAACTTTCTGGATGTTGGCCCAATTTCATTTCAAATACCTGTCTATAGCAGTGTTCTTTAGTAAACCTTATGGCAATGATGGAAATTTCTACGTTTGCACTCTCCAGTGTAACTACTAACCTCACGTGGCCACTAAGCATGGGAAATGTGCCTTGTATGACTGAGAAACTAAATTTTAAATTAAATTAAATTAATTCTGATTTACATTTAAATATCCATGTGCAGATTTATAGAGATTAATTTTTAGTCTGTTAGATTATGTTAATTTGAGATATAGTCCAATTCTAAACTCAAACTTTCTGATTATGGAGTCTCTAGAGATGTGCTAGATCAGGGCAAACTCCTACTGTGTGAAAATAGCAAATGTTATTTTCCAAGCAATATACAGCTTGATATAAAATTAGGGCCATTAAAGTAAATTTAATGCCCCAACAATGACTGTCAGGATTAAACCTGTACAACACAGTGCTTTCCAAAATGGTTTTAACACATATTCATCCATTTTTAGTAGATAAAAACGACTCTATGGATTTACTTGCTGTGTCAAGAAAACAAACTTTAAACTTATCATAAATGGCCCTAGCCAGATATTTCAATGGGCAAACATTTGCATACATGCACACACACATACAAGTACATACATACATAATAAAAGTTGCACCTTCTCTATTAGAAAAAATTTTTAACTCTGGGCCGGCCCCGTGGCTCACTTGGGAGAGTGCGGCGCTGGTAGTGCCGAGGCCGTGGTTTCGGATCCTATATAGGGACTGCCAGTGCGCTCGCTAGCTGAGCGTGGTGCAGACAACACCGTGCCATGGGTCGCGATCCCCTTACCGTTCAAAAAAGAAAGAAAAAATAAAAAAATGATCACTCAAGATAGTTCTTTATTTGCTCAATATTTAAGAGATATCCATTAAAATCTTGATGTAACTAGCAATGTTCAATTATATAAAATACTTCAGATTTTAGAAAACATCTCTTTATGCTTCATTGCTTTTGACATTTTGAGAAAATGCAAAGGACAGATTTTACAACTCTATTCTTTTTTTTTTTTTCCACATGAAGACCTCAAGCCTTGAAGAAATTAAGGCATAGATACCAAAGAGAAAAATCACATCTAATGCTCATGCTGTCGCATGAGATTGAGGTCTCGATCACTACTCCCAGGTAAGAGACAGACACACTCTGGCCATAGTCACTTCTACTTGAAGTCACTAGAAGCCAGAACACTTAACGTCCTGCCTGGTGGTGCTTCGAAGAACCGTACAGAGATCATATGGTGATATGCAGTGCTAGAAAATAATAAAACATGTTTTGCTGATTGATAGCAAATGAGTTGCAAAGGATTTCTATAAATCAAATATGACTGAAAGATCAATGCTTTGAAAAGTGGAAGAGATGAGAGGAGTGTCAGTGATAATACAAAATTTAGCACAGGGGAGCACTTACAGAGCATATGAGAATTCTGCCTATGTCATCTGGAACTGTAGTTACGCCAAGTCATGTGTTTTTTTATGTCCTATCACAGCATTGTGACCCTTATTCTGTCCACCTTGTAGCAGCTGGACAATCATAGAAAACTGAGCCATCTTTTGCCTTATGCTGGCATTTTTTGCTTTCTCCTCTCCCCTGTCTGTTCTCTCTTATATCCCTCCTTTATTATTCTTCTCTCACTTTGTAGGCCAGCTGCTATTTTTTTCTTTTGAGTTCTTACTACCCACCAGGCATTGTGTCTCAAGCACTTTATATTCACTATTTAATTTACTCCTTTCAACAATGCTGTAAATAAAATTTTATTACTCACATTATACAGATGAATAAACTAAGGTGAGGAATATAAATGAGATATTTACCCAGAGATAACTAAATAGTGAGTTTTGAAATCAGAAAGCGAACATAGATATGTCTATCTACAAAGTCCCTGCCTATAAGAATTATGTTCTAAGTGGCACGATGTTAAGCTATTGCACCTTGATGCTCCCTTATTTCTTTCCATTTGCTTTATACATCTCTGAGATAGACTCAGTAGAAATCAATCAGATTAATAAAAAATAATAAAGTGTAAATAATTGATAAAAAGCTCTGCTAGTGGCTTGAATATGAGAGTCTAGTCAGGAATTTTCTAACAGGTTGACACATATCCACTGCAGAAGTTTCACTGAAAATAAATAAGCATTAGATAATCATAACCTACATAGAAGAAAATGTCCTTTCCTTCCTACCATTTTCTGCACGTGCTAATTAGAACCTGCTCCCCTACTCATGTGCTTCCCAAAACATGGGAGAGGATCTGCACAGAAAATCCTCTTTAAGTTTACTTTTGATGGAAAAAATTATATTACCACCCAGTTCCATTAAAGCAGATTTTTTTTTTAACTTTTGTGGTGCAAGAAGTCATGATTAATGGTCAGTTACGCTGGAATGGATGACAAGTGCTGTATTCACAGCAACATTTTGACAGATTATACAAAGATTTAGAATTTGTGGAATTTATGAAAGAACAAATGAATTTGAAACTTGGGGTAAAAATCAGTGGGTACTACTAATCGCCACATTTATTTCACTGGGTTAATCAATCAGAATAAGCTTGAGATGTCTTTATTTTTCAGTAATAATTGATATTGTTGAATAAAACAGTTAACATTTATTGAGCAATTAGTGAGCCAAAGAGAGTTCTATGTAATCTATACTCAGGTATGATGTCTTAAGTCTCACATTATTATTAGGTAATTTTTATTAGTGTTCCCATTTAACAGATGAGAGAATTAAGGTTTAGTAACTTTAAAATTTTCCTAAGTCAAAAAGTTTATAAGCGATAAAGCTAGAATTTGTCTCTATCAACTTTGTTCCAAACCAGCATTTTTAAATACTGGAAAATCAGCTGTCTAAATCATGAACTAGACTGGATATTCTAACTGACTTCATGCATAAGATGTGTGGAAGTATCATTTTCTATAAGGATGCAAGAAACAGTGTTCAGTGATAGGTAAATGTTTCTCTCCATTCTTATATTTTCCCTATTCACTAATTAAAAGTTAGTGCCATCTGCTCATATATCACAAGTATATTGGAAAATAGAACAAATAGTTTGCTATTTATTTATTTAAACTCATAAGAATAATTCAAACAGGCAATATTTTAAGTTAAAACGGACACGTTCAGAATGACAGCACAAAAACTTGTGGGATCAATTTTAATTTGCCTAACAAAATATAAAAGAAATACTATATTTTTTTTTTAGAAAAAGAAAAATAAGTTGTTTCTCTAGCACCTTTTGAAACTGCAGTTTTGGGCTCAGACCAGAAGTCAGTACATAAAATAGTGAAATCTGATTGTATTTACAAATTACCTATGGCTGCATTAAAGCCAGATATTTATAGATTAAGAAAGCATTATAAAAATGAAGTTCACAGCAACAGAATAAAAGTCAGCAAAAGTACTATGTTTGAGGTAGTTCTTAATTTGGAAATAACTTCTCAGCCATATAGAAGATTAATAATAAGGTTTCCTCAATGCAAAATATATTGTGGACAAACATTGGGTGGGCATTTGTATGGCATAGTGAAGCAGTAAACTATAAAATGAATTGGTCTCCAAATTTGGAAAAGGGAAGGCAATTGTATAATGGCAACTCATTCTTATATTACTAACATATTCACTTAAATTTATTTTTATCATTTAGAAACTTTAGAGACAAAAAGGACTGGGAATGTAATCTGTACTAACATATTCTTTTTAAAGATTAAATTATTAAAACTTAGAGGGGTCAAATGATAAGGCTTTGCCACATATTCCCATAGTGAGAGTTGAGATTAGAACCTACATCTTCTAGGTACTGGCCCATCATTCTTTCTTCACATGTATTTTGAGATTCGGCTGAAAATTAATTAGAAATATCTAAAGTCAAAATCCAGTATTTGCCATGTTTCAGGCAAAGAGTCTTGAGAGGAAAAATAGAGATGAACAAAAACCCTTATCTAATTCTGCCTAATCTCCACTTCACACTGACAAGAAATACTGCAGCAGTAAAGATCTCCAACTGGTTTGGAAAATAAAATATTGTTTTAATTTTAAAATAGCTTGTTTGTGTTTAATCCCTTAAAAAATCTTTGTTGACTAGCTCCAGAATTTTTTTAAAAATTCACTTTGCACGTTAATGGGTAAGTTGGCCAATCCACAGAAATACTGGTAATCTTTTCATTAGTGAGGCTGGCAGTTTAGGTGATCCCTAGCTTAAATCTACATGAGAAACAATATAATTGATTCAAATTTTGGCAATGAAATGAGTAGATAACTAAGATGTGGTGTTCCTTCTTTCCTTTTCACATACTTTTCCTTCTTCACTTCACCCACCCCCAAAATAAGACTTTACGAGTAGACATTGTGGTTCTCTCTTTCCACCAGGATGGAGTAACAGTGACCAGATTTACCCTTTTACCAAAAACAACTGTAAAAGTAGACACAATACGTGAAAAAAAAAAAAAAAAAAAATTTCAGGACACCAAATATCAGGCAAGAAAAAACAGTATTTGCTGAGAAACAGAAAACAAATGAGGTAAGTTTTATGATTGTCTGAACTTCTAGAGTTAGAAGGATTTACAGTCTCATCACAAAGAGTATGAGCCCAAATAGAGCCCAGCAGACTCCCTTCTTTGAGGCGATGGAGCAGAGTGTCAGGGGAGACCAACAAAACTAAAGTTTATAGGACAGAATACCAGGAAGGAGAAAACTGTGGCACAAGAACCCCTGATATCAGCAGAAGATACCCCCAGTGGATTCAGCAGAGTACATATTAGCACATGCTTATGAGGAAACTATCTGAAATAGGGGAAATAACCAGATGAAAAATTAAGAGATAACAATACCCAGACCTTATACAGGGCTAGGAATATAACCCATTTCCACCAGCCAGGTTGGAAAATCTCATAATTCATGGGCATTGGGTAGGTTATTCAGAAGGTACTTGCCTCAATAGTGGGAAAAAATTATCCCTAGATGAACTGCTGCTCTGTCACAGTTAATAAAAGCAAGACCTGAAGGATCTATGTTTCCTACAACTTAACTGAAGTGTAGAAAAAATTTTTTAAAATAATTACAATACAAAAAATATCCAGCACCCAGTAACGTACAATTCCCAATGTCTGGCATCTGATCTAGATTACCAGCATGCACAGAAGCAAGATAATTTAGGTATTAATCAGGAGAAAAATTAATCAATCAAAATTGACCTGGCTCTGACTCAGTTGTTAAATTAACAGACAAAGGCATTGAACCAGTTACTAGAATTTGGATTTTACAAACTAAAAAAGTTAAAGAGATTTGGATATATAAGAATTGTTATAAATTAATAGATGAAAACTACAATGTTTGAAATGAAATACATACTGAGACAAATAACAGCAGATTAGACAGTAAAAATAAAATAATTAGAAAACTTCAAGACATAGCAGTATTTACTAACAAAATGAAACATACAAACAAGAATAAAAATAAATTAATTAAAAGGGCCATCTGTGAGTGGTGAGACAACTTCGTGTGGTTTAACATATTTATAATGGGAGTTACAAAAAGGGAGGATAGGAAATATCTAAAAATTATTTGAAGAAATTATAACAGAAAAATGCTCAAATTTGGTGAAATCTATAAACACTCAGGTCCAAGAAGGAAAATAAACCTTATGCACAAATAAAATAAAGAAAAGCATACTAAGACACATCACAGTCAAACTGCCTTTTGGTAGGAGTAAATAAAAATCTTAGAGGCATCCAGGGAAAATAGCATTCACAGTACTTAGAAAATAACCAATATTAGGATAACAAAAGATTTCTTGGATAAAACAATACAAACATAAAGAACACCGTCTTTAAAACGCCAAAAAAAAAAAGTCCTAGAATTGTACAATTTGTAAAAATATTCCTCAAAAATGAATGCAAGAGAATACTACCAAAATGGTGGAGTAGAAGTTTTGAAAATCCACTTCTTTATAAAGGCAGAGAACACAGCAAAAAACCACAAAAAATCAACTTGTTTTAAAGTCTGAAAATTAACCATAGGTTTGAACAATCTGAGGAGCATTTATTCAGAAAAGATGGCTCAATCTTGGTAAGAACAGAGAGTTTTGTGGTGTTTTAAATTGCCATATTCTCACAATTCTTTCTACAGCTATGAAGTAGCCTTGAAAACTTGCAGCTCACAACCTCACCACAGTAACTGTGAAGATTATCACAGCAGCCTAGGGGATACTGAAGGAAAACAAAATGGGTTTCAAGGTCACCTAAAAGACTCATTCCCAGAGAAATGTCAGTATTTTAACTGTTGGTGGTTCTTTTGAAATGCCCCATTTACAGACTGTGTCTGTAAACCTGATTCAGCTCTTGCTCAATGAGAAAAGAACTATGGCAGTAATCAATAACTATTGGCCATAATTGTTTAACATTGCAGCTGCCTGAAGGAGGAACATCATTTGGGGCACAAAAGAGGATGGCCAAAAAACTTATATAGAAAATATCTGAAATGGTATGTCTGTAGGAGGATTTGAAAAGGTACAACATATGAAGGTACTTCAAAAAGTTCATGGAAAAATAGAATTAAAAGAGAATACAAATCTTCCATTAACTTTTTGAAGACCCACTCACACTTGTATGTATGGTGATCTAGAAGATTGAAAACATGTAAAAGGCTGTGAGCAAACCCAAAAGAAAGACCTGAGGAGTCTCTAATTGCTCACCTCTGGATGATCTTGAGGTTCCACACAGTAGAAAATGAAGGCTAAGACAGAATTGTAATTGCCACCACATGTACCAAGAATCCCTGGACAAAAGGCAAGAGAATTATTAGCTTAAGGAACCCAAGCAAATTTCCATTGGAACATTCTGTGACCACTGAGACAATTGTATTCAGTAGCTACACGTGAAAAAGAATAAAGACTTAGAATTAGTCCAGTCTAATTCTAATCAGAGTAAAGTATAACCAGTTTAGAAAAGTTAAAACTAAACAAACAAAACAAAAACAAACAGCAGCAACAATCACTATAACAAGAACAAACAACAAGAAATACTGGGGGTGGGGGTGGGGACAGATTTTATTCCCGGAATATGAACATTATACTATATAAATGTTAATTTTAAAGAATAATAACAAGGCATTCAAAGAAATATACAGGTATGATCCATAGACATTAAAAAAGAAGCAGTCAATAAAAACTATCCCTGAGGAAGCCTGGGTGTTGAACTTACTAGATAGTTGTTATTTATTTATTTTTTTTTTAATTTCCCAAATTTGATGCAAAATATTAACATACACATACAAAGAGCTCAATAAATTACAAGTAGAATAACACAGAGCTTCACACCTAGGCACATCGAAATCAAAATATCAAGAGCAACAAAAAAATGACAGAAGAGAAAAGATCCTCAATATTAACAGATGACTTTTCATTAGTATTCAAGGCCAGAAGGCATAAGATAATATATTCCAAGTATTTAAAGGAACGATTGTCAACCAGGATTTCTATATCCAGAAAAGCTATTCTTCCAAAAATAAAGAAAAAAATAAAGTCTTTCTCAGATTAATCAATAAAATTCTGAGAGACTTAATCCTAATAAGGAAGTATTTAAAGAAGTATCAAAGGGAGTTCATCAAATGAAAATAAAGGACACTGCCTAGTAACTCAGATTCACGTGAAGAAGGAAAGAACTTCATTAAAGTTTACCACATAGATAGATTTTAAAAAGACAGTATAAATATTGTTAAAATATTCTTGTAACAGTCTCTTTAAATAATTACAAAAAGGTATCTATATGACTATAATATAGAAAGATTTAACATATATGTCAATAATAACAAATACAGTGGGAGGAGGAAACACAGTTATATTGCAGCAAAATTTTTGTATACTGTTGAAATTAAGTTAATATTAATCCAATTAGTGTATTTTAAGATAAGAAGTTAATTTTATTTTTCATGGCAACCACTATAAAAATAGCTTTAAAATTAGTTAAAGAAAGGGGGGGGAATTTAAAATCAAAAATGGAAGGCTATAAAAATTTTAACACAAAAGAAGGCAATAATTAAGGTATAGGAAAACAAAAAGACATGCCATAAGATAAATAGAAAAACAGGAATATGACAGATGTAAATCCTACTTTACCCACAATACATTAAACACATACAGATTATACACTCCAATCAAAATGCAGAGATTAAAAGAATGAATATGAAAAGACTGATCGAACCACATGGTGTCTACAAGAGACCTATTTTAAATTCAAAGACACAAATTGGTTGAACAGTAACCAAAAGAGAGCTGGACTGGCAATACTATTATCAGAATCTAAAAAACACTTTAAGGAAAATATTGAAATTACAGAAAAATAAGTACATTTTATAATGATGAAAGTGTAAATTAATAAAGCACATATAAAATTATAAATATCGCCCAACTATAGAACTCCAAAATACATGAAGAATAACTGACAGAACTAAAAATAGACAATTCAACAAAAATAGTCAAGGATTTTAATATGTCACCTTTAGTTGTGGACAGAATAATAAATCAGGAGATCAGCAATTATATAGAAGACTTGAACAACACTATAATTTGAAGTCTGCCAAAAAAACATCTATGGAACACTCCACCCATCAGCAGCAGAATACAAGGATACTTCAAAAAGTTTGTGGAAAAATAGAATCAAAAGATAATACAAATCTTTCCATGAACTTTTTGAAGAATGCGTGTACGCATTTTTTCTCAAGTAGACTTGAAAAGTTATCTGGGATAGATCATATGGTATATTTGCTAGAATATAAAAAGGCACAATAAATGTTAGGTTGAAATCATCCACAGTATATTCCTGATTACAGTGGAATTAAATTAGAAAGCAATAACAGAAGAAAATTTGAGAAATTCACAAATATTTGGAAAATAAATAACACTCTACTTTTTGACATATAGGCCAAAGAAGAAATCACAAAAGAAATTACAAAATACTCTCTGATAAATGAAAACAAAACACAACATACTAAAACATACATATGCAATAAAATCATGCTCAGATAGAAATTTATAAATGTAAATGTCTATATTAAAAAAGAAGAAATATCTCAATTCTATAATTTAAAATTCCACCTCAAGAAACTAAATGAAAACAAAAGCTGAACACAGAGGATGCAGAAGGAAGGCAAACATAATAGCGGATATAAATAAGACAGGAGAGGAAAACAATAGAGAATATATTTTTAAAAAATTTATTCTTTGAAGGGATCAACAAAATTATAATTACCTTCAGCTAGACTGAATAAAATCATGAGAGAATATTCAAATTATTTAAATCAAGAATGAAAAAAGAATCATCACTACTGCTTTTACAGAAATGAGATGGATTATAAGAGAATAGAGTAAAAGATTGTATGCCAACAGATGAAATAATCTAGATAAAATTATCAAGGTCCTACAAAGATACAAACCACAGGCACTGACTGACACAAATAGAAGGGGAATCTAAAGAGACTTGTAAGGCTAGAGAGGTTGCATTAGTATTCAATATACTTCCCACCTTGTAAAGCTCAGGCCTCAATCATTTCACTTGTAAATTCTAGAAAAGACTTAAAGAAGAATTAATGGTAAACTTTAATAAACTTTAAAAAACTGAGAGAATGAAACAAACCCAACTCACTATATAAAACCAGTTTAAAGACACAAACTGCCAAAACTTATCCAAAAATATATAAATAAGCTTAATGGATTTATATCTTTTAAATAAATTAAATTTGTAGAAAGAAAAAAGTAACTTCTCACAAAAAATCCTCAGGCCGAGATGGTTTTATTGGTGACTTATACAAGTAATTTCAACGCTACACAAACTCTTCCTGAAAATAAAGAGCAGAAAATACTTCCTGTATTAGCCCATTTCTACCACTTATAACAAAATGTTAGAGATGACTATTTTATAAAGAAAACAAAATTTATTGCTTACAGTTTCAGAGACTGGGAAGTCCAAAGTCCAGGGAACACATTTGGTTTAAGCCTCAGTGGGGGCTTACAGATATGCAGGGGTCTCACATGGTGAGAATGAAGGAGCAGAGAGCAGAGAGACTAACCTCCTCATACAATCTCCTTTTAAAGCCCTCCAAACTACACCCATGACCACCATTTTTTTTTTTTTTGACCAGTAAGGGGATTGCAACCCTTGGCACTGTGTCGTCCGCACCATGCTCAGCCAGTGAGCGCACCGGCCGTCCCTATATAGGATCTGAACCCACAGCCTGGGTGCTACCAGCGCTACACTCTCCTGAGTGAGCCACGAGGCCGACCCACATGACCACCATTTTTAATCCATTCATTGGATTAAGTCTAATCACCTCTTCAAGTCCTCAACTTTTAATTAGTATGATAGAATTTTTCACCCTCAAGAGTTATAGTGGTGATTAAGCCTCAGTGAGGTCGAGGGGCATCCACTCTACAGTACCTTCTAATTCATTCTATGCAAGAACTATCTATTTTATTCCATCACTATAATAATACAAAAAACCTAAAACATTGCAAAGAAAGAAAATTGCAGAGCAATAACCTTCATAAAAAATAGATACAAAACTTTTAACAAAATTTACTAAATTAAAACTAAATATAAAAAGGATAATACATAATGACCAAATGGAATTTATCTCAGGAACTCAAGGTTGGTTTAACATTCAAAAGTCAATTCATGTAATTCACTATATTAAAAAAAAAAACCCAAAACCAACCAAACAAAAAACATGATTATCTTTCTCAATAGATGCAAAAAAACCTTTGTCAAAGTCCAATATTCATTCCACATAAATGCTAAGAGTAGATGGCACTTTCTCAACCTAATCATTGGCATATATGATAAATCTACAGTTAACATTAAAATATTTTATGAGATGCTTCACCAGAAAAGTTAACCAAATGGCAAATAGCTCATGGAAAAATGCTCAACATTATTAGCCATGACAGAAATGTAAAGTACCACAATAAAATACCACCACATATTGATTAGAATGACTAATATTAAAAAGACTGACCACACCAAGTGTTGGAAAGGATGTGAAAGAAATAGAAATCACATATAATTTTGCTCAGACTGTAAAATGGTGCAATCACTTTGGAAAAAATATTTGCCTGTATTTTAAAAATGTAAATGTATCTTTATCATATAATCCAGCCATCTCAATCCTAGGTATATACTCAGAAGAAAAAAAATCATGTGTCCATCACACTAGTAAACACATATTCATAGCAGCTTTATCTGTAATAGATAAAAAGTAGAAACAACACAAATGCCCTACCAATAGGAAATGTAAAAACATGTTGTGGTATATCCATACAATGGAACACTACTGAGCAATAAAATGATCAAACCATTGATACACATAACATGTATTAATCTCAAAATAATTATGTAAATGAAAGAAGCCAGATACAGTAGACATTTTACCATTCCATTTACACTTGACTGCATAGAAAATGTAAACTAATCTATACTGTCAGAAAGCAGAGCAGTGGTTTCTAGGGATACGCTGGAGGATTTCAGGAAAGGGGAAGAGGAAGGGATTATAAAAAGATGTAGAAATTCTGGGGACTATGGGATATATTTTCTGTCTTGATTGTGGTGCTATTACATGGATGAATACATATTTCAAAACATACAAAATTGAACATTGTATATATGTGCAATTTATTATACAAAAATTACATCTCAAGAAAAACATTAAAATCATATGAGGATACTTCAAAAAGTTCATGGGAAAATAAAATTAAAAAATAATATAACTCTTTCCATGAACTTTTTGAAGTATCTTTGTATGTGCTCTGATCTCATTAGAGGCTATTCTTATGGCAATTACGTCAAATCTTTCAGTAGATCAAAATCAATCAAATGCACATAATCATAAAAGTTTTTTTCCTGAGAAAACATGAACCTGAAAGATGCACAGCTTTTGGAGGAGAGGAAAAAATTTCTGTAAGGCTTAACTACCTAAATACAGATTAAAGCTTTGAAAGGATGGGATTTCGAGTTTTTTCCTAACAACAAAAATATTGGTTTTCATGATAACTATCAGTGAATATTTACCTTATGTTTACAAAAGTGAATAAAGTCTGTTGCTTACAAATTCTATTAAAAAATTTTTTAAATAAAGAAAAAGCTACTTAGTTTTTGAATATATTTTTGTCCTCAGAATTCTCTGAAATTTTTTTCTAATCATAATATTGGAGGTATTTGCCATCTGTGGCTATGCATAGAAAAGGTGTGAGTACATTTTGTCTTCCTCTATGTCTCTGGTTCCCTTCCCTCAGAAGACCAGAAGATGTTGCATATTCCAAGGAGACAAATCAAGTCATAAGAGATTGTTTCTAGAAGGGTTCTCCACCAAAGGAAGAATACCTAAAATTGCATCCCTCATTGCAATAGAACTACATTAAACATAAACTCTGATGAGTTAAAACAGCAGGATTGCACTTACATTGTTTAATCGCTACACAAAAGGCCAATTATCACTTTGTTCAAAAGGGATAATGCAGCATAACCTGAGTAGTAGTTTAAGCAATTATCCAGTAGAACAGTTAATCATCACCCTCAGCTCACAGTCTTTTGTTTCTCAGAAATACTCATGTCAGATTGTAATTAAATGCACTCACACTGTTCAGGGCAGAGTGAGCATCCTGGGTTGAAATGTTGGAATCAAACTGAAAAGCACAATGCAGAGAAGTTTAGACACAGCTTTCTGACTGTGTCTTCTTGGTATGGGGTCTTGGTTGACAAATTGGCTTTATAAGGGTGAAATCAAACTGGAGTAAATTATTTATAGAAAAGAATAATTTATGCCCATAGAAAGTTACACTTATAGAGTTTACAAATTTTCTGAACATTGACTTTCTGTATGAATTATCTGCTAAGAATAAACTTTTTAAAATCAGATTTATAGGAAAAGAGAGTTTTAGGTGCACTGGCTTGTTCAAACTGTTTGATGATGAAGGCTTTAGAAATTTAGGAAATGGGGCCGAGCCCGTGGCGCACTTGGTAGAGTGCTGCGCTGGGAGCGTGGCAACGCTCCCGCCGCGGGTTCGGATCCTATATAGGACTGACCAGTGCACTCACTGGCTGAGTGCCGGTCACGAAAAAACGACAAAAAAAAAAAAAAAAAAAAAAAAAAGAAATTTAGGAAATGTATCCGTATCTGTACACCTTCCCTTTCATTTCTAATAAATAATACTATGCGGTTGCCATTTTGCAGTTACAGTAGCAAAACATGCTTTAATATAGTGAGTCATATATTGTGGGGTCAGAAACACAATAAACAAAAAAAAAGATTATACTCATTTTTGTTGAAATTGACTTCTTATAACTTTACAGTTTTTAATAGGCAATTAAGAGTTATAAATATTGAAGGGGCCAGCCTGTGGCTCACTTGGGAGTGTGTGGTGCTGATAACACCAAGGCCATGGGTTTGGATTCCTATATAGGGATGGCCAGTTCGCTCACTTGGGAGAGCGTGGTGCTGACAACAACAAGTCAAGGGTTAAGATCCCCTTACCAGTCATCAAAAAAAAAAAGGTATAAATATTGAAAATAAAAATGTTCAGAATGAAATGCAATCTATCACTGCAATGGAGTAGATGGCCAACTTTTCATTCCTCGAAGACACACAGAATTTCATCGTTACTTAATGGTTTTATTTATAATGTGCTATTGACTTCCATGTCCCTAACTCTGACTCGAACTTTCATACTGAGCTCTGGACCTACACACATAAAAATCTATCAGAGCAGTACCTCCCAAACTTTAATGTGCATACAAATTACCTGAATCTCTTTCTAAATATGCAAATTTTGACAGAAATTCTGGTATGAGGGCCGATAATTTACATTTTTAACAAGCCTGCAAGTGATCCTGATACTGCTGGGTCACACTTTGCTCCAAGACCCTGGGTAAGTCCTACTTATATTTGACAAGTATTTTAAACTCAAAGGACAGAAAAATGAATGAATCTTATTTTTATCAGAAACTATTTTAAATTTATACTATTATAATATAGTAAAATATAGAAAAGTTACTTTTATATAGCTCTATTACCTCTTCTTTTTTCTACTATTGTTGTTGTAAATAGTGCATTTATGTATGTTTCAGACTGTATTAGTCTGTTTTTGTTGCTTATAAAAAAATAATTGGAACTGGGTAATTTATAAAGAAATGAAATATATGGCTTACAGCTTCTGAGACTGGGAAGTACAAAGTCCATCCGGTGGTGGCAACAGTGACTCAAGGGTCTCACATTGCAAGATGGTGGAAGCAGAGAGAGCAGAGAGAGCAAAAAAAAGCACTCTCCTCTTCTTTAAAAGCCCTCAGAGCCATGCAGGTGACCACCATCTTTAATCCATTCACTATGGCATGGTCTTACAGTCCAATCACCTATTTAAGGCTCCACTTTTCAATTACCATAATAGGATCTCCCAGCCTCTTAACAGTCACAGTGGGAGCTAAGATTCTAATACATAAACTTAGGGGACACAATTCAAGCTTCAGTGAGTTTTGGGGGGAAATAATTCAGTCCACACAGACCCAACAATATGATGCTATAATTATTCCTTTAAAAGCCCTACATCCTTTGAAGAAGTTGAGTGAAAAACGGGGAGAAAATTTTTTTTTACAGTTTGACATATTAATCTTATTATTTACCATTACTGGTCATTCTTAATTTTTCATGTGTACCCAACATTACCATCTGGTATCATTTCCTTACTCCCATCATGCTTCCACCCATCAAATATATTATATTTGTCAAATATATTATATCTATATATGCTATAGACACCAAGACACAAGTATATACATACTGTCCTATTCAATTGCTTTTAAAATCTTTTAAGAGAATAGAAAATGTTCATTTATGCTGTCTTTTATAATTACCTTTACTATTTCTTTGTTTTTTCATGTCTTGTGTCACTTTCCATCAGCCCAGAGAAGTTCATTTAGTATTTTCTGTAACTTGGTTCGGCCAGCAATGAATTCTTTCAGTTTTTGTTTATCAGGATAATCCCAATTTACCTCTCTCTCTCTCTCTCTCTTTATGTATGTATGTATGTATGTATGTATGTATGTATGTATGTATGTATGTATGTATGTATGTATGTATGTTTTTTAAAAAATGGCCGGTAAGGGGATCTTAACCCTTGACTTGGTGTTGTCAGCTCCACACTCTACGAAGTGAGCCACGGGCCAGCTCCTGGTCTTTATTTTTGAAAGATAGCTTTGAGAGGTATAAGATTCTTGGTTAATACTCCCCTTCCCTATTTCTGCTCTTTGAATATGACATTACTATGCCTTCTGTCCTCCATTGTTTCACATGAGAAGTCAGATGTTAAACTTTTTAGAATTTGTCTACAATGTGTGATTTTTCTATTGCTGCTTTCAAGATTCATCTTTGTCTCTGTTTTTCAGAATATTTGCTGTGATGTGTATGGGTGTGGATTTCTTTATGTGTGTTTGTCCTTCTTGGATTTTGTTGATCTTTATGGATATGCAGATCAAATGTAGGAAGTTTTCAGTCATTAATTCTTCAAATATTTTTTCCTCCTTTCATTTTCTCCTCCTTTTTTGGTAATGCCATTACACATATTTTGATGTGGTTAATGGTGCTCCATATTTCTTTACAGGGCTGTCCATATTTTTTAACTGTCTTCACCCTGCTCTTCCTTCAGATTGCATAATTTCTGTTGATTTATCTTTCTTTTTCTTCCACCAGATAAAATCTGCTGTGAGCCAGTTTAGTGAGTATTTTCTATCCAGCTGTTTTGTGTCCATTAACCAATCTCTCATTATCCCCACCTCCCTTTCCCAGTCTAGTAACCACAGTTCAAATTCCTTCCTTCCTTCCTTCCTTCCTTCCTTCCTTCCTTCCTTCCTTCCTTCCTTCCTTCCTTCCTTCCTTCCTTCCTTCCTTCCTTCCTTCCTTCCTTCCTTCCTTCCTTCCTTCCATTTCTTTCTTTTCTCCCACTTATGAGAGAGAACATATGGTATTTCACTTTCTAGAACTGACTCATTTCCCTTAACATAATTTTCTCTAAGCTTATCCATGCTGCATGGTGCTGATAATTGCAGAATTTCATTCTTTCGTATGGCTAAGTAGTATTCCATTGTGTATATATAGCTCATTATCTTCGTGAAATCAAATGTCGATGGACATTGGATTGATTCCATATCTTGGCTATTGCGAGTAGAGCTTCAATAAACATGGGAATTCAGGTGTCCCTTTGACATGACGATTTTCATTCCTTTTGGTATATATTTAGTAATGTGATTGCTGGATTATATGATAGTTATTTCTAGGTTTTTTTGAGAGATCTCCATACTGTTTTCTATAGTGGCTGTACTAATTTACAGTCCCATCAGCAGTGCAGAGGGGTTCCACTTTCTCTGCATCCTCACCAGAATTTGTTATTCTCTGTCTTTTTGATAATACACAGTCTAACTGGGATGAGATGATATTTCAATGTAGTTTTGATTTGCATTTCTCTGAAGGTTAGTAACGGTGAGCATTTTCCTATACCTGTTGTCAATTGTATGTCTTTTTCAGAATTGTTTGTTCAGATCCTTTGTCCATTTTCAATCAGATTGTTACTATTATTTCTTTTTACTATTAAGTTGTTTGCATTCCTTGTATATTCTGGATATTAATCTCTTGTTGGATGAATAGTTTGCAAATGCTTTCTCCAATTCTGTAGATTGTCTTTTTGTTCTGTTAACTGTTTCCTTTGCTGTGAAGAACCTTCTTAGTTTGATATGGTCCAGTTTGTTTAATTTTTCTTTTGTTGTCTGTGTTTTTGAGGTCTTATTCATATAGTCTTTGTTCAGTCCTACATTTTGAAGTGTTTTCTCTGTGTTTTCTTCTCAGTTTTATAGTTTCAGTTCTTATATATAAGTTTTAAATCCATTTTGAGTTGATTTTGGTACATGTTGAAAGATAGGGGTCTAGCGTCATTCTTCTGCACATGGATATCAAATTGTCCCAGCACCATTTATTGAAGACACTGTCCTTTCCCCAGTGTATATTCTTGGTACCTTTGTTGAAATCAGTTGGCTATAAAAATGTGGAATAATTTCTGGGTTCTCTATGCCGTTTCATTGGTCCATGTGTCTGATTTTATGCCAGTTCCATGCCATTTTAGTTACTATAGGTTTTAGTATATTTTGAAGTCAGATAATGCAATGCCTTTGGCTTTCTTTTGCTCAGGGTTGCTTTGGCTATTAGGGGTCTTTTGCTGTTCCATATGAATGTTAGGATTGTTTTTTCTATTTCTGTGAAGAATAGCATTTGTATTTTGATGGGGATTGCATCAAATCTGTAGATAACTTTGGATAGTGTGGACATTTTCACAACATTAATTCTTTCAGTCCATAAACATGGAATGTTTCAATTTATTTCTGTGCCCTCTTTAATTTCTGTCATTAGTGTTATGTAGTTTTCATTACAGAGATGTTTCACCTCCTCGTTTAAATTTATTCCAAGGTATTTTTGTGGAAGCTACTGTAAATGGGTTTCTCGATTTCTGTGTCTGCTAGCTATTGTTTGTATAACAATTGTCAGTGTATAGAAACACTACTAATTTTTGTATATTGATTTTGTATCCTGTGACATTACTGAACTTGTTTATAAACTTTAAGAGTTCTTTGATCAAGTCTAGGTTTTCCTATATATAAGATCTAGTCATCTGCAAAAAGGGACATTTTAGCTCCATTTCCAATTTGGATGCCCTTTATTTCTTTCTCTTGCCTGAATGCTCTGACTAGAACTTCTAACTCTATGTTAAACAAGAGTGGTAAAAGTATGCATTCTTGTCTTTTCCCTGTTTGTAAAGGAAAAGTTGAAAGTATTTCTTAACATCAGGATGATGATAGCTGTGAGTGTGTCATATATGACTTTCATTGTGTTGAGGTACTTTCCTTCTATACCTAATTTGTTGAGTCTTTATCATGAAGGGATGTTGAATTTTGCAAATGTGTTTCTGTCTTTTGAGATGATTGAATGGTTTTAGTCTTTCATTTTGTTGATGTGGTGCATCACATTTATTGATTTGCATATGTTGTGAACCATCCTTTCATCCCTCAAATGAATCCCACTTGATCATGATGTATAATCTTTTTGATGTGCTTTTGAATTCTATTTGCTAGTATTTGGCTGAGAATTTCTACATCTATGTTCATCATGGATATTGGCCTGTAGTTTCATTTTTCATTGTGTTTTTATTTGATTTTAGAATCAGGGTGACGCTAACCTCATAGAATAGGATAATATAGTTTAGGATAATGGCCTCTGTTTCAATTTTTAAAAATAGCTTGAAAGTAATTAATTCTTCTGTAAAAGTTTGGTAAAATTTAGCCATGAAGCAATGGGCTTTTCTTTGTTGGTACAGTGCTGATTACTGGTTCAATCTCATTGCTAATTATTCATATGTTGAGGTTTTATATTTCTTCTTGGTTTAGTCTTGGTAGGTCGTATATGTCCAGAAATGCATTCATTTTCTCCAGATCATCAAATTTATTAGCATAGAGTTTTTCATAATAGTCTCAAATTATTCTTTGCATTTCTGTGGTATCTATTGTAATGCCTCCTTTTTCATTTCTGATTTTTGTTATTTGGGTCTTCTCTCTTCTTTTCTCAGTCTAGCTAATCATTGGTCAATTTTATTTATCTTGTCAAAAAAAGCATAGCATTTTGTTTCATTAATCTTTTATATCATATTTTCTCTCTGTTTTATTTATTTCTGCTCTAATCTATTATTTTTTTCCATCTACTAATTTTGGCATTTGATTGCTCTTGTTTTTTCAGTTCCTTGAGATGTAACATTTGGTTGTTTATTTGGAGTCTTTCTATTCTTTTGAGGTAAGCACTTATTGCAATAAACTTCCATTTTATTACTGCCTTTGTAATATTCCATAGGTTTTAGTATGATACACTTTTATTTCCAGTTGTTTAAAAAAATTTTTTTTGATTTCCTGCTTAATTTCTCCTTTGATCTGTAAGTCATTCAGGACCATGTTGTTTACATTCCATGTATTTTTATAGTTTCTGATGTTTTGCTTGTTATTGACTTCTAGTTTTATTCTGTTGTGGTGTGAAGATACTTGAAATGATTTCAATTTTTAAAAATTTACTGAGACTTGATTTGTGGCCTAAAATGCGGTCTATCCTGGAGAATGTTTATGCGCTTATGAGAGGAATGTATATTCTGTAGTTTTAGCTGAAATGTTCTGTAGATTTCTGTCAAGTCCAACTGGTCTAAAGTATAATTTAAATCCAATGTTTGTTTACTCTACAATATTATTGTATTGGAGTCTACCTCTCTTTGTGCAAACAGTAATATTTTCTTTTTATATATGTGCACCATATGTATGATTGCTGTAACCTTTTGCTTTATTGATCTCTTTATCATTATATAATAACCTTGTTTGTCTTTTTCTTATGGTTTTTGGCTTAAAGGTTTTTCTAATCCAATGTAAATATAGTTACTCCTGTTCATTTGTGTTTTACATTTGTGTGATACATCTTCTTCTATTTCTTCATTATTAGTCTCTGTGTGTCTTGACAGGTGAAGTGAATTTTCTGTAGGTAGCATACAGTTGGGTCTAGTTTTTAAATCTCTTTAGGCAGTCTATATCTTTTAAGTGGAGAATTCAATCCATATACATTCAGGGTTCTAATCTAAAGGTATTGCCTCACTCCTGCCATTTTATTGACCTTTTCTTTTTTCTTTTTTCTTTTTTTTTTTTTTTGGTTATTTTATATATCATTTGCTCCCTTCTTTTCTTATATTTTTTGTCTTTGGTGTTTCCTTTTTTTTTCATGCAGTGTTAAGATGTAGTTTCTTTTTCTTTCTCATTTATGAATCTGCTCTACCAGTGGGTGTTATTCTTTCTTGTGATTATCATTCTTTGGATTCCACATGTAAGATTCTCTTGTAGATTCCTTATATGGCCAGTCTTGTGGTGGTAAATTCCCAGTTTTTGTTTGTCAGGGAAGAACACTATTTCTCCTTCATTTCTGAAGGATGGCTATGCTGAGTATAGGATTCTTGGTGAGCAAGTTTTTTCTTTCAGTACTTCAAATATATCATCCCATTTTCCTGGCCTGCTGAGAAATCTGGTGTTAGTCTGGTGGGGATTCCCTTACAGGTGACTTGACACTTTTCTCTTCATGTTTTTAGAATTCTTTCTTTGTCTTTGACTTTTGACAATGCGACTAAGAAGTGTTTCAGAAAAGACTTTTTTGGGCTAAATCTGTTCGGAAATCTTTGAGCCTCTTAAATTTGTGAGACTGTATCTCTCCCAATACTTGGGAATTTTTCAACTATTATTCCATTAAATAGCTTTTCTATTTCTTTTCCTTTCTCCACCCCTTCTGGAACACCCATAATTTGAATGTTTGTATGTATCAGGTTGTTCTACAGATCTCATAGACTTTCTCACTTTTTAAAGCTCTTTTTTTCTTTTATATTTGTCTGCCTTGGTTATTTCAAAACATCTGTATTTGAGTCCAGAAATTCTTTCTGTTGCTTGATCTAGTCTATTGTTTAAGCTCTTGGCTATATTTTTTATTTTGTTGAATGAATTCTTCAGTTCCAACAGTTCTACATGGTTCTTTTTCAGGATAGGTATCTCTTTGTTCAATTTCTCCCTAAGGTCCTGGATTGTTTTTTCTCATTTTGTTGTGTTGTCTATATGAATATTCTTGCATCTTATTGAATTTCTTTAAGATTATTGTTTGGAATTCCTTTCCAGGTGTATCATAGGTTTCCTGTTCTTTGGGATCTGGCACTAGAGAACTATTATATTCCTTTTGTGATGTCATATATTCTTATTTTTTCATATTCTAGTATCCTTATGTTTATGTCTGGGCATCTGGTGGAGCTGTTGCTTCTTATAATACTCTGGAGTAGTTTTTGAGGTGAGAGATTCCCTCCTGTAGATGTACTCTATAGTGACAGTTGTATAGGGTATTTTAAGTTTGGTTCCAGGTAGATGCAGTAGTTTAGTCTCTATTCAATTACTTCTACTGTGTTCAACTTTGGAGTTGTTTGTTAGTGCCTACAAGGCCTAGGTCCTGAAGTGCTTGGCAGTTCCTTGCTGAAGTGAGTGACACTGGGCTGAGTCATTGGGGTTGTGGGCAAGATCTCAAACTTCTAGGAGAAATACTGGGGTGCCCTGTCTTTTCTCAGTTGAGATGGATGACCCTGGGTGGGTTGCTGGCACTCTGGCCAGGATCCCATGATCCTGATAGATCTACTAGGGTGCTGAAAAGCTCCTCACCTTAGTTGGTCAACCCTGGGTGGGGTTTCTGGGGTTGCAGATTAGGACCTTGGACTGTGAGGGAGACAATGAAGTGCTCAGTAGCTCTTCAGCTAGAGTGGTAGACTCAGTAGATTCACTAGGGCTCCGGGCTGGGCCTTGCATCCCCGCAGGAGGCATTGGGGTACTCTGAATCTCCACATCTGGAATGGGAAATAGTGGGTGAGGACACTGGGGCCATGAGTAGGACCGTGTGCCCCCAAGAGAGATACTAGGGTACTTCATAGTTTCACTGTTGAAGTGGGACACTCTGGGTAAGGTCAGTGGGTTTATAGGTGGGGCCTTGCACCTTCAAAAGGGATTGCTATATAGCACCATGACTGGACTGTGCCCCTCTCAGCAAGGTGGGAGCAGTTTTGGGTGGGCCCCTTCACCCCAATAGAGATGCTGGGGCCCTCTGTGGTTGTTCAGCTGGAGTGGCCACTCTGAACAAGGCTGCTGTAGTCATGGTTGGGATTCTGTGCTCTCAAAAGAGACGTTGGGTCTCTCTGCATCTCCTCAGCCAGAGTGGGCCACTATGGGTAAGGCTGAGGTTGCTGGGGTTTTGTTCAGGACTCTGCACCCTAAAGAAAGATGCTCAGTCTGACGTGGGCTACTCTGGCTGAGGCTCTGCAGTTATGAGCAGGCCCATTGACTACAAGGGAGGCACTGGACCATTTTGGAGCTTCTCAGCTGGGGTGGTCTGCCCTGCACAAGGTCACTGGGACTGGGGGTGAGATGCTGTGTCCCCAAAAGAGATGGTGCTTTCCTCTTCCCCCTTGTCGCTGCAGACAGGCCTGGGAGGTCTCACTGGTGCTTCAGGCAGGGGTTTGTGCCTCTGAGATAGTTGTGCAGTGTTCCACTGCCTCCCCACTGGGGTGCACAATCTGTGCCTGTCTGCTGGGGCCATGGAGCAACTCCTTGTGGCTGTGAGAATTGCAAGGGTGTTTCACTAAAGAGACTGGGGCCAAGAGCAGTGACCATAAATCCTAATTAGGTGGCTTTCTGGTCCAGAAAGTGCATGCATTGACCACCACTGTCCTGAGGGTGGCCACCTCACTGCACTGGACCACCTGTTTCCAGGGTGCAGGACACCACATTGAGCTGGGTATAGGCAACCCAACACAATGATGGGACCTAAGGGCTGTGGAACTGCTAGGACTATTGGGCCACAGTGCAAAGTGTGCACGGATGTTGGTTTTGATTCTAAAGTGGGGACCACTGCAATAGCCTGGGACCTGGCAGTGGGGATAGCTCCCCATGAACTCCCTCCCCAGATCAATGCAGTTGCATGGGTTATGAGCAATTCCCCACACTGGGCATGCAGCCACAAGGGCAGCACAATTCCCCTTTGATTTGAGCCACTGGACACATGGTGCCACCCTTACTCACCTCTCTCCTGCAGGCAAAAATTTCTCCTGGGTCCTTGCTGCTCCTGACTGGGGGATGGAAGCCAGGAATTTTCTTACATTCTTTATGTAGCTATCCTGAGATTCTGCCCTCACCAGTGTCTGCTACTTCTCTGATGTGTTCCAGCTCTTTCTTTTAGCTATTTTTGTCCAGGTGTAGTTGTGTATGAGATATATTCTCCCTCTTCGTGGGAGAGATGAGTAGAGCAGTGGATCCTTCCAGTCAGCCACCTTGTTCCACCCCCCTCTCTGAATTCAGTGAATGCTAAATTTTAATTATTGTGCTTTATCAGCTTTTGACATATTTGGTTCTTTTTATCATTTCTAGCTCTTTATTGACATTCTCTATTTCATGAAACTTTGTCATCAGGCCTTCCATTACTTCTTTAAGCATGGTTTCCTTTAGTTCTTTGAACATATTTATAATGACCACTTTGAGGTTTGTGTCAGTTAAATCTGATATCTGGACCCTCTTACAGGCATTTTCTATTTTTGCGTGTAAGTGTGTGTACATACATACATGTATATATCTAGGTGTATATATGTGTGTGTACACATACATGTACCTATACATATATGGTATGAGGGGTCTTCAGAAAGTTCATGGAAAGATTCATGTTATCTTTTTATTTATTTACTTATTTTTGAAGCATAATTGATTGTACATATTTGTGTGGTACAGTGTTGGATATCAATACCTGTGTGCAATATGTGATCCTAAAATCAGCATAATCACTATATTTATCATGACACAATGTAATCATTTTTCGTAGCCCGTTACCAATTTCTGTTGTCTGCTTTTATTCCAGTGTATTGGGTCATATTTTCCTGGGTTTTGTTTGTTTGATTTCTGCATATCTCACAGTTTTTTCAAAAATTGGCATTTTTAGATAACTTATTGTAACAAGTTCAGATACTAATCCCTCCCCCTCCAAGCTAATTTTTGTTGTCATTTTCTTGTTTTTTGTTTGTTTGTTTGTTTATTGACTTGGCTGGGTATTTCAGTGAAGTATAGTTTCTTCATTGTGTGATGACTGATGTCATTCCTCAGATGACACAGCCTTGAACATGCTCACAGTCACTCTGAGATAACATTGACTTTAAGGTTGTCTTTGACTATATTTTTCTCTGAGATCTTTGTTATGCTGTATTTCTCTGTTTTTATTTTATGAAGCTGTTAGGATCCAATAATTGCTTGTTTGTTGTGGTATTACTGTTGTGAATGCCCTGGACACAAATTGCTCCTTCATCTGATCCAATTAAATTTGGGCCTTATTTAAGGGATATTTTTCTTAGGACAGTCTTTGAGGTTATTCTGACCCCAGAAAGATTCTTATTAGATTTCTTTTTCTTCCAGGTTCGCTACGGTAAACTAACAGGCCCACAATTTAGCTTGTTACTCTCATGGAGCTGCCATACTTTTAACTGCTAAGCACTAAAATCCCCATTATTTATGAGAATGCTCTTATGCTTGAATTTCTGTATACTAAATTTCAAATAAGGTCAGTTCCTTTAAAAAGAGCTTCAGAGCTCTCTGTTTTTACAGTCTGCATATCCCCCTGGAAAAACTCTGAGACAGTGCTCCAGAGGTGGGAGTAAGAACAGTGGCCTATGATTCTTGATGTGACATCCATGCTTTATGAGTAGTGTTATGGGAGGGATGGGGACCACTGATTCCCTTGATTTGCTTCTTCTAGTGTGGAACCTCTACCCAATAAACAATTTGGGGTAAGGGCATTCAGTGCCCTTTATATTTTCAACCTGCCATGCTGAAGATAGAACCTCCGCTCTAGCAATGGGTGTTTGGTAGAAGAAGGGAACTCCCAAACTCCTAGTAGCACTCACCTGAAACTTAGCTTCTGCAAAAAGTAGCTTCAAGAGAGAAGATGAGGAATAGTGGTGGCCTGCCACTCCCAGTGAGAGAATACAGTCCTTGGCTGAGAGATGGTGAGAAAGGGAGCCTCATCTCCTTGGACACACACCTGCTTGCAGTGGAGCTTCCATAAATGCTCAGCATAATTCCCATGTATTCTGCAAGAAGCATAGTGCATGCAGGCACTTAATAAGCATTTACTAAATAGATAATTAAAACTCAGGGTAGAAACAAGATAATAAATAAACTGTTTATATATTTATGATAATGTATTATTATCCCATTTTCAAGAATTGTAAAATTTCAAGAATGGAAGTGTCCTCAAATATAAAGCAGGCTATAATCAGTTTAATAAAAATTCCTGCTTAGCAATCGTACTGAGTTTACACAATGAGAAACTTATTTCCACTAACAAGGGGCATTCAAGATTTTGTAATTCTACCTATTCAGAAGTTCTGGTGTTAAATCATTATCTGTCTTTATATGGTTACATTGTATTGATCTTTGTTCCACTTATTGGAACCTTTAGAATATGCATAATCTCTACTTCTAAATTTCAGATGAAGAGTTGCCATGTCTCTCTTTAGTTTCTTCTCTCCAGACAAATATTCCGATTGCATTCATCTGCTCTACATATAACAAAATCTTGCTAAGTTTTTCTGTAATACATGACATACTATTTTTCTAAGGCTGCTGAACAAATAACCATAAACCAGGTGATTTAAAACAACAAAAATTTATTGTCTAAAAGTTTTGGAGGCTTAAAGTCTAAAATCAAGGTGTTGGCAGATCCATCCTGTTCTTTAAAGCTTTAGGGCAGGATTCTTACTTGCTTCCTGTTCTGGTGATTGCTGGAAATCTTGGGTGTTTCTTGGCTTGCAGATGTACCACTCTAATTACAGCCTCCATCTTCACATGGGATTGTCCTCTCTGTATCCATGTTACTGTATGTCTTTACATGGCACTCTGTCTGTGTCTTTGTCCACTTTCCCTCATTTTAAAAGAACACCATTCATTGGATTGGGGCCCACCCTAATTCAATATGACTTCATTTTAACTTGGTTATATCTGCAAAGACTCAATTTCCAAATAAAGTCATCTGCACAGATACCCAGTATTACAATTTGAGCATAACTTTTTGGAAAACACAATTCAAAAAGCAGCCCGTGCCAATCTGAGTTTATATTCCTTAAATTTGAGCATTTCCAGTATAGCTTGGCTCCTGAGGATCACTGGAGAACCATCACTTCTCCCATGAACGCAAGCAAAAATTTCAGAGAGTCTTCATATGCATCCAGAGAGGAAAACACACATACACACACACACACACACACACACACACACACACACACACACACACACACACACACCACACACACACAGTGGTGTTTTTCCCTACACTGCTCTTCAGTGACAGCACAAAAGATTATTGTGACCAAATGTGAGGTATTTCTCCCCACCAGCAAGCAAGCAAACAATGATCCAGTGGAAACCAGTGGGTGCCCTATAATTTAATCCCAACACTATCTCCTTGGAGATAGCATCAGATCCTACAGGTTGAGGATGCCAGTCACAAGCACAGGCCTCTGAAACTTCTCACCAACCAACTATAAATCAGGGTTACCACAACCTATTCCTAGAGTTCAATTAGTTTGCTAGAGCAGCTCACAGAACTCAGAGAAACACTTACGTTTACCAGTTTATAACAAAGGATATTTTAAAGGATACAAAGAAACAGTCAGTTACATAGGGTGAGGTCTGGTAGTGTCCTGAGTGCAGGAGCTTCTGTTCCTGAGAGGTTGGGGTGATCCCGCATGCTGATAAGTTCAGCTTTTATGGTGACTTCATTGGATAGGTATGGTTGAAGTTTGAACAGCCATGTAGAAATGTGATGGAACAAAAAGGGTTGGATCTAACACAGACTGCGTGGGGGAACCCATCAAGGCCTGCCTGTTCAGATTCTTCCTGGACTCTCTGTGCAGCATTCCTTCCTCCTTAGCAAGGGCCAAGACCCCTTCTGGAACTGGAGTCTAATGATGTACAGTCAAACAAGGAAGGTCAGAGAATTTCTTTATGGTCAGCTCCAAAACAGAAAGGGCTTTACAGCTGGCTTTCAGGCTGGTTTCTATAATGTGCCTTGTGGAAGAGAGATTCTACTTTCTATGGCTTTTCCCAGGAACTCAAAGGAGCAGATGAAAGGAGGCAGAAGAAGGTCTGAGAGAAAGATTTGGTTGTCTGACATCTTCTTCTTGGCCTGAAGTGCCCCAATATTATAACAAAAGAACAAGAGTTATTGGAGATGTGAACCAGAAACTGTGGATGAAAACCAATATACACATCATAATATCATACATACATACCAAAATACTTTATGTTTGATTTGGCCCACTCCAGTTTGCCATTCAATTTAGCAACTATACACTTAGCTTATGTCTTCCATAAATTTAACTCACCTATCTTCATTTAACATGTTCACAAAAATTTTTGAGTCAAGGGAAGAGATTATAGAGATTATGAACATAATACTAAAAATTTACTTAAAAATTATTTGTTTAAAAAATATTCTACTACTCTGCTATAAAAAATGATGAAATACTGCCATTTGCAGCAGCATGGATGGACCCAGAGAGAATTATATTGAGTGAAACGAGTCAGGCACAGAAAGAGAAATATCACATGTTCTCACTTATTTGTGGGAGCTAAAAATAAATAAATAAATGTACAAATAAACTGGGGGGGGTGGAGGGAAGAAGACACAACAATTACAATTCCTTGAAGTTGATATGACAAGCGAACAGAAAGGAGATTGTTGGGAGGTAGGGTGGAGAGGAAGGTGGGAGGGAGGTTTTGGTAATGGGCCACAATAAGCAACCACATTGTATATTGACAAAATAAAATTTTTAAAAAAGTATATGTGTGTCTATTTTTTAAAAAGTTTCCTAACCTTTTATATTGAAAGAAATATTACCCTAGAATAGTCTCAAATATACTATATACTATTAGCTTGTAAGTCTATACATTTGAATATAATAAAATAAGTTTTTATTTAACTTTATTTAAAATTATACTTCTTGCCTATTTAAACCAATCCAGAAGTACCTAATATAGTTGAAGTCTTATTATTTATAATTTTGGTGCAAAATTAAAACTAAAAAAATTATAATGTCATAAAATTTTTATAGTATGTGTATAATTTATTGAGATAAGTGGGAAAATAGAATAAATACTTTAGACAGACTAAAATTTAAAAATATGTTGAAATGGAAACTTTCCCATTCTGACCACATTGCATAGAATTTTGAGTTGGAATGACCAATAAAAACCACTTTGATATAGTCAACTGATCGTTGATAAAGGAGCAAAAGAAATGCAATGGTAAAAACTAGTATTTTCAACAAATTGTGTCGGAACATCTGGAGACACACACACACAAATCTAAGTGCAAACTTTACACTCTCCACAAAAATTAACTCAAGATGGATCATAGACCTAAACATAAAATGTGTTATTACAACTGTTATCTAAACTATACAAAGAATTCCTAAAACTTAACAATAAAATGAAGAACTTGATTAAAAAAATGGGCAAAATATCTAAATATACACCTGACCAAAAATGATAAAGAAGATGGCAAATAGCATTTGAAAAGATGATCAAATTCATATGTCATCTGGGAAATACAAATTAAAACAACAATGACCACCACAGGCTTATTAGAATGACTAAAATTCATAACATTGATAACTCCAAATGTTGAAAAGGAATGGAGTGACATAAACTCTCATTTATTGCTGGTTGGAATACAAAATGGTATGGCCACTATAGAAGACAGTTTGGCAGCTCTTACAACATTCACATATTCTTACCACGTGATAACATCAATTGCGCTTTTTGGTATTGACCCAAATGAGTTGAAAACTTAAGTCCACACAAAAACTTGCACATGGATTTTTATAGCAGCTTTATTCATAATTGTCCAACTTGGAAGAACACAAGATGTCCTTCTGTAGGTGAATGGATAGATTAATTGGGGTGTATCCACACAATGGAATATTATTCAGCACTAAAATGATGTGAAAGAACTTTAAATGCATATTACTAAGTGAAAGAATCTAATCTGAAAATGCTACATCCTGCATGATGCCAACTATATAACATTCTGGAAAAGTTAAAACAATAGAGAAAATAAAAACATCCATGCTTCTCAGAGGTTTAAGGAGAGGGAAGGATGAATAGGCAGAGCACAGGGGATTTTTAGAGCAGATAAATTATTCTGTATGATACTATAAGGATGAAAACATGTCATTATAAATTTGTCAAACCCATAAAATGTACAACACTGAGAATGAATCCTAATGTAAACTATTACCTTTATTTGATAATAACGTGTCAATGTTAGTCCATCTATTTTAACAAATGTACCACTGTGGTGCATGATGCTGTGGTGGGGAGGCTGTAGGTTTATGTATAATAAAGTTTATTAAAAAGAAAACCCACTTTGAGGTAAGAAAAGTAATGCATATAGATGGTAGTGATTTTGTTTGTTTTAAAATTGTATGTAACTGACTCAGAGACAGATTCCAGATAAAGAATCAATAACATTTTTATTTTATTTTTTGTTTATTTATTCTCATTTATTGAAACATAATTGATTGTACATATCTGTGGGGTACAGCATTGAATATCAATACCTGTGTGCAATATGAGATGCTCAAATCAGAATAATTAGTACATTGAACATTACATTTTAAGTTTCTTGAGCTTCTCAATACACTTTCACTTTATGTTTGTCATAATTGTCTACTCTAATTTTCTTTAAATTTTGCTACTGTAATATTTATATTGCTCCTGAAATTCTATATCCTTAATGAAGACTTTTTCTAAAAGTAAAAGTGAAATTGTAATTGTAATTTAAAAATTATTGGGTAAAAGTTCTGAAACATATTTTTTAATTTTTATTTTTCTAGGAATGCATAATAAACTAGCATCAAACCAAAAATTTTGTGTATGACGAGTGTACCTAACACCTACTTTCGTCTGTTTAATATATTAACTGATTATAATTTCATATTCTTTAATTTTTGGCTGTTCACAAATAAATTCTTAGATTGTTAGTGCCTCAATGTCTTGCAGTCCAATCTCTTTTTTTGCAGTGCTAAATTTCGATAGCATAAAACAAGATGGGATCACATTTCATTGCTGCTCTACCACCAAACATAAAGTCAGGGCAAATAATGTCACCTTGTTATAACATTTGTTTTCCATCTTTCTCTCTTTTGAGAGGTATTGAGAACTATCACATATCAGAAATGTTTATCCACTATTAATAATTTTAATTTACCTCTTAGCTCAGTGTAGAAGTCTTAGATTAGCCATTGCCATATTTCAATGCATTCCATACCAGTTTTAGAGAAGTTCACACTATCTGCTGGAGCAATCTGGAAAAAAAATAAAACTGAAAAACAGTAGTAATAACAACAAGAACATTCAAAAATATATAGATGTAAACTACAATTTTATAGTGATGAGACTTCTCTATTTAGCTATTTGCAAAATCATTGATTAAACTTTCACTAAAAATAATTTAATGAATTCATTCTTGCAACAGAAACACAACCTCTTCTAAAGATAGAACAAATTATTCTGAAGATAGTGGGTGTTAAATAAGACTTACACAAGAGAGCTGTGAGAGTTGTTAGTGTAATTTATTCAGGTGATAAACAGCAGGCCAGTCTTTATGAAGGTTTCTCTGCCCTTGGAATAGACTTCATATGATGTTAATTCTGAGACAGCTAAGACTACATAGAAAATATACATACATATAGGTATATATGAATATATTTCTCTCTATATAGTATATTGTATATGTATTATATGTATATATGTATTATATGCATATGTGTATTATATGTGTGTATATATTATACATACATATATATTATTTATATACACATATAAAATTTATGCATTTTTGTATATTTTACAAGAGGACCAGAATATACCTCTTTCAAAATATTTGACATATCTGGTGTCCAACGTTACCATGTGTAAAAGACACACAGGCAAATCAAACTTATGCCTTGATGCTCTTGACAATTAAAGAGAAGCACTGATTAGAAATCCAGCACTCCATTATAGAATAGGTTGGAAATGGAAAATAATTTTAACCTGAAAAATTAATTTGGATCTATTGTATATTTTAATGAATATAAGGCACAATATAGTTGAGCACCTTTTTTCCTTAATTATTGTATTTGTCAGTGTTCTCCAGAGAAACAGAACCATTAGAAAGAGAGAGAAAGATTGAGAGATTGATTATAAGGTATCAGCTTGCATGATTACAGAAGCTGGGAAGTCTAAAATCTGCAGGATAAACTAGCAGGCTGGAGACCCAGGCTCCAATGATGCAGATGAAGTCCTAAGACTATCTGCTGGGCAATTTCCTCTTGCTTGGGGAGGTGATCCTTTTGTTCTATTCAGGCCTTCAAATGATCTGATGAGGCTTACTCACATTTCAGAGGGCAATCTGCGTTCCCCAAAGTTCACTGATTTAACTGTTAATCTCAACCATCCCCCAGTTGGCACATAAAATTAACCATCACAATTATATAAATAAAAGGCAAGATTCAGGGTCAATACTCAAGTTTTTCTTTCTTGCCACCATCAAATTAAAGAACAAATCACTCCTGTTTTAGGTAAATCCTATGGGAGATAAACAAACACTTAACAGCCATGCATAAATGACAGAATGTCATGTAGATTTCTACCCTCTGTCCTCAAAACATGGTCATGGTCCTAAGCTGGGGAAAATAGGCATCAAAGAAAACAATCATCATTAGGGGAAAACCACATTTTTAAAGAGCTTGCGTAGAACTATGAATACAATAGTGGGTGTTAGAATAAGACTGACACAAGACAGTTATGAGAGTTGTCAGTGTTTTGTAATTTATTCGGTTGATAAATATTTTCTCCCCAAACCCAAATGAGTAGAGTTCCAAGAGTTAGTCCTAAAGATTAGGGGTGTTTGTAAGATGAAAACACTCACATTTGAGTTTATCCAGTCCTCTTTTCTACCTCCAGCACAACTGAATATGTGAAAAGAAAGTTCTCTGGAGATTGTTCTGGGAGCCTAAAAAATTAACGTGTTTATTTTCACTCCTACTCCTCAAATATGGAGATAAAAGGATGCATATTTAACATTTTTCCTCTAAAATTTGAGGGCATATCTGAATAGAGAATTGAACTTGCCTCTAGTATTTGGGTAGCTGAAGGTAAGGAATCTGCAGAGTAGCTGATCCTGGCAGGACCTGAAGAGACTATGTAGTAGCATACCTGGAACATGATCTGGGTAGCCACCATTTTATTCCACAACTTTGCAGACCTACAAGGTGGCAGAAGAGGACACCAGAGGTTCTAGTGGTTCCACAAGAATGAATGTGTAGGGTAGAAAAGAGGCTGGATACATTGTGCTTGCAGATGGCTTTTGAGTCGAGAGGACTAAGGAAACCTACAAGGGGTGGGGCCATCTACTTCTGGCAGGATCAGGGCAAAGTATGGTGCCTCACTGGAAAGCGTTTCTTATGTGCAGACAGAGCTGAAGTGTGCTGAATACGGCCTAGCAAAAAACCACGTGCATGATTTACCTGGAACTACCAAATTAGCAGAGGCTCACAGCACCAGGGAAAAAAAAAAAAAATAGACTGAACCAGAACAAGACCAACAATGCATCCCCCAGTGGCAAGTGGGCAGCCTGTTTCATCCTTCTTTCATAATCCCTAGGGATAATACACTTAGAAAAAAATTGGGTAGGGGGATATGTCTTAGAGCAAGACCATGACATCTCTAATCCAAGCAACAGTTGTTGAATGTAGAACAATTTTATATTGAGTTTGAAGCTGAAACATTAAAACAAATTATAATTAATTTCAATGAATGGAATGAGATTGCATTAATCATTTAACATTTGTGAAAACTTTGTAGTTACATCCAGACCCAGAGGAAAAGTGAGATCTAATATATTGGAAAATAGAGATTGGAGTCAAGTGGTGAATAAGACTTAAACTGTCTACTGTGTTATGGTGCTTGCAATTTAGTTGATAAGACAGGTGTTATACAAAACAATTACATATAATTTAGGAGGGAGTTAGGTTCTTTACAGAAAACTAATAGGCAGAATAATAAGGAATGTGAATAGGTCCTACCAGGAGATTTTTTATGAGTTGGAATACATAAAACCTAATCAAAAACTCCAGAAACCTAACAAATTCAAGCCACACAATGATTTTAGGATTTCCTTTTGGCTTTTTTTTCAGGAGCAACACCTTAACCTGTCCTATAGGAGTAGAGGAGTGGTTCTCCGTGGCCAGGGGTCAGAGACAGAGGATATGTGGTCCCTAAGGGATGTTTGGTAGTATCTAGAGACATTCATGGTTCACACAACAGGCCTGGGAGGGGGAAGAGTGCTACTGGCATCAAATAAGTAGAGGATCAGGATGCTGCTAAATATCCTACAGTGTGAAAGACAGCCCCCACAACTAAGAATAACCTGATTCAAATGTCAACAGTGCCAAGGTGGATAAACTCTGGATGAAAGCACATAACACACAAACACATAACAGCCAGCATTACAGGGGATGGGCATTCTTTTTTAAAATGTTGCTTAAGACAGGGGTTTCTCTTTCTTAAATTTGCCTATACCATTTCCCACCAGCCCCTCAGCTGGAGGTGGTAAATAATTGGGAATTGCTACACAACTGAAAATTTCCTTCTGTTGGGCCCATTTTTAGGAGCAAACGTTATCTGTGAGCCTCATGGTGCCTATGGGTGGGGGATGAAGATGGCGCCCACGGGAAGTAGGGGTCGCATAACCCAAGATAGCTCCAAAAGGTTTTTATTGGTCCTCCAGTATTTCCGCACTCGTCAACCCTATGTGATCGCTATGCTCAACATGCTAGTACAAAATGCATGCCCGTGAGATCCTTTAATTGATTGGTTAGTTCATGGAAAGCCCCTACTTGCTTGCTTATATAAATTGCAGTGCAACAGCAATAAAATGGAACTGCCCTGACAGAAAAAAAAAAAAAAAAAAAAGAATGTTTACTCAGACCCATGAGAGTGATGCACCAGCAATATAAGAACTGGTGAGCCTTATGAGTTGGGTGCATTGGGGGATGATTCATTTGCCATTCCCAAATAGACATTCCAATTAGAAGAAAGTTGTTGATATGTTCTACTGTGAACCTTAATAATCAATACAAATCTATTGATTTATCTATTTATCTATTTCCAGCAGACACTGACAAAGATCTTTGATGAATTTAATTCACCTAGGTTCATGATAGCCCTGGAGAACCACGGACACCACACACAAACCGCTCTGACCATTTGGACATATGTTTTCTCTTAATTCTTTGTAAATCGATTTTTTAAAGTTTGCACTTTTTAGAAGTACTTATTTAACAATTTTTTTGAAAATCATTTATGCGCTAGGCTTTAAGCAACACATTAAGCTCACAAAAACAAACCCAAAAAATGGTTTCTGTTTTCAAGAAGCTTAGAGATCAGGATTGTCTGAAAAAAATAAACAAGAAAAAACAGTATTACTCTCTGTTTACTTTTAATTTCTTGTTTTTTGGAATACAGAATACATTCCTTAGGTGAAACCAGATTGTAACTATAAGTACCAGATAAAAAATTATTTTAATTTGATTGAGAATATTGGACAATTTTGTAGGAAAGCAGGAACATATGTAAAAAGCCATATATTTACAATAATAATTCTATAACTTCCTTGGAAATAGCATATAATTAAGACAATTCAATCTGTTCTAATTCTAAACATCCTTAATGCATTTATTGTCACTTTTTAATATGAAATATATTATTGTATAATGAAAGTCAGTGATTAAATGATATTAAACTTTGTTTTTCTGAATGCCATTTTCTCCTAATGTACATCATAATTTGGAGAGGTTATCTTTAGAGATCTAAAGATAAAAGAAAAATTGTATAGATTTGGAAACTGAGCATTAAACAGCAAACAAACAAATATGCTAGGTAAAAGTTAACTCAAATCATTTACTTCCAATTATAAGCATATCAAATTTGTCATGAAAGCAATCAAATAATATTCTTTTTTTAAAAAAATTAAAAGTTAAAAATAGCTATAGCAGAAAAACCACCACCAATTTTATTTTCTGTATCTCTTTGTCTATCGTGTGTACACGTATATTGTTATTCTTAAATTTTCAGCACCATTAGTAGTTTACTTACTGTTTTCTGCTATAATTACATATCACAATATCACAATTTCTTCCATGTTAAAAAGAGAATTTTCCCCTCAGTTATTAACAAGACTGTAAAATTTTATGCAAATGTTACAAGAAAAAAATCAGAAACACTATAACACACTTTTGATTATAGTCATATAAACTGAATTTAAAAGTACATAATTTTATATATCTAAATTCACTCTGGGATACAAAAATACTCCCTGCGTAATTTATATTGTGCAATACATGGATGTAGAAGCATGAAACCTATAAACCACATATTTCCAAATAATGTATTTACCCAAATATGCAGCTTCCATTTTATTTATTTTCAATTTATATATTAAGAATTTTAAGTCATTTTGAAAAACTTTAATTACACTCCAATTTTCAAAGTGTGCTTGAGATTTCTGTGGTAATCCATGAGAAAATTTCTTAATTATACAATTATAGAGAAAATTGAGGAAGCCAGGAATGGCCTGCTTGGAAATGTTGTGTCTGCTCTAATGACAAGTGAGGGTTAACAGGAAGATGTAAAATGAATGTACAGGAACCTTTCCTCAGTATCAAGTCTTTATGAATTTTCTATGTACATTGTTTATTTTTTCCAAGCAGGATAAAATATTGTTTTTGTCATCTCTTTCTCTGATGTTTTGGTGTAGATTCACATTCTGTATTTGTTTACAAATGCGTACATAAATGTTTTGCAAAATTAATATTTTAACTCTGTCTATATGCATGTGTTTGTCAAGTTAGACTATAACTGTATGTGTATCTCTAGTTGCATACACATGTATATTTATATATTTAGATACTCTGGAGACTGTATCTCCAAATAGGTAGCACAGGACATTCAGGAAATACAGACTTGCAATACACGTTAACATTAAAAAATATACTTCTTTTATGTATTAAAGTATACCACAGTTGACAACCTTTCAGAGAATTCGATGTTTTTAAAATGTGACGAAAATAAAAAGGGGCATTAGCAGCAATACTATATCTAAGGGTGAAAACAATCAGGAAAAAGCAGTAAAGGCAGTTCAGGTTTACATGGGTCTTTTTAGCAGCTGCATACCAGCAATTAATTTGATCTGCAGTCTAAGAAGCATTTTATAATTAATTTCTCAGCATTTACCACATACCAGCCATCACTTTAAAGTGCTATGTCATTAACGAAATCCCATTTTTTTTCCCATAAAGAATAGACATACTGATCTACATTTTTCCATGCTGCCAAGGCAGAATGGACTCGAGGGATATTATCTTATTCAGAAAGAACCTTTCAAGGTTGAATAAAAGAAACGGTGCAGGGTCCCTGGGAGAGGGAAGTGATCATCGTTTTCACCTTCAACTCCTCTTTGATGTGGCAGAGTCAATTTTTAATCAGCAGCCATCAGACTGGGCTTCATTTCGCCTTACAAAGTCCTATTACTCTGCCACTTTCTGGAGGGAGGTGATAAGGACAATGCGCCTCTTTCTCTCTTCATAGAACCCTGCATATGAGGAGTCCCTTTGGAGAGGTTTGATAAAAATAAATAAATAAATAAATAAATAAAATGAAATAAAATAAAAACAGAGTATGTAGGGATAAAGGTCACCTCTCTGTCAAAATCAACTCTTCAAGACAACAAACTTTGATTTTCCTGTTTGTTTTAAGAACCCTCCTATTGTCTTTGGAGGCAATGGCGGTTATAAGCGGAAGAAAGAGGATAAAACGCACACGTCTTTTGATGAAAATGATATTTAGGCCTTTTAGGCTTCTTTGGGTTAACAGCATAGTGGATATAATGCCAATGAATATTATAGACATTAGTGACATGCAGGAAAAGCACACAATTAAAATCTACTTTCTTTAGAACACCTCAAAGAAATTATTCATCATCAGAGTGTGTGTAAGTGCCATACAGACACAGTAAGTGAAAATCGCTTCTATGCATTCAGCTAAATTGAAAAATGAAAAGAAAAAAAAATCCACACCATTCCCCTCTGGAAGTGTTTTTTATGTTAAGTAAACCTAAATTATTTTTTAAACTATGCACTCATGCAGAAAAACCTCTACAATCTCTTAGTATCATTTATTGTAGTCAGTAGTCTTAATTGCCTCACTGAAACAGATCAGAGTACTGGGAATTACCCAGTAAAATGATGTTACTACTCTCCAGCCCTCATATTCTTTGATATAATCTCATTAAAAATATCAGGCCTCTAGGTGAGGGAATATATATGGATAGTAAATGCATGTTAAGCAGGAGCACCCAAAATGATGACCTAGTTATTACAGAATGGAGCAGCAGACATGAATTTTAATTTTGAAGTACAGCAATTTCTTTCTTGGTTAATACCATAATTATTAACATATTTTTGGAATGAATCTGCTTATTACCCTTGAAAAAGATAATAATATTGAACCAACCAAAATACTGAAATGACATTTTTTGGAATAAAATAAACTCTTATTTTCCAGAGGACCACACACGTGAAAAAACACACGTAGTTTCATTAACTGTAATTACTGAAAGGAGATAGGAAAAGACATGTGCCAAATCACTTTTTGTGTGTGTGTTCTAAAAATGTAGTTAGGTTGAAAAAATATAAATCTCTAGAGGAGATACACGCATCACCCAGCCAAATAAAGGGGGAAGGAGTGGAGGGGAAAGTCATGCTGAGTCCACCATATGAAATAATTAGATTTTTATAGAATTGGATTTCCTGTTGTAAATTGGAAAGTATAGTTCTGCAAAGACTAACCATATAGAGCATTAAAACTATCCTGTGCTGTGCAGTCCAATGCGTTGCCATAATAAACCATTCTCTCTCTGGCAGTGAATAATGTGGCAGAGAGAAATAGCATTGTATAGACAAAGATAGTTTTTGTTTAGTATTTAAAATAAAACTTACATATTTTATTACCAATATTTCATCATTTCAAAAATGCAGAAAGCTCACGTATCCAAGTTGTCAATGGATTTGAATAAAATGGGTTATTTATATACTAAATGTTGCTGGTAGATACAGTTATAAAACGATGTTGCAATGATGTTATAGATATTCTCCTCCAAACTTTGGAAAGATTTTTGGTGTGAAGGCCAAGCTGCTTTTTTCTCTCTCTTTCTTTTTCTCTTTCTCTCTTTCTTTCTTTCTCTTTCTTTCTTTCTCTCTCTCTCTCTCTCTCTCTCTCTCTCTCTCTCTCTCTCTCTCTCTCTCTTTCTCTCTCTCTTTTTATTTTTTTTGATTATATGGGAAACTTGATCCTTATTATTTCTTTTTATTTTCTTGCTTTCTGTGTTCTTACTCCAGGCATTATTTCACTATATTAACGTTTGCCTTGGGGTAAAGTTTAGGAAATAATATGTGGCAATATTCTTAATCTAACAGATTGGTCAAAAATTGATTGCTTAGTAAAAAAAAGTTCAAGAAATTCATCTGGCAATATGCAGGTTATTATGTTCCAATGTAATGCTAATGGGCAAAATTAGAAAACAGTATTATTTGGTTAAAACTTAGTAAAATATAGTGCTTGATTTGTTTATGTCACACCATTTTCTAGAGATGAACAGCAGATATTATAGCCGTGCCAGTCATTTCTGTTTTTGGCAGAGACCGAATTATTTTAAAAGGTAGGATTTATTAAGTAAAAATAAAAGGCCAGCACTGTTTTATGGTCAAAGATATAAAGGTAAGATGGGAGTAGAGAATGTGGGAAGAGAAGATTCCATTAGAACACTTATTTCTGTCAAGCCAGCATTTTAATGCATGCACTTACAAAATATGGGGTCAAATACAACTTACTCCCATCAGAACATGGTGCATCCCTGCCCTGACTTCTACACATCCTTCCTCATTCCTTGAAATTTACCACATAACCATTGTTCAAGCCCTATGTTAAACATAAGTCTCCCAATGTTACCTGTCTTCTTTCCCTCCTTTCCTACACCTAAACCTCTGTCTTCTTGCTCCCAGCATCTACTCATTCTTCCCCTGGTAATCCTACTCTGTTACCCCTCGAGGCTCCACCTTCTGTCATTGCCAATGTGCTTTCCTGGCACATGATGAACGCACAGCTGAAGAACCCAGAAACCTTGAGAACTCTGGGTTTCATGAACATCTACAATAAATTTCTTCTTCACATTCAAATTTTATTTCTTTGATTTATGAACAATTCTAGGATGTAGATTAGAATTTTGTGAGGCCATTTTTTCTCATTCATTGCATCTGTTCTGAAAGGAAGATGCATATTGCCAAGGTTATAAATGTCAAATTAATTTGGCAAACAGGTGAAAACAGAGAGTCCTAATTGTTCCATAATAATTTATTTTAAATATTTTATAGACTAATGATGTTTATCAAGGTGGCAAATTTTGAATGGAGTCAATATATCTAAACAGACCAGTGCTAGAGTATATTGAAGACAAATAAGACTCTAAAAAAAAAATAAAATAAACAGGACAATCAGAAGATCATTTAAATAGTATGTGTGATATAGATATTTGGTAAAGATATTAGAGCTTTTCTTCACTCCTTCTAAATCCTCCCCTTTTATTTTCCCCCAATAAAAGTAAATTGGCAAATAATTTCATCCTCATGTTGCCATAAACTCAACATACACACAGGCGGAGTCACTAATTTGAGACAAATTACCATTCTATATACTAAATGTATGTGTTTATATATTAGTATATAACCTATATACTAAAACTAGGGCCTGTGGTGGTGAAGGAAGAACAGGGATTTTCAGTAGGACCATTTGGCTGAGGTCTCAAGACCAAGCGTTCTTCAAATTTTGTGGGATTTCAGGAGGAAATTCTAAAGGCAGACAGAATAAGGCATTATTATAATGAAAGTTTAACCTAATTGTAATCTAGTGATCCCTAATACTGGGTGCTGTGGGTCAAATGTGTCTCCCAAAAGTTCATGTATTGAAAACTTGATCTGCATTATAGCAATGTTAAGGGGTGGGAAATCCAGTTACGGTATTTGACAGCTAGAGCCTTTAAGAGTTGATTAGATTGTGAGGACTGTGCCCTTGTGAATGGATAGATTCATTCAAGGAACAATGGACATGGTTCTGGTGGCTTTATAAGGAGAGTGAGTGAGAAGATTAACTCAATCTTGCTCAGCCCATTCCCACTATGTGATACCCTGTTCACCACAAGACCCTGTAGATAGTTCCTACCTGGAAGAAGGTCCTCACTAGATGTGTTCCCTGGACTTTGGAATTCCCAGCCTCTGAAACTGTAAAAAATTTCTTTTATCTATTAACCAGTTTTGGGTGTTCTGTTATAAGCAGCGGAAATGGATTAATACACTGGGCAAGTCCGAAGATAGGCTTGATCCAAAAGGTGAACAGGACTGAGGGAGGCTCCTGGGCCCACGTCTGGCTCATTCTCCTCTTTGGCCAGAGTATTACACACCTCACACGTCTCATGTGCTTTACAGCCAGTGTACATTTACATACAACGTTAGTCCTTCCTGGGATGACCTTCTCGCAATTCCTCTACTTGGCAAGCACTTATTCATTTTTTAAGCACAAAATAATATGCTACCTCTCTTGCATTTCCTTCCTGACCCCCATAATTCCTTCTCTCTGCTTTGAACAGATATATATCTCCTTGTTTTGAAAGTGGTGTTCTTCCCTGTTAGATATATTAAAAACTGAATTTTGGTTGTCTCTGAATTGCTATCATGTAGCACAGTTCTCCATAGCAAAGCATTTTGATAACAACTGTGTAACTCATCTTTCTATACTTGTGGATCTTATTTATTCTAATGTTGGTAAAAAGAATAAGAGGGAGAAGGAAGAGAAGGAGGAGAGACAGCAGATGAGAAACAGGAAAGGTACTTGTGGCTGGGGAGAGATTGGTAAGGATGGTAGGATGCTGTCCTAGGGTGCTGCCAGTATGTAACAGCTCAGCTCGCCCACTTCAGTTTTGCTTGAGACCAAGTACCAAATGGTCACCATTAGCATCTCACTGTAATACTTATATTTTGAAAGTGAGTCTGTGATAGGCACCACATAGTCTTATTGCTTATACATAGACTTTTATGTATAACACATTTAGTCCTTCATTCTGTAGTCTCAGATTTAGGAAAATAAAAATTCTCTAAGCTTAATAGCCACTGAATAAAATATAATTTCATTATATGAAGAATTTTGTCCTTTCCTTAGCTGCTTGTTACACAGTAGTCATTCTCATTTGGTTTTGAGAAATGTTTTTACATTAAATTATGTGATTTAGTTGATCAAAATGCATCATTTCTGTATTTATCATACTTCTCCAACTCAATAATTTTAACCTGTTTTTAGTACTCTATTGAATATTAGAGCAAATATTCAAAGAGGTCAATACAATAGATCTTTCTATTTTCTACTCAAGGTTATCTTCTGTTATACTAGCAAATCTTTTCTTTGTAATATTGGTTTTTATCTTCTCTAAGTAAAAACCTGAAAAATAAAGTTAGTTACAGATTTTTTTTTTAATGCAAAGTAAGAACATTTGTGAACTTAGCTTTCTAGCCAATATCCCTCATGCTTTTAGGCTATCACCTAATAAAATACTATACATACACAATGGAATCTTTGTGACTTTGCATAGCCTTTAAACAGTTGTAGAACATAATCTTTAAGATCTTTTGGTTTGATTAAAAGGCACTGTTATATTTTTTAACCACAAAAGTGCACAAGTATATTATAAATATTCAGAGTATTTCAATCACTATGTAAAGTCATATTTAATGTCAATTCAATTGAGGATTATTTCAAGTAATAGTAAAATGATCTTTGAATTGGGAGGAGTGTAATGGTAAATAATCCTTCCTGTGTGAATAGTTCCAGCAGCATTAGTTTTCATGACAAACAGAAAATAGTTTTCTGTATAGTTGGCTATGCAGAGAAATAAAAACTTTTTTGATATAGGTATATTTTTATATCATAGAAGGAGAAAGTCATATTCAATTAAATTATTTACGACTGGGCAAAACTCTCCTAAGAAAAATACACAATTATATGATTTTTTTTTTTTAACCAAAGCATATGCTGTTTTTGGAAAACCAATCTAGGCCTACACTTTTTATATTTATTTTTCAGTATTTTGAGAATTTTCTCTTCTACAACCAATAATTATGAACATTTATTGTACATTTACTATGTGGCAGGTACTTTCCTAAGTAATTTTTCTGCTTTATCTCATTTGTTCCATGCAACTTTGTGAGGTGTCATTTATCCCTGTTATATATCTGAGTGAAATATGGCTTAGAGAAAATAAATGATGCACCCTTATCAAACAATGAATAGATGGGATGATTTTTACTTGGGTAGTCAGACCCTATAGCCTGAACTCTTCCTAACTAACCATGAAATAAGTGCTCAAAAATTTTCTGGGATGAAAGAAAGAAAAAGAAATGAAGGAAGAATGATCAAGTGGGGTGAGAAAATGTTCTTTTTTGTATAATAATTTTCATGAATTAAAATATGAAAGGATTTATCTCTAAATGTTTATATATACTGTATACATTACCTCACTAAGTCTACAAGAAGCATAATTAATTTTCCCATCCATTTTACTCTACATCATTTTATATAAAATATTATTAGTATTCTAAATAAAAATTTTGAATAAATGAAGTGGTCAATTGCATAACTGGCCTCAATTTTTCACTCCTCCCTGCAGCCACACCTTCACTATAGACTTACCATGAGTGCAGTCTACTTCCCTGTCCGTTGATATTCAGTTTGATCGTATAAATTGCTATGGTCAATGACATATGTATGGCATGAATCACATTATTATTATGAATGACATCATGTAAGAGGGTAGTCAACTTCAAGAACAAACTATACATTTTACTCCTAAGTCTATTTACTTGCTATGTAACTTTAGCAAACTCTTTTCACCTTTCAAATCTTTAGTTTTGTTATGGAAAATTAAGAATTCAAAATAGTTGTGTGCGTGTGTGTGTGTGTGTGTGTGTGTGTGTGTGTATCTATATATACACACATATACACAAACATATGTTTTTTATATATATGTTATATATACACACACATGTTATATAGACACATTTTATATATATATATATATATGTATGTGAGTGTGTGTGTATATATACATATATATGTAATCCCATTCATACTTTTTACACTCCATAGGTCTTGGCACAAGTAGATTCTTCTCTCCCTCTCTCCATTTCATAAATATGTATAAAAATAACTATATTTAATAAAGCAGGTGGCAGAACTGATGTATTATGAGCCCTGCAGACAGATCTTTCTTAATTTAGATTATCTTTAGGCAGGACTAATACTCTCCCAATTGATGTTAATTTCCTCTATTACCTATTCAACTTCTGTTGTCCTACGCTATACAGTTATGTTATCTCCCAGGCACTAAATAAATTTGTAATTGCCACTCTTGGATTTAAAATTACTGCTGTCAGTGTCTACTTCACGATTGAAAGTGTATTTTTCTCATTTAATTTTCTTCACCCCATTTTATGGCTTTTTTTTTTCTATAATATTGATAAATTGTTCTTCCAAAAATATTGCTTTATTCATGTAATTCTTTTGCTTAAGTTCCTATGGTGTCTTCATATTCATCTTTTTTACAGCATACATATCATCCAGACTGGTGTTCAAGTTCTTTCATAATCTTTCTCCCTCTCTCTCTCTCTCTCTCTCTCTCTCTCTCTCTCTCTCTCTCTTTGTCACACACACACACACACACACACACACACACACACACACACACACACACACACACACACACACACACACACACACACACAGACTTCTTTCATCATCCAAGACTCTTGTCTTGGAGCACTCTGTCTAGTTCCATTCTCCTTGGAAGAGATAAAGGATAAAGGATTCTTAGGGGATGCTAGCTATCCAAAGGGATTCATTTCTGTAATTCTAGCTGCTCCTTCATCCAGTATTTCTAAAGCAGATTTCCAGTCCCAGGTGAGAATCTCTTTACCTATCTCTCCAATTCTTCACTCTCTATCGCAGATTACAAAACTAAAGCTATGGCCTCTGGAGCAACTTGGGTGTGGTGCAAGTTGCAGTGTTTATTATCTTCTGAAGTGTAATCTCCTCAATACTTCTGAACTATGGTATAGTTTACAAATGGTATTCTTTAGCCTATTAATGCTAAGGACTACTACTTTTGCTAGAGTAAGATTAGAAATGGGTAGGACAGAGGATACTACTTCCTGAATCCCCATAAATCCTTTGAGTTTCAAGATTATCCTACAATTTGCCTGAATCTGCTGCACATCAAACTGAAAAAAAGTAGGCCTTTTTTTGTTTTTTAACTATAAAATGGAGTGAATGTTACATAAAACTCAGCAGTCACTCCACAAGTTTTAGATTTAGCTCAAATAATGTTTACTAGGTTTACTAGATTTGGGGCTTCACAAGTTACTCAACACATAGAAGCCATCCTAGACCTCATCTTTTCCATTTTCTGCCACATTTAAATCTGTGCCAAACCCTATAGATTAGATTTTTCAAAACATATTTTTCCTTTTCTCTTGCACCTGTCACCACCAACACTAGCTTAAATTCAAGAACTGGTCAGATTGACTACTTTAATAATATTTTAATTGTTTTTTTTCTATTTCCATTCCCATTACTCTGTTTCTCTTCATACACTATTAGAGTTAACTTTATTAAAGGCAAATATGATCATGCTTCTTTTGTGCTGAGTCTTATTCTGTTGATTTTTTTTTTGATTCCAGGATAGTGATTAACTTCTGTGGCATAGTCTATAGTGCTGGTATAACCCTGTTCAAAAGCCTTGCCCTTTGCCTTACCTTGCCACCTTCTCCTCCATTTCTTCTCCTATTATTTCTCCTATTATTTTATGATCCAGCAATTTTGAATTTCTCAGAATTTTCTGAATACACTAGGCTGTTACTCACTTTCTGTCTTAGCACACTCTGTCTTCTCTGCTGAGAATACCTTATCGAGTCCCTCTCCCCTTTCTTACCAACACTAATTCATTATCCAATTAAAATAATAAATGTAGATGATTAGCATATACTATATACTCATAGCGATGGGCATAGTGATATGTACACATAGCAATAATGGTAACAATCATTTTATTTTAATATGATACTCCTAAATACATCAAGGTGATCAATGCTTTCATCAAAAGTAAGTAAGGAATTTTATATCATTTTGGTGGTTGTAGACATTTGTCCAGTCGAAGGAAATTTACCCAGCTTACCCTGAACCACTTAATTTATTTAAGAGGACCATTATGGAATGCTTTTGTCTAGATTTGGGAATTGTTAATCTCTGCTTATGCCAAACCTTAAAGATCATGTAAATGATCATTTAGATAGCTCATCCTTGTTACTTCTATTCATGACCTAAAGGTATCTCAACTATCCCAGTTGTAATGTCTCCCAAATTAGCAAGGAATGGTGGCAAAAGTCTAAATCAGTTTCAATACAGTCCTTGGCTATTTTTTATTCCCAGGAGGTTTCCTAATCATATGTGTTCTAGATTCAGCATGCTTTTATAGTGCTCTTATGATTTCCTCTGTAAGCCCTTGTTTTTTCATAGAAAGTAGAGCATCACATGCTCTCTTATTATCATATGCTAAATATCATCTAGTTTATTCCTGTGTACCATGTTTTCTATTTTCCCTTATTCATGATGCATTCACATATATGCATATATGTACTTGGTGTGTGTTTTCATATTTTTCTTAACTCCATTGACTTCTCAAGCAAATTAATTTTCACTGTGTCATTTTATAAGGAATCCTGATTTAAGAAATTTAAAACAAAGATTTTTTGAGACTTAGGTTATTCTCTGAATCTATGCTGCCTTGTAGACTTGAATTTTTTTGCTTGTGTCACATTAACTGACACATCTAAATGTAACTATTGTCATCAAAGTCCTCAAAACGTGTTTCTAAATGAAAAGACGACTATTGTATTTGATTTTGACTTGAGAAATTTACCCCTCTTGGAGTACAATGCTCAAAAGTGCACAGATTTTCTTCATGAAAAATAATTATGAGTTTTCAGATTTCTCTCTTTTGTCATGCAAATGGTATGGAATTCATAATTATTCAAATAATGTTTTATAAGTCGAATTGTACATTTAGCATCAAAACTTTAATGAGAGACAGAGCCATAGGTGTAAGGGTTACTGAGAATTGATCTACTTAATTCTAAATTTGCCAAGACCATAGTCCTAGCTATGTCATAGCTCTTTTTCGGTCTACTCATGAGTCCGATTAAGCCACCTTAAAACCAAAAAAAAAAAAAAAAAGAATAAGAAAAAGTAAGATGAAGAGTGGATATACCAGGCAGTAGTTTTTTTGTGTGTGCTTTGTGCTGTGCTAATTCATATTATAATTTTAAAGCTGATGAGTACTACGTTGAAGCCTAGAAACAAGAAGGTATGCTGAATAAAGCATTCTTGCTTAGAAATCATGTAAAATTTTCAAATATTATGTAAACTACGAAAAGGAGATAGATTACCTATTGCTTTTAAACATCAACTGACACTATAAGAAGCAAGTTGTGTAAGAAATGGCCATTTTTAATCAGTGGAAAGTAATCTAGTAATCTGCTAAATTGATATGCAGGAAAAGAAAATGTTGCAGTATTCTATCGTCAATGTCAATAAAACAATTAAATGCAGTGCCATGACTCATAACCTGAGAATGAATGAATCATGGAAATAGCTTCTTTTTTTTAAGTAAAATGTTGCCATCCTCTCCTCCTGCAAAAATTAGTTAAATATAAATGCATATTTTCATCACACCGAAAGTGAATGCCACAACCTCAAGATGGAGTGTAATAACCTGATTGAAGGCTGCTGCATAAAGTGGTAAGACTTAATCAGTTATGATACCTGGTCATATTAGCTCCCATCCACTAGAATAACGTGTGATTTAAATGTGTGTGTTTGTGTGCGTGTGAGAGAGAGAGAGAGAGTAAAATATTGGTGGTAATGAACTTTACATCACACATACACATACATACACATATAAGATCTCCAGACTGTTTGATTCTGTCTTTTGTGCTTCACAAATTTGGACTAATAGTGTAAAGCTTTAATGCCTAGAAAAAACAATCAAAATTTATGAAACAGACTTACAGAAAGAGAAATTAAAATGTAGATAATACAGGCCTGGTGACGAAGGGGAAGCCAGCGCCATTTGCCGACTGGGCCCTGAAGACAAGGGTGGAACCTGAGCCCCAGCCCCGCCCACCACCACCTCCAAGCAACCAGGCCGACCAAGGAGCCTGAACCTAAAGCCCCTGAATCAAAAGCCTCTGAGACCTGGGCCAGGGGCCTAATCCCCCCCTCTTTTCCCACCTTCTCCCTCCCCCACAACATCATCTTAGCCTGTGCTTATTAGACACAAGTGTTTCTATGGGTTGTGTAACTTATCTGCTCATATCCTTCACCAAGTTTCTGCTTAGATTTTTCTGATTCATTTTTAAGAACTATTTTTTTTATTAAGGATGATAATCGTTGTGTTAAATTTGTTCCTTATCAATTGACATTAAAATTAATTTTAAAAATTAATTTAAAATATTTAGACAATGTATTTTCTAAAGAACCAAATACAAAGTTATCAGCAGCCTTCCACAAAAAAACGCTAGGGGAGTGATTATCAAAAGCAAGTCAACAAGGTGGACAGAAGACAAGATAAGCTTGAAGTCATTTTGTATTAGTTCAGTCTATTCTGTTTGGTGGAGCACAGACCATATTTTTATAACACACTAGACTCAATATGGTACCTTGCTGTACTTACTGAAATTTTACACAGTCTTGAAATAAAATGAAAAAAAGTGTAGAGATTTTTTCAGTAACTATGTTATAATATGCTCACATTTTAAAAACTATAGGTCATTATCAAAAACAATTAAAAATGTTTTTTACAACAAATATCCTTTCATTAGCACAGAAAAGTATATTTCCTATTATAAAACATTTACCGAAGAGTAAGATTAATTACCTAAAATGAAATGAGCTACAAATGCTTAATTAGTTACGACAGTGCTTTGATGGTCTCATATTTCATCATAATTCACCCATTTAAGTAGCACAAAAGGGAAGGTTTGTTTAATGTTGAAAAGTATGTTAATTTGAATTTCTTTGTCCACATGTAAAATTATAATATATGTGTGATTTCTAATTTTTAGTAGACATGTCATGATCTGCAGGCATGATCAACATGAAAGAACACTTAGCCCTTTTTGTTTATGAGAACATAGAATCCTTGGCTATGGGCGACAGCTAATGTCCTCTAGCCTCCTGCCCTGCAGCTATGAAAGCATGCTGATCTTCAAGTATTATTGGAAAAAAATTAGGCATAAACATAAAAAGAACAACTACAACAAAAAGCTATCAATTTTAGGCCAATTAAAGCAAAAGAATTAGAAGTGCACTTCTGCTATTGAAGAAAAAGAGCATAATGGTGGCCTAACCATCTTGTATGAAAAACAGACTGTCGCACACACCCAAAAATGTGTTATAAAGTACAGATGTTCTCTCAGATTAGAAAAATAAAGTTTGCTTTTAGCATATGTAAGCATACCATATGGAATTCATTTTCATCACTTCAATGCTTTTAAAAAATATTTCTTGAACAAATACTTTGGGAGTTTGATATGGAGATGTAAAAACCTTTAATGTGTGTTTTTATTCTTTAGTATTAGAAGAGTTCAAGGCAATAATTTAGGAACTTAATACTGAATAGTACAGTTAGAAGCTAAAATGATGTAATATATAAATTTTCCCCATTTTTTTCAGGGATATATGTCCTTTTATAATTCTTTTTTTTTTTTATGTAAAACCTCACGTGTATATATATTAACTTTCACATTTTAGTTGATACATTCTTTTCCTTGATTATTTTTAGTCCATTCATATAACTTTGAAATCTCCTCAAATCCTCATAGCCCACCATCAGGCTTCTTTCCCATTTCATAAAATTTTCTTTTTTACTTTTTCATTTTATAATCTCAATGGCAGTATTCCCTCAAATATACGTGAAAAAAAAATGTGTAAGCCAAAAAGTGCAATGTAGTAGAGAAATATTAACGTGTTAACATTTGTTCTTATTTTTTCTATCTTTGTTGTATTCTCTATAACAGTATAGTTAGAAAGTATATTGCTACTGTTTTATTTGTTAAAATAATTTTAATTTTTTATACATTAGAAATTTAGTTAAAATCTTTCCATTTATTTCATCAAATTTTATTATTTTTTAAATGCTTTAATTCTTTCACCTAATTACTTTTCCTTTGCCGTATTCCCATGGAAGCCTTCAGTGAGTCATTTCTCCCCATTCTAGGGAGCTTTTCTAGCATTTCACACAATGAAAAAAGATCCACAATAATTGGTGGAAAATATTCTTTATTTTTACATTAACAGAGAAAATAACCTCTTTCTATGCTTTATTTGAAAAATGTCTTCTCTGTGTTAGATATGTGTCAAGCCCTTGAAACTGGATGATTGGCTTAAAGTTTCTCAACTTTTTTTTTTTTAACATAAAAATCATCTGAGTACCTTGTTAAAAATGTTTCGAGATTACTCCTTGAAGATTTTGATTTAATAGAATGGAATGGGACCAATGAGCCTTCATTTTTAAACAGTGCATATGTGATCAAGATAGATGTCCCTTGAGCTGCAGTGTGAGACATGCTGAAGTCGAAAGAAGATTACACTGTTAAACTTACATTTTTTATAGGCAGTGTTCTTTAGACCTGAGTTCTCAAGTGAATTTTCCTCCTTTCCTGGCTTTTCCTCATATGTACCTCAGTAGTTTCATTGAATCATAAGACAATGACCTTAAAAGGTAAGTCAATATATAATTTAATTTATGTTACACCTATGTAGATAATACTGAGATATTTATATACACTGATATGTGTACCTATATAGAAATGACTTATTTCTTCTAATTGTACAGTGATTTTTTTACAGTTACACTCTAGTGTGATGAAAATTTCACTAAAGCTTAAGCCATATAGTTAAGTTTTAGTAATGAATTTGTTTTCATCGAGTATTCCCAATTGAACTATGAAGGAATTACCACCTTTATTCATAAAAATAAATAACTTTAAAATAGTTAACGTTGGAAAAACAAGTTCATATGTGGGGAAGATCAATTGCCCCATCAGCTTTTGCTCTGTTTCCTCAGAAATTTAGCTTCCCTTTAGGGTTTTCTTGATTGGATTATTGTGACCACCGAAGACCAAATCCCCTGGACTCACAGCTTCTTATTCCAAAGAGCTAGCTAAGTAGAGATTTTAGAAAAGGAGAAATATAAAGCAAATAAATATCACAAAATAACCTAGATTACAACCTGGATTATTTCTGATGCAAACAATGCCAACTCTTGTCTGTGGTAGAATATTGATCTCTCTCATAGGTTGAAATCTAAAACACATTTGCCTATAACACTCCTGATTTACACCAGTGTGATTAATAATGGTGTTTCCTTTCATCTCAGTGTCCTTGTTAGGATAATCAATTACATAGTTTGTCTACCTATGCACTCTTCGAACCCATTTCCTCTTTTATATCTCCTAGTAAGTTCTTATCTCGCAGTAGCCCTATGTGCAGAAGGAAAAACTTTATTCCCACAGCTAATAGAATATAGACCCTTATAAAGTTATAGTCCCTTTGAAACCAAGACTAAGAGAACACCTTAGACTCTGTGACAATCCTAATATCTTGTCCATGCTGTTCCAATTTCTCTTATACAATAAAATAATAAACCTGATGATTGCCTTTAGAAAGTGACTTTGTTTGTAAGTTAGCCAGTAGAAAATGAATGCCTTGTTTATACAATAAACAAAATATCTGCATAATATAAGGCCAAAGTGGCTGAAGCATAATGGCCAATAGAAAAAAGAGAAGAGGAGGTTAGAGATGGGGTGGAGCCAGAGCATAGAGGGTCTTTAAGTTTAGTGAGTTGGGTTTTATTGCAATGGAAATCCATTGGAGGAACTGTGGGTTGAATGTCCCCCAAAACACAATGAAACTTAATCTCCACTGTAACTGATAAGAGGGTGGGAAATCCTATTATGGTAATTGAAAGATGGCACCTTAAAGAAGTGATTAGGTTGTAAGAACTGTACCTTCCTGAATGGATTGATTCATTCACAGAATAATGGGTGTGGTTCTGATTGCTTTAAAAGGAGAGCAAGTGAGGAGGTTAATTCCCTCTCTTTTGCTCAGCCATTTCACCACGTGATACCCGGTATTGCTATAGTCACCACCAAGAACAAGAAAGCCATCACCAGATGTGTTCCCTGGACTTTGGACTTCCCAGCCTTCGAAACTGCAAAAAATACATTCTATTTCTTCATAAATTACCCCAGTTCCAGGTATTTCTGTTATAAGCAACAGAGACAGACTAATTCAAGGACTTAGGGGAATAATACGATCTCATTATATTTTATTCAAGAGAATGGATTGTAGAGGAAGAGATTAAATGGAAGCTAGTTGCACTAAATTTATGCCATAGAAAATGGTGGCTTAAACTATTTGGTAATAGTGGAAATAAGGAGACGTTAATGAATTCCTAACATTTTGAATACAGAGTTATTGAGATTTGTAGAGGAGTGAATATAGGAAAAACATGGAAAGAGAAGAATCAAAAGGAGTCTTTGATGGTAGGATGGGATAGAGGAGAAATTAAAAGTTCTGTTTTTATATCATTTGTTTTGATATATGTATTAAAATCATGTGGAGAGAATGTCAAAGATATGGTTGAATATAGTATAGGAATCTGATGTTCTAGAGATAGATTAGAGCTAAGAGAAAAAGACTTGCATGTCATTAGTATATCAATGATTCTTCTCGGGAATCTGTTCCTGCATTGGCCCTGCTATTATTTAGTCATTAAATATTGTGCAGATAGTGTCCATGGTTCTTAAATATTCTTTTCCTACTCTCCATTTCTTCAAACTCAGCTATGTTATGGTCCACTCTCCTGAGGTTCTGTTTTGCTAATAAACTGAATGAAAAGAAACACCATGCCAAGTAATACAGATGTGCATGCTAAATAAGTAGATGGTCTTTTAACTAAGCCTCCTTGTAACAGACTCACCAGATCATCAAGATTTCTCTGCTATGTCTTTGTCATGCTGACTGATGGTCTTGGCATGCTTCATGCTCTTGACACACTGGCTACTTTCTTGTTTGCCCAGGTAACCTAAAACTCAATGCTTACTAAAAGTTGATTGTGTTCATTATATTTCTTATGGAAGTTTTACTATTTATCTGGTTGTATAATTTAATTGTATGATTTCATTAAATGTTCTGATAATATACAAATATGCAAATAGAGTTGAATGCTTGAAGCTTATGTGTACTGATTTGAAATGATTTGAAAAAAATTAGTAACTCAAAAATTATTACTATCAAGTAGATATGGACTAAAATACCAATAAAATAATAAATATTTTATAAAATGCTAAAATTATTCTGCATTCAGAATGTTTTATATATGACTAAATTCCTCTTCCTTTTTAAAGAAACTGATGCTCATAGACAATATATTATTGGTGGTTTATGTAAGAGCAACAGCTCAGAAATGATAATAAGTGGAACTATATTAAAAAGCTGGTCTTATATCAAAGATTGAAAAATCAATAATATTTACATGCTTTAAATTAATACAACCTGTTTAATGTATGTATGTATCATTTTTATGATTTGCTGCTTCAATTTAGTTTTTTTTTTTTTTAACTTACTCGTTGCTGCTCCAATAACATCGGATAACAGAGCTTTTACTGTACTTCAAGAGTTGTTTAGATGGCGCTGCTAATCGCTAAAATTTAAGAGAATTTTAAAAAGCTATAAGGAAAAAAAATGTTTTAAAAGATAGGCCTTCCAAACATCCTAATATATATATATATATTATATTATATTATTTGAGATATATATATATCAAATATCATTATCTATTTAGTACTGAGTGTCTAATCTACCCGTCCTACATTTGGTCACATTTGTCCACATTTGCTGACTCTGTGCCATCCTCTCCCACTCCCTGCCAAACCCACTGGAATCCAGCAGCTATGGGCATTGCTCTTGTCGAGGATACCAACATCGTTCACGTGAGATTGTGGCAATTCTTTTTTTTTAAACACACTCTGTCTTTGATTTCAGTGACGATTCTCACTTCTACGATTTCTCACTTCTACTCCTCTATTCAGCATGGCTACACATTGTGGATTTTCTTCCAACTTCTTAAGGGTAGGTAAACAAGATGTTTTTATAGTAGACCCTCCTGTTTCTGTTCCCTTTCCATTTACCTCACCCTTTTAGTCTCATGGTTTAACTGAACTCTGTATATTGATGTCTCCTACTCTACACAAGGCTGGATTAACTTTCTGAGCAATAGCCTTGACCATCCCACTGCCTAATTAACATGGTATACAGATGTCCTATGGGTACCTGAAATGCAAAGAAAAACAAACAAACAAACAAAAAACTACAGTTAGTGTCCAAAAATGAATATGGCCAAGAATAGCCAAAACACTCCTAAAGAACACAAAATTAAGATGTCATATTTTCTACCTATCATAATGTATTTTAATGATAGAGCAACTAGAAGAGAATGGCATTATTTAAAAGGTAGAGAGATAGGTTAGTGACGCAGAATAGAGTGCAAAAACAGAGACACACACATATGGACATCTGATTTATGAAAAAGGTAACACTCAGAAGATTTTCACAACAGTTTCTTCTGAGCTTATTGAATGTCTGTGTGGAAAAAATAAACTTGATCTCTACATCACAGCAAAGAAAAAGTAACTCCAGGTGCACTTTGGATTTGAAATAAAAAATAAAAATACATAAACATGTAAAATAAAAATTAAAGTTTCCAGAGTAAATAATAGTAGCAAATCTTTGCAACTTTAAGATAAGCAAGGTTGTTATAAGCAGGACACAAAATGTTAACCATAAAGAGTAAAATGGCTGAAAGCCTTTATAAAGGCTCAGTAGTTTTCAATCAACTAGTTTGCAAAATAAAGTTATCTACTGGGAAATGTGATCTAATTGGATCTAATCTAATTCATTTAACAAATATTTATTGAGGACATGTCTCATATCAGGCACTATTCTATGTAATAAGAATAGAGAATAAAACAGACAAAAGTCTCTTTCTGTTCTAATATAACTTAGATCTTATGTGAAAAAACTGAATAAAAAAGATAAAAAATTATAAATGTGATATATACATTGTATTAGTCTTTTAAATTGCTTATGACAAAATATTTGAAACTGGGTTATTTATAAAGAAAGCAAAATATATTGCTCACAGTTTCTGAGGCTGGGAAGTAAAGTCCATCTGGTAGTGGTAACAGTAACCCAGAGGTCTCACATTGCAAGATAGTGGAAACAGACGGAAAAGAGAGACAGACTCCTTTCCTCGTAAAGCACTTAGAACCACACACCCGACCACCATTTTTAATCCATTCACTATTATACGGTCCTACAATCCAATCACCTCTTTGAGGCTCCACATTTCAATTACCATAATAAGATTTCCCACCCCCTTAACAGTCACAGTGGGGGCTAAGTTTCTAATACATAAAACTTAGGGGACACAATTCAAGCTTCAATGAGTTTTAGGGGAACATAATTCAATCCACTACATACATATATCATATTATATGTTATACAATAGCTCTAATATATATAAATGTGTGTGTGTGTGTATATATATGAAAACACACACACACACACTCACACACACACACACACACACATACACATACATACTGTTGAGCTATGAGGCATCCTGGAGAAGAGAGAGAGATGAAATTTCAATAGGGTGCTATTAGGGACTGAACGTTTGTGTCCACTCAACATTCATATGTTGAAACCCTTACCCCCATTGCAATGGTATTTGGAGGTGGTATCTTTGAGAGGTATTTATATTTAGATTAGATTATGAGTGTAGGGCCCCCATGATAGTATGATTGCTCTTATAATAACAGAAATAGAGAGCAGAGATCTCTCTCTTTCTACCATGTGAGGATACATCAAGGAAGTATCCATCTGCAAATCAGAAGAGGGCCTTCACCAAGAACTAAATCTGCCAGCACCTTGATCTTGGACTTCCTGGATCTGTAGGAAGTAAAACTATTCCAGGCAGAGAGGATAGAAAATCCAAAGTTCCTGAGGCTGCTGTTTGATAGACATGTTCAAAAATTTACCAGGAACCCGGGGCAACTAGAGGAAGTGGGCAAAGGTAAAAATAGTGTGATACCAGGTCCCAGAGGTAACTGAGTGGGTAGATCATGTAGAGTCTTATAGGCCCTTGTAAATACATCAAGCACTAGAGGATTCCAATGGGAGGAATGACAATTTTTATAAAAAACTTATTTTAACAGGATTGTTCTGACAGCTGCGTGGAGAATAGGCTAAGGGGTGGCAATCACAAAATCAGGAAGGACAATCAGAAAGCAGTTATAAAACTCCAGGCAGGAGATAATGGTGGTATGGAGCAGAGTGATAGCCATGGAGATGGTTTGAAGTAGTCAGTTTATGAATATATTTTGAAGGTAGATCTCTGGTATTGTTCATGGATAGTATGAAGAGTAGGAGAAAATGAGGGGTTTATCATGATTCTTAAAATTAGGTGCATGAATATTTGGAAGAATGGTGTTTTTCCTGTGATGGGAGAAGGTAAGAAAAGCAAGGTTTTTCATGGGTGGTTAAGAAGAAAACCAAGAGTTCAGTCTTGCGATGTTCAGTTTGAGATGCTTATCTGACATTAAGATAAACAAATATAGAGTTCACACAAGAGATTGGGTCTGAAGATAAAATTTGGAAATTGTATGCCCAAGCAATTTTTAAATTTATGACACTGTGTGAGATCCACAAAAGAATGGATGTGGATAGAAAAATAGAAGAGATCTAAGCATCGAGCCATTGGGCACAACCTGCAGTGGTCAGGATGAGGAAGAAACAGCAAAGGAAAAGAGTGTCCAGATTGGCCAAAGAGTAAAGAAAAAATTTAAAAAGCAAAGCCCAATAAGGAAGTGTGTCAAGAAAGAGTGGGTGACCAACTAGATCAAAAAATGTTAATTAAATAAGGATTGAGAATCTATCATTGGACTAATTGGTGTGGAATTTACTGGTGACCTTGTTAATGACCAGTGGATTGCTGAGGATGAGAGTTTCACTGGAGTGGGCTCAAGAAAATGGAAGAAGAAGCTTCAGAGATAACAATTATTGACAACTTTAAGGATGTTTTCTGTAAAAAACTTTTAATAAAAGAGAGAGAGATGGAGGGGTAGCTGTTAAGACAGGCAAGAAAGAAATAAGAGCAGTAGCAGGATAAGAGGAATAGCAAAATAGAGTGGTAGAGAGGAAAACTTGATGGGTATGAGAATAAATGCTTAGATATTTGGGGGTACAACAGGTTTGAGGTAGGTTTGATGAAGCTAAAATGTTGCTGCTCGTGCAGTCTCATAAATAAGAAGCACGTGCGAACTCACTGAAATTGTTGCTGGGATTTACAATCTTATATTTTAAAAATAATAACTCCAAGCAAAACAGAGGATCAACTCATGTTTGAGGTTTGGGAATATAAATGCATTGACATTGTATATCAACTTTAAGCTTAGTTGTTTAATTTTTGAATAAGTGTGTTTTCTATGATGTTTGAAAACCACATTTGCAATTCTCATCTGTCTCCACACACTATGAATCCCTCCCACATGCAGAGCTTCCATTGACTTCAAAGGAAACATTTCACGTGAAAGCAATAGGACTGGGTTAAGAACTGAAACCAAAGAAAATGCACATACTGCAGATATATTGAGAGGTGGCAGACCATATATTTAGCGGACTTTTGCAAATGTACAGGAAGTCCATTCTGAAAATGTATCCTTTTATAAACAAGTCAAAATTGTTATTGCAAATTTCATAAAAATGCATTCTGCATTTTTTATTTTTACAACAAGCCAATACACCTGTCATTTGATATAAAGCAAAATCAGAATCATACTTTATCCTTACTTACTTGTAGAAACATACTAAGATTTTAACATGTTTAAAGTTTACAAAAATCATTTAAAAAAACAGAAATTAATTTTGCCAGATTTCTGTGTATATGCAACAGTCAGATGTATTACAAATGATTTTCAAATTTAAGCCAGTTTAGTTATTTACAATAATTTTAACTCTTTGACCTATTACATATTCAATTCAACAAATATATTTTCAATTATTTTATTATTACAGAACACAAGGCAATTTACCAGAGACTAGGGAACTTCACCTGTAAACATGACAACAAGTAGGGCAGAAAGGTACTTATAGAGGAGAGTTATGTAGTATTAGAACATGTACATACATGATTATGTGAATACTTGTACATGAAAAACTGTATATAAACAAGTTTGGGAATTGGAAAAAATAAGATACAGCATTTATAATTCCTTTACTAATACTTAAAGTTTTTGCTAGAAAGACGTATTAAAATTTGAGAACTAATAGGAGTTCTCTAGTTCCATCATAAGACTCACAACAAAATATATCACAAACATGGAATTATATCACAAAATAGCAATCCGTTTACTCTTACCACTCATTTTATAGCTTACTGTACAATTTTAATCTATATTTACTACAGGTTCCTTATGTAAAAAACACATACCACTTAGAAGGACAAGTAATAACTTAAAACAATAAACCAGCTAGTTTTCTTGTATTTATTAACGATTTGACTCTCAGATTTAAAAAATAAAATTCAAATGTTCATGTTCTTCATAATTTATTCTTTTCTCTCTCTTTGTCTCTGTCTTTCTCTCTTACCTTAGCTCTGTTAACTTAACTGCCAAGGCAATTAAAAAAAAATTAAACCATAGTACCACGGCTTTATACCAAAATTATATTGCTGGGCATTCGATTGCAATATTCCTCCTGAAAAAACTTTATTTTCACAAAGAATATGTTATGCAAAATTATAGGAAACATACTGCGAATAATGTCTTACACATGAAAACCTTGGTGGTGTTACCGAAACATTGGTTTTGTGTATGAAAATGGAAATAGTGATAAAGAAACAAAAACTTAACAGTTTGTGGATATATCAAATATATTTCAGTTGTGAGCACCTTATCAATTGTTACAGTTAATTTTCCTTAAAAATTTAAGATTGTACTTTTAGTAATATGAGAAAAACTTATGGATTATATTATCCAGAGTCAAAAATATTAAAAGGTGAACTTTAATTAGTACACATGTAATTTTTAGTGTTTACTTCTAAGTAGCATAAAGTTATTTATCTGAAAGTTATGCCAATTTCTTAACGTAATAGCTATGTTACATAATGAATACATAGGAAAAATATCCCTTTCCAGTGTAGAATAGTGACCTATAATATATTATTCATTCACACATATTTTTAAAAAGGATTTCACTCATCTTCATTTACTTTTAATGCATCTACATGACAGAAAAAAAAAAGAACAACCCTCAAATTATTAGACGTTCTTTATTAAATCCTCCGTTAGTTTACTTTGCTTCTCATTTAAAAAAGTCAATTGCTTGCAAATTTATACTACTTTTGGCCAACTGGAAAAAGTAAAAAAAACTATATGCAGTAATACTTTTCGAATTTATATATATCTCTAGTAATATAAATGATGTAAAATTATTTTTAAAATTTTTGTGAGATTAATAGTAATGAGTAATTTTTTTGTCAAGGTCTGGTGTGGGTGGGATGGACAATGTTTAAAAGCCAAGTAAAGAAGAGAGGATTCTTTAAAGATGGTAGAATAGGAAGCCACAGGAAACTCTCTTCCTCTCTGGACATTAATAAGAATTGCAACTTCCAGCAGCTTGGGTGGTAAATTGCTGGTGATTTTAGTTAATTTCAGCTCTCAGCACAATAGCAGGTACTCATCCCCCTCTCAGTCTTGAAGTAGGCAGTTGGGCAGGTGTTCCTGAAGCATACTTAATATAGCTTGTGAGAGCCAGAGTAGGAAGTAGGACCCTGCCCTCCAATTATTGGGGACTGTGTCCTGATTACCGATTGCTGTTTTTATCAGAAAGATGCAGACACAGAGGCAGGTGGCCACTGTTGTTGGACCTCCCCCCTTTGGTGCAGGCCCCTCCCTCTCAGGCTGATGTGACTGCCAGTGAATTTGAACGGTCAGCTACTTTCCCTCTCTGCTTCATTTTTTTCTTTTTCCATTTTTGGGAGCCAGAAATTAAAAATTAGGACACTCAAAACCAACTGCATATATGGAAAAAATTAGAAAGTGGTTTATTATGTTATTAAGTTTTATTTATTGTTTATTATTATTATTATTTGATCTTTGGCATGGTGATGGTCTATAATAGTAGTAGTAGTAGTAGTAGTAGTAGTAGTAGTAGTAATAATAATAATAATAATAATAATAATAATAATAATAATAATAAACAATTAATAAAACTTAATAACATAAATAAACTTCTAAGGAAGGGGGGAATCTGAACTTCAGAGTTACCAAATTATTAAATTCAAATGTCCAGTTTTCAAACCCAAATCACAAGAGATACAAAGAAGCAGGAAAGTATGGCCCATTAAAATAGTAATAATAATAATAATAATTAATCAACAGAAACTGTTTCTGAATAATACCTGATGACATATCTACTAGACAAAGACTTTAAAACAACTTAAACAGCTAAAAGAACTAAAGGAAGATGTGGAGAAAAATAAAAACCAATATACAAACAAAATGTAAATATCAGTAAATATATAGAAACCTAGAAACCTAAAAAGGAACCAAAAAGAAATTCTGGAGCTTAAAAGTACAATAACTAAGACAAGAAAAATCACTAAAGGAATTCAAAGACAGATTTGAACAGACAGAAGAAAGAATCAGTGAAACTGAAGATAGGACAATGAAAATTATTAAGCTTAGGAAACAGAAAAAACATTCACAAAAAGTGAACACAGCGTAAGAAACCAGTGGGACACCATGAAGTGGACTAAAATATGCCTTGTAGAAGTCTCAAAAGAAGAAGAGAGATAAAGGGGAAGAGAGAATATTTGAGGAAATAATAGCTGAAAACTTCCCAAACATGATGAATGTTACAACTATTAATATTCAAGAAGCTCAATGAGCTCCAGGTAAGATAAGCTACGAGAGACCCACACTGAGACACATTATATTCAAACTTTCGAAAGACAAACAAAATTCTGAAAAAAAAATAAGAGAAGCAACTCATCACATATAAGGAATCTTCAATAAGATTATCAGCAGATATCTAAACAGAAACTTTGGAGGTGAGAAGTCAGTGGGCCAATATATTCAAAGTGCTAAAAGAAAAAAAAACACAAAAAACTGTCAGCCAAGAATCCTTTATATGGCAAAATTGTCCTTCAAAAGTGAGGGAGAAATTAAGACATTCACAGATAAACAAAAGCTGTTACCACTAGACCTGTTCTGTAAGATATATTCAAGGGAGTCCTATGGAGTAAAATGAAATGACACTAGGCGGTATCTGGAAGCCATATAAAAAAATAAACACTTCAGTAAGGGTAAAAACATGGGCCATTACAAAAGATCGTATTATTGTAAAAGTGTATATATTTATTTATTTATTTATTTATTCTCATTGGTTGTGAATATTCATGAGATACAAAGCTGATTGTCACCCCTCGTGCCCATGATGGGGGCCAGATTCCTACTGTCTGTATAAAAATTACCACAAGTTGGCATTTGTACCCTGTGTCCCCCACCCAATTATCCCTATCCTACCCCTCTCCCTCCTTCCCTCTGACTCCACTTTGTAGCCCATAGAATGTTTTCTACCACTGCAAGTCCAGTGCACTACTGTGGTCTTTCTTTCCTTCCTTCTTTCTCTCTTAGCTCCCACATGTGAGTGAATACATGTGGTATTTATCCCTATGTGCTTTGCTTATTTCACTCAACATAAGTTTCTCCAGGTTCATCCATGTTGTTGAAAATGGGAATATTTCATTCTTTTTTATGGCAGAGTAGTATTCCGTAGTGTGTATATACCACAGTTTCCTTATCCAATCATCCATCGATGGACATTTAGGTTGTTTCCATGTCTTGGCTATCATAAACAGAGCTTCAGTGAACATGGGAGTGCAGGTATCCCTTCAACATGATGATTTCCATAACTCTGGGTATATACCCAGAAATGGGATTGGGGATCATATGGAAGATCTATCCGTAGTTGTTTGAGAAACCTCCATACTGTTTTCCATAGTGGTTGTACTAATTTACAGTCCCAGCAACAGTTCAAAAGTGTTCCCTTCTCCCCACACCCTCACCAGAATTTGCTATTCACTGTCTTTTTTATTATAGCCAGTATAAAAGGGGTGAGGTGGTATCTCAATGTAGTTTTAATTTGCATTTCCCTGATGACTAGTGACGATGAGCATTTTTTCATGTATCTGTTGCCCATTCGTATGTCTTCCTTTGAAAAATTTCTATTCAGTACCTTTACCCATTTTTTAATTGGGTTATTTGTTTTTTTACTATACAGTTGTTTGAGTTCCTTGTATATTATGGATTTAATCCCTTGTCAGATGCATAGTTAGCAAAAATTTTCTCACACTCTGTAGGTTATTGATTCACTCTGTTGATTGTTTCCTTTGCTGTGCAATAACTTTTTAGTCTGATATAGTCCCATTTCATTTGTTTATTTTTTTCTTTTGCTGCTTGTGCTTTCTGACTCATGTTCAAAAAGCTGTGCTCAGACCTAATTGCTGAACTGTTTCACCTTTATTTTCCCCTAGAAATTTTACAGTTTTGGGACTTACACTTATGTCTTTAATCTATTTTGAGTTGATTTTAGTGTATGATGAGAGATGCGTATGTAGTTTCATTCTTCTGCATATGGATATCCAATTTTCCCAGCACCACTTGTTGAAGAAGCAATCTTTTCCCCAATGTATATTTTTGTTGCCTTTGTCCAATATCAGATGGCTATAAGCCTGATGAGTGATTTCTGGGTTCTCCATTCTACTCCACTTGTCTGAATGTCTATTTTTATACCAGTACCATGCTGTTTTTGTTACAATAGCTTTGTAGTATATTTTGAAGTCAGGTAGTGTTATACCTCCAGCTTTAATTTTTTTTGCTCAGGATTGCTTTGGCTTCAGGGTATTTTTTTGTTCCATATGAAAGGGAAGATTGTTTTTTTTCCATTTCTGTGAAGAATGTCATTGGTATTTTGATGTGGATTGCATTGAATCTGTAAATCACTTTGGGTAGTATAACCATTTTCACAATGTTAATTCTTCCAATCCAGGAGCATGGAATATCTTTCCATCTTTTCATGTCTTCTTTAATTTCTTTCAGAAGTGGTTTGTAGTTCTCATCAGAGGTCTTTGACCTCCTTGTTTAAATTGATTTCTAGGTATTTTATTTTTTTGTGACAGTTGTAAATTGGCTTACTTTCTTTATTTCTCTTTCTGTTAGTTCATTATTTGAGTATTATAAATGCAACTGATTTGGGGGCATTTATTTTGTATCCTGCAACATTGCTGAAGTTATTAACCAGCTGTAGGTAATTTTTGATAGAGTCTTTAGGTTTTTCTATATATAGTATTCTATCACCTGCAAATAGAGACAGTTTGACTTTGTTTTTTACAATGTGGATTCCCTTTATTTCTTTTTCTTGCCTGATTTCTCTGGCTAGTACCTCCATGTTATGTTAAATAGTAGTGGAGAGAGTTTGTATCCTCGTCTTCTTCCTGCTCTTAAGGGAAAAGACCTCAGTTTTTCCCCATTTAGGATGATACTGCTGGTGGGCTTGTCATAATGGCTTTTACTGTGTTGAGTTACTTTTCTTCTATACCTAATTTGCTGAGAGTCTTTATCATAAAGAGATGTTGAATTTTGTCAAATGCTTTTTCAGCATCTATTGAGATAATCATTTGGTCTTTGTCCTTGAGTTTGTTGATGTGATTTATCACATTCATTGACTCTTATATGTTGAACCATCCTTGCATCCCTGGGATGAATTCTACTTGATCATAGTGTATAATTTTTTTAATGTATAGCTACACATTCTGATTGCTAATATTTTTTTGAGGATTTTTTTCATTTATAGTCACCAAGGACATTGGTCTGTAATTTTCTTTTTTTGTTGGGTCTTTATCTGTTCTTGGTTATCAGAGTTATGTTGGCCTCATATAATGAGTCTGGGAGAGCAGTTTCTTATTCAATTGTTTGGAATAGTTTAAGGAGAACTGGAAGTAACTCCTCTTTAAAAGTTTGGTAGAATTCAGCTGTAAAGCTATTCAGACCTGTACTTTTTGTTGGAAGATTGCTAATTAACTCTTCAATCTCCTTGCTTGTTATTGGTCTGTTCAGGTTTTCTGTCTCTTCTTGGTTCAGTTTTGGTAGTTTGCAGGTGTCAAGAAACTCATCTATATCTTCCAGATTTTCATACTTGTTGTCATACAGTTGTTTATAATACTCTCTAATGATTTTTTGTATTTCTGTGGTATAGTTTGTATGTCTCCCTTTCCATTTCTGGCCTGTAGGGTTTCAGTTGAGATGTCTGTTATTTGGGTCTTCTCTTTTCTGTTTTTTTTTTTTTTTTTTTTTGTTAACTTAACTAATGGTTTGTCTATTTTATTTATCTTCTTGGAAAATCAGCTTTTTGTTTTGTTGATGTTTTCTATTGTTTTTTGGGTCTCTATTTCATTAAGTTCTGCTTTGATCTTAATTATTTCTTTCCATCTACTACCTTTAGGTTTGGGTTGTTGTTGTTTTTCAAGCTCTTTGAGGCATAGTGCTAGATCATTTATTTGAAGTCTTTCCATGTTTTGATGTAAGCATTTATTGCAATAAATTTGCCTCTTAGTACTGCTTTTGCAGTATCCCACAGGTTTTGGTTTGATGTATCTTTATTTTCATTAGTTTCTAGAAATTTTTTGATTTCCTGTCTAATTTCTTCTTGGACCCATAGGTCATTCAGGAACCTATTATTTAGTTTCTATGTATTTGTATAGTTTCCAGAGTTTCTGTTATTATTATTTTCCATTTTTAGTCCATTGTGGTCTGAGAAGACACTTGGAATGATTTCAGTTTTTTAAAATTTGCTCAGACTAGTTTTTTGACCTAATATTTGGGCTATCCTGGAGAATGTTCTATGAGCTGATGAGAAGAAAGTATATTCTTCAACTGTTGGCTGAATGTTCTGTATATATCTGCCAGGTCCAGTTGGTTTAAGATGTAGATAAAATCCTGTGTTCTTGGCTGACTTATTGCCTGGAAGATCTGTCCCATACTGAGAGAGGGGTGTTCAGATCACTCACTATTAATGTATTAGGGCCTATTTATTTCTTTAGATCTAAGAGTGTTTGCTTTATATATCTGGGTGCTCCAGTACTGGGTGCATATAAGTTTATAACTGTTATGTCTTCTAGCTGGATAGATCCTTTTAACATTATATAGGGGCCTTCTTTTTCTCTTTTTATGTTTTTTGGTTTAAAGTCTATTTTCTCTGATATAAGAATAGCTACTCCTGCTCACTTTTGGTTTCCATTTGCATGGTATACCTTTTTCCAGCCAGTCACTTTTTGTCTGTGTGTTTCTCTATAGGCGAGGTGGGTATCTTGAACACAGCACATACTTGGGTCTAGCTTTTTATCCAATCAGTCAGCCTGTGTCTTTTGACTAGGGAGTTTAGTCCATTCACATTTATGGTAGTTATTGATGTGTTGCTTAATTCCTGTCATTTAATTGTTTCTTGTTTACATGGTTTAATTATCTTTTGATTATTACTTCTCCTTTTAACTCTCTTCTTTATGTTAGTTGGGGATTTAAGGTGGGATGATTTTGTTTCTTTTTCTTTATTGCTGGCAGTTTTGTTTTAATGGTAGCTTTTGCTCTTTCTTGTATATTTGTGATGGTGGTCTTTATTATTCAGATTCCAGATGAATGACTCCCTTGAGAATTTCTCACAGGGCTGGTCATGTGGTGGTGAACTCCCACAACTTTTGTTTGTCTTGTAAATATGCTATTTCTCCCTCATTTCTAAAGGAGAACTTTGCTGAGTAAAGATTTCTTGGCTGGCAATTTTTTTCTTTTTGTATTTTGAATATATCATTCCACTTTCTTCTGGCCTGTAGGGTTTCAGTTGAGAAGTCTGCTGTTAGTTTGATGTGGGTACCCCTATAAATGACCTGATGCTTTTCTCTTGCTACTTGTAAAATTCTCTCTTTGCCTTTGAGCTTTGCAAATCTAACTATAATGTGTCTTGGGGAGGATCATTTTGGATTGAATCTGTTTAGGGACCTTTGAGCTTCCTGGATCTGAATGACTTTATCTCACCTTACACTTGGGAAGTGTTCTGTTACTATTTCTTTGAATAGATTTTCAACATCTTTTCCTTTGTCCCTCCCTTTCTGGAATACCAACAGTTCGGATGTTGGAGCACTTGAGGTTGTCTGCTCTCTCTCTTAGATTTTCCTCACTCATTAGTTCTTTTGCCCCACCCCACCCCCTTTTTTTTGGTCTGCTTGAGTTATTTCAAAATGACCATCTTCAAGATCTGAAATTCTTTCTTCTGCTTGCTCTATCCTGCTGCTCAAGCTCTCAGTTGTGTTTTTTATTTCATTGAATAAATCTTTCATTTCTAGAATTTCTGCAACACTGTTTTTTAAGGTATTAATCTCTTTGTAGATTTCCTTCTTCATATTCTGGATATTTTTTCTTGTTTCATTGTGTACTCTAATGGAGTCTTCCTTTATTTCTTCAAGTTTTCTTAAGATAATTGCTTGAAATTCTTTTTTAGACATTTCAAGGATTCCCTTTTCCATGGAGTCTGACACTGTAGCATTACTGTTTTCTTTCAGTGGTGTAATTTCTTCCTGTTTATTTGTAGTTGTAGTATTTTTTGTTGATGTTTGGTCACTTGGTAGAGGGTTTACTTCTTCTATTAAACTGAGGTTGGCTGTGGAGTGGCCCTGGCTGATACTGTGGTGGTGAATTGTTTTTGCTTGACAGTAGGTGTGGTGATGGTTATGTTAAACCACTTCAGGTCCTGTTCCAGAATCTGTGGTTGTAGATTGAGCCCCAGCTGGCTCAACTCCACAGGTCAGGTAGTGGGAGCTGACACTTCCCTCTGGGTCCAAGGAGTGGGGAGGTCTCCCCAGTGCTGCGTGGGTCTGCTGGGCTTGCCTCTTGGCAGTTTGGGTGGCAGTCTTGTACATTTTCAAACACCATATGTATAAAATAATTTATTTTTAAAATAACACTAAATTAGGATTAAAAAATTCTTAAATAATAGATATTCCTCCTTCTATTTTGACAAATGTACCTCCGTAAAAACCTGGAGCATCATATTAAATTAAGAACTTCTGGACACCTTGCAGTATCAAGCAGGAATGTGCCTGGGTAGTGAGAGCTATCCTTTGCCCCAGATTTTATGCCTACAGCCCACCTTCTTTTTTCCCTACTCCTTTCTCAGACTTGCACTGTGAGGGACCTCATCCTCCTGCTAATGAATGAGAGAGTCTGCCTGTCTAATTGCTGTTCACACCTCAAATCCAGCCATACCTTGTCTATCACTCAGTCCATGTGTGCACATTCCTGTGTTGGGGTAGGTTATACTTGTGATATGGGATGCCTTCTGGAGGAGAGATCTGGGGAATAGGTCTAAGCCAGATAAGAAACTCCAGATCTAGATATGCAGAACATAGTCTAGAAGAGGTGAGTACACCAGGGACTCTTGAAGAAGTGTGTGACCAGAGGAAGGTCAGACGGGAGCTCTCTCAAATACAGAACCCAGACTAGGTGCCCTATTTGTTCAGACCTGAGTGACAACTTTAATACATAAAAATGCTCATTGAGTTTGAAAAACAGCAAAATGCCTAGTATAGGTGAAACAGAGTAAGTGAGGAGGAGAGTGAGAAAAGCCAAAATTGAACAGCTTGCTAGAAGACTGATCTTGTAGGACCTCAGAAACAGTGGTCAGGAGCTTAGGTTTTATTTTTGGTATAACGAGAAGCCACTGAAACTTTTGAAGAAAGAAGCAGCATGTTTACTTTCTTATGTTCTGAAAGATCATCTTACTGTTCTATGGAGAATATGTAATTGGCCACCAATAAAGGAGGCCTGGAGGCCAGTAAGACTGCTGCCTAACCAGGGATGACATAATGCGGCTTGGACAACTTTGGTTAACCGGTTGCATTTTGGATTTATTTTGAAAGTAGAGCTGATGCAATTTGCAGATGATGTGGACTGGGAGGGAAAAAAAATCAGTGATGGTCATAGGGTTTTTGGCCTTAATAAGTGAGCCAATGATGATGCCATTGGCTAAAATGGAGAAGGGAGGGAAAAGAAAAAACCATGATGTTTCATTTATGTGAAGTTTAAGATTCCTATTAAATATCCAGATAGAAATACTTTGAACAACTCATAGGATATATTTGGCCAAAGCTCAGGGGAGAGGTGGCAAAAACTATGAGAATCACCAAGTGGTGGTAGAAAGGCATAACTAGAGGTAAACTAAAACCCAAGTAAATACAGTGTCCTGAAAGTTAAGCAGAGAAACGTTTTGAGAAAGAAAGTGACCCACCTTCTTATTCTTTTTCTACTGCTGCAGAAGTGAGATGAATACTGAGACTAAAATATTGGAATTGGCAAGATGGAGGTTGTTGTTGGCAAAGATGACAAGAGTGGTTTCAGTGGTTGGGAAGAGAGTGGGAGGTAAAAGAATGAGCATTTCAGCTTAAGCAATACGTTAACCCATATCAACATGAATATTGTGAGAGTGAGTTACCATTTCCTTCCTCCCCCACAGACATTCTGTGCTTTCTGGTATCAAAGCCACATAGCTGTCTCAGAGATAATTATTCCCTCTCTTTTACATTACTCTCTGCACACTGTTGGAGCATGTTGCTGATGCACCAGCAACTGGAGTTCGACAAAATAGATCTTTGGGATATTATTTTTCTCCTTTCCTGTTCTCATTTTTCTTCTCATCTATGCTCCTTCTCCCTACCTTTTTCTTCCATTTTCTTCCTTTTCCTTTTTCTCTTCCTGAGGATAAAGGCATATGTTAAGGACAACTGTATTTAACAGAATCTAATCTGTAATCGGGACACTACTTTTTATTACAAGTATAACTTCATTATTCATTCATACCATCATTCTGTCTTCCTGTAGTAAGTTTTTCTTCCTGGGGGGCTCTGATCACCCATTTTGAATTGACTTGTGCTAGGCCAGTTCCACCAATTCCTTCCCAATGACTGAATCAGCTTGAATAAACACTAGAAGGAGACATTGCTCATCTGTGACTAAAATGTGATTTATTAACTATCCTCAGTCTTAACATTTCATTATCTTTTTGATGTTTATGAGATCAATAGTAATAGCTCCTCCTCCTTTGTATCTGATATTAGTAATTTGGGTCTTGTCCCTCTTTTGTCAGTCAGCCCAGCTAGAGAATCATCAATTTTATTGATCTTTTCAAAGAACCAGATTTTAGTTTTTTCTTTTCCTTTTTTCTTGTTTTCAATTTTATTAATTTCTGCTATAAATTTTATTATTTATTTTCTTCTGTTTGCTTTAGGCTTACATTGCTGTTATTTTTCTAGTTTCCCAAAGTGGAAGGTTAGGTTTTAATTTTAAATCATTTTATCTTTTCTAATATATTCCTGCAATGCTCTAAATTCACCTCTAAGCGCTGATTTTGCTATTCTACAACTTTTATTAAGCTTCATTTTCATTTTCATTTAGTTCAAAATAGTTTTTATTTACTCTTAAGACTTATTCTTTGTTCCATGATTATTTACTTGTGTTGTTTGATTTCTAAATATTTGAGGATTTTATAGCTATCTTTCCTTTATTAATTTGTAGTTTAATTCCATTGTGATCTCAGAACATATTTTATGTGATTTGTATTATTTTAAATTAGTTTAAGTGTGTTTATATCCAATATGAGATCTATATTGGTGACTGTACCATGTGAGCTTGAAAACAATAATATTCTGCTATTGCTAGATTGAGTAGTCTATAAAGGTCATTTAGATCATGTTAATAGCACTGTTCAGGTCAAGTATCCTCACTGATATTCTGCTTGCTTCATCTGTTAATTATTAAATAGGGTGCTAAAGTCTCCAACTAAAGCACTGGATTTTTCTCTTTCTCCTTTCAGTTCTATCAGTTTGTGCATCACACATTCCAACATTGCTATTAGGAACATATACATTTAGGATTGTTGTGTCTTTTTAGAGAATTGATCCCTTTATCATTATGTAAAGCCCCTCTTTATCCCTGGTTATTTTCTTTGTTTTGAAGTCTGCCTTGCCTGAAGTTAAGATAGCTACTCTACTTCTTTTCATTAGTGTTACCATGATCTTTACCCATCTTTAACATCATTTTTACATTATAAGTTGATTTCTTGACATATTGTTGTGTCTTGTTTTTTTAATCTGTCTAGTTGATTTCTTTTTAATTAATTTTCTCTCTTAACCTCTAATTTTTCTCAGTTGATATATTTAGATCATTCACATTTAAAGTGATTATTGATATAGTTGTCTTAATATACACCATGTCTGTAACTGTTTTCTCTTGATTATGTCACTATTATTTTTTTATTTTCCCACTTTTTCTGTTTCCATGTTTTCAATGAGCATTTATGGTTCCTTTTATCTCCTCTCTTAGCATCACAAATTTTTTTTAGATTTTTACCTATAGTTTCAATAAACATTTTTAACTACTATAAGTTCACCTTCAAATAATGATATACTTCTTCATGTATAGTGCAGGAACCTCACTATTCCCAATTACTCCCTTCTATCCTTTATAATGTTGCTGTTTTTCATTTCACATATCCATATACATCGGATGCTTTAAGATCAATTATGAAGAAAACAAACATTTTTTCAGCTTTGTTTTGTCCTTTTCCAGCACTCTCCTTTTCTTTATGTAGTCATGAGTTTCTGACCTCCTTTATTTTCCTTTCCTTTAAGAACTTCTTTTAACATTTCTTGCAAGGCTGGTCTGCTGCCAATGAAGTCTCTATCTTTGTGAGGAAAACATTTTTTTCTTTTACCTTTAAAGAATAACCTTATTGGAAGTAGAAGTCTAGGTTGTTTTTCTTCTTTCAACACTTTCACTATTTCAATCTACTCTATTCCTGTTCTCCTGCCCACTGATAAGAATTATACTGCAATTCCTATCCCTGTTGTTCTACAAGTAAGGTTTTTTTTTTCTCTTCACCCCACAGATTCTTTCAAGATTTCTTCTTTGTTTTTGGTTTTCTGCAGGTTGAATATATATACAACTGTAGTTATACTTGGTGTTTATACTGATTAGTGTCCTTTTACTTTCCTGGATCTGTGGTTTTGTGTCTGTCATTAATTTGGGGAAATTCTAGGGCATTATTACTACAAGTATATCTTCTCCTCTCTTCCTTCTTTCTTGTCTTATGATATTCCAATTATGCATGTGTTACATATTTTGGAATTACCCCCATAGTTGTTGCATGTCCTGTTCTGCTTCTTTTTTGTTGTCTCCTTTGAATTTTAGTTTGGGAAATTTATATTGACCTATTTTTAATGTAACTTATTCTTTCTTCTGCTGTGTCCAGTTTACATATGATTCCACAAGAAGAATTCTTTGTTTCTGTAATAGTATTTTTTATTCCTAGCATGTCCTTTTGATTCTTTCTTAATATTTCCCTCTCTGCTTATATTTCCCATGTGCTTGTGCTTATTGTCTACTTCTTCCATTAGAGTCCTTAACATATTAATCACAGTTATTTTAAATTTCCTGTCCAAAAATTCCAACATATGTGTTATATCTGAATCTGGTTCTGATGCTTGTTTACTCTTCACCTTTTTTTTCCCCCCTTTTAGAATGCCTGTAATTTTTTGTTTAAATCAGGACTTGTTTCAGATATTAGAAATTGAGGTAAATCAGCCTTTAGTGTGGGGATTTATGCTAATCCTGCTAGGAGTGGGCTGTGTTTCATGTCTACTATAGATGTAGATGCCAAAGGCTTTAAATTCCTCTAGTGTCTTTGTTTTTTTCTCCCCTCTTGATCTAGGCTTTGCTGGAATATGACATATATATATACCATAAAGTTACTAACTTATACATATATATATGTATAAGCATATTGCTGGTCTCATAACAAAAAGATGAAACTGGCAGGTGCACAAAATCAGGAGAAAACTCAACCCTAAAGGAGTTGATGCCAAAACAAGTCATGGGAGCTGCAAGACCAGATGTACCTATATCTGGAATTCTAATGTCTAGACAAAGACAGAAGTAGAATCTCTATGCTACAATAATAAGAAAAAGATCTTCTCCTCACATAGAGCTATGTCTTGCAGCTATTTAAGTTGTAGCCTGTATCTTGCATACCAGAGTCCTGTGGGACAGTGGTAGGGTGTGGGGAGGGAGAAAGATCTATAATCTTAAAATTATATTTCAGTATTTTATTGGGCCTGTGTCTCTGGACATTGACATTCACAAATGTTTCTCCATTTCCACAGTCCTTTGGAGAGACAGAAAGCAGGTGAAGCTGGAGTTCGAACAGTGCCCTTCTGCGAGTGAAGATAAGGTGTTGGTATGGTTTTATTCCCCCTTGGACAGCAAGATTTTCTTTTGGAGAATGTTCTGGTTGTATTACATAACGATTAGTCTTTGTTCCAAGCTAGAACCACAAAGAGATTTTTCTTGGATCTTTACTGTAGCAACCTGGTGGGGCTGGTGTAGATAAACCCCACAAAACTGTCTGGATCTCCATTAGACTATAGCCTCCATGAATGTCTCACCATTCTGCTCGTCCACACCCAGCCTCTACCGTGGCATCAATATTACTATTCAAACATTTTTATTAGATTATGACTCCAGTGGCTTCTCCTTCGTGTGTGTAGAGGTCAGTTGTGACTTGCTGGATTCACATGCTTTCTTAGATTTGGGGGAGGCAGTTTTCCCTGCAACCTGAGTTTTCTGAAGGATCCAAGAAAAGCTATTGCTTTTTAGTTTTTCATTTTTATCTTTTTAGAATGGTAGAGATGACATCAGCACTCTTTACTTGGATGTCCCCGCTTAAAGTTTTAAATATTTTAAAATAGCAAAACAAAAGTTATTTTATGAATCTCTGGGATAGATTCCATTCACGATGAATAGCATTGGTTTTACTATTTGTGTATTTTCAGTATTTCCAAGTAAGTTTTATGAAATGTTGTTTATATTTTACTAACTCATTTGCATAAGCTAAATAAATGCAACCATAGCATATCATCTTGAAATTAACATTTTCCAACTCTAACTCATGTAGCTCAACAGGCCACATTCTAAGGCTATAAGCATCAATATGCACAATATTGGACCACTGTAAATAGCAGAGAAGTTCAGGTATTAGGTACTATATAGATAAAATTGTCAAACTAAAAGTAAGTGATGATATACCATTGTCCCAAGAAATCTCACAGAGCTGGAATTTCCTGTCTATTTGTATAGTTTATATAATCCTTTTAAATTGGAAATTTTGGGTTCTAGCTGAATTCTATTACTGTGTATATTTATGACATCCGTTCATCATATTTATAAATGCATAGTCATTGCATAACTCTTTAGGTATGTGCACATAAAATAAATGAAAACAAATGCTTTCATTAACACAGCTGCTCTATGATATTTAGTTCAAATAATTCTATACTTGCTTCTCACAGACAAGAGACTAGGGAAAGAAGGAGAAAGTGAATGTTAAAATACGAAAATATCTCTCCTTTTAGTCAAAAAATCAAAAGTAAGGGAGCTAATACTCGTGCTCTAAGAGTACAAAAAGAGTAGATACTAAAGACACCAATAGCATAAATGTAAGGGCTAAAATTTTCACTGTTACAGTGCTGTCCAAACATGTGCCACAGTCCTTTTGAGAGTTGCAAGGTTCATCAACTAAGGGCATTTTTTTTAAGACTTTGAGCTGTACCTTTGCAAAATATGCTTCAAGTTTGTTTGAAGACATTAAGAAAATTAAGACATTTCATTGCAAAGGAAATCATTTTAGCTCACAAAGAGAAAAAAATTTTAAGAGAGTATTCTTTTATTTCCATCTAAGAAAAGATTAAGCCACATTTATATGTTAAAAGTGCAATGTATCTAGTCCTTTGCCTGTAAGGTAAGACCTTTTTAAAAAAAATTGGGGATGTCCAGCCAGGATACATGATTAATGGACAAGGCAGAGGGTGCTGACAGAAGGTTTGCTTGTAATTCACAATCCAGCATACCAACACATAGATGTCCTGAATAGAGTATGACAATGAAAAAGATAGATATATTGCTGGTCTCAAAACAAAGATGAAACTGGCAGATGCCATAAACTCAAATCTAAAGCAGTGAGAGTGAATTGAAGTTGAAACAACTCATAGAAGATGCATGATCACATATGTTTATATTTGGACTATGAATGTCCAAAGTCAGGAGTAGAAATCAATCTACTGTAGTAGGCACGATCTCTACTCCCAAAATAAAACCAGGAGCCAGAAGAGAACTATCTTTTCTAGACATTTTTGTTTACTGTACTAATTTGGTAGGGCTTCCATAACAAATTACCATAAAGTTACTAACTTGAAACTACAGAAATTTATTATCTCGCAGTTATGGAGGCTAGAAGTCTAAAATCAAGGTGTTAACTCCTTGCTCCTTCCTCTTTCTAGCTTCTGGTGCATCCCAGCAATTCCAGGCATTCCCTTGGCTTGTAGCCACATCATTTCTATCCCTGAATGCATACATCTTACAGGGCTTCCATCTTCATGTGTGTCTCTCTGTGTCCTGTCCACCTCCTTTAAGGCCATTAGTCATTGAATTTAGGGTCCATCCTAAATCTAGCATGATTTTATCTTAAGATCCTTAGCTAATTGCATATGTAAAAACTTTACTTCCAAATAAAATCACATTCTATGTTTCTGGGTTGACATTAATTCTTGAGGGACTCTCTTCAGCCTATAATATTCACTATGCCAAAAATTTGTGTTAAAGTGGGACAGTCACCCTGGTTATGGTTTCAAAGCGAGCTACCAATGAGAAATTGTAAAACCAAGTCTGGCATAAAATCTTCTTCACCTTGTCAGATACAAGGGAGGCTTCCACAAATCATGGCCCATGGAAGATTCTGAACTAATCTAAATTTATTTATTGATGATCACTAAAGCTTTCCAAAGGCTGTATCAATTAGTTTGTCTTTGCATGTTTCATTAGCTTCTTAAATCTTCTCATGTCTTCTTATTTGTGCATAGAAGGCAAAGGATATGAGCAATGGACCAGGAGTGAAATTGTTTTGGCTCTTAACTTAGCTTTGACAATAACCAGGTAATTGACTTCTTAGAACTTCAGTTTCCTCACCAATAAAATGAAGATTACCATAAACCCTCTGCTTATAATACAGATTATTGTGAGGACAACATGAAGCAATGAATTTGAAAGCATTTTGAAAACTGGAAGATGTTATACAGACAAATGCAAGGGATTAAGAGGCTTCCAAAAATATCTATCATGAGTGCAAAATAAGTCTGTATAGCCAAAGTCAAAAGGTTAATAGAGCCAAAAAAATTGAAGTCTAAGTAGAAAAACCCTAAAGGTAGCCAAATAGTTTTTCAAAGTAACAAAGAATTTTAATCAAGTTTTTCTACATAAATTTTGTGATTTCAAATGATGAAAGTAAAATTAGAAAAATAAAGAAATTGAGCATGTTCTCTGTAAGGTGAGCTAACTAGGCTCAACTATTAATAAGCTTCAGACTGTGCTTAAAGATTTATGTCCTGGTTTATCCTTAGCTTTGAGGCTGTCTGCAGTGAATTTCTATGCTGGCTTCCTAGGTAGTTTCACTGGCAATTCCTAGAAGTTACACTTAGCAAAAGACAACATGTATTTTGAGATCCTAGAGAAAAAGAAAAAGACTGCTTGTGAGCTCAGTTCACAGAGTTTATTTGGTGCAACAAAACATTGCCCACTATATCCCGCATGCCAAAATATTGCTAGTAGAATGTTATTTTCTTAGTGGTATTAAAATAAAAAATTAGGAGGCTGCTTCTATGCTGTGCAATCTTGTTTTGCTCTTGATGTTACCTTGAACACAAAAGGCTAAAGAAGTTCAAGAAGTGAAAACAGTAGCTTTCTAATGTAGGAGAAATCCCATGCTTGTTTTATGCACACAATGCAGAGGCAGAAATCAACCATAAATTGACTGAGTTGTACTAACCACCAGGACTGTAGCTCTCAATACCTGGTTTAGACAGCCTACTGAGTCATTCCACTTGACTATTTAATTCCTTAGTCGTTCTCTCCCATCAGGAGTAGATCCAACAGGTCTTCCTGGGAGTGGTTAGAATGATGTGTGTCTTTTGTTACATCTTTCTCACATCTTATCAATGGAGAAAATGATACCACCTTTAGTATATTATCAAAAGTGCATACTGGCCCTCACATTCTTTTTGTCCAGCCCATAAATCATTGAGCAAGATTGCCTTTTCTATTGAACATACTTTAGTGAAAATTGAGTATACCAGGAAAATTCACTTCAGGAAATATCTGTGATGTCAGGTTATTGGAGCTCCTTCTCTGATACAATAAGAAGAGGCAACTTCCCAATGGAAATCATTTGTGGACATATTCCCAGCTTAGGTTCCTTTTGTTAATTTCCACTCTAGACCTCCATTTCTGGCTCTGCTTTCCCCATTTTTTCTTCCCATTGCTTTATATTTCCCATCTGCCAAACTCTTTCAAACAAGGAAATCTGCTAGGCCTTGATGTTGAATCACCCTAAAATCTATCTCTTTTATCTTCCTCCTCTTGTTCATGAATTTTACACTTAAGACTACTTCTGTGCAGCAGACAAGTCTGAGTATCAGGGACACTCGAACTGAGCTGGAATTTCCCACTCCAGACTCTCTTTTGATAAGAAACTTGCTGTATGTCAGGCAGTGTACAAGGCTTAAAGATTAAAATAGTAGAGGGATTATTCCTGCTTGGATAAGTTTTCAGTAATGTGCACTTGATTTCAGTAGAAACATGAGAACGTATAACTCTAATCGTAAGTGGTAGAATGGTGGTGTTTCCTGAGACCTGTGAGAATAGAGATACTGAAAATATTTTGTTTTAGATGAGTGAAACGCTGGATAAATGAGATCACTTTTTCTTTTAGCAGTATGTAGTATGTAGGGGACCCCATGGTGGAAAGGCAATAAGTTCAGATTTAGGTATAGTAAGGAAAAGAATGGCATCATTATATGAGGCAGACAAAAACAGAGAACTAAGATCGGCAGCTGGGCGGTATGGGGATCCGAACCCATGACCTTGGGTTATAAGGCTGTGCTCTAACCAGCCAGCCCCAGAAGATTAAGATATTGTGGGAAAGAGGGAATAATACAATCACTAGTGGGACCTTGAATAGTGTTGCTTTACCACACAATTAGAAAACAGGGACTGTAATTTAAAACCAAATTTGCAATTAAACGTTTTATGTCTTCCCCTATACTATAGCACAGTGGATTTGGAAAGTAATTCTTAAATTTCATAAATTTCTGTGCTACCTTCAAACTGTAATATTTTTTGATTGCCTGTATTGTTGTTTGTTTAGTTTTTAAAATTACATACTTTTCAGGGGAGGGGGGCTAACTTAGCCTAGCTGTAAGCAGTATTAACTGTAAAGTCATGAATTTGATGTGCTATTAAAATAAATATACAAGTACTACAATACAGTAAAAATGTTATGGATAACCCAACTATAAATAATCTTGTATACTTTGGAACTCAAATCACAGTTAGGAAGTTTATGGCCTATAAGTCTACAAAGGCTGAAACTGTCTCAAAATGGACACAAACAAAAGTTCACTCCTACTGAGATTATCATTTTGATCATTTTGACCTTCTATTTAAAGGGTACTGAGAGTTAAGAACTTAAGTTTGAATATTGGACATACTGTTTACCAGTGAGTAGCTTCAGGCAATCTTCTCAGCCTCTGTGAGTCTCTGTTTTCTCCTCCTTAAGTAGGAAACAATACCTACTTCTCAGTTATTCTTAGGGTTAAATGAGACAACGTCCTTTAAGCCTTAGGCACGGTACTTGGAACACTCTAAACAAACCATAAACAATATGATTTTACTATGTTTTCATTATCTAACAAAGTGAGAGAATTATCTCTAGAAAACAGCTATTATATTTCATTTGGATTACCTGGAAAGCATATTCAAACCGTTTTCTATTAATCGATTAGTTTGAAGCAGGATAGAGGGGTGCTTTGGGTAAATGGTAAGTTTATGAAAATTGTGAGGACTAGTAAAAATTCATGACCAAAAACTTCTCTGAGTGGCAGGGAACCACATAAAAGTATGAGAATGCAATAGCAGACTTAGATGATTTCTCACAGTAGCTGTCATTTAGTGAGCTTTTACTAGGTCCCGAATGTGTTAACCCTCTCAATAATTACAAGCTATGTAACTTAATGGGTGAGGAAACTGAGGCTCAGATTGTTTAAGTAACTTTCCAAAATAAAAGATAAAAGGCAGAAGCAGATAATGATCTGATCACAGTGCACGTGGTGGCTGTTGTCCTGCCTTCGAAGGAGATTCAGGACTCACCATGAGAGAAGAGAAGTAAAGGCAAACTTTGTTTCCTGGACAGTTATGTTCAGGGATATTATGGAGTAAAATTTCAAGTAATATATTCTATTAGGAAGGAAGGGAGAGCTGAGGCAATTTGTGAGGAGCAAAAAGCCTATTAGGAAAAACTAATCTCTTTTTCCTTGCACGTATTTTCAAAGCAGTGCTATAGGCATGTCAACTTAAATGGAGTAATTAGTGTAAGAGCTTCAACATTAGATGCAACATGATGGTGAGATTAATCTTGGGTATTTAATGAAATACCATCTCCTCTTTAACCAAAAAACTGACAGCCTCATGACAGTACGTATCTGTTCCACAGGCCATTTAATTAAGAACTAACACTGTAGAAACCTATTCTGGTCACCAAATAAAAAGATTCTTATTGAAATCAAGATGTTTACATGGTAGGCTCTTGAAGTCAAGAATATTGTGTGCTATACTTGAAAACAGTCTTTTCAGATTGGATTATAATTAAGGTACCCCCAATTTCTCATTTAAAACTTCCATGATTATCTTACTTTAATCTTAGGTATTGTTCATTTTGATTCATTTAAAAGGTTTATCTCCACCGATGGAAAAACAAATGTGTTTTTTGCAATATGCAAGCAAATGATACTATTATGGAACATCTAGTGTTTCTGTTTACATTATTCAAATCAGCCATGGTTGTTTTAGTAAAAGTTAAGTAACTGTATATTTTGAATTTTTAATAAGAACACGTGGCACATAGAGTTTTATAATAATGGGAGGAAGATTAGGTTAAAAAGTATTAATTTGTTTGGCATTGGATTTCTTTTCTTTGGAGTCTTTGAGACATGCATGACCCATAATTTCTGAAGCAAGAAAGTTTCCATTTTATGTAATGATGTCTGGTTATTTCCTTTCAAACTACAGTTTTTGGAATCATTTGAGAAAAATTAAAACATTCTATACATATTATAATTTTACTCTGGAAGAAAGCAGAAGGCAAAAAGGAAAAGAGAAAAATGGAAACTCAATATTTATGATATTTACATTATAATCATTTAGCATTAAAGATGTTTAAACATGAAATGCAGTTTAATTACCTCTTTTTCTTATCATCGATGGAGTCCGATTCATATCCAGTCTGTCTATAAGGAACATCAACTTTGCACTGATAATATTTTCAAATTAATAATTTTATTTTCAGTATACTGCAGTCTTTAAATTCTTTAAATTACAGTCTTTAAAACCTTTTCATAGTTGCTATATCATTTTAATCCTCATCTATCCAGTGAAGAAAGCATAAGCACTAATGCATCACTAATTTTCTGAAGTAATAAATGGAACACCAAGAATCTGTGGGACCAGTTAAGGTGCTATGGTGACAGTCTAGCATGACCTCTGGGAGGGGAGAGGCCTTCTTAGGCCTTGAAGCTGCACTGTGCAGTCACCATTTCAAACCCATTTTTAAAAATAGCAACTAATCCTCAAATAATATATTTGATTTGTCATAGAAATGTATATATATGAAGTTTTTATTTGCAAAACATTTTATTCTAAGCAAATAAATCAACTTAGAATCCTTATAGATATTTCTTAAGAAGCCTGAAAAATGACTTCCTCATAAAGAATAATGCAGTGAAGTATATATAATGTTCCCATTTCATAGGTAGCAAACTGATGACCTAAAATGTCAAAAAAGCGGTTGCAGAATCTAAAATGACTTTGCATTTTGTTTTCAGCTCTCTTAAAATTCTCCTTTCAGAATTTTTAAATTTTTTAAGTTATTAATATCTGATATTAAAAATACGTTATTCTCTATTTATTTCCAACATTTTGAATATCCTTTTCTCTATATATCATATAGTTAAATTGAAAACCTTTTAGCTCTAGGAACATATTTTAATGCTGAAGTGTATGTTTTTGTGTCCAAATCTTGTAAAGCTGGACTTGTACATCATATTCATGTAGAAATAATTATCTTTTTTTAAAATGAGTAGGCTTTCTACTGTGTGCTTCCCACCACAGTTTTAACAAGCATATAGACACTTTAAGAGATCATACTTTTTCACTGACTTTTTGAAACCAAACCACATAATTTCTCAATAGTAGCCAATCCAGCAATAGTAGTCTGGTTTAGCAGGTAAGATGAAGAATAATATCCAATCCATTCCCAGTGTGTAAATGGTGAATTCAATGATTACAACTTTCTCATTAAGAATATGTTCAATTATGCCACAGATAGAACACCATTTGGTTTAATGAGGAATTAAAATGAATGGAATTAGATTTGAACTAAAATCCCATGAGCGTTTATAGAGTGATTAAAATGGGTGCAGGATTTTTTTTTTTATTATTTATTTCTACTTTCAGTCAAGAAGCTTCATTCTTAGGAAATCTTAGGAAAAATTAAATCATATAGACTTTTTAAAAACTGAAGTCGCTAGTTGCATCAACTTCTTTCTCCTCTTTGACTGACAAAATAATATGTTTAACTAAAATATTTAGAGTAATATTACATTTAACTCACTGTTAAAATATTACATTGCTCATTGTTTAATGTTCTAATTTTAAAAACCCTCAAACATATTGTAAATGTTTATTGGATGCTTATTTTGATCTAGATAATAAGTTATATGCTTTCATATATTACCTCTCAGGAACTTTCACAACCATCCTATAAAATAAGAATTCCCATTATACTTACAGAGAAATCAGCTTTGACAAGTTAAATGGCTTGCACAGACTTATAGAGTGTGACAGGCAGAATTTTAATATGACCTCCAAGATCCCCATCTCTTGGTATATATACCCTGTGTAATCACTGGATCTGTGAATATGACAGATTTCACTCTTGAGAGTGGGTTATTTAAAACAGTTGATTTTAATAAGTATAGATTATCTTTAGCAGAATTGACCTAATCAAGCGAGCCCTTAAAAGAAACTGGAATTTTCTGAAGCCAAAGATTTAAAGTCAGAAATTAACCTCATTCGATAAGAGAAAAGATTCTTCTTTGTTTATTTTGACGATGGAGGCTGTCATGTGGCAAGAATGGTCGAGTGGCCTCTATGAACATAGCAGAAAGCCCACAAATGAATGGTGATCTCAGTCCTACAACTATAAGAAACCAAATTTGCTAATAACCTGAAAAAAAAAAAAAAAACAGAAGTGGATTCTTCCTAAAAGCCTCCCAGAAAAAACAAACAAACAACAACAACAACAAAAAACTAAAAACAACAAAAAACTGAGACAAGCTAGCACCTTGATATTATGCTTGAAAACTAAGCAGAGAATGTGGTCACTATGTGCCTAGACTTCTGACTTACAGAACTTAAGCTAATTGATGAATGTTATTTTAAGCCAATATATTTGTGGTAATTTGCTACACAACATAGAAAAGTAGTACATAGAATAAGTCAGAATTTACATGGATAAAGTCTGATTATATTATCTCTGTCTCTCCACCCTACTCTTCCAAGCAGTCTGGACACTGTTTCATGGAAATACATATGTATTTATTACTCTTGGTTGAGCATGTCTTTCCATAATCCTATGTGAGTCCACATAACTTAATGGACAGAGAACTGGATTTGGAGTCAATAATCTTTATCTCATAAATATAAATCATGCTTTAATTTATTCATTCATTTATTTATTAAAAAAAAACATTTTGGAAACAACCTGGCATATACTATGTGTTCAATAATTTAGTTTTCCATCTTTCTTATAATTGGTACCCAAATGATAAGACATGAAATTTGCCAAAATTATACTAGTCATACGTAAAAAGTTGGTTTCATTTGTGATACTTCCCCTGGCTTAACATAGTCCTCTATGAAGATAAAATTCCTTGCCACTATTCAAAATTTACTACACTTTTGAGTACTTTCCTGATCTTCCAGACAGAAGAGAAAAGGTTTTTAGTGGATTCTGATTTTACTTTATACTCTATACATACACAAATAGACTGTTATTTTTCATAAGTTTGATGTCATGTATATTACAAGCTCATAGCACAGGAGTATGTATATAATATACGCAATAAATATTGGCCAAATAAAAAGAAGTGAACTGAGGAAGATGGGCAACTTAGAAGAAATGCTCTTCTCAAAATCTATTCAGATAAGTTATAAGCTTTCTACTGAGGAAGGTTTATCTTTGGTAAATCTTTTCATAGAGACCTTAGAATAAACATTTTTAGTATCAAATGCATTCTTTAATATTTCCCTCACTGGTCGAACAAGAATAAATATCTCTTTTATTCAACAGAGTGAAGCACTGGTTTATAGATAGAATGAGCAAGGATTTTTTTTTTTTTTTTTTTATAGAATTTATTTTAGGGAAGCCATGAAGAAAGTGCAGATTGGAAGATGCGTTTTCCAAATAAAACCTACTCGAGCCCTGTGATGTGTGAGTTTCTGTCTTAATTCAAACCTAAGTTTACAGTTTATTTTCATTTTGGAAGATACACCATCCTGTTTCTAAGAAAAAAAAAATATCTGGAAAAGCTTCGATACTTATTGTACATAAAATCGTTCCTATGAAAGATCAGCTTTGATGAGACTAGTGAGTTGAATTATAGGAAGATAGACATACCCATTTCATTTTATTAGGATTGCCATGAAAATTACATATGTATACATTACAAGTCCATCAATACCATTCTATACTTATTGCTTTGAGCAGTTGTTTTTTTTAATCTGGTTGGAGAAGAAAAGAGTTATGAACAAAAAATACATTTAGGCTGGCTGGTTAGTTCAGCTGGTGAGAGCATGGTGCTGATAACACCAGGGTCCAGGGTTTGATCCCTGCACCAGCCAGCCACCAAAAAATTAAAACAAAATAAAGCAAAACAAAAATTTTTATACACAGAATATAGACCAGAAGAGGTAAGTGCACCAGGGACTCCTGTCTTTGGCATTTGCCAATTTAAGTGTGTTAAGGCTAGGGTTGATATCCTTGTATCTTTTTCTACTTTGGGTTTGTTGAGTTTAAGGGATGTGTAGATTAAGGTTTTTCTTCAAATTTGGGGATTTTGGGGACATTATATGTTAAATATAGTCAACTCTCCATATCCATGGGTTCTATAAGTGTGAATTCAACCAAACATGGATCGAAAATATTCAGAAAAAAAAAAAAATTCCACAGAGTTCCAGAAAGCAAAACTTGAATTTGCTGCATGCTGAGTACTATGTTGTATCCACTAGAATGAAGTGATATGAAGCATTGTATTAGGTATTATAATACAGAGGTGATTTTAAGTGTATAGGAGGATGTGCATGGGTTATATGTAAAAATTACACCATTTGTGATGTGAGCATCCTTGGATTTTGGAATCAATCCCCCACAGACACGGAGGGATGACTTATCCTTCCTGCCTTTTTTCCTCTCCTCCTTCAGACACTCCTATTATTTGAATGTTGGTGTGAAGCTTTTTTCGTTTTTCCTTATTTTTTTTTTCCTGTTCTTCAGACTGGATAATCTCGGTTGACTTACCTTGAAGTTTGTTTATTCTTTCTTTTACTAAATCAAATCAGCTTTTGAGATCTTCAGGTAATTTTTAAATTTCAGTTATTATATTTGCAACTATATTTCTGTTTGGCTCTTGTATAAAATGTCTATCCTTGTACTGATATTCTTGATTTAGTGAGACATCATTACTATACTTTTCATTAATTCTTTGGGGATGGTTTTCTTTAAGTCTTTGAGTTTATTTTTAATAGATGATATAAATTCTTTGTCTAGTAAGTCCAACATCTATGCCGTCAGGATCAGTTTCTATTGACAATAACGTGGCAACTCTGGAAATCATATATTCTCCATCCTCGGGGTTTATTGGTATTGGTATTTTTTTTCAAGGACTTTGCTGAACTAACCAGGCAATTTCTGTAAACTGGTATAACATGCTAGAAATTGGAGGCATTGTCTGCAGGATATTTGATTATTAACTCCCCTAACTTGTCAACTCATTCAAAAGTAAACTTTCAAAAGAATAACAGATAAAAAATAATACTTTATTTATATATAAAAAAGCAGTAGTGTAATTATAAAATTTAATCTGCATAAAAGGGTGATTAAAGGTCATTTCTATAAATACAGTCACTTTGAGTAATTACAATGAAGCATTTACAAAGAAAGCCTCAACTTAATAAAGTTGTTATTATAAACTCTCTGACCAGTCTGACTGATTTCTTCTGCAATTTTATATTTATATAAGGCAGATAAATGAATCTTAGTTTATCATAATCTGTATATTTAACTGGATATCATGCACAGAATTTTGAAAAATCTTGTGAAGAAGAAACACAAAAATAAGACACAGATGCTATTTTGAAAGCATTTAGAAAAAAACATATAATACGCTCTTAAGAGATATTTGACTTAATGGGATAGGATCTGGGTGTTTACATTCTTAAATTTTAGTGCTAATAACTAGTAAACATGATCAAAAATGTCAGACAAACTTAAAATGATAGTCGTAATTCAGAAGAGACACAGCAAATATTCTGAGTGACATATCTGGAAAAAAAAAAACTGGCAGGAATTTTTCATGTGGAGCCCATGCATGTACCTTAATGACTCAATAAATTTCAATGAAACCTTGAAATGCATGCAAAATGTAGTGTGTAGTTGCTTTTTTTTTTCTAGTATGAAACCAGTGGCTTTATATTCTCACAGAGAGCAGTAAGCTAGACAGTTCTTTTCATTTGGATTAAAGAGGTGAACTTTTAACTTACTTTCTTTCCTAAGATCCATGCCACGTTGCACATTAGAATGCCCCCGTGACCATCCCAGAACATAAGAGATCTTTCTCTTCATTTCTCTCTCTCTGTTTATATTTTGTCTCATAAGATCATATGCACTTAGAGAATAACAACCCTTTCTCTACTGTAGGGTCTGAATATTTGTCCCCTTTAAAGTTCATGTGGAAGCTCGATCCCCACTATGGCAGTGTTGAGACGGAACGTTTGGGAGGTGATTGAACCATCAAGGCTATGTCCACATGAATGGATTAACAGATTAATGGTTCAGAGATGAATAGGTTACCATGAGAGGGTCACTGGTGGCTTTATAAGGAGAGCAAGTGTGGACACTTTCACTTTTGTTCCCCTCACCATGTGATAGATAACCTGTACTGCCTCAGGATTCTGCAAAGTTCCAACCAGAAAGACAGCCCTCATCAGATGTGACCCCTGATAGAACACAAGGAAACATTTCTCTCATCTTTATAGTAAGAACCTAGCAGGGCTCTTGGAGAAAATTCAGGAAAATGTGGCAGTCTCCCTAAGACTAGGCCCCCTCAGAGTTTTTAACTCTCATTTCATCCACACTGAGTGGTTCCTAAAGATAACCACTCTAGCAGTGGGATTCTGCTACTGGAAAACAGCGATTCTCTCTGTGTGCCTATCTGTCTCTCCCGTTTATGTGGCAGAAGCTTGCTCTGTGACCTCAAGTCTCTGACGAATCTAGCAAGAGCTGCAGATTTTCAGTTGAAGTGTTTTTGTAAGGATAGTAGTGGCAACTTTCAACCTCTTTACCTGTGGGACGGCAAACCGGAAATCTAGAAGCTCATCTGAAACTGCTAAAAAGCTTATAAATTACAAATTCACATCTGTATTTTAGGATTATGGAGCTGATGCATAGAGAGATTAATTCATCCAATCACCTTTCCATAGTGAAGATGACAGAGCTGGGATTAGGTTCCAGATGCTCTTCAACATCATCCTGTTCTACCTCTCCTTGCTGTGATTAGTAAGATTGCAAAAAATACAGTTTCACATATTTTAAATGAAAATAAAGTTTAAGGATGGGGAGACTATATTGTTCACCTACACAGAATCTGGGTTAATGATCCATTGTGACTGTCTAACTGCATCTGGTATAAGCAGACAGAAGCTCAGAAGCAAAAGCAGGCTCCTATAATTAAGAATAAAATTTTGGACATAAATCTCTGTAACTAGCACATTCTTAATTGGAAGCGGGAGAAAAAACCTCATTTGTCCACAGTCCTAAACCGTCTTCTCTTCTGCCCTACAGGTAGAGTGGTGTAATTTGAAAGCTCTACCATCTATTCTGGCCTTAAATTCTTATTATTTCAACTGTGAAATATGTCATTTCAAAGCTGGTTTGAAGTTCTTAGCTTTTCAGATTTTTATGAGTATCTTGTCAAACCACCTTGCATTTCCTCCAAAATCCATCATTTTCCCCATAAATTCAGGGAAAGAGCACAAGTTTTGCCCCCAAATTATATCTACTAACCCTTTAAAAAGTCTCTTTATTTCTTTAATTTTCTAATTTATAGACTGTTTCCACTAGTACAACATATCTTAATAAAAAGAACAAGGCTCTATATTTTCAGTGTTTTAACTAAACAGCAGTGAACGTCTGCATTTGGGGAAATATTCATAAAATTTTCTCTCTAGAGTTAATCAAGTTGAATTTTCCAATTTTACCCTGTTGTTTAGTGTGAGTTTGCAACAAACCAGATCCTAACAAAAATCTTAAAATGGAAAAAGCAATATTAAAGAGGATATAAAAATAGGTAACATAATATGTTTTGCAGTACAGTAAATAAGAGACTTCAGGAAATGATTCACAAGAAGTTTCAGCATTAATTATGTATTGTTTAGTTGATAGACCATAACAACTTTCTCTGGAAAATTTGTGTCTGATGTAAGTTCTGTTAAAAACATTTTTGTTGCAAAAAATATCTCAAAAGTCCTTTTTGGTACTGTATTGGCAGCAGTCTATGGAAAACAACATCCCATTATATTTCTTACTATAACTGTTTCTGGCCTGTCTCATTATTCCTATAGCCTAATTTTACACTATATTTAGTAACATGCTTTGCTGATATACCTCAAGTGAAGTTAACAAGTACACTTTTGTAACATTTAGTATGCCATCGACTGTGCAATTAATAAAATAATCAAAAGAGGCACTTCTCTCTTTTTTATTAACAAATATAATTCATTTTTGTATGTTATTCAATACTATCTCCCTAAAAGCATTACTTAAAAAGTGAAGTAGATTTACTCTGTGAGTTATAAATTCAGGAAGTTCACTTGACATAGTGTATCAGGTGCTTCCCAGGTAAACGGGTAGTGAACAATGTCTACCGATGATGATTCACATTTTTGAGGACTTATTTGTTCATCTCAGAAACACTAAACAATAGATATGATCATTTTCTCATTATCTCTATTTTACAGAGAAGGGAATTGAAGCACAGATAAAGTAATTTCCCCCTATCACATGGCTAATAACTGTTGGGGGTCAAGATTCCAACACAGATATTTGAACTCTAAGAACCCAAGCTCCTTACTACTCCGATAATGGAAGGAAAATGGAGGGTGTGGCAATTTCTCCTTAATGAGACTTAAACCACTAAATAATTTTGGATTAAATTTGAATCCTAAGCACAATGGGATTTCAGGCAGTTTCCCTACTTCAGCAGAGTGACATCATTTTTTTTTCTTTTTTCTTTTCCATTAGCTACTTATACTATTAAACACTCCCTGAAGTCATTGTGTTTCAAATCACCACGCAATTCTAAGAGATTTGGGGAAATACCACTAGGTTTCTAGAAGAACTTTCCTCTTCTGTTCTCCCTCTGTCACCACCAACAGCAATGAGATTATGAGCAGGAAGCCACTTGCCAAAGCCTGATCCATGCCCTGCAGCAACTCTCCACTGGTTACACCATTTTTTTTTTTTTTCAGGGTAATAGCTAATCATTTATTCTCGTAATCATATATCACATCTACAGCTCTACCTCCTTGTCTTTAATGTCTTCTTTGACAAAGAGTACATTGCCCACAGATTATGTTCGTAGTAGCCTTGAATCCTGTCAGGGCTAAACTGATGTTAAATTGTGTTTAATATAATTTGCGTGTAGTTGTATTTCTCTTTGCCACACTAGCTAGTCATTTTCTATCATTACCCCACTTAGTTCTGAAAATACAGTCATCCCTCAGTATCCTTGGGGGATTGCTTTCAGGACTCCCACCCCCATACCAAAGTCTGGGGATGCTCAAGCTCCCTATATAAAATGGCTTAATATTTGCATATAATCCATACACATTCTCTTGTATACTTTAAATCATCTCTAGATTACTTATAATACCAAATGCAATGCAAGTAGCTATAATAATATGTTGTTTTAAATTTGTATTATTTTTTATTGTTGATTGTTATTTTTGTTGTTTTTTTCTGGATATTTTCCATTTGTGGTTGGTTGAATCTGCTGGTGCAGAACCCCTGGATACAGAGGGCTGACTGTAGTTGTTTTAAAACATTAAGTCATTCTGCTATTCAATGAAATTCAGTATTCTATATTAAGTTTCTATTTTATTCTTAGTAAAAAGTAATTCTTTGACCTCAATAATTATTAATCCATGTCAATGGTATTGTAAATATTATTGACTTTTTTTCAGGTTTTAACATGCATATTTTACTATTGCAATTTTATTCCCAGTTATGACTATTTTTAATATAATTATCAGAAAATATAAAAATATATTTCTTTATTATTTAGTATAAAACGTTAGCAAATAAGTTGTTGGAATTACCTTTAAATTTATACTTGATTACTGGACTCATTATTTCAAACATCAATATCAGTAATGATTCATTCTTTTGATTAAGAAGTGACTCTGTCTGTAGATGTCAGATAATTACCAAGATGACCTATAATGAGAACATTTCACAACTCTCTGACTTAAGTTTCTTATTCCCTCAACAGCATAATGACTTCCTCCTAGATCTTTTTATAGTGTCTCTATGCTCCTGGGGTTTCTTTTCATGATCAGTCACTATCAACGGTTGCTCCTATCGTCTGCTTTTAGACAAAGAAATGTTGTGGTTCTATACAATAAAAACTGTGTTTTGTCTAGATATTTTAGAATTCTGGCATATTTCCTCATTTTTTCTTTTTAAAGAAAAGTTTGCCCTACACATCTGTATATAAATTGCATATAACCACAATAGTAAAAGATGATACAAGATACCTTTTATTAGTCTGTTAAGTGCTCTAAGGGGAATTAATGTAGTTTCTTTTCTATAAAATATTAAGATTAGAAATGCAAGATGTTCTTATGAACCTGCCCCTTAGGAATATGGTATTTAAAAGTAAGTAAGGAAAAATGATCACATGTTGATGACATTCAGTATGAATCTTAAAATGCATAGCAATACCAATATACAAAGAGCACTTTGTAGATGAGATCATAAATTTGTTCTTAAATCACTTGATTCTTTCTTAAGCAATTTCTAGGGAATAGAATATTGCACCAACATTGTAATCCTCCTTTAGGATTCATAACATATTTAAAAAATTTAGAAACAGTCACTAATGTTAAAAATTTCTTACATGTTAGGAAAACACGTGGCCTTTAAACTGATAGATTTTCCGTAGCTGTCAGCTTTGTGGTTTAGTTCTTCCCTAGTTAATGTCTGGTGAAAACAAAGAAAGTGACCTTGTTTCAATTCTCTGTCTTTGTTAAAGCAACATAGATGGAAGTCTAATGCTTATATATGTTAAGCATATCTGAGATTGTTTTTGTCTCTTAAAAAACAGTTTTATTTTCTAAGACAAACTTTGATGAGGAATGTAGTCCCTATTGACCAGTACGTTCTCTCCTAAGTACTGAAACCTCAAACTGGTTAATTGGAAGCCTTTATTGTTCCTATAATATTTGCATATATGTTAAGTTCAGAAGTTGCTTAAGGAATTAGAAATTTAGAAATGGCGATGACTTAGATAACATGGCCATACTTATTTTCCAGAACCTACAAAGCAAAGAAGATAATGTTTCCCTTGTTTAATAATACTATGATGTTGTGGGGGAAAGTGCGATACTAAAACAAAAACAAACAAAACATCACAAAATGATACAGGCACATTTTCATTAAAACATCTCATTTTTTTCTAATTTGTAAATAATATTCCTCTTAATCTCAAATCTTACATTAAAATTATATTCCTAAATACTAACAAATAAAATTCAGACAACTTGAGAGGTTTGCATCTTCTGGATATAAAAATTAATCAAAACAGTAATGTGTAATATAAACAGAATGAGAATCATGGTGATACATAAATATAACTGAGTGCCTCCTTTATGCTCAACACTAGAATTATTTATGAGATGAGAATTCAAAACTATATATTGCCCCAAAAGAGTACGACTAGTTTTTTTGTGTGTGTTTCTAATTCCTTCTTCGTCATTCCTCCAGTAGATGGCAAGGCAGTGCACCATGGGAAACCCAAACTTTATCTCTGCAGCTGATTTGGTAACTATTAGTTTTCTAGGGTTGCCATAACAAATTATCACAAACTGAATATCTTAAAACAACAGAAATTTATATTCGCAGAGTTCTGGAGGCTAGAAATTTGAAATCGTGTGTCAGTAGTGTCAGCTCCTTCTGGAGTCTCTGAGCAAGATTCTGTTTCATGCATCTCTCATTTCTTCTGGTGGCTGCTGAAAATTCTGAGTGTTTCATAACTTGTGTGCTCCTCACTGGAATCTCCACTTCCATCTTCACGTGGTGCTCTCTCCTGTGTGTGTGTGTGTGTGTGTGTGTGTGTGTGTGTGTGTGTGTGTGTGTGTATGTTTCTCATATGGACACCACTGGTATTGAATCAGAGCCTACCCTAATTCAGAATAACCATATTTTAACTTGATCACCTTTACAAAGACCCTGTTTTCAGATAAGGTTATATTCACAAGTACCAGAAATTAGAATTTCAACATATCTTTCTTGGAAGATGCAATTTGACCCTCAACAGTAACCAGTCCAACTCTGAGCCCTAGTTGCCTCATCAATTAACAATGGAATCAGAAAAGTATCTACATTTCAAGAATAAATGAGAGAATATTTATAAAAATATTTAAAAACTTTATTATGAAAACATTAATAAAGAACATGGTGTCTGGAACAAGAAAATATGTAGTCAGATAAGAGAAAACAATAATACAGAGTGTGGAGGCTACAACTTTATTTTTTGATGACCAATTTCAAAGCTCTTTAAGGATGTTTTATAAATTAGAGAATATATAAAATTTATAGACATTTATGGTGCACCTCCTTACTTTACCATGAAGGAAAGTGACTTCAAAGTTGCATACATCTCTATAATTGGTAGTCAAGTTGTGATGAAAATCCAAATGTCATTATTTCTAGGCCTGCTCTGTCAAATATATTCCCCACAGCTCACAATTCGCTTTTTAGACCTGCTTATGACTTTGCAATCTATCTTCCTCCCCTATCCGAAGTCTGTGATCACACCTTTCACACATACAAAGGCAGGAAGTTTATCCAAGAATTTGGTAGGAAAATGAGGAAGTAGAGTCATAATTATTTTGATGTTTAATTACTTAAGAAATTATTTGGAATCATATGATAAAGTGGCCGGTTAGACAAACTCACCTTTTTCATGCTTATCATAGGCAAATACTTCATGCTAGACAACTCGGATGACACTGCAATCTGTCTGTTGTGGGGTCTTAATTTAGAGTCCATTTCCATGAAATCATAGAGTTGAAGGAAAGCTGAGAATTTTGAATTTATATTTCCATGTACAAGTTTGCTTTTTTATGTTAAAAACTTGTATAGAGGAGATGTCAAGGCGGTTTCAGTAGTTTATTCTATTTAAATATTAAAATCATAGTTTCCATTCCTCTGGACATTTTGATCTACTCTGGTCAATTTTGCTGTTGCTCTACCATGCACTGCACAAAGGTGACCTCATGAGTACAAGTGTAAGGTGGCCGAATAAAGGTAGCACAGGAGAGTTAACGCTCTCGCCTGGGAGTTAGTTTAGTTCACGGGGGGTGGGGTGGGGAAAGAAAGGCTCCTTTTGCAATGTCTAGAAGGGGATGAAATCATGTTCCCACTTGCTCAAGGGCTTTTGGCTGGTGAGTGCTGTGATCAAATAGGGGACTTGAGGGATTTTTGCCTACTCATGTGCACCTACTGAGAAATGGTTTCTCTCTCAGGGACCACGCTCCAGACTTAGGTTCTCCCTCTGCTGGCACCTCAGCTTCTCAAGGTTAGCTGTCCCCCTGTGGAACTCCAAACCAAAACCTCAATTTCTTCTTGGTGGAATGTAATTATTAATGGAAAATGTAAAATTTGTTCCTCAAAAGTTGAATTGCCATATTTCATTTATAAATATAGGACAAATACCCAACCCCCAGAATGGAAAGAAGGAAAGAACAGAGAAAGAACACAGTGGGAAGACAGAAACGAGAGAGGAATAGGAGGCGAGCCCCTGCAAGTATCTTTTCATGCAAAGTCAAGGAAGAAAAGGAGTCACAACGAGTTGAATGTTCTTATTAAAACAAACAAACAAACAAACAAAAACTTCCTATCTATTACTTAATACTGGTGATAAAAATTCTTTAGGCTTTTCTTTGTTTTGCAACCATTAAAATGGAGAAGATATTAGCCATTGACCTAAAATGAACTATTTATAGAGTTATGAAGTTACTCCTCATTTTCCTCATCTCTGATTAATAAACATCTACTCTCCTAATTTTTCCCCATAGATATTCTTTGCAATATTGTAATAATTTTTAAATTTGAATCTGATGATTTGAGTACTTTTCAAATTTTTATTTCCTTTCTGTGAAAGTAAAATTTGAATAGTTATCCACTGCTGTGTGTCTATGTGAAACAGATAGGAAGAGAGAAGCAAGAGAGGGAGAGAGAAGAAAGAGAGAAAAAAATAAACAAAGAAACAGAGGAAAAAAGGGAAATTAGTAATGCTCATAAAAAAGCATAGTTGCATATTTGGGCTGCTTTTATCTCTTATCAGACTTCATTTTTATTTTATTTATTTATTTATTTATTTATTTATTTTTTAGTGTAAAGATGGAACTTAATGTTTTGATCTTTCTTTCTTTTGCAACTTCACTACTCCATGTGGACCTCCAAACAAAAACCTCAATTTCTTATTGGTCAACTATTATTATTATTAATGAATTCACGCATTAATGATATCACATACACACATACGCTTTTCTCTCTCTCTCTCTCTCTCTCTCTCTCTCTTCAATTTAGATTGTGTATTAGTCCATTTTTGTGTTGCTATAACACAATACCTGAGACTGGGTAATAAAGAACAGAGGTTTATTTGGCTCATGATTCTGGGACTGCTGCATCTGGTGTGGGCCTCAGGCTGCTTCTACTCATGAAGGAAAACAGCAGGCAGCTGGAGGGTACAAGCAGATCACACAGCCAGATTAAGTGAGAAAGAGAAAGAGGCGGGGGAGGTGCCAGGGTCCTATAAAAGATCAGCTGTCACAGGAACGAATAAAGCAAGAACTCACTCATTCTTACTCATTACCCCCAACCCCAGGGAGAGCATTAATCCGTTTATGAGGGATCCAACCCCATCAATCAAACAGCTCCCAACACTGCCACATTGGGGATCAGATTTCCACATGAGTTTTGGGGGGATGATAACATTCAAACTATCAGATTGTAAAGTCTGAGAGGAAAGAGACCAGATATACAAATGCATACAAACCTTTCTATAAAGCTCCAAGTAATGTATCATGTGACATTAGTCGCATAAAATTGAAATTGAGAAATACGTGTTTTTGGTTTTTAAAGATAGAAGTATTAGTTTATATTACTTAAATAAATTTTGTTTTACTTATGGTCCTAACATGCTTTGCTGTTTTGTTCTTATGTCAGTCTCAGTCAAATTTTGACTAAGAAAATAGGAGAGCTAAATGCCAATATATTAAAATAAAGGGCTGTGTTATTCCATTTCATTTCATGCTTCCAACTGTGACAGACTCAAGAGAGGGCTCTAGGAAGCCAGGAGTTCTATCACGCATACTACGTCCTCCAGCAGACTTCCAGCACCAGTGTTGGAAAGATAAGCTGGCATACGAAAGAAACCTGCATGGGAGCTTTTGCTCCTAAGGGATCATGGGGACCCACTGATCCCCTTTAATAACCTTGCATTCAGTACAGCCATTTTGGGAACAAAAGAGGCAACACTTGCCTGTTTTCCATCCAAATGTTTGGACTTTAATAAGAACTTTATTGTTTTCTATGGGAAACTATAAAATCTGAAGTATTCCTCAAAACTTCACACGTGGGTAACTCTACTGCCTCTCATCAAGAGTTCTATGGTCTCTTAGGGCATATTTCTATTTCACTAGGCTTAGCACACTTTTAGGATACGGCCCAACAATGAGCAAAAGAAAAATATATTTCCTCCATGCTAGACTAATTGTTGCTTGTCTTCTTTTCATTTTTTTTGTTTAGTCTCCATATAATTCTCCAGTTGCTCATTCAAAAAAAGTGTTATGGGAAATTTGCTATGCTGTATGGTAAGGGGTCAGATATTACTAACTAACTAGTTATGTAGTCATCGTGGGTGGTCAAGAATATTGTGGGCTGGGAAAATTTCTTTCAAAACCTCCTGGTATTAAAAACACCTGTATTGAATCCATGTTACTCTTCATTAGTATTTCTAGGTCAGAAATATTTCACACATTAACATAAAATTTTGAAATTAAATGATGTTGTTGTGTTCCAGTGGATACATAGGCTTAGTTAAAATGTTATCAGGTAAGCATGTTAATTTTTACACAATGACAAAGGAAGCATCCTCCCTGAAGCATGTATATGTGTACCCTGAAAACTTTGGGTGAGTATTTAAACTCTTTCTTACTGTAGAATATTCTTAGCCTTGTTTTTACACAGAAAAACTCATAACTTTTACACAAAGGAAGTAAACAATGCCAAAGCATTTTCATCTTTCATTATGTACCAACACAGCTAAGCTTACTTAATTTGAGAATTATGTTCATAAAATGATTCAGAATACCCATTTTTTGTTTCACAGGTAAGTGTGCTTTATTACTTACTTAAATAAACAGAAAGGAAAATACTTGCATTTTGCCATTTAGAGGTGAATATTTTTGAACCATATTAAATAGCAATGATTCCTTTTAACATTGCTGCTGCTTTTGTTTGGGGAGATATATTGTTTATAAGTATTTTAAAATTTTTCCATTATTTTACTTTCTTTAGGAATAAATGTGATAATTTTAATGAATGTGACAGTTGTTAGGTGGTGTGTGTGTGTGTGTGTGTGTGTGTGTGTGTGTTCATACAGCTTACTGTCATTATTTGTGGATTCTGTATTTGCAAATATGCTTACTTGTTAAACTTCATTTCTGATCCCCAAATCAAACAAAAATCAATACAGAATCAATACACGGTGCTTCCATGGTCATGCAAGGCAAAAAATTTGAATTGCTCTACGCACACATTTCCAGCTGAGGTCAATCAAGTAGGTGCTCTGTCTTCTTGTCTCAACTCTTTTATTATAAACAAGTGTTTTTTTCATGGTCTGTTTAGTGCCACATTTTTTGCATTTTTGTGCTTTTTGTCTCTGATTTCACTGTTTAAAATGGTCCCTAGCATAGTGCTGAAGTGCTATCTGGTGTCTCTAAGCACAGGAAAGCTGTGATGTGCCTTATGGATCAAATACATTTGTTAGATCTATGTTTTGCTCGGTCATGAGTTATATTGCTGTTGGTCGTGGTGTCAATGTTGATGAATCAACAATATGTATTGCATAAGATGTCTTGCACAGCAACATATATATAAAACTATTGATCAGTTGATGAAAATGTTGTGACCAGAGATGCTTGCAAGAACCTAACCCTGTTTTTATCTTAGGATCAATGATTCATTAATGCAGTGTTCGTGGTGATATTGTAAAACACAACTGTTGCAAATAACAAGAATCAACTATATATTTGTTAATTTTTAAAAAATTAAAATCATTAATCTCATGCAAATATAAACTGAACTTGAGTAAAATATTTATTGAACAAATTAGTTAATGAAAAAATCAGGAAAATATTTTTTAAAAAATCAAATAATAAAGATTTTAATAGTTGGTCAGTCATATGAATACTGAGAAGAATTTACTAATAGATACAAGACTTGTCGATTTCTTACAAGGCAATAAACCATAATATTTGGAGTTATCTTTTCTATCAGAGAAATTGTTTCAATTTCTTCACAACAAAAATCTGCAAGTTATTACGTAAATCTAAGATCTTTAATCAATGCTGACTCAATGTTTTATACTATATAAAATCATATTTAAAAACCCATCTTTTTGTGCAATATGACAATGCTTTAGCCTGAAAAAAAATTTTTTTTACTTAGATACATCTTGTTTTTTGAATGAAGTCTATAGTTTTATAATGTATGCAACTTAACAATATCATCCAAAGCTATCTCATCTTTCTTTCTCACAAATATATGCATAACTTATTGATAAATCCAAAATTTAGGATAATGTCTATAGCAGGGAAAATACTACATTTTTCATGCGTGTGGTTCTATTTGCATATTCTACTTTGAAGCAAATCATTTGCCTTAGTCAAAACTAATAAATTTTTAAATATAAATAGGTGAGAGTGAAAGGGGACCAGGATAAATTTTTTAACTAGTAAGTGCTTAGAAATAAACACAGTGGTGTTTCTTTCCACTTTAGATTAAACCTAATAGGGATGGTGGTAAAATATCCCCAAATATGGGGGTCCTAGATGCAGCCTAGAAGAATCATACACAATTTAAAGAACTCTCTGTGTGTCCAGCATGGAGTCTTTGCTGAAGAGCAGAAATGACTGAGGGAGGTGCCCAGGCACATGGCCTTAGTCAGAGCCTACTATTTCTCATGTCTACTTCACAAACATAGGAAATCCACAGCACTGAATTCTGCAGTGGCAAGTACCTTAAAGAGTTGATGGTACTGGCTCACTGTGGGGAAGACCACAAGGAAAGGAAAAACAACAACAACAACAGTACAAACCAGAAAACCCAAGGACTAGATGTTGCAGCCAACCTCAAAGACTAGCAGGGCTAGGGAGAGCCAAATTGAATGCTGGTTGAGTGATGAGGATCCAACTGACCAGGACAAGCATACAGGTCACTGGAAGACCAGGTAATGACTGAGGGATAGCATGACTACAACAGCAGTCCACCTACACCTGGAGCATGTGCATGCATTCCCTGCATGCAGACGCCACCTTGACAGGTAGAAGCAGAAGTGGAAAACCATTGAGTAATCACCTGAAAGAGACTATTTTTAAGTTTGACAACAATGGAGACAGATTTCACCAAGAATTGTAATATTTTTACCTGAAAAACAGTTGATCATATTTACAGAAAAGTATACAATATTTTACAGAAACTGATAGAGGGTGCATGTGGTCCTAAGTCAATTAGAAATATTTACTTCTGGAAAAATTTAGTATTGACTGTGATTAGGTAATAAAAAAAATGAACATTTTTTTCCCATTTATTATTGCTCATTATTTGGGGCCTAGCCCAATATACCATTCACTCTAATCATAGTGAAACCACTGAATTATATTGTGATTGAAACTATATTTTAAAGAGATTTACAGTGCAACCCAAAGCCGAAGGGGAATATCTGTGTAACAAATTGACAAGCATATGAGCTGAAGAAGTAGCAATAGTTAGTGGTATGTTGCAAGAGAATGAAGCCTTTTCACTAATGGAATTCTGTGCAGGTTAATACTCTTCTGTTACACGTGAAACCAAACCACATTAATGAAAAATTCCAAAAAAGTTTGGTATCATAGCAATAAAATAGTATGACATTGACTAATTCATCCCTCCCCCCAACAGCAGCACCAAGGCACATTTTTCAAGTAAACAATTGGAGTAATATAAATAGCTTCTGTGTTGTATTCCACCAAGATTTCAAAGATTTTTCTTTCTCCAGTTCTTAACATCATACTTTTCATGGTGCTCCTCAGTTCCTTTGGCATCTCCACCTGAACTCTATACAGCGCTTTCTGCAGGAGTAAAATATAGGATTTGTAAATGAACAACTCATGAAAGAAAACAGAGTTAATACGGATCCTTTATTCCAAATTTTTATATTATTGGGCTATATATGAGTATTTCAACACATCTTAACTAAACCACTGAAGTATCATAATGCCTTAAATGAGGGAGGATAACAAAATTCGTTTAAATAATAAATTATAGATTGTATGCAACTTATAAATTTTATGCAAAAGTGTATTAAATTTTCCACTGATGTGGCACTAACTAATTTTAAAAGTTAATATGAAATTATGCTAAGTTTGCAGAAGTTTTGCATTGGATAAGTCTTCTTTTAATTTTTGTCTTCAGAATTAAGAGTGCATTGGCAGGTTGTCATTCTAAGTGCATGGAGTAAAACAGGATCTTCCTCTTTTTTTATTTTTGAGTTGGAAAACCGTAAAGAAGCACTAGTCCACAGCAATAGCCACGTCTGCTGTGTCTTTTGGTTAAGAGAAATCCACACATACTACCCTGAGACTATCATCGATAATAAACTTACTTTTCTCTAGACAATCTCTCCTTCTAATCACCACAGAGCTTGCTGCAGGAATTGTGTGTACACTTCTTTTTTTTCTTTTTATTTTTATTGGTTATGAATACTCAGGAGATACAAAGCTGATTGTCACCCCTTGTGTCCATGATGTGAGGGCCAGATTCATAATGGAAGCATACCCATTGCAGCAAATTGCATTTGTACCGCATGTCCCCCACCCAATTATCCACATCCTCCCTCTCCCTCCCCCTTTCCCCCCGCCCACTCCTCTTTGTAGCCCAAGGAATGTTCTCTCCCTCTGCAAGTCCAATGCATTTCTGTGGCCTTTCTTTCCTTCCTTCTTTCTCTCTTAGTTCCCACATATGAGTGAGTACATACAGTATTTATCTGTGCTTTGCTTATTTCATTCAACATAAGTTTCTCCAGGCTGATTCTCCATCTCTCATTGACAAATGAACTTACTTCAATGTTCTTCGGTGACCATTGTACTGAAGATGTTCTCCCTAAAGTTACCTGTGAGCTTGCAATATCCAAACCCACTGCCTACCTCTCAGTTCTCATCTTACCCCATCTCCCCATCATCTGGCATGATTCTCATGACACATGATCTCTAAACACATGAGATACAATCACAAACTTCAATGAAATTTTTTTTAATGAAAACTTATGTTTCAAGATTGCCTTGGATTGACTGTCTCCCCAAAACTTAATCCCCACTGTAACTGTTGAGGGTGGAATCATATTATGGTAATTGAAAGGTGGTACCTTGAAGAGGTGATTAGATTGAAGGGCCATGATGTAGGGAATGGATTAAAAATCGTGGTCATGGGCATGGTTTGAAGGGCTTTAAAAAGAGAGTGAATGAGGAAGTTAGTCAGTCTCTCTCTGTGCTCCTCCATTTCACAATGTGGTACCTTGCCATCACCATTGCCACCTCAAAGCCCCTCACCAGATGTGTTCCCTGGACTTTGGACTTCCCAGTTCTAGAAACGGTAAGCAATAAATTTTGTCTTCCTTGTAAATTACCCAGTTCCATTTATTTTGTTATAGGCAACAGAAACGTACTAATACAAAGATTTCGGACCAAGACTGCTCCATACGTCAGCTTCTGGATATGCCACATTCTTATGTTACCCATTCAGAGATAACTTGTTTGGACTTAGGAAGAGAGATACTGCTTTTAACTCTTGGCTGAGAGAGATTTAAGCACAGATGAAATTGCAAATCAACTGTGTGACCTTTGATAAATTACTTGGCATCTATTAATCTATTTTTTCTATTGAAAAATAAGGATATTAATAACAAAAATACCTAAAATTTATTGGGAGCTGTTTCTGTCTTAGGCAGCATGAGCTAAGTGCTTCACTCTATTCTCTCTTTTAATTCTCTAAACAAATGTATAAGAAATATATCATTATAATCTTCCTCTCCATATTTAATAGTAATGTTTAATAGTTATTAAGGACTTGCCACAGGTCACAGAGATAGTAGGTGGAGCAACTGAGATTCCAGCCCTTGTCTACTTACCTCCAGCCTCACAATGAAAATGATATTTTTATTGTCATGCTATGAAATTATCTAGTATTACACCCAGCACATGGTCATTACTCATTAAGTAATACCTGCAACAGTGATAATGTTGAATAATATTTTAAAATTTAATTATTCCTGAATACAGTACTTTAATTTGCAAGAACATTGGCAAAAATATGCACTAACCAAGAGTGAAAATTAAGAACAAACTTTTTAAAAAAGTGTATCTAGCACAAAGAGAATATGAGAATATCCACAAATGGATTAAAATGCTCAGATAAAGAACCAAAAGTAAAATGAAAGAAAAATGGCATCCAGGAAGCCAAGAAAACTCAAAGAATCTCCCAGTGTGAATCAGTCTAAAATAGCTTCAAAAGTTTCAGATGCTCGAATACACAGGCCAGCTAAAGGTGAGCGGTTGCTCTGGAATAATTATTTCCACTCCTAGTTTTTTAATACATAAACCAAAATAGTGACAGGATATCTCTGTCTTTATGAGATGAATGTCAATATTTCTTAGTCCTCTTACATTTTTACAGACATTGCATTTTAAAAAGTAAGCTTATTTGTAAAACAATAAAAAAAAACAAAGGAAATAATATTCCTTTATAGTAAAATTACTGCAGCATTAAATGTGCATTGTTTGATTAGAAAATACTTTCAGATAAGCACAGTGCATTTTCCAGTTCATAGTTTATTTACTGTTCTTAAATCTTCCCACACAGTCCTAGAGATTTTACTTCACAAAGCACAGGATAAATAAAATAGCTTAATTTACTGTTAGATTCCATGAATATGTGAAAGAATGCTGTTTTCCAAGATGGGCTAATTGAACTGAACACATTTGAGATCATGATAATGAATTGAAAACATGCTAAATGATGTTATTAGTTACTATATGAAAAAGAATTGAAATTTTAAACGGAATCTATATGAGCTTTGGTGTCTTTATTATTAGATAAATCTTGTGAGATAGTAGCTGTTGTTGAAAATATGTGCTCAGAAGCTAGTGTTTCTTGTTTGTTGTCAACTTCTGAATTCTGGTTTTATCTGTTGAGCCGCTTTTACACCCTAAAATTTGGACTCAGAGTTTTTCGCGGATGGATTTATCCATTTGTTTCTGGTCTTCCTACAATTTTGGAAGAGAAGGTTTACTCGCTTTTGCTGAAGCAGGGATGGCTGCTTAGCTCACTTGGTAAGAGCATGATGTTGATAACACCAGGGTCAAGGGTTCAGATCTCTGTATTGACCAAGTGCCAAAAACAAACAAACAAACAAACTAACTAATCTTTTGCTGAGGCAAAAATCATAATTCATATTATCTCACAGCCTTACATACCAATACAGAAATAAAAAAAATAAGGAGACCTATAGCGAAAAGAAAAGTAAATTAAAAAGTGAAAATTAAAATCAGGGGTATCACAACTTAAATCAAGAAAACAAGTCTACGTATATACAAGATTAGGAATAAAAAAGATAATATAACTATAGATGAACTGAAAATCTTAAACTGGGAAATAAAAATAATCTGTGAGCAAGTCTGAGGAAATTAGTGATTTTCTAGCCAAATGTAAATCTCAAAATTGTTCCAAGAAAAGTGAAATCTTCACAATTATATAACGTTACAAGGAAAGAAGACAAATTATCAGAAAATGATCAACAAAATTTAAAAAGCCTGAAGGTTTCAATGTATTTGTTCTTTCAAAACCTAAGACATGATTCTCATGTTATAGAAATTTTTGAAGAACACTGTAAAATGGAAAGTTAAATTCCTTTAATGAAGCCAGCATACCATTAATAAACGTTCTTGGCAAAGTAGCAAAATAAAGAAACCTATAGACTCTTTCTATTTGGGACCTCTGGAAAGCAAACTCCAATAAGTGCAAGATATTAACTGGGGAAATATCTGTGAAAGATTGGGAAGAGGAAGCAGGAAGAGGCAGGGAAACATTTCAGCCAGTATTATACATGTGGAAGGAAAAGGGGAGAGAGAATTGAAGTGAAAGATTCCTAGAGCAGTGCAGGTCTGAGAAAGGCTCGTCCAGCTCAGTGAAAAGCTCCAACATGAAGAATGCCTACAGAAGAGTCTGAAATCGGGTAGATATGACAAGGCCCTGTTAATCTTACGATCTTTAGTCACTGGTGAAACTGCCCAGGAAGAACGTGCTCTAGGCTTGAAGGCTACAGAGCAAAACAAAGGCACTGCAGCTGAACGCTTGGCAGCTGACTGTATTCCTTACATATAAATTCTCTCTTAGGACAGCTGCCACATACACCGTGTGTCATGTAACTACCCCGTAGATTTACATTGCTAATGAATATAAATGACAAAATTCTAAATGTAACACCAGAAAATGTTAGCAGTATTGCAATAAAAGAATCATGTATCATGGCCACATAGAATTAATTTTAAAAATACAAAAATATTTTAATATGTAAACATTTATTCTAAATTAAGTATGTATCTGTTTTTTATTACCATTCATTCAAAATTGTATATGAATATGTTTGCTGAATTTGCAGGTATGATTGGGACTGCTTAAGTTAAAAAAAAATAAGCAATAGGAAATATTCCAAATCAATTAGGATGCCTAGGGGCGTCTCACAGAAAAAGGCTGTTAACTGACCTACAAGGGGTCTTCAAAAAATTCATGGAAAGATTTATATTATCTTTCAATTCTTTTTGAAGTACTCTCATACATATAGAGGGCCATGTGACTGGCCTTGGTATAGGTATTATGATTTCATGGACAGTGTAAATGGTGATGTGATCTATTGAAATTTAGTTGAGAGTTGTAAGGCAAACATTTCAAATTGAAGGACCTAATTTCTTTTATTTTTAATTTTAGTTTTTGACAAATTATATATAATCATGGCTCACACAGTGATGTTGTGATATATGCATACAGTGTGGAATGAATAAATGAAGTTACTTAACATATCCATCACCTTAAGTACTAATCATTTATTCTAACTGCTATTTTGTAATGGGATACTATTCAGCCTTAAAAAAGAAGGGAATTCTGTCATTTATGACAAAATGAATGAAACCTGGAGGGCATTAATCTAAGTGAAAAAAGCAAGGCACAGAAAGATGAATATTGAATGTTCTTACTTATATGTGGTGTCTAAAACAATCAAACTTGTAGAAGCAGAGTAGAATAGTGGTAATTACAGGTTGGGGGTTGGGTGTAAAGGCGAGATGCTGGTCAAAGGTACAAAGTAGAACCCGCTTTCTTAAGCTTCTTATTTGGGCAATGCTGCATGATATGCTTCAAAGTATTAGCAGGTTTCCTTTTTTTCTTTTAGTTTGATGATGTTTAATAATTTTTATCAGCAATATCAAGTGAACCAATATTTTACAATCTCATAGTTGATTTTACAAGTCACTATCCTCAAAGGCATTTGGAAGTATTCAGTATCTGTTCTATGATTTCAGTTGGTAAAATGAATATAGAATACATTATCAGCATTACACAGTATTATTTCAATAAACATCTAACATCATATTTACTACTAAAATATTAGAGTATTTCTTTATTTTTTTTTTCCAGACAGTCAGGCAGGATATATTGTAAATGGTATGCTATTGACACATGGCAATGCCAGTTTATGGTAAACAGTACCCAAACTGTATATCTTTGGTCAGGATTGCTCTTGAATTGTGTGGATTTTATTTTATTTTATTTTTTAATTTTTTACTTTTTTAATTTTTTTTTCACTCATTCAATAAATTTTTATTTTTATTTATCTTTATTTTATTTTATTTTATTTTATTTTATTTTATTTTTTATTTTGTCGATATACATTGTGGCTGATTATTGCTCCCCATCACCAAAACCTCCCTCCCTCCTCCCTCCTCCCTCCCCGCCAACAATGTCTTTTCTGTTTGCTTGTCGTATCAACTTCAAGTAATTGTGGTTGTTATATCTTCTCCCCCCCCCAGTTTTTTTTTTGAATGTGTGTGTGTGTGTGTGTGTGTGTGTGTGTGTGTGTGTGTGTGTGTGAATTTATACATTAATTTTTAGCTCCCACCAATAAGTGAGAACATGTGGTATTTCTCTTTCTGTGCCTGACTAGTATCACTCCATATAATTCTCTCAAGGTCCATCCATGTTGTTGCAAATGGCAGTATTTCATTCGTTTTTATAGCTGAGTAGTATTCCATTGTGTAGATGTACCACATTTTCCGTATCCACTCATCTGATGATGGACATTTGGGCTGGTTCCAACTCTTGGCTATTGTAAAGAGTGCTGCGATGAACATTGGGGAACAGGTATACCTTCGACTTGATGATTTCCATTCCTCTGGGTATATTCCCAGCAGTGGGATAGCTGGGTTGTATGGTAGATCTATCTGCAATTGTTTGAGGAACCTCCATACCATTTTCCATAGAGGCTGCACCATTTTGCAGTCCCACCAACAATGTATGAGAGTCCCTTTTTCACCGCAACCTCACCGGCATTTATTGTTCAGGGTCTTCTGGATTTTAGCCATCCTAACTGGGGTTAGATGGTATCTCAGTGTGGTTTTGATTTGCATTTCCCGGATGCTGAGTGATGTTGAACATTTTTTCATATGTCTGTTGGCCATTTGTATATCTTCCTTAGAGAAATGCCTACTTAGCTCTTTTGCCCATTTGTTAACTGGGTTGCTTGTTTTCTTCTTGTACAGTTGTTTGAGTTCCTTATATATTCTGGATATTAATCCTTTGTCAGATATATATTTTGCAAATATTTTCTCCCACTCTGTTGGTTGTCTTTTAACTCTTTTAATTGCTTTTTTGCTGTGCAGAAGCTTTTTAGTTTGATATAATCCCATTTGTTTATTTTTCCTTGGGTTGCCCGTGCTTTTGGGGTCGTATTCATGAAGTCTGTGTCCAGTCCTATTTCCAGAAGTGTTTCTCCTATGTTTTCTTTAAGAAGTTTTACTGTTTCAGGGTGTATATTTAAATGCTTAATCCATTTTGAGTTGATTTTAGTATACGGTGAGAGGTATGGATCTAGTTTCATTCTCCTGCATATGGATATCCAGTTATCCCATCACCATTTGCTGAAGACGCAGTCCTTTCCCCAGTGAATAGGCTTGGTGCCTTTGTCAAAGATCAGATGGCAGTAAGTGTGTGGGTTGATTTCTGGATTCTCTATTCTATTCCATTGGTCAGTGTGTCTGTTTTTATGCCAGTACCATACTGTTTTGGTTATTATAGCTTTGTAGTATAGCTTAAAGTCAGGTAGTGTTATGCCTCCAGCTTTATTTTTTTTGCTCAGCATTGCTTTGGCTATGTGTGGTCTTTTATTGTTCCATATAAATGTCTGGATAGTTTTTTTCCATTTCTGAGAAAAATGTCTTTGGAATTTTGATGGGGATTGCATTGAATTTGTATATCACTTTGGGTAGTATGGACATTTTGACTATGTTGATTCTTCCAATCCAAGAGCATGGGATATCTTTCCATCTTCTTGTTTCCTCTGTAATTTCTCTCAGCAGTGGTTTGGAGTTCTCATTATAGAGATTTTTCACCTCCTTGGTTAACTCAATTCCTAAGTATTTTATTTTTTTGGTGGCTATTGTAAATGGGCATGCTTTCTTGATTTCTTGTTCTGCATGTTCACTATTGGAGAAAAGAAATGCTACTGATTTTGTGTGTTGATTTTGTATCCTGCTACAGTGCCAAAGTCATTTATCAATTCAAAGAGTTTTTTTGTAGAGGTTTTAGGCTGTTCAATATATAGGATCATGTTATCTGCAAACAGGGACCGTTTGACTTTATCTTTTCCAATCTGGATGCCCTTTATTTCCTTCTCTTCTCTGATTGCTCTGGCTAGTACTTCCAACACTATGTTGAATAGGAGTGGTGAGAGTGGGCATCCTTGTCTAGTTCCTGTTCTTAAAGGAAAACCTTTCAGCTTTTGCCCATTCAGGATGATATTGGCAGTGGGTTTGTCATATACGGCTTTAATTATATTGAGATACTTTCCCTCTATACCTAACTTATAGAGGGTCTTTGTCATGAATGAGTGCTGAACTTTACCAAATGTTTTTCAGCAATTATAGAGATGATCATATGGTCCTTGTGTTTGACTTTATTAATATGGTATATCACATTTATTGATTTGCGTATGTTGAACCAACCTTGCATCCCTGGGATGAATCCCACTTGATCGTGATGAATAATTTTACGTATATGTTGCTGTATTCTGTTTGCTAGTATTTTAGTGAGGATTTTTGCATCTATATTCATCAAGGATATCGGCCTGTAGTTTTCTTTTTTGGTTATATCTTTACCTGGTTTTGGTATCAGGATGATGTTTGGTTCATAGAATGAGTTTGGGAGATTTGCGTCTGTTTCAATCTTTTGGAATAGTTTGTAAAGAATCGGTGTCAATTCCTCTTTGAATGTTTGGTAAAATTCTGCTGTGAATCCATCTGATCCTGGGCTTTTCTTTGTGGTGAGCCTTCTGATAACAGCTTCAATCTCCTTTATTGTTATTTATCTGTTCAAATTTTCTACATCTTCATGGTTCAGTTTTGGGAGCTTGTGTGTCCAGAAATTTATCCATTTCCTCCAGATTTTCAAATTTGTTTATATAGTTGTTTATAGTAGTCTCGAATGATTCCTTGTATTTCAGATGAATCAGTTGTAAGATCGCCTTTTTCATTTCTAATTTTTGTTATTTGACCCCTCTCTCTTCTTTTTTTTGTTAGCCATGCTAATGGTTTGTCAATTTTATTTATCTTTTCAAAAAACCAACTTTTTGATTCATTGATCTTTTGAATTGTTTTTTGGTTTTCAATTTCATTCAGTTCTGCTATGATCTTAATGATTTCTTTCCGTCTGCTAAGTTTAGGTTTGGATTGTTCTTGTTTTTCTACTTCTTTAAGGTGAAGTGTTAGGTTGTTCACTTGCCATCTTTCCATTCTTCTGAAGTGAGCATTTAATGCAATAAATTTCCCCCTTAATACTGCTTTTGCAGTATCCCACAGGTTTTGGTATGATGTATCATTGTTTTCATTAGTTTCAATAAATTTTTTTATTTCCTGCTTGATTTCTTCTTGGACCCATATGTCATTAAGTAGAATGCTGTTTAATTTCCATGTGTTTGTATAGTTTCCAGAGTTTCGTTTGTTATTAATTTCTAGTTTTAATCCATTGTGGTCTGAGAAAATACATGAGATAATTCCAATTTTTTTGAATTTATTGAGACTTGATTTGTGACCTAATATGTGATCTATCCTGGAGAATGATCCATGTGCTGATGAGCAGAATGAATATTCTGAGGTTGTGGATGGAATGTTCTGTAGATATCTGCCAATTCCAATTGGTCTAGAGTCTTGTTTAGATCTTGTGTTTCTCTGCTGATTCTTTGCCTAGATGATCTGTCTAATATTGACAGTGGGGTGTTCAGGTCCCCTGCTATTATGGTATTAGTGTCTATTTCCTTCTTTAGGTCTAATAGAGTTTGTTTTATAAATCTGGCTGCTCCAACATTGGGTGCGTACATATTTATGATTGTTATGTCTTCTTGATGGATCAGTCCTTTTATCATTAAGTAGTGTCCCTCATTGTCTCTTTTTATGGTTTTTAGTTTAAAGTCTATTTTGTCAGATATAAGAATAGCTACTCCAGCTCGTTTTTCTTTTCTGTTTGCATGGTAAATCTTTTTCCATCCTTTCACCCTAAGTCTGTGTGAATCTTTATGGGTGAGGTGGGTCTCTTGTAGGCAGCATATAGTTGGGTCCTCCTTTTTGATCCAGTCAGCCAGTCTGTGTCTTTTGATTGGGGAATTTAAGCCTTTTACATTAAGAGTTGTTATTGAAAGGTGTTGATTTATTCCTAGCATTTTATTGGTTGTTTGGTTGTCTTAGGTGTCTTTTGTTCCTTGCTTTCTGATTTACTGTTTGGTTTCTGTGTTTGTTGGTTCCTTAGGTTATAGATAGCGTTTTTGTTTGTTTGTTTTCTCTTCATGAATTCCATTTTTATTATACGAGTGGGTTTTGATTTTTCTTGGGTTTTTATGGCAGTGGTAGTTATTTTTCAGGAACCAAACCCAGTACTCCCTTGAGGATTTCTTGTAAGGGTGGTCGTGTGGTAGTGAACTCCCGCAGTTTTTGTTTGTCTGAGAAATATACTATTTGCCCTTCATTTCGGAAGGATAGCCTTGCAGGGTAGAGTATTCTTGGCTGGCAATCTTTGTCTTTGGGATATATCATCCCATTCCTTTCTAGCTCTTAGGGTTTGTGATGAAAAGTCTGATGTTAGCCTGATTGGGGCTCCCTTATAGGTGATTTGATGCTTCTCTCTTGCAGCTTTTAAGATTCTCTCTTTGTCTCTGAGTTTTGCCAATTTGACTATAACATGTCTTGGAGAAGGCCTTTTTGGGTTGAATACGTTTGGAGATCGTTGAGCTTCCTGGATCTGAAGATCTGTGACTTTTCCTATACCTGGGAAGTTTTCTGCCACTATTTTTTTGAATATGTTTTCAATGGAATCTCCATTTTCCTCCCCTTCTGGAATACCCATGACTCGGATATTTGAGCACTTAAGGTTGTCTGATATCTCTCTCAGATTTCCTTCCATGTCCTTGATTCTTTTTTCTTTCTTTTTGTCTCCTTGTGTTATTTCAAACAGCCCATCTTCAAGTTCAGAGGTTCTCTCTTCAACTTCGACAAGCCTGCTGGTTAAACTCTCCGTTGTATTTTTTATTTTGCTGAATAACTTCTTCAGTTCAGCAAGTTCTGCTACATTTTTTTTCAGGACATTGATTTCCTTATACAATGTATACTTTTCCTCATTTCATCATGATGTCTAGCTGAGTTTTCTTGTATCTCATTCAGTTTCCTTAGAATTATCACTCGAAATTCCTTGTCAGTCATTTCAAGGGCTTCTTGTTCTATAGGATCTAGAGTTTGAGATTTTCTAACTTTTGGTGGTGTACTTTCTTGATTTTTTGTATTTTTGGCATCTTTTTTTTGATGTTTATTCATTGTGGCAGGGGGTTTCACAGTCCACCAGTTTGAGACTATTGACTAACTAGGATGTTGCTGTGGTTGCCAATTTCGTATGGATACCTCCGTGACTGCTCCGTTGGCCTCTAGTGCCTTGTGTGTATGGTTGCCTCGGGTCTTGGGCCTCTCCGGGGAGCCACCTTACTGGTCATCTTGGACTCTGCTGGGCTGGTGGATCACGTACCACAGGATGTGAGATCTCTGTTGAGCTTTCACTTCCTGTGCAGGACTTCTCCCTGTTCCGTGTGCTCTGGCCCAGGCTGTTGGATCGTGCAGTGGCGACTCCACTGGGTGTGTGGTTTCTGTCAAGTCTCCGCGTCCCTGGCCGCACGTCTCCCCACTCTGTGGGCTGGGACGTGTCTTCTGCAACCCTTGTCTATCAGCTGGGCCTTCAAGACCCTGCTCAGCACCACCTCGCCCAGGAAGTCTACCAGGTTTCTGGTAGGCACAGACGACTGGTCGCTCTGGGTGCCTTTGTAGCACTGTGTAGATCTTTCTCGGGACTTGTTCACCTTTGTATCCCCCCAGTATGTACCGAGACTAGCGCCCGCCTGCAGCCAGCTCTCCAGCAGGTTCAAGCATACTTGGGAACTCTCCTACCACACTGTTCCCAACCAGAAATTGGTTAGGCATTTTTCCAAACAGGTGGCCGCAGAGATGGTATCTGCCTCCCAGTAACAGGAAGTTTACCGGGGCCAGAGTCCAGGGTGTGGTGGAGTGACAGTCGGCCCCGTCCATACTTCCTCGCCCTCCCAACACTGGCCGGGGATGCCCCATGCCACCAGCCCCACAAGAGAACCGCAGAGGGAGTGGGAGCGGGAGCCGGCCTGCAGGCCCCGGGAAGCCCCGCACTGGGGCAAGCAAGTGGGAAGGCTCAGTGAGGGGCCAAGCCAAGCTGGGCCAGGGCTGCCAGCACCTGGGAAAATGGAGGCAGCCCCGGGGCGGTGAGTGAACCGGTGATGCAGGCGGAAGCCAGGTGGGCATCAGCCCCCCGAGCAGGGCTGGGCCAGGGGTCACTCACAGGGCTGTGCCAGGTCGGGTGCTCACTCTCTGCCTCTGGTTTGTCGCCTTCCCCGTTCTCGGCCGCTGCTGCCTCGGGCTGTTCAGTCGGTCCCACGGCGTGGCTCAGGCGTTCCCAGGAATCTTCTTTAATGCTGGCCTGAAACCTCAAATCCTGAATAGGGCAGCTGACCGCCTTCAGCACGCCCCGGCCTCCGGGATCCTGTCTGCATCCACAGCAGCCCTGGCGCCATGTTCCCTGTTTAGAGACTCGCTTTTGCAGCTAAGAAACAGTTCTTTTCCTGCTCCAGTCTTCAAAGCTGTTGCCTGTAAATGAGGCAGCCTCTCCTGCCAGGGGCAAAGTGGTGGTCACCTGCCACGACTGGCCGCCATCAGCGGTCCTCCCTTAAGAGATGGCAAGAGGAAGGTCCACAAGTTTCCCGGGTGCCTGAGGCCCAGTGGCCGCTTTTTCCACCTCAGCTACCTTGCGCTAGCTGCCGCAGCCGCCGCCATCTTGAAAACCTTTGGTGCCCTGGAGTTAGGTACCAGAGCAAATCCCTCAACAAAGGCGTTCAAAGATGTGACACAGAGGCCGATGACTGTTTCATCATGACGGATGTCACAAGTGTTAACTGAACTGAAGTTTAGTTCTTAAATTAGATGGGTGACAGTCGTGATGACCGTCATCAAGTTGTCTGGTATAAGAGCAATAGATGTGTTCACTGAGACCCTGAGGGCACAACTGACATCAAATGGGAAGAGATTAATGGGCAGCACATCCCACGCCAAGGTCAGAGAAAAGTTTCTATCAGGGAGAGTGAGTTAGGGTGGGATGGGGGTCAAACATTAGAGTATTTCTCATTAAGGTCATAGAAAAGATAATGCTACTCATTATTATTATTATTATTTAACACAATTTATTAAATAACAGAAATTGCAACATATGATGTCAAAACAGCACTGTCATTACGTTCAGGTGATTTGACTCTTATTATAGAAAACCTAAGAGAATCAGACAAGAATTGAAGATAACCATAAACTTTCTTGAAGGGAAGGAAAAATGAACAAAAGAAAAGAGTGACCTTGTTACTTGGTGGGAAGACTAAATGTTATAATGGGGCCAGTTCTCTTCAGATAATTTACAAATAATAATTTAAAGTGGACTTTGGTAACTTTGATGAAAATTATCCTAAAATTTACTTAAAATAGTAACCATGAAATAATAGCCAAGAAAATGTAGAAAAGCATGTTATGCCTTGTAAAAATACTACCCCCAAAATTATATTGCTACTAATATTAGTAAGAGTTACAAATTAGAAAATAAATTTATATTATTTTGTACTATGAAGTTTATATTGTAATATTGCTATATATTTTTATATTATAGATAGCAATTATATCTCATTACTAATCAGGTTTTATATTGCAAATCTGTATCTATATTTTATATTTTTGTATATTACATTATAATTACATAAATTACACATAAATATATGGATTTATATATTATTTAAATTTTTACACATATGAAATACAAATAAATCAGGAGAATATAATTAAATTGTATTTTGATAGTTGGTTAATTGTTTTAAAAAATATAACACAAATACAAATCTTATACCTACCAAAATTAATTAAGTCCACCTATATCGAAAGTGAAATGTAAAAAAAATAATAATAATTTAAAGAAAGTATAGTCACTTCTTGGCCTTTTGGCCAAGATCAAGTGTAAAAGAAAGTATAGACCAATGTCTAATATCAATGTAAGGACTGTGTTCCTGAATAAAAACAATACCATAAATGTAAGTACTGATAAATTTGACACTTAAAAGTATAAATTTTCATTACTTCATGAAATACCAAAAGAATTGACAAACTCAAATAAACTTGGTAAATATGCTGGAAAAGTGGTGAATAGCCATACTATATGAGTATCTCTTATCAATTAATAAAATTATACAAACATCTCAACTAAAAATAGTAAGCATTAACAAGCAAGCCAGAAAAGGAAAATCATATAGATTACGAATAAACACATTATACAAATATAATTAAGGGTAAATATCACTTTATTTATCAAGATGCCAAATTTTTTTTTAAAGAGTTAAATCCTTGATGTTGAGTCTTCAGATAAGCACGTACAACATACACTGGTGAGAATATATATATTTAGAGCTTTTCTAGATTGAAAGTTTACAATATATGTACCAAGGGAATATATTTATGCCCTTTGCCAGAATGATCTTTTTAAAAAGAAAATTGAAAATATTTAAAGATACATAGAAAAGCACATAAGGTATATAAAATAATATTAATTGATATGCTCTTTTTTAGAAAGTCTAAGAACAACTTGGTCTCTCAGCACTTGAAAATCAGTTAAACACATTTATGAATTATTATAATTGATTACAATTAATTACTATGCAAGCATAAAATATGTTATAAGAAAATGTTTAATGAAGTGGATAATTATTACAACGTATGCCTGTCTAAAAAAGTTTTAAAATGCATGTTACAGAAGAATAGTTCTAAGCAAAACTAAAAGCAAAATATCAAATATAGAATTAATTGTAACATGAACAGGAATAGAATTTCACAAACACACAACAGAAAATAACAGTTTGATGCCAGGAATAATAAACATATATGTCTGAAAATTTTCCAAAAATGTACTAATATAGTAGCATAAAAAATGAATATCAATAATGCTTTGATCTTATCAATTTTCTGTTATAAATAAAAACACAAACTTTGTTTTTCCTAGCCTGTCTTATGGGAAAAATGGCTCCAAAAGCTTTTATTATGTGAATCACAAACTAAAGTTCCATGGTAGAAGAAGAAAGACAAGATTTATAAGGAGAAAAAATAAAATTGAAGCTTGAGAATTGTAAATCATTAATTGAATGCTATGTGGTGGCTAACAGTCCTGATGAAGAGGGAATTGAAGAATAGATGAGTTCTAGTAATAAGGAGAGAATTCTTGAGCCAAATATATTAGGCATCCCCTCACTTTCTGGAGAAATCAGTGGGATCTAGGTACTTCTACTTGGGCTCAGTTTATAGTTTTCAGGTAGCCTAGGAGAGATGAAGCTAGAGAAAAGGGAAAGAAGGAGGGAGCTGCAAGAAAGACAAGTGGCTACCGAGGATGCAATCTTATCATCAATGATATAGGAAATGACGTAAAAAACAGAGATGCATGGTTGGTCCTTAACACTGATCATTGCGTATGTTTCCTATCATCACATTGAAATTCCATCACTTGCATTTTCTTTCTAGCTCTTTCACTTCGTAAAGTAGATTTAGGTGATTGAATGCTGTCAATTCACCTGCCAAATATTCTCCACACCATTTCAATTTTATCAGGACAAATATCATTTTTCAATCAAGCTATATAGAAAGCCATTGTATTTAAGTTTGTTTCTTTTTTCTTGCCTGTTTAGATTTACCTAGAAATACATCTTTTCCTTATCTTCCTTAATAATTTTCTGTACATGCAATTGTTACCAAATATAAAATGCTGTTTGTCTTGTATCCCAACGTTCTCTTTTTCTGCTTTTAGGAGTCTCTTTTAGACTATTCATGACATGTGAAAGGGCAATAAACTCAGTGGATATACACACAGAAAAATAATTTTCAAATACTTATTTCTCATTAACCTTTGTCTTTACAAAGATTTTTTATAGTGTCACAATAGAGTCAGTTTTTCCTAGAGAAGGAAATCAAATCAGGAACCCTCTGTTAATGTTAAGAAGATGCCTATATATGGATAACCCAGACAGAGATCATGCCAAAGGGTGGATCTGCAGCCTGGGTCTTCCTTTTCGGTTCAGAGTAAAATCGATGAGAGGCTAACCCCAGGAGGGCGAGAAGGCAGAAAACTGGCAGAAAAGGCATGGGCAATCTCAGGACTCCTTCTCATTTGTGCATGGAATTGGGTGACACATGACATCCTCATGAGTCTTTCTGGGGAATTGGAGGTGTAAAAAATAATGAATATGGCCCTCCTTACATGTAGCCTTTTAGTGTAACACTATAGAGGGTTCATGGAATTCCCATTTATTGTATTCTCAGTCTATTGATAATAGTTATATTTTTACAAACCCCTGGGGCAAAAGCAGCAAAACTGACAGAGTCATCCAGATCTTTGAGCTAGTAAATATCATATTTCAGATGAATGCTATCATATTTTTTAAAAGGTCGTTCAGTGTTAGGATTGTTCTGGCTATGAAGCACACAATGAATGAGCCTGAGATTTTTTTCTTTCCTCTCCTGTTCCTTTCCTTTTTTTTGCCCCTCAACTCTTTTTCTACCCTACCCTCAAAGTACCTTGGCATCTATAATTCAGAATACATTTGGTTCTTTAAGAAATAACCATGAAACAGTGAAATAATCAAATTTGGTCAGAAAAAAAATCCTCTGACTTCCATTTAACAAAAAACTATAAAAGCCCTAAAAATGTAATTTGGGGGCACTTGCAAAGGCTTTTTCAGTAAGAATTCTAGACAGTATTTACATTAAATCTAGCCTTCTATATTAGAATTATATATAGCTATCGTTACATTAATCAAAACAGTGGGTGAACAAGCTGTCCAGAGCTAGCAGTTAACATGTCATATTCAAAAAAAAAACCCAGCTTGAATGTATATGTAACAAATATGGCTCACAAAAGAGGTAACCACAAATCTCTTCAAAATACAAAGAAATCCCACATATACTAACACATCAGGGGAACAGTCCTTATTTGGCTTTCAAAGTAATCAGTTTTATCCCCAGAAAATAGGTCCAATTTACTGACAGCTATAAACTGAATAGTAAATTGACTCTTTATAATATCATCTCTCCTAGTATTACACCATGGGCCTGGTTCAAGAATCATTGTCCAGCTGCTCCATGAAAGCCTACATAAAGATACATGGACCCTGAAAGTAATCTATTTCCCAGTTCTTTGTGGTCCTAGAAAGGCACAGAATTTATGAGAAGTTGTTATAGAAGCCAGGATAATAAAAACAGAAAGATACCCGAGTGTTCTTGGCAGTGCATTGAGCCTATAGATGTAAAAATGTCTAAGCCTCTCTGTCCAAGATGATATTCTTGCCATCTAGTGAATGAAATTGTAGGAAAAACTAGCCAATAATGTTCAACAATGCATTCTATTTATTGTGGCTGGTAACAATTAAATCTGTCCAATGAAAAATGGCATTTTGTTTAAAACAAGTCCTATTCCCTTATTGTAGTTTTCTTTTGCTCTAAAAATGTAATTATTTTCTCTATAACAGTGACAGTTATAAAGGTTCTCATAGGAACAGAGTTGATAAGTATGGCATAGAAGGATTGATAGAACATTAGTCATAAAAGCATGTCTTTCTCCTTTATTTCTTAAACCATTTGTGATACTCTTTTCTAGAGCCAAATATTCCAGTAAACAAGGGAAAAATTGATATAAAGAAGTAATTACTTATTATGGCTGTGAGAATTAGAGATAATGAAAAATATCGGATGTGTTCATGTTTTTAATGAACAAAATTTGAAAAAGAATAATATGGATACTGAAAGACATGGCTGTTATGATTCCCTTTATACCTATTATTTCTGCCTGCATATTGAAAACAGTGTATTTTTGGAGGAGATAAGTGAAGTGAAGTGTCGAAAGTAGTGGATCTGAGGAAAACCTTATGTTCATGAAAAATGGTATAATCTGCCTATATATAAATATTTTCACAAAGAGTCTTCTTTATATTTACCAAGGTAGAATGAAAAGAGAAAAGAAAGGTAACACTGACCGAACCAGAGAAATATAGGGAGTAACGTTAAATAATTATTGTGTTTTTCTAGAACTATCCTATCTGACACAGTAACCACGGACACACACGTCTATTTACATTTAATTTAAATTAATTTAAGATATAAAATGTTAAAAATGCTATTTCTCAGTTTGACTAGTCACATTTCAAGAACTCAATAGCCACATGTGGCTAATGAGTACAGAATGGGACAAAACAGCTTATACAACATTCCCATCATCACAGAAATTGATTTGGGCAGTGTTGTTCTAGAGAATACTTATTACATCTCTACAGTCCTTTCATGCGCATGGAGCTTTTCCTATAGCCAATGGAAAGTAGCAAAGCAATAAAAGGAGAAAGCCAAAACATAGTTTTATAAAAATTATTGTAATTATTTTGACTCTAAGAAATTAAAAAGGCTTTTATTTACAAAAACATATAAAAACAAATAGATTCTCAATATTGTTGCAATAGCTAGTGTTCAAGCATTTTTTTTGCCCTAATACTCGACAGTTATTCAGTGGCTGTTATTATGCACAAGTCACTGTTCTGGATACCTGGAATATGAGTGACAGAAAAGAATTTCCGGCATGCAAGGATCCAGCATTCAGATTTTGCTTCAGTACATTTATATAATTAAATGAGACCAACCTGAAATGTTAGAGAATATTAAGTTTCCTACAACACTTTCTGGATACTATTGCACTCAGTAAAACTAGGTATGCACAATTAAATGGAAGACTTAAATGATATCTAGGTTTTAGTAGAATATTTTTCTCAATATGCATTTCCTAGATTTATATTTTTACTATTATAATTGTCTACTTTTGTTAATTTCTTTTTAGTTTACTATGTAGGTGGGCTCTTTGATAGGCAAGAGATATAACTAATAAGCCAGACCTTAAATAAAAATATATTTTTATGGTAAATAATGAATAATACAAACCTGAAAAACCTGACAAAAATAAATAAAAAAGCTGGTGTTTGTCTTTGGTAACATTTCTAAGAATTCTAAATTGGTCAAATTATTGTCTAAAATCTTCACTTAGCTTTTTGGTTTATGTCAATTAATAAACATACAACCTTGATTTTCAAAAAAGACCTACTGCTAATTTTTCTTTATTTTTATCTAACCTTATTTGATCACTAATTTCATTTCCATGACATGGCCTTTACATTTATTACTTTATTCTTCACTAGAAGGAAATTTGAACAAGAAAACATATTTTGGTAGAAAAAATATCACCAAAAGCTGTTAGCCATAAATATTCTTAAGGTGTTATACCTCGTATTGAAATCATAGAACCTGAATTGCGTGTGCAACTGTATAGTAGATACAATTTCTTCCCATGTACACGTATATACACACACCCAAGCACAAAGTTTAAATGGTTTTTAAATGTGGGCTTAAATTACCATAAGTCTGGCTATTCAAAGTTAATAGCAAGATTCTGTTTTTAGTCTATCCACTAAATTTAACAGCAGAATGTGAAAACCCACCCACCCACTGTGCAAAGACCAGAAGTAAAGTAGATGGAATTTACTGATGGATTTTTACTATGGATATGTTCAAATGGATTTCAAACATTGAGCAAATAGGGACTTAAATTTTAAGCTGTTAAAACAAAATGTGGAAACCATAGACTTTTCTCTTCCAGGATGTCACTAATTTTGAGTGTGCGATTTTACTTTCAGGAAAGGGTGATGAGCAGGTGTTCAAGTGAGTGTTAATGCCACTTTCAGATGAAATCCAGAATATAAGTCAAAGCACTGGTTCCATAAAGATTTAGTGAATGCTCACTTGTATCAGGCACTACACCAAGCAGCGGCACAGGAGACATAAATAAGACACTCATCCTCACAATCTAACTAATTAGAAAAAGATATACAAAGAACTTACTATAATGCAGAGTGATAGTTCCCACAAAAGAAATATTCATGAACTTGAGATGGGGCCCAGAAGAGTCAGTGATTTATTGAAAGTTTTTTCATATGCATTTCAGGCTAATAATTACACCAATGTAGAATAATATTTAATAAACACAGTTGCAAACAATCCATACTAGATATTTAAATCATGCATTAAAACTTTAATTATCAATTTTCATGTCCAACATATCTTTTTTTCTGAAATTTTAATTTTATTTAATTTTAATTTATTTGTTTACATACAGATTATGTAATTATTACCTTGTTACTTTGCGGGTTTTTTTGTTTTTCATTTGACTATGACTGATTACAGTAAAAAGGTTGTCAGAAATACAGGGAAACATACAAATGTTTACTATCTTTAATGCACAGTTTTTTTATTGGTTATAAATATTCATGAGATACAAAGCTGATTTTCACCCCTTGTGCCCATGATGTGAGGTCCAGTTTCATACTGGCAACATACCCATTACCACAATCTTAAGCTAAGTGCTGTCAAATCAAGCCTTGAATAAGAAAAATTTTACAGTTTTTACAGAAAATAGAACCATACACACCTGAGACATTGTGCTTTGGAGATGTTTTGAGACACATGGAAAAACATATATTTCAGCAAAAGTTTAAGCCTAGGGCAAATATTTTTCAGCACAGTTTACAGGTATGAAACTATGAGAATAATGTTTAATGCTAATATGTTACTTTTGTAACATATGTCTGATATGTTAAAATAATGACTGATCTGTTTAAAAAAAATGTTTAATTTAGGTGACAGGAACTTACCTGTAGGAGGGTTATTGTTTTACCTTTAATTCTAGCACAAGGCCATACATATGAGAGGTAACTTCAATCTTTTTGAAACACAGAAATGAAGGAATAAATACATTTAGGTAGGTAGATGTTTGTTTTGTGACTATGACTCTTTTCCTGATCATCCATCTGCTTTGATGCTCTAGGACTAGAAATCTGGACAGAAATGGTCTGTACGAGAGCTTATTTCATGTGCAGTTGGATTCAGTCCTAAGAGCACTTGAGAAACTTTCTGGATAATGGAGAGATTTCTACATCTTAGGTGTTCTGGGAAAGAAAAGTCATTATAATTCAGTTTGACATTGCTTCTGGACTCTTTTTCCAGTCCCCAAACCAGCAGAATGAACATTTCTTTAAGGTAATCCCTTTCTAGCATCACATAGTAGGAAATCAGTCATACTCCAAGGGCACAGCAAATGTAAGACCAGGTGGACTACCTCATAACAATCACGTATGAAGGAGTAAGGTATCTTTTTTTTTTAAATCATGAAACCAATGACCCAGAGAGGAAATAAAATCACCATACTGAATTAAACAATCCCTCCTCTGTGAAACACTTCTTTGGCTTCTGGGACAAAATCAGTTGTTTATTTGTCTACACATTCAATGTTCCAACCATACCTTAACTGACGGTCTAAGAGAATGAGTTACCAACATAATCCCAAAATTGAGCTGCTTGATTTGTACTTGAATTCTGTCTCATTCCTATCCTAAAGTCTAAAAACTTTCTTGGCACAGTTAATGCTGAAAAAAAATTTAAATAAATAAATATAAAATAGGTAGGTAGGTAGGTAGATGCATATAGACATACGTATATATGTACATGTCATACAAATTCATCTGAAGATTAATTGCTAGGTAAGAGACTGTTCCAGCCATAAAACTGACTCATTTATATAAATAATAAAGTATGTATTCATGTTATATTTCTTGTAATTACTAATTACTACAATAGTTTGAAAATATATTCAAATGCTACATGATGTGTCCCCCTTTAGAAACACATACTACAGGCCAGATGAAATTAATCAACAGCCTCAATGTGGTCCAAGGGTCTAAATTCCTCACTTATTACTGGAGTTGGTGGTTTGTGGAATAGAGTGTGCGTGTATGTGAATGTATGTATGTCTTACTGAGACCCTAATTTTCTAACCACAAACTCATTCACCCAGAATCAAAGAGTGAGATTTCAAAAACAGTAATTTATTTTACATAGGCCATTAATTACATTAGTTTTCTGCATATATCCAGATGTGCACATAAACACTCATTGGAGAATATACAGTGTTTCTGCTCTAAATAGTTCACAGTACAGTAAATACAGGCATCCATTTTCCCTGGGGATAGGTCGTCTAACATCAATTTAAATAGATGTGGGCTGAGAATTTAGGTTTGGTTTTAAAACTTGAGCTTTCACAGTCTTAGCCTTACACTGGACCTTAGTTCATTCTTCCTGGGGAGTTTTTAATGGCATCCCAATTTCCTAAACCGTGTGCAGTACATTCTGCTTTTCACATTACTGTTCTTAATGTGTCCTTGAAATACCTAGGGCACTGTGGATTGTTCAGCCACAGTGCAAAAGTCTTGTATTATGGAGCTGGAAGAATACTTAGAAGCACTGGTAATAAATGACAATATATAGTTTTTACAATTTATTTAAAAATTTAAAAAATACTTGAAATGTTCTGACATCAGTATTCAAATGCCTATATCCCACAAAAAGTTGTATTTCAAATATTTGAAGATTCTCCTTGACTTGTCGTTTCATCCAATCTGAGAGATATAGGAACAAATCCTGTTCAGCACAAGCAATTACGACTTTTAGAAGGTGTTATCCTTTGAGTCTCGATTTTCTCTCACTTTGTGTTAGACTCATTATTGGTGGCTGCCTTTCAGCTCTCACGAATGATAACAGACAAAGGTTCTCATAAGTCTAGCATCTGCTCTTTAATTTGTCTTTGTAGAGATATAATATTTTCTCTATGGAGATGTCACACTTCTTACATGGAGGAACATAATTATTAAATACAAAAATCTGTTAAACTTATTCATAAGAACTGATTTTAAAACAGCAAAAGCTACAGTCTGGCCCCTTGGTCTTTAGCTTAACACTATTAGCTTTACTATTACTACACACAAATAAATACATGAGAAAATTTTGACTATGAATTCATTTAAAATTCATAGATTTTAGGTTTCAACTTTTTGGGGTTCCCATTTGGCTAACTAATGCCAAAACACAGTTTCTTAGAATAGGGAGGAAAGGGGGACTCATTAAAAAGATGCTCACAAACTTTCTTGGACAAAAGATGACGTTTATGAAAAACATTATGACAAGTTAAGTGCAAATGAATCAGAACATATGGATTAAATTTCCCTTGAACTGTACATGGTTTTGTAAATTACGAGAAAAAAGGGAATGGGAAAATGCAGTTTTAACTTTGCCAAACCCAGGACATTTGAACAATTGTTCAAGATAGTATGCCAAACCCATATTTTCCTTCTTTAAGGCCATCTAATATTAGAATAAACATTTGGAACTTACATTGGCAGCTCCTTCTCAGTAACTCAAATTTCTATCAGAATTTCTGCATTTCTTCTTTATAGTAGTCTTGCAAATTGTACTAGTCACAGTTCTCCAGAGAGACAGAATCAATAGGACATGTTATAAATATACGAGAAGGGATTTATGAGGGGAATTTTTATTTTTTAATTAATTATTTATTTTTGAGTATATATTTATGGGGTACAGAGTTGACTATCAGTATTTGTGTACAGTACGCTATGATCAAATCAATGTTATTAGCATGTTCATCATTATAAATCTTAATTATTCTTTCTGTCTCTTACCCAGTTACTCCCTAACCCCCATCCCCCTACTCCTTTCCCACCTTTGGTAACAATAGGTCTGTTCTCTCCTTCTGAAAGTTCAGTGTTTTATTGTGGTCTTTCTTTTTCTTTTCTTCCTTCTTTCCTTCATAGCTCCCACTTATGAGTGAGGCCGGGTGGTATTTCTCTTTCTGTGTCTGACTTATTTCACTTAACATAATTTTCTCCAAGCTCATCCATGTTGCTGTGAATGTCCAAATTTCATTCTTTTTTATGACTGAATAGTATTCCATTGTGTATATAAAACACATTTTCCTTATCTAGTCATCCATTGATGGACACTTACATTTGTTCCATATCTTGGCTATTGTAAATGGAGCTGTGATGAACATGGGAGTGCAGGTATCCCTTCCACATGATGCTTCCAGTTCCTTTGGGTATATACCCAGTAGTGGGATTGCTGGATCATATGGTAGTTCTAGCTGTAGTTGTTTGAGAAACCTCCATACTGTTTTCCATAATGGCTCTACTAATTTACAGTCCCACCAAATGTAGAAGAGTTCTCTTTTCCCCACATTCTCTCCAGCATTTGTTATTCACAGTCTTTTTGATAATAGCTAGTCTAACAGAGGTGAAATTATATCTCAATGTGGTTTGATTTTCATTTCCCTGATGATTAGTGATGTTGAGCATTTTTTTTGTGTACCTGATGGCCATTTGTATGTCTCCTTTGAAAAATGTCTATTCAGCTCCTTTGCCTATTTTTAACTGGGTTATTTATTTTTTACTCTGAAGTTGTTTGAGTTCCTTGTATATTCTGGATATTAACCCCTTGTCAGATGTATAGTTTGCAAATATTTTCTCACATTCTGTAGGTTGTCTTTTCACTTTGTTCATTGCTTACTTTGCTGTGTATTAGGAGAATTAGTTCACATGATTATGAAGAGAGGTCCCACAATTGGCCATCTGCAAACTGCATGCTGGTAATGTGGCTCCATCCAAGTCCAAAGGTCTCAAAACCAAGGAAGCTGGCAGTGCTGTTTGTATAACTCCTGGAACCCAAAAGCTGAAGATCTCAAGCTCTGATCTCTGCGGACAGGAGAGCAGACAGAGACAGTGATTTGCCTTTTTTCTCTGTTTTTCATGCTCTTAGGGCACCCAGCGGATTGGATGGTTCCTGCCCATATTAAGGGCAGATCTTTCCCATGCAGTCCATTCAAGCTCTCATGCTACTCTCTTCTGCACCCTCATGGACACACATAAAAAGATTATCATTTTTCTTGGCATTCCTTAATCTAATCAAGTTGACACCTAGAATTAACCTTTTCACAAACAAATTTTAGATATATCATTGCTGTTTTTTTCCTATAGATGTGTGAGTATGGGAAAAGCTGAAAACTTACATGCTTTGTAAGCAAGGAAGAGCTAAGTGGTAGAACTTAAATTAATTGGAAGCCAATGAATTCCTCTTTTCACCAAACTGTACTTTATAAAAATATTACCTTCAGCAACATCATAAGAAATAAATTTCATGGATTGACAATATAGGTTGATTACAGAATGTCCTAACTCTTCCAAAGGCAAGATCATGTTTCATTGATATAATATTACACTTAATATCTAAAAGAAATTTTTTATTCATCTGCAGATTTATTTTTATTATAATTTTAGTGTACAAGGAACATGTGTTCATTAAAAAAATCAGAGAATCTAGATAACCTATAAGGAAAAAAAACTGGAAATAACATCTACTGCTAGCAATTTGGGGTATGTCCTTTCACTTTTCCTTTAATATAACTGCAAAAATGTTATTGAAAATATGTGTACCATAATATATGTATAGTATACTAATTATTCTAATTAATTTTGTACATGTAAAGAGTGTACATATATTTTACACTTTTTTTATAATTGCTTTTAAAATTTGACCATACTATGTACATTATTTTCTAATCTGAAATTTCCCCTTATTATAATTCCTTTTTTAATATATCTATACATCTAGAACATATATAGATTACACAATATCATCTCATCCACACTGATTATACACATTTATAGGTTCAATGTTTCCCATATTATTAAAAATGAGTATAGGCAAATTTTGAAATTCCAAGCCTGTAGAGCTTGTCAACTGTAAAATGACCACACTGTTCCCTGCTACACATATTTCAGTTCAGTATTCCCATTGACCTACAAGGGGTAGGGATCTTACCTCTTTGATTCACTGCTAGACTCCCTTTACTTGGCATAGTGTGGTACATAATAAGGACTCAATGTACACATGCATGAATGAATAAATATTTCTGTCCTAAACACTCTTCTCTCTCCAAATATCACTCTGCTCTCCTGGCTACTTCTAGTCTCTGTCAGCATGGGGCAGAATGCTACTCCTTTATTTATTTCAATCTATATATTACACCTACTGAAAATGTCCTTGGTTTACTTAGTGGTCAATTTACTTGATCTGGTTTCTATCATGAGCATGCATTTTTCATTATAGAATTCAAACTAAAAATGGAAACTTTGTTTGATGTATGAAATAGAAAGATTTCTATTAACTTGGAAACTATAGACACAAATTTGCTGAAGCCAGTAAAAGACACAGAGAAGAGACATGTCCAAAAGGTAAAGTATGGATTCCTTTACATCTACCACTACACTCCTGAAATATGTATCAATATATATCAATATATAGATATATATTTTTTCAGTCTCTCCCCAGCCCTACCATCTCTGGCATCATTTTCACTGGGTGATTCTAATATTTGAGATTTTGTACTCTATCTTTTTTCTCAGCAGAAACAGCCAAATTTCTCTTCATCTAATTACTTTTCTACTCATCCAATGACTTTTTTTTACTGCTTTATTGAACCTCTGTATGAAGCAACAATATCAAATGTTTCTCTCCCTCTCTCTCTCTTTTTTTTTTTTTTTTTTTGCTAATAGATTTTAAATAAGCACAGCTTTAGGTGTACAGGCACTACAATTATAGATGCTAAATTTACTTAAAGCAAAATCAGAAAGTTCAATCAATGTAATTACCATAAGCAATTGCCATGTGCCCAGCACTGTGGGTTCTACTAATATATTCCACAAATTATAATTAACTGTCTTCCATGTACTAGGTATCATGCTGAATTTAGACCCATGTCAGATACAGCCAGTGGTGCCAGGTTTGTTGCATCCAGTAACAGAGAAATAAACAAACAAACAAGTAAAAACCAAAACAAGAAACTATATGATAGGTGATATGACAAAGAAAACAGGAATTTCTGGGAGCAAACACGAAAACGTATAACTACATTTGGACAGAAGAGCAAGGAAAAATGCATAACAGGGCTAAAGTTAGGAATTGTGCTAGAAAGAAGGGAACTAATTTTACAAATATTTAGAAAAAAATCAATAGTATTTGTTGAGCAATTTGTTGCTGGTAGGGATGGAAGTAGGATCCTTGCATTTCTTTGTGGTTTCTGGCTTGGGATATAAAGCAGACATCAGAAAACAAATGGATGTGCAATTGCATTGGAGAGCCTGGTGTAGACAGAAATTTAGTGAGATATGGTTTAGAGGGAGTGGAAAGTACAGGCTGGGATTTTGGCATAGGCCAGATCCTGAAGGACACTGAATGTCCTAGAAAGCTGTTTGGACTATAAAGAAGGGCATGCAAAGCCTTTAAAGATATTTCAGTGATCTCTAAATTTTTACCATGAATGTGAAATATGTATCCTCTAAATTTGAAATAATGCAAAAGAAATACTTTTTTCAAAAGTGTTGACTATGAAAGTATTATGAGTGAAGTATGTAGCTAAATGGAAAGTTAGATGAACTGGATTACATATATAAAAATACATATATATATGTGTGTTTCACAGTTTACATATCTTATATGTATACGTGGAAGTTCATTTTAAAAAAGAATCATGCTCTGTATACAATTTTGTGGTCTGCTTTTTTGTTGTTGTTAACATATTACGAACCTATTTTCACCTCAGTGCATATAGATCTGTCACAGTGTACCCAGCACTCATAGAAGTCCATCATGTGAAAATGAAACGATGTCAATAAGACAATGGACAAACAAGCACTAAGTGCCTTCTTTAAAGACTTATAAACAACAAAGTACATGATCACAATTTTGTATTAGAAAGATTTCTCTAGCAGGACATTTTGAAGGAGCTACACTAAGAGAAAAGAAAATTATTTAGAAAGCTACTAAAATATTTTGTGTAAGAGGTTATTAAGTTCTGAACGGAAAACAGTGCAACTGGTAAACAACAAATTATTTCATAGAAAAGGTCAATTATGAGTAGGGCCTGGAAGTATCAAATGTATAGAATGAAGGGATTTTATTTAAAGATATTTAGTATGCAAAATTAGAAAGATTTGATAACTAATAACATATTTGTGGAGGGATGGGTAGGAAAGCAGTGACAAGCATGGTACTGAGGATTCTGGCTTGATGGCAAAGAATGGAATGATGCCATTTTTACCCTGATGGAGTACACAAAAGGAGGCCTACCTGAGGGAGGTGAGAGTCAGATGCAGAGCTTACTCTCTGATTTTGCATTTGAGGAATGTATGGGAAATTCTGTAGGATGTGCCTATAGTCAGTTAGAAGGAATTGGGTGGGCAGCAAGGAGGGGGCCAGTGAAAGACTGAAAACACAGAAAAGAAAAAATAAACAAGGAAATAAGGCGTAGGATTCAGAGGTCTGGTGGAAAGATTATCCCTTGAAAGAATACATTCTTCTGTTATGATGGGAAGGAATGAGAAACTATGTACTTGAATGAGGGAAGTGACAAATAGAAGTTTATGGTTGTTGGATTTTATAGGTGACAAGTAAATAATTGTAATAGAATAAAGTATTGAAAAGGGGAAATATCAAATGCAGTGGAGTTAGTTTGGAAGGACCTCAATTTATTTCTGGAATCTTGGTTTGTCCTGTCCCACATTCATGAAAATATGTGAAAACAGTTAGGAAATGGAGATTTAAAGGAGGTTGTGTTGATAATAAAGCCTACCAGGGAATTGTGAAGGAGAGGGCAGCTCAATATCACAAGAGTTTTGCCTTCACTTTAGCAAATGGACATCTCTACAGCTGCCAGTTTACCCTTAACTCAAGTCTTGAGAACTAATTACCACGCACGCTTTATAAAACTAATCCCTCCATCAAGCCTTGCACTCTTCTTCAGGACCTTACACTGATGATTATGTTTGTCTCCTTATAATTTTTTTTTAAATTTCCTGTGTTAAATAGATCTTCTTGACTCTATTTTCTCAAGTTTTCAGCTTCCTCTTGCTTTCCAAACTCTTGAACTCTAAGATTTACACTTAGTTACTGAACTTCTTTAATCTGCATCTCTCTTTATACCAGCAATCTCACCCTGTCCCCATACCTACACAAGACTGTTTTTTTTTCTCTATTTTGTTCTCCATCAATTCTCTGAAACATTTAAACCTCTGGATGTCCCTTAATACCCTATGTACAAGCATAGCTTTTAACCTCTTTTTTTCTGTAAGATAAGTTTAAAATTCTTAATGTCATTATCTGGGTTCTCCAATGGCCACATTTTCTGATCAAAATTATGAACTGATTAGGGGATTTTGAAAATTATAGTGATTTATTTATATATATGTATATATGAAATGTTTAAAGGTATAACATTAATAATGTGGTTAAATTATACACTAAAAGATGCAGCTAACTAATTTATTTTTCTGAAGGATATGGCCCTTTACCATTCTTCCCTTTCCTCCCTCCTTCTGCTGCTTTCTCACCCCCCGTCAACATCTTGTATGTTCTGGCAGCACCAGAGGCTCAGCCTAAGAACCCAGAGGGAAGGGAAGCTCCCACAGTCCAGCAGGTACCAAGGTGAGCCAAGACCCATGTGGTACTAGGAGCCCAGTCTAAGGCCCTGAAAAGAAAGGAGGCACCCACAGACCCAGAAGGCACCATTGTGAGCCAAGATCTGTGAAGAACTAGGGGCTGAGTTAACGCACTGGAGGGAAGGGAAGCTTGCACTGGCCACCAGCTGCCCTAATGGGAATGGATTAAACTCCATGTTCAAAAGATACAGACTGATTGACTGGATTAAAAAGCTAGACCCAAGTATATGTGGCCTTAAAGAGACACACCTCACCAGTAGAGACACACACAGGCTTAAAGTGAAGAGATAGAGAAAGATACACCATGCAAATGGAAACCAAAAATGAGTGGAAGTAGATATTGTTATTTCAGATAAAATAGACTTTAAGGCTGAGCCCATGGCGCACTCGGGAGAGTGCGGCACTGGGAGCACGGCGACACTCCTGCCGTGGGTTCGGATCCTATATAGGAATGGCCGGTGCACTCACTGGCTGAGTGCCAGTCATGAAAAAGACAAAAAAAAAAAAAAAAAAAAAAAAAGACTTTAAACCAAAAGCCATAAAAACAGACAGAGAAGGCTACTATATAATGATAAAGGCATCTATCCAGCTAGAAGACATAACAATCAAAAATATGTACGCACCCAATACCAGAGCATCCAGATATATAAAGTAAACACTCTTAGACATAAAGAAAGAAAGAGGCCCTAATACTTTAATAGTGGGTGACCTGAACACCCCTCTCTTAGTATGGGACAGATCTTCCAGCCAACAAATCAACAAAGAAACAAAGGATTTAAACCACACCTTAGACCAGCTGAACCTAGCAGATATATACAGAACATTTCATCCCACAGCTAAAGAATATACTTTCTTCTCATCAGCACATGGAACAGTCCCCAGGATAGACCACATATTAGGTCAAAAATCTACTCTCAGCAAATTTTAAAAAGCTGAAATCATCCCAAGTATCTTTTCAGACCACAATAGACTAAAAGTGGAAATTAATAACAAAACCCTGGAAACTATACAAATACATGAAAACTAAACAATCGGCTCCTGAATGACCTATGGGTACAAGAAGAAATTAAACAGGAAATCAAAAAGTTTCTTGAAACTAATGAAAATAAAGATACATCTACCGAAACCTGTGGGATACTGCAAAAGCAGTACTAAGAGGCAAATTTATTGCAATAAACACATCAAAAGAATGGAAAGACTTCAAATAAACAACTTAATACTATGCATCAAAGAACTAGAAGAACAAAAACAATCCAATCCTAAAGGTAGTAGACAAAGAGAGATAATTAAGATCAGAGTAGAACTTAATGAAATAGAGACCCCAAAAATGTTACAAACGATCAACAAAACAAAAAGTTGGTTTTTTGAGAAGATAAATAAAATAGACAAACCATTATCTAGGTGAACAAGAAAAAGAAAAGAAAATAACAAAACTCAGAAATGAAAAGGGAGACATTACAACTGATATCACAGAAATATGAAGAATCATTAGGGACTATTTTAAACAACTATATAACAACAACTATGAAAACCTGGAAGATTTAGATAAGTTTATGGACACATACCAACTACCCAGACTGAACCAAGAAGAGATAGAAAACCTGAAGAGACCAATAACAAGCAACAAGATTGAAGTGGTAATAAGCAATCTTCCAACTAAGAAAAGCTTAAGTCCAGATGGCTTTACAGCTGAATTCTGTCAAACTCTTAAAGAAGAATTAATACCAATTCTCCTCAAACTACTCCAAAAAATTGAAACAGAAGCCATTCTTCCAAACTCATTCTATGAGGCCAACATAACTCTGATACCAAGAGCAGATAAAGACACAATACAAAAAGAAAATTCAGGCCAATATCCTTGATGAATATAGATACAAAAATCCTCAACAAAATATTAGCAATCACAATACAGCAACACATCAAAAAAATATACACAACATGATCAAGTAGGATTCATCCCAGGGATGCAAAGATGGTCCAACCTACAAAAGTCAATAAATGTGATACATCACAACAACAAAACCAAGGACAAAAACCAAATGATTATCTCAATAGATGCTGAAAAAGCATTTGACAAAATTCATCATTCCTTCATGATAAAGACTCTCAACAAATTAGGTATAGAAGGAAAGTATCTCAACACAATAAAAGCCATTTGTGACAAGCCCACCACCAGTATCATTCTGAATGGGGAAAAACTGAAGGCTTTTCCCTTTAGAAGAGGAACAAGACAAGGATGCCTACTCCCACCACTTCTATTTAACATAGTAATGGTGGTATTAGCCAGAGCAATCAGGCAAGAGAAAGAAATAAAGGGCATCTGGATTGGAAAAGATTAAGTCACACCGTCCCTATTTGCAGATGACATGATATTATATAGAGAAAGACCTAAAGACTCTATCAGAAAACTCCTAAAGCTGGTTAATAATTTCAGTAATGTTGCAGGATACAAAATAAATGCCCCCAAATCGGTTGCATTTATATTCTCCAATAATGAGCTAACAGAAAGAGAAATCAAGAAAGTAAGCCCATTTGCAATAGTCACCTAAATGAATGAATAAATAAATAAATAAATAAATAAATAAACAACCTAGGAATTAATTTAACCAAGGAGGAGAAATATCTCCACAATGAGAGCTAAAAATGACTACTGAAAGAAATTAAAGAAGACACAAGAAGATGGAAAGATATTTCATTCTCTTGGGTTGGAAGAATTAACATTGTGAAAATGTCTATACTACCCAAAGCAATCTATAAGTTCAATGCAATCTCTATCAAAATACCTATGACATTCTTCACAGAAATGGAAAAAAACAATCCTAACATTCATATGGAACAAAAAAAGACTGCAAATACCCAAAGCAATCCTGAGCAAACAAATAAAGATGGAGGCAAAACTCTACCTTACTTCAAATTATACTACAAAACTATTGTAACCAAAACAGCATGGTACTAGCATAAAAATAGACACTCAGACCAGTAGAGCAGAATAGAGAACCCAGAAATTGCCCCTCAGGCTTACAGCCATCTGATTTTGGACAAAGGGAACAAAAACTTACATTGGGGAAAAGACTGCTTCTTCAGTAGTGGTACTGGGAAAACTGGATATCCATCTGCTGAAGAATGAAACTAGACATGCACCTCTCACCATATACTAAAATCAACTCAAGATGGATTAAGACTTAAGTATAAGACCTGAAACTGTAAAATTACTAAGGGAAAATGTAGTTATGTAGGTGAAACAGTTCAGGAAGTAGGTCTGAGCATAGACTTTATGAACATGAGCCTGAGAGCACAAGCAGCAAAAGAAAAAATAAACAAATGAGACTATATCAAGCTAAAAATCTTCTGCACAGCAAAGGAAATAATCAATACAGTGAAATGACAACCTACGAATGGGAGAAAATTTTTGCTAACTATGCATCTGACAAAGGATTAATATCCATAATATACAAGAATTCAAGCAATTACATAGTAAAAAACCAAATAACCCAATTAGAAAATGGGCAAAGGAGCTTAATAGACATTATTCAAAGTAAGACATACAAATGGCCAACAGATACATGAAAAAATGCTCAACACCGCTAGTCATCAGGGAAATGCAAATTTAAACTACATTGAGATATCACCTCACCCGTTAGACTGACTATAATCAAAAAGATGGTGAATAACAGATGCTGGCAAGGGTGTGGAGAGAAGGGAACACTCCTACACTGTTGGTGGGATTGTAAATTAGTTCAACCACTGTGGAAAACAGTATGGAGTTTTCTCAGACAACTCCAGATAGATCTTGCATACGATCCAGCAATCCTACTTCTGGGTATATAACCAAAGGAATGGAAGTCATCATTTCAAAGGGATACCTGCACTCCCATGTTCATCTCAGATCTGTTCACAAAAACCTAAATGTCCATCGATGGATGACCGGATAAGGAAAATGTGGTATATATACACCATGGAATACTACTCTGCCATAAAAAGGAATGAAATTCTCCCATTTGCAACAACATGGATGAATCTGGAGAAACTTATGTTGAGTGAAATAAGCAAAGCACAAAGGAATAAATATCACATGTACTCACTCATAAGTAGGAGCTAAGGGAGAAAGAAGGAAGGAAAGTAAGACCACAGTGGTGCATTGGGCTTGCAGAGGGTAGAGAACACACCTAGAGATACAAAGTTGAGTTGGGGAAAGTGGGATGGGGAGGGAGGTCAGGCATAATTTTGTGGAGGACACGGTATAATCACAATTTATGGTATTAGGCATGCTGCCAGTATGGATCTGGCCATCACAACTTGGGCACAAGCGGTGACAATCATCTTTGTACCCCATGAATATTCATAACCAATAAAATAAAGAAATAAATAAATAAAGTAAAATCGCATAGAAAAAAATAAAATAAAAAATACAAAAAACCCACTCATTTAAAAAAAATCATATATGTTCTTTTAACAAGTTGTAGGAATTTTTGTGATTGCTTTGATTGTTGTGTCTTTTTTTCCTATTTATTTGTTTGTTTATTTATTTATTTTTACTAGTTCCCATATATAAGTGAGAACATGCACTATAAGAATAATTTTTTAAAGTCCCATAAATATTTATTTTTTCCTCTTGGAAGTGTCTGTTTTTCTGCTTTAATGACCAACACTTCTTACTCTCTAAGCATGCATCATTTGCATTCCTGCCAGGCATAGTCATAAGTGCTAGGCAATGGAGGTCAACAAAAAGTCAGAGTCTCTGCTTCTGTACAGCTTTTTGTCTGATGGCGGAGATAGTTGTTAGTTAAATTATTACACAAATAAAGATAACCTTACCACTGAAGTAAGGTTCCAGAAAAGAAGTTCATGGCTCTGAGGTTTGAAGATGAGAAGACATTTCTCTGTGGAAGTGATGTATGAACTGAGATCTGGAAGAGACTAGAACAGGAGGTAGAGGTGGACTGTGGGATGGGAAGACAGGGCACGGTTATTACAGTAAGTAATAACACTATGCACAGGTTACATGGCAGGAGGAAGCAGCATATGCATAAAGAAAGGAAAGTCTATTTGAAATTGACCTAGTAAGGGACTATTGAGTGAGGTGAGGGTGCTGGAGAAGTAATAGGAAAATCTGATTCCGCAGGCCATTCTAAAGCATTAGAACTATTCCAAGCAAAAAGAAGATGCTCAATAAATGTTTGAGGAGAGAATAAATAGATGCTACTTTAAAAATGTTACAAACATACCACTTTGGGGATTAAGCATGAGAATAAACAGCTCCCCATTATTTCCAACAGGATTGGCATTTGTGAGATATTTGAGCTTGCAGTGGAAACAACTGCACATTTAAACTAAGAAAAACTGCTACACATTTAAACTAAGGCATGCCGATAACAGAGGTGCTTTACCACTGTGCAGAATCAAAGAACCAAGAAACAGAAGACAAAATTTACTCCCTCTAAATTCACACACACACACACTCTGAAGGAACATTCGTGATAGCAATGATGCCAGTTCATGATGGCAATGTTGCACATTTTAGGATTCAATATTGATTTAACTCTGTAGTGTTTATTACTGGTTAGTAATGCAAGCAAATACTGTATTCCTGATTAAACATTTTAAAGTCAGTATTCATAAGGGTTTTACCTTCAACTTTACAAATTACTTTTTTTTTAGATGCCTTCTACATTACTACATGGCAGAAGTTTTATAATATACTTGTTTTTCTAAAACTGATACTTATGTCTGAAAATCAACTCTTAGGAATGTTCAGGGCTGGCCCGTGGCTCACTCGGGAGAGTGTGGTGCTGATAACACCAAGGCCACGGGTTCAGATCCCATATAGGGATGGCCGGTTAGCTCACTGGGTGAGCGTGGTGCTGACAACAACAAGTCAAGGGTTAAGATCCCCTTACCGGTCATCTTTAAAAAAAAAAAAAAAAAAAAAGGAATGTTTAAAAGTTCTAGTACTTACATGAGTGTCTTATGTGAAACTTTTTTGGAAGTATAGGACAAGAACTTTGGTATCAACAGCTATTGACTGCAAACTTCATTTGCTCACATTAGTCAGTAATCAGAATCATTTTCTGTATCTTTTTTTCTTAAATTAAGAAAAGAAAAATAACCATGTCCTACCTAATTTACAAATAATATTTCAAGTTGGGAGTTATAAAAAAAGTGACATGAAAACTAATAATGTCTTTGAACATTATTTTAATTAAATAAGTGGGTTTTTTTCTAAATATTTTAATTCTCAATGCAAAACTAAAATCTCATTTGGCTTTGCAATTCTGTTTCAAGCATGCCATTTCTCTTCATTTCTTCTCTAAATCTGTCTTTATTATTTTCTAAGTTGCTTTTTATATTCATGGTTTGATGATCATATAAAAAACTTTTGGTATTTTATTAAACATTTATTTATTTTATATTCAATTTCATGAATTAGAGTAATGTCCAATCTAGTGATTTCGAACATTTTGGTATTTTTGACACCTCTATTTTTATGTGTCTAATTTTTGACATGCCATCTTCACATGATACACATAAGAAAATAAATAATATTCTAACCAAAATTCATTTACAAAGATATATCTGGAAATTTTACAAGCCCTGACATATTGGATACCCAAAAGGCTGTAATAAAGTCAGTTAAGAAATAATTCTATAGATTCATCCACCTTTTGTATATGGAAGAATTTCCTTTTTGAGACTGAATAATATTCTATTTTAGGTATACACTACATTTTCTTTATCTATTCCTCCATTGATGGACACTTAGGTTGATTCCATATCTTGACTATTGTGAATAATGCTACAATGAACATGGGAGTGCAGATACTGCTTTGAGAACCTGATTTCAATTATATTAGGAGGACATTATGTTAAGTGAAATAAGCTAGTCACAAAAGAAATAGTACTGCATGATCCCACTTACATGAGGTATCTAAAACAGTCAAATTTACAAGAACAGAGAGTAGAATGATGGTTACAGGGAGGAGAAAACAGGGAGCTGCTGTGCAGTGCTACAAAGTTTCAGTTATGCAAGATGAATAAGTTCTAGAGATCTGCAGTACAACTTTGCGCTTATAGTTAAGTATATTGTAATGTTCACTTAAAAATTTAAGAGGGTAAATCTCATGTTAAGTGTTCTTACCATAAGTAAAATCAAAAACAAAAACTACAAATGGATGCTTTTGTGAATAATATACAAATACATTTAAAAGAAGTACCTAATATGCAATAGTGTTATAGAGATAATGGAGATGTAAAACCAACACATAATCCTGCCTTTTCCTCATTTATTAAATAAAAACCATTGTAAGCCCAGAGTAGGCTAGAAGTATTAAATGAGAGAGAGAGAAAAGGAGAGAAAAGAAATAATGCTGCATATGCATTACATCTTTGTGTTACACAATAGAAGAGCATATGATTTATAATTTCATTTCCATTTGTACTGCAAATATGTGCCCTTTTACAAATGAGTAGTGTTCTTGAAAATTGGTGTGTATTAATTACTCATATATTAATAATTATTATTATAATAAAAAGTATTAAATAATAGTTGTTCTTTTGTCATCCCTTATACTAGCTTATAAGACTCATGAAGTCTAAGGTCTTACTTGTATTGATTCATCTGTGTAATTGTGGCATCGAATGAAGGATGTAAGGCTGAAGAATTTAGGTAGACAAGAGGTATGTTGGGTGTGCAGGGTAGGAGTGGCAAGCAATAGTTTTACAGTCTTAGGTAAACAACAGAAAACACTTGCTTCTGTATGTTTTTTTCATTAAAAAATTGAGCATTTTAATTCATATACAAATTGTAAGCTCCGGAAATAATTAAACTAGTCAGTCTAGTCATGCCCATCTTTTCCCATACTATTAGGTAAGAATACACAGACATATGAATATTATACGCACACACACACGCACACATAACCTGTTTAAATTGAAATTCAGAAAACTAGAAAATTGTTTCTGGTGACCATTTACTAAAAACATATAAGATATGTCAAAAGAAAAATTATCTTCTACAGGAAGTACAACAATTGAATGACAAAGAATATAAAACTTCAATTTTTAAAAAGGTTTTTACTTACACTTCCCATTTTATGATCCAACTATTATTAAGATCCTAAAAAATATGATTGCCCTTCCAAATGTCACCTTTTAATTTAGGATAGTCAAGTCTCTAGTTTTACACCAGTTAGGATAGTCCTTTTTTTCTGAAAGATTAAGGCTAGAAGGAAAGAGAATGGAAATCTATAAAGATCTCAAAGATGTGAACAATGTATGGATCCACTTATTAGAGCCCAGAAAATGAGAAGCGTTTTAATTTGTGATAAAAGATATAAAAAGAATAAAAACAACTAATTCTTAGCAAATATAGTAATTTTTAAATCTTTATCCGCAATTCTAAAATAAAGCTTTGGAAATCTAAGAAATTAATAAGTTTGGAGGCAATTCATTTGGGAGCAAAAACTTGACTTTACCTAACTTTTTCTTATCCCACTTAGTGTAAATATACGTTTACTGTAAAAATACTGATGTGTTTGATCAGAAGTTGCTGCCCCAGACTGTGCTACAGATTTTAAAATCTGAAAAACTCTGAATTCCAAAAAACCTGTTCCCAAGGGTTGTAGATAAGATACTGTGGGCTTCTATAATAACATAACAATGGATTTGGTTCTCTGAGACCTCTTTTTCCATATTTTTGAACTTCCACCAAATCTATCCCTCCTTTTTTCTTAAAGTTTACCGTTCAATCTAATGCGTATGTTTGAGGGATGGGGCCAGGAGTTTGGGAACATATTTGATACAAAAATGTTTCATTTATTTTGCTCAAATGTATTTTAGATCTTGTAATCAGCAATATGTGTTCTTTTTTATCTGAGTAATGAGATTTATTCCCTTGAGTAACACTGTTTATATATAGGATTCTCTGAAATAAGTGCTTAAAAAGGCATTGTGTCAAACCTAGTATTTTTACTAACACATTCTTCCAAATCAATGAGACATCTAGGAAATCATTACAATGGTGAATAAAAAACTTGACTGAGATAACCTTTCAATGTGGTGGCTTCACTGGTATACCTATAGGATTCTAAGTTTTGAAGTATACCGTAGGATTTGTTTAAGTACAGCAACATCTTAAAATGCCAGCTATCTTAGCAACTAGAAAACTATTTCACAGCACCTATAGTATATATGCACTGTAATTTCTTAGATGCGTCAAAATGGAAGAAGTCTTAAAGATGTTATGGTCTGACTTCTGTATGCTTTCATATGCTTAGAAAACTAAGATGCAAGGAGTTAATCTCAGCATTCTCTCTTTAGTCTCTCAAATTCAATATTTGGATTACAGTTCTTGTTTCTAGTTGTATTATCTCAGGTACTTTTCTTAATTTCTGGGCCTCAGTGTCCTCATTTTTAATATGGATATAAAAATAGTACCTACTATTAGGATTTTAGAAAGATTGAAGCTCTTAAAAGAGAGTCAGGCATGCCATAAGCACTCAATAAACACTATCATTTATTATGGTATAGTTGTAGATTTTATTACTTCATTTCCTAGAAGAAAAGATGGTCCGTGGGTGGTGTGTATGAATGCATCCAAATAGGAGGTGAAGAGAAAGGTAAAATTGGTAGTTGTAGACAGTATGCTTAATTCTTGGAGTAATCACCTCTTATGAGGCTTACAAACCAAAGGATAAGACAGATATAATGTAATAACAATGATATAGGATGAATGCTTTGATGGTAAACAATATACCTAAGAAATATACACTGATTTTAATTTTATTTAAGTAAAGGTAATAAGAATACAGATAGATAGATAGATGTGAAGTTATTTTTTAGCTATATCATATATAGTTTTTCAGATATAAATAAAAGTATATTTGATAAGTTAATAAAGATATATGTGTGCATCAAAATTGATAAGCAATAAACTCCATCTGCTATAATTACAATTCTTACTGTCAATATGCAGGGATTACCAACAACCTTATATTGTACCTGCTGCAAGTTCTCAATATTAGACAAAATGAATAGAAGCCAATACATTTCTTTTAAAAGTTAACTGCATTCAACATTGCCAAACACTGCAAAGCACCAGACTTACGTGGGTAACATTCAAGTTGATTAATACAATATTTTCTCTCACAAGTGGAATCGTGTCACCATAACTCAAGGATTCTGATGAAGAAGTAATGGCTAAAGTGAATTTTTTGACAACTGGCAATATAGCCGTATCATATAGATCATTTCTGCTATGTTTTGTCAAAGAATCTTAAATTTTTTCCTATCTAAACTTTCACAAACACAAGTAATAGATCTCTTTCCATATTCTCTGCAATAACATTTGCAGTAAATTTAATTTATAATACTGTACCAAGTATCCAGTGCTATACTGTCATTGAGATTATTGAAATGATAGTTCTACTAGATAATCTATCAATCCAAACGGCAGAACTTGGACCAATCTCGTCTATATTAAAATTACCTTCCCTGTAAGAAACCTATAATTCTTTTCCTTTATTTCACAACTTTGCCTCTGTTTTGAGTTTTATGAATAATTGCTTTTCTACTGATCAAAAACAAATTCTAGTGTACTAGATACACTGTCATTGATCACTATAAGCACTAATGTATGAATAAAAATATGTTTATGTTTCAAACTAAAACTGACATCTCTGTAATAACAACTCATATACAACCAAACACAATACTATCCTTCTATCAGGAGAGGGAGACAATTTGGGCCTTATAAGAGTCTAGACTTGGTCTAATAAAACACTGATGAGTTGCATGCCTGTCATTCTTTCAGTGTCCTCCCTGGCCACTCTGATTTGTTAATATAATACACTGTAAGCATTGCTATCTATTAGTGCAGTTCCACAGAGTGAAAAATCAGGACAAAAATCCTTTAGCTGGATATTTTGTTGTTCACAGTCTTAAACAATATTGCAGGTACAGTTTGTCTAAGATGGTTAAGGATGAAATAATATAGAATGCTGTACATTATGATTTAAAATGATAGCACGTTTGGACTCTGGAAACTAGATTCACACAGTTTTTAAATTTTCTACAGGGGCATCAGTTGTGTTGATTTTTTACAGATTCTTAGTAAGCAAGAGAAAATCCGTATGTAAAAATCTCCAAACTGGAATTTATTTTTAGGATACTTTGGAATGCCAGAAGACCAAACCCTAAAATGAAAATATAGCTGCAGCAGTTAAGCAACTGATTTTGTCAACTAAATTATTTATATTAACTAAATTAATTCTTTATTTGGTGTAACACAATCCTAGGAATTGGAAATCCTAGTTCAAGTCTCTAATGTCACTGTCCTTTGACTTCACTGAATTTTAAAAGATGGGGAGTTTTTCTTCCAAATAGAGAGAGAGCTTGCTCCTTCAGAAGGCTTTGGAAGCAAAAAACAAAAGATGATTGAAAATGGAAATCAACAGGTTCTTTCAAACAATATCTTGGTTGAAAAAAATCAATCAGTTGAAATACAAAATTACAGCTAGATAGAAAAAATAAGTTTTAGTGGTCTACAGAAGTGCTAGGCATCTATAATTAACAATAATTTATTGTATTTTATCAAATGGCTAGAAGAAAGGAGTTCAAATGCTCTCATCACAAAGAAATGATAAATATGCTAACTACCCTGACTTGATCACCGTATGTTGGATACACGTATTGAAATATAACTCTGTACGTCATAAATATGTACAAGTAATACATGTCAATTAAATAATTTTTAAAAATTTGCATCTTAAAAATTAAAGTAGCCAATAGCAGTATACATTTATTGGTAGCAGTGTGAAAGTATATAGGGAAACTTAAACTTAGGGGTCTGGGTTCTGATGTAAGCTCATCTAATTTTCAAAGAATATACCAAAAGATGAATACCAACAGGAATTAATAGGTTCTTTCAAATGTGTTTCACACTTGTACAGTTTAGACAAGACTAAAACAATCAAATAGGTCAAGTGAGCAGAAAAATGATTATTTATTTCCCATTGACTAGCTAAAGCAGCTAGCTTAACTACTATCATTTGATTCAGTAACCCATTGATATCACGTAATACAAAATTCAATCTAACTTAAAGAACAGTAAACAGAAGTTCTGTTAGAGAAAATGCAAAAACATATGAGTGTTAGTATTTTAACAAATAAATTGATAGCTTTTTTTGCTCCTAGTTTTATTTTAAAGCAGCTTATTCAGTCATAAGAAGAATCATTTCTAGAAGAAAGATCTGTGAAATCCTTTAAGGTCAGGGGCTCTATCTCCAGCTATTCATAGGGTAGAAAGGAAAACTATGCTCAAGAAATGAATCCAATGGACTTTGTATACACCTACCTGTTATTGCTCCTACTTAATTTAGAAGTATTAAGCAAAAAATTTACTATCTCTATGGGGACAAGGGATAAAATCAAACTAGAATCTGATTTTTTTAAATAGTTTAATTGGCGGGAAACTTGTGGACCTTCCTCTGGCCATCTCTTAAGGGAGGAATGCTGCTGCTGGCCGGTCGTGGGGGCTCAACACCACTTTGCCCCCGGCAGGAGAGGCTGCCTCATTTACAGGCAACAGCTTTGAAGTGTGGAGCAGGAAAAGAACTGATTCTTAGCTGCAAAAGCGAGTCTTGAAACAGGGAACACGGCGCCAGGGCTGCTGTGGATGCAGCCAGGATCCCGGAGGCTGGGGCCGCACTGAAGGCGGCCAGCTGCCCTATTCAGGATTCGAGGTTTCAGGCCGGCATTAAAGAAGATTCCTGGGAGCGCCCGAGCGGCGCCGCGACTGAACAGCCCGAGGCGGCAGCGCCGAGAACACGGAAGGCAACAAACCAGAGACAGAGCGAGCGCCCGACCTGGCACAGCACTGTGAGTGATCCCTGGCCCACGCGGCTCCCGCCTGCACCACCAGGCCACTCACTGCCCCGGTGCTGCCTCCATTTTCCCAGGTGCGGGCAGCTCCGCCCTGCTCGGCCATCACTGAGCCCATTTGCTTGGCCTGGCGCGGGGCTTTCCGGACCCTGCGGGCCGGCCTCCTCTCCCACTCCCTCCGCGGTTCTCTGGCGGGGCTGGGGGTGTGGGGCGTCCCGACCAGTGTTGGGAGGGCTAGAAAGTACGGGCGGGCCGACTGTCACTCCACCACACCCTGGACTCCGGCCCCGGTAAACTTCCTGTTACTGGGAGGCAGATAACATCTCTGCGACCACCAGTTTGGAAAAAAGCCTAACGAATTTCTGGTTGGGAATAGTGTGGTAGGAGAGTTCCCAGGTCCGCTTGAACCTGCCGGAGAGCAGGCTGCAGGCAGGCACTAGACTCGGTTTATACCGGGGGGATACAAAGGTGAACAAGACCCGAGAAAGATCTACACAGTGCTACAAAGGCACCCAGAGAGACCGGTTGTCTGTGCCTAGCAGAAACCTGATAGACTTCCTGGGCGAGGCGGTGCTGAGCAGGGTCTTGAAGGCCCAGCTGATAGACGAGGGGTGCAGAAGACACGCCCCAGCCCAGCACAGTGTGCACAGAGGGGGGAGACTCGACAGAAACCACACACCCGGTGGGGTCGCCACTGCACGATCTAACAGCCTGGGCCAGAGCACACGGAACGGGGAGAAGTCCTGTACAGAAAGTGAAAGCTCAACAGAGATCACACACCCTGTGGTACGTGATCCACCAGCCCAGCAGAGTACAAGCTGACCAGAAAGGTGGATCCCCGGAGAAGCCCAAGACCCGAGGCAACCACACACACAAGACACTAGAGGCCAACTGAGCAGTCACGGCGGGAGCCATACCAAATTAGCAACCACAGCAACATCCTAGTTAGTCATTAGTCTCAAACCGGTGGACTGTGAAACCCCCTGCCACAATGAATAAACACCAAAAAAAAGACACCAGAAATACAAAAAATCAAGAAAGTACACCACCAAAAGTTAATAAATCTCATACTCTAGATCCTAAAGAACAAGAAGCCCTTGAAATAACTGACAAGGAATTTCGAGTGATAATTCTAAGGAAACTGAATGAGATACAAGAAAACTCAGCTAGACATCATGATGAAATGAGGAAAAGTATACAGGATCTGAAAGAGGAAATATACAAGGAAATCAATGTCCTGAAAAAAAATGTAGCAGAACTTGCTGAACTGAAGAAATTATTCAGCGAAATAAAAAACACAACGGAGAGTTTAACCAGCAGGCTTGTCGAAGTTGAAGAGAGAACCTCTGAACTTGAAGATGGGCTGTTTGAAATAACACAAGCAGACAAAAAGAAAGAAAAAAGAATCAAGGACATGGAAGAAAATCTGAGAGAGATATCAGACAACCTCAAGCGCTCAAATATCCGAGTCATGGGTATTCCAGAAGGGGAGGAAAATGGAGATTCCATTGAAAACATATTCAACAAAATAGTGGCAGAAAACTTCCCAGGTATAGGAAAAATCACAAATCTTCAGATCCAGGAAGCTCAACGATCTCCAAACGTATTCAACCCAAAAAGGCCTTCTCCAAGACATGTCATAGTCAAATTGGCAAAACTCAGAGACAAAGAGAGAATCTTAAAAGCTGCAAGAGAGAAGCGTCAAATCACCTATAAGGGAGCCCCAATCAGGTTAACATCAGACTTCTCATCACAAACCCTAAAAGCTAGAAAGGAATGGGATGATATTTTCAAAATACTAAAAGACAAAGATTGCCAGCCAAGAATACTCTACCCTGCAAGGCTATCCTTCCGAAATGAGGGGCAAATAGTATATTTCTCAGACAAACAAAAACTGTGGGAGTTCACTACCACAAGACCACCCTTACAAGAAATCCTCAAGGGAGTACTGGGTTTGGTTCCCGAAAAATAACTACCACTGCCATAAAAACCTAAGAAAAATCTAAACCCGCTAGTACAATAAAAATGGCATTCATGAAGAGAAAACAAGCTAACAAAAACACTATCTACAACCTAAGGAACCAACAAACAAAGAAACCAAACAGTAAATCAGAAAGCAAGGAACAAAAGACACCTAAGACAACCAAACAACCAATAAAATGCTAGGAATAAATCAACACCTTTCAATAACAACTCTTAATGTTAAAGGCTTAAATTCCCCAATTAAAAGACACAGACTGGCTGACTGGATCAAAAAGCAGGACCCAACTATATGCTGCCTACAAGAGACCCACCTCACCCATAAAGATTCACACAGACTAAGAGTGAAAGGATGGAAAAAGATTTACCATGCAAACAGAAAAGAAAAACGAGCAGGAGTGGCTATTCTTATATCTGACAAAATAGACTTTAAACTAAAAACCATAAAAAGAGACAATGAGGGACACTACTTAATGATAAAAGGACTGATCCATCAAGAAGACATAACAATCATAAATATGTACGCACCCAATGTTGGAGCAGCCAGATTTATAAAACAAACTCTATTAGACCTAAAGAAGGAAATAGACACTAATACCATAATAGCAGGGGACCTGAACACTCCACTGTCAATATTAGACAGATCATCTAGGCAAAGAATCAGTAGAGAAACACAAGATCTAAACAAGACTCTAGACCAATTGGAATTGGCAGATATCTACAGAACATTCCACCCAACAACCTCAGAATATTCATTCTTCTCATCAGCACATGGATCATTCTCCAGGATAGATCACATATTAGGTCACAAATCAAGTCTCAATAAATTCAAAAAAATTGGAATTATCCCATGTATCTTCTCAGACCACAATGGATTAAAACTAGAAATTAATAACAATCAAAACTCTGGAAACTATGCAAACACATGGAAATTAAACAGCATTCTACTTAATGACATATGGGTCCAAGAAGAAATCAAGCAGGAAATCAAAAAGTTTATTGAAACTAATGAAAACAATGATACATCATACCAAAACCTGTGGGATACTGCAAAAGCAGTATTGAGGGGAAAATTTATTGCATTAAATGCTCACTTCAGAAGAATAGAAAGATGGCAAGTGAACAACCTAACACTTCACCTTAAAGAACTAGAAAAACAAGAACAATCCAATCCTAAAGTTAGCAGACGGAAAGAAATCATTAAGATCAGAGCAGAACTGAATGAAATTGAAAACCAAAAAACAATTCAAAAGATCAACGAATCAAAAAGTTGGTTTTTTGAAAAGATAAATAAAATTGACAAACCATTAGCATGGCTAACAAAAAAAAGAAGAGAGAAGACTCAAATAACAAAAATTAGAAATGAAAAAGGCGATATTACAACTGATTCATCTGAAATACAAGGAATCATTCGAGACTACTATAAACAACTATACGCCAACAAATTTGAAAATCTGGAGGAAATGGATAAATTTCTGGACACACACAAGCTCCCAAAACTGAACCGTGAAGACGTAGAAAATTTGAACAGACCAATAACAATAAAGGAGATTGAAGCTGTTATCAGAAGGCTCCCAACAAAGAAAAGCCCAGGACCAGATGGATTCACAGCAGAATTTTACCAAACATTCAAAGAGGAATTGACACCGATTCTTTACAAACTATTCCAAAAGATTGAAACGGACGCAAATCTCCCAAACTCATTCTATGAAGCAAACATCATCCTGATACCAAAACCAGGTAAAGATATAACCAAAAAAGAAAACTACAGGCTGATATCCTTGATGAATATAGATGCAAAAATCCTCACTAAAATACTAGCAAACAGAATACAGCAACACATACGAAAAATTATTCATCATGATCAAGTGGGATTCATCCCAGGGATGCAAGGTTGGTTCAACATACGCAAATCAATAAATGTGATACACCATATTAATAAACTCAAACACCAGGACCATATGATCATCTCTATAGATGCTGAAAAAGCATTTGATAAAGTTCAGCACTCATTCTTGACAAAGACCCTCTATAAGTTAGGTATAGAGGGAAAGTATCTCAACATAATTAAAGCCATATATGACAAACCCACTGCCAATATCATCCTGAATGGGGAAAAGCTGAAAGCTTTTCCTTTAAGAACAGGCACTAGACAAGGATGCCCACTCTCACCACTCCTATTCAACATAGTGTTGGAAGTACTAGCCAGAGCAATCAGAGAAGAGAAGGAAATAAAGGGCATCCAGATTGGAAAAGATGAAGTCAAACTGTCCCTGTTTGCAGATGACATGATCCTATATATCGAACAGCCTAAAACCTCTACAAAAAAACTGTTGGAATTGATAAATGATTTCAGCACAGTAGCAGGATACAAAATCAACACACAAAAATCAGTAGCATTTCTTTTCTCCAATAGTGAACATGCAGAAGGAGAAATCAAGAAAGCCTGCCCATTTACAATAGCCACCAAAAAAATAAAATACTTAGGAATTGAGTTAACCAAGGAGGTGAAAAATCTCTATAATGAGAACTACAAACCACTGCTGAGAGAAATTAGAGAGGATACAAGAAGATGGAAAGATATTCCATGCTCTTGGATTGGAAGAATCAACATAGTGAAAATGTCCATACTACCCAAAGTGATATACAAATTCAATGCAATCCCCATCAAAATTCCAAAGACATTTTTCTCAGAAATGGAAAAAACTATTCAGACATTTATATGGAACAATAAAAGACCACGAATAGCCAAAGCAATGCTCAGCAAAAAAAATAAAGCTGGAGGCATAACACTACCTGACTTTAAGCTATACTACAAAGCTATAATAACCAAAACAGTATGGTACTGGCATAAAAACAGACACACTGACCAATGGAATAGAATAGAGAATCCAGAAATCAACCCACACACTTACTGCCATCTGATCTTTGACAAAGACACCAAGCCTATTCACTGGGGAAGGGACTGCCTCTTCAGCAAGTGGTGTTGGGATAACTGGATATCGATATGCAGGAGAATGAAACTAGATCCATACCTCTCACCGTATACTAAAATCAACTCAAAATGGATTAAGGATTTAAATATACACCCTGAGACAATAAAACTTCTTAAAGAAAACATAGGAGAAACACTTCAGGAAATAGGACTGGGCACAGACTTCATGAATACGACCCCAAAAGCACGGGCAAACAAAGGAAAAATAAACAAATGGGATTATATCAAACTAAAAAGCTTCTGCACAGCAAAAGAAACAATTAAAAGAGTTAAAAGACAACCAACAGAGTGGGAGAAAATATTTGCAAAATATACATCTGACAAAGGATTAATATCCAGAATATATAAGGAACTCAAACAACTTTACAAGAAGAAAACAAGCAACCCAATTAAAAAATGGGCAAAAGAGCTAAGTAGGCATTTCTCTAAGGAAGATATCCAAATGGCCAACAGACATATGAAAAAATGCTCAACATCACTCAGCATCCGGGAAATGCAAATCAAAACCACATTGAGATACCATCTAACCCCAGTTAGGATGGCTAAAATCCAAAAGACTATGAACGATAAATGCTGGCGAGGCTGCGGAGAAAAAGGAACTCTCATACATTGTTGGTGGGACTGCAAAATGGTGCAGCCTCTATGGAAAATGGTATGGAGGTTCCTTAAACAATTGCAAATAGATCTACCATACGACCCAGCCATCCCACTGTTGGGAATATATCCAGAGGAATGGAAATCATCAAGTCGAAGGTATACCTGTTCCCCAATGTTCATCGCAGCACTCTTTACAATAGCCAAGAGTTGGAACCAGCCCAAATGCCCATCATCAGATGAGTGGATACGGAAAATGTGGTACATCTACACAATGGAATACTACTCAGCTATAAAAACGAATGAAATACTGCCATTTGCAACAACATGGATGGACCTTGAGAGAATTATATTAAGTGAAACAAGTCAGGCACAGAAAGAGAAATACCACATGTTCTCACTTATTGGAGGGAGCTAAACATTAATATATAAATTCACACACACACATACACACACACACACACAAATCGGGGGGGGAGGGAAGAAGATATAACAACCACAATTACTTGAAGTTGATACAACAAGCAAACAGAAAGGACATTGTTGGGGGGGAGGGGGGGAGGGAGAAGGGAGGGAGGTTTTGGTGATGGGGAGCATTAATCAGCTACAATGTATATCGACAAAATAAAATTTAAAAAAATAATAATAAAAAAAATAAAAAATAAAAAAAAAAAAAAAAAAAAATAGTTTAATTGTATTTTTCAAATACATAGCATAAAATCAAAACAACAATGAAAGACAGCATTAAGAAGTTTCATCCTTATCCAAACCATTTCCACCTACCAAGGCCTAGCACTTTAATTAGTTTCTGGAATAGCCTCCAGGTTTTTCTGTATAAAGAATATATAGCATATAATTAGGGCCTGGCTAGTTAGATCACTCAGTAGAGTGTGGTGCTGATAACACCATGGCCAAGGATTCAGATCCCCATACTGGCCAACCATCAAAAAAAAAAAAAAAAAAATCTAGATACAGAAAATATATATTCTTATTTTTAAGTGAATAAACAGTAAAATTTACTTTTTTTTAAGGTAAAGTTCTATGAGTTTGAAAAGATTATGGGGGAACAGGACCCAGGAAAAGCTCCAACAGCCATTCCACAGCCCAAACACATGGCAAGAGCATGGCACAAACATTATTTTCTGCAGGTGGTCTACCATAGCTAGTGACTTGGCAAGGATGGCTCACCACCACAGTAGCCGCAAGGACCACCTTCCAGGCAGCACACCGTACACTCAACTGCACTGACACAAGGAGTGACCAGCAAAGCCTGCAAATAGAGGAGGAAATCTTTCTCCTCAAAGTTCACTCCAGAGTACTTGAAGAAATAACTGCTCTACCTGATGACAAGACATCAATGTAGAGATACTAAAAATACAAATAAATAAGAAAATGTGACACCACCAAAGGAATATGATAATTCTCAAGGACCAGACCCCACAGAGCAGGAAACCCTTCAAATGACTGAAAAGGAATTTCAAGCAACCATCTTTAAAAAACTCAGAGAAAACAGAAGCCTCAATTAGAGAACACAATGAAAAGATTAAAAACTATCCAGGATATAAGGAAGGGAGTTTACCAAAAGATTAGTACCTTAAAAAATAAAAAAGTAGCAGAATTCCTGACACTGAATGATACATTCAAAGAAATAAAAAAATAAACTTTTTTTAAAAAACTAAGAGCTTAAGCATCAGGATAGAGCAAACAGAAGAAAGAATTTCAGATATTGAAGGTCTTTTCAAAATAATGCAGGTGGAAGAAAAATGAAGAAAATCTAAGAGAGGTAGCAGTCAATCTTAAGTGCCCAAACATCTAAATCATGGGTATTCCAGAAGGGGAGGAGAAAGAAAAATGCATTGAAAACCTATTCAATGAAATTATAATGGAAAACTTCCCAGGAATAAGGAGAGACATGGACCTTCAGATCCAAGAAGCTTAAAGATCCTCAAACAGATTAAATCCAAAAAGATCCTTTCTGAGACACATTATAGTCAAACTGGCAGAGCTCAAAGACAAACATAGAATTCTAAAAGCAGCGAGAGAAAAGCATCAAGTTACCTATAATGGACCCCCATTAGAATTCTCAACTGAAACTCCACAGTCCAGAAGAAAATGGTATGATATATTCAGAAAACTAAAAAAAAAAAAAAAATTTAAAACTTCCAGCTTAGAATACAATACCCAGCAAGGCTCTCCTTCAGAAATGAGGGAGAAATAGTGTATTTCCCAGACAAATAAAAACTGTAGGGGTTCACCACCACACACTCAGCCCTGCAAGAAATTCTCAAGGGAATCCCACATCTGGAATCAAAAAAATAATAATCACTATCAAGAAAGAAAAAAACTCACCAATAAAACAAAAATGCAAGTGATAAAAGGATGAAACTAAATCTTACCAATTCAAAACACCAATAAACATTGAAGACAAATAATGAAAGGAGAAGAAAGGGAAAAAAAGATATTTAAAACATCTAAAGGAAAAGCAATAAAATGTCAGGAGCAAGACAGTACCTGTCAAAAAAAAAAAAAAAAAAACCTTAAATGTAAATGGATTAATCTCTACATTAAAAAGACACAGATTGGATTAAAAAGCTAGATACGACTAAATGCTGTCTTCAAGAGACTCACCTCATCTGTAAAGATGCACAAAGACTAAAAGAGGAAGGATGGAAAAAGATATACCATGCAAATAGAAACCAAAAACAAGCAGGAGTAACTATTCTTATATTAAGAATCTTTAATCCAAAACCCATAAAAAGAGACATAAAAGGCTACTATATAATGATAAAGGAATCTATCTAGCAAGAAGACATAACAATCATAAATATGTGTGCCCCCAACAGTGGAGCACACAGATATATAAAGGAAACACTATTTGACCTAAAGAAAGAGAAAGACCCTTATACAATAAAAGTGGGAGACCTGAACACACTGCTCTCAGTATTGGATAGATCACTAAGGCAACAAAGCAACAGAGCAACATAGGATATAAACTACATCTTAGAACAACTGGATCTGGGAGATATCTATAGAATGTTCATCCAACAACTACAGGCTATGCATTCTCATCAGCACATAGAAAATTGTCCAGAATAGACCACATTTTAGGTCACAAATCAAGTCTCAACAAATGTTTAAAAACTGAAATCATTTCAAGTATCTTTTCTGATCTCAATGAATTAAAACTAGAAATCAATAACAAATAAAACTCAGAACACTGTACAGATACATGGAAATTAGACAACAGGCTCCTGAATGACCTATGAGTTCAAGAAGAAGTTAAACAGGAAATCCAAAAATTTCTTGAAACAATGAAAATGAAGACACATCATATCAAAACCAGTGGGAAAATGCAAAAGAAGCACTAACAGGGAATTTTATTATAATAAACACTTAAATCAAAAGAATAGAAAGACATAAAATAAATGACCTCAAAGAACTAGAAAAACAAGTATAATCCACTCCCAAAATTAGTAGATGGAAAGAAATAATTCAGATCAGGGCAGAACTAAATGAAATGGAGACCCCCAAAATGATAGAAAATATCAATGAAACAAAAAGTTGTTTTTTTGAGAAGATAAATAAAACAGACAAACTATTAGCTAGGTAAATAGAAAAAGAAGAGAGAAGACCCAAATAACAACAATTAGACATGACAAATGTGACATTACAACCAAAACCACAGAAAGGTAAAGAATCATTAGAGGCTATTATAAACAACTATATACCAGCAAATATGAAAACCTGGAGGAAATGGATAACTTTCTGTACACATACAAACTACCTGGACTGAACCTAGGAGAAATTGAAACCCTGAACAGACCAAAGTAAGAAATGAGATCAAGGCAATAATCAGCAGTCTTCCAACAAAGAAAGCCCAAGACTGAATGGCATTACTGTTGAATTTTACCAGACCTTTAAAGATGCATTAGTGCAAGTTCTTTTTAAACTGTTCCAAAATAATTGAAACAGAGCACTCCCCCAAACTCACTCTATGAGGCCAGAATCATCCTGATTTCAAAACCAGACAAAGATACAATAAAAAAGAATACTACAGAGCAATATCTCTGATAAACAAAGATGTAAAAATCCTCAACAAAATATTAGCAATCAGAATACAGCAGCCCATCAAAAAAATTACTCAACATGACCAAATGGGAATTATCCCAGGGATGCAAGGAAGATTCAACATATGCAAGACAATAAATGTGATACACCACTTCAACAAAATCAAAGACAAAAACCATATGAATATCTCAATAAATGCAGAAAAAGCATTTGACAAAATTCAACAGTCCTTCATGATAAAGGCTCTTGCAAATCAGGTATAGAAGGGAAGTATCTCAATATAATAAAAGCCATACCTGACAAACCAATCAATGTCCTCCTGAAGAATGGCTTCAAGACAAGGATGCCCAATCTCACCATTGCTATTTAACATAGTATTGAAAGTACTAGCCAGAGCAATCAGGCAACAGGAAGAAATAAACGGCAACTAGATTGAAAAAGATGAAGTCAAATGTTCTCTGTTTTCAGATGACATAATCCTATATACAGAAAAACCTAAAGACTCTATAAAAAAAACTCGAAGAGCCCATAACCAATTCCAGTAAAGTAAATATAAAATCAACACCCAAAAATCAGTAGTATTTTTACACTCCAATAATGATCTAGCAGAAAAAGAAATCAAGGAATCAAGCCTATTTATAATAGTCTCCAAAAAAAATTAACATGCTCAGGAATCAATTTAACCAACGAGGTGAAAGATCGCTACAACAAAAACTACAGAACACTGATACATGAAATCAGAGAGGACAGAAAAAAGGTGCATGTCTATTCCATGCTCTTGGATTGGAAAAACTGACATTGTGAAAATGTCTATACTACCAAAAGTGATCTACAGATTCATGCAATCCCCATCAAAATACCAATAACATTCTTCAAAGAAATAGAAAAAACAAATCTAACATTCATATGGAATGACAAAAAAACTGAATAGCCAAAGCAATCCTGAGCAAAAAATAAATAAATAAATAAAATAATAATAATAGAAAGGCATAAAACTACCTGCAAAAAAAATCCTAATATTCATTTAGAACAACAAAATACCCTTAATAATCACAGCAATACTGAGCTAATAATAATAATAATAATAATAATAAAGTCAGAGGCATAACACTACCTAACTTCAATTATACTACAAACCTATAGTAACCAAACCAGCATAGTACTAGCATGAAAACAGACACTCAGACCAATAGAATAAAATAGAGAACCCAGAAATCAACTCACATACTTACAACCAACTGACCTTTAACAAAGGCAACAAGAATGCGCATTGGAGAAGAAACTGCCTCTTCAGTAAAGAAGCAATTAAATGACAAGAATTAAGCAACACTGGTCAATAACTACCCTAAATGTGAATGTACTAAACTCCCTATTCAAAAGAGGGAAAATAGGATATCCATATGTAGAAGAATGAAGCAAGATTCATACCTCTCACCATATACCAAAATCAACTCGAAATGGATAAAGACTTAAATATAAGATCTGAAACTATAAAACTCCCAAAAGAAACCATAGGGTGAACACTTCAGGATGTCAGATTGGGCAAAGACTCTATGAACAAAACCCCAAAAGCACAGACAAGAAAAGGAAAAAATAAAGAAATGGTATTATATCAAACTTAAAAGCTTCTACAAAGGAAAAGAAGCAATTAACAGAGTGAAAAGACATTCTAAAGAATCAGAGAAAATGTTTGCAAACTATGCATCTGAAAAGGGATTACTAACCAGAATATACAAAGAACCAAAATAACTCAATAGTAAAAAAAAAAAAAAGTAACCCAATTTCAAATGAACATAGAAGCTGAATAGACATTTATCAAAGGAAGATATACAAATGGCTTAGAGACACATTAAAAAAATGCTCAACATCGCTCAGCATCAGGGAAATCCAAATGAAAAACACACTGAGACATCATCTCTCCCCAGGTAGACTGGCTATTATCAAAAAGACTGAGATTAACAAATGCTACTGAGGATGCAGAGAAGAGGGAACCCTCCTAAACTGTTAGTGGAACTGTAAATTAGTGCAGCTATTATGGAAAACGGTATGGAGTTTCATCATATAACTATAGATAAAAGTACCATACAATCCAGTAATCCAATCCTGGGTACTTACCCAAAGGAATGGAAATTATCATGTTGAATGGATATCTGCAATCCCATGTTTACTGTGGCTTTATTTACAGTAGCCAAGAGTTGGAGCCAACCTAAATGTCCATTGACAATTCATTGGATAAGGAAAAAAATGTTATATATACTCAATGGAATACTACTCTGCCATAAAAAAAGTTTGAAATTTTTCCATTCACAGCAGCTTGGATGAAATTAGAGAAAATTATGTCAAGTGCAGCAGAACCTCATGGCTAGAGGTGGCCCCTCCCTACTCTTTGGACCTAGTTGGGAGCTCCAGCCTGCAGGGTCTGACCCAACTAGGTGAGCCCAGCAGAACCACGTGGTTCTAGGGGCTCTTCTATGACCACAGATTCTAGAACAGGACCGAAGGTGGTTTAACATAACCACCACCACACCTACTGTCAAGCAAAGATAATTCACCACCACAGTAGCAACCAGGGCCACTCCAAAGCCAAGCTCTGTGTAATAGAAGGAGCAAATCCTCTACCAAATGACCAAACATCAACAAAAAAATACTAGAAGTACAAACAAATAAGAAGAAATGGCACCACCAAAAGAATACATTAATGTTCTAAAGTCAGACTCCATGGAACAGGGAATCCTTGAAATGTCTGAAAAAGATTTCAGTGCAATGATCTTAAGAAAAGTTAAAGAAATAAAGGAAGACTCAATTAGAGAACAGAATGAAACAAGAAAAAAATATCCATAATATGAAGGAGGAAATCTGAAAAGAGTTTAATACCTTAAAAAAGAGTATAGCAGAACTTCTAGAAGTGAAAGATTCACTCAATGAAATAAAAAATGCCACTGTGAGCTTGAGTAGCAGGGTAGAGCAAGCAGAAGAAAGAATGTCAGAGCTTGAAGATGGTCTTTTAAAAATAATTCAGGCAGAAAAAAAAAGGAAAAAAGAATTTAAAATAATGAAGAAAATTTAAGAGAGATAGCAGATAACCTCAAGAGCTCTAACATCTGAACCATGGGTATTCCTGAAGGGGTGGAGAAAGGAAAAGGTATTGAAAACCCATTCAAGGAAAGAGTAACAGAAAACTTCCCAGGTATAGGGCAAGATACAGACCTTCAGATCCAGGAAGCTCAAAGGTCCCCAAACAGATTCAATCCAAAAATATCCTCCCCAAGACAAATTATAGTTAAATTTGCAAAGCTCAAAGACAAAGAGAGAATTCTACAAGCAGCAAGAGAAAAGCGTCAGGTCACTTATAGGGGAATCCCCATCAAACAAACAGCAGACTTCTCAACCAAAACCCTACAGGGCAGAAGAAAATGGAATGATACATTCAAAATACTAAAAGAAAAAAATTGCCAACCAAGATTTCATTACCCAGCAAAGCTCTCCTTCAGAAATGAGGAAGAAATAGTGTACTTCCCAGACAAACAAAAGTTGTGGGAGTTCACCTCCACAAAACCAGCTCTACGAGAAATTCTCAAAGGAGTCATTCATTTGGAAAATGAATAATGGTGATCACCATCACAAATACACAGGAAAGAGCAAAACTCACCATTAAAACAAAAATGCCAGCAAAAAAGAGAAAGAAGCTAAATTTTCCCACCTTAAATTCCTAACTAACATTGTAGAAGAGAAATAAAAGGGGAAATAATGATCAAAACATATTTAAACCATCTAAACAAGAAGCAATTAAATGACAAGAATTAAGCAACACTGGTCAATAGCTACCCTAACTGTGAATGGACTAAACTCCCCATTCAAAAGACACAGACTGACTGACTGGATTAAAAAGCTAGACCGAAGTACATGCTGTCTTCAAGAGACCCACTTCACCTGTAGAAACTCACATAACTAAAAGTGAAGGGATGGAAAAAGATATACCATGCAAAAGAAAACCAAAAATGAGCAAGAGTAGCTATTCTTATATTGGACAAAATAAACTAAAAAAAAAAAAAAAAAAAAAAAAAAAAACATAAAAAAAGACAAAGAAGGCCACTATGTAATGATAAAGGGATCTATCCATCTAGAAGACATAACAATCATAAACATGTATGCACCCAGTACTGGAGCACCCAGATATGTAAAGCAATCACTCTTAGACCTAAAGAAAGAAATAGGCCCTAATATATTACTAGTGGGTGATCTGAACACCCCTCTCTTAGTATGGGACAGATCTTCCAGGCAACAAGTCAACAAAGAGACACAGGATTTAATCTAAACCTTAGACCAACTGGACTTGGCAGATATATATATATAGAACATTTCACCCAACAACTAAAGAATACACTTTCTTCTAATCAGCTCATGGTACATTCTCCAGGATAGACCACATATTAGGTCACAAATCTCATCTCAGCAAATATATAAAAAAATTGAAACCATTTGAACTATATTTTCAGACCACAATGAACTGAAATTGGAAATAACCAATAAGCAAAACTCTGGAAGCTATACAAATACATGGAAATGATATAATAGGGTTCTGAATGACCTATGAGTACAAGAAGAAACTAAACAGGAGATCAAAACATTTCTAGATACTAATGAAAATAAAGATACATCATACCAAAACCTGTGGGATACTGCAAAAGTGGTAATAAGAAGCAAATTCTTAAAGCAAAAGAATGGAAAGACTTCCAATAAATGACATAACATTACACCTCAAAGAATGTAAAAAACAACAACAATCCAAACCTAAAGGTAATAGATGGAAAGAAATTAAGATCAGAGCAAAACTAAATGAAATAGAGACCCCAAAAACAACAGAAAAGATCAGCAAAACAAAAAGTTAATTTTTGAGGAGATAAATAAAATAGACAAGCAATAAGCTAGGTTAACATTAAAAAGAAGAGAGAAGACCCAAATAACAAAAATCAGACATGAAAAGGGACACATTATAAGCAGTACCACAGAAATACAAAGAATCATTAGAGATTATTATAAACAACTCTATGACAACAAATATGAAAATCTGGAAGGCATGGATAAGTTTCTAGACACATATAAACTACCAAGAATGAACCAGGAAGAAATAGAAAACATGAACAGACCAATAAAAAGCAAGGAGATTGAAGTGGAAATTTGCAATCTTCCAACAAAGAAAAGTCCGGGTTCAAATGGTTTTACACATGAATTCTATCAAACTTTTAAACAGAAGTTAATATCAATTCTCCTCAAACTATTCCAAACAATTGAAATAGACAATACTCTCCCAAATTCATTCTACAAGGCCAACATAACTTGATATCAAAACCAGATATAGACACAACAAAAAAAGAAAATTACAGGCCAATATCCTTGATGAACCTAGATGCGAAATCCTAAACAAAATATTAGAAATCAGAATACAGCAGCATATTAAAAAATACATACACTATGATCAAGTGGGATTAATCCCAGGGATGCATGGATGGTTCAACATATGAAAGTCAATAAATGTAATACATCACATCAACAAACTAAAAAGTGTAGAACATATGGCTATTTCAATAGATACTGAAAAAGCATTTGGCAAAATTCAACATCACTTCATGATAAAGAATCTCAACAAATTAGGTATAGAAGGAATATATCTCAACACAATAAAAGCCATTTATGACAAGCACACCACCAGTATCATTCTGAGTGGGGAAAAACTGAAGGCCTTTCCTTTAAGAAAAGGAACAAGACAAGGAACCCTTCTCTCATCACTTCTCTTTAACATAGTACTAGAGGTACTAGCCGGAACAATCAGAAAAGAGAAAGAAATAAAGGGAATCCAGATTAGAAAAGATGAAGTCAAACTGTCTCTATTTGCAAATGACAGGATACTATATATAGAAAAACCTAAAGACTCTATCGAAAAACTCCTAGAGCTGGCTAATAACTTCAGTAACGTTGAAGAATACAAAATAAATGCCCCCAAATCAGTAGCATTTATATACTTAAATAATGAATTAACAGAAAGAGAAATAAAGAAAGTAAGCCCATTTACAATTTTCACAGAAAAAATAAGACACCTAGGGATCGATTTAACCAAGAAGATGAAAGACTTTTACAATGAGAACTACAAACCACTTCTGAAAGAATTTAAAGAAGACACAAAAAGATGGAAAGATATTCCATGCTCTCATATTGGAAAAATTAACGTTGTAAAAATGTTTGTACTACCTAAAGCAATCTACAGATTCAATGCAATCCGCATCAAAATACCAATGACATTCTTCATAGTCATGGAAAAAACAATCTTACCTTTCATATGGAAAAATGAAAGACCCCAAGCTAAAGCAATCCTGAGCAAAAAAATAAAGCCAGAGGCATAGCACTACCTAACTTCATATTATACTACAAAGTTATTGTAATCACAACAGCATGGTACTGGTAAAAAATAGACATTCAGACCAGTGGAGTAGAATTGAGAACCCAGAAATCACCCATCAGGCTTATAGACATCTGATAATGGACAAAGGCAACAAAAATCTACATTGAGGAAAAGACTGTCTCTTCAACAATTGGTCCTGGGAAAACTGGATATCCATATGCAGAAGAATGAAACTAGATATGCATCTCTCACCAAACACTAAAGTCAATTCAAAAATGGATTAAAGACTTAAGTATAAGACCTGAAACTGTAAAATTACTATGGGGAAATATAGGCCAAATGGTTCAGCAATTAGGTCTGGGTACAGGCTTTATGAACATGAGTCAGAAAGCATAAGCAGCAAAAGAAAAAAATAAACAAATGGGACTATATCAAACAAAAAAGTTCTGCACAGCAAAGAAAACAATCAACAGAGTGAATTGACAGCCTACAGAGTAGGAGAAAAATTTTGCTAACTCTGTATTTAACAAAGGATTAATATCCAGAAAATACATAGAACTCAAGCAATTATACAGTAAAAAACAAATAACCCAGTTAAAAAATGGGCAAAAGAGCTGAATAGACATTTTTCAAAGGAAGACATACAAATGGCCAACGGATACATGAAAAAATGCTCAACATCACTAGTCATCAGGGAAGTGGAAATTTAAACTACATTGAGATACCACCTCACCCCTGTTAGACTGGCTGTAATCAAAAAGAGGGGGAATAACAAATGCTGGCAAGGGTGTGGAGAGAAGGGAGCACTACTGCACTGTTGGTGGGACTGTAAATTAGTACAACTACTATGGAAAATAGTATGGAGGTTTCTCAAACAACTGCAGATAGATCTTCCATATGATCCAGCCATCTGTCTTCTGGGTATATACCCAGAGAAATGGAAATCATCATGTCAAAGAGATACCTGAACTTTCATGTTCATCACAGCTTTGTTTACAATAGCCAAGATATGGAACCAACCTAAATGTCCATCAATGGAATGATTGGATAAGGAAACTGTGGTATATACACACCATGGAATACTACTCTGCCATAAAAAAGAATGAAATACTACCAGTTGCGTCAACATGGGTGATCCTGGAGGAACTTATGTTGAATGAAATGAGGAAAGCACAGAGGGATAAAGACTGCATGTGCTCTCTCATATATGGGAGCTAAGAGAGAAGGAAGGAAGGAAAGAAAGACCACTGTAGTGTGTTGGTCTTACAGAGGGAGGGAACATTCCTAGGGCTAAAAAGTGGACTGTGGGGGAAAAGTGGCTGGGAAGGGACGTTGGGGGATAATTTGGTGGAGGACATGGGGTACAAAAGTAATTTCTGGTAATTGGTATGCTGCCAGAAGGAATCTGGCCCTCACATCATGGGCATGAAGTGTGACAACGAGCTTTGTATCTCATGACTACTCATAATAAAAAATAATAATAAAAAATAAATTTAAAAAACTTAAGTTTAAATTTTTTTTAAAAAAAGAAAATTACGTCAAGTGAAATAAATGAAATAAGCCAGGTAGAGAAAGAGAAATACTACATGTCTTCACTCATAAGTGGGAGGAAGGAAGGAAGGAAGGAAGGAAGGAAGGAAGGAAGGAAGGAAGGAAGGAAGGAAGGAAGGAAGGAAGGAAGGAAGGAAAGAAGAAAGAAAAGGAAGGAGGGAAGGAAGGAAGGAAGGAAGGAAGGAAGTTAGGAAGGAAAGAAAGAAGAAAGAAAAGGAAGAAGGGAAGGAAGGAAGGAAGTTAGGAAGGAAAGAAAGAAGAAAGAAAAGGAAGGAAGGAAGAAATGAATGAGTCACAATAATACATTGAACTTCCAAAAAAAGAGAACAGAACTGTAGTGATTAGAGGTAGGAGTTGGGGAAAGGAATGGGGGATAACAAGAAATTAGTTACAGGTCACAGAGATTGACTACATCTTGTAAATATGAGTATGCTAATTATCCTGATTTGATCACCACATATTGTACACATGTGTGGATATTCAAGTCAGTACCCCTCAAATATATATAATTAATTATGCTCAATAAAAAAAAACTGTAAGGAAAAAAAAAAAAGAAGAAGAAATGAGACAGACTCAAGGAAATAAAAAAAGATACTGAATGGGAAAAAAGGTTTAGGAATGCCTTAATCAATTTATTTAATGTATATTTTCTGATGTATGCATGTATAAAATTTTCAAGAGTGATTACAATGACTAAAATAATCTATGTTTAACTAAGTCTATAAAAGCTCTTCTGGTGATTATAAAATAGAAGTTTGAAAATATAAAAAATAACAGAGTATAGACTTGAGGAATTACCTCCAAATTCAGAATAGAGATGAATTTCATCACCCCCCAAAATTCCCCCTTGTACACTGTGTAGTCACATTCACTTGCCATCCCTAATTTCTAGCCATCACTGATCTCATTATAATTGTATATTTTTAAGAATATCATATAAATGGAATCATATATATGTAACTTTTTGTTATTGGCGTCTTTCACTCATAGTAAAACATTGAGATCCATCCAAATTACTGCATTTCTTCAGCAACATATGGGACTGCCTGTTTCTCCAAAGCCTCACTAATACAGTATTTTGTCAAACCTGACTTTTTTTCTTTCTAGTTGTTTGAAGATATCTGTAAATCATTAAGGAAACAAACATTCTGGGTAAACACAATTCCTCACCTTTCATTCAAATTCTATAAAAAATACATACATATGCATATATATATGGCTTCTAAAGAAAAAGTGTTAGGAAGGTGGCAAAAACTCTGGTGCTTAATCACTGAAGTTGGACCACTGTGTCTGAAACATTGCTTTAGAAAGGCCAAAAAATACTCTTCACAGTAACTTTAATAAGGTTTATAAAGTGAGTTTGGTCTGTTTTTTTATGAATTTAACACTTTCACCTGTTCTATTTTATTGAAGACTCTTGTTAAGCACAAAAACGAAAACATTTTTTCCTAAATATTACGGATGTTTCAACATGATTATATTTGCTTACTTGCTTGCATTTCATTGAGCTACCTTGCTAATTGTTTCAATTTTTCATTTTACTTTGCCTAACTTCAGCATAATTTCCAGAGGAAATTTAAAGTCAGACATTTCTTCCCAACACAGAGACTTCTAAACCTGGGTGTTGATTTAAGTATTGAAATTCATGATTGTTGCAACAAACACACCAAATGTTTAAGGTTTATTTTTTTCTTAATAACCTTGAATGTTACTAGTAAGTCATTATTTACACCCTCTTATTGATATTAATCATAAGGATTTTGTCATTGTTGCTGTTCTATTTTAATACGTTATTTATGAAAAGAGCAATTTCAATTTGCCTTTAAGCATTAACTTCGTATTTTTCAGGATTTTCTTTTCTTTTAACTCTTTGTTCTATAGCTAAAATGACTCCTTAAGAACCACTATTCTATTTTATAAATATACATTTTTGGACTTTTGGAAACAAATCTTATAAATGTGTATTTTGGGGCATTATATGAGAGTTAGAGAAAACTGTGTTTTTGACATAGGGAAATATTATACTTTGAAAATGAAATGAGAATAACATACTCAATAATGGAAAAAATGTTTAAGAAGGCTAACTCCAATTATTGTATTAAAACATAATTACCATAATAACTCTAATTATAAAAATTCTTTTTAAAAGTCATAAATCAGACCAATTTTCATGTGAGATTTTATTACTTTGAAGTTAAACTTCTTGAATCATGTAAGTTACTAAGTAGTCAAATAAAATTATTTTTTATTTGCCCAGTATCACTAATTTTAAACTTTGGCACAACTTAAAGTTTATAGCAAAAATGTATATACTAAAAAAAAAAAAAACTGTCTGAATTTGCTGTCAATTGCATAGTTCACTATGTTTCCTGGTGGTTTTAATTTTGTTACAAATTTTTTTTATGGTATTCCAATATAGGCTTGTCCTGGCTTTATGTAGATGAAATTACTTCTGATTAGATTATTTTAAACCAAAGAACATGTACCAGGTAAAATCATTTCTTCTAGAGATACTTACATGGGTTATACTATACATAGTGCTTCATATATTCTGTGTCAATGCCATGTTTTACGTGAGACTTTGACAAATTTAAATTTATCCTGAGAAGAGAGATCCTAATGTAGTAAATTGTCTAAAAACAGTTTTATTTGTTATGGTTTATTCATTTCACACATTTATATTCTAGTAGCCAACTATGTGCCATATTGTTCCAGGTGCCAGTGATATATCTGTGAACAAGTCTATATGAATCCATACTGAAATAGCAGGGGAAGTTTCACCTGCAAGCAGAGATAACACTTTCCAAACTTATAACAGTTCAAAAATCTGAAGCAATATGTGAAACAAATATTTACTGAGCATCTACTATGTTGCTATTACTGTTCTTGTTGCTGAAGATGCAGAGACAACATTCATGGTCCCTAACCCCCCCCCAAAATATTACAGTATGGTGAAATCACAGGGGCAAAACAAGAAGCCATATTTGACTCAATATAAAGTATTTATTAACTATTATATCATTTTATTACAAGGTAGCCACCAAAAATAAATGGGCTGACTTATATTGTCATGAGCTCCTTGTCACTCAAAAGCTGAATTACTACTCTTCAAACAATCCTATAGAAGGCAGGCAGCACAGTGCAAGGAATATTGCATTTGGAATAGAAGTGGTTTCTATTTCTCACGTGGCCACTTTGGGAAGATATTAGAGGGCAAAAGTGACTCATTGAATATGTTTTGTCATTACCCTGTAAAAGGATAATGGGACATGCTTTTTGTTCTATTGTATGAATGGTCTGAGATAATACATGTTAAAGATCTCTAAATGTATACATAAATATAAGAGTTTAATGTTTGAGCAAAAGTACTAAAGCACTGTTTTGGATGTTAAAATTTAGATGACATCTAAATTTCTTTCTAAAAATACTACCACACTTCTAGAGCTAAAATATCTTTAAAAAATTTTATCACACTTTCATTTTGTAAATATTGAAACTGCAGATATATGAAAGTATAGAAACAATAGATATCAAACTATATATACTAACTAATGACAAAGAAGACCCTAGTAATATTTTCTATCTTCTTTGTCTTTTCCCTAAAAATAATTTAATTTCTGAAAATGTGTTTACTAAAAGTATTTTAACATTTTTTTTCTATGTTGTTCTTCTGGACTCCTTGTAAACAGAACAAATACGATGTAGTAATATAATAATTCTGAAAGTTTGCACTCATTAAAATGGCACTTTACAATTACTGTTTTGAGCTTTCTTCATTTTAATAGAATTTTGAAAGATAACTGGTAAAAAGACACTATACAGTGCTGAAGTATTTGTCATATGTGTCATAATTGTCATGTATTACTAAAGCAGTATTTGTTATATGCATAAAAATGTATTTTTATGCCTACCAAATGCAAATAATAATCATATATTTCTCTAGTATTTTAGAGTTTTCAAAGAACTTTTACATAACTATAAATAATGACATACAATGTCACTGATTTGTTCAAAATAAAGTATCAAATTACAAATATTAAATTTAATATAAGATAAATCTCAGAGAAGTCAGAATATATAAGCTGATAATTTTGTAAAATTGTGAACCAACATAAATTTCATGACTCTGAAAAGCCAAAGGAAAGTAGTTTCTTATAAAAATATTTTTTTTGCTACTACTTTTAAATTTTTTTTTGGACATTTTACTAGTTTCAGGTGCAGGGGGGACTGTTAAAAGTTATGTAACTTGACAAATAATAATTTTAATAAATAATTAATTTCAAGGAAACTAACTTTATATGAGAACTTTAATAAGCCAAAAACATTATGACAAATTTAAATATAACCTGATATATTTAACTGAGCTAAGAGTGAACAGAATTGCAATTTTAGTATAATTATTAATAGTTCTTAAAGGCTACAAAGGCAATATGATTAATGACCTAAGAGCTAAACTGTTTTCAGTGCACATTGACGCAATTAGTTTATGCAAGTTTTTTAGAAATAAAAGAAAATCTTAGAATACTCACTGTCTTTAGGGCAAATATTTGGAGTGGTTTTGACAATAAGACTGATTACCTGGGTTCATAATCTCTTGACTGGCCCTGTGTTGTTTTGAGGACAGGTTTTAGAGCAATTTACCATAGACTTGAGTCCTTCAGTACCCTAGAACGACTGCTAGATAAAAACCAAGTTGGCTGATTTATGCAACTGATGGTTTTGTATTATTAACAAATGTCCTTAACCAAGAAGCATAAGCAGGTTTTAGTTACTTGCTTGTATGTTTGTTTAAAAGTATTTAGTCTTGGCAAAATACTCACTATGAATACCTAGTAAGGTTTAGTTTAATTAAAATGTCTCTTTTCTTCATCTTTGGTTATGTGTGGAGACACACTCCAAAGGGAGGAGAGAATTTAATTATCTATAGAGGTCTGGGTAACAAGATGTTTTCATCCAAAACTTTCAGGGTACTAAGGAAAATAGTATTTTTGGAAATTGTCCAGACATTATAGGATTGGTGGCTGTGTTCTAAAATTAACTGGGTGACTGCCACAATTTTCCAATTCATTTTTAATTTGTATAGAAAATCTAAATAGTCATTTAAGTTTTATTAAAAAGAAATAGCTGCAATGCAAAATTTTCTGTATAAGAACAAAAAGTATGTTAAAGTTATTTTATTAATATGTTTTAATGGGAAACAAATGGGAATGGTTTTATTAGTTTCTGAATTGCATTTTCTTTTCTTAACTACATTATATTACAAAAGCAGTAAAAACAAGCAGACTACATGTTAAACACACACTTTAAAAAAATATAGTCTTATGTTTACTTTAGTCACTTTTCATTTCACAACCAAATGAAACATGCATATAGTTTTAGAGTCACATAACAGAAAAAGAAATCAAAATCATGCTCAGATATATCCAAAATAATCATCACTGTGGAAAGCATGTCCAACTTATTTTAAAGGTGTATTATTGCCTGATTTAATGGCCGACAGGGCTGTGGGGCCACATTCCATGACAGAGAGCCTCTTGAGACATCTTTGATCATTCTTTGTGATGCATAAAATATGTCACAGTTGTACTATAAAAGATATCAGCCATCAGGTAAGACTGTCATTTGCTCTTGTAGTATTACATTGGAAAAATACAGCTTTGCTCTCTATTACTTACTTGTATGGGATTACTGCTCATGAAAACATAGCCTATTTAGTCTGTGTGTGACCATTATCATACTCCTGGTTTCTTTCAAAAGAGAGTAGTTGTAATAAACATGCTAAAGAGAATAGATCTGGATGATATTTTGTTTCAACATTCACCCATTTCATAAGTTGTTATAAGCTGTGAATATGCTAAGTGCTGGTCTACATTAAAGCTGAGTTCGACAAAAGGATTTCACATTTCTCCAGAGACTAGTTGCTTTCATTTGATTTCCGTTATGCGCACATCTTATTTTATTTTGAAATCTGAATGTATGTCACAAATAATACTTATAACAAAAGAACAATAGCAGTAAACTATTCCAAAATGTTGTATTCTTATTTCTCGGCTCCTCACATATTTTTAAAATTATACATATGTACACATGTGTATGTGAGAATTGGGTTTACTAACATACTTAAGATAAAACAAACTACAATTATTTTTGGTGTGTTATGATTTGTCTCTCAAGTATTAACATACGTAAGACATTTTTGCCTTATATCTGAATTAGAGTTTCTTTGTATATTGTTTAAATGGCAATGAGACTGACTTAAATATTTATTTGGGAAAAACTGTTCTAAAATTTGTGAAGAAAACATGAAAATATTTTAATGTAAAATCAAATGAAAAAGTGATATTTACCTTCGAAAACTCTAATTACTGAAGTCTTTATCAACTTTAATGATTTAATTGGTTTCTTGAATATTGGCAGTATTTCCTGGAGATTCTAATACGATAACACTCTTGTCTGAAAGCACTTGGCTCCTAAACCAACAACACCACCAAGAAAACAACAAATAAGATCAGACAGACTATGTTGAATGTGTGTTAAATCTGAACAGCTGACAAAAAATTTGCTAAAACAATATAAATATAGGTATCAGAAAATTTTTATTTTTAAAAATTTGTCAACTTTAAAAAAAAAAGATTCTCAATTTATTATTTCTGTGTTGCAAAATTGTACTTTTGCTTGCAATTAAAAATTTAGCAATTTATTTAATTTCTAAATTGGGAAGGAGGAACTCCTTTTAATGGAGAAATAACATACGGTATAACAGCCAGAATCGATTAAAGACCTCCATCTGGTGCAAGTCTAGAAAAGTTGCTGCCATATGTTTGAACAGCAAAGCAAAACTAACTGTTTTATACTGTCACCACCTCCAGATCTGTTTTATAAATTGCATTTCGTTTTAATATATATGCATATATATACATATATATGAAAAACATGAGGTATAGCTTCATCTATGGCTGTTTGTTTAATTGGAAAGCAGACACTATATAAAAATTTTAAAAGGCCCTTGGTCTTCATGGTTCAGTGTGAAAGGCAGTTGACAGGTTTAAATAACAGAAAGAGAGAGAGAGAGAGGCACAGACTGTGCTGTAAACTGATTACTAGGTAATCTTTAAATCTTAAATGATTCTAAATTATTCTACAATGATAGCTTATATTTGAGGATTATTTTAAAAAGAATAATAATAAATACATATTAAGGGAGAAAATTTTATAAAATTTATGTGACTATTAAAGACTGGTAATATCAAAAATGTATTCAGTAGTCCTGTTGTTCTTAAAGGTAAAATTTCATAAAGATAGATTTAAAAATCAGAATATATATGTTGCTGTTGGAAAAATAACATATCAAGTTCAAATGAAATTTAGGAATGTTAATCTCTTTTGCAGCTGCTATTTTTGTTTTATGGTATTTTTACAGCTGTTTTTAATTTCTTTTAAGAAATACTAAACCTTTAGGAGAATTCCCATGTGAATAACCCCAGTACAGATAATTGGTTTCATTGCAATTCAGATTATGAACATCATTTTTCAGTTGTTACCTTCAAACTATGTACATAGCTAAATCTGTAAGCCATTTTCTTTATTCAGCTACTATCAAAAGGGAAGAAATCAGTTTAAAGCATCACAAAGCCTTACTCTTTATCTGATCGGTTAAAAATATTTACCTTCCTCAATAGAACACTAATATATACTATATCGTACATGAAGTTGTAAGCTATAATTTTTATTTAGAAAAGCAGAACAACATAAATTATCAAAATTATTTTAGCACTATGATTGCATTAATAAATTTCAGAATCGGCATTATCCTGTGATTCCTATTTCTATTCCTAAGATCCTCTCCTTTAATTATTATCACAAACTGTGTATCTTCATTTAGAAGCATCCTTGATTAGCAGCCACACCTATACCATGCAGTTTTTAATAGAAGCCACCCTTCCTATGCAAGCCAGAGGGGAAAGTAATTAAATTTAATAGAAGCCGTCTTTGTTTTATAGCCACCCTCAATTTAAAGCCACAGGGGTAAGTAATTAAATTTAATAGAAGCCATAGCTTCTAAACAAAGATATACAGTATCAGCTAGGTATGCAGAGGTATAGAAATAAGACATACTCTACCTTGAGAGTTGTGAAGAGTGTGGGTTTACATGAAGCAATGTTAGAAAATATAAAAGCTCACCTAATACTGTCTGTAAGTGATTTAAAATGGGTGGGAAGCTACAGTTGTCACCCTGTATTTTTTAAAGGGCAATAAGAGAGGTGGGGCTGCTAGATATCCTTGCTAAACCACAATAGCCTGGACAATTTCCTGCTATGAGCACTGGATGCATCTTGTCCTGTAATATTAGTTGGACCAGTCCAACATACAGTGCCCTAGATGAGCTAGCAGCAATTCATGGGAACGTAAGAAATTTGATGTTCGTGTTCATTTATTCTAGATCTGAGCTAAATGTTTTGTTCTGTTGCCTTTCTTTTTGTTTATTTTTTAAATCATAGTGATGATAAGCCCTCAGTTAGTTTACCCTGTCTTTGGCCAGTGACTTGTGAACCTGGATCAAGGCTAGAAGCACCATTTGAGTGGTTAATTTTAGCTTCATTTTAAGGAATGTTTTGGCAGGCTGTCTCACTACAGCATCAAGGCTTTGATGGGCATACAAATAGGCTTATGAGGAAGTACTCTAGGTTTCACATTGACCATAGACAATTTTGGAAGATTTTCCCTAAAGTAGTATATGCCATTTAACCAGTTTTGATTCTTAAATTTTATACTGAGCTTTAATACTGCTTTTAAAGTTCCAAATTTTTAATTCAGTAGAAACATTTCTGATCTATGCTATGTCATAAACAGTGCTTTTAAAATGCATTAGCCTCACATAAAGAAAAAGTCTCAAGTGGAAACTAAACAGCTGGTAGCATATCCAGTGATATTCTAAGTTCATTGCCTTTAAAAGATAGTTCATGTTTACTTAAAAAGAGAGGAGAGGAGAGAATTTGAGATTCAGCAGCCAGATGGCAAAAGACAATAAGAGCTGCCTATAGGCATACAGTGCACAGAGAATGTACCAAGTGTGTGTTAATAGGAAATTAAAACTTGTGTTTTAAGTAGCATGTGAGTACAACATGGGTCATGAGTAGGAGAGATGAAAGTGAGGCCCTAAAAGTCTATATGTAGAAGAAAGATAAACACGGGAGATTTATAACATGCAAATTTAATGTTTGGATATCTGTATATACTTGTAAGTTGTTGATTGTTGTGTTTTCCTGTTCTCAACACATGTACAAACTTACACATATATGTAGTGATTTATCAGTAGAAAATAAATTTTTGTAACTAATAACTATCATTTACTTCAAAGAATGCAAATTCAATGTGAGTGTGTAATAATAAATTCATTGCAATGAATTAGTTTGCCTGTGACTCTGTCTAGTAGTAACTAATGCAGAATCTTTTCAGTTGGGAGGAATTAAAACTGTCTTCAAATACAACCACAACTCTCTTTTAATTAAAGAAATTTAAAGTATCAATGAGATATTTATTTCCAAGTTTGTAACTATCTAATTTAAATACTTGTAGGTTATTTTTTCAAGATTCCAAATATTTAGTGTTAAATGTGTGTGACCATTCAGACTCTTTTATCATTATCCCAACTTATTTATTTATTTATTTATTTTGTGTGACTGGTAAGGGGATTGCAACCCTTGGCTTGGTGTTGCTCGCACCGCGCTCAGCCAGTGAGCACACCGGCCATCCCTGTATAGGATCCAAACCCGCGGCGGGAGCGTTGCTGCGCTCCCAGCGCTGCACTCTCCCGAGTGAGCCATGGGGTCGGCCCTCATTATCCCAACTTAATCAAGAAATTGTTTCATATTTGTATTCCTCTTTCCCTTTTTATCATTTTTAAAAATCAGACTCATGATTGAGTCTTCCTACTTTTTTATCAATTTCTTTCAATCAGGAATTTTCTTCTGTTTGAATTATTGAAACAGAATGCTCTCACAGTTTTTCCTATTCTCCTGTCTTTGAGACAAACCAGTAACCATTTTCTGGTTTTCTAACTGGATTCTAATGTTATCAGAACAGGAAAAAAATTATAATGTCTCAGTTCTCTGCCATTGTTGTCAGGAAGCCTATTTTTTTTCCAGCTTGACTTTGCTATGTGTAACTCAGGTAAATTACTGCTACACACAAATGAACTTATTTAGATGGTGTAATTACAGTATTTGGAATTGCTTATATTGAATCACATAACCCACCTACTGGAAAATATAAAGCCAACTGCTATATTTTTACATTCTTAGGGAGCTAGAACTAATAGAATTCCTATTTTTTTCCATAGCCATACATATGGAATGTTCTGGAAGTTTATGGTGAATGTAGTGAGAGGAAGGGTTTTTAAGGTCACTCCAAACCCACCCTGAGTATGACAAATTATGAGGAAAATGGAGTGAGTATAGTCAAGCCCCTTGCCTCATATCTGGCTGGGTACAATTCAACACATCCATTGTAAACAAGTTATAGGGGTGACTGTGCATGTGTGCCCCTATACTCCTTGGCTTGTTGCCATTGTTGGGTACTTTTCAGTATAAAAGGTAGCAGCTCTGAATTGCTGGCTGGCAGAGCTCACTTCAGAATAAAGCATGTCTATCCTATTATTGGCCACCAGAATCTTTTTTCAACTACCTGACTCATGACCTGCACAAGACAGGGCAGAAGGGTCTGTGATCCAGCTTGACAGTTGGCGTGATTGGTGGCAGAATTCCGAGCAAGTGAGGGAGCAACTAGCCCCTTGGCAGGGAGAGGATATGCATCTAACCTTGAGCATGTGGTACCCAGCAGCCATTTTCCTGTTGACTGGGGTCTTGCTGTTGCTCACTGTACTACGAGTCAACATGGACTAGGTAATTCATGAAGCAGCACAGCTTTGAGATTTGCAGCAGAAGGCAGACATTTTGGAAGCTTGGATATTCTGGAGGCTGAGGAACAGCAACAGGTTATTCCTGCTTTCAACAATGGAAACAATGACAAACCCAATGGTGAACTGTGGGAGACTGTGCATCCCCTGGCGCGACTTGTTGTGTATCAGTAACTGAAGCAAGAATAGCCCATGGGACCGGGTGGACAACTGGTAGACAACCTGCAATGACCCAATTTACTACTTATGTCCCCTACACTCAAGCTGAGTTGGTTGACATGAGGAAACAGTTTTGGCAGAAACAGTGTGAAACTCTAGCTACTTGGCTCCTGTGGCTGTGGGACCTAGGGGTGGATAGTGTGATGTACTCTGGTGATGAGATGGAAAAGTTAGCCTCTATCACCATACCTGTCCCTGTGTAAGAGGCTACAGAATAGCTGCAGATATTCACCAGGCCAGGATAAACACTCCTTAATGGAATGGGTGAATGCACCCATCAAGGCCATAGAGATGAATGCCAGAGAACTGCCCAAAACTATGGGTAGAGGGCAAATGTATACCAACCTGGTTCAAATAATTCAGGAGCTGGGGATGCGGTAGTCCATGTTTAATGTGAACACTTGTGGCCCAGACAATGAACGTTTTACTGGCAGCATGAGAGACATAGTGATGCAAAATGCTCCATCAGCATCCTTTGGGTCACTGATGGCCATACTGGCCCCATACGTTGGTCATCCTGTTCATGAACTAATGACCATGATGGTCAGTCTGAGTGAAGCAGAGGGGAGGAGACAAACAAAGAGGGTCCAGAAAGTGACTAAGACCAAACCCCCAACAAGTGCTTGGGATATTATCCTGAAGGGACTGAGCAAGACCAGCCATATGCAGATGAGGCTTGACTTGCTCACAGCAGGAGTTGATAGAGAAAAAATTGACCAGCAACCAAATGCAATACTGTTTGCCTTGTGGCAACAACTGTGCCCCAAACAGAGTTATACAAAACTTCCAAAAGAGACAAATGATAAGGTATGCCCAGTGAATCTGAAAGATTTCATAGCTACTTCTGCAGAGGTGGATGGACTGTTCCCTTTTGGCTAGGGAGCAGGCCAAGGTGCTCACCTTTTGGGGACAGATGAGGACCAGAGGCTTCATGTTGGACTGGCAATACATTGGCTGAGACAGATGTACAGCAAGTGTTACCACTGGTGGATACTGGCACAGAATGTAGCCTGATACATGGCAACCCAAATAAGTTCCTGGGGACCACAGTGAATGTTGATGGCTGTGGAGGACATTCTATTAAAGTAAATGCTGTGTCTTTGCCACAGGGCATAAGATAATTGCCCACCTTATATACATACTGTGTATGTATCCCCAGTAGCTGTATACATCTTGGGTATACATGTACTTTATGGGTTATACCTGCAAACAACAGTTAGAGAATTCCAGTTCCAGATACAGACAGTGAAGCCTGTGTTACGGGGACATGCTAAACATGACATAGAGGTATTACCCAAGCCAAGAAATGTAGTGAACGTGAAACAGTAACTCCTGCCAGGAAGACATGTAGAGATTGGTGCCACTATATTGGAGTTAGAAAAAGTTGGCATCATTCATCCCACACATAGTTCCTTTAACACCCTGTTACAGCCAGTGAAAAAACCTGATGTTACCTGGAGGATGACCTTGGATTATCGAGAACTGAACAAAGTAGTGCCTCCTTTGTAAGTGACTGTGCCTGTGGTTCACAACTTGATGGATCAGCTGATGATTCAGCTAGGAACTTATGTACTGGACCTTGCAAATGCTTTTTTCTCTACTCTGATTTTGGCCGATAGCCAAGATCAATTTGCCTTCACCTGGGAAGGAAGACAATGGACTCTCCAAGTGTTGCCCCAGGGCTATCTGCATAGCCCAAACATCTGTCATGACTTAGTGGCTAGGGACTTGGCCAAGTGGACTATGCCCATCATGGTTACAATGTTTCATTATGTTGATGATGTGTTACTAACCTCTGATTCTCTTGCAGACTTAACCAAGGTGGCTGCAACACTGCTAGGCCATTTGGAACAATGTGAGTGGGCCATATATAAGGGTCTTACCCTTTGGATATCTACTTGGACATATCAACAGTGAATGGTAGGCCACTGACCCCTATGGGGACAAACCATGTAGCAAGAGTTATGATAATTAGGACATGAAAAGGAAGTAACTTTTTTCCACGTCACAGGACACTTCCTGGCATGGTCCATGCCATGGCTGGATCCTAAAGGAATCAGCTTGGGCTGCCCTCTCCAAGTTGGCAAGGCCGCCGGAGGGAGAGATGTTGGCAAGGCCACAGCTACAAGCACTTGCTACAACCATAAGGGCTACTGCCTCAGCTTCTTGGTACTGCTTTTGCTTTCTCTTTCGATATTTGGTTAGCGTCGCAGTTCTCTAAATTCCCAAAAGATTATAAAAATAACACAAATGATTTTTGCGGTCATTGAACTAAACATTCCCACAGAGGATCCGAGTAAATTGGACAATTTAAAATTATCTCCTTATGATAAATTGACCACACCAACATATGTTCCAAAAGCACCACTCATGACTAAATATGAGCTGCAGCCTAAACACATGAAGTTATTTCAAAAAGGAAATTTCCATCCTCTCCCGACCATCTGGGTAAATGGATATATGGGATAAAAAATGGGGAAAGGAAAAATTTGGTATCCCCCTAGGGGATGTCCAAAATATGAGTAAGTTGGCAAACATCATTTACTGGAGATTATATTAATGGCAGGAGAATAGTTGGCATTAATGAGAAATTATATGATTGGGACAAATTAAGTATATGGGAATGAAACCGTAGAACCCCCTTTACTTGGTGGTGTCCAGTTTTAATAAATCATTAAAAATCAGGTATTAGGGTAAAAATATATTCTGTAAAGTTATTAAACCTGCAAAATTAGATCTTAGAAGAATAAGAGAGTACACCTAGTTTTGTGAGGGACGGTTCTGTGCACAAGGACACTTTAACATTTAGATCAAGATTACAGGGCCACAGCCAATGCATAACCTCAAAATGTGCATGATAATGCTGCTCAAATACCCACTGTTCCTTTTCATTCCATTAGAACATAAGATCATTAGACCCCCATTAGAATTTAAATGTTAGCATTGTTCCTTTTAGCAAATTTGTCCTTACATTTAATAATAGTCATAGGTCATTTGATAGTATTGTTTATCATTTTATAACCACCACCTTGTTAATAGGGTAGATATTAACCACAGCTTGCCAACAGGAAAAAGTCACAGGTTAACTTCAGGACAATGAGAAGATGGTCCCAATCTGATAATCTGATACCAAATGGAGGAAGCATGAGCTAATCACCTGAGACATGCTGATGAAGGGAAAAAACGCTTCCCCCGTCCTTTTTGAATTATTGACTCAAGCTTGCTGATGTAATAAAAATAGTACCCAAAGCCCCCCTACAGAGCTGTAAAATTAAATAAAAGGCATTGTTTCATGCTCCACTGGGCTCCAGCTGCAACATGCTGACAGCTCGCAGAGAGAGAACGTGCATATTGATGCACTGAGGTCTCTGTCTGTGTTTATTATTTTCGCCGACTCCTCATCCCTTTTTCAAGGGCCCCCAACTCGACTGGAGCTGGTCTCCGGCAAATTCCCCTTAGCCAGACCAGGCAATGATGAAGCCAATGCATTGGCCAAGGTAAGATAGCTAGAGAGAGCCCTAGCCGCTGATGTGGCCCAATTGTTACATAAATGAACGCAGCATGCTGGCTGCAAAACCATGTGGTCGATGACTCAACAGTGGAACCTACCCATTAAATCAGAAAATGTAGTGAATACCTGTTGCATCTGTCAGGTGTGTGCTCAAGAGAGTCTGTATCCCCAATGGTTGCCACATACCAATGGGCAGATAACCCATGGAAGGGTGCCTCTGACTTGATGGCAAGTGGATTTTGTGGGACCACTGCCCAGGTCAGAGAATTTCAGGTTTATCTTCACAGACATTGATACAGCTACAGGTCATCTGTTTGTATGGCCCTGCAAGGCCCCAGACCAGGTAAGCACTATTAAGGCATTGAAAGCCTTATGGTCATGAATGGTCAGCCCCTGGTTACAGAAAGTGATAATGGAACCCACTTTACTGGACATGAAGTACAGAAGTGGGCTTCTCAGTTGTCCATTCAGTGGAAGTTACAAATGCTGTATCATCCCCAGGCAGTGGGAATGATTGAACAGTACGATGGTCTTCTGAAAAGGGACTAAGGCTATCTGTCCAACCTTCATCCTTAAAGGTGTGGACATGGTGATTATTGCCAACAGTCAGAAACTTAAATAAGAGACCCTGGAAGAAGGGGCCCTCTCTAGTGGAGGCTCTTTTGCACAGAGCTAAGACACTTGTTCCTGCAACCATTCTTTCCAGTATGGTAAGCTGGCATGTATTCTGCCAGAAGGACAAGAACTCCCTCTATTGCTGTGAACAACTGTTTTGTCTTTTCCCCCATAGTCTGTGGTTGCCAACACCATAGTTGACTGAGCACAAACATATACAATGAGCTTCCTACTTGTGTGGCTGCAGGATTCTGGTGGGAGATCATCCCGATGATGACTGCTAACTGGACCTGCCTGATCAGAATGTTGTGTGTATATCCCTGACTATCATGATAATGTCACTCAGGCTTTGCAGAAATCAACCAGTGAAGTTCATGCTGTCCAAAAATGACTGGTAACCCTCTCCAGGAATGGAGGGCCAATATGTTTTCCTCCTGGAGGTTGATGTAGCTGTACTGGGAGGAAGAACCTGTGCTTTAGTCACATGTTGCTGCAGCCTATACTGCTGCTGTGGCCTATGGGTGCAAGGGTTAGCCATCCTCACTAAAGGAATATCTCAGAAGATCTCAGATGCATAGATTGTGTGGCAAGGAATCCTGGAGTGGTGAGGTTTGAGGAAAATGGAGTCAGTATAGTCAGGCTGCCTCACTTCATATCCAGCTGGGTATGATTCACCATATCTGTTGTAAACAAGTTATATAAGAGTGGGGTGACTGCGTATGCACACCCATATACTCCTTGGCTTGTTGCTTTTATTGTGTACTTTTCTGTATAAAAGGCAGTGGCTCTGAACTGCTGGCCGGCAGACCTCATGTCAGAATAAGGCATGTCTATCCTGTTATTGGCCGCCAGAATCTTTTCAACTACCTGACTCATGACCTGCAAAGGATAGGGCAGGGGGATCTGTAATCCAGACTGACACAAATGGTCACTACTTCTGAAAAAAGCATTGTTTGATATGTTTGTGCCAAAATTTCCAATTCTTACTAAAAGTACATTGATTGTTATGTCTCTTTACTATTTAAAATTTAAAGAAATAAGTTCTGAATAAAAAACACTTTGACTTTCATTGACAGCATTATCAGTTAATTACAAATACAAAATAAAATGAGCAGGATGTTTAGGAATTTGAGAGTAGCATGTTCCATATTATCAAGACATATAAGAGGGTACTTTAAAAAATTTAGAGGTGCTGGCCATTTAGCTCAATTGGTTAGAGTTCAGCCTTATAACACAAAGGTGACAGGTGCAGATCCTTCTACTGGCCAGCCACCAACAAAACAAAAAGTTCATAGAAAGATTTGTATTGTCTTCTATTTTTCCATGAACTTTTTGAAATACCCTTGTGTAGGAAAAATCACACACAATCATCACAAAAGACCAACTTCTGTGACCAACTGTATGGGAATTTCTCCCCACTGGCAAGCTCGCCAGCAATTCTGCAGCAGACACCAGCTGGGTGTCCTCCAATTCAATTCTGACACTGTTTACCTGGAGATAGAATCAGATCCTACAGGTTGAGGGCTAAGTCTCCAAGACTGCCCCCTACTTCAGATGCAAGTCACAAGCCCAGACCTCTAGAACTTTTGAATAACCAGCTATAAATTGGGGTTCCCCAAATCCCCTCCTTGGGTTTGTTTGCTAGAGTGGATCAAAGAACTCAGGGAAACATGTACTTACATTTACTGGTTTGTTATAAAGGATATCACAAAGGACACTGGTGAAGAAATGCCCAGGGTGAGGTATGGGGATCGGGGTGCGGAAACTCCACGCCTTCCTGAGTGCACCACCCTCCAGGAACCTCCATGTATTCCACTCTTTGGAGGCTCTCCTAGTCCTGTGCTGTTTGATTTTTATTGAATTTTCATTATGTAGGCATAATTGAAGCATGGACAACTGTGTACAAATGTGATTGAACAAAAAGAGTATGATCTAACAATAACAGACTGGGTGGGGAAACCCAACAAGGCCTGTTTATTCAGATTCTTTTTGGCCTCTCTGTGCAACATTACTTTCTCCCAGGTATGGAACAGGACTTCTGGGATGGAGGTCTTATGACCTACAATCAGATAACGTTGGTCAGAGGATTTCTTGACGGCCAGCTCCACGACACAAAGGCGGAGGAAGCTTAGAACAAGCCTCTCCTCTAGACTCCCTTGTCATTCATTTCCCAATCTCTTTCTTTTTAATACCATGAACAACTAACGTGTTATCAGCTGACTATGAATTAATATAGATTTTTAAATGTGCTTAAAAATCACATAACATGAGAACTATCCTCAACAAATTTTAAGTGAACGTACAGTATTGTTAACTAGAAGCAGATCTCTAGAAATTTTTCATATTGAATAACTGAAATTTTACACACATTGAACAGCAACTCATTTCCCCCTCCTACAAGCCCCTGGCAACCACCATTCTACTTTCTGTTTCCATGAGTTTGATTATTTTAATACCTCATATAAATGGAAGCATGCAGTATCTGTCTTTCTTCTCATACTTCATTAAGCTTAATGTCCTCAAGTTTCATCCATGATGTAGCATATGATGGGATTTCCTTCTTGAAGTCTGAATAATATTCCGTTGTTATATATACATCACATTTTCTTCATCCATTCTGTTAATGAACATTTAGGTGGTTTCCACTTCTTGGCTATTGTGAATAGTGCTGCAATGAACATGGAGGTACAAATATTTCTTTGATATCCTGATTTCAATTATTTCGGATAAATACCAAGAAGTAGAATTACTGGATTATATGGGAATTCTATTTTTAAGTTTTAAGTTTTTGAGTAATCTCCACACTGTTTCTATAATGGGTGTACCATTTTGCATGCTTTCCCATCAGTAGCGTAAGTGTTTCAATTTCTCCACATCCTCCTGAACATTATTATATTATTGTCTGCTTTTTTTTGTTTTGTTGTATTCTTAATAGTGATCTTCATAACATGTGAGAGAAGTTATTTAGTTTAATTGTGGTTTTGATTTTTATGTTCCTGATGATATCTTGGGTATCTTTTCACATACTTTTGGCTATTTGCATTCTTCCTGGAGAAATATCTATTCAAGTCATGTGACCATTTTTTAATCAGATGATTAATTCTTTTGTTATCAGTTGTAGAAGTTCCTTGTATATTTTGACTATAACACCTTTATCAGATATTTAGTTTACAAATATTTTGGCCCATTACATAGCTTGTCTCTTGATTGTTGTTTCATTTGCTATGCAGAAACTTTCTAATTTGATATAGTCTCATTTGTCTATTTTCTTTTTTGTGGTCTGTGCTTTTGGTCTCATAGCCAACAAATCATTGCTAACACCAATGTCACAAAGCTTTCCTTCTATCTGTACTTGTAGGAATTTTACAGTTTCAGGTCTTGTGTCCAAGTTTTTAATCTTTTTTGAATTGATTTTTGTATATGACAAAAGGGTTCAATATTATTATTTTGCATGTGGATACCCAGTTTTCCCAATAACATTTTCTGAAGAGACTATCTTTTCCCCATTGTATATTCTTGGCACCCTTGCCAAAGATTGTTGATTGTATATACATGTGTTTATTTCTAGGTTTCCTATTTTGTTCCAATTATATATATATATATATATATATATATATATATGTCTGTCTTTATGGCAGTACCATACTGTTTACATCGCTGTAGCTTTGTAATATTTTGAGGTTAGGAAGTATGAAGCCTCCAACTTTGTTCTTCTTTCTCAATATTGTTTTGGATATACAGGGTCATTCATGGTTCCATACGAATTTCAGGATTGTTTCCTGTAGTTCAGTAAAAAATGCCGTTAGAGTTTTGATAGCAATTGCATTGAAACTGTAGATCACATTGGGTAGTATGGACATTTTGACAATATTAATTCTTTCAATCTATGAACATGGGATGGCTTCCCATTTATTTGTGTTTTTTTTTTAAATTTCTTAAATATTTTGTAGTTTTCAGTGTACAAAACTGAAAACTTTCCCATCCTTGGTTTATTACAAAATATCTTTTTTTCTTTGATCATATTGTACATGGAATTCTTAATTTCCTTTGTAGATTGCTTGTTGTTAGTATATAAAAACACAACTGAATTTTCTATGTGGATTTTGTATCCTCTACCTCTAGTAAATTTGTTAGTTCTAATGGTTTTTTTTTTTTTTTGGTAGAATATTTAGGGTTTTCTACATAAAAGATCAGAGTGTATGCAAACATTTACAGTTTTATTTCTTTCTTTCTGGTTTAGATACTTTTTATTTATTTTCCTGCCTAATTCTTCTGGCTAGGACTTCTAGTACTATGTTAAATAGAAATGTCAAGTAGACATCCTTTCCTTGTTCCTGATCTTAGAGGAAAACCTTTCAATTTTTCACCGTCGAGTATGATTTTAGCTGTGGGCTTCTCACATCTGTCCTATATTATATTGAAGCAGTTTTCTTCTTTACCTGCTTTGTTCAATCATGAAAGGGTATTAGATTCTGTCAAATGCTTTTTCTGCTTCTATTTAGATAATCAAGTGGTTTTTATTCTTCATTTTGTTAGTGTAGTTTATTACATTTATTGATTTTTGTGTGGTATACCATCCTTGCATATTAGGGATAAATCACATGTTGTCATGGTTTATGATTTTTTTAATGTGCTGTTGAATTTGTTCTGCTAGTATTTTATGGAGGATTTTTGCATCTATATTCATCAAGAAAATTGGCTTGTAGTTTTCTTTTCTTGTTGTGTCTTTGTCTGGCTTGTCATTAGGGTAATGCTGACCTCATAAAATGAGTTTGTAAGAGTTCTCCTATTTTCTGGAAGAATTTGAGAAGGATTGGCATTAATTCTTTAAATACTTGGTAGAATTCACTGAGGAAGCCCTCTGCTTCTGGGATTTTCCTTGTAGAAAGGTTTTTAATTGCTTTTTCAGCTTTGTAACTAGTTATTTATTGGTTTGTTCAGATTTTCTATTTCCTCATGATTCAGTCTTGGCAGGGTGTATGTTACTAGAAATTTATCCATTTCTTATAGGCTTAATTTGTTGGCATAGAATTGTTCATAGTGGTCTCTTTTATTCCTTTTTATTTTTGTTGTATCACTTATAACGTTTCCTTTTTCATTTCTGATTTTGTTTATTTGAACATTCTCTTTTTTTCTTAGTCTAGCTAATGGTTTGTCAGTTTAGCTGATATTTTCAAAAAATAACTCTTAGTTTTGTTGATTTTTTTTGTTTGTCTATACTCTCATTTTTTCTGCTGTGATCTTTGTTATTTCCTCCAATCTGCTAATTTTGTGATTAGTTTTTCTTTTTCTAGTTCATTTTGATAGGCTGCTTATTTAAGATCTTTCTTTTTTCTTTATGTAGGCATTTATCACTATAATCTGTTAGGTGGAATGTTTGTTGTATGGCTATGAAGTATATTTGGACTATAATTTTGTTCAAATCCTGTCTTGCCTATTGATCTTTTGTCTTGATTTTCTATTCACTATTGCAAGTTGACTATTGATCTCCTAACGTGATTGGGTGTCTATCTATTTCTCCCTTTTTGTTCTGTCAATATTTGTCTTATATGTTTGGATGCATATATATTTATAGTTGTTAGATCTTCCTCATGAACTGAACCTTCTATCATTTTATAATATCCTTTGTCTCTTGTGACAGTTTCTGTTTGTCTTGTTTTCTATTGTGATAGTTTTTGACTTGAAGTCTATTTTGTCTGATATAAATATGGCAACCCCTCTTTTCTTTTTATTACAATTTTTATGAAATAATCTTGTTATCCTTTTACTTTCAGCCTATGTGTGTTCTTAAAACTAAAGTGAGTCTCTTATAGATAGCATATAGTTGTATCTTTTTAAATGTCCATTCAGACACTCTATGTCTTTTGATTGGGAAGTCTAATCCATTTATATTTAAAATAATTATCGAGGAAGAACTTAGTATTGCCATTTTGTTAAATTTTCTGCCTTTCTTATAGCTCTTTTACCTCTCTTTTCCTCTCTTGTTTTCTTTTTTAGTCTTCTATTGATTTTTTGAAGTGTCACACTTTGATTCCTCTCTTATTTCTTATATATGCGTTTTATTTGGGTTTACCATGGGTGTTTTCCTTATGATTACATAAGATAAAATTTCATATAGTCATAATAATCATAAGCTGATAGCAACGTAAGTTCAGTCTCATAAAAAAAATTCTAGACTTTGACTTCTCCCCCCTTTATACTTTCTGTTATTTATGTCACAAATTACATATTTTTATGTGGTACTATCTATTAACATATTTACACTGTAGTTATTTTTAGCATTATTTTCTTTTGACTTCTATACCAGAATTAAAAATAATTCATACTCCTCATTCCAGTACTACAGTATTCCGAATTTGTGTATTTATTTACTTTTACCAGTCAGCTTTATGCTTTAATATACTTTTGTGGTGCTGTAACAGTTTTTCATCTTGAAGGACACTCTTCAGTAGTTCTTGAAAGGCAAGTCTAATGGTGATGAACTCCCTTAGCTTTAGTTTATTTGGAAAAGTCTTTATCTCTTCTTCACTTTTGAAGGGTAGTTTTGCTTAACATAGTTGGCAGCTTTTTTCTTTCAGCACATGAATGTGTCTTCTCACTCTCTCTAGACTTTAAGGTTTCTCTGGAAAAATGTGCTGATATTCTCATAGAGGTTCCCTCACATATAATAAGTCGCTTTTCTTTTGCTGCTTCCAAAAATTCTTTTTGTCTTTGACTTTTGACAGTTTGGTTATAATGTGTCTCAGTGTGGACGTTTTTGGTTCATCCTATTTGAGATTCATTGGGCTTCTTGAATCTGGATGTCCATTTTCTTCCCCAGAATTTTGAGGGTTTCATCCTTTATTTCTCTAAATAATCTCCTCCCCTCACCCTTTCTGTTTCTCTTATCAATCTTTTTAATTATTTTTTTCTTTTGTACTTGTGACTGGATAATTTCAAATGACTGGTATTTGGGTTCACTGATTAATTTTTCTTCTTGATTAAATCTGCTGTTCAATACTTCTAACAAATTTTTCGATCCAGATGTTTCAATTTTAAGCTCCAAAATTTCTGTTTGGTTCTTTTTATATTTCCCATCACTTTCTCAAAATTCTCATTTTGTTCATATGTTATTTTCTTAGCTTGTTAAACATCTTTATGATGGTTATTTTGAATTCTTTGTTGGGTAATTTATATAACTCCATTTCTTTAAAGTTATTTTCTGAAGACTTATTTTGTTACTTTGATTAGACATTTCCTGCTGTTTCTTCATGTTCTTTTTACCTGTGTTGGTATTCACACACTTGAAAAAACAACTATTTTCTATGGATTGGCTTCATATAGGGAAAGACCTTTACAAGTCAGCTCAGCTAGAGATTAAGGGAATCTTTCAAACCTTTTATGTGAATGTGTTCTCTCTGGGGTTGTGTGTGTTTATTCTATATGAGTATTAGAGGGATTCACTGGTTTTGTTTTTTCAGGATCTGATAATTTCCTGTTCTATGGTGCCTGTGGTCTACACCATGGGTTCTCTGGTGCAGCAGAACTCTGCCATGCTCTTATTTGTTTTCTGTAACCCCTAGGTATTTACAGTATACTGGGTCCCATCAGTGCTCTGAAACAAGCAAGACAAAAACCAGTCTCTTGTGCAGAACTCTAAAAAGCCAGAATATTAATTCAGTGCTTCACTCTTCTTTTCCCCCAGAGGGAGAAGTTGCCAACCTGTATTGGCCCTTGCCTGCTGTACCATGGATCCTTTGGAGCAACAGCATGCTGCTTGTCTCTTTTATTCTCAGCAGCCTCAAGGCATCTAGAGTATGCTAGGTCCTATCAGCACTCCTAGATGGACAAGACACAAACCAGTTTCTCAGGTAGGCCCCACACCCCCAAAAAGTCAGAATATTGGATACATAGTCTAGGATTCTTGTTCCCTCTACAGTGAAAAGCCAGGAACTGGGAGATTCTCCTGATCATGTGGTGCTGTGCTAGTGAAAGGGACTCTGGCAGAGACTGCCACATTTTTTCCTACTGACTCTGATACAGCTTGCCTGGAAGAGCAGAGGCATCTGTTCTGGATTTTTCATAAAGGGAGTTGGTCCATGTGTTGTTGTTAAATCAGTATTTCTGTGGGAGAAAGGATGTTCTATTTCACCTCTTGCCCTCTTATTAATCATCTTAATATTAGAATACCATAATTTCTATTTGATAAAACTTAGAAAACTTGAATTGAAAAAAACATATTATTAAGAATAAATAGTAATTTGGAAGAATTATGCATGTTTTAATGTGTTTTCCCTTTACTTTCAATAAAGTGATTGTGGTCTTTTGTTTATATCAAGTCAAGAAATGTGAGTCATTTCATTTATAACATATGTATATTGTACTATGTGTGTGAATGTATGCAAATACAGTTTTAAATATTATAGTATAACTAAAAAATCTAGCAATAGAAAATTAGCCATCTGACTAAGTAACTTACACTTTTACAAAAGCTTTAACTAATATTGATTTGCATTTTGTAAATTAATTTTGTTGTTTATAGTCATTAAAAAAGAATGTTCAACATAATGGGCATATGAAATGTAACAATGTTAACTATGAAACATAAACTTTGAATTTTTATACGAAATTTTCTTTTAAAATTTTAAACTCTGTTATATAACTTTAAATAGAAGTCTTAGCTATAATACTCTAAACAAGGGAGGATCAAAAGATACTAGTAAATGTAAAAAAAAAAAAAAGTCCTAGGAAAATGTATGTACTTTTCTGATTATGTGAACCATTAACTGTAAAACCATTGAGACCTTAAAGCTATAAAAATTGGGAGGGAACAGTATGAAAAAATATTAAAAACCAAAAATATTCCTAAGTGAAATATAAATTTAAGTTACTGCAAAGAAAACTGTCTCAAGCTGATGAGCAAAAAATCAAGGGGAAATTCTTGCCTCTCTAGTTGTGTCGCATTACCTTAAGATTTATGTAGTCTGAGTTACCATTGCTTATAAAGACAATAGCAAGGGATTGTTTCCTTATGATTCCTTGGACATGAAAAATCTGCACAGGTCATGTGTTGATCCTATAATATCTAATGACAGAAGTGTAGCTTCATAAATTTCCTTCTATTGCTATATTTTTGCTAAGGATGTAACTAAAATGATAGAACAGACTATGCTAAAAATATATGATATAGGTCATCAATGACCTTATGTGTATTTAGTGTCCCTCAAACTTATTTATATCCATTTAATAAGATGTTTACTGGAGGGGGTAGAAATTTACCATCTATTACTGTAAAATTCAAACAAATTATTCATTAGGAAAGGATTTTGGTAATAAGTTATCAGAGTAGAAGTGTATGGCAACAAAAGCTGGCATGATTAATCTCTACCAGGACACAGAAATATCAATAGCAGCAGTATTTTAGTTATGAATTCTGATGAGAAGGAAAGAGAAAACAATGCTGCATTTAAATATGCAAACATCATCAAGTCGAAGGTATACCTCTTCCCCAATGTTTATCGCAGCACTCTTTACAATAGCCAAGAGTTGGAACCAGCCCAAATGCCCATCATCAGATGAGTGGATACGGAAAATGTGGTACATCTACACAATGGAATACTACTCAGCTATAAAAACGAATGAAATACTGCCATTTGCAACAACATGGATGGACCTTGAGAGAATTATATTAAGTGAAACAAGTCAGGCACAGAAAGAGAAATACCACATGTTCTCACTTATTGGTGGGAGCTAAAAATTAATATATAAATTCACACACACACACACACACACACACACACACACACACACAAACCGGGGGGGGGGGAGAAGATATAACAACCACAATTATTTGAAGTTGATACGACAAGCAAACAGAAAGGACATTGTTGGGGGGAGGGGGGAGGGAGAAGGGAGGGAGGGTTTGGTGATGGAGAGCAATAATCAGCTACAATGTATATCGACAAAATAAAATTTAAAAAATAAAAAATAAATAAATAAATAAATAAATAAATAAATATGCAAACAGAGAGTGTGTTCCAAAGTCATTCTATAATTTAAATAAAAGACAAAAACCGTGGCATAGGTAGAAAAAACATAACATGGTATTATTTGCTTCCATTATCTAGATAATTTAGGGAAAGGTAGACAATTTTGATCTAAACATCCTAGACTATGCTTTTAGTTTTCCATTTTGCCTTTTACTGTTTAAAATGTTTTATGCACTAAATATAATATTAGAAGTTGGAATGAGAGACACCAGTACTGAGTCAAGAGGACATAGTGAACTTTTGAATGCAGCAATCTATAGGGAATTTCAGACATTTAGAAAATAATTTCTCCCATGACTATCTGATCAAATTATTTTAGGTTATGGTGTAGCAAACAGTAGATTTTTATCGGCTGGACTTTCTATTTCTCTCTACCAACAAGAACTAACATGTCTGGACATTAAATGTAGGGCAGATTTAAGTACCAATTTAGTTTTATATAATTCCTTGAAAAACTGCTATAGCTTCATCAGAGATAAACAAAGACAGATTTACTTTCTGGCATATTACACTATTCTTAGGACCTTACAGCATTTAAAGATGAAAATATTAATGAGAAAGATGTATGATTTTTATAAACATTTTATCTTATTCTAGGAGATTAGCTATGGAAAACACAGAGATTTTTAATCATGAAAATGTCTTCCTTATTTTACTAAGCTAGACATGCTTAATTTAGCCATAATGGAAGCTACACAGGTTACAAATAGATAAGAGGTAAACCTCGAGTGAGAGTTATACATTTTATTCAAGTGAAAACTGGAAAATTATTACAAATCTGACAGCAAGATGGTGGAAGGCCAATGGTGAGAATGAAATAATATAAACAACAGCAGCAAAAAAAAGGATGTGTACCGTCCTCCCTCAGCATCCTTTGGGGGGCTCATTCCAGGACTCCCGTGAATACCAAACTCCATGGATGCTCAAATTCCTTATATAAATTGGTGTAGTATTTGCATATAACCTGCACACCTCATCCCATGTACTTAAATCATCTCTAGATGACTTGTAACATCTAATACAATGTAATGCTATATAAGTAGTTATCACACTGTATTGTTTAGGGAATAATGCCCCCCAAAATTTCTACATGTTCAATACAAATGCAGTTTTCTTTTCAAATATTTCAATCTCCTCTTGAATCCACAGATATGGAACCCACAAGTATGGAGGGCAACTGAATATTATGCAATGATAGTAGAGACATGAGACACTGACAATAATTTAGGCTGAGGTTTTTGTATAAAATCTCTAAATTTCATAAGCAAAGAGGGCAGAAAATTTTGAAGTGATGATGGTATTTCCAAAGAAGAAAATAACAGTTAGTTAAATCTGACCAAAAATTCTATGACTGAATCTATCCAGCTAAATGCAGCTATAGAAAAACATAAAAGCATGTTGACTGGTCTTAATTTAGGTTTATATCTTTATTTAAAATTAATGGCTATATTAGTTGCTATATCTCTAGAATTATAAGTGGGCTTTCCAAAATATTTCTTGAATGATTTTTGGATAAAAATTTCAATATTCTCCCCCATTCTGACCCCCTGAAATGAATGAATTTATTCAGCAGGTAGGTGGCAGACATATACACATCTGCTTAAAAGAAAACAACTACTGAAACATAGGCTTCATAAAATCAGATGATGTGTACTGTTCAGATGAATATCAATAGTAGTGAAGTTTAACAACATTTTGGGGGGGTTTCATATTCATCTAGAAAGACTGGGGATGTGTCTAAATAAAAATATAGACTATAATTAAATAAGCTACTTGAGATAAAATTTATGAAGTTATTCTTGGTAGTAGCAGCTATTACATAAAATATTATTTAAAATATATCAATGTAAAAAGACAAAGTTATCTAAAATGCAAAAACAAATCCCAAATAGCGTAAACTCTAAACATTCCAAAACGATCTGATGGGGCAGTATGATTAAATAAAATTTGCTTACATGCTTTAGGAAATATAATTCATACTCTTTGTAAGTAAATGTTAAATACAAAGTTGTACTAGGTATCAAAAAAGCATTCAGTATTGAACTAGACTTACTGAACCAAAACAAAATAAACTTTACCTTAAGCAAAATATACATTAGTAAAAATATGTGCATAAATAACCTTTTGCTTAATGATTTTTTCTTCTTACTACTGTAATATGATTTGTGAAATGCTGCCAAATTCTTTTTTCAGTTTCTGATACCAGCATTTTGTGTGTGTTACTTCAGTCTCAGAAAACATACAGGACAATGTCTACTGAGCTACTTTTGAAAGTAAAGGATTGTTCTTTAATTTACAGTTTATTTGTTTGCAATTTTTAATCCTTCAGTTTTCCAGGAAAAAAAAATGTATATGTGTTCTTCCTAGGTATGCTACTTTTGCAATTCACAGATGTACAGTGAACCCTATCTAAATACAACAAAGTAAAATAGATTTTATAGAATTAGCTTTACAAGGGCTTAAAGTTAATAAGAGCAGAATATGGATACCAATTAGATATTTATTTAAATAACTAGCAAATAACTATTAAATGTAAATTCCTGAAAGATATTTGACTTGTGCCTCAAAGTAGTAGCGATCACTAGGCATTTATTATTGTGCTTCATGCCATGACCCTTGATTGAGCAACTTGTGGAAGGAGATGGAATCATTTCTGTTTACAAACGCAAGCGCACCCACTGAGCACAATGTATACTCTGTGAGAATCTCTGTGTGAGTAGAAGGATAAACATAAATGAAAAATTCAATATGAAACCATGATAAATGCCAAGTACCCTCTACTAACGGTTTCTCTTTCAAAAACTAGAAATGTCTTTTTATTATTATTATTATACATACATGTGGGGTACAACATTGATTTTCAATAATTGTGTACAATATGTGATGGTTAGATCAGTATAGTTAGCTTATTCATCATATGCAATCATTCTTTGTGTCCATTTACCCTCCACCTTTTTTTTTTTTTTTTTTTTTTTTTTTTTGTCTTTTTTCGTGACCGGCACTCAGCCAGTGCACCGGCCATTCCTATATAGGATCCGAACCAGCGGTGGGAGCGTCGCTGCGCTCCCAGCACCGCACTCTCCCGAGTGCGCCACGCAGTCGGCCTGACCCTCCACCTTTACACCTTTACTTTTCTAAAAGTTCAAAAAATTACTGTGATTGTTGTTTCTTTCTTTCCTCAGTCTCTCTTTATTGTTCATTTATTTGTTAATTCAGCCCCCAGTTATGAATGAGAACATGAGGTATTTCTTTTTCTGTACTTGGGTTCTTTAATTTAGAATAATTTTCTCCAGGTTCATCCACATTGCTGCAAATGGTAGAATTTCATTATTTTTTTTATGGCTGAGTAGTATTCCATTGTGTATATATACCACAATTTCCTTATCTAGTCATCCATCAGTGGATAATTAGGTTGATTCTATTGCCTAGCTATTATAAATAGAGCTGCAATAAACATGGGAGTGCAGGTATGCTTTTGACCTGGTGTTTTCCAATCCTCTGGATATATCCCCAGTAGTGGGATTACTGGATTATATGGAAGTTCTATCTGTAGTTGCTTAAGGAACCTCCATACTGTTCTTTGTAATGGCTGCATTAATTTAAAGTCCCACCAGCAATGCAGGAGGGTTCTTCTCTCTCCACATCCTTGCCAGCATTTGTTATCCTTTGTCTTTTTTACAATAGCCAGTCTAATTTGAGTGAGGTGATATCTCAAAGTGGTTTTGATTTGCATTTCTCTGATCATTAGTGATATTGAGCGCTTTTTCATATACCTGTGGGCCATTTGTTTGTCTTCCTTTGAGAAATGTCTATTCAGTTCCTTTGCCCATTTTTTAATTGGATTATTTGGTTTTTTGCTGTAAAGTTGCCTGAGCTCTTTGTATATTCTGGATATTAATCCCTTGTCAGATGCATATTTTGCAAATATTTTCTCCCATTCTGTAGGATATCTTTTCACTCTATTGATTGTTTCCTTTCGTGTGCAGAAGCTCCTTAGTTTGATATAATCCCATTTGTTTATTTCTTCTTTTGTTGCCTGTACTTTTGGGGTATTATTCATAAAATCATTGCCCAGTTCTAAATTATGGAACATTTCCCCTACATTTTCTTCTAGGAGTTTTAAAGTTTCAGGCCTTATGTTTATGTCCCTAATCCATTTTGAGTTGATTTTGGTATATGGTGAAAGGTATGGCTCAAGTTTCATTCATCTACAAATGGATATCCAGTTTTCCAAGCACCATTTACTGAAGAGGCAGTCTTTTCCCCAATGTATGTTCTTGGTGCCTTTGCCAAAGATCAGTTGGCTGTAAATATGTGGGTTGGTTTCTGAGTTCTCTATTCTGTTTCATTGATCCACATGTCTGTTTTTATAGCAGTACCATGCTGTTTTTGTTTCTACAGATTTGTAATATAGTTTGAAGTCAGGAAGTGTAATGCCTCCAGCTTTACTTTTTTTGCTTAGGATTGCTTTGGCTATTTGGGGTCTTTTGTTGCTCCATCTGAATTTTAGAATTGCTTTTTCTATTTCTGTGATGAATGTCATTGGTATTTTGATGGGAATCTCATTGAATCTCTAGGTGGCTTTGGGTAGTATGGACATTTTTACTACATTGATTCTTCCAATCCATGAACAAGGAATATCTTTCCATCTCTTACCGTCTTTAATTTCTTTCAGAAGTGATTTGTAGTTCTCATTGTAGAGATCTTTCACCTCTTCAGTTAGATTTATTCCTGGGTATTTTATTTGGGGGGTTACTATTGTAAATGGGCTTACTTTCTTGATCTCATTTTCTTCTAGTTTGTTGTTGGAGTATGAAATGCTACTGATTTTTGTATGTTGATTTTGTATGCTGCAAACTTACTGAATTCATTTATCATCTCTAAGAGTTTTTTGGTATAGTTTCTTGGGTTTTCTATATATAGTATCATGTCATCTGTGAACAGGGACAATTTGTTTTCCTCTTTACCTATCTGGATGCCCTTTATTCTTTCTCTTGTCTAATTGCTCTGGCAAGAACTTCCAATACTATGTTAGATAGAAGTGGAGAGAGCAGGCATCCTTGTCTTGTTCCTGATCTTAAGGAGAAAGCTTTCAACTTTTCCCCATTCGGGATGATATTGGCACTGGCTTATCATATATGGCTTTTATTGTGTTGAGATATCTTCCCTCTATTACTAATTTGTTGATAGTCTTTATCATGAAGGACTTTTGAATTTTGTCAAATGCTTTTTCTGCATCTATTTAGATGATCATATGGTGTTTGTTCATAACATCGTTGATGTGGTGTATCACATTTATTGACTTGCATATGTTGAGCCATCCTTGCATTCCTGGGATGAATCCCACCTAATTATGATGTATAATGTTTTTGATGTGTTGCTATATTCTGTTTGCTAGTATTCTGTTGAGGACTTTAGCATCTGAATTCATCAAGGGTATTGGCCTGGTAGTTTTCTTTTTTTGTTGTATCTTTATCTGGTTTTGATATCAGGGTGATGCTGGCTTTGTAGAATGAATTTGGGAGAATGGTTTCTGTTTCAATTTTTTGGAATAGTTTGAAAAGAACTGGTATTAATTCCTGTAGAGAGTACTAACATTTATAAAGCAAATGTATTTCACAGAGCCTATTTTCCAAATCTCTGTAGTCTCAGGTTTAGCCTAATCTTTTGGAATTACATATAGAAATGTTAATCTTGCAAAAGACAGGAAACTTTCCTCAGGCTAAAGCTTTTGTAACACATCAAAGTTGCTGGCTCAAGGACAGACAATTTACTTGATTGATATGTAAAATACTGGGGAAATTGCTGTAGGGAAAAATAGTGTTTGCGAAGATCAAGCTTTTGTTGGTGGATCGACTTAACCTTTTGCAAATTGCATTATGGAATGTCATTTTTCTTGTTTCACTGATGTTACCAGCCTCTATTGATAAACCCCACCTATTCTCTTTTCCTGTAGCTTCCTGGTCTGGGGAATAAATATGGGGAATGAACTCCAGTTTGTGGTTAATTTCCCAAGGAAGGAATGCCTCTCTCTTGAGGGTTCTGGGAGATTAACCCCTTTGGGGTCTCTCCATGCTTGGAAGAAATGGGCTTTGAGTAATCCTTTTGCACCTCAGTCACCCAGGGGAAGAGAGGTAATAAATCCATATGAGGCAAAGCAACAAATTCCTCTTTTAAAGTTTGGTAGAATTCAGCAGTGAAGCCATCTGGTCCTGGGCTTTTCTTTTTTGGAAAGTTTCTGATTACTGCTTCAATCTCTTTGCTTGTTATTGGTCTGTTCAGTTTTTCTATGTCTTCTTGGTTAAAACTTGATAGTTTATATGTGCCTAGAAATTTATCCATTTCCTCCAGAATTTCAAATTTGTTCACGTGTAGTTGTTCATAGCAATGTCTAATGTTTCTTTGTATTTCTGCAGTATCAGTTGTGATATCCCCTTTTCGTTTCTGATTTTTGTTGTTATTTTAGTAAATCTGGCTCGTGGTTTCTCTAGTGGCTTTTTTCTCAAAAAACCAACTTTTTGTTTCATTAATGTTTTGCATCATACTTTTGATCTCTATTTCATTTAGCTCTTCTCTGTTTTTAATTATTTCTAACCTAACTTTACACCTCAAGGAACTAGAAAAACAAGAACAATCAAATCCAAAAGTTAGAAATGTCTTTGACCCATTTAAGTTTCTGCCCTATTTGTGTGAAATCAATCAGTTCCATCTTGTCTTTTATTTGTGAATTTGTCTGTGAGTGGTTGTAGTGGAGGCATGAATGTTAAAGTGAGCAGAATGGTTTAAGAAGAACAATATATTTGTTAGTGGCTTGTGATAACTAAGGAAGAGGAAAATAAATTTTACCTGCCTTTATCAATGTTTATTTAAAATTTTATATTGAATTTATTTTGGACTTAATGAAAATTGAAACACTAGTTCAGAGTATTCCCAAATGTCCTTTCCCCAGATTCCCAATGTTAACATTTTACCATTTTTGCTTTCTCTTTCTCTCTCTCTCCACTCCTCATCCTACCTAGATACTTTGTTTTTCTGAACTGTTTTAGAGTAAGCCACATATATGATGACCTTTTATTCCTAAGTACATCAATGTGTATTTATATAAACTATGGTATTCTTTTGTAAAACCACATTATAATTATTAAAATGCAGGAAATTGACAGTAATATAATACTATTGTCTAAGCTACACACTTAATTCAAATGTCATCTTTTCTCTCACTACAAAAATTTTTTTTTTGCCCCTCATCCATTCTTCCATCAAGGGTCACTTGATACCTTTAGTTGTCATGTTTCTTTAATATTTTCTAACCTGGATGAGTTTCTCATGTTTTTTTGTTTGTTTGTTTTTGTTTTGTTTTGTTTTGTTTACTAATTTGTATTTATCTTTTATGACCTTGACATTATGAAGAGTACTGGCCATATGTTTGTGGAATGTTCCTCAATTTGGGTTTGTATTATGTTTTCTCATTATTAGATTAGAGTCACAAATTTTTGGCAGAAAAACCACAAAAGTGATATTGGGTTCCTTTCAGTGAACCATACTAGAAGCACATGACAGTCATCAACAGGTGCTGAGCAAGACTTCATAAAGCTCTCTGCAAAATATAACTTTTTTCTTTATCTCAAAAGCATATTTATTCATTTTCACTTAAGAGAACAGGTATTGATAGAGTCCCAACTATGTGTCAGTCATCATGTATGTAATAAGTTGTAAAAGTTACAGAATAGATGGTCCAATATTAGTGTAATTGAGAAACACTCTACAGAAGCTATGGAAATTTAACAAGACCCCAAGTTATAGAAGGGTGAAGAGCAGAATGATGAACTATATTCCTGACAAGGACACATAAGATGACGGAATTCATCCCTTTGCAAAGTTTAACTGAGTCTGGTCCATTCTGGCACCTTATGAACTGGCTGTGGGTCATGTAAAATCAGTTTTTCATTGCTCATACTATAAACCACAATTAATAAAACCATTCTCATCAGGGATTAATTTTCAGAAATCCAGGATGTCTTTTGATGTTCACAATGGTACACTAAGTCTAGAGAATATAATTTTTAATAGTCCATCTATTCAAAACAGACCAGAGTTTCAATGTTTTGTTTTGCTTCCATGTCCTTAAGTATGATTTACTATATTTAGTTTCTGGGCATTGTTGCTGTTCTTGTGGTTTACTTATTTGTTTCTTACTCAGTTGAAGTTCATCAACTCTGAATTATCTGCCAAATGAGTTTATCTGTTCCTTCTTATATCTGATGTAAGACACCAGTCTTTAATCTTAAGTAGTCCTTATGTGAATCAAAACACACACAAAGAGCAAATAACTACTTTAACATCTCATTAATTTAAGTACTCAAGGACTTGAAAGTATAGATCTGGCTAAGAAGCAAATTGTATGTTCAAAATCTGATAATATCGGTAACAGAGAATGCTTCCTTTTTTCTTAATTTTTTTGAGAGTATCTCCATTTTTATGGTGTATTTATTTTTCTTATTAGTCCTGAAGCTTGAAATAAAAGAATAACACAATCCTGCAATTATGGTACAATTGTACCTGAAGTCACAGAACTTTAAAGTCAGTGCACTGCAACTTGGGACTTATAGCTACCAGAATGGGTATTTGGTTAATTTATAGCACATTATTCTATTCCTTAATAAATATGAGAGCTGCAACTGATGTGCACAGTTCAGTAACTATGGTTAAACTTAAAAGAAAAGAAAATAAATTAACTCTCTTCTAAGGCATAAGTTAAAAAGTCACAAAGCTAAAAAGATTTTGAGGTGTATAATTCCTTTTTTGACTTGAAAAGAAAGAATAGGAAATAGAACAAATACTAGACACATTTTATTAATGAAATAGTCCTAGTCAATGAATTACATATACTAGAATGTAAAATGTCAGATTCAATTAAATGAATACTTGTAAAATAAACCATTTCACCACCTGAGCATATTTAAATCATAACCCAGTTAGGCAAATGCACTAAACAGTCAAATAAGCATGTGTAGCTACTTGACTCTAATTATTGAAATAGAGACACTGATTTTCACGTGGTATGATGCAAACAGACCATTTATTCTTATATATATTCATTTCTGTCTTTTAATTTGTAATAAACTTTTTAAAAGTGGTCATACATAGAATGAGTAGCATGATTTCTTCTTATACTCTCAACACTGCAGAGTTTCAGATTCCTCAATTGGTGGGGGAAGTTGAATCAGTAGTAGCACACATTCAAAAACAAATAATCTGATTTAAAAATGGGATAAGGAACTGAATAGACATTTTTCAAAGGAAGACATACATATGGCCAACAGGTACATGAAAAAATACTCAGCAACACTAATCATCAGGTAAATGCAAATCAAAACCAAACTGAGATATCATGTTAACCCAGTTAGACTGGCTATTATCAAAAAGACAGACAATAGCAAATGCTGACAAGGATGCAGAGAAAAGGGAACCCTTCTACACTGTTGATGGGACTGTAAATTAGTGCAGTCATTATAGAAAACAATATAGACATTTCTCAAACAACTACAGATAGAACTACCATAGCATCCAGTAATCCCACTACTGGGTATATACCCAAAGGAGTGGAAATCATCATGTCAAAGGGATACCTGTACTCCCATGTTTATTGCAGCTCTATTTACAATAGCTGAGTTATAGAACCAACCTAAAAATCCATTGATGGATGACTGGATAAGGGAAATGTGGTATATATAACCAATGGAATACTACTCATCCATAAAAAAAGAATGAAATTCTGCCATGTGCAGCAACATGGATGAGCTTGGAGAAAACTTTAAGTGAAATGTCAGTCAGAGAAAGCAAAATACACATCATCAATCATAAGTGGGAGCAAAGAAAGAAATGAAGGAAGGAAGAAAAAAGAGAGAAGGAGAAAGAAACAATTATGATAATACACTGAACTTTCAGGAGAGAACAAATCTGTGGTTAATAGAGGTGGGAAAGGAACAGGGGGCGGGGTTTAGTGAGAGACTGGTTAATGAACACAAAGAATGATTATGTTTTATAATGATAAAAATGCAAATTATCCTGATTTGATCGTCACATATACAAGTATTGATAGTCAACTCTGTAACCCACAAATATGTAAATCTATTATGTTTCAATAATAGAGAAAAAGAAAAACAATAAGATATGCTCCCTTATTTAAGGAAATTAGAAATTAACTCTTTAGCTCAAGATTGGGCATGTGTCATGAAGGCCTTCAGATGCACTTTTATTGTAAATTCATACATATACATCATATGTAGTCTGTAAAGAATTAACTCTTTGTTATAAATAATAGTGCTAGGCAAAATGTAACAAGACTTTTCTAAACAGTTCTAATCCTTCCCCCAAATCCTGTATGGTCGACATTACTGTTTCTATTTTACAGGTGAAGGATCTTTCTCAGACAGGCTAAATAACTAACCTGATACTGTTTAACTACAAGTATGGTTCAATAGAGGTTTTGGATTAAATACGTTGAATTTCATGGTCACTGTAAGATATTCTAGTACTAAATATAGTAAGAATCAGTCATTTAAGTGACATTGTTGCACGGATATTGTCTTTGCATATCTATGGCCTAAATTTTATTGTGTTTATACTATAAGATGATTTTCATTGTAAGGTAGTACCTTTATTTACATTTTAAAATATTTATTCTGATGATAAAATAAAAATATACTTCCATAAGAAAAGATTTAAACAAGATTAAAAATAAAACAAAAAATTTCCACAATCCTGTAACCAAGATATAAATACTGATAAAAACATTTTTGGATATTTTATGCCACTCAGTCAGAGGTTATCTAAGTATATGTAACATACAATTGCATACACACATTAATTTAACAATTCAAATATTCATTGGCTGTCTACCAGGTACCACTGACTAAGGATAAAGAAATACGTCGAATAGAAAAATGCTTGATTTCTTATTGCATATACATACACAAATACATTTTTATATATTCTAAGTTATTATCAAATGAAAAACTTTATTCTTTTTTTACTTGATATTACATAATATCAATAAACAATTGTTCAAGTCTAATAATTATCAGATATAATATTTAGCAGATGTCATAAGGTGGTTGTGGATAGATAATGATTTTAAAATATGGGTTCAGATTTCAACTTTGCCACATTATATGTTCCCTTGAGCTAGTGACCTAACCACTAGTATCTGTCTTCAAATTTAAAATGAAGTAAAAAGTTAGTATGTGTCAACAGGACTCCGTGAGAATTAATTTTTTTACTTCATGTGGTAAAATTGCTTTAAATTTATAGTTTTGTTATTATCATCTCATTTTATTATATCATAGTCAGCTGATATGTTTCATATAATTCTTGAGAGCCATCTGCCCATAGTAGGATCAAATCTAGTTATTTTGTTCTGAAAGTCTTCACACACTTCTGGTAAAATATCGAAGAATGAGTGGGCTTATTTAGTGCAAAGGCTTAGGACCTGTTCTGAAGCACTACAAGGGGGAAAAAAAAAGAGTCTGATTAGACATCTAGCATTGCTGCTGAGAACCAGCCAGCACAAGCCTATATGGTTGCTGCCCCAAAGCCCTGGTATTACATTTCCCCACACAAACTGGAGGGATGTTCCCCACCCAGGGTCCCATCCTTCAGTCCACATCCACACACACAGCTGTTATTCCCAGCACACCCTCCCCTTACTCAGAGGATGTTGCAAACCTCAGTTACACACAGAGCTGAAGTCAGTATTCCCCAATACCATTTAACCCTTGGATTTTTACTGAAGTCACCAAAAGAGTCCTTTTTCTTTCATGGTGAGTTCTTAATTAAAGTTCTCATTTAAAGATAGTGTAGCTCATCTTAAACTATCATAGATGTTCTTAAAATACGGACCTGTGCCAGCAAAGGATTCAGCTCTTTTGATTCTCCACTTAGACTGCTGCTTGGTTTCAGGGCAAGTATGAAGAGAACTGAAACATCATCTGCTTGCTATCCCTAGATGAAAATTTCCTCTCTCCCTCCTTACTTTACGTTTTTTATTTTTCTTCTCTCTCCTCCCACTCAAGTGATGCAGCATAAAATTCTCAATAAAAGTGGCTTTTAACAGAGAGGAATAGAGATTGTTTTGAAGCAGCTTTGGCTTATTGTTTTCCTTGAGGCAAAGGAAAACGAAAGTCTGGCTTCTACTCTGTTGATTTGTTGCCTAGATAATCTGTCCAATGCTGAGAGATGTGTGGTCAGGTTCCCCACTATTATCACAGAGTAGATGCTTCTTCTATCACTATGGAATGGGCTTTGGGCAGAGACATATATTCTTCTTTTCTTTTGTCTTTGCTGGTGACTCTCCTTGTATCAATACACTCAAGTGGCTGGAGGGCCATCTGCATGGTGGTTGTGGCATCTCACTGCTTTTGCGGCCGCTGTGGCTATTGTGGTGGCTGTGGTGGGCCACCCACATGGAAGTGGTGTTTTTGGCATGCTCCTTACCTGGTTGCAGTAGGAGGGGTGGTCTCTGGCTCCAAGCCTCAGGACTCTGGGTGGGCCCAATGGCAGCAGTGGCATGCCTGGTTATAGGAGGAGGGGTTGGTCCCCAGCTCCAACTGTTTTTACATTCTGAGATGTTGGTTGTGGAGCAGTTGGGTGGGAGGGGTAGAGGGGAAGGGGGAAGGAAATAGGGTGGGGAAGGAAGGGGGATGTGGTTGGGGCCCATGGCACCCCTCTCATTCTTGTAGGGGAGACCAAGGGGTTTCCAGGGTGGCTTGGTCATTCCTGGGCTGAATACAGATGTCAGGGGAGTATGGCCAAAGCCCTCAGCCCCCCACTGCCCAGGGTCAGGAGCTTGGGGTATTTCCTGCAGCAGCTTGATGGTCGTCTCTAGGCTGGATGTGGGTGTCAGGGGGCATGGCTGAGGCCCCTGGCCCACCCCACTCCCTGGCTTGTGGGCCCAGGGGGCTTCCAGTCCTTCTAGGTGTTACAGGTGTTCTTTGGTGAAGTGAGACCTTTACTAGTTAATATTAAACTTTGTCTCTGTTCTGTGGGTACTTTGTTTTTTTCCTTCAGTTCTGTGTTTGATTATTTGCTGTTCCCACCACTTAAACTCTGCACTGGAACTAATTTGTTGTCCTTTGCTTACTTCTACAATGGGGGAACTTCCTGTGGGGACCAGTACTTGAGGCCTGTGGTTGAGCCAAGTTGCTGCTTTGGTGCTGATTCCCTGGGGAAGCCTTTTTATGCAGCTCCAGTTTTAATGGTTGACTGTGTAGGTACTTTTGAGTCTCATGAGATTCAGTACATCTGGGTTGTGTGGATCTGAGTCTTTTTAGCAAATTGCTTCCCCTGCAGTTCTATGTTCCTGACCAGTCCACACAGTATGGGCCTGTGCTGATTGGGGGGCAGATCAGCTGTCCCTCCTCTGTTCCAGTGTTCCCCTGGTGGGCCCATTTCCCCCACCGCACACACTCCAAACACTCCACAGGACAGGCCACGCACCAGTCCCTTGCAACATCTCACCAGCCTCTTAGTGGCTCCTTTTTTCAGTTGTCTGTGGCCCCTCACTCCTGTATGGGTTCATGGGAACCCTGTTAGTGGTCTTACTGGCCTGGGGGCCGACTAGGGCCTCTTCTCCCCTCCAGCCTCCAAGTAACTTCATCCAAAGGGCACAGCTGTGGCTTTTGCCAGCTCTTGCACCATGTGCTCACCAGCTTCAGTCCTGAAGCAGCCAGGATTCAAAATGGTAGGAACAATCTTTTCTTTCTCTCATGGTGGCTTCTCCTGCCGTCATGCACTCTGTAGATCTCTCCTCCTCTTCCACTGAGCTCTAGTGGCCCCAGCTTTGCTGTTGTTGCTTTTTAATAGTTGTAAATTGGTTGATTTGTGGGACGGAGTGACACCGGGGACTGTCTATTCTGCCACCTTAGTAATTACATTTAAATTGAACAAATACTCTGTGGAAGTGCAGTATTTAGCTGTCTCTGCAAGGAATCTCTTTCATGACCAACCTCATGTAATTTCCCCTGGGTTAATGCCAGCATTACTTCAGTCTAAGGGTGTGGAGAAGTCGGTCCCTTTCTTCTAGCATAAAGACCATCAGCTATTCAAAATGTGATTCTGTGCCTGGCTGTGAAGGGCAGCCGGATGCATGGCTCCCATTTCCTCCTGGGGGCCTTCTGCTTCAGTGATGGTTGGCATCACCTTGCACATTATCTTGCTCACTGGCAGAAGCAGGTGGTTGCTCACTCAGGGCAAGCTGGGGGGACTGACGAAGGCAGCCTACGCCCAGCCTCCGTCTGCCTGCTCATCCCACACAGTGGCCCTGGGCCTGCACCCCAGTCACTAAGGCCAGGCCACGGCTGGACACTGGCAGAGCGGAGGATGAGTGGGGCATATGAAACTTCTAATGTCATTTTGAAAAAAAAAAAATGCAGGGAAAGGACATCTCTTAGAGTTTGTATTGCCTATGAAGAGGTTAGTCTAATTAAGTATAATTAACAAGCAAAATTTCAATCTTAAAATGAAAATAATTAAGTGTTCTAAGTAAGTTAATTTCTGTTTGAGGGGAAAACAGCATGCTTTTGTTGGAAAAGCATATTAAGTCCAGTACTACTGGTATTTACAGAACTGTATTTGATAATATACTTGCATTATTCTGTGCAGTATAATGACATGATACTTTTACAGTGTTTTTAATAGATGTCTGCTCGTTTTGATGTATGAATTTAAAAATTTAGCTTATGTTCAACTATTGAGTTTTCTGAGATTTTATATGTGTATTGCTGTTGTTATGCTGATTCAAGCAAACATGAAAAGTATACACCACTTTGTAAAAAAGCTTATTATACACACACTAATACAAAAGAAGAAAAAGTATGTACTTATTTTCATATATGATTTATGACTTTGTTTTTCAATATTGCTGAATAAGCATTTAGCAAATGTCTGCTATATACTAAGTATATTTCATAGATATGTAAATAAATTAGTTAATAAGTACAAAAAATAAAGGCTAAGAAAAAAATCTAAAGGCCTCCTTGTTTATTAAAAAGTTGTTTTTGAAATATTTCCACATAGTTACTGTATGTAACAAAAACTAAAATTAACTACCAAGAAAAATTGGGCATCCCATAAAGCAAGTTGAAGAAAACTATTTATAGTCAATTTCATAAAGGTACTTATGAATTTTCCAACTTTTTAATTTGAAATTATATGGACAGCAAGTACAAAAATACAATTTTATGTTAAAATTTCTACTTATTTCAAAAGCAGCTATTTTGAATGTTTCAAATAGGACTAGTTAGATAGATAGACAGACCGACAGATATAGATATACTTCAGTTTTGATATTGATATATTGATAAAGAAAAATCTCTCTCTCTCAAGAGCATGGATAAATACCTGGTATATCTTACTGTTATTTTTAGTAAGTGTAATAACACTAGCAATATTTGTTGACTGTGAGTTACATGCTTATGGATATAGCAATGGTATCATAATTTGAATTCAATCCTTATAATAAAATATATATAATTATTTGGAAATAAGGAGTGAGTATTTGACAATAATAACTTCTAGGTTTTAGAAAAAAATTATGCTGTATAATTGATTAACTCATAATATTATAATAAATTTTTAAATTATTTTTTCTACAAAAAATTAAAATGTAAATTAGCTGAGAAAATTATATATTACTACTTTTATATTAAAAACTTGCCAAAAACAAATATGAGAAATCTGTAGATTTTGTATTAAAATTTTAAAAATAAATTCTATCATTCCATTTTAGCATCTGGATCAGTTTAATTCAAGATTAAGCAGAAAGTGTAAAGGAAACCATTCAAAAAATAAGTTAATCTTTGCAAATTTCTGATAGGGTGAATCACAATGATCTTGTTAATGAGCAAACCACACACACACACACACACACACACACACACACACACACACACACACACACACACACAGAAATTAGATGCTGAGCCTGAAAAAAATCACAATAATTTTTCTATAAGTCCTGATTTCAATGTAGTATTCACAAAACCTTTTCATCATTCTCATTGCTGGTTCATTTGTTAATAAATAAATGTTATAAGGTCACTATATAGGTTTACAGACAAATGAGTCCAGGAGCACCATCATAAGCATTCATCAGTGCTTTGTGCAATATTCCATTTGTAAAGAAAAAAGCATCCCTCTGCTAAAAAATTAAAGTTTGAAGATAGCTATCACATATTTCAGATTCAAAGCAATCATCGTGTTCTATCATGATTAGAGGCAAAAACTACGATTTTGCTTTCTGAGCATTATTTCATGCACTATTAAAAGCAAGTCAATAATATCATATCTTATTCTATTAAAAGGTTTCTTTAAGGTTTTATATTTTCTCTGACTAAAATCTAGGATATATCCTTGGTATTATATTATTTTAGAAACCTTTTAATAATTGTATATGAGTATGTGCATGTTGAAAACAATTCTAAATGGAATATGGTATAAACAACAAATAATCTTACTATCTTTCATTGTAATTTTCCAGGAAAGGTTACTAGCAACTCTATCTACTGTCTGAAAACTTGACAGTGCTATGGCCATAGCTCATTAAGCCTCAGAATCCAGGAAATTTGTTAGACTTAAAAAACAAAAAGAACTGCATAATTTTTATTTCTTAAATAAAATAAAGTCTGATTTAGAATACAGATGTTTCTGTCTTTGATGTTTGAATGTTCTGGATAAACATATTAATGAAACTCAGCTGTCTTAGTTCAGCTCAGGTAGATTGCAGTTTTATGATCTGGTGAAGTTAAAAGAATAATTGTATCTTTGTTATACTGCCTTTTGTGTCTCATCCTAAAACAAAACAAAGTTAAGGCACAGGATTTCTTACTTCATATGGCATGCTCTTTTGAATAGCAGTTTTAAGAATATTGACAATATTTAATGCAAATGAGGATTTTCTTGTTGAAGAGGAGTTTGGTAGCAACACTTGAGTGACTCAGAAAATTTTAAACAAGTAGAATAGTGAACATATTTTCCATGGTTGGCCATTTTCCAAGCAATGGGGTGTGTTTTTAAAAACACATTCTTGGCCTTTATCGAAAAACCACAGATAGCTGTAATTTGGGTAACTTTTACAGGTAATTTATGACTTTTACACTCAACTTAATAGCCCATAAAAAACTCAAAACAGCAGTGTTAGGACATTGCTTTAGTAGTCAAAAGGCTTCTGGAGACTAAGTATTTTCAAAAGGGAATTTCATTTCAAATGGAAATTTTGAATTGTGCTTAGAAATTTTTTGCTTGATACAAACATTGTCTGTTTCAAAGTTACACCCTGGCTACTCTGATTCTTGCCAGTATATCTGAAAATTATTAGTGTGTTTTAGGTTACTTTCCCTTTTTAATGCGCTAATATTGAATAATGCAAATTATTGTTAGAAAATGAATGCAGTCCTGTTTGCGACAATTTACTGCATCTACAGCGAGTGTGTATACTTCAGGTATGAAAACTGATGCCTCTGATTATTTTTCCTCCATGGCTTTTAAACAGTTAACATCACCTGCTGCTGTTTGTGATGAAACCCCACAGGAAATGAATGCCAAAGGTACAAGATGAAAGAGAAAGTAATTTTCTGGGAGGGGAGTAAGAATAATTTTGCACTGTGAGGTGAAAGGGTGAGAAACCAAAAGACGTGTGAGGAATTACTTATGAAACTGGAAATGAGGGTTCGAGTTGGAGGCAAAGGGAGCAAATATAGGAAAGAGAGAAACAGGGAAAAACCAGGAGTCATAGAGAAAAATAAAGGGACAATAGATTGAAATATACACCTAGAAGGTGCTACTGAGAAAACAAGTTATATATGTATATATATATATATACACACACACACATTATATGTATCACACAATGTAAATATACATCACGAACCTAATTATTACATATATCTCAATATATTTGGTGGGTAAAGAAATTAACAAACAAATATTCTTAAGTCTTTCCTTTTTCACACTCCACCATTATGAATAATTTTATCACTGCTTTTTCTTTTTCTGGTCTTTCTTAAGGAGAATCAAGGGGACGTTCAGTGAGAAAAAGCAGCAGATGCAAGGAAGTATAAAGTTATTATTTGAAAATAGAGAAAATTACATGGAGGAGATAATAGACTATATGTATATACACACACACGTATAATAAGAAAGAGAAGACTACAAAACTCATTGTAGGCTGAGTTTAGGAGGGGGAGGAGAGAAACGATTACTGAATAGTTGACAGGCAAGGAAAAAGACGAAACTATTGCTATATATTGTCAACTGAGAAACATCAGGGGATATTTTAATATGTTTCCAAAATCTGGTGGTTGCAGAAACTGTGTTTACTTAAATGTAGCGCTCTTTTAAGTGTGGGCCACTAGGTGGTTTCGTCCTGTATGGTAGGTATGTGAAAATGTACACCAAGAAAATATTAGAGTGATTCTTCTCTATTAAACTCATTATTAACAAACATTTATTGCTGATTGTGCTATCAGTGTGATCTATGTAAGTCAGCATCTCTACTATCTTCTTCTGGGCATTAACCAAAAATCAAGAAAGAATAATGGGAGGCATCCCTGATAATTCCAATTAGCACTAATTTAGGACAGAGATATTATGCTATAATAACAGTCCAAGTCAGTCAAAATTAGCAGAGATGAGAAAAAGGCTGCAAAGATGAAGTAAAGAAATGAGGGCACATAGTGGCCACATGGCTCAATAGTGGCAGTTTTCAGAGCATGACAGCAATATTAGAGTTCCTAAGCCAAAAGACAACCCAGGAAGTGTAAAAGTTATGTATGCTAATTAATAATGGAGCTATTCATGGAGTGAAAATGCAGCGAAAGTAGGTTTTCTGAATTCATTTTGTTCATAAAGGATTCAAGACTACACAAGGGATGACGGAGTCGCACCACATTGTAGGGAGTGGTTAGTTTCTGTGTGGGCACAAAAAGAAGAAAGATCTCCAGGAACAGAACAAGAAAGCACATTCAATAATGAATGAGATAGGAGGATGAAATGTACTGTTTGTATTAGTTTTCTATTGCTGTATAACAAATTTCCACTAACTAGGTAGCTCAAAACAACACAAGTCGATTATCTCACAGTTGCAGTGGATCAGGAGTATGAGCATGGGTTAGCTAGATCTCACCAGTCTGCCAGATGTGGACCAGGGCTGCAATCTCATCTGAAGCTCAGGTACTTTACCAAGACCATTCAGGTTTTGACAAAATTTATGCCATTGCAGCTGTAGTCCTCGGTTCCCCATTATCTTGCTGGCTGTAGGGTGGAAGTTGCTCTCAGCTCCAGAAGGCTGAACTGAGTTCCTAGGCACATGACACTCTTACAACCTCACAACATACTCCTTCAAAGCCAGCAGGAGAACAGCTCTCTCCAAGAGCCCAGTCCACCTGTAGAAAAAGACTTAGCTGATTAGATCAGGTCAGTCAAGGATAATCTCCCTTTTGATTAACTCAAAATTAACTTACTAGAAACTTTAATTATATCTGTAAAAGTCCTTCACTTCTGCCATATATAATTTGTTAAAGGTAAGACAGAGCTTCCATTCGCATGCAAGAGAAGGAACTTTACAAGCACATGGTCATCAGGGGCTCTTTTGGAATTCTGCCTTCCACACCATTTATGTAAAGATAGCATCATAAAGAGTGGGAAAAAGCAGTAAGATATAAAACTATAAAAATTTTATGAGAAAAAATTTTATCCTGAAGCAGATCAAAATTACAAAAAAAAAAATTTGCCTTGAATTTTTAAAAAATCTTAATGCTTAATGCAGCAATCATTTCCATGAATAAAGTTTGTGAAGAGATAAAAAATGAAACATGAGCTGTCAAACCTCAGAGCCAGAATTAGAAAATAATAAAAATAAAAACCTTTACCAGATAAAAATATAGAAAAGAAAGAGCCCATGAGAAAATAGATACTGTGGAAAGCAAGGTAATATAGCAGATAGAAATGAGAAAAGCATATGAATTGAAAACAGAATGATAAAAAGTGAAAAAATAAAACGAAAGAGAAAAATGATGAATAAAAGAAGCAAATAAGGTTCAATATCTCATGTCATGGCTCTCCCCCACTCCCCGAGAAAAACAAAAACCTAAATAAAGGAAGAGAATACACATTTGAAGATATAATTATTTTATTTCATTTTAAAATAAAGACTTATTGAAATAAGTCTTATACATATTGAAAGTGGATACAATGTGTCAGAGCAAATCCACTCAGAATATGTCATACTATGTTATATCCTAATAAAGTTTTTAAAGTTTGAAGATTAAACAGAGTTCTCTGTGTAGTCCAATAAAAAGATGATTAGATCACATTTTGGGGGAAAACTATCTGGATCATCTCATATTCTCCACTGAAAATTTTAGTATCAGAGGACAATGGAGGATCCTCTACAGGAACCTAAAAATGGCAAGTGTGACCCAAGGAGTTTATGTTCAGTCAACCGTCCCTCAAGTATAAAGGCTAAAATATGCTTTCGACATGAGAGAATGCAAGGCATTTCCATTAGCCTTTCCTGAAAAACAATTACAAATATATTGGGACCATTAAGAAGAGAATAAATGAGCAAATTAGTAACCAAAAACTGGCCAAGAGAGTTGTTTACATTCAACAAAAGAAAGAAAAAAAGAAAGAAAGAAAGAGAAGGAAGGAAAGAAGAAAGGAAAATGAATTGCTATAAACAGAACAAAACAAAAACAACTAGTAATTTTTGCTTTATTTAGATGTAAGTTCCTTGTAAAAATAAATATATATACATATATATAAAATAAGAAAAGCAGATAAAAGCAAACAAAAATTCTGATTTAAAAAAAGTCAAGAATTGTAACAAATATTTTGTTCATCTCTTACAAGCTACGTGTTAAAATCTGAATGACAGGGGCAAATTCCTAGGAGAATATAATTTACAGATCTGTGTGAATACAGAGATTTCCATATAAAATATTTTAAAAGTTATTATGTAACTTGACCCCAAAAGATAATGATCATACATTTTCAAAGAATTACTTTTCAGGCATTAAGTAAAAAGTCATTGTAATGCTATTAAAATAATTTAAGAACACAAAATGTATGGAAAATTTTAAGTTTTTTCTATGAAGTGACATATGTACGAACTCCCCAAAGATATTGGGGTGTAAAAATTATATGACCTTCACTCGAGCTGTTAAACAAGTTGACACAATTCAACAACCATACTTGAAAAAACTTACTTAATAAAACAATAATAAATTAATCTTTTCTGAGCATGATAAAATATAAGTTTATCAGATCCAAATCCAGCATCAAACTTAGTGGTGTTACACTAAAGGCATCCCCACTAATATCATAAAAATATAAGAATATTTACTATTACCACCATTAAAAATTTTTTAAACAAAATCCAGACATTATACATGATTACACAAACTTTGAAATCGTGTGCACAGTTTAAAAATGATTCATTAATTAAAATAACATAAGCAAACTCAAAAAAGCAGTTGACAAATTTAAAGAAAACATTGTAACTCACATAACAAATAAATTTCCATAATCTATAAAGGGATCCTAAAAACTAACATAAAAGACAATCAAAGAGAAAAATATAGATAAATAATATAACAAAGAGTTCACAAAAAAGGCAACATAAACAGACTTTCAAGTTATAAAATAAGATCAAATGCAAATTAAAACTATATGGAGGAAGTGGGTTTTATCCAACAGATTGGCAAAAGGTCAAAGATTCAATAACACTCTGATGCTGTATTGAGATGCCAGGCATACTCAACCTATTGTTGGTTAGAATGTTATTCGGTACAATACCTAAGGAGAATAATTTGTCAATGTTTACCAAAATTATAATCTTATATAATTTGTGATGCAACAAATGTACTTCTAGGTATATATTGTGCACACATAAAATTATGCATATACAAAGTTATTAATTAAAACATTTTATAACAGCAAATATTAGAAGCAACCTAAATGTCAATCAATATGGGACTGACTATATAAATTATAATAAACCCATAAAATAAATGAGGAAGCTGTATATGGAAATATATGATAAAATATGAAAGACCTTTTCTTTCTTTCTTTATTTATTTAAGTTTAATGTTACTTTTTTTTTTTTTTTACATTCTATCATATTGTTGCAGAGCAGTTGTGGGGAGGGGAAAGGGAAAAGAAATAAGGTGGGAGGAGGAAGAAAGGGGAGGGGGGAGGGACATGGTTGAAGCCTGTGGCACCCCCTCATTCCTGCATGGGAGACCAGGGGGCTTCCACTGGCGGCTTGGTCATTGTCTGGCTGGGTGCAGATGTCAGAGGGGTTTGACTGAAGCCCTCACCCCCCGCTGCCCTATCTCAGAAACCCAGGAAATTCCTGTAGCAGCTCAGTGGTCTTCATTGGGCTGGTTGCAGGTGTCAGGGGCTGAGGCCCCTGGCCCTTCCCTTTCCCTGGCTTAGCAGCCCAGGGGACTTCCAGTCCTTCTAGGTTTTATACGTGTTCTTTGGTTGAGAGAAACCTTTAGTAGCTGATATCAAGGTTTGTCTTTGGTCTGTTGTATTTTGTTTTTTCTTTCAGTTCAGTGTTGGATTATTTGCTGTTCCTACCACTCATACTCTGCACTGGAACTAATTTGTTCTCCTTTGCTTATTTCCTGTGGCCACCAATACTTGAGCTCTGGGGTTGAGCTAAATTGTTTCTTTGCTGCTGATTCCCTAGGGAAGCCTTTTTGTGCAGCTCAGGTTTTAATGGTTGACTTTATATGTGCTTCCTGGACTTGTGAGATCTGGTGTACCTGGGTTGGATATAAACTCTGGTCTGGGCCTGAGTCTTCTTAGCAAATGGCATCCCCTCCAGTTCTGTATTCCTGACCAGTCTCCACTCAGTCACTATGCTGATTGAGGGGCTGTCCTGGCTATGCTTCAATGTTCTCTAAGTGGGCCAGTCTCCCCTACCTCCCATGCTCCAAACACTTCCCATGGGATGGGCTGTATGCCAGTCCCTTGTGGTGACTCACTGGCCTCTGAGAAGCTCCTTCTTTTCAGTTGTTATGGCTCCTCGCTCCTATGTGGGTCCACGGAACCCTATTAGTAGTCTTTCTGGCCTGGAGGCCACCAAGGCCCTCTTCTACCCTTCAGCCTCCAAACAACTCTATCTGAAGGGCATGGCTGTGGCTTTTGACAGCTCCTGCTCCATGTACTCACCAGCTCCAGCCTTAAAGTGGCTGGGATTTGAAATGATCTGAGTGGTCCTTTCTCTCCCTCATCATGGCTTCTCCCACCTTCATGTGCTCTGTAGGTCTCTCCTCCTCTTCCTCTGTTCTCTAGTGGCCTCAGCTTGGCTGTTGTTGCTTTTCAATAGTTGTAAATTGGTTGATTTGTAGGAGAGAGTGACACTGGTGAATGTCTATTCTGCCAACTTGACCAGAAACCTCTTTGAAAGATGTTTTAAATACAAAAAGTAAGAAACAAAATTATGAATAATATACTTCTATCATTTGTTAGAGAAATGCAGGGCTGGTACATTCAGAAACTATTCACATTTTCATATGTATGCTTAAAGGCTAATGACCTTTGTGTCAGAATGTGGTTAGGATTAGGACAAAAATGGAAGAAGACCTTTTAATATAATTAAAGACTTCATTTTTCTAGAGCAGATTTAGGTTCAAAGCAAAATTGAGAGGAAGGTCCGAGATATCTCCTATGCCCCTGCCCCCACACATGCGTAGAGTCCTCCATCAGCAGAACGGTGCGTTTGTTACGATTGAACCTACGCTAAACATAATTATCACCTGAAGTCTATAGTTTACATTACGGTTCACACTTGGTGTTGTACACTCTATGGGTTTGGACAAATTGATAATGGCATGTATCCACCACTGTAAAATCATGCAGAGTAGTTTCACTGCCCTAAAAATCCTCTGCACTCTGTCCCTCCTTCCCTCCTCCTTTTAACCCCTGGACATCACTGACCTTTGTACTGTCTTCTCAATTTTGCCTTTTCTGGAATGTCATACAGTTAGAATCATACAAGGTTACCTTACAAAACTCATGAGCAATAGAATTAAAACATTATGTGAATCTTTCCATAGACTTTTGAAGTATCTGCATATGTCTGTAGCCTTTTCAGATTGGTTTCTTTCACTTAGTCATATGCATTTAAGTTTCCTCCATGTCTTTTCATGGCTTGATAGCTCATTTCCTTTTAGCACTGAGTAATATTTTGTTGTCTGGATGTACTAAAATTTATCTGTCCATTCACTAGCTGAAGAATATCTTGGTTGCTTCCAAGTTTTGGTAGCTGCAAATAAAGCTATTATAAACATTAGTGTGCGGTTTTTGTGTGAACATAAGTTTTCAGATCCTTTGGGTAAACACCAAGTAGGGTCATTGCTGGATCACATGGTAAGGGTATGTTTAGTTTTGTAAGAAACCATCAAATTGTGGATGTACCATTTTGCATTCCCACTAGCAATAACTTCTTTTAAGTGTGAGTGACAGTGTGTACACGTGAATTGGAGAGAGATGAAATGAACAAAATGCACACTAGCATGCTCTATCTCTCCCCACCCCTCCTGACACATGTTGTTGTTTCCTCATAATGAGATTTGGTTGCTTTTTGTTTCTTTCTTGAAACATTCCTCTATTTCAAACTTTTCTATATTGAGCATACATGATTAAGTAATTAATACATTCTCTAAATTGAAGTTCTCTAATTTTTAGTAAAGGATGACACACCCATTTTAAATCCCCCTTATGGAAGATGAAGAAATCAGGTTATTACCTATTCTAATTCATTCCTTCTCTATTTGTTTGTGAATTAAATCTTTGAGTATTAACCCCCAAATCTGTCTCTTTTCTCTCTCTCTAACACTTTTACCTATAAACTCATTTCTTTTATATCCAATTTATAATGCCATTAAATAAGATTTTAAATGTTTTTTTCCACTCAACTAGTTGTTTCCAATATGTACAACCAAACCTTTGTAAGTCCAAGTTTCTCATTTTCTGCTCTTCGTCTTTGTTTGTACCTTTTATTGGATGAATTATATACATTATAACTTGTTTTCGTTTTGTTTCTTATTTTCCTCCTTGGTTTCATTGTAGATACTTCCTTTATAATTGATTTTCTGAAGTTTGAATATGATGTGCCTAGGTGTAGTGATTTTTATTGTTTTTTGTTTGTTTGTTTTGTTTTTTAATAGTTATCCTGCCTGGTATTCTCTGAGCTTCCTGGATCTGTGGTTTGGTGGCTAATATTAATTTGGGAAAATTCTCAGTTATTATTGCTTCAAATATTGCTTCTGTTTCATTCTCTCTCCTTTTGGTATTCCATTACACATATGTTATACCTTTTGTAGTTGTCTCAGTTTTTAGCTCTTCTGTTATGTTTTGTTCAGTCTTTTCTCTTTGCTTTTCATTTTTGAAAGTTTGTTTTGACATATCCTCAAGCTCAGACGTTCTTTCCTCAGCTGTGTCCTATCTACTAATAAGCCCATAAAAGTCATTCTTCATTTCTCTTACAGTCTTTTGATCCCTGGCATTTATTTTTGATTTTCTTAGAATTATCATTTCTCTGCTTATATTATGCATCTGTTCTAACTTATTTTCTACTTTTTCCACTAAAGTTCTTAGCACATTATTTATAGTTTTTTGTTCCATTTTTAATTCCTGGCCTCATAATTCCAACATCTCTGCCATATCTCACTCTGGTTTTGATGCTTATCAAGTCATTTCAAACTGGTTTTCCACACTTTTTGTATGCCTTGTAATTGTTTTTGAAAGTAGACACGATGTATTGGGTAAAAGGAACTGCAGAACAGTCATTTAGCAATGTAGTGGTAAGATGTGGGGAGAGGGATAGTGTTCTATAGTCCTATGGCTAGGTCTCAGTATTTTGGTGTGTCTGTGCGCCTGGACTGTGGACTTCTCTTGGGCTTCTCAGTCTCCCCCACCTTTGCTGGAAGAAGATGGCTAGATTTGAGTACCTCTCAGGTCAGTTAAACTCTGTTAAACCCCCTGCAGGTTAGACTTTGGTAAGATGGTTTCTCCCGAGAGCAAGCCTTGTGAAGTTAGAACAGAATGTGCTGGTGTATTTCAAAATAGTTACTTTTCTCCTTCTACTACTAGAAGCAAAAATATTACTCTGATATTCACTGTGGGAACTTGGTGGAACTCCTGGAGGTCAAACTCATAAAAGTGTAGGGCCCCCTGAAAATTAGGTCCCCTTGGAATTTTTAACTCATAGACTTATCCACAGTAAGCCTCCAGCAATGTGACATTTACAGTCCAAGTTTTCCTATTCCAGCACTTGTTCTCATGAATGTTTCTGCTCATAGGTTTATGATCTGGTAAGTTGTGATTCTCCGTGTCTGTCTGTCTCTTCAATTTTGAGGGAAGCAGTTTATCCTCTTACTTCACTTCTCTAATGGATCTAAGAAGAGTTGCTGATTTTTCACTTTATTCAGCTTTTTACATGTTGTTAGAGTGGAGTGGCAACTTCTTTCTTTTTTTTAAGGTTGCTTATTATTATTTTTTAATTCATTTTTTGAACTGAAACATAATTGATTATACATATTTATAGGGTACAGAGTTACCTATCAGTATTTGTGCATAGTGTGTGATGATCAAAATCAATATTATTAGCTTGTTCATCATTACAAATAGTAAGTATTCTTTGTGTCCCCAACCCAATTACTCCCTAACCCCCCTCCCTCTCTCCCTTTTCCACCTCTAGTAACTATAGGTCTGTTCTTGGAGTGGCAATTCTAAGTTCTTTGCATGAAGCACTGGAAACCAGAATTCTATTCTATTTTGCTTGTAAATTTCTTTGTATCTTTGGAATTTTTTCCTTATTTGGAAAAATTAAGAATATAATTTTTATTTCTTGAAAATACACACAAAATAAATACAAGTATATCTTAAAGTCAAATTTTTCCCTATTTATAAGCCTTCTTGATATTAAAAAGTAGCATTTTTTTCAAATATTTAGTTTTTAAAATTTTCTGTCAAGTTTTTAGAAATGCACAGTGATTGCATTAGTCTATTTCTGCCGCTTTTTACAAAATACCTGGAACTGGGTAATTTGTAAGCTAATAAAATTTATCACTTACAGTTTTGGAGACTGAGAAGTCCAAAGTCTAGGGAACACATCCGGTGAGGGTGTTCTCGGGTGCTGACATAGGGTATCACATTGCAAGAAAGGCAGGAACAGAGAGAGAGCCTAACCTCCTCATTCATTATCCTCTAAAGGCCTCAGATCCACACCCCTGGCCACAATTATTAATCCATCCACTGTGGCCTGGTTCTAAAATCCAGTCAGCCCTTCAAGGCCTCACCTTTCAATTACTATAATAGGATTTCCCACCCTGAACAGTTACAATGGGAATCAAGCTTCTAATAAAACTTGTTGGACACAATTCAGTCTATATCAGTCATCAAGACTCTTTTTTATTATTGATAGTTGGGATGTATAAAAAGTGCAATATCACATAAAAATACATTCATAATTTGTAGCATTGCTATAGGTTTAAAGCCTTGAAATAGAAAATTTGAAAATTTCTTTTATGAAGTGATTGCATCAATAAATAAAATGTCTGATGTATGGATACTTGCATATGTTACTTATTCACTTATATTATTGACAGGACATTACTTCCATATTGATTGGGTTTGTATGAAAACCAAATCTTCCACTTAAAATATTATGTTTGATGAGTAGAAATTTCTCCAGACTAACTTCTGCAAGAACATTTCAAACTTTGTTTCTCCACCACTAGCAATATGTTATTAGCATGAGACCCAAAAAAACACATTCATGTTGCCATCTGGCTTCTTTCCTTGCATATTTGGGCCATGACTCAAGTGGGTAGGAAAGTATTTCTATACTGGGACAAGTATTGATAACTAACTAGTAGAAGTAAACGCAAACCATATACATATATCCCACTAAACCAGAACAAAATATGTCCAGAAATAAAATTAGCTGTATCTCAGAATTGATACTCCAATGGCCATCTAAGTTCACTTGACAGGAAGAAATGTATAATGAAGAATAATTTGCATGTGAGGGGTCTAAAGCTTATGCTCTGTTGTGAATCAGCCTCTCAACAGGGATATGCTTTAACACCCCTCAATTGGCCTAGATTCTCCAGAAAGACTTCTATGATGATTGACCTCCAGGAATCTGATAATATATTGTATTCTGTCAAATAAAAAAGACATTAACAAACTCCTGTGACGAAGACACTCTGAACTAGGAATGTAAAGATTTAGCTTTCCTAGAAGATAAAGAGTGGAAGTCCTTGGAAGTGAAGATAAATGTATATTTCCTTTATTTCAAAAGTTTCCTATAGAATAAGAGAACAATAAATATATTAATACATCATCCTGCAAAGTTACAATTATCACTTTATAGATTAAAAAGAAATGTCTGAAGCTCTGACACTTGAGCGGTTGTGTAAAACTACCATGAGGTGCAGTGCTTTTGTTCAGTACATCTCACTGCCATCTCCATCTCTCTGTTTTTTAAAAGCTGGTGTGTGCAAGAGTTTTTGTTTTGTTTTGTTTTGTTTAATATAAGAAAACTTGTTCTGGAACCTGGAAATACATCTGCCCTTTAGTCGTATTCAGAAATACATTCCACTATTTATATTAGGCTAAACTATATGAAATTGCAACACTGGTGGACCAAAAATTGTTGACTATTGTCATTCTCACATAGTTCAACTAACAGTCGCTACATGAGATTTTTGAATTGTGTGGCATGTTCTCCTGTTTTCTATAAACTTGAGCCTCCTGCCTCTTAACTCTACTCAGGAAAATTTCTGAACATTTTCATCCATTAGGTTACCAAATCGTTGTTTTTATGTGTCAGAAATGATTAAATATAGGCAATTTCATATTATTCAAATTAACATTTTAAATGTCTAGGATAGTACAGCATGCTTTCCCCTTTATTATAAATTTGAGATTTCAGAATTTGAACATTCATGACTTGTCTATGAAGATTCTAAACAGCAACTTAAAAATATTAAGTTAGTATTAGTTAACTCAAATAAAAAAAACACAAAAAATCCAAAACAATATTTTAATTTTTTATTTTTCCTTATTTGGAAATGTTTCACTTGGAGCAACACTAGCAATTTATCTGCCTTTAATGACTTTTCTACATCTATCTAGCTTATATTTTGATTTTAGTATATTTGAATTGTCCAGAATATTCATTTCTAAGGAACAATCCCTAGTATATTATTAAATCTATTTGAAAATTCATTTTTGGTATGTTATAATATCTATTTACCAAACTAATAAATACATCATGGTTACTCTTTTGTAAAAGCAGAAATCAGTGTTTCTTTTTCTTTAAATAGCAAACCTTCCATACTTACAGGTAGACTGATATGCAACTACTTTTGATCCACAAAAGTACAATTTCATATGGTTTCAACTAATATGCATTTTTTGAAATTAATTGCCCTAATAATATAGTATATTATACTTAATATACTTATAATATACCACATTTTCATATGGCATGTATCTTTTTTGTATTTTATAAATGTAATGGAGAAGTCTATATAGTTTGAAGATATGCAGTATATATTTCACCCAGATAAGGTGGCCAAATTTTCTCTGCCTTCTTATTTTACTTATTAATATCTTTGCTATCATTACTATGAAGGATGAACCACAATGGGTTAAAATCTTCACAGACAGCACACTGCATTGGTCTATATGATAGCTAAACATGTCACATCAGGCAATTTTTCGCAACAACATACTTATAACACATTCAGTTAAACGTAAGATTTAATTTAAATCACATATTTTACCTAATACATAAGCCCTATTAAACTAATACTTTGGCAACTATAACCATCTGGTTTATAAACCTGACAAACTCTGCTTAACGGTGATGGGATTAGTGACATGTAGGAGCTATTCCTCCCAGGTGTCACACTTTATTTAGGGGTGTTTAACTAGCAGGCTTGTCGAAGTTGAAGAGAGAACCTCTGAACTTGAAGATGGGCTGTTTGAAATAACACAAGCAGACAAAAAGAAAGAAAAAAGAATCAAGGACATTGAAGAAAATCGGAGAGAGATATCAGACAACCTTAAGCGATCAAATATCCGAGTCATGGGTATTCCAGAAGGGGAGGAAAATGGAGATTCCTTTGAAAACATATTCAACAAAATAGTGGCAGAAAACTTCCCAGCTATAGGAAAAATCACAGATCTTCAGATCCAGGAAGCTCAATGATCTCCAAATGTATTCAACCCAAAAAGACCTTCTCCAAGACATGTCATAGTCAAATTGGCAAAACTCAGAGACAAAGAGAGAATCTTAAAAGCTGCAAGAGAGAAGCATCAAATCACCTATAAGGGAGCCCCAATCAGGTTAACATCAGACCTTTCATCACAAACCCTAAAAGCTAGAAAGGAATGGGATGATACTTTCAAAATACTAAAAGACAAAGATTGCCAGCCAAGAATACTCTACCCTGCAAGGCTATCCTTCTGAAATGAGGGGCAAATAGTATATTTCTCAGACAAACAAAAACTGCGGGAGTTCACTACCACACGACCACCCTTACAAGAAATCCACAAGGGAGTACTGGGTTTGGTTCCTGAAAAATAACTACCACTGCCATAAAAACCCAAGAAAAATCTAAACCCACTAGTATAATAAAAATGGCATTCATGAAAAGAAAACAAGCAAACAAAAACACTATCTACAACCTAAGGAACCAACAAACACAGAAACCAAACAGTAAATCAGAAAGCAAGGAACAAAAAACACCTAAGACAACCAAACAACCAATAAAATGCTAGGAATAAATCAACACCTTTCAATAACAACTCTTAATGTAAAAGGCTTAAATTCCCCAATTGAAAGACACAGACTGGCTGACTGGATCAAAAAGCAGGACCCAACTATATGCTGCCTACAAGAGACCCACCTCACCCATAAAGATTCACACAGACTAAGAGTGAAAGGATGGAAAAAGATTTACCATGCAAACAGAAAAGAAAAACGAGCTGGAGTAGCTATTCTTATATCTGACAAAATAGACTTTAAACTAAAAACCATAAAAAGAGACAATGAGGGACACTACTTAATGATAAAAGGACTGATCCATCAAGAAGACATAACAATCATAAATATGTACGCACCCAATGTTGGAGCAGCCAGATTTATAAAACAAACTCTATTAGACCTAAAGAAGGAAATAGACACTAATACCATAATAGCAGGGGACCTGAACACCCCACTGTCAATATTAGACAGATCATCTAGGCAAAGAATCAGCAGAGAAACACAAGATCTCAACAAGACTCTAGACCAATTGGATTTGGCAGATATCTACAGAACATTCCACCGAACAACCTCAGAATATTCATTCTTCTCATCAGCACATGGATCATTCTCCAGGATAGATCACATATTAGGTCACAAATCAAGTCTCAATAAATTCAAAAAAATTGGAATTATCCCATGTATCTTCTCAGACCACAATGGATTAAAACTAGAAATTAATAACAAATGAAACTCTGGAAACTATACAAACACATGGAAATTAAACAGCATTCTACTTAATGATATATGGGTCCAAGAAGAAATCAAGCAGGAAATCAAAAAATTTATTGAAACTAATGAAAACGATGATACATCATACCAAAACCTGTGGGATACTGCAAAAGCAGTATTGAGGGGAAAATTTATTGCATTAAACACTCACTTCAGAAGAATAGAAAGATGGCAAGTGAACAACCTAACACTTCACCTTAAAGAACTCGAAAAACAAGAACAATCCAAACCTAAAGTTAGCAGACGGAAAGAAATCATTAAGATCAGAGCAGAACTGAATGAAATTGAAAACCAAAAAACAATTCAAAAGATCAACGAATCAAAAAGTTGGTTTTTTGAAAAGATAAATAAAATTGACAAACCATTAGCATGGCTAACAAAAAAAAAGAAGAGAGAAGACTCAAATAACAAAAATTAGAAATGAAAAAGGCGATATTACAACTGATTCATCTGAAATACAAGGAATCATCCGATACTACTATAAACAACTATACGCCAAGAAATTTGAAAATCTGGAGGAAATGGATAAATTTCTGGACACACACAAGCTCCCAAAACTGAACCATGAAGACGTAGAAAATTTGAACAGACCAATAACAATAAAGGAGATTAAAGCTGTTATCAGAAGGCTCCCAACAAAGAAAAGCCCAGGACCAGATGGACTCACAGCAGAATTTTACCAAACATTCAAAGAGGAATTGACACCGATTCTTTACAAACTATTCCAAAAGATTGAAACGGACGCAAATCTCCCAAACTCATTCTATGAAGCAAACATCATTCTGATACCAAAACCAGGTAAAGATATAACCAAAAAAGAAAACTACAGGCCGATGTCCTTGATGGATATAGATGCAAAAATCCTCAATAAAATACTAGCAAACAGAATACAGCAACACATACGTAAAATTATTCATCACGATCAAGTGGGATTCATCCCAGGGATGCAAGGTTGGTTCAACATACGCAAATCAATAAATGTGATACACCATATTAATAAAGTCAAACACAAGGACCATATGATCATCTCTATAGATGCTGAAAAAGCATTTGATAAAGTTCAGCACTCATTCATGACAAAGACCCTCTATAAGTTAGGTATAGAGGGAAAGTACCACAGCCAATATCATCCTGAATGGGGAAAAGCTGAAAGCTTTTCCTTTAAGAACAGGAACGAGACAAGGATGCCCACTCTTACCGCTCCTATTCAACATAGTGTTGGAAGTACTAGCCAGAGCAATCAGAGAAGAGAAGGAAATAAAGGCCATCCAGATTGGAAAAGATGAAGTCAAACTGTCCCTGTTTGCAGATGACATGATCCTATATATCAAAGAGCCTAAAACTTCTACAAAAAAACTGTTGGAATTGATAAATGATTTCAGCACAGTAGCAGGATACAAAATCAACACACAAAAATCAGTAGCATTTCTTTTCTCCAATAGTGACCATGCAGAAGGAGAAATCAAGAAAGCCTGCCCATTTACAATAGCCACCAAAAAAATAAAATACTTAGGAATTGAGTTAACCAAGGAGGTGAAAAATCTCTATAATGAGAACTACAAGCCACTGCTGAGAGAAATTAGAGAGGATACAAGAAGATGGAAAGATATTCCATGCTCTTGGATTGGAAGAATCAACATAGTCAAAATGTCCATACTACCCAAAGTGATATACAAATTCAATGCAATCCCCATCAAAATTCCAAAGACATTTTTCTCAGAAATGGAAAAAACTATTCAGACATTTATATGGAACAATAAAAGACCACGCATAGCCAAAGCAATGCTGAGCAAAAAAAATAAAGCTGGAGGCATAACACTACCTGACTTTAAGCTATACTACAAAGCTATAATAACCAAAACAGTATGGTACTGGCATAAAAACAGACACACTGACCAATGGAATAGAATAGAGAATCCAGAAATCAACCCGCACACTTACTGCCATCTGATCTTTGACAAAGGCACCAAGCCTATTCACTGGCGAAGGGACTGCCTCTTCAGCAAATGGTGCTGGGATAACTGGATATCCATATGCAGGAGAATGAAACTAGATCCATACCTCTCACCGTATACTAAAATCAACTCAAAATGGATTAAAGATTTAAATATACACCCTGAAACAATAAAACTTCTTAAAGAAAACATAGGAGAAACACTTCAGGAAATAGGACTGGGCACAGACTTCATGAATATGACCCCAAAATCACGGGCAACCAAAGGAAAAATAAACAAATGGGATTATATCAAACTAAAAAGCTTCTGCACAGCAAAAGAAACAATTAAAAGAATTAAAAGACAACCAACAGAGTGGGAGAAAATATTTGCAAAATATATATCTGACAAAGGATTAATATCCAGAATATAGAAGGAACTCAAACAACTTTACAAGAAGAAAACAAGCAACATAATTAAAAAATGGGCAAAAGAGCTAAGTAGGCATTTCTCTAAGGAAGATATCCAAATGGCCAACAGACATATGAAAAAATGCTCAACATCACTCAGCCTCCGGGAAATGCAAATGAAAAGCACATTGAGATACCATCTAACCCGAGTTAGGATGGCTAAAATCCAAAAGACTATGAACGATAAATGCTGGCGAGGCTGCAGAGAAAAAGGAACTCTCATACATTGTTGGTGGGACTGCATAATGCTGCATCCTCTATGGAAAATGGTATGGAGGTTCCTCAAACAATTGCAGATAGATCTACCATACGACCCAGCTATCCCACTGTTGGGAATATACCCAGAGGAATGGAAATCATCAAGTCGAAGGTATACCTGTTTCCCAATGTTCATCGCAGCACTCTTTACAATAACCAAGAGTTGGAACCAGCCCAAATGTCCATCATCAGATGAGTGGCTACGGAAAATGTGGTACATCTACACAATGGAATACTACTCAGCTATAAAAACCAATGAAATACTGCCATTTGCAACAACATGGATGGACCTTGAGAGAATTACATTAAGTGAAACAAGTCAGGCACAGAAAGAGAAATACCACATGTTCTCACTTATTGGAGGGAACTAAAAATTAATATATAAATTCACACACACACACACACACACACACACACACACACACACACACACACACACACACAAACTGGGGTGGGGGAAGAAGACATAACAACCACAATTATTTGAAGTTGATACGAGAAGCAAACAGAAAGGACATTGTTGGGGGGGAGGGGGGGAGGGAGAAGGGAGGGAGGTTTTGGTGAGGGGAGCAATAATCAGCCACAATGTATATCGACAAAATAAAATTTTTTAAAAAAAGTATTCTCCATAACTATTTATTTAATTATTTTAATTATTATTTATTAAAGTATTTATTTGATTATTTTCTTTTTGATATAATTTGAAGAAATGTTCAAACTAATCACATTTCAGAAGCATTCTGAGGACTCTTGAAGATAACATGAATTAGTGTGTTAGAAAAAGAGTGGAGAAAATCTGCGAAGAAAGAAATAGCCCATTAGAATGTGTTGTGTAAATAGTCTAGAGTCAAAGAAAAGGGGGATAGTAAGGAAAAATGATTTCATATACATTTCCTTGCTTTTACACATTCAGAAGCTGTGACCTTTAATCAAAGTGTATGCAAGGGAATAATTTTCCACTGTAAAATTTTACTTTTTACAGTAAATGGTATGTGAATATCTGCATATTTACAGTATTAAGGTGAGCAGGTAATTTGTTAAATGCATCTGAAGACGCTACAGCTCACAGGCAGCTGCCCTCTAGCAGCTCATCTGACCCTGCTAATCAACTCCTCAGCTTCAAGAGGCTAAAGCAACATTGCCACACACTCCATAGAAGCAGCAGTTCCAGGCATCAAGGTGGTATAATGATCACAGACACAAGAGAAAGATTTCAATTAAGGGTAGCATAGCAGCATGCTACTAAAGGCACAGAGCATCATGCTAATTAAAGTGCAATAAGCCAACAAAAGCCATCGAACATTATACTACCAGAGGCAAAATAGAAAGCTGATGAACCAAAGCAATTGTTTTGTTTTTGAAATCAAAGTGCCTATATACTACTGACTATGAAAAAAGGATGTATATAGGTCTCTCAAAAATGGAATGTTATCAAATATTGAAAATGTAATCTTTTATTTGTTGAGAAGTGGAATTGTGAACCCCTGAATATGCCCCCAAATGGTGATAGATTAATATAAATATACACTTTTATTACTTTAAAATTAAGAACCAATATCTTCATTGAAAATCTAAAGTGTGAGAAAAACAATGAGTTATCTAAATTATTGTGCATTCTTATTCTTAGTGAAATCGTGTCCTTGAAATTAAAACATGTTTATGCTCTAACATCGTTTTTTTTTGTGCATAAAGCAACATTGTCTCCACAGGAAATGTAGCATTTCATCAGTGGCTGTTAGAGTGAAAGCAATGGGGGAGTCACATAAGTAACTATAACAGCACAGAACTGTGAAAGTCAATTAAACAAGTCAATCTAATGTATAGGAGTATACTTTTCTCTGAAATTGAAAACAAATTTTTTTAGCAAAAACCATATTCACTGAATAGACATAAGTGAAGGAATTATTTTATAGATACAACAATCAAAACCATTTTAACTTTGCGGTGATGTAATTTGGGTTTGTAGTCTGTGGTTTCAGGGCATCATGCACATCAAAACATGTAAGACAGGTCCACAACATTTTGAAGACATATAAAGAGCATAATTAAAAATACCATGATGGGTGCTCAAAGGAATTCTTTGAAAGATCCTGAATAAACAGGACATTAATGAGAATGTTGCAATAAAGCTGTGGACTGGGCTATGATTCTCAGTAGTATAATGTGAATTACAACATATAATTATAGCATTTACAATCCAAGTTATGAAATCAGCTAGTATTTATGGCCAATGTCCACACATGCTGTTGTTAATGGCTAGTGGTTATACACAGTAATCAGTGTAGTATAATTGAGCTCCAATTCTCATCTCTTATCTTTGAAATTTTGCATTTAGCTAATGCTTTCACCAAATGTTTATAGAAGCAAACTTGGGCATTTCAACAATATTTTTAAATGAAAAGGAGAGAGAGAGAAATACTGTCTTGTGGGAAACTAGAATAATATGCCATACCAAAATATGAAGGATTGTTGAGCTGAAGAAAATTAAGGGCTGACCCCGTGGCGCACTCAGGAGAGTGTGGTGCACTCAGGAGAGTGTGGTGCTGGGAGCGCAGCAGCGCTTCTGCCACAGGTTCGGATCCTATATAAGGATGGCTGGTGCGCTCGCTGAGCGCAGTGCGGCTGGTCACAAAAAAAAAAAGAAAATTAAGAAGAAGCAGGTATAGAAGCTCTCTGTTGTTCCTCTATTTGACTCAAACCAAGGCATGGATTTACAAAGACAAAAGGTATCCTCCGCCCAGCCCCCTTCAACCAGGGAGAACAAAGGTTGACCACTGAAGGCAACTTTGGACCCTTATGGGTCTGGAAGGATCTACCAGAGGAATCTGCATTAACACACTTTCCTAACTAGGCTTTTTTTTTTTTAATATACTTATTACTATTATTATTATCATTTTACATTCTAAGATGTTGTTGTGGAGCAGTTAGGAGGGAGGGGTGAAGGGATAGGTTGGGCAGAGGAGGAAGGAGGGAGGGAGGTATGGTCAAGGCCCATGGCACCCCCCTCATTCCAGCAGAGGAGCTCAGGGAGCTTCTGGTGGCAGCTCAGTGATGGCTGAGCTGGATACAGACTTCGGGGGGCCATGGCTGGGGCCCCTAGCCCCCCACCACCTTGTCCTGGGAGCCCAGGGTACTTCTGTTGGTAGCCTGGTGGTCATCACTCAGCTGGATGCAGAGGTAGGGGGTGTGTGGCTGAGGCCCTCACCCCGCACCCACCCCGTCCCCAGCTTGGAGGCCCAGGGTGCTTCTGGCAGTGGCCGGTTGGTTGTCACTGGGCTGGATGTGGATGTTGGATGGGGGAGTGGCTGAGGCCCTTGCCCCCTCCCCCCCAACACCTGGCTTGGGTGCCTGCAGGGGCTTCTGGTCCTTCAATATTTTACAGGTGTTCTTTGGTGGTGTTAGACCTTTACCAGTTGATATCAGAACTTTGCCTCTGCTCTGTGTGTTTTTTGGTTTTTTCGTTCAGTTCTGTGTTAAATTATTACCTACCCCCACCACTTAAACTCTGCACTGGAACTAATTTGTTGTCCTTTGCTTACTTCTAAAATGGGGAAACTTCCTGTAGGGACCAGCACTTGAGCCCTGTGGTTGAGCTAAATTACTGCTTTGCTGCTGATTACCTGGGGAAGCCTTTTTGTGCAGCTCAGGTTTTAATCGTTGACCTCATTAGTACTCCTGGGTCTTGGTAGGTCCCGTACACCCGGGGTGTGTGGAAACTCTGGTATGGGCCTGAGACTTTTCAGCAAACTGCACCCCCTGCAGTTCTGTACTCCTGACCAGTCACCACTGAATGGTCCTGTGCTGATTAGGAGGCAGATCAGCTGTCCATGCAGTGCCCCAATGTTCCTCCATTGGGCCCATATCCCCCACCCCCCACACTCTAAACACTTCCCATAGGACTGGCCATGTGCTGGTCCCTTGTGATCACTCATCAGCCTCTGAGTGGCTCCTTTTCTCAGTTGTCTGTGGCCCTTCACTCCTGCGTGGGTCCATGGAAACCCTGTTAGTGGTCTCACTGTCATGGGGGTCACCGAGGACCTCTTCTCCCTTGCAGCCTCTAAGCAACTTCACATGAAGTGGCATTTGCCAGCTCTTGCTGTGTGCTCATCAGGGTCAGCCTTGAAGTGGTTGGGGCTTTAAATAGTTGGAGAGGTCTGTCCTTTCTCTCATTGCAACTTCTCCTGACTTCATGAACTCTGTAGATCTCTCCTTCTTCCCTTGGGTGCTAGCGGCCCCAGCTTGGCATTCATTGCTTTGTAATAGTTGTAAATTATTGGATTGAGGGAGAGAGTGATGCTGGGAACTGTCTATTCTACCATCTTGATCAGAATTCTACTAACTAGCCTTTATCTGCAAGTTACTTGCCTTCCAACAAGTTTCCCCCTATAGATTCTTCCTTTTTCTTGCCACATCTCTAAAAATTTTCTGTTTTGTCCTTTCTTTTGTCTTTTCACTTCTCTAAAAATTTACTGTTCTTTGTTGAACATGCAACATAAACTGAAATTCTAAGCCACCTCTTTGAGAACTACTAATTCTGTGGGGGTATCCACATGCATATGAAATAGACATTAATAAATGCCTGTTTGTTTTTCTCTTGTTAATTTGTCTTTCATTGCAGAGTTCAATTCTAACTAAGAACCTATGTTAATGGAAAAAAAATTATATTCTTCCCATACAGTCTCAATAAGGGATCTCTAAGCAATTAAGTTAATGCATGATAACTCTTTCACTATAGAGTAATTAAACGTGATTTTTCCCAATCCTATCAAACACCAAAAGTTGTAAATTGTTTCATCAAGTATTGAGAGATACATATTCACAGGTCATAGGCATATCTTAGATTTACTGATTCTTTTGTGTATTGGAAAGCAGTACAGATTTTACAAAACAAAAAAAAAACAAAAAGGGATTTTCTATCAATATTTTTATCTACAAGTATATATTACCTTTAATTAGCTGAAACTTCCTCATCAAATACTAGAAAGAAAAAATAAAGTGCTATACCAAAAAATGGGTTTTACATCTGTATGTTTGCCTTAAAAAAATAGAGCTTGAAAGGCAGGATTCAAAGGAAGCTGCTATTCTGCACGTGTACAAAGGAAGTGGTTTCCTTAGCAACAGGAAATAGGTGAAAGCTCTCAGGAGTGATCCTTCCACCCATGTTCCTTTTGAGTTTGGTAATGCTTCCAAGCTCATGTAGGAAAGATAAAGTGAATCTATCATGAAGACATAATACTGCTAGTTAGGGAGCTTTCACAGAATTTATGAGTTGCCAAATGCCTTGTTGTTTGCTGTTGTTGGCGTAACCGTAGTAGTTATCCTAGAGACGAGGCTTCTTTTTATTCTCCCTTCTGTATATTTCTCAGATGTATAAGGCCTTAAAACTATGTTGTGAATTCTTAATAACCTGTGAAGCACATTGTGATAAAATAACTACACATAGAAACAAAATTGCGGGTTTTCGTGTAAGTCATCTACATGTTCCATAAATGTTTTAACTCACCTACAAGTGTGTTCCCTTCTGCCTCCTTTTATCTTTTACAGGGAAATGGTAGCACTTATTACATGTACATAGAATATATTTTTACATACTTATGGAGGAACATTATATTAGTTAGTTAATGCAGTAGACCCTTAGATGTTAAGGATAAAACTGAGCCATATAGAGTTTTGGTTTTCTTTCTTTAACTTATATTTCACCTTTAACTTTTGGCACAATCAAGACATTGGAGCAATGTTTTTGGAATGAGCAAACTTTGCCTTTGACATTTTTTTTTAATCATCAAACCTTATTTTGCTGTAAGGAATGATAGAAATGAGAAATTTCTTGACTGATTCTATTTAAATAATTTATCATTCACAATACCAGAGTCTGGGAATACACAGATGAATAATGAACTGCCCTGGCCCCAAAAAAGCCTGCAATCATTTTCACTATGTAACTTCAAGAATTTGAAATAACTTAGTAATTAGGTTCATTTCTTCTCTAACAGTTTATAAATTATATAGTATGTAAATGAGTAAATATATAATTTATAAATAATACTCTTCTATAAGGTATGGATTTCATAATCATCATGTTTAGAAATAATAAAGAATAGAAGAGTATAGTGGTCCTGTTGAATTTGCATATTTAAGACAAAAGTTTTCAGTAGAAATTTGATGGATTTAGATGTTTTGAAAATAAGTCTTACTGAATACCTAATGAAGCGAAGGAGCCTGGTATAAATAAGTTTCATATAGAGAAGCCTTAAATTTCTAGAGTAGTGGTGATGGTTGAAGAGCAAGTCTTGATTCAAGTGAAATAGCATAATTACGCAGTAATCATAAGGAAATCTCACCAAATGTAGTCATTTTTCTCAAAACTAGGATAGCTTTACTTCTGATTATAAAAATAATCCATATGTATCTACACAAAGCAGAATAGCTGATAAAAATACTTAGAAGGCAATAGTAATCCCTTCACCTGCCAAATCTTGTTCTATAAGATAAATACAAATAATTCTATTAGTGAATATTTGTTAAGCTTCTACTCTGTGTGATCCCTTGTGTAATATGGTTTACGTGCATTGAGTTCATCTTGTTTAATACACTTAACAACCATGGAAAATAGGCAATATTAATTTCCTGAATTTAGAAGTAATGAAACTATGGCAATATAGAAACTAATAACAGGCCCACTATCAAGCAGCTAGAAAAAAAAAAACAAATAGTGATGTCTATAAAATTGTGTAGATATCTTGTTATTTTTCTTGCTCTCTCTTTCCTTTAAAAGAAAGTGGTGTCATACAAGTTATGGTATTCTATTCTGAGATCTTATAATTACACATTTACTACAAATGCAAAATGTAGGATTAAAGATACATCTGTAAGTTGTATTACCAAATAGTGTAGTTTAGCTTACCTGTTTTGCAGTAACTAAGGAGGTTTAAAAGGAGAAAAAGATTACAATAAGAAAACAATGACCATTTCCTAAAATATCAACATGTTCTGTCTCAATTGCTGTGCAAACCCATGTTTACATATTTCTTTCAACCTTCCAGATGGTTGCAAATTGGATGGAAGACATTGGCTTCAGCACCATGACTAGATTTATTCAGGCATTCATTCAAAAATATTTATTGAACTTCGTGCCAGTATTTTTTTTTTAATTTAATAGATTCTGCAGATACACCTATGAGTAAAATAAATTAATTATACTTGTGGAGCATACATTGTAGATGGTCCTTAAAATGTTAGAAAAATGAAACAGTCATGGTGCTTGATGAATGCAGAGAGCACAGGAAGCAAAGGAAATGTTTTGCAACCTCTGGCAAATATTTGTTAATGAAAATTCAAGTTTTCTTAGCTTTTACCTCCTTTGTTTTCTCTTACACAGGAACATCGGTGGTTGTCTTTCTCTTCTTCTTTCTTCCTTTTTTTGTTTCCTGAAGAATTTCTTACCTTTGTTTAAATTTTCTTCCGTATTGTGAAGTTTAATCAGTTTCAAAGCTGCACAGGTTGCTATTTATAGGTAGATTTAAGAACCTTACATATTTGCATTTTGCATCTTTGTGCACATTTACAGAGTTAGAGCTTTGTTTTTTATTTTATTTCTATTTACTCTATTTTATTCTATTCGTTTTTATTTTATTCTAATGTTTTTATATTAACACCATAATTCCTTGCTTTTACATATATTTTCATTTATTTAATAATACTGTTATCCTTCATATTGCTATTCATAACATCTTTTGAGATAAAGAAATACTTAATAATAATAAAAATGCAACATAATTGAGGCATTAAAGAGCCTAATGCTTCCAAGTAAGAAGTTAAGGCTGATAAAGCAGAAAAAGTAGCTTGAGTTTTTTACATTCAATCTCTACTTACCACTTAGGAGTCTCTTTGGTTGGGTGCTGATAAACAAATTTACTACAAACAAGGATGTATCCATTTATTCAAGAGACAGATTAGTAAGGCTGAAAACCAATGTTTAATTGGTCATACTAAACATACTTAAAGAAAACATCAAACTTGCTCACAAGCATTTCTTTTTATATAGCTGATTTCAAGATTTTTTCCCCTAAAACACAGAGTTGCTTGGTAAATGAGAATTGAGAAATTTTATGAGGGTACATTTATGAACTACGGTAGGATAATGAGTATATACCACAAATTTGGGGACACTCTGATTACTTAGAATTAGACTATAATCGTCCTGGGGACTGTGCAAGGGAAATACTAATATGTTATTCTTCCTCAACTTCTGCTTTTCCCCCCCAAGGCTCTTTGATGATCATCATGTTGAGTTTGCACCTGTTATTATATTATTCTTTCTCATTTTAACATACTCCCTTTTCATATTAAAATTTTAAAATTTCCATCTTCATTTACATTTACTAATGACTTCTGGGAGGCACCTTAATCATATCAGTAATGAGTTGTTAGCTTCAATTAAAGAAGATGGCCTTTCTCTAACCTGGTTGTCCTTTTCCTGATCTTTATCTACCAGATTTTATAGGTTAACGTTCAAAGCCTGGCTGTCCACTGAATGTAAGAACCAGTTTTTCACAGCCTTATAACTATGCCATTGACTCTTTCCTGTCTCTTCCTGGGATGGTAAATAAAATTAAAATAAATATATGATGTGTGTTGTGGAGATGTATAACTACAGCATATTGAAAGCTAATGTAGTACATAAAAAACAACCAATGACTCCTGACACAAGAAACAAGTAGCTTTCCTGTGGCAGTTATTCTTGTAAAATGTAGGTATTGACCATTAACGTGAGAAAGGTAAAGAAGAATCCTCATCTCATTTTCAGTTAGACCTTTAAGGCTTGATGAATACATGTGGTGTCAGGATGACCTCAAAGAATAGAAAGCAAGGTAGCCAGAAAATGAAAGGGGAGGGAAAAGTGATATGTGATACGTTCTCAAAAAGGCATGTGAGTTGGCAGAAGATTTGAAAACAGTCACATTCTGTACCTTGTTATACTATTAATCTTAAATGACCTTGGAAGTGGTAGACATTGATAAAACCCTCTCTACAGAATGCTGAATAACAAATGTCTGCCTTAAGATTTTGACAATGTAAATCTATGAAGCTGCATGATAGATCTATTGCTATTGAAGTGAGTGATGGGAATCATTTACCCACAGTATATCAAAACCTGCTATTAGCTAATAGGACACTTATGAAAACATAAGTAAACGGATAATTCAAATTAAGTTAAGTATATCCATTTTCTACATAACACACTCATTCTGCATTTTTAACATTCCCAACATCCTACACAGTGCTGAACTGTCTGATAGAGCAATCTACCTTCTTTTCTTAAAAGGAGTCTATCTGGGCAAAGTGTTTGCAAATGGTCTGAGTCCAGCCAACTACTACAGTAATCCAAGCGTTGGAGGAAACTTCACCTGTCCAGCTCACATTATATTCAAAATAACATATCTACAGGAAGATGTAACCACAGTAGTTGGAAAAATAACTTTTTTTTAAAAAAATGGTGGAGAAATTCTAGTTATCCCTTGCGGTATAGAAAGATACGAAGGAGATAAACTGAATAAAATAAGGCAGCAATGAAAAATGTTGATAAATTTGACAATTTGGAGAAACAATTGTGAAAAAATATATATTACATAAGATGGATGTTTTAGTCCGTTTTGTGTTGCTATAACAGAAGTACCTGAGACTGGGTAATTTATAAAGAAGACAGGTTTATTTGGCTTATGATTCTGGGACAGCTGCATCTGGCACGGGCCTCAGGTTGTTTCTACTCATGGCAGAAAAGTAGCAGGCAGCTGGCGGGTACAAGCAGATCACATGGTGATAGGAAGCAAGAGAGAGAGAGAGAAGGTGCCAGGGTCTTTTTAAGCAATGAGCTGTCGCGGGAACTAATCGAACGAAAACTCACTCATTAATCCCCCCTCCCCCAGGGAGAGCATTAATCCATTCATGAGGGATCCGCCCCTGTGACTCAATCAGTTTCCAACACTGCCACATTGGGGATCAAATTTCCACATGAGTTTTGGAGGGGACAACACATCCAAACTCCATCAATAGATAATGAGAACTTAAGCCAATTAAAAAAAATCAAAATATTAAATGAAATAATGATCACAAAAGGAATAGATAATTGAATGTGAAAGACAAAATCAGTGAAATACATAAAAAATTATACAGAAAACAAAATAAAGTAGCTATCATTGAATGTTTTCTTAATAGTTACAGAGTTAGAAATCTCATTATCAATATGAAAGAACAAGGTATTGAAAGGCATTGCAAATCAATTCCTATAGTGTAAATTAGCAAGTGGAAAGAAGTATTTTTGCCCTGATTAAGAAACATAAGATGTTTAAACTACCCCACCTCTCTCATTTTTCTTGCTCTTAGATTTTATTTTTATTTTACTGTTCAAGAAAAGGAAAATAATGGTTTTTGTGCTTTAAGGTTTGGTGTAGGTGATAAAACTTAAGGAATTAAGATAGAGTAAGCAATTGAGGATAATTTCTATAATTTTTCAAGCACAGCTTCAACTGAGCTTTCTTCTTCCACTAAAACAAATATATAATTGCTTTGAGTGACAATTACTTAAAAAAGATAGCACAGAATGGTGAACATAGATTAGCAAGTAGCATTTTAGAAAATTAAACTCTTTCTGACTCATTGACCCATTTTGTTATTGTAAATACTTTATGAAATGTGTATTAAAATATTTTTTTAACCTAACTCAAAAAAATGAAGAAAAATGTAGTGAGAAAGATGAACCAGTCTCATAAAGACCATTAATCAAGCTTTCGTAAGATAAAATAATTATATTGCAGCATGCCATTTTAAGTCATGGGACTTGGCCATGATATTATTTCACCTGAGTAACTGAGCAATTAATGTGGACAACCTGCATATGGAGAGATTGGGCAGATTGATCATTACTAGCTCTGCTGTGTAGCACATGCATTTATTTCTAACACTTTCACATGGGACTGATTCAACTTAAGTCAAAGGAATTTATTAAACCCTTGCTAAATAGATAGCATGAGGAAGCTGAAAGAAAAATTAAAAACAAAGATAATGCCTGTTCTCTATCATTGTGGTACATAGAAGCAGTAGTAGAGGGAAGGGAAAGTCCACGAAAGGTAAGCAAGGGGAAAAACATTGCCAGCAAGGAAGTAGAAAGTACTGCTAGAAATTACTGGTAAGCAGCCAAACCAGGCCAAACAGCAGGACTAAATTCTAGCTCAGTTGACAGTGACTAAATATATGACGACTGATGAGCAAGGAGCATACAGAACTCAATCTAAGTAAAACAGAAGCCTAGAAGAGTAAAGAAAGATCCTCCAAAGAAAGAAAAAGACAGCTGTCAAATGATTATTCAGTGAAATGTTTATAGATCATTTCTTTTTTAGTAAAGGGTTTAAGAACCTCTCAATCTCATTCTTCTTACAGATGTGTCAGTGCTAAAAGTCTTCCTAAAACAGGTACTTGCCCTCTAGCATTCTAAAATGTTTGTTTCACCAATTACTTGAAAGTTTGAAGAATTTCATTAAGCAGCATTTACTATCCACTTTTGCTTCTTTCTAAATTTCTGTCATATAATTTTGTCACAGCTTTAAAAAATGAATATTCCTTAATGTGAAATTTAAGGAAAATGGCTTTGTGTATGCATTTCATAGAAAGTGAGTATGTGAGTTTACTGTTGGATTGATTTTCAAGTGGGAATCATGAGACATACAGATCATTTGAATAATTCTTATAGGTTTCCTGGACACCACTTTGTCTAGGAAACTAAAGAATTATTGTGTGAATAAGACATGATATTCTGAAATGCCAGTCAACCTGATTTTTTTTTTCTCACATTATACCTTTCTGATCTGACAGAGAAAGAGAGATGGGGGTGGGGAAAAAGAAAAATTTTAAATTAATATAACTACTTACAGATGGTTAGAGTACAGTGTTTGCAACACCAAGGTCAAGGGTTTGTATCCATGTACCAGCCTACTGCCAAATAAACAAATAAGCAAATAAAAATAAAATAAAATAAAATAAATATAACTACTTCAATGTAGTTAGGTTGAAGCACAGCATCAGAAAGAAAGTCTCAATATGCCTCCAAAGTACTGAGGTTCATAAGTTATCTTCGGATCCAAAATTCAATTTTTGTACCTTAAAATTATGCTTCATATCTGATGAAAAAGTGCTGTATCATTTTATGCATAGTCCTTACTCTTAATCCTCTGGCAATTTTCCAAAAGTTAAATTCATATTCAGTGGATAAATATCTGCTACAATATATACTAACTGCTCAAGCTCCACTGGAGACCAGTTTGGGAATTTGTTGAAAGAAATGCTTGGCTAGCCATAGGAATCAGGTGGTTCATTCTTTCTTATGACAATGAACTATCAATAGCATAACATCGCAGTCACGTTTCCCATATGCTATACTTTGAGCACCAGCCTCTAAGTAATAGTGATTAATGCTTAGGCTTCCAATAGATTCTAGTTGGTTTTCATTTACAGATTTTTCTACAGAAAAAAAAAAAAATAGTTGTTCTTCCTTTCACTAAAGTCATCTTTAAAATCTAGAAAAAAATTAATGTAGTTGTATATACTCAGTTTATGTTAAACACCAATTTTCTTGGCTTCAGAATACCTGGTTAATTTCTAAAATTTTGATAATGCACATATTGGCATTTTTGTTGTTTGGTCATAATATTATACTTTTGGTTCACATTGAGTTATCACATGTATTTTTAGAAATTAAATATGAAACAATGGAATAATTTATAATCCACTCTATAATTTCAGTTAAAAAATCTTTAATGGTTTTATAAATGGGATTTATCACATACCAGTTATTACCAAACTCCATTTCCTGTAATGATATAGGGACCTGATATTAATTTTACAGTACAAACCTTGGTATTAAATGTGAATGTTTAGCTAAGTGCATAGCCTTACAGGATTCTTCATCAACCAAGTAGTTATTGGTTTTGCAAAGCCTAGAAAAAGAGAGTGTTTTCTTTTCTTGCACCATCTATTATAGTATGCAGTCAGCCAATTGCAAATATGGAAAGCTGACTATTTTTTTGTGGCCGTAGAAGTTGTTTGGGGTTATCTTTCATTTTTCATGTGAATTGCTGACGTCATCACAGTGCTGATATACAAGCAGCTAACCTAATTTCAAGCTCCATTAGCAACATGGGAAATATTATATTGGTTATATTTATAGAACTGAAGAAATACAGACCTTCTAACAATATAAAACAAAATAAAGAATAACACTGCTCAGCTCATGAAATATAAGGTCTGTATATATAAAGTAATTTACTTTTTCATTGTTTTATTTACAGTCCTACAAATTAACTAAATGTTTCCAATAAAACTACTTTTTGAATATTTTTCAGCGATCATCATATTTAGGATTCTAGTTTATTTAGTAATAATTTTGTGTTTTAGTACCTAACCATTATTTGAAAATAAAAATTCACTTTGGAGTTCAAAAACCCATTATTTATGCAGATGTGTCTAAGTCTGGATAGTATATTCTACAGTAAGAAGATGCTTAGAACAAAATTGTAAAAGTTATGATTCTTTTAAAAATATTTTCTAAGAAAGTAAATTCCTTCTTGAGCTGACAGCTTCCAAATTTGCATCTTTAACCTTACAACCCTAACATCTCACCTAAAGACCAGATTTTAATATACAACTGGCAATGTCATCACTACACTTGAGGGTACTTCAAAAAGTTCATGGAAAAAGTGGAACTAAAAGATAATATGAACCTTTCCATAAACATTTTGAAGACCCTTTGTGTATCTCTGATAGGTATTTCAAATTCAGTGTGTCTAAACAAAACTCTCGATGTCTCTATTCCCCTCATTTCAAATGTCACACATTGTTCATTTGAAAAATGCAGGAGTCAACTTAGAACCTCTTGCTCAGTAGTACTTTCACCTTTACTTCCAAATATCCAGCGACTCCTTGCTATCTCCACTATTGCTTACCTAAGTCTAAACCAACATAATTTCTCAGCTGCACTTGTGCAATGATTCTTAAGTGTTTCCACTTTTGTGTCACTCACTCCCAAAGGCAACTGCCAGGTCTCTTTTCTATAGAGCAGCCAAGGGAAACTCCTCAAAGCGGAATATTTCTCCTTTCTGCTTAAAACTCTGCAATAATGTCCCATGCAGTAAGAGTAAAATTGGAACTACTCATTATAGCTTAGCTTTGGGAGACTTCAAATGGTAGAATGGTTACTTTCCTGATGTCCTATCATGTGATTTCCTTTTTATTCACTACATTCTGACCACCTTGACATTTTTTCTATCCCTTTAACACTCTGAGTAAATCTTGCCATAGTATTTTGGCATTTACCTCTTTCCTTGCTTGGAATTTCTTTTCCCCAAGTGATTTTATGATTCGTTCCTTCTCAGTTAGTAACTCACAGATCACATCCTCAGAGAGGTTTTTCTTGACTATATAAACAGTGACTCCAAGCCACCTCTCTCCATTCCTTCAGCTTGTTTTGGTTCCTTCATAATCATTACCAGTTAAAACTGTGTTCTTTTTCCATGGTCATTGTCCATCTGTCACTCACTTCTATACCCACAAAACCAACTACAATGGAATATGAGTTCCAAGTGGGCAAGAAAGGGGATTTGTCTGCCTTTTTCACTTCTGAGTCCGTAGTACCTAGTGCAAAGCAAACCATGTACTAGGTTCTGAATCAGAATTCTCAATTAATAAATTATAATTAATATTGTTTCTTCTTCCATGAGGTTCAACCTACCACACTCATGGGATACTTATTTGATTCAAAAGATTGACCTTACCTCTTCAAAGTGGGTAAAATGCAAAGAATATTCTGATTAATGAGGAATACTGTCCCCTTTGACTGTTGTTGAAATTGGCTCATAGTTTTGCTGCTGAGAATAGGTGTTTTGGCTGCTCTGGCATGCTCTTTTCTCATTGCTTGATAATTTTCAATGATAGCAATGTAGTGCTACTGAGCCATAGAGACCTGAAATCTATGTGCTATACCTGACATTGAGACCACTTCTGTGATCAAAGCACAGTGCTTGCATTGGTTCTGCCTTAATTGTTCAGACCTCAGAATGGGGAGATAAACGGAATAAACAAATCTTTCCATCAGTGTTGTTATTAGCTTTGATCAGTCCACATTCCATAGTCCTAAGTTTCCAGCGTTATGGCTCAGAGCTCTTATCAGCTCAAAAGTTTCTCTCTGAGGGCAAGATAATATGTGATTAAAAGTAGCGTGAGCAGTGAATAACATTTACCCTCTCCCATGGCAAGAACACAACAGGTTCAGTTATTAAACGATGCCTTCAAGCCTTCAAGAAGTTGAGGCTCATTCCATGACCTGCTCTTCATTCTCAGAAGGGGTGTCTGCTTCTTTGGCTTGTCCCAAATACATTGCTGGAAAATGGTCATGATAGTTTCAGATATATGTAAACAAATGCACATGTGGGTACACATGAGGACATTTACTTCCTGTATGTCTTTTTATTAGGAAGGATACCTAAGAAATTCCCCAACAAACTTTCTTTTTTAATTGAATCGGATCACATGTTCATGCTTAATTGCAATGATGAGATAATGAGTTTCTGGTATCTTTATTCTTTATAGTGAAGATGGCTTCTAGCCTTAAGGAAGAAGACACAACTATGTTTGCCTCAGAACTCTTTTATTTACCGTATACACAAAACCATTTTCCAAAAGTCATGGCTAGGTACCAGAATAAATCAGCAAGAGAAATTTTCTGTTTTGAACACAAGGTGGTCCCTAGACTGATTCCTTCCATGGCCTCTTTGTCTATATTTCTGAGGGAGTGGATATCTCCAAATTTCTGATCCCACTCTATGTCCATCCTCTGAAATATTGATTCATCTCTTAGTAGAAAGTTCCATATAAATATAGTTGAAATAGAGATAAGACAAACACATAGGAAAAATATTACGTGTGCCACCTGCTACCAGTCTGGAGGGATTGGGGAATAATACACCGATGAAGGGTATGTGAAGGGAAAACCAGAGATTTCTAGCCATTTTAGTCAGAAAGAACAGAATATGCAAACACACAGAGGAGTTTTTTCATAAATATACAACAGATTGTTTTTGCGTAAAATTCATGAATACTAGGATTGAGAATTTGGTGTAACCATGGATGTAGAAACAGTTCTTTAGTATTTAGATATAAAGTGTTTTAACACTCTGAAAAATAGTAGTGAGATAGGTAAGAGGCAGACCAAGGAGTGCTTTCTCTGACAATTAAATAGCTTAGAATAGATCATGTAGAAGATGCAAAACAAAACGTGAAAAGGTGACCATAGAAGTTATATGATTATATCCATATTAATTTAATTCTTTATTAAACCTCATTAACTCTTGCCTGAACTCCTAAGGTTCCTGTGACTAGTCTCTCTTCCAACATTTCCCCCTATTGATCTTACTAAGTAAAATTCCACCATGAAATAGCCCAGAATCCTCTGTATTTCCCTGATATAGATCATTCTTACTCCTTGTGGAAGTTCTCTGGCTGTACCATCCTTCATTCTGGAAGATCTGTGACTTCCTTCAACGTAAAAACTCGCTTTGAAAAAAATAGCAATGTCACTTCTTTGAGAGAATGAAGTAAATGCAAAATATATTAAAGATATACAACTAACAAGAGTTTTCATGCTACTTGATGTTAAGCATAATTAATATGGAGAAGTCATGAAATCACTGATGTATCAAGGTTTCCGTATTGGAAAATGCTAATGTCATTAAACATTATTGGGGAGCACTGAAATAGTAGTTTAAGGAAAAAATACAGAAGCCAGATGTAAATTATTAAGAATTTAGTAAGAAATTGAGTTAATGATTATAAGCTACTCACCATAGAACAGTTTAATAATAGAAAGAAGGGAAATAAGAGGGTACATCTGAATATTTAAAGAAGATAATTGATCTTAGAAAATATATTTATAGAACAAATAGAGAAAAAATATTTTTGACGAATCAATCTTTGAAATCTGGGAAAATATTTCTCTTGCTGAAGATGCTTGCTACGTGAGCAAGAAAAAGATTGAGGGAGCTTGACTTGGAAAAATTGTATGAATATAGAGCAATTTAATCTAAGGTGGATGTTCATGGAAGAGTTTTACAACTTTTCCAACTGAGCAATGATTAGCATCCCGGAGGAGAAACAGGAGAACCTTATGCCAGATTTGAGATTGGCAAGGCAGGAATTGTGGAAGAACACAGGGAAATAGGACCCAAAATGTCAATTACATCATTATTAAAAGGGTTGAAATTGGAGTCCAGGAAAGGTACATGAGGTCAGAGGGAATTGGTAATTAGAGAGAAAAATAGAAGTAGGTATATTAGGGATGAGAAGTTTGGAAAGATATAAAGACAGTAGCTTGTGTTTAGAGATTATATATTTATACTGCAAAGTCTTATGTAGAGAGTTCTTATAAGGAATAAAAAAAATGGTCATGTCAAAGACGGATGAAGTCAAATGGAAAGGAAACTTGCAAGAACGAAAATGTCACGGAATTGGAAGTTTGACGTGTACCTCTCTAGTTACTAGCTGCTTACCACACATTTTCTCTTTTTTTTTTTTTTTTTTTTGAAAGAGTAACCAACTTTCCTTAAGGAAATATTCCTCCTGTATTCTAAGTGCATGTGTTGAGTTTGCTGTCTATCCTCCAACCCCACAAGTGGTTGTGAAACCAGTATGGCCAATCAAAGCTACATATGAACGTGGTTGCAATAGTTAGTTTAGAACTGGATGCCTATATGATACAAACCAGTGTGATTCCAGGACTTCTAAAAATGTATATGTGATCACTGCGGTTTGAAATGTAAGCCTAAAGTTTCTCTTAGGCATAATGATACCTCAAGAAGATCATCTGCCTTAGAATGGAGCCAGATTCAGGGAAAAGCATTAGAAGAGATGGAGAAAGTAAATGCAAGACTTAATGGTAACAGTCCCTTGATGCAATCATGCCTCAAACTGGAGTCCATAGTCTCTCCAGATAAATTCTACTTTAACTCCTTTATTCAACTGTTATCTATTTAAATTTGGCTCCTGTCATTTGCAAGTATAATTAGAAAAGTTTCCAATTATAATTAACTACCATCAGGTTTTGCATTTCTTGCAGAACAAGAGTACAGAGAAAAATATGATAACAGAAGCTCAGCAGTAAACTATTCCTGATTTCTCATGTTGCTTATTATTCTTTTTTAGCTCTATTTATTTCACACAAATATTAACTGTTTTAATCAGGACATTAAATTAATTAGATATAAAAAACAAAAACAAAAACAAAACAAACAGAAATATTAATTAATTATAGTCACATTCAATGTAATTTTTTTGCTTTTCAGCTTATATGCCTAAATTTAAAATAAAAACAGGGACAGCAGTCTTCTAGGTCCTTAATACGAAATATGAAAGCAGTGATAAATAAGGATAACTTCTGATCTGTACCATTTTCACTGTCTGTTGTAAAAATGTGTGTTATTTAGAAAATAGCTCTCTATTGCATAGGGTCACCCCTGAAAAAGGTTGGGAGTACTATCATCTAAGTAAATAATATAATAAGTACAACTGGAAATAAATTAATATTTAGTGCAGAAATGGATGTTTTATTTCAATGACTTGGGTAGAAAAGCTACAATTATGGAGCTTTCAAAGATGATAGCATAATGATACTGTTCTTTATCTGATTTGCAGAGAATGCTGCCATTTGAAACAAAGGAAAAAGTAACTAGGACAGAACAAGCTCAAATTAAATGACCACGATGCTCAGAATTTTTTTTTTAATTTTTATTTTTCTTTCCTCTTAGATGAGAAGGTTCCATTTGGCTGAAAGAATGAAGAAAAAATAGGTGGACTGTATGGCTTAGGTGACTACAAATGGAATCCTTTCACCTATAATTGACAGACTGAAATGGAGGCAGTCTCCATAGAGACTGAAATTTCTCCATGAGAGACAGCAGTTCAGCAGGGAGACGGCATATGGAGGCTGTGTCCTCATTTCTGAGAGATAAGAAGTATGACATTAGGACTACATTCCCTGGTTTTCATAGCTGACCTTAGTTGTTATCAACTCTCCGTATTTTAGAATATAATGCTTTTGAAAAATATTCAGATTTAAAGAACCATAACTTGTTTATGGTAGTATGTTGAGGCATGGGGAGATTTTGAATCAATATAGTTCTTCAACGACTGCTCAAACTCTTAAGCTTTATGTTGTATCCATCAGGAGGTATCGGGTTTTGCTTCTTCTGTATGACTGCGCTCGGAAATCCTGTGATTATATTGTCACAGATAAATGTTATGATTGAAGGATTCATGCATTCTGACTCTCAGACGTACATTAAATTTTAATAATAAAATAAAACATTTTAATAATAATATAAAACAGAAAAGGAGGCCTTCTTAAACACCCCATGCTCTTCTGGTTTTTCATCTACCTTACCTGCTACTTCTCCAGCTTGTAACATTTCTTCTCTTGCTCTGTATAATGTCTAAGTGTTGGGCTTTTTCAGAACTATGTCCAGACTATCATCACCTCTGCCATGAAAGGTCTCATAACCTACCCTCTCCTTTTTCCTCAGACCCTCATTCACAGACTTTCCAAGCTTTGACTCAGAGAGGGGGGATCTTTTCTTTTAAACATAAACAGGATGATGTTACTTCTCTGCTTAAATCCCTTTAATATCTTTCTGTTGAAGAAAGAATAAAACTCAAAACTCTTTTCAAGGCTGTGCATTAAATGCTCCTTATTCTATATAATTGCATGCCTCTTTTCATTTAATATACCCATCATGTTTTTTCTCAATTCCTTGAAAATACTAAATCTGTTGCCTCTAATTACACCATTCTTCCTACAACTCTTCAGATCACTGCCTCCCGCTCTTCTTTTCACCTCATTTTAAAGTCAATTTCTTCCAATTTTTCCTGATAATCTGTTTAAAATAAGTCCCCAAATATTATTCTCAATATTAACCATTAGTATGCCTTCTTCAAACACATACTATAATCTGTACTTATTTTCTTGATTGGCCTATTTGCTTATATTTTCTCATTCTTCGTCACTAGAATGTAAACTCCACGAAGGTAATCTCCCAAGACTGGAAACTGCCCTATATATTTGGAGTCCTTTCTATATTGGAATAAAGTGCAGGTGACAAATGTAATGCATTATGTATAATGGGACAAATTTTATCAATTTTTATTTTGGTACATGACAAAGAAGAGATTCCAAATCTAGAATCTATAAGATGTGTATCAGCTCTCACCCTGTGATCATTCTCACCCTCCTGGAGCCACTTGAACTTTTATCTCTTTCTCTTGTTCAAATCTGACTTTACGTTCCTCTTTTATACTCTTGGATATTCTTTACATCATTGTTGGGCAAGGCATTGACTTTCTTCTCCATTACCAGCCGTGCTTACCTTCTTCTGCATCTTAGGCAAATATATTACTTTCCTGGAATTTTTCCTCACAGTATAGATTCTTGATTCCCTTTTAGGAACACTCTTCAATGGCTTTAGTAAATTTAGCTTTATATCTGCTGAAGTCATTTTTCTCCCTGGTACGTGACAGCAAATAATCATTTATTCCTCAGACTCACTTGGTACTTTACATGAAGACGTTACTCTCTTAACTTTATATAATGGATAACTGGTGAAAACTTGTCAAAAACAAGTTTTTCAGAGACCTGTACCCAGGAGAGCAAGGTATTGATTCACTTCAGAACCCAGCGAGGGTTCATGTTATTTACAGTGTACATGTGGCCTAAGCAGAGTTTAGCTTACCATGGCTAAACTCAGCCATAGTTATTGGAATATTGCAAATAGCCTTCTACCGGTTTCAATGACTACATTTTTGTTCCACTCAAAACAATTGTTCATACTCTCAGCAGTGATCTTCCTAGTAAACGATTAAACTTATGTCACTCCTTCACTCAACATCTTAATGGGCCTCTCCTCTTTTCTCCAAGATCTCTCATCACTGCCCTCGGAATACATGTTAAATCCATATTATAGTATACAAAGCCCATGGTTTCTTACAGTTCATATCCCTATCCTTGCCAATTTCCCAAACAAAAGATGCTCTTTTAAGCCCTAAACCTCATGTTGCTTCCACCTGAAACCCTTTTTGCCACATCTTCCACCCGCAACCACACATGTACACTGGCTATCCCAGTCTTTTCTGACTGGCTTACACCTGCTGATAATTTAAGTTACAGCTTAGCCAGACCTTCCATGGTTCTGATGAATTTCTTTATGCACTGCATAGCTTCACTTTATTATAAGATATATCTCTTTCTCAGTAATTATAAGCTCTTGGAAGTTTATGAAAATAATAACTTTTTTCTTTACAGTATCTCCAGTGTCTATTTCAGTACATAGCACATAGTAGGCACTCAAAACATCATTGAGAGGTAAGAAGAGACGGGCCATCTATCTGTGATGGCTCTAGGAGACATTGGCCTTGTTTAGGTGCATATTTAAGCTCACCAATGTTTTTCTTGAGAGCTTTAAGAATATTCCTAGGCTTCAAATTAGCTAATATAAAGGTTTTATCAGAATGGTATTATTTTAGCACTCCCTTTTATGTTCTGCCTTCTCAGATGATATTTTGAGCAATCTGTTGGCAATACATTTTATTTGGAACAGTATGAAATACTTAAAAAACAATAATATTGACAGAGATAAAAATTTTCCGTTGTATGATTTTCCATTGCTCGCTGGTGAAAGCTGCATCTTGAAAGAGCCATGACATATATCACAACAGCAAGCTCTTAACATCAACTACCCAACATTATTTACAACAGTAATAAATATTTATATTATTTTTCAAATTATAAAAATTTATTTTACAAATTTCCTCAGTATTAATTAGTTGTTGTTTTTGAATTATGTCACATAATTTGTTCCAACTCAATGAGGTAGGTATTCATATTATCACTGTTTTACATTTGGAGCTGATAACCATAGATGTTTATTCACCATACAACTAGTAAGTGTTTTATCCTTGAAACTGGGATCTGTGTTTGTTCTTCTTTAGATGGTGATCACTTGAATCAATGTCATGTGCCTGGTAATTGCTCAGTAAATATTGTATCAAAGATTAGAACTGGGGCTCAGAATTTCCATCTGAAAAGGTCTACATTTTGTTCATTTTACTTTATCAATCTGTATCGAACTCATAATTTTGAAGAAAATATGAGGATTTATATAACTTTGGCCAGAGGTCTCATCAACAGATATTATGAAAGATACCTTTGTGTATTACTAAAACAAATCACTGTACTCAACTCCAACTTTGTCCTTACACAAAAAATATCTTTTGCAAATACTGGCACCTCACTAAGTGCCTCTCCCTAGACCTACCAGCTAAGAACAGGGTCTATGGGAAACAGATTCCGAGATAGTGATTTTCATAAAGAAAAATTATTGAATGTTCTTGATGAATTGGCATGTGTAAAGGAGCGAAGGAAGCAAGATTGGGCAGAGGGAAAGGTGAACTGCAATGCAATTGCATCAAACACCTCACCAATCCAAAGAGACCTCTGGAACTGGGACATACCCTCAGAGTTGTCCCAATTGAGGCAAGGGGGTTGAGCCATTGAACTCATACTTCCACAAGTCACTGTTTCCAAGCTGCACTTGGGGAGGGACCCTAATCTTGAACAAGGCAGCTCTGTTCTTCTGAAGGCGATTTCCTGAAATAGGATGAGGATGTGAGCCAACAGCAACCAGGCAGCTGGGGAATAAGCTCCTCCATCATTAAGAAGAGATCTGAGTGGTAGACTTCAGTATCTACTTTACCTTCATATTTAATGGAAATTAAATATAATATAATTTAAAGATTTTACATTTTAAAAATAACAACGGTAATTTCATGTCAGGATATATTTGTTGTATTCGTTATTCCTTAGTTTAACTTGAAATTCTTAATTTACATTTTCTATTGGTTTACTTATTTATATTCTGCCTTCCTTACTAAAATATAGGCACCAAAGACAGGATCTGAGATACTGATTTTCATGAAGAAAATTTATTGAATGTTCTCTGTGAATTGACATGTGTAAGGGAGTGAAGAAAGCAAGGTTGGGCAGAGGTACATTTTCAGCACCTAGAAAACTATCTGGCTAACAGTAGGCATTCAATAAAATTTGGTGCATACATGGATAAATTAAAGAGTGAGAGACATTTTTGGAATCTGCACAACATCTCAAATTTCTAAACAGAGTTTATGTACTAGTTTCCATAGCACTAACAAGGATTTTTTTTACATCTGAACTGACTCTTTTAAATTTTTATACATATGCATACTTTTCCTTAGTGCTATTTATAAGAATGCATGAGCTTTCTTCTGTAAAGTTGTATGAGTGACTCTAATGTCTTGCTTCTACTCAAAAACCCCTGTCTGTCTCTTCATGTCTCGTACTATTAACCTCACCTCCAAATTATTATGTGTTATGCATTAACATTGCTAGCATTCAGATATTTTCCTTCTCATTTGAATTGATAAAAAGTGATTTGAATTTTTGTTGTATATTATTCCTGTTTTCTTCTAGATGAGCGTTGTTTGTTTGTTTTTATTTGTTTTTTTGTCTTATTCGTGACCGGCACTCAGCCAGTGAGTGCACCGGCCATTCCTATATAGGACCCGAACCCGCGGCGGGAGCGTCGCCGCACTCCCAGTGCCGCACTCTCCCGAGTGCGCCACAGGCTCGGCCCTAGATGAGCGTTATTTACATAGGCTCGTGATAGCCCACTGAGTCCAAAGTATAGGTTTTCCCCTTGTTTTTCAAGACCCCAGGTTTCCATTTTCGCTGATTCTTCTCTCAAAGGCTCCTCTCTCTTATTTTCATTCTCCACCCATGTTCAGTGATTTCTCAACTTGATGCTCTCTCAACTCTCTTCCAAAAGCAATCTCATCAAGTATCAAGATCATCTTGAAGGTGACCATGAATAAAGAACTTTATTTTTCTAGGTTGAACCAAATGGAACTTTATATTTTGCAAGTCAAATATAGTTGAATAGGAGCAATATTTCATATTTTCATGCTTATAAAAGCTGAGGTCTAAAGTGTCTAAATAACTTGCCCAAAAGGTCAATACTTGGGTAAGCTGGGAGTCTTGACTGGAAACCAGATATTCATGGTTCCATATATTCACTATTACCTTCCATCTGGCTGCTCTAAACATTTGTGTTACTGCCTTCACTCCTGAAGTCACTGACTTGAGGACTCCAGGTAGGTGGTTACCGACTCCATCCACTCAAACTACTTATCCTTGTTCATGCTGTAGAGATGCAAAACAGACTGCTTACCGGTTTAGTACTTCAAATACAGTAAAAGTACCTATGAGTATATGCCTCTTAGTCCCAGTGAACAATGCAGCGATGAGATGTTACTTTCTAGTACCTCCCCCTTCAAATATCATCTTCAAGAGGTAAATTTCAAAAATGTTGACTCTTGACAGCCACCTTCGTATCTCCCACAGTATTGTGTTTCACAAAGTTTTTTTGAACTGTATATAATGGAAGTGAGTGAAATGTGAAACCCCTAGTTCCTATGGATTTTTGTCAAACAAATGTTCCCTGGTTGTGTTTCTCTGTTCTCAGGGTCTCAGGTTTCCATCTTTACTGTTCTTCCATGTTTTTCACTGATGCAACAAATTTAGTGCTAAAACTATTTTTGGTTCATAAGGCCACTGCTTAAAATTAAAATAAAAAATATATATTGGAAGTTGCCTATTTTATAAAGTTCTTTCTTTTTATAATAAAAAAAAAATAAAGTCAAACTACATGCTACAGAAATTAATTTTATCCCTGACTAGACATTTAAAAATCCTATTCTATGATTATAAGAAGGGTCATTAAATATCTGTTGACTTGCCTCATTCAAATCAATTATATCCAGTGAATTCAAATAAAGTCACTGAAATAAACCATCAACTTAAATATGCAAGACTAAACTACTATCAGTTAATAACCGGAATTCCCGAAATCAATTTCTGCATATGTTAAGAAGCAATCATTTTTGTAAGTTAATTAATATTGAATAATTCTGTAATGTTCTCACTAAAAAATTTAGTATTAGGTATTTTCCCCTTTATTCCTAAGTTTTATGTGTTTCTTTTAACAAGTTTGTTTTGTATTTAAAAGACACTCGTATGTCAAAATATAAAATATTTGCACTTTATCTTTCAAAATTTCTCAAATAAGATCCACTAAAAGATCAATATATTTAAGGGTTGTTTTTAGCTTTTTCATCGCAATTGAAAGTGTTTTCATACATACTAATGTCTATTATAACTGTGCATGTGAAACCTATTCAATATGTTCTGTGTACTAGATAATTAGGACAGTTCCCTCAAAGCAATGACATTAACTAAGATTGTCAGAAACTAATGAGATAGGAAAAATGAATATGTAGGAGAAAAGCTTTCAATGTAAAGACCATCAGTAGAGATATAGAGCATAACTACTTGACGTAACCTAAAACAGGTCAAAGGAAAAAAATTACAAACCTCTTTCTAATTATAGGCAATACTGGTTGAAGGCATACATGAAAATGATTATCAATTAAACTCAGATATGTGGTAAACAACCAGTTGAAAATATTCAAGTCTACAAATTGAAAACTGCAACCATCTATGACACCCCCAAGTATTTTTTTCCTTCAGCACTTTCAGTAAATTTAGTGACACAGTGAAACCTTATGGCAGTCATAAAAATACAGATCTTAAGGATAAACTTTGAATATTTTGCATTCCTTTTAGGATGTGTCAAACATTGCACAGACAGACAAAGACATACTTGATGGAATGCATCCATCAATTGATAACAGTTTGCATTTTGGTGGTGGTATTTTTATTTATTCAACTTTCCCCTTTCTTTGCTTTTACCTGTTTTTTTTCTTTTTCGAACAGGGTCAAACACTGTCCTTCTGATCTGCTACAATCAGGTGCTTTCTGTAGAGCTCGCCCTTCTTCTTCAGGAGGGGATACATTCACCACACTCATGCATGGCTTTTGATGATCTGAAAAATGTGGGTGTTCCTCAAGGGCTACTGATCTAGAGGCTTCGTTGCTAGAAATAGATCAAGAGAGGCTTTCTCCAAAAATCTAGAGTCATATCACAAAGAAAACCAAGAAGATTAAAAGTTTTACTGTTAAATTACATTCTTACCACTAAGCAAAACCTGTACATCCTTTAATGTTTTGGTAGAATTACCAGTGAAAGTAGCTATAATAACATACTATCTTCAACAGCTCATTCTTCTGAAAATGGGTAAATGATCACAGTTTGTTAAGTCAAATAATGAAGCTTATGTCTACCAGAATCAGCAATACATTTTAGAATTAACTATCTACAAGGTACTTCAAAAAGTTCATGGGAAGATTTGCATTATCTTTCGTTCTATTTTTCCATGAACTTTTTAAAGTATCCCCACAAATTGCTGGGAGTTACTGAAAAATTTGAGTCTGATGAGGTATCAAGGTTTCAGAAAAAAATTTAAAATACTTGTCTGTTTGCATTGTGATTTCATCAACTTTGAAAGGGATAAAGAATTGAATTGATAAGTAAATGTAAGGGAATTGTGCAAATATGAATTTTAAGGCTAAATGCTGCAAATTTATTATAAATTGACTTGGGCAAAATTGTGCACTGTACAGTTCATAGAAACAGTATTGATAAGTGTAACAACTTGATACCTTTCTTTATTGTGATAATGATTGTGATGGCAAAACATAAAATTACCAATGCACCAACACTGTAAATTAATGCCACTTCCAAAAAAGGGAGATGGGAAGTTTAACTGTAATAGCTTAATTTTTACAAAACGTCTTTACCCCTAGTCTAGCCTAAAGAAGAATGTGTTCTACCACAGCACATGAACTGAATGGCTATTTGATTCTTAAAGCCCATTCTCACTTTCTCTGATATCCAGTTACTTATTTTTGCCATATGCACAACCGAGATAAAATTACCCAACATTTTACCTAGGGGGCAAAAGTCACACACCCCTCTCTTTGTCCTTCTGAGCACTGCAACTGACATTCAACTCCTATACTGACATCCCATTAGCTGTAAAATGAAGAGAATCAAATATGTATAATAAAAAATAAAATCAGAGGATTGTGAAAATGTATGATACTGTTTTAAAGACTTGATAATGTTGGAAGAAAAACAAAGATATATACAAATTACGATTATTAATGACAAAAAATTCTGTATGGTGTTTGCAGAATTGAGAATTATTTGGTGGATTATGGATCAAGTCACCTGCCAGATGTAGAAGCTGTTGCAAATTAACTGAAGGGGAGCCTGGAGCTGAAGAGGAGACAGAAATATCACAAAGAGCTTTTACTTACAGCTTAATATTTATAGTTTTTTAAGGCAGGGTGAGATTAGTCAAACTTGTCTAAATTGGATGCAAAGTAATACCATGTGGCTTGGATTCTAGATTGACAAAGCTTTACCACTGCTATACTGAAGTACTTGTCTTTAAAGTAAGCAACATATTACTTTTTTATGTGCTGTTGAAATTTATACAATGTGAAGGTAATTTTTGAAAGAGTAAAAATAAAGGTGAAATTAAAACTCCTAAAAATCAATTAACTGATCAAATTGCATATCTTTTTTTAATATTTCACTCTAATAATTATCCGTTACTGACAGAGAAATCCAAGGAAGCAAAGATTTTGAATATAAATTTTCATAAATCTTTGAGTCTGATCTTTGACTATAATGATCAAACTGTCATATCCTCTGCAATTAACTGTGTTGTAAATTCAGTCTCTTCTCATGGTTTTTAACACTCAAATTTAGAACATAGTCATAGTAATTCCAGCAGTAAAATTGAAAACAGTGAAAATATGTGTTAAATAATGTGTTATTTAAAAGGTACTTCTAAAAGTTTATTATTTTGTATATTGTAAATACATATATATATGCATATATAATATTAAGATCACTTATAATCCCAAATTCAAGTGAGCACTATTTTTAAAAATATAGTGTTCAAATGTTGTTTTGCTTAAATAATATCAATTTATGTCTGTTTTATGGTTATAATCAGGCTGTGTTACTCTAAACCAACTTGGCTAACAGAGTAAACAGAGTAGCAAATGAAATATTTTTTAACAAATAAGAAGCAAAACACAACATGTACGTGATATGAAAAAATAAAAGTTCTTCAGCAAGTGAGAATACATTAGTTTATTTTAACCTGAAGTATTTTGTTATCCCTAAAAATCAGGTAAACTTCATGGAGGATTATTAGGACCCACTTAGATGTTTCACATACTTGCCTCGAGTGTCCTTTTTAGTATCAGAACTGGATGGTCTGTATTATGTTGGATATTTTACACTCACAAGAGGTAAAAAAAAAAAAAAAAAAAAAAAAAACAACTATTCAGCAGTAGACTGTTTGTTAACTAATAGTTAAGTGACTCTTGATCAGAATGGAGCATCACTAAGAGGCTCGCAAATGGGGGAGATTATTACCCTTTATCTCTAGTAGGGCCTGGCTGCATAGCTATTTCACAGTCTGTTTAGTGAAGGAGATCTCTAACAAAAACTAAGGTATGAATATAATAAATGCCCCATGCATCTGGCCAGTTTATTGAAACGTTGAAGTATAAAGCTTTAAAATCCAGTTAAAATCCTTGGAAGGTATATCTTGCAAAAGAATCATTTTTCTTTAAGAATATTCAAATTCTATGTTACTAGAATATTCTACAATGATTCACAATCAGTCATGGAATGGGATGTTATGAAGATATGAAAAGGAGGATTGAAAGTCATGGTCGTCTTAAATCCAGAAGGCTGAATCAAAATTGCATTTCATTAGAGTCCAACTTAGTACATAAAATAGTAACCAAAATGTTAGGTTATGATATGAAATATGATAAATTTTTACTTTCTCCTCATATTGCTTTTTCTTAGAATACTTTAATATTTCACTGTATTCTTTCTGTTACACTCTGTTGCATTTTTTTCCTCTCTCAGATCTTTGCAAATATTATTTCTTCTTTCAAGAATGTGTTTACTTTCTATGTTTATGTCAGTGGTTCTCAAAGTGAGCTACACAGAGTTACCTGAGGACCTTAAAAACCTCTTCTTTGTGGGCCTCAGACTTTAGCTTGTTATTTCATTGCTTAGGGATAGGACTTAGGAAATCTTTCTTTTAAGTTCAATAATTGACTCTAATGTTTAGTCAGAGTTATGAACTACTAAGAAACCCACACTACACATTCTTGGAGATATGAGGGTACTTCAAAAAGTTTGTGGGAAAATAGAATTAAGAGATAATAGCAATCTTTCCTTGGACTTTTTAAAGATCTGTTGTACAGGACAAATGACACCTCTAGGTTATGTTGCATTCCACAATCACACCATCAGAAGAAAAACCTTTCCTTTTTCGTCCAACCATTAGCACTTATGTTCTATCCTACTTGTACTGTTCTCATTTCAAACTATTCTAGACTTTAGCTATTTGTAAGCATTTTATATTATCCTATTTTTTGCTTTCTCTAAAATGTGGTCAATGATTACGTTTTATACATCTTTGGTTGGTGCTGTGCCTTGTATACTTTAGATGATAAGAAAAGTTTTGTTATGTTAGTATAAATTAACTAATGCATTATCCACAATATCTAAATATCTTTCAGATCCTGTGAAAGGGAATATACTTGTTCTACAATCTTTAAACATGATTCATCATACATTGTTAATCAAATAAGGGGTACACCCTTAAATACATATGCATAAGTGAGTATTTAGAGATGTGTGTATAAATCTGAAATAAAGACTAACAAGAAGAAAAAAGTTTTTTAAAAAATAAAAGAAAAAACAACTCCAAGGTGATACATCTTTATCAAACAAACAAAATGAAACAAAATGAAAAAGGTACACCATATGCTAATCTTCCTAAGAGTATATAAATGTTTTTCTTTTTTCTTTTTTTTTTCATGCTTTGAATAGTCAAAATATAATCAAAATAGTCAGTTTAGGGGTCAAAATAGACACTTGATAACATGTTATGGATTTAAAAAATTAAGCAATCTCTTTTTATATCTCTTTTTATATCTTCTCCTAAAAAACAGATATATTTAAAATATAGAATCATGGATTTAGAATAGAAGCAAATTGAAATTTCTATTGTAAAAATTAGGGACTGGTAAATAAAACATAAGCATATAGAGTCTGACAACTTCTTCCTTGAATAACAGTCCTAGAATCTAAGAAACTATTTGTATGGAGTAGTTTAGGTATAGTATCTTTGGTCAGACTATTTGACAATTGGACTGTATTTTTTTTAAGATAATATATTTTAACAGGCCAACTATGACTTATGGAAGAGAATTCTCAGAAAAATAAGGTAAAAACTCAGCTTCAACCTATACGATGCACCGCACACTTGGTTAAAATGGCTTTCTCTCCTGGAGCAGAATACGTTTTATACCATGCTTATTCTGAGTTGTTGCTATGGGAACCCTGTCTTGTAAAACTGTAAACAATTGTGTAAAATGATCAGATAGAGAACATGTTTATAGTTGTGCTAGCTCAGTTCGAATGTATACAAAATCCATTTTTAATATCGTCTTTACAAAGAAATATTTATTCACTTCAGATGGATGCTCAGAACCTTCTTCCAAAAGATTATGGCCATTTGTGTGTGGGTACATGGTGTGTAATTGGGGGGAAAGTGACTTTTCTTTCCATTTTCCAAAACATAAAATGAGGTGATTATAATATACACAAACTAGAATCCACAGTTCATCCACATAATTATTACAAGTAGTCTATGAAAACATTCCAAAAGCTTTCCTAAGAGTTAAGCCCTCAGGTATAAAGATTAGCATGGTTCAGTTGACTACTGGCAATTTGAACAACCTCTAAAGGCTCTGCATAAAATCCATTAACAATGAAAATTTTCATTTAAAAAATGTGCTGCCATGGGCAATCCATGCTAACTAATTTATAGTGTCTATTTTTATAGGAGTTTGGAAGAAAATGCTTTTAAATCAGCCAAACAAAACTCCCTAAATTTGTTATAGATTAATGCACGATAACTTTGCTGTCATAAAAAAAAGAAAGAAACTATAGGAAGTCAGAAGGCATGCATCTACTACACGCATCTAGCTCTACTTACAGGTTTGCATTAGGAAGTGATGTTTTTGTGGTGTCTTATATGTAAATTCCTGAAGCAGACAGTGAAATGTAACACTAAGGTTCATGTCTAAGAATATTTATTCCCTGGAAAAATTTAACCAAAAAAATTAAATTAGTAGCAACATTAGTAGAGGTTAGCAGTTAGTAGCAACATCACTGTCATCTTACATATTCACGTATTTTAAATGTCATACATAAATAGTAATCATGTTTATATTCACTCACTCATCTATTATATGCCTTTTCTAATCAGTAATAAATAACTATTGCCACATTTGGGCAATATGAATCTTGGAAAGACTGTTCACCAAAGAAAGTCCTAAATCTGGTGATACAGAAATTTACTCTTTTTTTTTTTTTTAACAAAAGCTTAACTTTTGCTTATCTTTTTTGTTTATTTTCCCATTTTGTGGGAATGTTTTCCATTTACCCTATTTGACAGACTTAACATTAGCACATTAAGCAAAGAAAATAAAATTAAAGGTTAAGTGTGTGAAAGTAAAGTCTAGACGACACATTTTTGTAACTAGAATGAGAAAGATAAGAATGTAAGAAATAATGTGTTGTGCTGTTTCTTTAAGAAATGGTGCACTCTGACTGTGACTATGTGAATTAATTATCCAGGATATATTCTCATTATTGTCATATGAAAGATAAAATTTTATTGTTCTCAGAAAGTGTTTACTTTGTTTTAGCTATCTTTGAAGTACCAACACAGAATAAAAATTACAGAAACAGCTAGGTAAATTTAGTAGAAAATTACTATTGTGTACATTAGAGCTATATTATCTAGCTGCTCAAAAACTCAAGGAAATCTTTAGAACTTTTCCAAGGAAGTTACCAGGAGTTTGTAATTACCTTAAGCAGTATAATAATGTAACAATATTAAAAGATAATATGTGTCAACATTTCAGACTAATGGAATAATAACAATAAGCAATAGAGTCGGATAAATAATACTTTATACCAGGAAAAGTAGATTTGTTTTTAATAGTTATGAGATTAGCACATGAATCAAAATGCAGTAGCCTATATACACATATATATTCATTTATCTTAATAAAAAACTATAATATATTTCATAAAATTTCACCTGTGAAATTTATTCAAAAGTCAGCTTAGCAATATGAAAGTTTTCACATGCATTGAAGACGATCTGGAAACTAGAAAAAAATTTCTATAGAAAATAGTTTTTCTTCCTATGGGGAATTAACTACCATTAAAAGAAAAGATAAATTAAAATTTAGCATTTGGTATACAACTTTACGTGAGTTAACCATGCATGGATGTAATTTGAGGGAAATTAGAAAAAAATGAAAGGAATTGAGAAAGTACAGCACCAAATGTTATGAAATACAGCTGTGGATCCCCTTTTCGTCCTATGGCCTTTTCTACATACAGTATTAGAACTTCCTCTGTACGCTAGTAAGAGAAGCCACATACAGTTTGCAAATCAAAAAGGAATGTACAACATAAGAGCCATCAATATTCCTCAATTCTATTATTATAATTGACTTGATACATGTAGTAAATATCTATTGAGGAGCAATTGTGTGCAAGACCCAGTTCTAGACACTGGGAATGAAGCAATATAAAAGACACACGCTGTCCCTCCTGCTTGTGGAGATTACAGTCTACAAAAAACAAAAACTAAAACAAAAACAAAAATCTCCACTCTAAACTGATGAATTGAGGGGACAATTATTGGATGGATTGTGTGAAATGGTATTTCAAAAGTAAAGTAAGAAATACTCACTCAATATTATTAGTAATAATACCATATGATTCCCGCATCATTTACTTATTTTGCATTCATTCAATTCAAGAAAATTCGTCATTGATTAGCCACAATAAAATAAACACTGAAGAAGCAGATGAGGCTTTGAAAATAATAATAAAGACTAAAACATTGTTTTGGTTCAACCAGCATGAGTGTGTGTATGTGGATGTGTGTGCACGTGCATGTGTGTGTGTAGCAGATTCCGGGCTAAGAACTATCTATAAAGAGTAATGATTCCCATATAGTTTCTGCTCTTAAGGACTCTAAGTTTAGGTGAAGGGTAAATTGATCATTTAAAATTAGGTGAGGGTTAAGAAAGAAACAAGAAGTGATGGACCATAAAATAGAAGAAATAGGCCCATAATGAGGGTGAAGAGAAGATTTTTCTGGAGACAAAGATACTTCTTTCTACGTGCTAAACTAAGCAAAAAGATGTTACAAGAGGAATTCTATGTAGGAGGTGAAATAAAATAAAGGCATAGGATAATAGTATATATGAGAGAGGTCAAAGAGCTTTGTGTTAATGAGTCATTAAACATAATACAGGGAAATAAAGGAGTAGATTTAAGTTATAGGTAAATCATAGGGGTTTGGCATTCTAAGAATGAGGGAGAATTATTAAAAGTACCCTGATAACTGGAATATCATAGTCATGTTTGTACGTTAGAAAAAAAAAAAACAAGCTAGAAGCAGCGAGCTGAGAAACCCAATGGTTCAGGCAAGAGATCATAAAGAGTTGATATGAGGGAAAGGATACTAGTAGTGGAGAAGGGGATCACGCTTGATACATAGTGAGTAGGTAAAATCCATAGGAATTAGCGATGAATCTTGTCTAAGTCTAAAGCAAGAAAAAACTTAAAAACTTTCTAAAGGTGTGTGTTGGATTAGTTGAGATGGGATTGCACAGTAGTCAGCTTGGGAAGTTAAAGGTAATGAGTTACAATTTATAAACTTGTTGCATTTTTGATACCTGTAGGATATCCAGAAGAACATGGTCCCCTGTCTAGAATGGCTTTAACCAATTACATTCTACGGCATCATCTACTTCATTTCTTCAAGAGCAAACCTTGAGATCGATCTGGAGGTTGTGTGACCAGTGTGCAGGAGAATGCAGTGAGAGAGCTCTGATATTTTCAGCTGTGAAATCTATGCTGGGTACAAAGGGACTCATGAGCAAAGAGTTATAGTATAAATAGCACATAAAGATTCATAATTTAGCTTTAAACAATCTCTCCTTTAAGACAGATATTTTAGTCTCCTCAGTATTTATAGATTAATGGACTATAGATGATGAATTATCATTTTGAGGCACCATACTGTGATCAATTAACAATATTCAATGCTATTATCAGAACTAAATTATTCAATATATATAAATTTCGAAGATCACTCCTTCAATTCGTTAAACTAAAATGATGCTATTCATCTCTGTACATTCAGAATTTCAAATGTCTAAATATACCTATTTTCATGTTGGTGAATTCTGCCTTTATTAAAAGAATGATTATTTGTCTAAAATGATATTTAAGACAATACAGCACAGTTGAGTGCGAATTTTAAAAGTAAGACATATACAAGATTAAAATTTTGAAGATTATCTTCCTTAAAAATGATTCTTTATAGTAAAATTCTTCGTATTTTAAAATAGTTTCCTGTGCTTCAGGACAAGAGAAGTATCTGAAAAAAATAATTCTTTGAACTCAGCAAGTCTTCCCCTTTATTGTTAACAATGATCTATTTCAGATGAGATCAGGTGCATTCAGGGTGGTATGGCCGTAGTCAACACTGATCTATTTAAAAGGAGTGTGTTTATGACTTGTCAGGGTCTCTTAGCTCTTGCTTCTACAAAATGTACTTTAAGAGTGGTGCTTACTCCATTAGTATGTAGAATACTTGCATACATGCCGTGATGGTAAATTTTATGAGGAACTTTTCCTAGATTAAGAAAGACACATGAACTAAAAGAGTATGCTGAGTTGCTTAATATATCGATCCCATAAAATTTAATATAAAAACGTTAAAAGGAATAAATACCTCAGAAATAAAGAAAATCTGGGGTCAACGTTGAAAAACAAATACTAACAACCAGAAACTATAAGTTAATAAAATGGTAAATCCAAACTCCGATTCATTACATAATGCAACCAATAGACAATAATGCTTTGTAAAAGTATGAAACAAACTACGAGTGGCTTCCCTGCAAATTCTCAAGTGTAAGAAATGACCTGGGGCTGATTACCAATGCTGCTGTGGCTCTGGTTGAATGAGCTCTAATTTGACCCTCAAGTGACAATTTCACCAAAGAACGACAATAAGGAACACATGAAGACAGCCATTTCAACAGAATGCTTTCAGAGGTGGGCTGACCTAATGTGAGTGGCAAGAGTGGGAAGAAATTGAATGCGTTTCTGAAGAGTGAAAATCCAGAAACATTTAGGATCTAGCTTCTCAGTCCCCAGCCAAGAATCTTCTACAGTGAAAGCAAATGTGGACTCAATAAGCGGTCATATTAAAAGCAACCTAGTAGGCATATACTATTACCTAAGATTATATACACAAGAATTCAGTAAATGTGAAGGTGTATATAACGATTTATGTTAGTTAATATACATTTGAATAGTTTACCATGTGCAAAGTATTGCATGATCTTATGTACTACAGAAATTACTATTTAAGTCTCATAACTATAATTACACAATCCTGAAACTTAGGTAACTAATAGAATGACTGTATTTTGCCTAAAACATACTGTACTTCTGTCTCCACATTTGCTCTTCCCTCCTAAGATGTCTCCTTTCTCTTTAATTATTCCCAAATGTGCTATTCTTGAACTGTAGCACATACTTAACTTCTTCTGTAATTTTTCTTCTTTTTCTGAATTCCTATTTTATTTATTTTTTATGACAGTTCATGACTTACTTCTCCATTCAGATGTTACATGTTCTTAGGCGTTTAGAGATATTTGAGGGATCCTGGAGGTTCTATGATTTTTTTGGTGTTGTGATTTCACTTAACAATAACTTAAAATTAGTACAAGCATATTCTGAGCCATGGCAATTTTAACACAATAGCCACTCAATTTTAACCAACTCTATTTTATATAAATATATATGGAGACTTAATTTAAATTTGTACATATTAAAGGCTGTTCTTAAAAGAAATTGTGTCAATAAGGGAATATCTGAAAGACTTATTTTCTCTTTATCATAAGTCATAGATAGGGCCGGCCCGTGGCTCACTCGGGAGAGTGTGGTGCTGATAAGTCATAGAGGCTTTTTTCTCAACATAACTCTTTTTCATAACATTTATCTTTTGCATTCCTTAATATACTCAGTAATTATTTTTCATACAGAACTCCCTCAGTGAATGTTTATTGAATGATTGATTACATGCTCCCACTCAAAAATTGTTCCTTCCTTCAAAACCATTATACAGAAGTTAACATTTACAGACAACTTTTATGAAGTGTCATGACTAAAAAACTTGCATATGCCCATTTCCCCAGCTTATCTGAAAAGTGAGATGAAGAATCAGAGCACAAAACCATTGTAGTGGATGTCATTTGTGCCCCTGTCCCTTATCTGTGGGACATCTATTTCCCAGATGCTGTGAGCATGGGCTAATATCAGCTCAGAGCTTCACCTTCTCTGAGAATCGCCCTCACTCAACTGGGAGCTTCCTCTCCATGGATCTGTGCTCCCTTGCCCCAGTAAGTGACTGTTAGCATGACATGAATGCCTCGACCACTCCTCTCAAGGGAGAAACTAGCTCTGTGGTACAGTTGAGTCCCAGAAATTCCATGAATGCAGACTGAAGTTAGCCTCCAGCTAGGACAGTGTCTTTATTTAGCTCACTCCCTGCCATATTGTAATTCCCTCACTCCCCTTCTTCTGAGAGCACATCCCTCCCTCAGTAAAACATTTGAACAAGAGTCCCAGTTTCAGGATCTTCTTCTAGGGAACCTGACCTGATAAAACCATTGAGGAAGACAGTCACTGCATTTTAGAGGAATATGAAATACAGTAGTCTCCACTTATCAGTAGTTTCATGATCCCTGGTTTCAGTTACCTGAGGCCAACTGTGGTCTAAAAACATTAAATGGAAAATTCCAGGAATAAACAATTCATAAGTTTTAAATTATGCATGACCCACCCAGTCCTGCCTGGGACATGAATCATCCCTTTGTCCAGCATAACCATTATGTATGCTCCCTGCCCCTTAGTCCTGTACATGGTCTACTCCTAACCTCCAACCATCAATGTTGTCATGGCTGGATGATCCATGATCACACAAAGCAGATAATCCTACTTTTGATATTTTGTCAGAAGGTCAATAGTAGCCTAACACCATGTCACAATGTCTACATAATTTTTGTCACTTCATCTCATCCTGTAGACATTTTATCATCTCACATCATCAGAAGAAGGATGAGTACCCTAAAACAAGATATTTTGAGAGACCACATTCACATAACTTTTGCTATAGTGTATTATTATAATTGTTCTATTTCATTATTAGTTACTGTTGTTAATCTCTTACTGTACCTAATTAAACTTTATCATAGGTAAGTATGCACAGGAAAAAAACATAGTATACAAGTACGTAGGGTTCAGTACTATCTGTGGTTTCAGGCATCTGCTGCAGGTCTTAGAACGTATCCTCCATGAATAACGGGAGACTGCTGTAATTGAGATATTAGTAAAAAACACACTGCAAATCAAGTCTTAAAAGTACTTAAAAAGAGAAGAATATAAATTTCCCTTAACAAGTTACATGATATTGATTATTCTTTATTTGAAGGAAACTTAAGCATGCAAATACTTAAAATCGTGTGTCTCCTTATTCAAATACAATTACTGGCCTACAAAGTCTTAACTATAGTATGTTATACTGCCTGTGTGTTGGGTTTATAAATCCTACATTACATCAAAAGGGAAAATAACAGACCACAATCCTTGTTTTAAGAGAGTAAAACTGTATTTCTAGGGTATATTAGTCATTTATTTATGCATAACAAATTACCACAAATTTACTGTCAGAACAACACACATTTCTTACCATACATTTCTGTGGGTCAGGAATCTGGGTTTGACCTAGCTAGGTGCTTTGCCTGAGGGTCTCTCACATGGCTGCAATCAAAGTGTCATACAGCAGTCTCATTTGAAGGTCCAAGTGATAAAGTATCTACTTCCAAGTTCAGTGGTTGTTGGCAGGATTTGTTTCCCCACTGGCTGTTGGCCAGAAGATTCCCTTAGTTGTCACTTTGGTCTCTCCAACGTAGCAGCTTGCATCATAAAAGTGCAAAAGTCAAGAAAGCAACAGAGAGAATCTTCCAGCAATATGGAAGTCACAAACGTTTGTAAGCTGATTACAGAATCCCATCTCATCAACTTACTATTTTCTATTGGTCATGAGGATCAGTTCATACTTGGAAATGGGTTACACCAGGAAGTGAGGTTCACTGGGGGCCATTTTCAAAGTCTGCCTCTCACAATGGGAATAGAACTGTTTTGGTGTTTTCTAGTGGTCAGATCCCTAAACAATCATTCTTGTATCTCTACTTCACTTTCACTAAAACAATGAAAATACCACCCAATGACTAACTTCTAACAAATGTCTCCCAAGAGAGTTAGATGCATGTAGTCTGACCAGACTTATTTTGTGAAGTGGTTTCTTGCCTCCTCAAGAAAAAGAAAAGAGGGATATGAAAGAAGAGGAAAAAAGTTATACAAATGGCGAATTAAAAAATAGTAAGTTTTATCATCAGGATAATATGTATGAGGTTACTGGAGTTGCAGATTAAGACGAAAAAATAAAGAATAAAGCTAGAGTAATTTTTTTTCTTAAACTCATATCAAATCATGTCACTTGTCTTCCTGTAATCCTTTAGTAACATCTCACAGCCCTGAGAATTAAATTTATCAGCTCCCCATGCTCTGCGCAGTCTTTGAGTGATCTGGCTCCTGCATGACTCTAAACTCATTTCCTGACTCCCCTATTCCACAAATGCCCTCCCCCTAGTTCACAGAAGTTATCTTTAAGTTCCCATGACTGGCAAAATTTTTCCAACTTTGGGTGTACTTGCTTTTCATTTTGCCTGAAAGTTTTCCCTTCATATTTCACATCGTGGATCCTTCCAAAGTTACTGTGTTTTCACAGCCACCCTCTTCTCTGAGAATTGCTCTCAGCCAAACAGTAGCCTCCTTTAGCTGGAGGAGCCACCTGCGCCCCTACCTGCTACCTTCCCCCCTACTTAACCAATTACTTATTAAGATACAAAAGGCTTAATTGCCTCTCATTCAAAGAAATATGTATTGGTGTGTATCATTCCTTGATAGTAGGTATCACTCTTTACAGTTACTTTATTCATCCATTTGTTTATGTTTGTCTATTGAAGCTCTCAAAAAAGATACGAACCTTGTTTTCCTTAATCAATGTCAAAACCTCAATAACTAGGGAAGTGTTCAGTTCATGGTAAGGTCTCAGTAAACATACGTTACTTTTATTAAGAATGGTTAGTTATTTAATTGATTAGAACCAAAGAGAGTTCTTTTGTCCCCTTAAACTTGAATTATGGTATATCTTGTCTGTCTTGGCTCCCTTATGCCTGGAGTTAGAATATATCATAGTTTGCCCCTAAAGAGTCCCAGTTTATACCTGGGTCCTTATGCAATTATTAATACCTCCCACTTTCTTCTCAAAATATCTTGGCTTGAATGATAAATTAAATGGCCATCTTATTTGTGTCTCTTGAAACTTTTCTCTCATACTCCTTCATTATTTCCATTATGTTGGCTTTGTGAGATTTTTATCATCTTTGAAAGGGTAAGATGTCACCACTTTAAAGTATAAGACCTTCAACAAGTTAGTTAAACCTCTTTCTATTTATATTTTCTATCTTTCAAGAGTATTAATCATACCCACATTGTAGGTCTGATCATGACTTATAAATGAGACAATGCTCATACCACATTAGATACTAGGTGTTTAAACGATAGCTCCCCTCCCTGAAAACAACTATGCAAGCCAAGCTACCATTAGATTATTAAGTTCACTCTTGCTGGGTTGGTCATATACTTTATTTCCCTCTATCTGTTGCGTTAGAATATATAACACTTCTAAACTGAGCTTGGAAAAACAGTGCACAGGCCCGCAGTATACTTTCTGAGATTTAGTTCTCTCTCCATACCAGTCAACACTTTGAGGAGAAAGCATTAAAATGCATGTAAATAGTACTTATAAAATTTAACAAAATACATTAAACTTGTATATTTAAATTAGAAATGAATGACTTTTTTTCAACGTATGTTTACAACCTAAATTATAAACAATTCAAATAATTAAAAAGTCATGATTATCACTTTTAATTAATTTAGATTTTTTTTCAAACTTTATAGTACATATTTTACAGCACGAAAGAAGTTACCACTTGGGCTTCTGTAGCCAACAGCAAGAATTTCCACATGCAAAAACTAAAAATTTAAACTTGTAAATCATTATTATTTTTAATAATTGAATACAGATTTAATGATTCAATACACTAATACACACTTAAAAACTGTTCAACATTAACCCATGGCCTTTAGCACAAAAAACAACCCCAAATCCAGAAATACATTTTTTGTTCCTAAAAACCCCAGAGCATTGAACTTGATCTTCACATCAAGCTGATATCTAATAAGAGACCCCTATCTAATCTGCAAGGGAGTAGCTGAAGCGTGATCAATGCTGTGCGTCTTGTCTACCTGGGCGACGCAGGTGCACCTCTGAGGTCAGGTCGTGAGATTCGGCCCTCACAGGAGGGTCCTGGTAGGGTGAGCTGGCAGCTTCCTCACCTTCCCCTTCAAAAGCTGTCCAATAAGCTCCTGGGAACTGACTTTTCCTGGGAAAAGGGAGCTGGTAACTGTTGTCAGTGACAAAGTAAAAGTGAGAAGTTCAGCTCTCTGCTCTTTCGATGAACTGTGTAAAACATTTCTTTTAAAAAACACAATGTTAAAACTATGAAGAAAGACTTCTACAAAATCTGGAGGGCTGCCTTTTTCTCAAAGGGTAAAGCTTGTGATGAGAAAAGAATCGAGGGCCCAGAGCTATAACTCTGCCCCACAATGTAGAGAGATGCCCTTCAACATCCGTGACGTGTGTTGCTGAAGGAGCCAGAGCCCAGAGTGAGCGTGTGGTCAGAAGGGCCCTGCGCGCTCTCCTGCAGGGCAGGTGCCTGCTGTGCGCCCCACACTCTCCCTGCGCCACAAAGTCAGACTTCACAGCACCTGCGGTAGGTGCCAGGTGCATCACGACCCTGCCTCTGAACCAGAGCTGCTTTCTCGACAAACTTCAATTTGGAAAGATGGAAAGTTACGCAATCGGCTCTTCTTTTGGCAAGACTGCTCCTTCTCCTTACTCAGAGCTCCCCACGCCCTTTGCAGCTCGGAGTCGTCTTTCTCAGTGCCGGGCGCCCTGTGCACGTCGTATTCTTTTCTTTGGTTTGGGGTGCAGATCCTAAGCGGGTCCATAAACTTCCTGATGGCCTCCCCTGAGCGCCAGAGCACAGGGCTTTACTAGCTTGCGTGGGAACAGCCCGTCTGCTATGTACCTCAGAAGAGGGCTCTCTCCGAACGGCCGGGTTACCATTAAAAGGCTTTTCTGGAGAACATGGTCTTTTTTCCTAATCGCTGGCGGGGATATGATTTAGTACTGCTGACTGGTGGCCGCGGACGTGAGAGCTGACGCTTTTCATCTAACAAATGTCACACATCTGCGCATTTCCCAGGCGGTGACTTCTTACCAGTTTGGTTTTTGATATTGCTCGTGGATGTACTATCGGCTGTCGTGGAGTTTCCAGTATGTCTCAACTGAGAATCCACTTCATCGGCATACATGGTCACTGTCATACTTTTCTGTGGTGAAGGGGTGGAAATCGTTTTCGGTCCCACATCACAGCCATCTCCTCCGAGCCCGGGCCGCTGGCACCGCACGCGCTCCACGCGCTCTGCTCCCGGGACCGCGTGGGAACTGCAGCTCCTCTCGCCGCTCTACCACCACCCTGTCGCCTGCGTCCGTGTCCTGGTCGTCCTCTTTCCTTCTTTTTCTCCTTCCCGCTCTCCCTCCTTCCCTACCCTCCATCCTCCTCCTCAGTGTGTTCCTCAGGAACCTTCACTAGTCGGGAATGTCGGTGTTTGTGCCGCCTAAGCTCAGTCATCCCCAGTCAGGACTCTCTTCTTGATCACATTCCGCTGAATATAACAAGAATGGCATCTTCGCTTCCAAAAATTGCTAAGAATTCCTTTCATTCCTTCATCATTCGGCATCCCATATTTCACGTAATACTCACTTCTCAAGGTTCCAAATTCCTTTTTGTCATCTTTTGTAGCAAATCTCGTGAACAACCTACTTGCCTTAAGTCTGCTGGCTGGACGAAGGCAGTCTCCCAGCAGAGATCCCCCTGGTACCTCAACAAGGTGTCCAACTCCACATCACTTGAGTTCTCATTTCCAACTTCGCCTTCAGACTCATCGATATCTGAGCTGCCTTCCTTCTTGTCTTTTTTACTTTTCTCAGATGACTTGTCCCCATTGCTTCTTATCTTACCCTGGGCCGGCCAAGAGCTCCTGTAAAGAAGGGCTCAGGTGGCTGTCATTTTATCCAGCCGAACCGCATCCCAGGAGGTATCACATGCCCATTCAATGTGAGCCCTTCTTTAAAGTAGGGAAAGATTCCCTGGGTACTGATCGCATCTACTGCACAGAGGTAAGTTGTCTCCAGTCTCAGTTTGGGGATTACTTTCTTCTTGGTGTCTCCCTCTAAGGCTCTATTTCTCTGGGCAAGATTTACTTCTGACCAAAAATGGAAGCACTTGGCTCACTGTTCTTTCTCTTCAATTGCTTTCTTAGAGGTGACATGAATTCTAGTGACTAAGCTGCCAGCCTTGTTTTCCTATCTTCTGCTAGAGTCTAGGATCAGTTCCTTCAGCACGCACCCCACCGTCATGATCTCCAGTTCACCCTCCTCCACGTTCAAGGGCTGGGTTCTCCTGGTCTAAACCGGATGCTGTCTCAGGTGACCAGAGCCCCAGGGCTGGCCCCACTGGGTCCTCCACCTTCACTGACACTTGCAGGCCACCATCACTGCCTGCTGGTCGCACAACTAGAAACCCACCCCACACACCCTTGTTTTCTTTTTTCTTGAGGAACATACAGTACCTAAGTCAGTATCACCAGAAAATGAAGTTTTTATTTTTCAGTGGCCAATAAGTGATACTTTGGGTACATGTGTTTAAAAAATTAATACTAAGAATGATTTTTTCTTGTCCCTGTTTAGTCATTAAAGCAAACCCTAAAAAGTTATGACAAGGAAATCAGAAAACCAAATAAGTTCCATAATTGCAGCTTAAAAAGTATTCAGGTTAGAAAAAGAGTGCTTTTGTTTGAAGCTCAACTATCCAAATCCATTTAAAGAAATGATGTTTTTAACTGAGGTCACTAGAGTCCAGTTACATTGATATCCCCTCTCCCCAAAACTGACAAGTAAATAAACAACCGATAAAAAAATAAAATAAAATAAAAGTTTCTTGATATATACATAAAAGTGGCAGAGAAGTGAGTCAAATGCTAGAATCATTCATGCCTAAAAAAAATTTTCTCTTTTATAATTGAGACATTGTTTTCTGCCATGTTGAACAAGGGCCTTTATACTAACAATTGTTGAAAAGTACAGGTAGAGAAAAAAAGTTAGTGGGCCAGAACGTGAGACTTTTGGTGGCCTTGAGAGCTACAGTTAACCAGCCTTTTGCTTTTTCTAAAATGGCAAGTAGTAGTGCTAGAAAATGAGAATCTATTTGACCAGGGTTAATAATAGAGAGGAAGATTATCTCATATCTATCAGAAGTCTTAAACATCTGGAATTGTTCAATTTAGTTCACATGGGCAATAAAATGAAAAATCTGGTGTATAGTAATTTAGTGGCTTCCCACTTCATCGTGCACTCCTTGTATTTTTGCAATAGATTTGATATGTGTTTTTATTTTTGAATGCTAAATGGTGCTCATTATATAAATGAAATGAGCCACTTGGTGACTATGTAGACATTGTTTCTACAACCTGCCAAAAATTAGCTGAACAACTGCCATGAGTGATGATGGGGAACTAAGTCCTTGCATATGCTGAAAAAATATTAAAAATAAATTCCATGTGTATTGCATGTCCTTCAATTCACAGCTGGTTAAGCCATTAAAAGTACCACATTTTTTCCAATTTGCTTCACACTGAATGGGATTTATGAGTATATATATAAAACTAACATCCATTTCCCTCTATTATTCAAATTCTGATTATGTTGTTTTCAATTTCCAGGACTACAACATCAACTCTTTCTCCCTTTAGATCTTTATTTTACACCACTATGTTAATTATTTGTTACTAAGTCAAATGGATGATGGGCTAGGGAGTGGAAAAATGGTAAAAATAATGGGTGTAATAATTTATCAGCAGCATTAATAAAGAACGTGTGACATAGGAAGTTGATAGGTAGGTAGACAGTAGACGGATGGATAGACAGATGAGAGACAGAGACAAAGAAAGAAAGAGAGATTTCACACACATGCATTTATATATGTGAATACCATCAATCAACTCATGCTTTAGGGCAGGGACTCTTCCTTCCTGGTTCCTCTCATATGTTAGTTTTATAGATTTTAACTTTCAATGCTTTATATATTGAACCAGTTGGTTTATTTATTGGTCTCTTTCTGTCTTTCATGATCATGAAGTTCCTTTCATTTTTTATTCCAATGCCCAATTGTACCCATTTATCAAGTGTTTTCTTAGAAGATCAAGGTTCAGTTCCATTTAATGGCTCCTCATTTAATAGCTATATAACCTCAGATAGGTCAACTTACCTTCCCCAAGTCTGTCTTCATTAAAAACTGAAGTTATGATAACACTCATTTATTTACCTCACAAGAAGCCTGTAGGAACTGTATAAATGGTAAATGTAAAACTTCTTATTTGGTGTACTTAAAATAAAGGAATTATTAGAAGCTAAGACCACACACAAGCCAGTTATAGAACAGGCTATTTTAGTCCATTCAATGAGCATTTCACACACATTTAACAGTCAGGCAAAGAGTAAAATATTAATTTGGTTTGGTTTCCTTTGTTTGCCAAACATAATTTTTTACATGTGTTAAAATGTGGATAAATTAAATCAAGCATCCCTTGATGACTATGTACTTGAATGATGGCTTTTCTACTAGCTCTGTTGGAAGAAATTCCTTAAAGGATTCATATTAGAATTACAGTTTTGCTTCAGCTCTTGATATTACAATAAAATGTGATTGTTTTGTTTGCTTTTTTTAAATTAAAGTTTGTAAACATCAGTGCGTGCTTTAATATGGTGTATATAGATTAACTTATAACAACATATGCATTAAATAAAACTGATTTTGACAAAGAATGATTGTAGATATCTGAATAATGCAATTGAAAAAGTGCAGTACTCATTCCTTTAATCAAGTAATATCTCTTAAAAATGTATTTTCCTAAGAAAGTTAATCTTAAATGGGTCATACATTGTTTAGTTTCTACCCTTCAAAATGAAGACCTTAAATTTGAATATACCATAATAGGAGTCTGAATATAAAACAAAGTGGAATTAGCTGTGTTCTTAATTTAATCTGATAACAAACCAAGGTTTAGATTACTATCCACACATGAAAAAATATAAGAAGGCATTTAGAAAATAGGGGGAAAATGGACAACCTTAATATTTTGAGACCCAAGACGTTTGCGTATTTTTCACAGGTGTTTTGAGAATGACAAAGATTTGCACATTTTTTTTTCTATTAAAAACAATTTCAGTTGCCAAGAGGAATATTTGTAATTCCCCTACCCTCATAGGTAATGTAAAATTTCTTGCAAGAAACAGAAATAATCATTCTGTGTTTTATAATAATTGCAAAAGCCATAAGATGCAGCTTGTTTTTCTGAACATATTATAAGTTTATAAATACTGTTATAAATAGAGAACTTGAATCATTACAAAGCTGTGTACTTTTTCTAGTTCTTAGAAAAAATAGAAGAGTTGTATTATGCTAGTACCTATCTAGTCAGTATATTATGCAGGAAAAATAGAAAGGCTGTACAGAAACTACTATGAGGTTAAATTAATTTGTAAATATGCTTTTTAGTAAAGAGGAACTTCTTTTATATGTAGGGCCTGGTGATAAAGAAGAGAATGGAAAATAATATTTATGTCAAATGTATTCTTATAGTATCCTTGATGAACTAACTAAAGCTATTTCTTTCTCTTTTTTAATCGTTTTTATTATTTCATAAATTCTTTTAAACTCAAAACATAACTAGTATTTCTTAAGGCAGGTAGCATAATTTTTTGTTTTAAGCTAGTAGGCCAAAAGATATGTGTGCCATCAAGAAAGTTTTGATATGTTCTCATAAGAGGTGACCTGGCCTAAGCAATTGGTTGTCAGTTTTCTCCACTACAGTAATGTCAAAAGGTCTGCAAATTCTCTAGCTTATTGCTAAAGAATATTTGTCCTAATGAATTAAAACCTCCAAAAGAATATTCACAGAATTAATTCTGATTCCATATTATGCTTGTCAGTTAAGTATCCAGGTTCAGAATGACATCATCTCTGAGGTTTTCATGACCCATGGGGGCAGATTGTCACAGTAGGGGCTGGTGAAATTTGTTGTAACTGTATGAAGATATAAGTAGTTCCACTTAGTAAGTGCATATTATTTTCCTTAAAGTACTTTGAAAGTTGAGCCCAGTTGAGTGCGCCCCACCAGGGAGGCCCGAGATCCACGGAGACCATGTGCCCAGCAGTGCCAGCACATGACTAAGCAGGTAGGCCTTGCTGCCGTCGACTCCATCCCTAGACTGGCTGAGTGCGGGCTGACCAGAAAGGCACCTCCCTGGAGAGGCCCAAGACCCGAGGCGGCCATGCACCTGAGGTGCCAGTGGGTGACTGAGCAGACACTGAGGCAGCAATGCCAAATTGTCAGCCCCAGCAGTATCCTAGCCAGACAGTAGTGTCAAACCAGTGGACCATGGAGTCCCTTGCCACAATGACTAAACATCAAAGGAAAGATACCAGAAATATGAAAAATCAAGAAAGTACATCACCAAAGGGTAATAAATCTCAGGCTCTAGATCCTGTAGAACAAGAAGTTGAAATGTCTGAAAAGGAATGTTGAGTGATAATTCTAAGGAAACTAAATGAAATACAAGAAAACTCAGCTAGACAGCATGATGAAATGAGGAAAAGTATACAGGACCTGAAAGAAGAAATGTACAAGAAAATCAATGCCCTGAAAAAGAATGTAGCAGAGCTTGCTGAGCCGAAGAATTCATTCAACAAAATAAAAAACACAACAGAGAGTTTAACCAACAGGATTGCAGAAGCAGAAGAGAGAACTTCTGATCTTGAAGATCGGCTGTTTGAAATAACACAGGCAGACAAAACAAAAAAGAAAAAGAATTAAAAACATAGAAGAAAATCTGAGAGATATCAGACAACCTTAAGTGCTCAAATATCCGAATCATGGGTATTCCAGAAGGGGAGGAAAAAGGAGATTGCATTCAAAACATAGTCAACAAAATAGTGGCAGAAAACTTCCCAAATATAGGAAAAAACACAGATCTTCAGACTCAGGAAGCTCAAAGATACCCAACAGTATTCAAACCAAAGATGTTTTCTCCAAGACATTTTATGGTCAAATTGGCAGAACTCAAAGACAAAGAGAGAATCTTAAAAGCTGCAAGAGAATAGCATCAAATCACCTATAAGGGAGCCCCAATCAGGCTAACATCAGACTTTTCATCACAAACCCTAAAAGCCAGAAAGGAATGGGATGATATATTCAAAATACTGAAAGACAGTGATTGCCAGCCAAGAATACTCTACCCTGCAGGGCTATCCTTCCTAAATGAAGGGCAAATAGTGTATTTCTCAGACAAACAAACACTGCGGGAGTTCACTACCACACGACCACCCTTACAAGAAATCCTCAAGGGAGTACTGGGTTTGGTACTTGAAAAATAACTACCACTGCCATAAAAACCCAAGAAATATCAAAACCCATTAGTAAAATAAAAAGGCCAATGATGAAGAGAAAAATAAATGTTTATCTACAACCCAAGGAACCAACAAATACAGAAGACAAACAGTAAACCAGAAAGAAAGGAGCAAAATACACGTAAGACATCCAAACAAAAATCAATAAAATGCTAGGAGTAAATCAACACTTTTCAATAACAACACTTAATGTGAAAGGATTAAATTCCCCAATCAAAAGACACAGACTGGCTGACTGGATAAAAAAGTAGGACCCAACTATATGCTGCCTTCAAGAGACCCACCTCACCTATAAAGACTCTCATAGACTAAGAATGAAAGGATGGAAAAAATATTTACCATGCAAACAGAAATGAAAAACAAGCTGGAGTAACTATTCTTACATCTGATAAAACAGACTTTAAACTAAAAACCATAAAAAGAGATAATGAGGGCCACTACATAATGATAAAATGATTGATCCATCAAGAAAACATAACAATCATAAATATATATGGACCCAATGTTGGAGCAGCCAGATTTATAAAACAAACTCTATTAGACATAAAGAAGGAAATAGACACTAATGCCATAATAGCAGGGGACCTGAACATCCCACTGTCAATATTGGACAGATCATCTAGGCAAAGAATCAGTAGAGAAACACAAGATCTAAACAACATACTAGACCAATTGAACTTGGCAGATATCAACAGAACATTCCATCCAACAACCTCAGAGTATTCATTCTTCTCATCAGCACATGGATCATTTTCCGGGACAGATCACATGTTAGGCCACAAAACAAGTCTCAACAAATTCAAAAAAATTGGAATTATCCCATGTATTTTTTCAGACCACAATGGATTAAAATTAGAAATCAATAATAAACAAAATTCTGGAAACTATACAAACACGTAGAAATTAAACAGCATTCTACTTAATGACTTATGGGTCCAAGAAGAAATCAAACAGGAGTCAAAAATTTGTTGAAACTAATGAAAATAATGATATGTCATAACAAAACCTGTGGGATACTGCAAAAGCAATATGAAGGGGGACATTTATTGCATTAAATGCTTACTTCAGAAGAATGGAAAGATGGCAAGTGAACAACCTAACACTTCACCTTAAAGAACTAGAAAAACAAGAACAATCCAAACCCAAAGTTAGCAGAAGGAAAGAAATCATTAAGATCAGAGCAGAACTTAATGAAATTGAAACCCAAAAAAACAATACAAAAGATCAATGAATCAAAAAGTTGGTTTTTTGAAAAGATAAATAAAATTGACAAACCATTAGCTTGGCTAACTAAAAAAAAGAAGAGAGAAGATGCAAATAACAAAAATTAGAAATGAAAAGGTGATATTACAACTGATACATCTGAAATACAAGGAATCATTTGAAACTACTATAAACAACTATATGCCATCAAATTTGAAAATCTGGAGGAAATAGATAAGTTTCTGGATTCACACAAACTACCAAAACTGAGCCAAGAAACTGTAGAAAATCTGAATAGACCAATAACAATAAAGGAGATTGAAGCTGTTATCAGAAGGCTCCCAACAAAGAAAAGACCAGGTCCAGATGGATTCACAGCAGAATTCTACCAAACATTCAAAGAGGAATTGACACCAATTCCCTACAAACTATTCCAAAAAATTGAAACAGAGGGAATTCTCCCAAACTCATTCTATGAAGTAAACATCATCCTGATACCAAAACCAGGTAAAGATACAAGTAAAAAAGAAAACTACAGGCCAATATCCTTGATGAATATAGACATAAAAATCCTCAATAAAATACTCGTTAATAGAATACAGCAACACATAGGCAAAATCATACACCATGATCAAGTGGGATTCATCCCAGGGATGCAAGGTTGGTTCAACATATGCAAATCAATTAATGCGATACACTATATCAATAAAATCTAATACAAGGACCATATAATCATCACGATAGATGTTAAAAAAGCATTTGATAAAATAAAACAATCATTCATGAAAAAGACTCTCTACAAGTTAGGTATAGATAGAAAGTATCTCAACATAATTAGAGCCAGATATGATAAACCCACTGCCAATATCATCCTGAATGGGGAAAAGCTGAAATCTTTTACTTTACGAACAAGAATGAGACAAGGATGCCCACTCTCACCACTTCTATTCACCATAGTGCTGGAAGTACTAGACAGAGTAATCAGACAAGAGAAGGAAATAAAGGGCATCCAGATTGTAATGGATGAAGTCAAACTGTACCTGTTTGCAGATGACATGATCCGATATATCAAACAGCCTAAAGCCTCTACAAAAAACTCTTGGAGTTGATAAATGATTTCAGCAAAGTAGCAGGATACAAAATCAACACAAAAAAATCAGTAGCGTTTCTATTCTCCAATAGCAAACATGGAGAAAGAGAAATCAAGAAAGCTTGCCTATTTACAATAGCCACCAAAAAAATAAAATACTTTGGAATAGAATTAACCAAGGATGTGAAAAATCTCTATAATGAGAACTACAAAACACTGCTGAGAGAAATTAAAGAGGACGCAAGAAAATGGAAAGATATCCCATGCTCTTGGATTGGAAGAATCAACATTCTGAAAATGTCCATACTACCCAAAGTGATATACAAATTCAATGCAATCCCCATCAAAATCCCAATGACATTTTTCTCAGAAATGGAAAAAACTATCCAGACATTTATATGGAATAACAAAAGATTCCATATATGGAATAGCCAAAGCAATTCTGAGCAAAATAAAATAAAACTTGAGGCATAACACTACCTGACTTTAAACTATACTACAAAGCTATAATAACCAAAACAGCATGGTACATGGATAAAAACAGACATGCTGATCAATGGAATAGAATAGAGAATCCAGAAATCAACCCACACATCTATAGCCATCTGATCTTTGACAAAGGCACCAAGCCTATACACTGGGGAAGAGACTGCCTCTTCAGCAAATGGTGCTGGGATAACTGGATATCCATATGCAGGAGAATGAAACTAGACCCGTACCTCTCACCATATAATAAAATGAACTAAAAATGGATTAAATAATTAAATGTACACCATGAAACAATAAAACTTCTTAAAGAAAACATGGGAGAAAGACTTCAGGAAGTAGGACTGGTCACATACTTCATGAATATTACCCCAAAAGCATGGGCAACCAAAGGAAAAATAAATAAATGGGATTATATCAAACTAAAAAGCTTCTGCACAGCAAAAGAAACAATTAACAGAGTTAAAAGACAACCAACAGAGGGGGAGAAAATATTTTTTTAACATACACATCTGACAAAAGATTAGTATCCAGAATATCCAAAGAACTCAAACAACTTTACAACAAAAAAACAAGTAACCCAATTAAAAAATGGGCAATTAGCTAAATAGGAATTTCCCAAAGGAAGATATATGAAAGGCCAACAGACACATGAGAAATTGCTCAACATCACTCAGCATTTGGTAAATGCAAATCAAAACCACACTGAGATACCATCCTACCCAAGTTAGGATGGCTAAAATCCAGAAGACTGTGAACGATAAATGCTGGCGAGGTTGCAGAGAAAAAGGAACTCTCATACATTGTTGGTGGGACTGCAAAATGGTGCAGCCTCTATGGAAAATGGTATGGAGGTTCCTCACACAATTGCAGATAGATTTACCATATGACCCAGCTATCCCACTGCTGGGAATATACCCAGAGGAATGGAAACCATCAAGTCGAAGGTATACCTGTTCTCCAATGTTCCTCGCAGCAATCTTTACAATAGCTAAGAGTTGAAACCAGCCCAAATGTCCATCATCATATGAGTGGATACAGAAAATGTGGTATATCTACACACTGGAATACTACTCTGCTATAAAAAAGAATGAAATACTTCCATTTGCATCAATATGGATGGACCTAGAGAGAGTTATGTTAAGTGAAACAAGTCAGGCAAAGAAAGAGAAATATCATGTTCCCATGTATTTGTTGGTAGGGAGGAGGGAGGGAGGTTTCAGTAATTGGCCACAATAATCAACCACATTGTAAACTGACAAAATAAAATTCCAAAAAATTTTTAAAAATTTTAAAAAATAAAAGGAAAAAAAATGCTTTGAAAGTTCTCACTAGGTTGAAATTTGGCCAAAGAGAAAAATTCAAGACACACGTGACCTAAAATTTAATCTAGAGAGTTTTCCTGATTTTAAACAATATATAGAGATATAATTTTGTCTTTATATAAAAAAAATAAAATAAATTTATAAAAGGCTAAACCAAAAAATATGGTTATTACTTGGGCCTTTAGTTCATGAAGTTGGGATGAATGAGTTGCTTCTGGTAAACAACGTTCAGAAAATTCAGAATGGGGTATACATGGAATAGGGTAGTCTTGAATGTCTGCCTGGGTATTCCGTCTGGCTCAGTGAAACTGAGGCCTTCTCATTTGACACAGTTTTTATTAACAGCTGTCGTAGTCTGTAGTGCCCAGAATGTATGTGGTTTTGACAAATATTCTGCCCAAAATGCCCCAGAATAAATATGAGAAGACCATTTAATAGGCGTGGGTTTCTCCTGATAGACAATGCCATTAATTTTAACACTTGATTATTCCAAACTCTGGAAATGCTGATATAGAAACACGATGACTACTAAGGTAATTTATGGGGAAAAACTATCATAAAAATGACAATGGTCTGTCTTTATTGTATTAATAGTATCATCATCAATTAATAATATATACTAAAGTACAAAATTTAAAAATCTACTTAAATATTGGGAACTTAAGTAAAGCATTACCAAGATAATGCACTATTTATTATGGTTTACCAAACCATTAATAGTCTTTGGTAGATGATTTATCATCAGGGAGGTACTGACTGGGAAAAATGGACTAGACTTATGTAGCTAGTCATTTACTCATCATAGTCAAATCTCACAGGGCACCGGAAGTTTAGAAACAAAATTCTGGAGTATTGTCTAATTTTTGTAAGGGAGTTAGTGCTTCCATTTTATTAAATGCTTATTTTGGAATTCTATTAAGGCTAATTTTATTTAATACTCCAATACTCTACAAAAAAAGGTGCTATCAATATGATCCAGCAATCCCTCTTCTGGGTATATTTCCAGAGGAATGGAAATCAGCATGTCAAAAAGATACCTGCCCTCCCATGTTTATGGCAGCTCTGTTTACAATAGCCAAGATATGGAACCAACCTAAATGTCCATCAATAGATGATTGGTTAAGGAAATTGTGATATATATACACTATGAAATACTACTCCTCCATAAAAAAGAATGAAATACTCCAATTTACAACAACATGGATGAACCTGGAAAAACTTATGTTGAGTGAAACAAGCAAAGCACAGAGGAATAAAGACCACATGTGCTCACTCATATGTGGGAGCTAAGAGAGAAAGAAAGGCAGTAAATAAAGACCACAGTAGTGAGGTGATCCAACAGAGGGAGGGAACATTCCTAGGGCTACAAATTGGAGCTGAGGGGAGAGGGGGAGGGGCAGGGAAATTGAGGGATATTTGGGAGGGGACAAAGGGTACAAAAGTCATTTCTGGTGGTTTTTCAAGATGGCGGTGGCTGCGGTGGTTGGCGCGGAGTACCTGAGGTGGAAAAGGCGGCCACTGGGCCTCAGGCAGCCAGGAAACTTGTGGACCCTCCTCTCGCCATCTCTTAAGGGAGGACTGCTGCTGCTGGCCGGTCGTGGGGGGTGACCGCCACTTTGCCCCCGGCAGGAGAGGCTGCCTCATTTACAGGCAACAGCTTTGAAGTGTGGAGCATGAAAAGAACTGTTTCTTAGCTGCAAATGCGAGTCTCGAAACAGGGAACACGGCGCCAGGGCTGCTGTGGATGCAGACAGGATCCCGGAGGCCAGGGCCGCACTGAAGGCGGCCAGCTGCCCTATTCAGGATTCGAGGTCTCACGCCGGCATTAAAGAAGATTCCTGGGAGAGCCCGAGCCGCGCCGCGACTGAACAACCCAAGGCAGCAGCGGCCGAGAACAGGGAAGGCAACAAACCAGAGGCAGAGAGTGAGCACCAGACCTGGCACAGCCCTGTGAGTGACCCTTGGCCCACCTCTGTTTGGGGGGTGGATGCCCACCCGGCTCCCGCCTGCACCACCAGGCCACTCACTGCCCCGGGGCTGCCTCCATTTTCCCAGGTGCGGGCAGCTCCGCCTGGCTCGACCATCACAGAGCCTTCCCACTTGCTTGGCCCGGCACAGGGCTTTCCTGAGCCTGGGGGCCATCCTCACCTCCCACTCCCTCTGTGGTTCTCTGGCAGGGCTGGTGGCGGGGGGAGTCCCCAGCCAGTGTCGGGAGGGCAAGGAAGTACGGGCGGGCCGACTGTCACTCCACCACACCCTGGACTCCGGCCCCCGGTAAACTTCCTGTTACTGGGAGGCAGATACCATCTCTGTGGCCACCAGTTCGGAAAAAAGCCTAACGAATTTCTGTTTGGGAATAGTGTGGTAGGAGAGTTCCCAGGTCCGCTTGAACCTGCCGGAGAGCTGGCCGCAGGCGGGCGCTAGATTCGGTCTATGCCGGGGGGATACAAAGGTGAACAAGACCCAAGTAAGATCTACACAGTGCTACAAAGGCACCCAGAGAGACCAGTCGTCTGTGCCTAGCAGAAACCTGGTAGACTTCCTGGGCGAGGCGGTGCCAAGCAGGGTCTTGAAGGCCCAGCTGATAGACGAGGGATGCAGAAGACACGCCCCAGCCCAGCACAGTGCGCACAGAGTGGGGAGACGTGCGGCCAGGGACGCGGAGACTCGACAGAAACCACACACCCGGTGGGGTCGCCACTGCACGATCTAACAGCCTGGGCCAGAGCACACGGAACGGGGAGAAGTCCTGTACAGGAAGTGAAAGCTAAACAGAGATCACACACCCTGTGGTATGTGATCCACCAGCCCAGCAGAATCCAAGCTGACCAGAAAGGTGGCTCCCCGGAGAAGCCCAAGACCCAAGGCAACCACACACACAAGACACTAGAGGCCAACTGAGCAGTCACGGCGGGTGCCATACCAAATTGGCAACCACAGCAACATCTTAGTTAGTCAATAGTCTCAAACTGGTGGACTGTGAAACCCCCTGCCACAATGAATAAACACCAAAAAAAAGATACCAGAAATACAAAAAATCAAGAAAGTACACCACCAAAAGTTAATAAATCTCAAACTCTAGATCCTATAGAACAAGAAGACCTTGAAATAACTGACAAGGAATTTCGAGTGATAATTCTAAGGAAACTGAATGAGATACAAGAAAACTCAGCTAGACATCATGATGAAATGAGGAAAAGTATACAGGATCTGAAAGAGGAAATGTACAAGGAAATCAATGTCCAGAAAAAAAATGTAGCAGAACTTGCTGAACTGAAGAAGTTATTCAGCGAAATAAAAAACACAACGGAGAGTTTAACCAGCAGGCTTGTTGAAGTTGAAGAGAGAACCTCTGAACTTGAAGATGGGCTGTTTGAAATAACACAAGCAGACAAAAAGAAAGAAAAAAGAATCAAGGACATTGAAGAAAATCTGAGAGAGATATCAGACAACCTTAAGCGATCAAATATCCGAGTCATGGGTATTCCAGAAGGGGAGGAAAATGGAGATTCCTTTGAAAACATATTTAACAAAATAGAAGCACAAAACTTCCCAGGTATAGGAAAAATCACAGATCTTCAGATCCAGGAAGCTCAATGATCTCCAAATGTATTCAACCCAAAAAGACCTTCTCCAAGACATGTCATAGTCAAATTGGCAAAACTCAGAGACAAAGAGAGAATCTTAAAAGCTGCAAGAGAGAAGCGTCAAATCACCTATAAGGGAGCCCCAATCAGGTTAACATCAGACTTTTCATCACAAACCCTAAAAGCTAGAAAGGAATGGGATGATATTTTCAAAATACTAAAAGACAAAGATTGCCAGCCAAGAATACTCTACCCTGCAAGGCTATCCTTCCGAAATGAGGGGCAAATAGTATATTTCTCAGACAAACAAAAACTGTGGGAGTTCACTACCACACGACCAACCTTACAAGAAATCCTCAAGGGAGTACTGGGTTTGGTTCCTGAAAAATAACTACCACTGCCATAAAAACCCAAGAAAAATCTAAACCCGCTAGTCTAATAAAAATGGCATTCATGGAGAGAAAACAAGCAAACAAAAGCACTATCTACAACCTAAGGAACCAACAAACACAGAAACCAAACAGTAAATCAGAAAGCAAGGAACAAAAGACACCTAAGACAACCAAACAACCAATAAAATGCTAGGAATAAATCAACACCTTTCAATAACAACTCTTAATGTAAAAGGCTTAAATTCCCCAATTGAAAGACACAGACTGGCTGACTGGATCAAAAAGCAGGACCCAACTATATGCTGCCTACAAGAGACCCACCTCACCCATAAAGATTCACACAGACTAAGAGTGAAAGGATGGAAAAAGATTTACCATGCAAACAGAAAAGAAAAACGAGCTGGAGTGGCTATTCTTATATCTGACAAAATAGACTTTAAACTAAAAACCATAAAAAGAGACAATGAGGGACACTACTTAATGATAAAAGGACTGATCCATCAAGAAGACATAACAATCATAAATATGTACGCACCCAATGTTGGAGCAGCCAGATTTATAAAACAAACTCTATTAGACCTAAAGAAGGAAATAGACACTAATACCATAATGGCAGGGGACCTGAACACCCCACTGTCAATATTAGACAAATCATCTAGGGAAAGAATCAGTAGAGAAACACAAGATCTAAACAAGACTCTAGACCAATTGGAATTGGCAGATATCTACAGAACATTCCACCCAACAACCTCAGAATATTCATTCTTCTCATCAGCACATGGATCATTCTCCAGGATAGATCACATATTAGGTCACAAATCAAGTCTCAATAAATTCAAAATAATTGGAATTATCCCATGTATCTTCTCAGACCACAATGGATTAAAACTAGAAATTAATAACAAACGAAACTCTGGAAACTATACAAACACATGGAAATTAAACAGCATTCTACTTAATGACACATGGGTCCAAGAAGAAATCAAGCAGGAAATCAAAAAATTTATTGAAACTAATGAAAACAATGATACATCATACCAAAACCAGTGGGATACTGCAAAAGCAGTACTAAGGGGGAACTAGAAAAACAAGAACAATCCAAACCTAAAGTTAGCAGACGGAAAGAAATCATTAAGATCAGAGCAGAACTGAATGAAATTGAAAACCAAAAAACAATTCAAAAGATCAACAAATCAAAAAGTTGGTTTTTTGAAAAGATAAATAAAATTGACAAACCATTAGCATGGCTAACAAAAAAAAGGAGAAGACTCAAATAACAAAAATTAGAAATGAAAAAGGCGAAATTACAACTGATTCATCTGAAATACAAGGAATCATTTGAGACTACTATAAACAACTATACGCCAACAAATACCCCCAAAGCACGGGCAACCAAAGGAAAAATAAACAAAGGGGATTATATCAAACTAAAAAGCTTCTGCACAGCAAAAGAAACAATTAAAAGAGTTAAAAGACAACCAACAGAGTGGGAGAAAATATTTGCAAAATATACATCTGACAAAGGATTAATATCTAGAATATATAAGGAACTCAAACAACTTTACAAGAAGAAAACAAGCAACATAATTAAAAAATGGCAAAATAGCTAAGTAGGCATTTCTCTAAGGAAGATATACAAATGGCCAACAGACATATGAAAAAATGCTCAACATCACTCAGCATCTGGGAAATGCAAATCAAAACCACATTGAGATACCATCTAACCCCAGTTAGGATGGCTAAAATCCAATAGACTCTGAACGATAAATGCTGGTGAGGTTGCGGAGAAAAAGGAACTCTCATACATTGTTGGTGGGACTGCAAAATGGTGCAGCCTCTATGGAAAATGGTACGGAGTTTCCTCAAACAATTGCAGATAGATCTACCATACGACCCAGCTATCCCACTGTTGGGAATATACCCAGAGGAATGGAAATCATCAAGTCGAAGGTATACATGTTCCCCAATGTTTTTCGCAGCACTCTTTACAATAGCTAAGAGTTGAAACCAGCCCAAATGCCCATCATCAGATGAGTGGATACGGAAAATGTGGTACATCTACACAATGGAATAATACTCAGCTATAAAAACGGATGAAATACTGCCATTTGCAACAACATGGATGGACCTCGAGAGAATTATATTAAGTGAAACAAGTCAGGCACAGAAAGAGAAATATCACATGTTCTCACTTATTGGTGGGAGCTAAAAATTAATATATAAATTCACACACACACACACACACACACACACACACACACACAAACCGGGGGGAGGGGGGAAGAAGATATAACAACCACAATTACTTGAAGTTGATACGACAAGCAAACAGAAAGGACATTGTTGGGGGGGGAGGGAGAAGGGAGGGAGGTTTTGGTGATGGGGAGCAATAATCAGCCACAATGTATATCGACAAAATAAAATTTTTAAAAAAAAAGTCATTTCTGGTAATGGATATGACCCCAGTATTAATCTGCCCCCCCCCACACACACACATCATGGGCAGGAGGGGGGGACCATCATCTTCGTATCTCATGAATATTTGTAATTAATAAATAAATAAATAAATAAATAAATAAATAAATAAAAATTGACGTGAAAAAAAGTAGAGAAATTGAAGTTTAGACTAGATTGTCTAATTATACAGGATTCATAAAGCTGCAGAGCAACACTCAGACCAAGAATTTAATGATTCCAAACCATGTTTCATTCATTCAAATGTTGGCAGGTGAATGAGCCTACATATGAGGAGTAAACAAATATACTTCATTTCAAGTTAAAGATCAAGGGTACTGGGATACTAAGTAGGAGAACGTTGGCCAGGGGCAGAGAGAGAGAGAGAGTGCAGGGTTAATCTTATTGATTAAAGAATTGAAAGTGATGAAAGTGTTGTGGAGACTAGAATTTAGAAGGCTTTAGCAAGTTGCCTTTGGCAGCTTCTCTAAATTTTGCCTTTCTTGCATTTTGAAATCTACAATCATGACAACAAAAGCAATCTTTTTTTTTTTTTTTTCCAGTTGCATACATTAGAAAAAACAGTGGGTGAATATCCATAGCTCTTCACGACTGTTTGGAGATTTGTCCTCCAATGGCAGAAAGACTGGATTAAACGTGCCAATTCAGAAAAGTTCACATCTTGCCCTGAGTTAAATTTTATATATATGCGTATGCATATAAATATTATGTGTAACACTGATCTATTTTTTGTGTGTATATATATAAATGTGTGTATATATAAGTATTATATATACACATATAATTTATCATTGTAAATGAGGATTTACAGTATATTGAAAGAACATTATCTGTTATGCTAGCCAACTATTTGTATAAACATTAATACTGATATTGACATTATAATTTCTCATATTTTTAGTTGTTCTAGATTGATTAAGTACTGCATCATTTATCAATAGTTTATTTCAACTGTCTCAAAGCCAAATAAATAAAAGTAAGCAAATTTTCTAATTTATGTATTTTTAAGTTTATATTTTTATAAAATGAATTTGATATATATGAATTAATACTTATTCACTGTAACTATTTTGGCTATAATGGAAAACATGATGTAGTAAATATTGATTTTCTATGTTTCTTTAAGGTATATTTTGTTTTTTAAAACAAAAGTAGAAGGGATCTTGAGCTTTATATAATCCTACATTTTCTCATTTTACAGGAGAAGCAGAAAAATTAGAGCAGCAGGATGACTTACCCAACATCATTGAACAGGACAAGGATTGGAACTCAAAACTCTGGTCAATGTGGGGTACTTTACAGAAATATCCATATATTGTTCCTCTCTCATCAAGAGGTATATCCTACTTCTTGTATCTTTTCTAGCCTTGTGAGTTGCTTTAGTCAATGTTATATTGTTAAATATTATACTAGTAAATACTTGAAAAGTGCTTGTACATTGAGGCTTGTTCTCTTGTCCCACTTGGAACTCCAACAAGCCTGGGATAATGTGCATGATCTTAGGAGACATTTATCCCAGTTGTCCTTATCTCCTTCCTCCTCAGCCTGCTAAACACCTCCTGTGTATTTTAGATCATTTGGCCACTAGTCAATTTTTCTTCTACTCCCAGCTGATTATATACAGAAGAGCCAGTGAAGCCAGTATCAGTCGAATCCACCTAGAAAATAACAAATATCCAGAACAACTGACTCATGAGTTAAATTGTTGACATTTGAAGACCCTACATTTTGAGATGATATGTTATATAGCAGAAGTGAGCTGATACAAATTTATTTCCAATTTCAGTATTTAATAAATATGTTTCTCAGAGAGCATCTTTACAGAGTAACCCTCAAAAGCAGATCTTCCATATACATTGTGTGGATAAGATCAAAAGTAAATGAGAATATGCTGCTTAAAATTTGTTGGAGCTACTCTAAATCTTTTGAAAAGTCTTCTCATATAGCACTGCTAAGGCAAATATTTTCCAGTAAACGTGATAAAACACTTTCTTTTGTCAAACATTTTATTTTTTATAAATAAAATTTTAAATTACAAAAATAAAAGGTCCAAAAGTAAAACAAAAGTGACTAAGAAAGAAGCTTGATAGCCTGGAGATAACATCTAATAAAAGACAAACACAAATAGTAATGGTGATAACACAAAGTGATAACCACCATTGACAAAAAGTAATCAAAATTCAAAGGGAATCCAGAGAACCGTAAAGAATTGTCGTATTGAAATATATGTTTTATTAATCAATCATACATATTGTCAGAAGCAAAACACAACACTAATTCTAATTAACTGACTTAATTATGTAAATTCTCTTCAAACTTTGGAATTTAATAATGAAACTATAAAGTCAATGTGACAAATCAGTTACAGTAAAATAAATGGCATCAGAGTATAAAATGTATCTACAATTGATACTAAATAATATGACTACTGGTAGAAAACTGTGAGGTACTGATTTCAAGAACATATACTGTTTGGGGGACAAAATATTTCCCAGAGAGTTTAGATACAAAGGCTTCTAAACAATTGTAGTTTAGCTGCCTTGGAATGCTAGGATAGTTTGGTTAAGTGGTAACTAACTAATCATGGTGCTCAGATTCTCTGAGAGGAGGAATAATTACATGCTCTGCATTCTCCACTTTGGGAATTAAGAATGATAAAAGTAACACTAAAACATGCTTTATTTTAGTAATGCATATTTAAATGTCAGATTTTAATCTTAAAATGTAAGAAAGATTGGAGTTAACATTGGAATTAACAGTGAAGAATATAAGTATAGTTTCCATCATACAAAGTGCTATATAATGTATCTATTGCAGCTGGAAAACAGTCTCAGCTTTTTATGTACTAAATAAGCAAGAATGACAAATCTCAAATTCTATAGGTTAAAGGATAGGGTGTCCCCAGAAATGAAACATCTACCAAGATGAGTGAAGCAATGCAAGTGAAAAGGCTTGGGAAATACAAAGTACTATGTAAGTTGAGACAATTGGAAGATGGGGGAGGGTAGAGTTGTAAGAGCTGTAGGAGGAAGAGGAGTAATATTTGTGAGGGGTATTATAAAAAAACAGGTTTTGAACTATTTGAACAATAGGAAGAATATTTTATGGAAGGGAAATTAATTCTGTTTTCAGAGTTATAGAATCACAGTACATTTTAGAAAATCCCTCGGTCTTTACCATTAGTCCTTACCATAGCTTTTTGGATATAGAATAATATGGTGGGGGAGGGGGAGGAGAACAGAATCTGAAAAGCAGGCAGTTCTGAAAATGCAAGAATGTCTGGGCCTCTAAGAATTAGGTCAAATATGTTTGTTTCTTTCTTTGGGCTTGTTTGCGTTAGTCTCATTATCATTGTTAGATCTGGACAACCCAAACCAGTACAGTATCTCTAATTTGGTTGTATACCTGACATTTCTATTATTTAAAAGAGTTATCAACTGCATTATGGATGGATGAATATATGCATAGATCGTGCTGTGTCTGGTGTGCTTATTAAAATTGTATTATATGTATATTTTAAGTACCTTTTTAATATTTCTGATCACTTACAATCCTGGTTATTCTTTGAGCTACAAACAGAAAATTTTAGAAGGAAAAAAAAAAGAAAAAGAAAGGGAGGAGAGAGAGAGGGGGGAGGGAGGGAGGGAGGAAAGAAAGAAAGAAAGAGAGAGAAAAAAGAAAGAAAAAGAAAGAAAGAAAGAAAGAAAGAAAGAAAGAAAGAAAGAAAGAAAGAAAGAAAGAAAGAAAGAAAGAAAGAAAGAAAGAAAGAGAAAGAAAGAGAAAGAAAAAGAAAGAAAGAAAGAAAAAGAAAATGAAGGAAGGCAGGTCAAGGAGTTATAGATAAGAAGTATGGGATAAGTTGAGAAGTAAATTATGAATGTTATAATTGCTTTATCCCATATGAAATGAAACCAGATTTTTAAAAGGAGCCAATCTCGCTCCCTTTTGTGCTTTGATCTAGTGATTAACATTTGCGACCACTAACTCACTTTCCTGATGGAGGCGACTGTCAGATCGTGCTGCTTCCAGAGCCTGGTACAAAGCTTCCAGCTGTGGATGCAGACAGATCAAAGCATATGATGGACTCTCTACAACACAGTCTATCTGGAATACTAATAATAGTCTGTACTACTTGTAAAGAATCAAGTCATTTTTCTCCACTCTTTCAAATAATCATGGTTTCCTTGTACATGCTATTAATTGATTCAATATGCGGAAGGAATGTCTGAACTTTTCCCACGCCTTACACTTACTCATTTTTTTATAATATACATTAGTCTACCTCCAGAGGTTGTTTTAATTCAAATCAGGTTTGTTTGTTTTTTTTTTTCATAAAAATGGAATGGGTACAACTTATTATGTTTAGGTTTATATGCTATGCATTTTCTTATGTTTTATAGTTGTGTGTGTATGTGTCATCTCCTACCCTATTCAACGCTGATGTGGCATGACTTGTTTACAGTGGAATTTTATTACCCATTTTGATAAATATTGAGATGCTTACAATGGATAATTTATAAAGATTGAATGGTCCTATTAGACCCTTCTTGATATTTTGAATGCAGTAATTCAAAGTATTCACTAAAGGCTGATAATAGTTTTCAGGCTTGTTGCATTATGAAAGGCTAAAATCTTTCATTTTTCTTTTTGTTTATTTTAGATAGGACAGTAGTTGTTTGCTTTTATTTAATTTCAGATTTATTATTTGCCTGTTTATGGTTTATTCTTTCCAGGTAATTTTGGAGACTCTTAGCTTAAGAAATAGTTTCTATTGTATGACTCTCTTAGGACTAGGAACGTGGAAGACATACCCACAGTCACAGTGCACTCCTAATGTCTTCAGAACATAAAAAACATAAGGGCCAAATCTTCCCATTTTTAGTCAAATAAGCATTTATTATATACATAAGATGTGCAAAAGCTATGCGATTTGACCTTGAGACGGCATAAAATAAAAAAGATATGTAAAAATAGAATCTCTTCCCTCACATGGCTTACAATTCATTTTTCTAAGATAGTTCAAAAGATTGCTGAGAACTCCCCTTGTGATCTTTGTATTTGCACGGGGTAGATAGAATAGTGCCCTTAAACTTTCTATATACCAATGATTGAAGGGAAGTTTCTGTGTTGGTTGTGACTAAGATTCTCTCCTTGACCAAACTTCTTTTTGACTAGGCCTCAACCTTGGTCTCTATCCTTGGCCTGCTTAGTCCAGTTTAAACAAGAATCCTGCTGAGTCAGTTTAGGGGAAGATCCCCAACCTTGTTATCTGATAGTCCTCTACATCCGATCAAATTCTTCAACTCCCACCCTCAATATCTTATCACCCTGGATCCTTGATATTTCCTCTTAGTAGTTTCCCATCCACTGACCCCCACCCTGCTCCTGGGCTGTAATACTCCATTTGTCCTAGGGGTATTAGCATTTGAGCCTGATCTCTCTCTCCTACTACAAAACCCCCACTGCAGCAGACCCTCTTGAAGAAAATCTTCTTTACTATCTTTAACAAGTGTCATGAATATATTTATATATATATATATATATATTTTTTTTTTTCCCTCTAACATTTCTGATGCCCGTGGCTCATAAAGAATCAGATTCATTCATGAACCTCCAGAGTTCTCACTCAGGCCCCCAGGTGTGCAACTTGAAAGCTTTTGTCTTCACTCCTGGGTGATTGGTTGGGGATCCATTGCTGAGGCCAACTCCTGAGCCTGTGATTTCAGTGAGAGTCCTTGGAAGCATGGCAGGGAAAGGTTTTGATTCTTAATTTGAAGGTGTTCTCTAACGGTGGCTTAGAATCTCAGGCTTCTTTTGAGAGGTACCTTCTGGGCTGGAAGTTCTTCCTGGCTCCTAGCTTTGAGTGGGGTTTATTCCCTGACACCAGAGTTGGAATTTTTTTTTTTTTTCCTGGCACCATGTGAGGCCTCTGATCTCTCAATTTGATTCTACTCCTACCATGGGAACTCCTCTGTTACCTGAAACCCCCCTTCTCCCATTCTTGAACTCCTACTGACTATATGCCACTATGGTGCTAACTTTGTGGATTTCTTTCTTGGTGGCATGACTTTATCAAGGATAATTTGGAACTTCAGTGACTTTGGGGGAAAACAAGATCTCCCAAACTGGCTCCTCTAAACCTCTCTTTTCCCATTACCTGTACTCTTTCCTCCCTTTTACAAACTTCAATCTTCTCTTCAGCACCTGTGAATCCTTTTTCAGGTGTTATGAACAACCGAGGTGTATAGCACCAAGGAATTTACACGCCACAAAACATGCGATGAAGCAATCTTACTTTGTTATCAAAAAAAGCTTTTTATCTTTCCAGTACGAATTTCTCATTTCCAGCTTTAACTTTCTTGGTTGACAGAAAAAGTTTAACTCTGGAATGCTATTTGTTTGGCACTTCATGTGTGACACAACTGTATGTTTTTTCTTTTGTTTTTCTATAAAATGATGAGTACGATAAAAAAAAAATACCGTAGGATGGACTAATAATTTTTCTTTAAAATAGCGTTGCTTTGGTGGGTGGAAACGTATTTTATGTCATAATGCACTTCTATCTATGATTGTTTAACTCATGAGTCAAGGAGTACAACTACACAGTCTGAATTATTTTCTTTCATTGTGACACTACTTTTAAAAGGTTGCAATTCAAACTTGCCACTTTTATTATTTTATGGCCAGGATGAAAACAAAATCCACCTTGCATGTTTCTTTGCTGGGAATCACAAGAACAATGTGAGAGAAACAAAACACAATGTTGCACAGTTTGTGTCTAAGGTGTGGGAAAGGCAGCTGTCCATAATAATGCGTGGCCATGGTGTAATAAAGCACAGAGAGTTGCTAAACCCCAATTTTGTCAAAGGGGTCCACATTTTTAAAAATCATACACACACACACACACACACACACACACACACACACACACACACACACACACAAATGCTGATCTAGCACATTTTTACCAGATAAAACTCTAGAATAGTAAGGAAATGAACCTAAAAGGGTTAAGTAAGCATTCACCTTTAATTTATAAGGAATAACTGTGTGGAAAATATATGAGTGTAATATTAGTTTGTCTTTAGTATTATCTTTCCATCTGCAGATCTTTAAGAACAATGCACATATTCATATTTTTCAAATAGTGATGTGGACTTTAAACCTCTGTTTCTTTTAATAAGGTATACTAATTTATTAGACTTGGAAAAAACCCTTCCACAGAAACTAGCATTTTTAAAAATCATTCAATACATGACACCACGGGTATTTTAAAAGTGGATAATGTAGTAAATCTTTGATTATTTTTAACTAATGACTCTATAGTATTAGTGTGGGTAATATTAATGAAATAAATAATGCATCTCGAATCAAAATAATATTCTAATACTCTTCTGAGACTGAACTGATATACATATATATACATTGATATTATGTAATAGATTATAAAATGAAGCAGAAACAATTTGCAATTTGGAAAGATCTTTGAAACATTATTAAATTAGAATTTATTCTTATTTTGCCTTTTAGTTATGTAAAAAATATTAAAGACACTTGACATATCAGGAGACAAATGTTCTGATGAAAACGAAATGCATAAATAAAAATTTTGCATAAAATGTAATCTTTTATAGCCAGATGTTGTCATTAATAAGAAAATATTTCCAATTATCATATTTTAAGATATGTCATTCACAGAAAAGATTTTTAATAGCTTGAAATTGCAAGTTTTTTGAAACTAAGCACTCTATATTTTTATTACTTATTCTGACATAATTATCTCTTGTGATTTTTTTAAGAAAAAGGTAACAAATGGGGTTATTGACTGCAGAGGTAAGTAGATTTACACATCAGATGTAAGTAGATTTACACTTCAGATTTACATCTGAAGAACTATAATACTATTAACAGTCCTGTTTATTGTACATTTAACATGTGCTATGGATTGGACTGTGTTCCCCAAAGTTTCATGTATTAAAAGCTTAATCTCCACTGTAACTATTAAGAGGGTAGGAAATCCTATTATGGCAATTGAAAGGTGGGACTTTGAAGAGGTGATTAGATTGTGTAGACTGTGCCTTTGTGAATGGATTCACCCATTCGTGGAGTAAAGGGAGTGGTTCTGATGGTTTTTAAAAAAGAGTGAGTGAGAAGCTTAGCTCTCGCTTGCCCAGCCATTTTGCCATGTGACACCCTGCATTGCTGTAGAGCCACCATCAACAAGGCCCTCACCAGATGTGGACATCCCAGCCTCCAAAATGGTAAGGAATAAATTTTATTTCTTTATAAATTACCCTTTATTTTGTTAGAAGTAACAGAAACAGATTAACACAACATGTGTCTGTGACAATTCTATGTGTTTGTCATGTATGAAGCCATTTAGTTTTCACTAAAGCCCTATAAGATAGGAATAATCTCCTCCCTTCCCCATTTTACATCTGAGTAAAGATCACATAACTAGTATCAACAATAGAGCTGATTTTCATTACAATATCGGCAGTCTTGACCCTCGGTGTCTTCTCTTAACCACTAAACTATAAAGAATAAAATAAAAGGAGCTATTGTCAATGCATAGGGAGATTTCTGGGGCTCTCCTTTGACCTTGCTTGAGCTAGCATTTTTTGTCTGTTCCTTGATATACTTGGAAGGCTGACATATCAAATTTGCAGATGATACATTGTTGACTAAATTGATACAATAAAAATTTTAAGTCGAACATTCGGTCTGAACTTTAAAAAATTAATTATAGTAGACACCCTTATAAAGTTCTAATTGTAAAAGTATACACAAGTCTTTTGTATAAATTAATTTGGAAATATTTGCCAAAAACTTTAATATATCTTTATGCTTTCTTTCATCCATCTCAATACAAATAATCTAAATGATACCTAAAAAAAAATTTTATTCACAAAATCAAAATTTCTTTTTAAGTAAAACCAAATTGATAGCCATATGACTGTAACTGTGGTAGCACTTTTCAAGGATTACCATAGAATAGGAATGTTAAAACAAGCCAACGTTGCTAGTCAAATGAATCTGATTATGTCAGTTAGAAATCTGTAGACTTGCAACTATGAATCAGGAATTTACCTAAAATTTTCTCAGCAGTGAAGTGTAGAGTTAAGTCAGCCTCTTACCTTTCACGTCATGAAGGAGAGAATTTGGATGAATTATATATGCATCTTTGTATCTCCTTAGCTCATGCTTGTCCTATATTATTAATTTCTACTATTAAGTATTGACTCTTAAATGTCAGCTTTATGCACCTCATGAAGTCCTTGAGAGAAAAGACTTTTTTTGCCATAATAAGTGGGAACTTCAAAAAGTTCATGGAAAATTTTTATTAAGTTTTACTTCTATTTTTCCATTAACTTTTTTTTCAATTTTTATTTATTTCTGATTATACATATTTATGGGATCCAGAGTTGACTATCAGTACTTGTGTACAGTATGTGAAGATCAAATTAATATTACTAGAATATTCATCATTACAAATTCCCTCTCTTTCTAAACCCACTGTCCTTGCATATATAGTTGTATGTGTCCCATACTAAAGATATTTTAAGCTTGATTATTTTTTGTTTATAAAAATGGATCATATCATAGTCATTTGTATTTTGTTTTCATCAGCCTAAAGCATACCATGAACACCCTTTCAGATCAATCCAATGAAATCCATGTCTTCTTTCACAGCGCTTAGTGTTTTCTACTATGATATATTATTAAAACATACCCCAAATTTTGGACATGTAGATTGCTATTAATGTTTTTGCCTGTACAAACAATAGAGCATTTTATCCTTATCCTTTTGTATTTTCTGTTTAGTATTTTATTTTGTACATATTGTTATCAAACGTTGTGTTGTTGGGTCAAAACATATATATGCATATATATATATATAATTTTTATTTTGGGGCATAAAACAAGTCTTAATACATTTAAAAAGACTAAAATCATAGAAATATGTTCTCTGACCACAATAATGGAAGGAAATTTAGAAAATTCAGAAATGTGTGGAAATTAAACAACACTCTCCTGAGTAAACAATGTGTAAAAAGAAAAATCACAGGGAAATTAGAGAGTACTTTGAGATAAAAATAGAGGTCCTCTTCTTTTCTGGTCTCCCCTGGTGACTCTTCTTGTGTTAGTGCAGTCGAGTGTCTGGTGGGCCACCTCCAGGGTGGCTGTGGCTACTGGTGTGGTGCTGATCCACTTTTGCAGGATCTGTGACGATGGCTGTGGCTATCATGGGCCATCCACGTGGGAGTGATGTTTTCAGTGTGCTCCTTGCCTGGTTGCGGGCGGACGAGGTGGCCCTCCTTCACCATGAACTTTTTGAAGTACCCTCATACACCAAGAACCATGTACATATGAGGCACCAATAAACATATGAATGAATAGATGGATAGATGAATGGATGGGAGAATGTGAATGGATGAGTGCATAGATGTCTGTGAAGGAAAAGTAGTATTTTTTTTCTCCTGATCAACTGTATTTGAGTGTGCGGAAACAGTTCTTTTGTTTAAGTTTCTTTCACTTGAGAATTGTGAGAATAAAAAATATCCTCATAACTTAAAAAAAGAATAAAAGTTTTAAAAATTATTTTTAAGAAGCAAAACTGTTGGTTCCAGGTTAGTTTAAAAACAAAACAAAACAAACAACAAAAAAAACCCTTTAGTTTCTTGAAGGTGCAAAAACTGCTTACAACTCAAATGGATGCCATATGCAAATCTCGTAGTTGATGGGAAAACCCAAGTAGTAACAACACAATAATAATAACAATAAATAATAATGACAATGAATTGAATTTAATTAATTGACTAGAACAGGTAGACTCAAACTATTTAAATAAACATTTTCATTTAAATTGGCCAATTGATATTATGTAGAAAAGAGATGGAAATCAAGCAGGTTTCTTGTGTAGTGTGGCGGTCCTCAAGAGGGATTGGTTTTGCTTCCCCAATCTTCTAAGGGAACATTGGCAATATCTGGAGACATTTTTAATTGTCACAACTTGGTGGGTTATTCCCGGCATGTAGTAGGCAAGGATAGGAATACACTAAACATCCTAAATGCACAGGACACTACTTTTGCACCCCAACAAAGAATTACCTAGTCCAAGATATCAATAGCACTGAGGTTGAAAAATCCTGATGTAGTTTGTAAGAATCAATTACTTGTTAAAAACCTCCATCAAGTTAGATACCAAGCTCAAACAACAGTTTTCTGGATTTTTTCAAATTTGACTCTTCAACAATGACATTTAAGTGTCCTAAGTAAAATTTCACAAATACTGTTTCCGTCAAGGCATTTCTTCTGAAATTCTGGTTTCTATCATAAGAAGACTGTATTGGAAATTTACTCTTCAAGACCTAATTTATGCCAAAATTCTATTCACTTTGTATTTGTATTTCTATTCTATTTGTAAAACATAGTAAATAAATTGTGTTTGTTTGCATGAGTATTTGTGTTTAGCGTAAATATTAGTTTTATCGGAAAGACCAAATGGACACAAATATTTTAGATGTAACGTATGTAACTAATGACTTATTACTACTTTTTATTTATTTTATAAGATATCTGTATTAGTTTCTTGTTTCTGCTGTAACAAATTACCAGAAACTTAATGGTATGAAACAACACAAATTTATGATCTCACAGTTTCTATAGGTTAGAAGTTCAAGTGGGCTCAACTGAGTCCTCCACTTAGACTCTCAACAAGGCAGAAATCAAGGTGTTGGCAAGGCTTTCTTTCTTCCTCTGGTGAAGAACCCAATTCCTGGAAGAACATATTCAGATTGTTGGTTGAATTTGATTCTTTGGAGTTGTAAGACGCCATTTACTTTTTCTTTGATGGCTGTTGCTGAGTCTCTCATACTTTGAATCTGTCTCACTTCTCTTTCTGCTGTATCTCTCTGTCTCCAGCTGAAGGAACTTCTCTGCTTCTAAGAGCCCATGGCATTAGATAAAGTCTACTTGAATAATCCAGAATAATCTTCCCGTTTTAAGAGTTGTAATCGTAATTACATCTGCAAAGTCTCTTTGCCACGTTAACATATTCACAGGTTCCAGTGATGGGGGGGGGACCTATTTTGGGTGGCATTCTCCCTGCCACAAATACTACTTATTATTTTTAAAAATCTTCTAGAAATAATGACATGAGTCTTTGAGATTTTTTTAATATTCAAATATCCTAGATATTTTTAATCACACTTATGCATACAAATGTATTTGGTTGACTAGTAAAGTACATTTTTAATGTTTTCAATAAAAACATCATTTGGAGTAATATCTCATCACAGTAGTTAAAATGCGTGATTGTCTTGACACAGATAGAATAAAAACATCCAAATGCAATACGTTTTTACTCTTATCTAAACTTCCAGGTTTTATCCCCAGAAACCCTCCACTAAAGTCTAGGATACTCAGTGAGGGACCCAAAACAAAGTAAGGATTCTGTTCTCAAAAGATTCAACAAAGAATGGAACTCCTGAAGCCAGAGTTAAGTGCACTTTCCAAAATCATGCAGTAAAACTGAGGTCTGGGAATAAAGAAACATCGATAAACTCAGAAAACTCAGAAAAGAGGTGTATAAAAGGAGAGTGGGATCAGGATATATTGTCACATACACGGCTTTAAATTAATAAGAACTATCACAAGGAGATGGGCCCCCAAATTAGGGTTGTTGATATCTAATAGTTGCTAATTAAATTTTCTTGCTGTTTAAAGCCTATCTGGCTCATAGAAAACTTAACATACTTTTATTTCCCAGAAAATTTTATAAGTAGGCTATTTTTAAAAAGTATGCAATGTAAAATAAAAAAGACATAAGAATTGTGAATAACAAGGAATTAAATAGCTATCTATTATAGCTTTAAAATGAAATTTTTAGAATAAGTCACTAAAGATCTTTAATATCTTCTTTTTAACTTTTAAGTAGAACAATATAGTTGATAATTACCATAGAAATATGTTCAAAAATGCATACTTATTCAGATTTATTCTGCAACACCACATTGTGGAGGCGAAGGTGGCCAGCTCCAGCCTCTTGAAACCACTCAGCATTGTTCTAAATGTTTCCTGCAACTCACCAGATTTTCAAAGCTGTATTTAATCTGACTGATACATGTTTCTAGCAAGGGAATGGCTATGGGGTTTGACAACTGTAATTCACTATTCCCTGAAGTAAACATCCTGGGCTACTTTGTTTCTCATGAAATTAGGAGTAAAATGTGCAACCAGATTACTCTACAAGCAAAATTTAGAGGAGTTTGTATTTAGAGGCTACTACCACGTCTATACCTAATAAAGCCACCGGCTGTGGCATGTTTGTGTAGATACCCAACTAAGATGGCATGGGTGCATGTACAGGATGCAAAAGAAAGGGGATTGTCTCCTACTGATATTATTTGATGTAATCTTATTTATCTTTGAATTTTTTCTATTGTTGACTATCACCCTGATATCAATGCATTGGAGATAATCATTCAGTTATATAAGTGTACTGGGTTGGATTATGTCCCCCCAAAATTTATTGATGCTTGAATTGTGTCCTGCTCGTTTTATGTTTTAGAAACATAACCCCTACTGTGATTGTTAAGAGGGTGGGAAATCCTATTACGGTAATTGTAGGTGGGGGCCTTAAAGAGGTGATTGGGTTGTAGGACCATGCAGTAGTGAATGGACTGAAAATGGTGGTCAGGGGTGTGGTTCTGAGGGCTTTAAAAGAAGAGGAGAGTCTGTCTCTCTGCCCTCTCTCTGTTCTCTCTGCTCCACCATTTTTTTGCCATGTGAGACCCCTGCATTGTTGTAAAGCCACCACCAAAGAAAACACTCACCCTATATGTTACTTGGACTTTGGACTTCCCAGCCTCTGAAACTGTAAGCAATAAATTTCATTTTCTTACAAATTACCCAATTCCAGGTATTTTGTTATAAGCAACAGAGACAGACTAATACAATAAGTGACACCCTTTTGGGGGTACTACTCTGTGCAAGTCTTAGAAAAGCATGAAGAGATTGGTTTAGTGGTTTAGTGGAAAGAGCCACTTCCTCTAGTCAGTATGCCTTTGTTTTCCTACTTCTGCTTTCCTTTACTTCTAGATATTATCAACTTTAGTTCTATCATGTTTAAAATAAGGGGTTCACCATCCTGGAGAAACTGTGGTAAAATTAGTACAAAAATTGATACAAAAATTAGCAATTTTGCAAGACAATATGACAACACATACACAAAGAAAATAAACTAGCCAAATGGTAATAATATAAAATATTAAAATCATCTGTTAAAGCACTACCTAAAATGGTGAAAATTCAGAAACAAATTGTCACCTGGGAATATAAGTATGTATATTATGGCAGACAATTCAACAGGATGTTATATAGTCACTGACATGATAGGTATGCTAAAGGTGCAATGGATCATGCCAAGTGGGAAACAAAACAAAACAAAATAAAAACACATATTTATTTTTATTAAAATCACAGAGATACATATATTTATCTCATACAAATTTAAAGAAAATATACAAACTTAAAATACTTATAAGGACAAGAAGAGGTGATTTTTATGTCTTTAGAAAATCTATATTTCGTGCCATCTTATTGTTATGCTTACAATTATGTTATAAATTATAACATGAAATGGCTGAATTAATAATCAGTAAGTTTCAGTTTTAATATAGAAAATACCCTACTTGGTATATCATCTTCAATGCTAAAATGACTTCTAGAGTACATCCAGGAAGGTAAGAGAATCAAGTAAGGAATATTAAAATACTTTTTAAGTGTATTTGCATGTGAAAAGTGTGCTGGATAAATGCGGAAAATAATTAAATAACTGAAATGGTATCTTTGTGAAAGTATAAGTACATTTTTAAAAAAATCTATGTTACGCATACTTTAGAGTTGCTTAAGTTTCTGCCCATTCATAGTCTGAGAAAAAGTTAGTAAAATAAAAGACAAATTTGGAAATAGCATCAATGTTTCAGACAAAATGTCAAAATGAGCACTACCTTTACTACTCTTTTTTAAACCGTCCTCATCTTGTGTGGGTGTGTGTTTTGTTAACATAGTGCCATTTTCTCCTAAACAGCCTACTCCACAACAGCTATTCTTTGCCTGGCTATCTATTTACCTTTCTATTCTTGGGAATGCCATCTCTCAAACATCCTGCACAGAACTCTGCATTATGCATTCTCTCCCTTCCATGAATATGTGTGTGTGTGTGTGTGTGTGTGTGTGTGTGTGCGCGCGCGCGTATGAATGTTTAAAATGGTGATACTAGAAGGCTTCCACATGTGGAGAAACCTGTTAGCCTTACTGGATTATTAGACTCTATGATACTTACTGCAGTTACATTAAGTCATCACACTCATAATTATTTGATTATATACATCTGTATCTTTCGCTAGTTTGTTGGCCTTGAAAGTCCACAGAAACAGGAACAGTTTCATCATCTTGTATTTATTGTGAACCCACAATATGTATTAATACACTTTCAGTTGCAAGTGACTAAAAGACTAAACTTGCTGAATTTAGTTAAAGCAAATGTAGAGACCTCTGGTTGAGCTCAGACAATGTGACTGAACTGATGCTATCTTGGTGTCAGTAATCCAGTTTCTGAGGGCTGGATTCAGGACAAGCTGCCTGTGGCAGCAGCAACTCTGCTTTTCTTGATGCTTGTGTTCTGGGTGCTGTGGGAAGAGGAGGAGTCTTCATACACTTCCTAAGTTCCATTAGATGATGCGTCTTTCTGCATGGTCATTGAGGTCTGAAGAGGAAAATGCACTGATTGAGACTTGGATGGCATGATCTACTCCTGCAACTGGGGGTGTGGAGTGGGAACCAGCTTCACCTAACACAGACGGGCTTAGTGGAAGAAGGGTAGATCACTCAACCCCAAACCATAGGTTTGTTACCATAAGAAGATGTGAAGATTGGGAGGCAAAAACATCAAATGTCGACAATGCCTGGTGCTTTGTACAGTACATGGCATAAAGTAAGGAATCAACATGTATCTATGGAGTGAAAGAATGAATGGTGCCTCCTAGAAAACTGCGTATTTAAAATGCCATTGAAACCCGGTATATTCAATAATATAAAGTTAAAGATATAAGTAATGTACAATGAAAAATATCAAAGAAAGATTAAAAGAAAGTGAAAAATCTTTTAAAAACTGTTTATATTTATGAACCCTATAAAATATCATCCTTTACACTATAGAAGAGAATTAGCCAATATTGGGCTTTCAAACAAACCTTGTATATAGACTTAAAATATAGTACAGTCTTTCTGCAGAATAATGAATAACATATAAAAGGAAATAGAAAACCTTTGATGCAGTTATCCTACTTTGGTTAAATATCCCAAGATAATAATTCCAAATGAAAACATAATTGTCGCCAAAAAAAAAAATAGATAACAAAAGCAAAAAGAAAGAAAAAGGGGTATCAATATTCTTGTATCAGAAAATCAGAGAGAGAGAAATTGTTGAAATGGTATTTTGCCTTTTAAACAAAAGCGCATAAATTAATGGTAATTCTTATGTAAAATAAAACCACATTAAAAAATACAAAACAAAATTATACATTCAATTGTTCAATTTAATTATAATTTCATAATCATTCTGCTTCAAATGATTAAAATTAAATGAGAGTTTAGGTAATGGTAAATATTTGACAGCTTATGAAAAAAGTAGCCGTTTTGCTGTTTTCTTTTTCAGTTTTATTAGTATTTATGATAATGTTAATAGAATGCATACTCTAATGTATATGATATATAATATAAAGTCATGGAGTGGCCAAACTTGCATTAACGTATAACTCCAACAAGCTTCTATTTTATCTGTCTTCTTCATAGGTTTTAGGAGAAGTTACAGACACATGGTATTCTTACATTGGGTCTTAGGTATTAACACTAGTCTTCCTCTCACATTTAAGTGTTGGGAAATTTAGAAAACAATGTTTCTGTTTCTCAGCTTTTTGCTTTCAGCTGGAAGTCCCTTTGCTTCTATGTCAGATCCAATTTTGTAAATGAGAAAGAAAACAGTTTCAATTGAAAACTTAAGTATTTTGTATTCTCTTTCTATTTTTTTCTCAACAAAACGAACACCATTTTCCCTGCCATATAGTAGAAAAGACTATCAATCATTGTAAAAGAGTTTCTTCAAGTATTAGAAAATATTTCATACTTTTCCATATGTCTCAATTTTCCTAGAGGTCAGCCAACCATAGAAAAGCAGCAGACTTAATGCAGACTTTACTTTAATTATCCGTGGCCATAAAGAACAGAGATAGCACTGGTATAGATAATCTGAAAACCTAATGTAACCTGTAATATAAAGCCTTTCCCACACTCAGTCATTTCTAAGAGTTAATACGGTGTTAGCCAAGCTGAGTGACCCAAAGGCCATCTTCTCCTTTCCCTTTTGACAGTCTGCAGGGAATGCAAATGAAGGTAAATGGCTATTAAAGCAAGCAGGAGAAAGAGAGAAAGCTAATCTTTTCTCTTGATATTTAGTCTTAAATGATCCAGAAATAGCTGCATTTTCATTGGAGCCAGAACCTATTTGAAGGTACAAATTGAAAGAAATCATGTTGGTTTACGGTATGTTTTGACTTACGGATTGTCTACTGTGTGCCTGGGACAACATAAGCACTGGAATTTAAGAGAGAAGGGGAGAAAGATCTTTGTCTTCAAGGGCTGGAAATCTATCTTTACTATTGCTTTACAAATCATGATACAACGGAAAGTAATTGTAATTATAATTTAAGTGAATTATATTATACTGATGTTATACTCCCTAGTTTATTTTCTGTAGTGTTCTAACACTGTTTAGTTACAATAAAAGGACCAACACAATTCTAACAGACTTTGAGTGTGATGCTGAACTGTCTATTATTTTCTCATGCATTTGAAGAATAATGAATGACATTGTTCCCTTACTCTATTTCTTGAGGTTAAAAAATCTTGCTCTGACTGAATATACAATGTTCAGTATAAAACTGAATGTTGGCATTTTTCATAAAATCTAATAGAGGTAACCCTTTATACCAGAAACCATTTGTATTTTTAATAATACTCACATAGTTTGAAAAAAGTAATTTGTCCATTAAACATTTAGAACCATGTGTGATGTTATCATAGCTATTATCAGTGTAGCTAGATAAAATAAAAGTATTTGAGGCATAACAAAAAACAAAAAAAAAGACTAAAGGGAAAGAATTAGTCTTTGGAAAACAGTATTTTGACTATATAGTGTAAGTCTGAAGACAAATAAGAAAATAGGGAGAGTTAAAAACACTAAGGTAGTGAATTGGAATCAGAAGTATCAGACTGATTAATGTTTTTAAATATTAATACAGAGAAATAAATATAGAAATAATTATAAGGGTGTGGTGTGCATGGTTTAGAATATAGTCATGCTTTTTTTAGCTTTATCCTCTGAGAAGAGTCTATATGTAATGACACCCAATAGCAATGAGTGCGTCTAGAATTCAGACCTTCATTTCTAAATACTATTTTTCAGTGAAAGGAACCAGGACTTAGAGAAATTGTTAATTCCGACACTGGGACTGGGAAAAGACAAAGGAGCCTGGTGCATCTTTTGTTGCCAACAATAAGGAAATGCTCAAAAAATAATGGGAATATGTTGTAAGGACATAGAAGCCAACATTAAAGATGCCCTAATAGCCATGACTTAGATAATTTAAACAACAAGATAAATAATAATAGTAACAAATTTTAACCAGAGAATTAAAAATATCTACAAGTCTATAGTCTAATCAGATGAATTAGTAAATGAGTAGAAGGGACAGCTCTTCTTAATAGTGGTTACTGTAAGGAGACACAAGCAAATACAACATGGAATTCTAGATTGGATCTTGAGCCAGAAAAAGAACATTAATAAGAAAATTAATGAAATTTAAATATAGTCTTTAGATTAGTTAAAAGCATTTAATTCATGTTAATTTCCTGGTTCAGATAATTGTACTATTGTTATGCTAATAAAAAGTATATAGAAAATCTGCGTAAAGTTTTTGCCATTTTTTGTTATTATACTTAATCAGCAAAATACAAAATTTCTTTCTAGAGAAAGTAAATGAAATGCACAATTATAATTAATTTGGTGGTATATTCTAAAAAGTGATTGATTACCTGTACAAACTAATTGCTAGACAATTAAGTACATGAAATTAAAGGTAATGCATTTATAAATAATATTCAATATTTTCATTGTTCAAACTTCATGTAATCTCTAATTTTACAACATGAATTGCTATGATAAGTGATGCTATTACTAAGAATTCTTGTGGAATCTTACTAGATTCACAGTTGATTTCTATTTGAAATATTAATAAAATATTTCAGAATATGTATTTTGAAATAACAGTGAATTCTAGCCCAAGTAATTTTATAATAATTTATATAGAATATTGGGTATATCTTATTGGACTAAAAATTTACTTAAAGACTTCAAATTGTGTGTATTTCTTTCAAACCAATAGAGAATAAACAAAGAAATGTTCTAAAGAAGAAAAAAATATTCTTCTTTTAAATCTGAATATATGTTTTAGCACTTCAAATATTTAATTGCATATTAATTTCTTAACTGCTATTTCAATATTTAGGTAAATATAAATCTAAAAGAAGATAAATTTATCTCTCTGTAAACATATCACATGCATATATTTCCACACATTTCTTCCATCAATATACTATCTAGCCTATTATTAATCTGAATCTCTAAAGTTAATCTAGTTTATACCATAATCTATTTTGTAATTAAAACTATGTGACTTAGCTGACTAATTCATTTTTTAAATTTTAAATTTATGTGTCTTATTGAGGAAAATTATTCAGAACCTACCACTTCCAACATATTTGATCATTACTAGTGTTCATTAACTTATCTCAATTAGCATGAAATACTAAAAGACTCTGATAGAAATGATTTGGTATAATAGAGAAGGATATAATAGACAAGGAATAACATTATCTATAATATATGTATATGTTTATAAAGTGCAGAGAACCACCAATTAAACAACTAGAGGATTGGGTAGGATATGGAAGGTTTGTTTTAAAATATTTTTCAAGTTAGTTGATACCACAAGCAAACAGAAAGGACATTGTTTGGGGGGGGGAGGGAGAAGGGAGGGAGGTTTTGGTGATGGGGAGCAATAATCAGCCACAATGTATATCGACAAAATAAAATTAAAAAAATATATATATTTTTCAAGTTGCAGTTTAAAATCACATTTATAGCTGCAAACTTTGTTTTTATACTTTCTGCCTTTAAAATTTCAAAGTATTTGTAAATATTTCCCAACGTGGCTAGGAAAAAACAAACAAAAACTATCTCATTTAAAATATTACTTTTGTTAGCATAATATAGTTTCCCCCCCATTAAACTGAAGAGGATATCTGCAAATATATATATGTATATATATATGATTTGAAGAAAGTGTCTTTGAGAAACTAAATTAGAAGATATTTTATTTAACTGAATCTTAAAATAGCATCAAGGGGGAAAAAAAAAACTTTAATCCAAGAAAAAGTACTGGAAAAGATTGTCTTCAGGGTACATCGCCACATGCCAATTAGATGAAAAGAAAGGTTTCTAAGAAAATCAACAAGAAACATTAAATTGCAAAACCACATCAAAACTAGGTAACAAGTGGATTGCAACAGTTAACTTTAGTAGCTAAAAAGGCATTACACATCCAATGCCTGAGAGATAGACTTTTGCAACTTTTTTAGTTGATAATATTGCTCTTATGATATCATGATACCCACTTGCATTGAATCCATATATACAAAATTCATAAATCTATCAATCAAATTTAAAAGTCTGGTCAAAAATCCCATAGGCTCAATGTTACATTTCCCCACATTTGTCAAACCTGCCCATATTGAATTTTCTCTTACATCAACCTATAGTTTCATCAGTACGCTGTGTTTCTATAGGGCTTTATACCACTTGCTAGCACCACATAGAGGAAGCAGAAAACAAAGCGGTAGATATTACCAATGTGCTTTCCTAGGTATATGGTATTACTTTGCATTAGCGAAAATTCTGTCTGATCTTTAGGTATTAGATATATAGTAAGCTTGTTTCACTTTTTATAGAGTTAGAACAAAGTTGACTAAAACTGTGAAGATACTAAAGCTTGATGAATATTTAACTTTGTATCTGTCACATCCTAATTTTGAAGATTACTTTTAAAAACATTTGCAAGTATTTCAATGTAATTTTCCTATCCTAGGAAAATTGGATGAATTTATTCTTCTTTTAGATTGTAAAATGTGGTTTGCTTTTAATATATGGGATGTAAATCTCAGAGTCTATCTTGGGTTATGTTTGGCACTAGAGATCACAGAGTGCTGTGAAAGACAAAGTCTAGTTAAAGTGTGGACACTGATGTCACAGTAATTTTTCTGTTCAACCACTTTGGGGTGGGTAAACTTAAATTTACTTTTATCCTACTGCAAGAAGAAAAGTTCTTGCTGTTGTTGCCTTTTGCCTTATTAGAAGGGAAACCTTTTCCTAAGTGGCATTTGTAATTGGATTGGGTTTATTGGATCTCATTTGAATTTTTTTTTGACTTCCATAAAAATTGCCATTGAATATCTGTTTTAAGGTTAAATCTGCCTTAGGGTATTGAAGAAAAATGCGTTATATGAAGAATTATCTTTTTTTTTTAAGGTAAGTTAGGAAATAAACAATCATGTTTATTGTGAACACAGTTGTATTCCAAGTGGCGAATGTCTAATGAAAGATGAAGAGTAAAACATTTAAGGATGAAATGCTGTTTATAGCCAGCATGTTGCAAACTGCATCTTGTTAGATGTCCTGTGGAAAGGGGGCTTCTGAACTGTTGGGATACTAAAATGGAAATGTGTGATATTCATTAACAAGATAATTCAACTTTCAGAATTATTCTATAATTACCAAAATTAATGGTTCCAGTTCACATAGTTCAGTATTAATGCATTCTACAGATAGATTTCTAGAGATTGCTTAGCCCAATTCCCTAAAATCTCATCAATTGAGACTGGTCTGAGAAACAGTTAGCTAGAGCTATAAAAAGTGTAAGAGGATGTCTGTGAGGGTAGATATTTTTCCAAAAAATAGAACTAAAAGATAATACAAATCTTTCCATGAACTGTTTGAAGTATCCTTATAATTGCGGCAATTCAGAATTCTGGTTTGGATCCTGCCTCTATCTCTTGGGAAAGATTCCTAATCTTAATGTACTTAAGTTTTTGTTTTTGTTTTGGTTTTGGTTTTCTGCATAATAGAAATAATAATTACCTATTTATGTGATTGTTCTAAAAAATAACGATAAATGTAAAGAATATAGAGCACTGTTTGGAACTGGAGAGAAATCAATAAATATTAGGTAACACATATACTTATGTATTTTACTTCATAGGCTTCTCATCTCAATGTTTACTATATGAGGATATATTAATTACATAATCATTGCCCAGAGTTATGAGGTTGTGAAGAGAAGCAAATCTAATCATTCTAAAAACATTTTTAATAACAGGACTCTCATGAGACTGATCATTCAAAATTTGCTTTTTGTTTAAAATTACTTACTCTATGCATTATATTCAAGTCTTTATTATTACTGGACAGTGTCTCCAGAAACTTTAGAAATACACTACAAACTCTTTGAAAAGGTAAATGGTAAATCTTGAAAAAGTTGTAGAATTTCTTGCTGTTGATGAAAGTGATGTTGGAAGAACTGTTCACATTATAGATGAAATTATTCACAAATGAAAATCTTACTTATTTGTATTGGCTAACATACAAGGAGAAAATTGAGACAAGGAATGTGACAAGATATAGCTATGAAAGGATCAAGAGAGATAAATGAAGAAATTGATAAAGCCCCTTAATATTCTTTAAATGACCTCATTTGTTAGTATCCTTGAAGTCATGCTGTATTCAAAGATGAGGTGGAAGATGTTATGTAGCTTTATACAATTTAATTGGGAAAAAAACATATTTTTTCAAATCAATATTTTATTCATTCTTTATTCTAAGACTTAGCACTGAAAATTTTTGTTAAATACAAGGTTAAATAAACTAATAATTTTGGTTTCATTTTTCAATATAAGTTTTTAATAAAACCTTTTTCTTTTCTTTTTTTTCTAGAAAATTGTTGGTATCCATTGAGTGGCTTTTAAAATTTTCTGATAGAAATTATACTGTGGTAGTAAAGACTCAGAAAATTTTAACTCAGCTCAGAAAATATCAACTAGCAGTACGGCAAATCTCATGAATGGGTAAGTATGACAGCATTTTGCATTCATTGTTTAAATGACTGCTTCTAAATTCATTGATTCATAATCATATAGCAAACATTTATGAAGTGCCAACTACTATCTATAATGGAACTAAGTGCAGTAATGGGAAAATAAGAATAAATAAAGCATAGTGCTGCACTTGTGGCATTTTATAGCATGTAGAATAGATTGACATATAAATTATACTTTGATTCAAGCTATCAGAAGTAATGCACAAATTGCCATGTGAGCAATAAAAGAGGATAGCTCTTTCCTGATCAAAGAAGCAATGTTCTCCTATGTAATTCAAAAAGCCAACCCCATTACTCCCCTATAGTTAACTCCATATACAATGTCTTCCATTCATTTATTCATTCAACAAACAATTTGGGAATCTTTTATGTGCAGGAGACATACACATGCAAACATATTATAATACACAATTAAAAGTTTAAGAACATAAACAACTAACTAATTGCCTGGAGCTGAAGAAAGAGGACTCAGAGGTGGCATTTGAACGGTTTCTAGAACAAGAAGTAATTTTCTATATTGTTGGTAAGATTCTGGAAGACAGGGCTAAGAAAATGTCCTGTGAAAATGGAGAGCAAGTGTATAAAGAAAGAATACGAAAGATCAAGTGTTTGGGAAAGTTTTGCCAAACTTTAAAAAATGGCTTTGTTTTGTTGGGGGGGGGGAGGGAGAAGGGAGGGAGGTTTTGGTGATGGGGAGCAATAATCAGCCACAATGTATATCGACAAAATAAAATAAAATAAAATAAAATAAAAATAAAAATTTAAAAAAATGGCTTTATTTTGAAGAAATTGCTACCTAAGCCCAGGTCATAAATCCCAAATTAAAGAAGATGTACTAGAGATTTGATATATATATGCACAGTCACCTATTTATCATGGAAAACACATTTTTAAAAAATAGCATAAAATAGAGTGCGTTGATTATTTTTTTTCTTCTTGTAATTGAGGTATAGCTTCTATATGCTAATATTAAGCGTTCAGCTCCATGTTTTTTAAATGTACATAGTCACTCATATAATCACCATCCAGATTACACATTTTCAGTTCATTTTTCTTTTATGCCACCCTCTTCCAGTCAGTAAACACCTTCCCAGGATAACCATTATTCTCGCTGCTATCATCATAAATTAGGTTTTCTTGTTTATGCAGTTAATTTAAACAAAATCGTATGGCATGTATTCTGTTGTGTCTGGCTTCTTTCAATCACAATCATATTTTGTGGCTCATACTTCTGTTGCATGTATCGGTATTTTCTTTTCATTTCATTTGTGTTATATCCCACTGTATGAATATACCACAATTTATTTATCTGATTTCATGGTGATGTGAATTTTGTTTGGGGCCATAATGAATAAAGTTGCTATTATCTTTATGGTGGATGTCAGCATACTTTACTGTAGGGTATATACCCAAGAATAATATTCTGGGTCATGTCTAGACATTAGATAACATTATTTTTGAAATTAAAATTTGTTTTTATATTTTGGCACTGTAGAGTATTGTATTAGTCCATTTTGTTGCTTATAACAAAATATCTGGAACTGCATAATTTGCAAGAAAACAAAATTTATTATTACAGTTTCTGAGGCTGGGAAATCCAAAGTCCAGGGAACACATCTGCTGAGGGTCTTCCTTGGTGGTGGCAGCTTCAGTGACACAGGGTATCATGTTGTGAGATGGCCGAAGCAAAGAGGTAGCTCCTTATGCATTCTCCTTCTAAACCCCTCAGAAACACGCACACAACCACCATTAATCTATCAACTTATTACACAGTGAATGGATCAGTCATTCACTAGTCATAATCCTCACAGTACAATCCCTTCTTCAAGGCCCCACCTTTCATTTACCATAGTAGGATTTCCCACCATCTTTATGCTGTCACAGTGGGGACTAAGTTTGGGGGGAACATCAATCTACAGTAAATATTATAGAAAAAACAAATACTGTTGATGAGAGCTGTATTTATTTGCTAGGGCTATCATAACAAAATACCACAGACTGGGTGGCTTAAACAACAGAAATTTATTTTCATACTGTTCTGGAGGCTGGAAGTCCATGACTGAGGTGTTAGCAGGCTTAATATTTTATGGGAGGTCTCTATTTGGCTTGCAGATGGCTGTCTTCTTGCTGTATCCTCACATGAAGAGTTCCTGTGCATGTGTTCTCCTGGTGTGCCTCAGTGTCCCAACTCCTCTTTCTATAAAGACACCAGGATGGAATTAGGGCCCACCCTAATGGCCTAATTTTCACTAATTACCTTTTTAAAGACCCAATTTCCAAATACAGTCATATTTTGAGGTATGGGGGGTGGGGTTTAGGGTTTCAACATGAATTTTGGAGAGATATAGTTCAATTCATAACAGTAGCTAAATCAGATTCTCTGACTGCCACACTTTTATCTCTGGAAAAATCACTTACTCCTGAAAGAATAATTTTATGAATATTTATCCATAAACCTAAATAGATGCAATAAGTTTCCGAATATGTTCAGAGATAACTTAAATGCAGTAAGTATTTCACTAATTTCACTATTAATTCCCTTATGTACCAATAAGGAAATTAGAATTTCCTCAGATACATAAATCTATAAAGATCTGTTTCCAGTTCTAAGGAACTTTTATTTGAAGTCAAATGATCATACATGTTATTGTGTGTGTATATATACATTGCTATATAAAAGTATGGGCATTGTTTTATTTCCTACAAAATAAAGTTTTAAAAAGTAGCTTAGAAAAAAATATTTAAAATTTAAAAAAAGCGCTTACATAAATTGACCTTATATATGATTCCATCTTAATCACCACAGCACTCAGTGATATCAAGTATTATTACCTCTGTTCTACAGATGTGAGAACTGGGAACCAGATTGGTTAAGTGATCTAAACTCAGATGGCAATATCTTTGCCAATAAATCTGGGAATCTTTTTGTAATAACCAAGTTTTCACTCAAATATATATTTCCATAAGATACTCCTAATGCCTCTTGTCCACAACCAGTGGGCCATACACTCTTCACTCACTCATCACCACCTATTTATCTATGCAGAAAATATGTTTTCACCTCTGCCAGAGTCTGTACTGAGTTCTGAAGGTATGAGTGAGTTAGATCAACAAGGCCCCTGTCTTTATGGAACTCACCATTTAGCATGGAGTTACATGACATTAGAGAGAGAGAGAGAGAGAGAGAGAGAGAGAGAATTCACTAAATCTATATTGCAACAAAGTAAGTATTATCTTCTTAAACTGAATTTATGTTGTATTTTGGCCATTAACTTATTAGTGGAAAGACTTTCTCTGAGGATTTTTCCAAGTCCTGGAGATGGCTCAGTGCCCAGACTTGACATGGTGGTCAGCATCATGGATGTGGTGTGTTTGTGGTGACAACAGATTGTCTGCATGATGTACTCATGCCTGCCATTTGCTGAAAAACCCTCAGAAGTTTGAAACCTACCTTCACTATTCTAAGGTTGCAGGGAGGTCTGAAGTTTTGTTACTGTCAAATGTTGAGAAACATCTTTGGGACTTCTTCCTGCTTCCATAACATGCTGCGCGGTGACATACTTTAGGATCTTGTCACGTTTGCTACTTTATCTAGAAATTTAGCATGTTTCCTGAGCTCCTGAATTTTCTAAACTCTTAAATTTCTCAAACCTATGTGCTCTTCCTATTGCAAGCTCTCCCTACCTGTCTTCTCTGTGGGACCCAATAGATCTGTGCTTCCTGGTTTTCTCTCTGATTGCACTTCTCCATTCTCCAGTCTAGAACTTTATGTGCTGTACAGTCATGGGTAATTGGAGGGGATCTAGTGATGCTTGCTATAACTCACCATATATGTTCTATCTGGAAAACCCATTTTGTTAATTTATTAAAATACCACCCCACAATAAAACTAATCATATGGAATTTTAAGAAGTGGGTATTATAGAGCAGTGCTGACCTTGGCAGGAGGCTTCAGAGATTGTCAGGAAGATGAAGAGAAATTGAATTTAGAACATGGATCTATAGGGTATATAGGAAATAACTGGGTAGAAGGGTTGCATGTGTAGGAGATTTTCCTAAAGTAGGAAGGAGGTTGATGATATAGAGGAACTGAAAGAGGACAGTGTGTGACTGGAGGTCCAAAGTGGTGGGAAACATTATTAGAGATGAGGCTGTTGCGGAAGGCAAGGCCAAATTGCACAGGACCTTAAAGAGGATATTAAGGATTTTGGGTCTTTGTCCTAAAAGTAATTGAAAATTGTGAAGGGTTTTAATTAGGGTAGGGATGTAATCAGATGTGATTTTTCTAAATGGTCTAAGTGATTGTTAAATGAGGAGAATGAATTGAAGGAGTTCAAGGCGGATGCTGAGAAACTAGAGACAATTTACAAAACTAGCTCCTTTCCAACAGCAACAAAAACAATAATAATTAAGCTGTGGATAGATGAGATCTGAGTGCTTACCAGGTGCCAAGCTCTAAGTACCCTTATGTACGAGTATTATCCTATTGAATCTCCACAAAACAATTAGCCTCATTTTAAAGGTGAGGAAAATGAAAGGGGGATTAGAGAATTCAAACGTAGGCAATCTGCTGCCAGAGCTCACATGCCCAGCAAGTGCAGTATTTTGATTGAAGTAAAAGAAAAAGCAGTGCGATAAAATACCTTTACTTTCTCATATTCTTGTAATCAACAGCAGGCATTTGCAACATGACTATGAAGAATTAAAAATAAAAGAAAGAGAAGTAATTTTTCTTTGTGTAAATATGAAGACATCTGTAATGCAAACCTAATCAGACCTAATGGCAAATTAACTTATAACTTTCAGGAATGTACTTGGCAAGCTTTATTTTTGCTACCTTATGTATCATTATTTTTTTAAATCTATATAAATAATGATCTACTTTTACTATTGTATCTATTAAGATTTTTTATCTATAGTAGTAATAATCTTTTTAATATAGCCTTTTCTCATAAATAATATTTAATTCAAATCACTGAATTTGAGGATTTTGCATATTTGTTTATTAATTCCATTAATTTATTGTTTTGAAAATTCTACTAAATACAATACTAAAAACTGATCATATGTCACAAGTTGTATTGAACATTTACCTCTCTGCACAAAATCATTGACTTTGCACAAAATCACTGTGTCACTACATCGTTCATTATTTCTCATTTCATTCAGTACAGGTTAAAGGTGTAGTTTCTTAGCAAGTTAAAATAAATAGAATATTTGAGTTACCTTAACATTTTGTGAGTAAAATCATAAATGCCTTGTACCATAAAATATTCAAAAGTATCAAAAATACCACTTTACCATTTCAAATGCAATTTATAAACACAGGATGTGGAATCTCAAAGATGTCCTTGTTTAATATCAACAACTGAAAAGTGAACCACACATCTGCTATTTATGAATTTTCTCCCCTTGATGCCTATTTCAATTTCCAAAGTTGGTGGTGGTGGTGGTGGTTGTGAGAGGTATTCTCCTTTAAGATGTAGCCTGTTTCCTCCTTTTTCGTTTGGTCGTGGTGATGCCATGAATTTAAATTTGACCATAAGAAACTTGCAGAAGGAAAATGCCAACTTCTTCATTGAAAGAAGTTAATAGAGTTTAGTAAAATCCTTTACTAAGAGCCAAGTGTTTTAAAATTGATTTAATAGTTCTAGTAGCAATCCAACTCTATAGTATAGTGACTCAAATTCTGGAAAAGTTCCTGATTCAATTTTCACACACACTCGCCACCCCCCCCCACACAAGATGAGATCATCTCTTTAAAAAGATAAAATATGCAGAAGAGAAGATGGGATAACATACTCATGTAAGAAATAAAAATATTCTGTCATAGTTGCATCATATATTTTTATATTTTGAGAGAAATAAATCAATGCAAATAATACTGTAATCCTCTATGTTCCCCTCTCCCTCCTTATGAACCCAGTAGCAGTATTTACAATAAATTTTGAAGCTATACATGTTTCTATATTTTAGTACATATATCACAAAATATGCATTTTATTTTTAGTTCACATAAAATGATTTTAAAACTGTATATAACATCTGTACTTTGCTTGTTCACTCAATATTATGTATGTGAAACCAATCTATGTTGATGGTTCTGGTTTATATAGCTGACAGTTGTACAATATTCCATTGTTCAGATACATTAACATGTATTCTTCCATTTCTCTACTGATAGATATTGAGTTGCAATGTTTTAATTAAAATCCTGGTGTAAGTCTTTTTGGGGGATATATGATTTTAAAAATTCTTTATAAATTTTCCTTATGGTATGTGCATAAGTGTATATTTCAAGTCATAGGGCATACATATTTCCAACTATATACATAGTAATACATTGTTTTCAAGAGTATTTGCAGCAATTCTACTAGTTCTTTTCTTATCAATATCCTGATATTTTTTCTTGAGATTGCATTATTCAGTTTTGTCTATTAAGCCTTGTGTGTGTAAGTGTGCATGTGTGTATATATATTTACACACATATATATACACACATATATATACACATATATATACATATATATATGCAAAACATAAAGAAGGAAATGATAAAGACTGTGGTTAACTTTGTAATAAGGAATTGTACATTTATTTATCTCTGTCTGTCTTTATTCATGAAGTGATCTTATTCAGTCTTATAGTTTTAAATACGATCTACATTCTGAGGACCTTCAAATTTATATCTCAACTATGGAGCTCCATATTAATTGCAGTCCTGAGTAAACAACTGTCTACCAAAGAGTTCAAAGTGAATATATAATAGCTATGCCAAACTTACCTTGTCCAAATCAGAGTTCTAGATTTTTTCTCCCTAATTTTTACCCTCCTCTTATCCTCCCTGCCATCACCACTATCACAACTCACCATTGAGAAGCCATCATCTCCTTCCTGATTGGTGCAATGGGCTTCCAAATGTCTCGCTGCTACCACTTTTGCCCATTTACAGTCTATTTTCAACGTAGTAGTGACCTGCTGGAACCTAGTTCGCTCCTCTACTAAAAATCCTTCAACTCATTTTAATTAAAATCCAAAGTCCTCACATGGCCTACAGGGTCCTACGTGATCTTGTCATTTATTACCTCTCAGACATCTCCTTTAACTTCCCGGCCCCTTGTGCAGAAAGCTACAGCTCTTCGCTGTTCATAGAACACAACAGAAACATTCCCATGTGTGCACTTGGATGGGGACTCTGTTCCTCCGGACATCAACAGTCCACTCCCATGATCCCTAAGCTTTTCACTCAAAAGCCACTTCAGAGATGCTTTCTAACCTCTGTATCTAAAATTCCAAAAACCTCCTATACAATATACACCCAAAGTGTTAAATGCTTCTTCTCTGCATTGTTTTATGTTCTCCTGAGCACTAATAAATATGAACATACAATATATATGAATGGATCCTCACCCCTTAGCACAGTGCCTACCACACAGTAGACACAGGCAGTAAATACTTCTTGATTTAATAAAGCATTTATTTTAGTGAAAGTTATAGTTTTACCATAAGTTATAAACCATAACCACATTTAAATTTAAGATGTACATATTAAAATTAATTTACCTGTTTATAAATGTCAACTTAATTTGGAAATGAGCTTCTGAAGTCACTTCTTTACATTTTCTGTGGAGCATTATTTTAAACACAATTACCAAAGTAGGTAAGTATCAGAAGATTTGATATTTTTAAACCATTGATAAGTCGTTGCTAAACAGAAGATGCAGCCAACTTCCCATTTGGTTATAATGAAATGTTTTGCACATTACAGTAAGTATTTACATAGACATTCAACCTTTCCAAAATCCTATTGAACAATATCCAACCACAGCAGGTGTCTGTGATATCTTAGGCAAAGACTATCTCTCATAATGTATTATTACAGTTCCCTTGCCTTCTGAAAAATAATGCTTATTCAAATACATTTTACTTTATATTTACATGTTGCGAATTTAGCAATACCAGCAAATTTCCTTAGCTAAAAATATTGCCAATGACACACACACACACACACCACACACACACACACACACACACACACACACACACACACACACACACACACATAATTTTTCCCCCCTCATGCCTTTGAATGCATCAAGTAAGTTCAGAACAGATTAACAGATTACAGGGAAATAGATAAAAGTTAAATTTATTTGAAAATAAAATCACTTAAAATACCTGCTGTGAAACAATCATTAGTGTATAGTAAGCTGTGGTCTTTGGTTCAGTTTAGCTCACAGTACCTAACTCATTATAAATTTACCCACATTTTCTTTAATTTAATAGCCTTTACTTGTCCCCATGATCCCCTGCCTTTAAAATAAGTGAAACACAAACTTTTGATTATGATCTTGTGACCATAGAAAACTTGGAAAATATAATCTTAATTTAAAATTAACTCTTTCTCTTTAGGTTGAAAAAAATCCTTTGAATTGCATACTTTCTCCTAACCACAGGTGATATTTCATAAGTTTAAAGTACATTTTTTTAAAAGGGTACTTTCACATAATTTTCCATGCCTTCATTCAGCAGGTAACCCAAACCTTCATAATCCCCAAATGCTGCACTTCAAAGTTATGCTCAGGAAAAAAATATTGAAAAGAACAGCCTCTCTTTCCAGTTGATTTAAAACATCACTAGCTTATTTTCGGTACACATATGGAGTTACTTTTAAAAAGAAATCTTGGAATATTGCCAGACTCCATACAGGAAAGGCTTTTCTCCAGAGAGAGCTAAAATTCATTATCTGAGCTTTGGGACACCCATGTTCCTTCAAAATTTGGACACGTCTTTGTTTCTTTGTGATTAGTGATAGTAGTTTGACTTAAAATAAAAGAGTACTCAATATGTGACTATAGTCTGAAGAAACCAAGTAGTTGTATTGTTTTGAACTGAAACTAATTAATAATTATCCACTAAAATAAAATATTATTTTGTATGATGCTAGTTTTAGAATGAACTGCAAAATATTTTTTTAATCTAAAACTATTTTTTAAAATGTGACACTTATGTGTTTATAAGTAATATTATATTAAAGTTGAAGTTTGGACCCTTTGTCTTCTTTCTCTTCTCAGTAAATGGTTGGCTTCTCTAATTTAAATCTACATAATTTTTTTTTCTAGGAAAAAATCACTAAGCCAAGGAATATGAGGACAATAAAATTATTTTATTACTGTTATTACTGATCATTTCATCATAAAAAAATGTTTAATTTAGATCTATTTTTGAAGCATAAAATCAACCTTAAAATGTAGGAACAGAGTTACAAATTAAGAAAAAAATCAACATTAATTTTATTCATAATAATTTTTTATTGTAAAATACTATGAAATTTGTAATAGCAATAGAAATTGTAATAGAAATTGGTAATTGCTTTCTAGGTTTCTTATATATTTTTCCAAGGCATATAACACTTAAATTTTAGGAGGTTTTATGAAATGATAAAAAGAAAATCTCATAATTGATGATTAAGAGCCTATCAACATAAGACAAAATTAATGTATATTAAGGTAAAACAAATTAAGTAGACATAGATGATTCTCTCTCTGAGGGATACAGTACAATATTATCCACAAAATTGAAAAGGCAGTTAGAACATCATTTTTAAAATGTCATTTTACACATAAGAATAAATAGTGTATCTTGTTCTATGATGAATTAGAGGCTACAGGACTTTATTATATTTGTTTTTAATTAGTCAAGAAAGAAATATATGGAATTACAGAAACTGCTTAAATGAAGGAACAGAAAGGTCCACAGGTTTGCACTTTATATCACACAGGAGCATTACATACCATGGGAGTTTTTAACCACTTTATCTTTGTCCACAAAAAAATCCCTGGACACTCTTTGTATCTGCATAATTTGATAAAATCAGGTATTATGAACTCAGTGATGAATTATTTCAAAGGGAACCAAAGCATAAGCTCTACTTAAAAGAGTAATGGTAGAGCTGGGCAGGATTATTTCTGTAAAATGAATTAGAACGCTATGAACTGCAATATATCAGTGATAAGTCTAGCATATTTCAGACCTGCAGCTATTGGAGAAATGAGTCTGAATCGCTTGAGCATCACAAATCCTAAGCAGTATTTTTATTTTCAGTCCTACCCTTTGTGCTACTTCCAAGTATGCAGCTCCGGTTGATTTCAAAGGCTGTAGATGAGAGACAAAAAGGAGTAAGGATTGTTCTACCTAAGAAATTCATGATCCCTCTAAGGCCACTGATTTTGAGAGAATATGAAGACCTCGGTGTCCCAGCAGAATAGATAGGGGTACTCTTTTCTATCCTACTCCCACGAGGGAGCACAGCATTTATTCAGTTTAGCATGGCAAATGATTCTCCATGTCCAGAAAATTACAGCACTCTTCCTCTCTTCACTCCAAGGAGTCATAAAACCTAAATTAAACGTAACTGTCCAAAGAATTATTTTCAGTAATGTTAACATTTCAACAAGGGAAATAAATGGAACAATGGGATTTGAATATTTTTAGAATATTAAATAAAACAATATTTCATAACATTTAAACATAACTAATTTAAACATATTAATTTAAAATTATTTATTATTTAAATTATTCATAATCATCCAAGTTATTAATTTTAAAGTTGTATTAAAATATTTTATGGGTCTAGAGTAAATCTTTATAGTATATTGCTTAAACATGTGTGTTTCTGATTCTCAAAATTGTTGAAGCTTTCTAAATAATATTTATTTTATGTCCCTTACATTCTTACACATAAATACTTCTTTTTTTTCATATGAAAATATTCTTTATTTGTGTCAACAGAGTATGTACTTATATTCATTTATGAGTCTCATATAATTATAATATTCTAGTAGTGTGTTCTGGTCTCCCAAACATTTTTAACTAACCAATATAGTGGTGCTAAGATTTATCAAAATGAACAAATACTTAGATATAGTTTTAAAACCGTATTAATTAAAGCATTACTTCCCTTGAAAGCAGTGACTAAAAACTATTGAAAGGAATAAATTAAGCTATGAAACTTTGGATATATGTAGTAAAAATAGCTAACATTTATTGAAAGCAAAACCATGCTTTAGTCACTATACTGAATTATTATGTGTCATTTCATTTAATTGTTGCAAAAACCTTGGACAATAAGCATTATTTTGCCCTGTTGTACAGAGATTGAACCAGAGGATTAAAAGGAGTTAGTAAATTACTCAAGATTGAAGATGAGGCAAGGCTGGTGATCTATGTGATTTGAGAATTCTATGTTCTTGGCTATGTTTCATGACTCTTCTGTTCTGATGACACAGTGTTCTTGACTACAATTCCAAGATATGATTTCCAAGTAGATAGTGTTTTAGGATTGTGGTTATTCAGTAAATGCTTGTTTAACTGAATTTGTTAAACATATTTTATTCTGAAGCTGTTGAATCTCTTTGTGTGCCAGCCCTGTGCTGGATGGATGCTAACAAAGATAACCAAGATGTGATCACAGTCTTCAGAGAGCTAAGCCTCCGGAGTACATTCATCCCACCTTTTAGATAAAGATCCAGATGGCAATCAGTTTAAGATTTGGGGGCCATACAGCCTTATGCAACTAATTGGCTCTCCTGTTTTTAGCAAGAAATTTGCCACTGAAAATATGCAAATGAATGGCCAAGGCTGTGCTCCAATAAATATTTATGGATATGAAAATTTTAATTTCATATTTTTTCAGATGCGAATAAACATTATCCTTCTTATGATATTTTAATTACTTAAAAAATGTAACAATCTTTCTTTGCTGTCAAGCCATATCAAAAATAGCACTGGGCCGGATTTGTTCAGTAAACCTGTTAACCCAAGTTGGCCAACTCCTGCTCTAGAGCTGCTCTGTAGATAGGGAAGCCACTCACTACGTGTAGCTATTGAGCCCTTAACTTTAGCTAGTCCAAAGTGAGATGTGCACTAAATATAAAAAGCAAAACAAATTTTAAAGATTTAGTATAAATCTATAACGTCTCATTTACAGTTTTTATACTGATTATATTTTGAAATAATAAGCTTTTGATACATTGAGCTAAATATTTTACTAACATTAGGCTCACCTGTTTTGTTTTTCTTTTTCTTAACAAAAGTCCTAGAAAATTTAAAATAATATGTGTGGATTAATTTTATATCTACATCTACAATATGTCTATATATTTCCAAAATGCTGCTATAAAGGTGAGGGTATTTGGAGGCAAACAGGTACTACTATATATCTGCAATGATTTAATGACTTATTAGAAATTGAAGTAGAATGAAGAAGTAATTAGAGACAAATTTTTAAACTTGGTCAAGCTTTGAATGTAGAATGAATATTTTCCAAAACAAGAAAGAGCCAATGCATTCTAGGTACAGGTATGTGACTTACTAGTGTATTTCTGGGGAATTAGACGTTGCTCATTATTGGTAGAAAAAAATGTAAATAAGGAAAAATGGCAAAAGATGGTTCTCTTCTGGTCAACCAAGGTCAGGACATAAAGGCTTGTGTTTGCCATGTTGCATATCTTAAACTTTGTCCTAAAGTTGAAGTCACTGACAAGTTTTAGGCAAGAGTGGACATTGTAAAATCTTCAGGAAATGTGATAGGTTAAGTGGTTAGAGGGAATGAGCAGTCAGAGGTACCCCTGTTTCTAGCTTGTGTCATTGGGCAATATAGTGTTACCTGATGATAAGTAGAATCCAGCACTAAACAACGATTTCTTCAGTGTGTTTGTAGGTTTTTATTCATTTTCTTACTTGTTTTGTAGAGGGTGGTGTACAGGTGAGCTGAAACAGTGCAAAAAGTTCAAATTTACACACATGGACTTAGCAATCAAACAGTAGTAGTTGTTCTTGTTTGTTAATATTTCAGTTTCGAACTCAAACAGTGCTAAGATGGGTCATAAAATAATATTGAAAGCTGCAGAACAACTTACAGATTGGGAGTCAACCACTTAGATTCTTGAGTGCCTAAATATGTATGCTAAATAGTAATTAACATAAAATTAAACTTTTCCCTTAACAAGGAATTTATAATCTCTTTGATATAAGGGTACTTATGATTATTAGAAAGTAATTTCCTGTACATAAAATTAAGATCATGAAACATTAAACATTCTCCCATGAGTAAGGCCACCACCACATTTAATTTCAGAAATCCTAGCTAGTAGACTATTTTCAAACGATTGCACTATTGTGAGGATGAAATAAATCTTTGTGGTGAAAAAGTACCTCTAAGGATAGAATTTTCTATGGGAAAATTGGTCAAAAAATATAAAGTTATGTGTGTAAAATTTTCATTTTTGTAAACAAGTCAGACAGCTCATGACTCTAAATTCCATTGGAACATCTCTACTTGGCATATGCTGCAAGCTCTTTAAGCCTAATATGCCAATACAAGATTTTTTCTTTTCCATCTGTAAAAGTAATATTTCTTTCCCTTCTATTGGTTCATGACACAATCACATTTTTCTGCCACATCAAGGTAAAGGAAACCTGTGTCATTTGTGTCATTTTGCTCACCCACTATATATATATAGTCCTCTTAAATTGCTCTCAAATCCTTCCCTTCTTTTACCTTTTCTGAAATCACTTTCTTGTTTTCTAACTGTTTTCATATACTTCACTGTCTCTCCAACACAGATCTGATTTTCTGGCCTTCATGATTTTAAGTC